>NC_060083.1:15928518-17178518 GCF_922984935.1 Meles meles
GGTTGTACTGGTGTCCCGACCTGTCCGGTCTCACAAGTACCCTTAGAGGCCTGGAGAGATCTACAGCCAAGGAAATGCGGTCCCAGGCTGGATTAATGGGACGGATTGGAGGGGGGCCCGAGCTTCCGGAGCCGCATGCCTCCAACCGTCAGACTCACGCGGCCGCCACCACTAGCCATGTCCACTCCCCCCAGCCCTGGCCCCTCTACTGTGGATGCCACGCTCTTGCTGACCAGCAGGCTTCTCCACCTGTCCTGCTCTCCTGCTGCCCTCAGCCCCTCCTCCGCTGGCCAGAGCCCAAACTCTGGTTCTGCCTGCCACTTGCATGGCTCTGGGCACTTACCTCCTGGTTGTGCCCCTACCTCCTGGTTGTGCCCCAAGCGCTCTGCCTCTCCAGCCACTCACCTCCAGGGAGGCCTCCCTGAACCACCCTGTGCCTGCGAACACACTACTGTACCAAGCACTGTGTGTAAGGCAGTCCCCTCTCACCTGCCTTGTCTGTAGTGACTTCAGTCCTGGGGTCTCCAAGGTCCACCTCATCCTCTCTCCTTGACCCGAGGGACTCAGCTCTGCTTCCCTGGACCCAGCAGAAGCAAATCAGTCCAATGCGGATGACGAGGCACAGGCTTTCATGAACATTTGAGGTCAGCTGCTTCCCTGGCCGTGCTGGTCACCAGGTGTGCATGGACTCTGTCATCATCAACTCGTAGGAAGTCCCCAGAGCTCTGGTCCATGCGGGGAGGTGTGTGTGACCCAGGTCTTGGTGTGTCGGCCCTGCCCCTGCCTGTCCCCAGAGCATGTGGGGCCTGGTTCCCCGGTTCTGGCAGAAGCCTCCAAGGGGACCCACGAGACGTGGGGTGGGTGTACTGGGCAGTACTGCTCTGGGCTGGGTCGATCGTTGTCTCCATTAACGTGGCTAACACCTCGTCCGACCATGGAATTCAGAAATCGTGTTTCTAAAGTCTCCCCATTTGACAACCCGCAGAGAATGCTAATCCCCCACACAGGGTTATGTTTTATTTTTCTAGGTGGGGAATTTTGCCATCACCACATAATGACTGCCCTTGACACGGTAACGAGGAAATGGGGATTTAAAGCAGTCTGAGATGTGGAGCTATTGCTGTTCTCTGGTTGACTTGCTGCGAACTGGCTGATCGTGTCTCTGTTGAATTCACTGCTTACAAAGACTGGAATTTGCCAAATTAAATTTTAGTGAGTTATTTCTGTTCACATAAATGACAGAGATTAAACCTTTGTGCTTGTGGTAGAGGGACTGTCACCAGGCCAACCTTGCACAGGGCCATGCCATGGGGTCAGATAGAGTCCGTGTGCCACCTGGGGACACCTGTCTACACGTGGCAGATGTGAGACCCCAGTGACCCCCCCCATTTCCCTCTCCCTGTCGGTTACTTGGGGTGTGGACAGACCCCACACAAGCATGGGCTTGACACGCGGCCGTGCGTCTGGCACCTGTGACCTCACTGCTCCTCCAGTCCGCAGCAGAAGTAACACAGAGGGAATGGACCAGCCAGCTTGATGGCACCGACCACATTATGGCAAACCTGCAGGCTGATGCTGAGCGGCTGCCCCAGCCCAGGCAGCCCCAGCTTCCCTGTGGGCATGTGGATGAAATCGCAGAGATCATTGTGGCTGCCTGTTACGTAGCAAGAACTAACTGGTACAGTGTGCAGCCGCTGGCCCATCTGATCTGCGGAGAAAGTCGCATGGTATGAGACAGCCTAAATAATTTTATTTTCACTCTTCCACGTGAGAAAATGGGGCTCAGGGAGAAGAAATGACTTCCTGAGGTCATAAGCTGGTCAGAGAGAGAGCTCAGCGTGCGATCGAGTGTTCTCTCCCAAGGGGGTCAGTGGCTTCTCTGTGGGGTGCTGAGGGGCCCTGAGGGGTTTCCTGCACCTGGCGTCCAGGTGTGTGGGCCTCCCCGGAGCCATCTTCACTGTCACTGGGCATAGACGTCCTGTCGGCACGCCTGGCTGGTGTGTCTGAGCCCCGACCCCGAGGCCATGTGGCCTGTTGTGCTGGGGCTGCATATCTCCAGCTGCAGTCTGTAGGGGTTTGATGAGTCTCCTGCCCCCACTGCCTAGCACGCGACCCGATTTGGAGAGAGGGGCTTGGCAGAAGAATCCAGTCAAAATGAGGCCACCAGGCTGGGGGTCCAATCCAGTGTGGCTAGTCTCCTGAAGTAAGGCAATAAAGAGGAATTATGACAAAGAGACGGGCACAGAGGGAAGACCATGGTGGAGACAGAGATAGCCGCATGTAAGCCTGGGGAAGGGCCAGGAGCAGACCCTTCCTCTCCAGCCCTGAACCCATGCCCTCGTGCTTTCTGGTCTCCCAGGCTGTGGTGCGGAACTCCATCAAGTCCCTGGCCCACTGCTGGTGTTCCACACCTGCCACAGAGCCCACCCCAGTGGGGCCATTGCTCCGGCCTGGACCCAAAGTGTGTCTCGCCTTCTTCCCGCTCCCATTTTCTCTCCTTGGGGCTGGGAGGTGTGGGCGAGCTCAGTAGCATAGCTGCGTAGACCCACGGTAACTTAAAGACAAACAATCGGACGCTGGACACGTGCCCCTCCTACACAGCGTTTCTTGGGTTCTGCCGCTTACCAGGCCGTCCAGACCGTGATGCTGAGAAGGGCTGTTTGCTCGCGGTGCACAACATCCTGGGCCACTCCGCTGGGGGCCATGCCCAGCACAGAGCCACAGGGCAGCGTTCTCTCCAGGTACCCATGTCGCTCACTGGACATGTGGCCAGACTCCTCTTTCCTTCTGCTTCTAGATCCAAAGATTTGCGCTTCCTTCCCGATCCGCTAGCAGAGGCCTGGGCACAGAAATATGAATTGCACTGGGTCCTCAGGCCATGATGCTCTATGAATCCTGCCTTTTCTGAACTAATGGGGTGGCATAAGTCACTCCGGGGGAGGACCCTGGCCTGGCAGCCCCCAAGTCAGACAAGCTCATCAGTCCTTGGCCGACGCATCGTCAGAGGGTCCGGGGTTAGTCAGGGGTTGGCCTGTCTGCGGCTTATTCCCTCCGGGCAGAGGCAGCTACCCAGAACCTGGTGTCCTTTGGCCAGAGGAAGGCTGCCCTGGGGGCTAGGAGTTTGGCCTTCTGTCCCTGGTGGCCCAGAGACAGAAGTCCAGCCGGCTCCCGGAATGAGCTGGGCAGCCACAGTCTTCCCAGAGGACTGGGCAGGTGCAGGGGTCCTGCCCATCAGCCACTGGCCCTTGCCTCATCTCTCACCTGTGCAGCCAGAGCTTAACCCCATCCTCTGCTGGCTCTGGTTCTTGGTTTCCTCACTTAGAGGAGGATGACCCTACCCGGCCCAGCATAGGGCTTCAAAAGACGCCACACATGAGTGCAAGTGAGCCTTAGCCCAGGGCCTGGCCCACTGGGAGTGCTCCCATCCATGAGGACCTCGACTGCCCTTGTGCCCTGGCCTTCCACCAGTCTCCCAGGAGCAGGCATTAGGGCCCTTGGGATGGCCATCTCGGCTGGGGTTCTCCAGATCCCAGCCCAAGTAGGGGTCAGCCCCTCAGATAGTCTCAGGTGGTGGGCTCACTGCCCTCCTTCATTGTGACAGGCAGGGGACCAGAGGGACTTGGGGGACAGTGGAGAGAGGGTCCAAGTGTGGGGTTTCAGGGTCTTTCTCACTAGTGGGTTAGACTTCATAGTCTACAAACCCTGTTGCCCCTCCTTGAGACCCTCTGAGTCTGTCCAGGGCCCAGGGATACTGGCCGGCCGGAGCCCTCCCCCTGCCACCAATGAAGAAACTGTGGCAGCTTGCAGAGGGGACGCAGTGGGCACAGAGGCACGTGGCGCGGTGGGATAAGCCTCCCCAGCTTAGGGTGACCTGTAGCCGGACAGCCTCTCCCAGTAAAGGCTGTGCCCTCCAGCCTCAAAGAGCCAAGCCCAGGCTGCTTGCTGGGGGCAAGGGTAGCAGGGGCCACAGGCCCCAAGTGGGAGCAGGAAGCCTGAGGTTCTGAAACATAGTTATTTTCAGAAGTCAGTGGGATACACCCAACTCCCAGAGATCTGGGTTCAATTCGTTAAGCTTAGATGATTAATATTACAGGGCAATTAAATATCTGATTAAATTAATCCCAAGGTTTGTAAACATTGTTTTGTAAAGAATGTTTGCTCATTAATTAGAATGGCTAAACACCGAAATATGCAGGGATGGGGGTGCAGGGGGAGTGGGGGAGCAAGGAACTGGAGCGCACCCCTCAGAGGAGGCTCTTTCCAGGAGCCTCCCTGCTCTGTGTCCTCATTTGCAAATTGGTTCAGGCAGATGGAGCCTTCAGGAAGCCCAGGCAGGGCAGGACAGCGAGAGGAATAAGGACATCCTGCACCACCCCCCCGCCGCCCTTGCAAAAATGTGAGATTCCAAAGGCAAGGAAATGAGGGGCATTGGGACTGAGACCAGGCAGGGCTTGGGAACTTTGAAGGGAAGGAATACAGTCTACAGGAAGACAAACAGGACCCATGTTTGGTAGCACGTGTCTGCTGGGCCATTGCAAAATGATGGGATGCAGGAGACTCTGATCAAACAGGTCTTCCTGGGCTCCTCCCGTTCCCCATACATCGCTCACAGTATGACGTAGCTATCTACCAAGAGAGTGCTCCTCCTGAGTTTTTCTAAACTTTCAGGCAGTTTGAGGAGGTCACAGTTTCTTGCTGAGTTTTTTGGGCCTTGACTATTTCCAGCTCAAAATAATCTGCATGGCTAAGTGGCCCATCTTGGGGCAGTTTGTTCTGAATCCCAGCAGTGATCCAGACAGAGCAGAGGGCAGGGGACCCTGGGTTCAGACAAAGGTGGCTCCAGGGATGCCGGGACAGGAGCCAGGCCAGGATGGGTTAACCAGGGCAGGAGGTGAGGGCTTGGAGCTGCAGACAGCATTCACAGGCTTTGTTGGGGAGCCTGGGTGCAGAGACGGGGTGGTGGCTGGAGGGAGGTGGGGCCAGGGAATGACAAGATGTTTCATTTTTATTTTTCTTAGATTTATTACTTATTTGACAGAGATCACAAGTAGGCAGAGAGGCAGGCAGAGAGGGGGAAGCAGGCTCCCCGCTGAGCAGAGAGCCCAATGCAGGGCTTGATCCCAGGACCCTGAGATCATGACCCCAGCAGAAGGCAGAGGCTTAACCCACTGGGGCCCCAGGTGCCCCGACAGCAGGATGTTTTAGAACAGGAATCCCACAGCCTGTTGATGCTGTCGACAGATTCTGCAGTGAGTGAGGCCTCGGTGGGCAGTTGCACAAGTCCACAGTTTTCTGTGGGCACAGCCTTCATTTCTCTGGGACGCTGGTTAGTAAGAGCTGCACGTTTCCCTTTACAAGGCACTGCTGAACTGTCTTCTAGGGTTGCTCCCCGCGGTGCATTCCCCGTCTCCATCACCATGTCCGTTTCCGCCAAGCTGATGGATGTGCTGTGGTGTCTCACCGTGGTTTTTCCTTTGCACTGTCCTGCCGACGGCTGATGCCAAGCATGTCTCATGTGCTTTTTTCTCAAAAATGAAATGTCTGATGATGTGTTTTTCTCATTTTCTGATTGGATTGCTTGTTTGGTTTTGGCTGTTGGGTTTTGAAGTTTCTCGGTATATTGTGGCCATGTCCTCTGTAGGAACGACGGTTTGCAAACACCTCCTCCGGGGCTCAAGCTCGTGTTCCATCCCTTTTACAAGGTCCTTCCCATTCTGATATGCCCCAGCGCACCCATTTTCCGTGCTTTCTGGTGTCAGCTCTGAGAGCTGCTTGCATAGTCTCAGGTATCAGATTTATTTCTTCCTTTTTTTGTACTAAAAATGTTACGATTTGCATTTTAATTGAATTCCCTGATGCATTTTTTTTAAGATTTTATTTGTTCATTTTGACAGAGAGATCACAAGTAGCAGAGAGGCAGGCAGAGAGAGAGAGGGAAGCAGGCTCCCCACTGAGCAGAGAGCTTGATGTGGGACTTGATCCCAGGACCCTGAGATCATGACCTGAGCCGAAGGCAGCGGCTTAACCCACTGAGCCACCCAGGTGCCCCCCCGATGCATTTTTTACTTAATTTTTGTATGAGGCGTAAAGTGACAGGCGAGCTTCAGTTTCTACCTGTAAATATTCTTCCTCCACCAGATTGTCCGTGCACCTCTGTCAAACGTCAGTGACCCACACTGCTGTGGGCTTGTTTCTGGGTTCTCTGTTCTGCTCTGTCGATCTGTTTCTCTCCTCCCGTGGATACCACGGTCATGGTCTTTATCACTGTGGCAGTGGTTTCGAACAGTGATCTCACCCTCTTGGTTCCTCTCCACCAAGATTGCTTTAATTATGCTGGGGGCGGGGTGTCTGTGACTCTCCGAATAAATTTTTAGAATGAGCTTGTCTACGCCCATAAAAAAACTTGCTGGCGTTTTGACAGAAATTCCATTAAACCCGTACTTCAATCTGGGGCTCATTTCACCAGGTTGGATCTTCCAACCCATGAACACAGCTCATCTCTCCATTAGTTTGGGCCTTTTCGCTGTGTTCCATCGGCATTTTGGAATGTACAGCCTGCTGATCCTGGGCACACCTGAGGATTTCACCCTCTTCGAGGTGGTTGTACATGGCCTTGTGGATTTAATTGCGGTTCTGGCATATTTGTCATTAGCATACAGGACCAAAGTGGATTTTTGTGAGTCGGTCCAATATCCTAGAATGCGCGGAGCTAGTTGTCGGAGTGTTTTTGTTGATTTCTTGAGATGTTACACGTAGATAATCTTGTCGTCTGTAAATAGAGACAGTTTATTTCCTCCTTTCCAACCTGCAGGCCTTTTATACGTGCACATATTTCCTGCCTAGCGCAGTAGCTGGAACGTACAGGAGTATGTCAGATGAGCTTGTTCCTACTCGTAGGCAGGAAGCATTCCATTTTTAACCATTAAATAGAACGTGAAGTGTTGCTTGTTTTTGTAGCTGTGTTTTTATCAAGGAGGGGATTTCATCCTATTGTAAACTTCCTTGATTTTAAAAAAAATCTCGAATGACTGTTGGATTTTGTCAAGAGCTTTGTCTGCATTAATTGCTAGGGTTTTTCTTCATTTATTGAGGCAGTGGATCACATCGATGGTTCTGAATATTCAACCAGCCTTGCACATCTGGAATAAATCCCCTTGGTCATGACATGGAACACCTGTTAGATTCTATTGAATTCTCCTTGACAATGTTTCTTTGAGAGTTTTTGCATCTTAATTCGTGAGCGGTATTAGCCTCTGTGTTTTTCTTTCTTTGTATACCGTCTGACTTTTCTTTCAGGGAAATCCTGGCCTCATGAGATGAGCTGGCAAGTGCTTCCTTTTCTGTTTTCCAAAAAAGATCGTGGAAAATTGGAGTTAATCTTGTCCCCAGCTTTACTGATGTATAGTTGATGAAAAATGTGTATACTGGCTGGCAACAGCGTGGCGTTCTGCTATATGTACACGCTGTGAAATGCTTACCAGGTCACGCTGTTAACACGTCCATCCCTGACGAAGTTCTTTCTGTGTGTGCCAGAACATTCTAGAATTCTCTCCCAGCGCATTCCGAGGGTGCACTGTATTGGTGTTGGCCACAGACACCGTGCTGCACGTCTGACTCACAGAACTCCGTCCTGCATAACTGAAGCTTTGTCCCTTTTACCCAACACCTGCCCACTTACCCCTAGTCCCTGGCGGCCATCCTTCTGCTCTCTGCTTCTGGAGTTGACTTTTAGGTTCCACACGTAAATGAGATTATGCCTGGCTGATGTCATTGGGCATAGTGTCCTGCAGGGTCTCTCCTGTTGTCCCAAATGGCAGGAGGTCCATCTTTTTTAAGGCTAAGATTCCGTTGTGTGGACAGCCTGCATTTTCTTTACCCATTCATGGGTTGGTGGGCACCGGCGGGTGATCCCACATCTTGGCTGTTGGGAGTCATGTTGCCGTAAACTTGGGGGTGCCGGTGCCCTCGAGATACCATTCCTTTGGGCAAATACCCAGAAGTGGGGTTGCTGGGTGGCAGGGCAGCTGTATTTTTAACTTTGTGAGGAATCTCCGTGCTGTTCTCCTGAGCGGCTGCACCAGCCTGCACTCCCACCAGCAGTGCACGATGGTCCCCGTTCTCTGCTCCCTCGCCGACCCCTGCTCTCCTGTGCTGCTGACTCTCGCCATTCTGACAGGGGTGAGGGGATACCTCATTGTGGGTTTGACCTTTATCTCCCTGAAGCTGAGTGATGCTAGCATCTTTTCATGGGTCTGTTGGCCATCTGCATGTCTTTTTCTGAAAAATGTTATTATTAATATCTTTTTAATGTTTGGTAGAATTCTCCCACACAACCATCCAGGCCTGGGATTTTCTGCCAAGTGTACTTTTAATTATGAATTCAGTTTCTTTCATGATTATGGGGATGTTTAGACTGTGTCCTTATGTTGGTTAAGTTTTCTAGAAATTGGTTCATTTCTTCTTTAGAAGAATTAGAACAAACAATTTCTAATTGTTTATTCTTTTCTCTCCTAATCCTTTTAATGGCTATAAGCTCCGTAGAGATAATCCCTATTTAATTCCTGTTACTGGAGAACTGTGGCTCCTTCTTTTTTATTTCGTCAGTTTTGCCAGAGGTTTGTAAGTTTTACTGACTTTCATGCAAAGAACCAGATTTTTGTTTCATCGATTGTTTTCTACTGTTTTCTTATGTTCACTTTCATTGATTCCTACTCAGATTTTTATAATTTCCTTCCTGCTCCCCGCTCTGGGTTTCTTTTGCTCTTCTTCCCCAGCTTCTTGCAGGACGCTTGGGGATGCTCCTCATGTCTGGTGCATTTCATGCTGTAACATTTCCTCTCGGCACTGCTTTGAAATCGCGGTTTTGCTGGTTTTCAGCATGAGAAGTGACTTCTGATCCTGAGCTGGATGTGCCGTCCTTCATAGTGGGGATGTGGGGCCTGGTTTCCTTTCTCTATTTAGCAGGGAACCCCTGTTGACTGTGTGGGCTGTGGTTCTGATGACAGCTCACTAAAGGGCTTTGTGGTGTCCCTTTACTTGTCTCGGGTCTGCCCCAGGGCAGTGTCTCCAATGGGAGAGAGGCCTCTCTTCTCCCCAATTCACCCCCTCCTCTGTCCTCCCTTATTGCTTGTAGAAACTGAATTCTCTCTCAGACTGTGTGCCTGGCCACATGGTTGCCCCATGGAAAGTGCATGTCGCTGGCATCCCAGCGCCCTCCTGCCCTGTCTTCCCCGCTTTCCCACTGAGCAGAGCTGGCCGAGGACGGTGCACGGGGAGCGAGCCTGGGAGCAGACAACAGGGTGGCCAACCGTGCGTGTCTTGTTGGCCACGGGAAGGCTTCCTTCTTTATCCTGATGGTTCGAGAAGTGGGTGATGGGACCCCATTTGTGCGTTGTCGGGATGGGTCTGTTTGCTGCGTGAGGAAGGACTGGAGCTGATAAGAGTGTAGCTGGCAGGGGGTGGGGAGGGCAGAGCGGCAGCCATCGTCTGGGGAGCAGCTCATGAATACCATCGCCTGTCGTCCCCAGCCACGGGCGTGTGGGCCTGGCTCATTGTGCACACCCGTCAGACATGTCTGTGAGCCTCCGTGCAGCTGCCGAGCCACAGAATTTGGCGGAGCGGACTTGAAGGTCACAGTGGCTTCGTGGAGTGGTTCACGGATTGGGCAGTGTCCTGTCCAGCAAATACCGAGGAACCACTGGAGAGGAAAGGGTTTTAGGGGCAGAGGGAATGGGGGAAAAGGGAATTGTCAGCAAGGTATGCAGTTTCAGGCATACCATAGGCTGCCTTCCTAAGGGGAATGAAGGGGCTGTCTGCAAACTCCCAGGGTAGCCCGGAGCCGCCACAGGGCAGGTTTGAGGTTGGGTTCCTGGGGACTAGGAGCCGCAGTCAGTCGGGTGTCCCGCCAGGGAGCAGGTATGGGGCTCGTGGTACCTGTTTCAGGCCTGTGGTCTCCTATCCACTCCCTGCTCCTGTGCCCAAGAGGGGAGGCTTGGATCCATGGGTCTGTGTGCATCTGGGGGGAGCTGTGGACCGTGCTGGGCATGTGTGGGTAGGTCAGGCGTGAAGCCCCCTCCTCCCCCTCCACTCCACCCTGTTCTCTGCTGCCTCAAGACCGCTTGGGCATTGGCTTATTTTCTCGGGCCGTCACTAAACCGGTATGTTCACTGACACATTCAGTCTTCCACCGTTTCCACCACACAGTGTTTGTAAAACACTGTGTTTTACAAACCATATTGCCCCCGTTCCTTCATGGCTTCTGCAAATCAAACCTGTTCTGCTGTTGAAAATGTCCAGAGGATTCAGCAGAAGGAGACCCGATATTTCTGGGGTACCAGGCCCCGAAGCTGGCTCTTGGGCTCGATGAGGGAAGAAGCCAAAGCTCCTGGTCTCTGAGGTGATTCCCTAAAGCGGGAGGGAGTCACGCATCCCCCGGAGGAGAGAGATTTCAGATGTGTTGTGGGACCAGGGGACCCGCGAGCCTGGTTGGTCACGGATCATCACCCGTGTGCCTTTGGGTGCTGTCTCTGCTGCCTTGTGCAAGGGGTGAGGGCTAGGAGGACGTCACAGATGACAGTGACCCAGCTGCCCCCCAGCTCAGGTGATGGCGTGCAGACCCCAGGGAGGGAGTGTTCCAGGACATGCAGTGGGGTCCGATCGCCCTGCTGCTGGCCAGGTGTGCAGCCCTGGTCCCATCTGGTCCCAGACTTTGGGAGTCTGGTCTGCAAAGTGGGGATACGGCACTTCCCAGGTTGGTCCCCACTCCAGGCTGTCGGGTCCATGTGTCGGATCAGAGCTCGAGTCTACACCTAACCAGGGTTGGGCATGTGTGTGAAGAGGTCGCAGGCATACAAGGTCACACGTTTCAGGGGCTGGGGCACCGGTTTCCTAGGAGTTCAGAGGCAGGGGGTATCTGCAGTCGCCCTGAGGTACAAATACAGATGGGCCAGTTCCTGAATTCCGGGAATCCACCGTGTGGGATGCAGGCGAAGCAGGGGACCAGCCGCACAGGACAGAACACGGAGGGCTTCCTGGAAGGGGAGACCTACATTGTGCAAATGAAGGGAAGGCACACACAGGACTCACAGTGGAGGTGGGAGCAGAACCAGGAGCTGGGGCAACAGGCAGGGACCCTGGAAGCCACGGAAGGTGAGGCGGGCACCGGTCAAGGGAAGTGCAGGCTCGTCCAGGAAGGACGCCAGTAAGTAGAGCGAGTCGGGTCCCCAAGACCACCCCATGTCTGGTGATTTGCTGGGGACACTCATGGGGTTCAGCATGTGGTCACCCCGGGCAACACCTCTACGGTGAACAGAGGCTTGGCTAGGTCTGCGATGGACAAAGACACACGGCACACCCCAGGAGACAGGCTCAAGCCTCCCAGGCTATGTCCCCAGGGGTCCCTCGGTCCACCCAGGATGCTCAGGTACTGTGAGCCCCTCACAGCAGTTAGGGTGAATGCTCACCACCCGCCAGCTCTCAGAAGTAGATGACGTCCAGGAAAACTTTCTTCTGCGATGAGAAAACTGGCAGCATGACGATCCGACTGTGGGTTCTCCTGCCCTGAAAGTCCTTCGACTTGTTCGTTGAGCCATTGAGACAGCGACGCGGGAGGCCGCGACCAAGGCATGCTTGTCCCCTGCCATCACTGCCTGTGCAGCAGTGAGCTCCCCGGCACACCAAGGCACAGAGATGGGGGGTTGGCTCGCGCTTGCGGGCCCCATCCGCAGAGTCCCTGCCCAGCAGTCGGACACGGCAGTCGTGCTCAGATGGGCGGAGGTGCCGTCCGCTCTAAGTTTTCCTCTGGCTGAGCACATAGGCGCAGGTGTGTGGCACAGGCCACGTAGCAGCCACGTGGGTCTGGGAGCAGCCACGAACTGACTTAGGGAGTCCATGGGAAGGACACGGGGTACCTCGTGGAACTGAAGGGAGACCCCCAGCTCCGGGCTTGGGAGGGCTAAATCAGGCCGGGTGCTTCCAGCTCCTGTGGGTGCCGGTGTCACGACATGGCCACTCCAGCCACTGTCTGTTCTGGGTCCCTCGGTGATGATTTACTCTTCTGGAAGGGGGTCTCCCTGGGCTCTGTCAGGGCCTCCCAGTGGCCCACCGAGGCCACAGCCCTCGGAGGAGGGGCCGCCCAGGCTGGGAGGATGGGGTGCTGAGCACAGCATCCCATGGTGTGGAGTCCATGGGCTGTGCTCAGCACCCCATCCTCCTCCTTCCTGGTTCCCTTGGTCTGGAGATTTGGGAACCACTCGCTCTTTATCCTCACGGCCTGCACGGCTGAGCGCCACACTAACCGACCTGGGGAATGAGGCAACTTACTGAACGGGGAAGGCGATGGTGGCTCTGTGACATTTCAGTTCTGGGAGGAAGCCAGTTCCCAGCTGCGTTCCTGCAAGTCCATGAGAGCAGGAGGTGCCCCCGTGGGACTGAGTGTGCATGAGAGTGGGTGTGAGCACGAGTGTGAGCATGCATGTGAGCACAAGTGTGAGCATGTGACAAGTGTGGGAATGTGAGGTGTGTACGTGAGCGTGTGGGGTGTGTGCCCATGTGTGAGTGTGTGCATGACCAGAGAGCACTCTGGGTCCTTGCAGCCGGATCCTCTTGCGGAAGGCAGCTCTTGCTGTGTGTTGCTGTCTTCCAGCCAAGCCACTCTAGCCAGCACCTCTTGGGCGGTTTCTGACGGTTCCAGGGATCATGAGGGCTCATTGCTGGGGCTTGTGGCTCGGGTCCCATGGCCTGGGGCTTGCAGACCCCTCACCAGGAGCCACAGTGTGTGCGAGGAAGCCGGGCAAGGACTGGGAGGGAGTTGTGGGCCTTGAATCTGTGGTCCTCGCCTGGGTCGGGGCTGGGGGGGTGGGCCCTGCCTGAGAAGCTCCCAGTGACTGCATCTCCCATGCCAGGGGCAGCCCTGGGTTCAGCCTCACCTTCCGGATGCCGGGAATGACTGGGTGACGCCTCCTCCCTGGGCTGTAAGGCATCCCTGCATGCAAGGAACGATCACGGGCAGGAGTGGGCTCACGAGGGGGCATCCCCACCATCTCTCTGCCTCGACGTGATACCCCAAGGACCCATTTTGTGAGTTCAACTCAATTCAAGGAGCATTGGGCTCTCTGATGGCAGTCAGACTAGGGTCACACCCTGAGCCCCCTGGGCACGCCCACTGAGAGCTTGACCAGGTCTGCCGCACTCGCTTGACGCAGGGGAGGGCCCGCTTCCAGGACCACGAGGCACCCCGCTGAGGGGGTCCAGGCTCGTCTCTGGTGCTTGGGCCATGCTTAGGGAGTGGAGCTGTGCCCTCAAGAGGCCGTGGTGATCCTGGGGTCCGGGGTCCTCACCCTTAGCCCTGAAACCCATGAATCAAAACCCGAAGCCCTCGCAGGGAAGTTGGCAAGTCAGCAGATGTAGTGCGTGGTGCTCTTTCCCACAGGCGGGTCACAGGTCCTGAGTGGTTATGTGTGCATGTAAGTGCATGGGCATGCCGTCACCCCAGGGGTCTCCATGCTCACGCCGGGCTCTCGCCCAGCGCCAGGGAAGTAGTGACCAGCCACCCACAGAACTGGACGGGAGTCGTCAGTTGGGTGAAAAGGGGAGAGTCACCGATGCCAACCTGCGGGAGGCTCTGGGGCTGGTGCCGGCCGAACGAGGGGGGTGCCGACTAGTTATGGGATGCTTGGGGGTCCACCTCGGAGGAGGAAAAGCCCCCAGGGAAGGAAGCGCAGGTGGTTCTGACCTGCTGGTGTCCTGCGTCTTCCCCCCGCCTCGCTGTCCCCCTTCCAGACACTTATCCCTCCTGCTTCCCCAGCTGTGCGGTGCTGGAGGCGTGTGCACAGATGTGTGTTTGCGTGTTGGAAGCATAAGAGCGGCTTCACGCCATGGCCGTGCGTGCGGCGAGCAAGCATTCTCGAGACGAGAGCCTGCTGGAAGCGTTGGTCTCCCTCGGCCGGTAAGAGGCACGGTCTCCCGGCCTAGACATGGCGCAGATGTCAGGAGCTCCTCTGGCGTCCTCCACCCATGCCGGCTGTCACCTGGCGGACCTCGTGGCTCCAGAGGGCGCCTGCAGATGCTGCTGCCGAGTGTGCTTCCCCGCGGCCCCCTTCTGAGCACCCGCCCTCTGAGGATGCAGAAAACTCCGTCTTCATGAGTCTTCATGAACGTGCTACACGAATTCACATCCGGTTGGTGAGACCGGCCTGTTGCCTTGGGTTAAAGAAATTTTTTTTTTTAATCTAATTTCTAGAAAAATGTAGGGACTGCTGAGCCCACTGACCCACACTTCCAGGCAGTGCTGGCCTCCATTTCCCACCGGAGTCTCTTTCCTGCCAGGCCCTTTTGTCCACTGTGCTGGGTCGGGAAGGGCTGACATGTGTAGGCAAGCATGCCCAAGGGGCACGGATCATCGTTGGTGGGGGGGAGTGTCAGGTAAGCTGGAAGCTGGGGGGCTGTGCTGAGAGCTGGGAGCAGGTGCAGGCTGGGCAACATGTCACCATGGGAGAGGAGCCATGTCCGTCAAGCTGGGACTGGGAAGGTGTCACTGAAAAGGGAGAGGAGGACATGGATCTTGAAGAATGAGAACGAGCTTCCAGACACGGTGGGGGAATACCCAGGCAGAGGCAGGGGAGTGACGGGCTCTGAGGCAGAGGTGGAGGGGAGCCTGGCGTGGGTGGGAAGCATCGTGGGGCCGCGGGCTAGGAGGGGCAATCCCGTGCCTGCTAGGGTCTGCCCTGGGGCCAGAGGGCCGCTTCCTATCTGGACCAGGGGACTGGAGAGCCCGGGGACCACTGCCCAGGGAGCTTTGGTTGAGGCTCCTGATGGAGGGCCACGGTGCCACCACCAGCAACCCACCTCCCTCCCCACCATCCCAGCCCGCCCCAGGTGTGGGTTGTGGCTTTGCCTGGGTGTCCGCCCAAGGCAGAAGTGCCTTGTGTGGTCGGACGAGAGGATATTTGTGACCTGTTTCCTGGGTGTGTGCTGGGGCTTGAGGAAGAATATGGGTTTCTTGCCCACGACGCTGGTTGAAGTGGCCAAATGCCCCATGGGTGTCTGAGGTCAGTGCGGGAGCAGCAGACCCGTCTGCTCTGTGGGCCCACGTGGGAGCATGCACACGGTTGTGGCGGAGGGGCAAGGACAAGGGGCACACGAGGCCTGGGTTCGGCGGGGCAGGTCGACTGCCGCTAAGGAATAGCCTGCAAAGGGCAAGAAGCTGGGAGTGGGGCGACGATGGGTGCTAACTCCAACCCCGTGTTGAGCGCAGGCATCGCGGAGCTCCCCCACTGCACCCCCTCTCTCCTGGACCTCTGTCCATGTGCTGTCCACCTTCTCCTCTGCTGTGCGAGCACCCACCGTGCCAGCTGCAGACCCAGGATCTGCAGTCAGGGGTGACTCAAGCCCTCGAGAGGAAGTTGTCCCTTCTGCCTGTAGCAGCGAATCCGAGGCAGCGTCTGGGCCGCATGGGTGGGTGGGTGGGTGGACGGACGGTTTCCTGCAGCCGCACCAGCAACAGGGCTGGCTGGCTCTGCTTGTCTCTGCGCACGGAACCCAGGGCTGCCTCGGCAGTGGCTCTTGCTGGCGGGTTCCAGGCTGCTCTGCTTGGTGGGATCTCGGGGCCATCTGCTGCAGCCCTGAGGCATAGTTACCATGAAGATAAAGTGCTCTCTGTGACGGGTCAGGCTCTGCTGCTGTCTCTGTGCCAAGGACCCCAGCAGGGCCTCTGGTGTCGGAAGTCTGACCAGCTTCTGCTCTGGCAGTAGTTTCCTCCAGGAGCCTCATTAGAATTCCTTTGGTCATTAAAACAACAGATGTTCTAATTAAAAGGCTCCTCATTAAATCACAAGTAACTGAACCTGGAGGTGTGTCCTCCTTGAATGGTGTCATCCAGTCACCTTTGGAGGAAGCAAGAAGAAAGAGGGGGCCTGAGGGGAGGGGTCCCAGGCTGGCTTCCAGGTCATAAGAGGTGCGCCTGGAGAGGAGTGCCCCGGGGGTGCTTGGAGCCCTTAGGGGGCAGTGGGAGAGCCGTCTGCCCGTGAAGGGCTCCATGGGGCTGGGATGGAAGACTGTCCCGCAGGAGGAGCTGGGAGCAACTTATCTCCCTCTTTGTTTTCAGGGCCAGGTGCAGAGGGTGCTCCAACAACACCTGAGTCATGGGGAGCTTGGAAGGGGGAGCCCCTGAAAAGGGCTCAAGACACTTGGTTCTCCCCCTCGGTGGGCTTCCTATTCCCATGCTGTCCGTGAGTGAGCCCTGTCTGAGCCGCAGCATCTTCACTGGGAAAGCAGTAGGGTGTCACCCACCCGTGAGCTGCTAGGGCGCAAGGCATGTTCCTTCGATGTATGCAGGGACCAAAGCATCTGGGGTGTGAGCTGCGGGCTGTTGCATTTCTGAAAGACCCGGCGTCTAGGAGCTCTCTGGGTGGGGCTGCATCTGACGCTGAGCCTGGATCCTACACTGGGCATGGGATGAGCTGCCGGTGGCTCTCCCAGGAGAGTGGGGGGGGTGTGCTGTTTCGGGGTGCTGTGGCTAGCACCAGTGTCCGCCAGACCCAGCAGAGGGGCACTGCCTCTCCCACAGCCCCACCCTGGCCACGCTGCCCAGCAGGGCTCTGAATGGCTCTGGGCAGTGACAGAGGGTTTCGTTGGAAGACCCCCACTGCACCTTCACCGCAGGAGAGGAAGAGGCTCTGCCAGCTGTGCTGACCTATGTGGCTTCCAGTCCCACCTCCTCCCAGCTTCGTCCTCAGGCAGCTGTGGCTCAGCCTGTGTCTCATCTATAAGCCAAGGGCCACGATGCCTTGAATGAGTTGCCTTGAGCATCAAGGTGATATACTGGGGAAAACAAAGGACCCTATAGAGCTTACCACATGCCAGGAAGTTTCCAGACCTTCACCTATGTCAATTCATTCAGTCTCCACAATAGCCCTCTGGGAGGCCTGGAAAAGGCAATAGATGAGCTGGGTGTGGGACTCTGGGGCTGGAGGCAGGGTTGGGATCTGGCGCTGCCCCAGGAACCTCCATGTGGCTCAGGGGATGGCACTGACTCCGGTGTCCCAGGCCCTGGCCAGCACCGTCTTGAGCTGTCTCAGTCATCACTGAGGCCCAACTCAGGGCAGCCCAGGTCCATATGCCTCAGGTGGACAGGTGCAGAGGGTGCCAACACTCCTCCTCCAGGTGGCCTGACCCAAGCCACGGTGTCCAGTTCAGGTGGGGGTTGGGTGGAGGTGGCTGGATGGAAACCAAGGCCACAGCCTTAAACACCAGGAGCAGAAGAGGGAACGAGGGAGCGAGGGAGCTACATCAGTGCACTGTTGTCCCATTTACTCCCTGTTACATCACGGGCCTTAGCCCTCAAAACATCCAGTAAATACTGGTTGCATGGATGGGTGGATGGATGGATGGATGGCAGGACGAGTGGATAGATGGGTAGAAGGATGAATGGATGGAGGGAAGGAAGGTAGGGTGGATGGAAAGATGAATGGATGGAAGGATGGACAGATGGACAGAGGGATAGATGGATGGAAGGAAGGAAGAAAGGATGGATGGGTGGATGGATGGACGGACGGATGAAAGGAAAGAAGGATGAATGGATGAATAGACAGATGGATGGAAGGATGCATTGATGGATGGATAAAGGGATGGAAGAGTGGGAGAGTGGATAGATGGAAGGAAAAAGGATGGGTGGTTGGATGGATGGAAGGATAGATGAATGGATGAACAGATGGATGCATAGATGGATGGAAAGAACGAAGGATGCATGGGTGGATGGATGGATAGATGGATGGATGTAAATGGATGGACAGATGGATGGATGGATAGAAGGAAGATGAATGGGTGGATGGAAGGATAGCTGGATGGAATGGTGAAAGGATGGGTGGATGGATGGATGGGTGGCGGGATAGAAGGAAGGAAAATGGATGGTGGATGGATGGGTGTGTGGATAAGGGGATGGAAGGGTGGAAGGGTGGATGGATGAATAGGTGGAAGATGGATGGGTGGTTGGATGGATGGAAGGATAGATGAATGGATGAACAGAAGGATGGATGGAAGGATGGATGCATGGATGGATGGATGCTTAAAGGGAAGGGTGGAAGGATGGATAGATGGATATATGGAGGATGGATGGTGGGTGGAAGGATGGATGATAGATGGATGGATGATGGATGAGAAGATAGAGCAATAGATGGGTCCTATAGCTACCATTTATTGGTTACCTACCATGTGCCAGATACTGTGTACCTTTTTTATCTATTTCTTACATTAACTCTGCAAGGTCAGCTTTTATTATCCTGATTCGATATAGAAGACTGCAGTTAAGTGACATGCCTAAGTGCACGCTCCCAGAGGGTGACAGCACAGCATTCGAACCCTGAGAGGAGGATGTCCAGGACTGTGTCCTTCCCACTGAGCCCACAGCTCCTGCCAGACCAGAGCCAAAGTCAGCTCACCAGCTCTGTTCAGATGAACTCTGGCCTTCCCTATGTATTTAGATGAATTCTGTCCTATCCCCACAATGCAGCTGACTGTCATCCCCCCATGCCAGGCCCTGTGATGAGCACCAGGAGCACAGAGATGACTATGACCGTGGTCTCTGCCCTGGAGAGATCTGTGGTCTGGATTCAGTCCTGGCCACACAGTGGGGAGTCCTGGGCTTGGGGGATGTTCAGGGGCAGGGAAACCCAAAGGCGTAGACAGATTCCACCTGGTGTCTCCGTGAGACTTCGGTAGCTGAACTGGGTTTTGAGGTGAAGGCGGGAGCCAGGCAGATAAGGGAAATTGGGGAACGGTCACTCCAGGCAGAAGAAATGGCATCTGCACAATCAGAGAGGCCTGAAGCAGACTTTGAATGTGGGCTCCTTACTGTGGGCAGTGATGGGGTGGGGTGGCAGGGACAGGAGATGAGGCAGGAGAGGGGGAAGTTGAGGCCAAGCTATGAAGGGCGTTGAATGTCAGGTCAGGAAGAAAGGAGCCATCAGAGAGGTTTGGAGCTGGGGAGCACTGTGCTCAGGCGTGTGGTAGGGAAGCTCCAGTGGCATTGGGGGTAAGGATGGCCAGAGGTGGGGACACCTGGTGGGGACATCTGGGTGATTCCAGTGCTGCTTGTAAACCACAGACCTGGGGCAGATTGGGAGGAGATGACCTGCGGAGACCATCTCTGACTTCCCTGTTGCATAGATGATGAACTCGAGGCTCAGAGCGGGGCAGTAACTGGTTCAGGGTCACATAGTAAGCCAGTAGCTGAACGGCTTTGTAGCAGTTGGGAGGAGACGTCTTTGTCTTTCGTGACTCCTGGGTGGTGAGCAGAAACCAAGTCGTGGCTTCATGGATTGTGGAATCCCAGCACATCCGAGAGGTTTGTGTAAAATGATGCTTGTAATAAATTTTTCCCCTTGAGGACCATGAAGTACAAAAGGAGGGGGTGAGTGCTTCGCAATGGTTCTAATTATAGCCAAACTAATTATAATTAAATACAGACCTTTTAAATAATTCAGGCTTCCGGCACTGCCGAGAAAAGAATGACGTGGAAGACAGCAGCTCCAGGCCCAGCTGGGAGAGTGGGGGTGTGGGGGGTTCCGGGAGACTGGGACAGGCTGAACAGGATGCTGCAGGTGCACACCCACCCCCCGTCTGCAGGGGACAGTCTGCTCCCTGCCCTGTGTCTGCACCCCTACGCTCCTCCCACCACACAGCACAGGGCTGGGTCATGCACACCGTCCTTGAGGGGATGTGTCTGTGTGGATTCATACAGAGGTGGTGCACCGAGTCACCCTGCAGTAGTGTGACTCTTCCCTGTTTTCAGAACAGCTTCATCACTGTTCCATTGAAAAGGAAGTAAGTTAAGGAACTGAAACTTATAAAAACCTAGAATTGTAAAAAGGAAATCACAGCCTGCTGCCCAAACGCCTTCTTCCATTCTCCAGACCTAAAAGACCTGACCTGTGTGTCACCTCCTCCACAAAGCCTTCCTGGATTGCACCAGTCTGCCATGCTGCCGCAGACCAAGACCCACAGCTGCTTTGGGCTCTCAAAAAGATGAGTCTTCAGTCCCTTGCTTGGCTGGCTACGCCCCTGAGAGCAGAGCAGAGAAACAGACATGGTCTCCCACCCAAAGCCTCAGATCTCCCCCAGAGACGCAGCTGGGACCCAGGTGAGGGGGCCTGGCTGGTGCCGCATGCAGGAGAGGAGAGCCTGGCCCCACCCAGCTTCCACCCTGCAGGTGTGTGGTCTCTCCTCGGGCATGAGGCCCCATGGGGCACCGGACTCCCAAGTGTGGGATGTCAACCGTGACGACATGGAGAACGGACTTGCTGGGCCACCAGGGACGGAGACGTGCCCTTCTCTGCCTTCTTCCAAGGCTCTGACAGCAAACATGCCGGTTCCACAGACACATGAGAGGAGGGAGACTGCGTGCTGTCCTCCCCGGAGGTCCTGGCTTTCTGCAGAAGTGCCCTTTCTTAGCTTCAAAACAGGATGCCACCTCCCTGTGTCCCCATGCAGGCTGAGGAAGTGCCTTTCTTTGGAATATTCTTTCCCTGATGTCCCATCCTGGGGTTCCTCCCAAGAATATCCACCAGCTGCGTCTGGACACAACACAGGTCGTTCTCCGAGAGGACATTGGAAGGACACTGTCCCCTTGTAGGACGTCACGCCCCTGACCCCGTTGTCCCAGCCCAGAAGGCCGGCCCCCAGCGCTCACCAGCACTTGTACCCACAGACACCCCGGGGCATTGTCCTGTGTAAACACCCCAGACTGGGTGACCACTTGGCCTGTGGTCTGGTACTGGCCACTACGCCTTTGTCACTAAGAAATGACCCTGTTGATTTGCTTCAGAGGAATAACAGGAAGGCACCTCTTAAGAAGGAAGGAAGGGCTGGACTGTCCATTGCGGTGAGGCCAAGCCCCGCAGAGACGCTGGGGAGCTGCTGGGGAGGGGACGTAGAGACCTGGTCGCCTCGCCAGCTCCAGCTCACTGGCCATGGGGCCCAGAGAAGGTGTCCCGCCCTGGATGTGGTTGTAGCACGTCCTTTCCAGGTGGTCCCCTGCCTGCCTCATCTCTTCCCGCTAGGTTGGCCTCCTAGCTCCTTGTGGGCCTGGACAGGTGTTTGGCCCCTGTCTTGGAGCAGCTGCCTTCTGCTAGTGGGGACTGTGAGCAAACCAGGATGGTCCCATGGGCCATGGCCCTGAGTTGGAGTATGCTGTGCTCTGCAGAGAGGCCGCTCCAAAGCCTGGGGGACTCCAGGGGACTTCCTGGAGGAGGCAGTGTTAGCACTGCCTGGTGAGACTCTGGCCAGCTGTGAGGCCATCCCATCAGGAGACTTTTAGATACCTGACACGACCCAGACGGCTCACCCAATGGCAAGGTCATTTCTGGGTGTTACTGTCCTTCAGACACAACATTGTGATAGTTTCCACATAAGGTGATTCAGAAACACATGCATTAATTTCCCTTAAAACTGTCCACTTGTGCTGCTTGGCAGAGCGCAGCCTGGGACCTGAGGAACGGGAGGCTGCGGAGATTTGCATGGGATCCTGGCCAGGAGGTCGCAGGAGCTGGAGCGCCAAGATCCCCCGGTCATGGTCCGGCTGCGGGGCTCAGCATGGTCCTGCAATGGAGAATCTAGCACCAGGCGGCCCCATCCTGGCCGAGGAGCAGGCTCCGTGGAAAAGCCCGTGACACTCGGTGTCTCTGAATTTGCTTGTTCATGTTCATGCGCTTCACCCCTACTGCACCCGTCTGATGGGTCCCCCGTGTGACACCAGGCGGCCGGGGTCACTGCCGACAGTCTTGGAGGCAGGCGCTCATGGAGGCTCTTGACCCCTGTCCAGGTCACCAACGGAGGCTGCTTTACCCACAGTGTGTTCCACTGGGATTTGCTCCCATCCCGGGACTGAGCCGTGACTTATGGCGTGTCCATTACAGCTGTCAGGCTGAGCCTGGTCCCTGAGGCGGTGCCCGCGGGCCTGTCGTCCGATGTCGGCGGAGCTTGGGTACGGGCCAGAGTGAAGAAGTCAGGGAGGGCGGGAGGCCGACAGGGCAGAGCGATTGGCTGGAGTCAGGAGCCCTGCATCCTCCGTCACTGGACCCAGGAGCCCAGCGTGGGTCCAAGGACGAAGGGCACTATCCGTTGGTGGCGGTCAGCAGGGCAGCCATGTGGGTGGTTCTGGAGTCAGGTGATGGGTGCCCGCCTTGTGACCTCACCTCTGAGCTCTGTTTCCTCATGTGCAAGGGTTTAGGAAGTAGGCACCTGGCACAGGGTTGTGATGGCCCAGTGCCCTCTGCCACTACCGGGCTGTCCTGAGGGCGATGTGAGCCCGCCACCCAGCACTACTCTGGGTCAGACTGCGTATTGCAGAAACCACAGGGTCTGGTTCCATTCCTGCCACAGAGCCCAGGGCCACACCGTGGCTGATGGCCACTGCCTGCACCTGAGTCCAGGACGTGGGGACGACGTGGGGCTGGGGGGCAGCCGTGCTTGGGGGCCAGAGACCCCCAGCTGCTACTTGCAGGGACCGACCCAAGTACTCTGAGGCTGAGAAGCCACCTGTACCAGCCAAGGGCTTGTGGATGGGGAAACAGAGGCCCAGCACAGGAAGGGGTGTGTTCCCACGCACCACAGAGTCTGGCAGAACTGGGACTGGGACATAGGGCTCTTGGCTCCCTTGGTGTGGGGCTCTTTCTACCAGTCTCCTCTGCCCTTCCTCCTGCACAGGTACTCGGAGCTGTCTTTGCAGCACTCCTGTGACATTCAGCTCTTCTTCTGAATGATATTTAAGCCGGGGGCATTTCTATCTGGGCCACAGCAGCCTCCATAGGAGTTGGGGTCACCAATTCCTTCACAGATGCAAGCGCAGCCTAAAAGCTAGCTCTGCTCCGTGCAGGCTGATCTGGATGTGGTGGGGCACAGCTGGCCCTGCCTGAGAGGAGTGCAGAAGGCAGGCGTGGGAAGGTTAAGGAAGAACCCAGGAGTGGGGGCAGGGAAAGAACACACGTGAGGTGTGGCGGGAGCCCAAGGTGGGGATGGACACGTAGTCTGCACAGAACGGAGCACAGAACAGACATCGGAGCCTTCAAGAGGAATGGAGAAACCTTGTGAGATCTGTGGCTGGGGCAGGGCCACAGTGCCTCAGTTTCCCTGGTTGTAATACAGTGAATAACAATAGCATTGTCTTCCCAGCACTGTCATGAGGACTAGAATAGGCGTTTGTAGTATCGAGCACAGGGCTGGCCCACCCTAACCACCAACAAATTATGGTTATTGATGTTACTGGTGTAGCCACAGAGGCTCTCCAAGGTCAACACCATGGATGGCTTCAGGTGGAGGGGAGCCGTGGGAAGCTCCAGGGCAGGGGTGGCAGACATGCTGGAAGGGAGAGACGGGCTGGGGCCTGAAGGACGATGCCAGGACCGATGGACACAGAAGTCGTATCGGGAGGAGCCTGCTCCTAATCACAGCTGGCCGGATGGGAAACCGTCAGGTCTTCCGTTAGGTGGTGAGCTCCCTGTCACTGGAGGTGTGCGAGTTGATGGTGAGCAGTCACTGGGAAGAGATGCGGAACGTGAGTGTGTGGGTGGGTGGGCGGTGGGCACACATCTTCTTGCCTGAATCCGGGCCACACGAGCTCTTCTGTTCCTGACGGTCTGTTCTCTAAAGGCCCGGGGCTGGGCACCCAACAGCTAGCTCAGGCTGGGCTTCCAGCTTCGGGGGAAGCACGAACAGTCGCCAGGCTCCTGCCAGCCTCGTGGGCCTCGGGGATGCTGCCCTGGGCAGGCCGCGGCTCTGGGAACCGAGGGGCAGGTATCAGTCACAGCGCCAGTCACGGGTGTCAGCACCGGCACTCGGAGCCGCTAATGAGAGCTTTGTTACGCTGTTTTGTCAGGAGAAGGTAATATTGATCAGGACTCCCTGGCCTGGAACTAACCGAATATTCACCCCAAATTGCAGTGGCTGGTGAAGGAGAAGGCCGTGTCTTTCCCTGCTTGTGGGGAAACTGCCACAGTGACGGAGGGAGGGAGGGGAGGATGGAGGAAAAGAGGAGGAGGAAGGGACAGGAGGCAGGGACAGGAACCCAGGCTTTTTTCCGCCGCTGAAAAATGGGATCTGACCAGCCAGCAAATGCCTTGACCTGGAGACTGGTGCATCCCTTGCGAGGCACCGCACTGTCCAGCTCTCCCTGGGTGGGTTTGCAGGACTGTGGTTTCCGTGTTATCCTCGGGGATGAGCTGCTATGAATCGCTCCTCTCTGCTCTGCCTCCCTCACCCCCGCTGCAAGCCTGAGACCCTCTATGATGTGCTCACGAGGAATCCTCTTGTTCTGGAGTGCCCTCTCTTGTCTGTGTTCCCGTGGCTGTTCACCGGGGCCAATAGCCTGAGGACAGAAATAAGCCACCCATGCAGGGGTGTGCCCAGAGCCACAGCAATGGCCCAGTGGCAGACGGGCTTCACCCTGGTGCGTGGGAAGAAGGCGGGACTCAGGGATGAGTGGCCTCCCACCCCCCTTCCTGCACCTGCCACAGGCTAGTTCATGTTTGCAGACCTCCCTAAGCTTTCCCACCCTGAACCTGTGCGGCAGTGGGCCCCTTGGCCAGCTGCTCCCTCTATGCTCCTGCCGCCAAACTCACCCTGCTTTCTTTGGCCAGAGCAGCCCAGCTCTTGTTCTGGAATGCCCACTCTGCTCAAGCAGTCCCATATGTTTGCAGGGAGAGGGCACCCTGCTGCCTTTGTCCCCAGCACTCTGGCAGGTGTTGCTGTAAGAGACTGTGTCTGCCCAAAGGGGCAGCTCTTTCTCACCCGTGCTCCTGTATTGTCCCCTTATTCCATGTGACACAAGGGGTAACCCTCACCAGGCACCACTGCCCTTTGCCAAAAGTACTCGGGCGCTCAGCCCATACTCCACGCTGGAGGTCACATGGTCTGCATCTCTTGCCCACCTCGAGCTGGGCCTCCCCACGCATCCTTTCGCACCGAGGGCAGTGATCAGGGTAATTATGAGGAGTAAGGAGCAGCATCAAGTGCACGTTTAAACAGTATCTTTTTTTTAAGAGTGGGTGGAGTGGTTCTCGGGCTTGGCTTTCGGGGAGAAAGCCCAGAGCTTTCTGGGCACCTGCTCCCCATCCCAACCACCTCTGCCCCCAGATGGCTGCTAATGGTGTCTCTATGCTGGGGGCACCTCCCTATCCAGTTGGCGGCCAGGGCCTCCCCTGACTCAAGCTCCCACTCTCCGTGCACCAGGGGACGCCCGCCTCCACCCAGCGGACCGCCTCCAGGTTGGCCCTCAACCCTCTTCCTCCTGTCACCTTCCCTTGGGCGGGCCCCCCCCCCCCCCATGAAGCTGATGCTGTGAGTGTTCACACTCATGAGGCCTTCCCAGGAACGCCAGCGGTGCAGAGTGCTGAGGTGGGAAGGGGAGGCCAACACGGTGTCGGCCCCTGCTCAGCTCAGACCCACCAGGGTACTTAGACCCCAACCCTTGTAGTCAGAGGTTAGGGCACAGCTCACCAACCATGTGCCACGCCACCGTGGGTGCTGTGGAATACTTTTAAGTTTGAGGACCAGACATGGAAAGCTGTCAGACACCACACTCAAGAAAGTTTACAGCTCAGCGTTCGACTGTCCTACATTCCCTTGGATGACGTCATTTCTCTTCCATCTCCCTGCTGGGCAGCAGCTCAAGGGGTGGGAGGGAAGCAAGTTCTGTGTGAAAATCAACGTGGAAAAGGAAACGAGGGTAGTGGTGGTGTCCAGTCCCAGTCTAAGAACTGAAAATGTGCAGTGCCCAACAGGCACACATGTCCCATTAGTAAGAAATTGTGGTTATTTATGAATGAAGCAAGAATAGTATTTTTGTTTAATTGCATATATTGTATTTTTAGCCAGCTGTTCAGCCGCAAAGCTGTTAGGATATAAATATTTGTTAAGTTGTTTGGACCTGGTTACTTAATCATGGGAGCTGTTAGGTATTTCTTTTGGGCTCGGAATGCTTGCTGTGAGGAAATTACTGAGCCATCGAGGACTCCTTGAGCTGTGGACCTTCTAGAATCTCAGGGTTAGGGCTGCCCTGGGGGGCTGTCAACTTCCAGGCCTTTCTGGCTGCCCACAGAAGGGTATTGAGCAGCCCTGGGGCGGCCCTCCAGCCAGGAGGCAGGTCGCACCTGTCGGGAGGAGACCCGTGGGAGCTGGCGTGGGAGCACCCCGGTAAAGGGACCTGAGTGGGGACAGGCAGACGTCGGTTCACGCGGGTTCTGTGCCATCGGTGCTTCGTGGGCGCCCCACGGGGATCTTGTGCGCTGCCATTCTGACTCAGGGGTCCTGGGGTAAGGCCTGAGGGACCCCTGCCTAACATGCTCACGGGGGTCTGTGGTCCCCACGCGGCTCCCCTTCGGTGCTCACAGAGTCCGTGTCCATGACAGTTGCGTCAGAGCGCGACGGCCCCAAGCCTGGTTCTGGGGTCCCGTCCATCCTCAGCTGCTGGCAGTGCAGAGCCCCGCCCTGAGTCCCAGGCCATGGCTAGAATCCAAGACTCGGACAGCCGCCTGGGACAAGGAGAGATGCGTGGAGACAGCGCCAGGGGATGCGGAGGGGACCCCACCACCAGAGTGCTGGTCCCGGGGCCTGGATGTGCTGTCCTGGGAAGGCACTGAGTGCCCAGGGCGGCAGACATACCCTGCCCTTCACAGACTGGAAACAGGGCCGGGTCTGGCACTGGGGACCTGAGACCCTAAACCACCCCAAACCCACATTCCAAGGACAGGGGAGCTGATGAGATGCCTCGAAGGGACCGGGGGCCAGCACTTCTCTATGACCTCCCCCAACGGTGCCTGGGACCCCAGGCTCCTTGTGAGCTGCGAGGGGGCAGGGTGCTCCCTTCACACCTGAGGCGGAGCGCTAGCCCCTGTGCGGGGATGCCCTCCCTCTCCAGCACCGTCTCTGGCCCCACAGGTTCTTGCCCGTCATCCTCCTTCCAGCTGCTGTTCTGGTGGGCACAGCTGGGCCATGCCATTGCAGGGGGCCCCGTCCATGCTCTTAAGGTCTCCTCTGCTCTGGGCGGGGAGCTCAGCAGGCGCTCTGGCACAGCCTGGAAGTAGGGCTCTGGGCACACCCCTTGGGTGGACTTTTGACTGAAATGTGCTCCCTCCCTCTCCTCCGCCCTCCTCCCCAGAGGTGTGCCCCTCCCCACACAAGTTAAGCTGCTCATCTCCTGCCCAGGTGGCCTCGCATGTGAAGACCCTTCTCTTGGCATCCTGGGCACTCTGGGTGATGACCCTGCCACACCCAGTTCCTGATCCTGGAAAGGCAAAGGGGCTTTCGTGGATAGGACTGGGTTTAGGGTCTGGGGATGGGAACTGACCCTGGATGACCTGGGGGGTCCTGAGTCCACACGCAGTGTCCCCTCAAGCGTGAGGCAGAAGGATCTTTGGTTGTACGAGGAAACACGTCTATTGAGGCAGGAGGCCGTGCCCGGAGGGGCAGGGAATGGGGCTGTGGAGGTTGGAAAAGGCAGGAAACAGGTCAGGCCAGGGAGGCTGGCCCTGCGGACACCTGGGTCTAGCCAGCAAGGTTGCTTTGGGATGTCCACCCTCCAGACTACTAGAGAGCAGCGTTTGTGGTCCTGGTCCTTGGGCGGGGTCCTGCTTGGTGCCCCGCGTCCACTGCTGCTACCTCAGGCTCCCAGTCTCATGGACACCGGTGTGCACCTGCTCTATCCCCCAGCCAGGCAGCCACAGTGGACTCAGGGTCTGCTCCACAGCAGGAGTCAGGCCAAGAGGGAGCGTGAGCTCCTGTGCTCCTGCATGGGGACCCGGACGTGGGCATCTTGGTGAGTCATGAAGGACATCGTTCTCGGACGTGCCCGGTGGGGCGCTGGGAGCCCTGTGCCCACTTCGTGCTGTTCTGGACGTCAGCATTCGTCTGCAGTGTAACTGTCGCCCTAGGTGGAGCTCCATTGTGCAGTACACAACCAGAACAACCACACAGGGTGGTCCTGATGAGCTGCTTGGCATTGGCAAACTGTCTGATCTCTTGAAGCCTCTCTCACTTCTATAAGATGGGAGTAGTGAGAACATACCCTCAGAGTGCTGTACTGACTCGAGTGGGCTGGAATAAGCCACTAGTAAGCATGCATGGTGTCATCATGGCCATCCATGTCCTGCTCAGAAGGGTAGACCAGGCACACCTGGCCCAAAGTCACACAGCAGCAAAGGGCAGAGCAGCATGGACTCAGATCTCCAGAGTCTGAGGGACTTCGTGCTTCCTCCCCTCAGCTTCTAGGCAGAGGACGGGATGGGGGGAAGGGCCACCCTGGAGCTCCCCGAGGAGGGGTGGACACCACGTGGACTGGACTGCAGCCACAGGAGAGGAAAATGAAGTGACAGTCCCCGAGTGTGGTCTCTCTTTTTCCAATTCAGCTGCATCTGCCAGCAGCCAGTATCATCATCACAGGCCAGGGGGACCTGGTTCTTTAGGAACCTCTGTCACCATGACATAAATCTCAGCCCTGGCAGAGACACTCCAAATCACGCTGCGCACTCCCACCCTCATCCTGGGCGCGTGCCTGTTATTTGACGAGTTGATTGGGAGGCTTTGCAGCCCTGTGAAGAGAGTTTCCTCCCGCATCCCATTACAGGTTCACTCAGCAGGCGGGAACAGCAGAAACAGCCGCGGGGCAGCCAACCCCGTGCCCGGAAGATGACTCACGTCACACCCACGGCTTCACAAAGCACCTGCAGTCACCCTGTGGCTGGTGCCACTGCCTGGGGCGAACCGGGGCCCTGTCTGTGTACCACCTGCGTGGCCTGCCCACCCCTGGGCCTTTGCTAACCATCTGCCAGCTTCAGTGCTCCACCCAGCGCCGTTGCCGGCGTCCCAACCCAGAGACCCTGGGCCCTCCACTCTCTGGCAGTCACGGGCATGAACGCAGGACAGAGGGAACTGGGAGGCCAGAGTGATGGTGTGCGCAGTGCCCCACGGGAACCGAAAAGCCTGACTCGCAGGGGGCAGAGCTGGGCTTCCAACCCAGGGAGGGCAGAACCCAAAGCACGCGTCTGTACCCGACACTGCGCCGCCTCCTGGTCGCGGAAGGCTGCAGGTGGAGGAGTGGGTCTGCAGAGCCGGCCACCTGTGCAGATGCGCAGTTCCGCTGGAGGTGGGGTGTCGGTGCCCTGACGGCCCTGCACCCTCCAGACCCACAGAAGCATAAATGAGCTTTGACGCTGGCCTCGGCTCCCAAAGACCCGTCAGCTCGGGGGAAACCGAGTCATTGTGACCCTTTGTCCTACCTTCACAAGGCAGGCTTTCCCAGAGCATGCTCAGGCTGGCCGGGCAGGCAGTGGTCCCCACCTCCCTGGTGGAGTGCTGGGGACCCAGGGAGCCAGGGCGAGGCCGACTTAGAGTCCGCAGACACTCTGAGGGCCCCAGACGGGGCATGCCTCCCCCCTGATTCTGTTACTCCCCCCCCAGGGGTGTTTCCTGGCCCATTACCACACGTGTGCTGGCTGGGTCTCCGTTTGTCATGGCAAACATTGGGCATGTGGTAATGGTCCCCTAAACCATGGCCAGTTGGGTCTTAATGTCTGTTTAATGACACCTGCTATGAAGGCTCCCATACGGAGCTCTTAATGGCAGACAAGGTGCTGTTAGACCTCAGACACTTAGCCCACAGCCACGGACAGCTCTCGGATGGTGGGCTGCCTCTCCCGAGGGCCAGGAAGAGGGGCTGGGGGAGCTCCCTAGAGCCCCTGTTGTTCTGCTGGGCCCCTGAGAGTGGGGGACACAGAAGTGGCTCTGGGGGGATGCGGGCAATACCAGAGCCCATCCCGGTTTCCTTTACAGACCACTGACCCGCGCTCAGAGTGAACACCAAGCACTCGGTTTCCCGTGCGGGGCTGGGGGTAAGAAATACCAGGGATGGGGAGCCAGAGACGGGTCCCTCCCTGCCCTCCTGCTCCAGCCTCAACCTCCACACTTGGGTGCGGGGCAGAGACGGCTTGCGAGGGTGCGTGGAGACGTCGCTGGCCGGCACGTCTGTTCTCAGATGCTCTCTTTGTCCTCGCGCCTCCTCCCTTGCTGTACTGAGATGCATTCAGGCAGCTGGTGCCTGCTTGCTCCTGGGGCACCTGCCCCCCTCGGGATGAGGAGTCTCTAGGTGTGGGGATCGTTGTTCACACACGAGTATCTGGAAGCCTTCCACGATGAACAGAATGTCCCCTGTGCTTGACAGGTGCATGGTGGGACCAGAGGCCAGAGCGGTTAGCACGGCTGGCCCTGTGGGCGCTCTCAGACAGGAACACAACCGGGAGTTTGCCAGCGGCCAGGGATGTAGGACGCTCTATGAGGAGGGGACGGTGTGTGGAACAAGGGGTCACAGGAGGCCACCCATGTCCCATGGACGACAGGACAGGGAGCTCCCGCACGCCCTCCCAGGGGGCTCTCAGAACCGCGGCTGAACACCCAGCATCTTCCTCGAATACGATTAATTCTTCCCATCAGCAGGGACGTTAAAACATTTTTATATTGACGCCAACAAGAATATATCACAGTAAAAACGCAAACATTGCATGATTTTTCTTTCTTTTTTAGGACTGAATTCTTAGAAATGAGGTATGTTTTGTGTCTCCCCAGGCCTCGCTGAAATGTCCGTGGCAGTGTCGGCACTCGGGTCCCGAAGGACGGGAGCTTCAAGGGGCTATTGATGGTGAGGGGTCACTCTGGGGAGGTTCTCATCTGGGGGTGAGCTGCGAGCAGACCCGCGTTGGAGACGAGTGAGGTGGACAGTTTGCCAATTACTGAAGCCAGGAGGACGGCTTGGAACCTGCCGGAACGGCCAACGTAGAGGCCCCATGGAGGGGAGGTCGGCTGGGAGGAGCAGAGGGGTCCGCCCGGGAAGACTTCTGAGTGCCGCGGGCTCTGAGCCTCAGAGGTCTTACCGGGCGGACCCCTCTGAGGCTCAGAGCTGGCGGCACTATCTGGGACTGCAGGACCCGTGAAGCATCTGGCGTCCGCACCCCACTCACCACGCCACCATGCTGTGTGCTCGCAACATCAGTAACCGCACAGTGCAGCCCCACGAGTGCTTCCCGCACGCCTGGCAGGCTGTGGGCTCGCACTCTCCGGAGGATGTTCACCCGTGAGACAGCTGCTGAAGCAAGAGCTGTCTCCAACTAAGTAGAGCACAGCTCAGACAGGTGCCCAGGAGCACATCCAGAGCCCAAGGCCCCTCCAACCTGTCACTGTTTCTTGGTCCCAGGTGGTCAGAGGTTCCGTACAGGTATTTCTGGAGAGAAGCATCTCTCCAAATGAGCAGCATCTCTCGCAAAACTGTCCTTTTACTTGGAAAGGAATGCGCTCACCAAAATTTCCATCCGTGCTCACAGACAGGAACCAGGCCACGTGGCCCACGTGGCCGCAGGGAGCCTGGGAAGGTGAGCCGTCATCAGGAAGCATCGCCGCCCCAACACGCTCAGGGTCCTCTCAGGTCACAAGGGGGTATGGTGAACGCATGTCGGCTGACGTGGCTGTCCCCACCGTCCTGGGATGTGATTACCATTTTCATAATTTGACGGAGGAGGGGATTAAGGGACAGGCAAGCCAGGTCATTTCTTTCCTGAAGACTACATCGTAGACGGGGAACCGCATCTCTGTGGGACCATAGAAAACCTGAGAGCAGGACCGTGTGTTTGTCCTTTGCCCTGTGTAGCTGTGACCCCATCACCAGACACTGTGTCACTTGGCTCGATGCCTGATCGAACGCTTCGCTGATGGCCCAGTAAAGTCCCGTGCACGTCTCAGGTTTCCCCATCCTCTGTCTCAGAGGAAAGAGTTCTGGAAGCCTCCCCACCCGGCTGTGCAGTTCCTCTGAGCCCAGGCAGCGCGGGTGTGCCAGGAGGCCCAGGTTCGGCTGACTGCCAGCCAGCCACGTTCAGTTGAGCTCACCAGGACCGAACAAGGCCTGAAGTGTCTCAAGGAGTGTTTTTAACAAGTTGTAAATAATACCTCATCAAGTCCCATTGCTGCCTAGAATTGATGTAGATGATGAAAAGCAGTCATGATCCCGTGAATCATTTCTGTCTGTTTACAAGAACATTTCATTCGCCTCCTTCCAGAAGGATGCACAGAACACGCTTTAAAAGAAGATGTAACTGGTACTGACATAAGGGAAGGCTGTGTTGCATTCGGATTCCTCACTGGCTCGTGTGGTCTGCAAAAGAGGGGAAACACGTAATTACTGGGGATTTTAAAAAAAGTACTCAGAGATAATTTGTCTTAAGAAGAACCATGGGCATCTGCAGAACGATGACCTTATCTCTCCGTGGTGTGCTCTTGGGTCAGAAACGTGGCCGCTACCCTGCCATGTGATTACTGGCTTCTGGCCCGGCTCCCTCACTCTTGAAGAAAGGGCGTATGTCTCGGCCTCCTGCAGAACCACCCCGCTCTTGCCCCCTGTCGCCCCTGCTGAGGCTGAGCACAGACCTCCGTATGTTGGCACATGAACTAAGGAGTAAGCCTCTGAAAGAAAGTCGGAATATCCCTGATGGGGAAGTCTTTCCTGCTACAGTGACCCTCTGTATGTCAGTTGGGCTTAAGGAGGTAGAGGGGGGAGCTCGGACGACCAGGTTTGCATCAGCCAGCGAACCGAGCAGCCGTGCCATGTAACAAAGCATCCCGACCCTCAGTGGCTTGAGACAAAGGCTCTTTCTTCTCATGACCAGAGGGCTCTGCGGGTTGACCTCGCTACAGCTAATCTGGGCTACCCTCGTTTTGGGGTGGGTGAGCGGGGCATGGCTTCAGGCTCCTGGGTAGACTCAGGTCTTTCCCTCAGATTTCTCCAGAGGCCACATCTGAAGTGGCACCTCTGCCTAGTGCATAACCTTCTCGGGGGATCCCAGGAATGCAAGCTCGCCCAACTCCAGGGCACAAGGACATGGCAAGCTTCTGGTGGCGTTGTATCTACAAATATCTCATTAGCCCAGAAAGGTCACGTGGTCCACCCGTGTGCACCCATGTGCACCTCCCTCCCAAAGGCAGGGAGCAGGGTTGGGCCTTGGGTCCCTTGGGCTGGGGGAGGGGCATGGGGCCGGGGGAGGGGCTGTGGGGCCAGGGGAAGGCTGAGAAGTAAGATCTATAATGAGGCAGTGAAGCCTCCAAACCAGAGATTCAGTCTGTTCCAGAGGAAGCCGTGGGGTGGGGGGAGCAGAGAAACGCAGGAGAAGCAGAGGGAATACACGGAGTGGACAGCAGGTGGAATGTGCGTGGGGAGGGAAAGGGCAAATCTGTCCCAGATCCCCCAAGTCCGGGTTTCTGCCCCAGAAAGGTGAGAGCCACAGGTATAGGTAGGGCGTTCCTGAGGGACACATCCCACACGTTGCCAAGATCATCCGGGATGGAAAGGTCACAGCAGCACCTGCCTTCCCCTGCAGAGAAGCTGTGACCCCTAGTTTCCCCACAGTCAGTCTGTTATCAAATACCTCACCGCGCATGGAGGTCTGGATGGCAGGCGGGCGAGCAGACCTGTGCCAGCGTGGGTCTCCTTACCATCCTTGGCTGCCACCCGGCCTCTGTTCCCCAGGCCCTCCTCTTCGGACAGTCTCTCGCCCAGTCCCCAAATCGACTTCCCTGTTAGCGAGCGACACCGGCTGCCACTCCTTCAGGAGACCTCCCCTTCCCGGGATTCTGCTTTGTGGCTCTCATTAGCATTTCCCTCCTGTCCCCCTGAACGTTTCTCCTCAGTGTCTTTTCCTGGTGCATTCGAACGTTCAAGGAGGGGAATGTCGGCAGCAGAGATGGAGAGAAGCACTTAACAGTAAATGGTCCAAAATATTTTGCCTTGGAAGGGCCGGGAGCCTCCTGCTGTGATTTCGTGCTCTCTTTCATTGGGCCAATTACAGTTATGAAGATGAATTATGACAGTCAGACACCCGCGTGCCTGCATTACGTTGTGCTAGCTGTGTAATTAGTGGCTGGCGTCTAGGAGGGGAGTTTGTTGGCTGTTTCCATCAGAAAAAAAAAAACCTACACATTATGATCCATAAAAAACAATGAGCAATGATATTTTCATTTTTATTGGTCATTTTAAAACACTCGCTGATAATTTCCCCTATGCTTAATAGGCACACGCTTGTGTCTTTCAAAGTAAATCCAAAAACTTGTTGCAGAAACACATTCTTAAATGATTGTTCAGCTTCCTCCCATCGTGAAGCCCAAATGAACAACTTCCCAAGGCAGCAGGCGTGGGGTTCCTGGAGGGCATTGACCCGGCCATATGGGTCACCTGGGGCAGGAGGACTGGCATGAGAGTGAGCACTGACTGTCCAGCTGTCCTCTAGCCAATGGGGTTTAAACCTGAGAGCATTTATCCTGTTTTGCATTTGAATTAAAACAGGCTGAGCCCTTCTAACAGGTATCAGTCCTTCCTGCAGATAATTAAGAGGAGGCTTGAGGTCCTCTTGGGAACAAAGCCTGGGCTCTGGAGAGAGCGGCCTCCGCAGCCTTCAGGATGCCCACAAAACCCACCCTCCTGTCTGTACCGTGGAGCTGGACAGAACTCTGGGTAAGTGCCTGTGTGACTGTGATCATGTGTGTGTGAGCATGTGAGCACGTGTGCGTGTCTGTTACTATGATCACGTGTGTGTGAGCACGAGAGTGTGCACACGCACATACCCGTGTGTTTGTGTCTGTGTGTTAGTGCATAGGGACATGTGTGTACATGTGCACGTGTGTCTCCAAGTGAGCATGTGGGTCGTGTGTGTACATATCTGATCATGTGTGTCTGCCTGTGAGTGCGGTCGTCTGTGCATGTGAAGGAGTGTATACCTGTGTGTGAATGTGGGTACATGTGTGCAGATGAGTGTGAGCACGTGTCTGCATGTGACCATGTGTGTGCATGTGTGTGGACACGTGTTTGCATGCGTGTGAGCACATGTCTGCGTGTGAGTGGGTGGGTGGGTGTGAGCATGTGCATGTACATGTGTGTGATTATGTCTGTGTTAGTGCATGGGCAATGTGTCTCCATGTGAGTGCACATGTGGGTCATGTGTGTACATGTGACCACGTGTGTATGCTGTATGTGATTGTACATGTGAACAAGTGATTGTATGGGTGTGTGTGTGAGCACGCATGACTGTGTGTTCCCATGTCTCCAGAAGCCCCCGTGGTGAGTGAGTGGGGATGAGAGGTCAGGATATGCTGCAGGGCTGGGCTCCGTGCAGCATCAGGTGAGGCGGGGCAGCGGCTGTTAGGCAAGGGGGCCAGGCCCCAACCGTGTGTGCTCCTGGCTGTGCCCCATGGGCATGTGGCCTCTCCCCGAGCTGAGCGTGTCTGCCACAGGCCCGCCAGCGCCCTGGGCTTCTCTGGGACCAATACACAGGTTACTCCTCCTGCATTTCTGCTGTGCGCGCTGCTCTGCCAGCCCCTGCGGTTCCCCCAAGCAAAGTTGCAGCTGTGGCCTGGAATCTGCTGGGCCGTGGCAGCTCTCCATCTGTCCTCTTGCTTCCTGCAGCCCGCTTGGCTCTCTTTGGCTCTGATTCCAGGTTGGGCAGGAGGGTGGGAGGCCCAAGGGTGAGTGGGCCTGGCCCTCCAGCCACACCTCCGCCCTTCCCAGCCTCCCTGGCATCTGGGTCTTCTCCCCAAAGTCACACGGGTCGGGGGGCCGGGAAGAGTGAGGGCCAGAGCTGGGAGCCAGGCTCAGGAGGCAGCCAGCATCCGGCTCTCCATCCCGTCGAGACTCTAGGCTCGCTTCAGGGGGTGTGGGGACCCTTGGGTGCACGGCAGGTGCGGCCTCCTGGCAGGCCTCACCTCTTCCTACGACTCCAGAGAAACAGTTTCATCAGGGGCCTTCCCAGACTGAATCTCGGAGCCCGGGCCGTGCCTCCCAGCATTAAGCAGAGAGCGGCTGTGGGACGGCCTAGGACAGGCTCAGCACCATGGTGGGTTTGGCAGGGACCGGTGTGGAGGCCTCCCTCCGAGGACGGGCAGCCCGCCGGGCCCTCCACCCCACCTGCTCTCACCACAGTGGATGTCGGCTTCCCCGGGGCCGGGGGGAGTGCAGGGTCAGGACGTTCCAATGCTGGTTTCCCCAAATCTCTCACCCCGTTTTCTTCCCCTGGCACAGTTTGGCTCAGGCTGCAGGAGGGCAGACCAAGGGGCCCTGCCACCATCTCTCCAAGCCTGGAGAAGCTGTCAAGGGGCCCACACAACATCATCCACCTGGCAGGGGTCCAACCCCCCCACACACTGGAGACCTGGTAGCGTGGCCTCATTTTGAACCCGAGGTACCTCTGAAGGAAGCTCTATCCCTCCAGGCTGAGCACCAGGTGGCTGAGGATGGTCCTTCTCTGTGTCCCCACCTCTGTCCTCACCCACCCACTCTGCCCCCAGCTGCAAAAACTCAGACACACATGTGCCACAGACCTTCCCCCTGTTCTCCACGCCCCTGAGCCTTTGCACACACTGTTCTCTCTGCCTCAAGGTCATTCCCTCGGCTCTGCTGGGGTAATTCCTACAGATCCTTCCAGACCAGCCGGTATGGTGAACCTGAGCCTGCATGGCAAGCACAGTCCTCTGCTACTGGGTTTCTTCCCCTCTGTGACCACCCTCCTCTGCCCCCTGAGGCTGTGAGCTGGGGGGGCAGCTTTCCTACCGCTCACCCCAGCCACCAGCCAGCTAGCACACAGCAGCCCACTGTGCTCATTAGGACCCTTCCTCTGGGGTGAACGAGTGGGAAAGACAGCAGGCTCCCACAGAGACAGAGGGTGTGGCGATGAGGCCCAGGGATCCGACAGCAGGGTGTGGGTGTTGGGGGGTGGGTGTGTGTGAACTCAGAGGGTTTGGCCATGGCCCTTCGCCTGACGGTTGTGTGGATGGGGACATGGCCAAATTGGGTAGGGCCACCGGTCCAAGTGACACCAAGACCTATCCCTCCTGGTCTCCCCATGTGCATCCCAAGCTCCCACCTGGAGGCCAGCCCTTCCCTGCTCCATGCTCCCTTGCCCCACACCCTGCCTCTAGGACATGGGAGGAAAAAGACAGGCAAGGGGCCCCTCCTGGTGCTGACGTTGGATGGGGTAGTGGGGGGTGCACAGAGCTGTGGCAGGTCCTGGGGTCAGTGTGTAGCATGGGGTCAGGGGAGGCTCCACTCTGCACTGCCAGCCGGTCTGCGGAGAAGGGAGATGCAGGCAGGGAGCCTGGTGGCCATACCACAGGTGTTCACAGGGTGTCAGATGTGCCTTTTAGGGTCACAGCGTCCGGCAGCCTCCGTGAGCTCACGTCCATGCTGCGGTACTCACTGCCCACAGCACTGACGCCCGCCCAGCCCCGCACCAGGGAGCAAGGACTCCGGCCAGCAAGCCTGCAGCGGGAAGCGGAAAGCCGCACGGGGAGCCCAGCGAACACGCCCGGGCAGGCGTCACCAAGTCTGAGCGGGTCCCCGCAAGCCTGCAGCGGTGCATGCAGCGGGTCTGTGAGTGCGGGGTTCCTGTGGCGGCTCTGGGAGCCGGCCCTGTGGAGCAGTGTCCGGGCGGCGCGGGCGGAGCAGGCAGGCAGTCATCTGCGCACATACTCGCCGGCAGCCCGGCCCCGCCGTGGTCGCGCAGCACCTTGTCCACCATCCAGATGTAGCCATCGATCAGCGCCCTCATCTCCGGGGTGAAGGACTCAGGGTCGTGCGGGCGCCGGCCACACCGTCGGAAGCTGCATTCTTTGTTGTTCTCCGCGCACAGCAGACACTCCTCGCTCACGGACACGTTGAGGAAGGCCACCATCTCCCGCAGCGTGCGCAGCTCCTCCTAGTGCACCACCAGCAGCCACTTGCCGAACTGCAGCCAGTCCAGCATGTGGTAGATGTGCACGAAGTCTGGCCACTCTACGGGTAGAGACGCGCAGGTCAGCCCCGCCTCCCGGGCGCTGCGGGCGCGGAGCCCGGGGAGGCGGACGACCAGGACAGGTGACCCCTCAGACCAGGCCCTCCTGACGCCCCGCGGGCAGTAAGAGAAGCACCTCGGGGCCAGCCTGGGTCACCGGGCCATGTCTGCCTCGGTGGCCGTGCAGCGCCACACAAGGACAGATGCGGCGTGTGTGGAAGAGCTGGTTCCCTCTCTCGTGGATGGTGAGCGCCCTGCCTGCGGGGCCCACGCCGGGGCAGGGAGAGCTACGTGGCCCTCGCGGCAAAGTGGTGTTTGTCACAGGTGGGAGATGGGGTGACCCTGATCCACGCTCACCTTGCTCTGTGTGGCGGGGACAAGCAGGGGCACCGGGAGAAAGGGCGCAGGCCTGAGCACCTGCCGGAGTCTTCCTGTGAAGCTAAGTGAGCGAGGTCCCTGCCTGATGCCCACCACGTCCCGTGGGGGTGGCCAGTCCACCCCATGATGCTGACGAGCAGCCCACAACGTTTGGGGAGGATCTATCCATGAGAGCTTATCCCAGCAAATACAGACCTGCTGTGGCTTTTGTCTTGCTGGGGACGGTGTCAATATCAACAAATACAGCTTGTGACCATCCTGCCACCTCGGATGGCGTGGGAACACTTCGCTTTCCCTGGTCTTCATGACCACGATCAGACAGGGACTGCCTTGGTGTCTCGGGTGGGTAAACTGGGCCCCTGGGAGCCAAGGAGGGACCAGAGCTCAGCCTCCTGCACCTGGGGTGCCAGCAAGGGGCAGGGAGGGCTGGAGGCGATGGGGGCATCTGCCGGGACAGGGTCTGTGGGGACAGGCCTGCCTGCCCGACGGCCCCACACCTGCTGCCCTCTGACCGCTCAGTGTCCCAACACTCGCCACCTGGACCCGTGTCCCAGCCACAATGCAGGGGGGCAGCAGCCGAGCCCGGATAGGGCCGGGAACGGGTGTCTTTGCACAGGAGAAGAGCTGCCGGGCCTCCCCACCTCCCTTCTGCCCACCTTTGCTCTTCCAGTTTCAGTTAGCCTCATAGCCCAGGTGCCTGGTACACTTGTGGTTGAACTCGGCCACCAGGGACCTGTATGGGTTCCAGATCAGCAGGATGGCTGAGTCGAACATCTCGATCTCCCTGTGGCCGCTCTCGTGAGTCTTCTTGCAGATGGTGCGCAGGCTGCGCCAGTGTCCTCGCCTTTGAACCCTGCAGGGGAGATGGGGGGGGACACTGAGGATGGTGATGGACCCTGCCATGGCAGCAGGCAGAGCTGAGCATACCTCCAGGAGACCCCACAAGTCTGGTGGCAGGGGCGTGATGCCCCTGTAGACCCTGCAAGCATGTGTGTGTGGGCGTCGCCAACAACCTGTGAGGGAGTCGTGGCCGCAGGCATGGCTCAGAGTGGGCAGACACCTGCCAGGATCACAGGGCAGCACGGGGCTCTGGGCACCTGGTGCAGGTGTCCCTGTTAGGATGGGCTTCCAGCCCCCGCCCAGCAGTGGGCCTCGGGGTCCTGTGGCCAGTCCCAGCCCTCCCCACCCATAACAGAGTCACACGTGGGTCAGCAAGACGCTGTGGGCTCGTTCAGTGGTGGCCTTTATGCTGGGGATGGAGGGGCTCCACGTGCAGTCCCAGGGAGCACAGCGCCTCCCAGGAACTAGGAGTAGGGGCCCGATCAGGGGGTGCAGCTGGATGTCACAGAAGGACCCCTGGAGGGATGCCCCAGAACCTAGACTCCAGCCATATCCCGACACACTCGGGGTCCGCCAGCTGGGAACCCATTCTCCATAAACGAGCATGTGTGTCTCCTGGGCTCCTGGGGACAGCGCCGAGCTCCAACACCACCTGCTTTGTGAGCGGGGGCGGGGTGCACGCAAAGGTGCAGCAGGCAGGGCCATGTTCTTTGATGCTGGGAAACAAGGCTCTTCTGAGTCGGGTTTGCCTCCTGGAACCCAACACAGTTCAAACAGATCTCTGTCCCAGGCCTAACAACTGCCAGTCTTCGCCGGGGCTCCTACTGCCCAGCACCAGGGACGAGGGAAGGAGGAGCCAGACCATGGGCTGTAAACACGGGATCGGGATCGGGTCCCCAGCACCCCAAGACCTGCAGTGTCTTCTGTGTGCAGTGGGCTGTCCCCACAGCGGCTGCTCTGCATGTCGCATGGGCCACAGTCACCCAGGACAGACCAGGTGCCCATGCATGTCACTGGGGGGCGGTGCAGAGGCCGGCAGCCACCCGTGCCAGTCCCATCAGCCTCACAGGGGGAACCTCCAGGGCCATCACACATGGCCATGCCAGCCACTGGGCCCCCGGGCCACTTGCAGACCAAGACCACCAGCTGTGCAGATGGCTACGGTCCTCTAGATGAGCAGGTGGCCAGCAGCCCATGCCACGGGCCAGGCTGTGCCAGGCCACAGAAGGCAGGACCCCAGAACAGGTCATCCGGCCAACCCCTGGGGGTGCCGGTAACACTCAGGGCATAGGGATGAGCGACCAGCTTTCTTGACTTCTCCCACCAGACCAGAGCCCCCGTCAAGCTCAGGACGCTGTGGACCTGGGCTTCACTTCCTAAACCAAAGTCTGGTCAGGAATCTGGACGCAACAGGGGTGACACCTGACGGCAGACCGACAGCCCCTCGCTTGGCTGGGGTTCTCGGTCCTACTCAGCACAGGGAGGCCTCTCGCTTCTGCAGGGGGAGACCAGGGGCCACACAACTCCAGGGGGTTTTGCACCCATCTTCAAAAACACAGCGTTTTGAGGCGCTCCTTCTGGCCACACAGAAAGTCAGACAAACGAGCTGGTGATGTCTCACAGAATTACTGCGGATTCTGACAACGAAGGGAAATTCGGAAAGTGGTCATAGCGTGGGAGCGCAAGCCACCAGGATGGATGTCCCGAGTCCTGGGCCAGCCGCAGGGCTGGGAATGTGTTTGCAATGCTGGTTCCCCGGCCCCCTGGACCAGCCCCGGGACTCCAGGCCCCGTGGCCCTCACTCACCCTTGTTGTACAGGGTCCCGCACATCATGCCCCAGCCGCCAAACTCACCCTCCATGGGCGTCTGGTAGACCTCACAGTACTTGGTCAGCCTCTGAGCCTTGGGTTCCTGGCCACACAGCGCACTATCCACGGCATCCCGGAGGCTGAACAGAGGTGTGGGGTAAGCACAGTAGACCTCCCAGCCCCACAGGATGGCCAGAGGGATCTTCTGCTGGGGAGCAAGGGGGGAGAAGCATGTGGGGTGCCCACTGGGGCCAGGCCTCCTGGCTCCTGTCAACATGGACGGTGCCCATCCTTCCCGAGCCAGGAGAGGCAGGGTGCATGGGAAATCACTTTTGCCCCCAGCAGCTGAGAGCGGGTTGGGGACCTGACAACAGTCAGCGTGAGCCAGGCCTGGGGCTAACATTGGGGGCCGGAGGGAGTGCAGGGAGGACCAGGGCAGGGGCGTCTGCAGGAGCCAGTGCATGTGAGGGTCAGGATGGGGCAGGTGAGCACACATACTGCGTTGTGGGCCCACTGGCCCTGAGTCCCGAAGGGACCTCTGGCCTTCCCGCTGGGGCTCCCTGGGGCCCAAACACCACCGACGGCACACGACCCAGACCAGTCCTCGAGAAGCCCAGCCCAACCCGAGCCTTGGCTCCACGTGGGGGTCCATGAAGTCACTGTGGCCTCGCTCACCAAAGCGGAACACTGAAAACTACAGAAGTGCTCCACAGCGAGGGAGGGGTCTTGTAAGCACCACGATGTCTGCGCGAGGGAGCCCAAGATGGGGAAAGTGCTGCCCGTGCCAGGACAGAGCAGTCCCTGAGCCCGACCCACCAGCGAGGAATAGGAGCTGCCCGTCCCCTCCCCAGACGCCGCTTGGCAGGAACCGCGGCACCGTCCGGACGGGACGGGTGCCTGCTTCCACGGCCACGACCCCCTCTGGCTCAGGCAGTATGTGGGGGGCAGCGTGTTCCCCTCGGAGCACTGGGAGGGTAAAGTGGGTCACCCGGCATATGGGGCACCTCCAGGTTTGCAGATGGAGTGGCCAAGTCTGTTGCAGCGGAGCTCCTTGGACTGGTGATAGCAGTGGGCACTCTCGGGGCTGTGGACTTCCGGCAGGTGTGCAGAAGCCCTGGGAGGGCCCATGTAGCAGGTGCACATGGCCTTCCACCCACTGTTCTGCTCCCACATGAGGAGCATGGGAACGCGGGCCTCAGCCAGGTGCTGTGAGCCCCCAAGGACACCCTGGATACCTCGAAATGCTAGAGCCACAGAGACCCACTCCAAAGGCTGCTGCTTGGCCTGGAAAGTGCAGGAAACGCTCTGTCTTGGCCCTAATGGGCGCATCTCAAGAGGCACCTGGGAGGGCAGGCTTCCCGGCGTCCCCAGAAGCCTGCTTCCTGCAGCTCCGAGCCACCGGCAGGGTCAGAAGCAGGGGGACTCCCTGGGTCCAAATCCTAACTAGGGATTTGGGTAGGGGATGGGTAACCTTGGACAGCATGCGTGACCTTCTCCACCTCCATTTCCTCACCTACAATCACAGCATGTCTCAGCACCCACCAGACATGGCCGTTAGGAAGGTGGAGTGACTTTCTATGTGGCGAGGGGTGTGGCCACCGCCAGATGAACAAGGACATATGTGCCACCATCAGCAGGATATTCCCGTCCTAGCCCCATCCTGTTATGTGGCCTCCGGTCACAGTCCCCGGCACAAGGAAGCAGCCCTGAGCTCAGCCTACTGCCACGCCCCGGGGCCCACATGTGGGCCACTGGACCGCACCCCAGACCTCAGCACTCTGGGGGTCCCGTTGCTTACCAGCCCGACCTGGCCTTGACCACCGTGTCCCACCTAGAGGTCCTGCACGAGGCTGGGACAGAGGCCTCTGCACCCCGCCTGTCTGCAAAATCGTCTCCGAGCCCTGGCTGAGACAATGGCACACGTGTGACCGTGGCCCTGGTCATGGGCCGGGTTCAGCGCCCAGCCCTGTCCATCGGCACAACTGCTAAGCCGTCCACTCTCCCCAAGCCCGAGCCAGCACGTCTCACTAACAAACCCAGTCAGTTTGACACCTGCCATCGGGGAAGGCATGATCCTTCCAGCCTCACGGCCCAGTGGACAGCACCGTGGCCAGCCTGGGGTGCCCATGCAAGCACAGATCACACGGCCATCCCAAACCTGCGTCCCGCCCGGGCTCCTGCCCCGTGCAGCACACCGCGCACGCGCATGCGTCACAAGTGCCGTTACCTTCTGGGAACAAAACTCTGAGTACACATCTACCATCACGTTGGCCTGTTCCAGGGAGTCTGGGAAGGTGTGGGTGCCGTTCTCCGGCAGTTGGAAGCATCCACGGTACATGACAGTCCTCCCTGTGGGGACAGAATGGGTCTCTGGTGAGACATGATTCCCCTGGCTATTGGTGCCTGTCCAGGGGAAACGGTGGCTTTGGGGTCTAGAAAGTGGCAAATAGAGTCAGTGGGGGTTTCAAGACAGACAGCAGACCACTCTGGACGGCGTGTGGCAGGCCAGGCTCCTGAGACCCTGGGCACCCGAACCTCTCCATCACGGTCACCAACAAGGGACCACATGGCTGCAGCTGCTGACTTCAGGCCACTTCTGCCAGCTCCGTGGGATGGTTTCTGTCCCCCCTCTGTCCCTCCTTTCTTCTCTTACCAGCTCTGCAGGATGGTGTCTGTCCCCCCTCCATTCCTCCTTCCCTCTGCTAGCTTCCTGGCGATGGTATCTATCACCCCCCCCTTCGTTCTCCCACCAGCTCCTGGGGAATAGTGTCCACCCCACTCCGTCCCTCCTTCCTTCTCCTACCAACTCCTGGCAGATGGTGTCCATCCCCCCACTCTGTCCATCCTTCCTTCTCTCACTAGCTCTGCAGGATCGTGTCTGTCCCACCCCACCACCCCGTCCCTCCTTCCTTCTCCTGCCAGCTCCCTGGGGATGGTGTCCATCCCTCCTTCCTTCTCCCACCAGCTCCTGGGGGGATGGTGTCCTCCTCGCCCCATCCCTCCTTTCTTCCACAGATCTGCACTAGGCCACCCAAGCTGCTGATATTCTGGAGAATTCTACGTCCCTGCCATGCAGGTATGAGGAGAAAAGTAGATCCAGAAAAGTGAAATGCTGCTACGGCCCCTCGCTGTGCTGTGGGGTCAGACCCGAACTCCCGCCAGCCCCAGGAAGGCTCCCCAAGCCCACAAGCTGTCTTCCAGCCCAGGTGGAGTAGTACAGCCCGAGTGGGGTCCTGGCTGCCGGGCCTTCTGGAATGTTCCAGCTCTGACAGCTTGCACTCATGAGGGCTGCTTAGGTGGGAGCCTCACTGTCATGCCCGCTTTGCCCAACCGCCTCAATAGCGCGGAGACCCCGTCACCAGCCAGTGCCCTGGGTGGTGTCTCCATGCACGACTGTAGAGCAGAACCAGTCCTAGAGTCTGGGAGCCTGTCAGGTGGGCCAGCCCTCCATGGCGAGTGGGCCCAGCGAGTGCCCGGCAGGGACGGACACGTAAGAAGCAGTGTGCCTTGCCATGGGCTGGTGGTCCCAGTGGCACCGGCTGCATCCGTCTGTGCCACCATCACGGGGAGTGACTGCCATCCAGGGCACAGGGCCCCCTCGTGCCCGGGGACAGCCCAGGGCCTCTGGGGTCACACAGCACGTGTGAGACCCCCAGATGAGCGTGTCTGTCCTGCAGGCCACGAGCCCACACAGCCCTCGGCTGCCCCCACGCCCACCACACGAGCCCCTCCAGTGAGGCCAGCAGGGAAGGGAGGCCGCCAGCTCTTCCCTGTGTTGGGCTCCGGGTGGCAGACGGAGCACAGGGAGAAGCGGCCACACTCACGCTTCCTGGAGCCAGGCGGCAGCTCCTCCACATCGTAGACGGACAGTTGGCCGACACCCCCGCACAAGGAGCCCTTCTTCCCTTTGCACTCGTGGTTACATGCCTCGGCCTGATGCTGGTCACCGGGAGCCGGTTCCCACAGTAGCACTTGGCCGGACCTCCAAGCCTGCATAGGTGTAGGACCTGCAGGGAGAGCGGCCCGGCTGAATCGCTGCCCCGGTCCCATGGCAGTGGTGACCGAGGTCGGGGTCAGGTCGGGAGGCCGGGGCCGCAACGGTTGGACCACAGCTGCCATAGGGGCCCGTCTTCAGCCAGACTTAGAGGTCCCCCAGCTGGCGGGGAGCAGGCCGTGCTTCGTGATAAACTAGTTTGATCAGCCCCACTCGTGCCCAACTAAGAGCTCTGTCCCGAGGCCCCACCCTGGGAACAGTGGGCCCGAGGCCATGGTGGTCTATGAATGGGCTCTCAGGGCCAGAGGACGGGAGCCTGAATTCAGGGCACCTGTCAGCACCTGGGACGCCAGCACTCCCGCAGTGGATGAATTCAGCACCGGGCTCACGTTGGTCCTCGCTGGGCCAGCACAGGTCTGAAGCACCAGCTGCCAGGCCTCCGCCGAGGGCTGCTTCCCACCTGCACGGACCAGGCATGGCACCAGCATGGGGGAGGAAAGACAGCAGACAGGCCCCAGCTCAGGCCACATGGGACACGAGCTCTGGAGACAGGCCAGGGCGTTCACGCTCCTGGCTCCAAGGACTGAAAACTCCCTGCACTCCTCATCCCCATGTGTGGCCACTGGCTGGCCATGGGGCCCAACTGTCCCTGTCTACCTGCGAGTCTGTTCCCCAAACTTCTGGGGAAAAGCTCCCAGGAGCATGACTAACACGACCCAGGATCCCTGCCAGGCTCACAGCCCTTCAATGGCTGCTCTGCGTGGGGCACAGCCAGCCTGCTGTGAGTGGAAAGACAATGTTTGGACCCTCGTGGCCTGGCATTCCCAGGGCAGAGATCCAGCGCGGCCCCCCTGCAGCATGGCCCTTTCCAGCTCAACTCGCAGAGCCCCCAGGTCCCAAAGCCCTGGAGAGGGCTGGGTCTGGGATCGCGGGGGCAGGCCCTCTGTCTGCAGCCAGAGCTGGATTTAAACTCTCAGCTGGGAAGCAATTCACACCAGTCTCCAGAGCTCTTGCTTTCTCGTTAAGCTGGCGTGCGCCAGGCCCACACATTGTCTTTCTGCTCACACCAGCCCAGCTGTACCCTGCGCACAGAGCAGCCATTGAGGGGCTGTGGGCCTGGCAGGGGTCCCAGGCCGTGTTAGTCACGCTCCTGGGAGCTTTCCTTCCCAGGACAAGACTGTCCTTGTGCCGAGGGCCACCCTCATGCCACGGCCTGGCTCCTGGCAGCAGCAGGGCCCCTGCCAGCCCCTAGCAGCCTGCTTCAGGGGTACCGCCAACTGGAGCCAAAGCCCAGTGTGAGAGCCGAGGGCAGCCCTGGGAGGCCTCGCTGAGCGCCTCCCGCCTTCCCACTACGGGCCCCAGTCTCCATGAGCAGGTGCGCAGTCCCTCACCCTCTCCCGGGCTTTAGGGACTGTGTAAAGCTATGTAGATATGTGTCAATGTACCTCCTCATACACACATATACGGAGTTGGATTTCTTTGTTCCTGTTTTTATTTTTGTTTTTCATTACCTTGAACAACTCTATAAAAGTTATCTTTAGAGGCACCTGGGTGGCTCAGTTGGTTAAGCAGTTGCCTTGGGCTCAGGTCATGATCCCAGGGTCCTGGGATCAAGCCCCACTTTGGGCTCCCAGAGAAGCAGAGATCCTGCTTCTCCCTCTCCCTCTGCCTGTGGCTCTGCATACTTGTGCTCGCTCTCTCTCTCTGTCAAATAAATAAATATAAAATCTTTTTTTTAAAGTTATCTTTATAAGTTCTTACAAATTGGTACATTTGGTTCTACAGAATAGTTTTCTAGGAAAGGAATAGGCTTTTTTTATTAGTAGATATTGTCATATTCTCATTTTACAGATTAATCATACTGAGGCTTTTTAGAACAGAAGGCTGAACTCAGTTAATCACATTACATTTCAGCCAGAAATCTAAGCCTACCCTTTCACCTCATGTCCATATCAACATGAAATCTGGAGCATTTAAACTTTCTCTCGGGTTAAATCAATATATAGATTTCTATTTCCCTAGTAATTAGTCAATTTCCTTTTTCCCCAGGGTGTTAGTCATTTGGATTTGCACTTTGTACATTGTATATTCATATCTTTGCCCATTTTTAGACTCTGTGTTTGTCTTTTTTCCTGACAATTTGTAAGAACTTTTTGTGTATTACTGAAATGAACTCATGGCCCGTTATTTGCATTTTCATCTTTTCCAGATATATCACATCTAACTTGCTTGGTATATCTTTTTTTTTTTTTTTTGGATACAGATGGCTTAAATTTCATTTAATAAATGCTGAGTTTCTAGATATTCTAGGTGTCTAGCATTGTACATGAACTATCTAGATTTTCTTGCACTATTGCCAGAAAACAATCAGTGTTTTAATTCGACTGGTGTTAATTTTTGAAATAGTGTAAGACAGACAGGATCCCTTTTTAGTTCCTCGTAGATCAATGCATTGCTGTTTCAGGACTGAATATGAAATTTGCTAGTCTTTTCTCATTGAATGCCTCTACCACAATTGCTGTGTTAACTTTACTATTTTGACAAGGTATTCAGAGTCTGATGCTTATTGGACTGAGCTACCCAAGCACCCCTCAATTCCTTTATTCATAACAACTGATTCTCTTTCTCTATTAACTTGTTTTGTCAAAGGTGAGAAAGACCAAGAAATATGTAGAAAGTCCGTGATTTGTCTTCCTCATCCCTTTCATTCATTTCTGCCTTTTAATGTCTATTTCTCCTCTTTGCTTCCTGAGAACCTTCTTTCTACTTCTTCCCACCCTCCATTGGTATCACTCCAGCCTCCTGTCGAGCCCGCCTTTCTTTATTCCTCTCAAATTAGTCATATCCTAATGCCTTTCTACGTGTTTTCCTATCATGAGATAGGTTGATATATAACTTTGTACTCCGTTATAATTTTTACAGTGATCCCCAAAAGTAGGTATTATTATTCTTATCAATGTTACTGAAGAGGCTATACGACCTGTCCAAGAACCAAAAAATGCCAAGAACTGGCAAAGCTTATATTCAAACACAGACATTCTGATCAAAAATTTCATGTGTTTTTTGCTGTCCTTTATTTGTAAATGACTGTTTTGTTTGATTGACTAATCTGAGTTAGGGTGACATGATTAAGAATCAGTAGATAATTTTCCAAAGTGTATCATGTCAAATGCGTTTTCTACATCAATTGAGAGAACCATGTGGTTCTTCTCTCATTGATTTGTTCTGTCCCATTGATTGATTTGCGAATGTTGAACCACCCTTGCAACCCATGGATAAATCCCACCGGGTCACAGTGGATGATCTTTTTAATGTACTGTTGGATCCTATTAGCGAGGATCTTGTTGAGAATCTTGGCATCCATGTTCATCAGGGACATTGGTCTGAAATTCTCCTTTTCCATGGGGTCTTTGCCTGGTTTGGGGATCAAGGTAATGCTGGCTTCCTAAAAAGAGTCTGGAAGTTTTCCTTCTGCTTCAATTTTCTGAAACAGCCTCAGGAGAATAGGTATTATTTCTTCTTTGAAAGTTTGTTAGAATTCCCCAGGGAACCCGTCAGGTCCAGGGTTCCTGTTTTTTGGGAGGTTTTTGATCACTTCTTCAGTCTTGTTAATAGATATTGGTCTATTCAGCTTGTCAGTTTCTTTCTGATTCAGTTTTGGAAGTTTATAGGTTTCCAGGAATGCATCCATTTCATCTAGGTTGCTTAGCTTTTTGGCATATAACTGTTGATAATAATTTCTGATGATTGTTTCTATTTCCTTGGTGTTAGTCATGATCTCTCCCTTTTCATATATAATTTTATTAATTTGGGTCTTCTCTGTCTTTTGGATTAGTTCGGCCAATGGTTTCTCGATCTTATTGATTCGTTCAATAAACCAGCTTCTAGTTTCACTGATGCATTCTACTGTATCTCTAGTTTCTATCTCATTGATCTCCACTTTAATCTTGATTATTTCCCTTCTTGTGTATAGGGTTGGTTTAATTTGTTGTTGATGCTCCAGTTCTTTAAGGTGCAAAGTTTAACTGATTTAACGCACCATTTAATAGATTTATTTGGTCACAGAAATGAGTCTGTGTATGTGTGTGTGTTTTTTCTTCAGGACATAGTTTTAAGTTATTACCTCTACCAAAAAAATCATATTTCAAAATGAGGCAAATAGGTTTAAATGTGGAAATATTTCACATACCATAGGAGAGTGACTAAGAAACCAGAGTAAAGACTAGAAGTAATAATAATAAAATATAAATAAAATAATAATAATATAATATAAATAATATACAAAATATATTATAAATAATATAAATATTATATATTATAAATAATATAAAATAATAATAAAATATAAATAAAATAATAATTTAAAAAGACTAGAGTAATCCAGAAGTTGGAATTATTATTTATAGGAATATAATGAATAATAAATATCTATTATTTACCAGGGACACCTACAGTACTCAGAATGTCACTGGACATCTCAGATGTACCCTTACTTCACAATTCTAAATACTCAAATATTAGATACTACATTTCTTTTACATGGAACAGCATGCACTCCTTATGGCAAGGCATCATGAACATGTGCATTTGTATTAGAATCTCCATATGTAGCAAATAAAAACACAGAGGACACAGTTATATATGCTTCTCAGATAAAGGACAAATGTTATTTTTAGTATAAGCATGTGCCATACAATACTTGGGATTCATGTATACTAACATTATCCATTTTTACCTGAATTCAAATTGAACTATGTATCATGTACTTTATCTGGCAACTATTTTTATGTATCTAACACTATACTCAAATCAGTGTTCATATTGATGTTCAAGACAATAACACCTGCCAACAGCTACATAGGATCATCACATTGAATTAACCTTTTTTTTAATGTTATGATAGAACCCATATAACATAAAGTTTGCTGTCTTAACCATTTTTAGGTATGCGGTTCAGTAGTGTTAAGTGCATTCGCATTGTGCCACCAATCTCCAGAGCTCTTTCCATCTTACAAAACAGAAGTTCTATACCCGTGGAAGAACCTGTCATTTCCCCCTCACTGCGGCCCATCAATCACCATTCTACTTTCTGTCTTTTTGAATTTAACTACTCTAGGAACCTCTTATAAGTAGAATCATGAAGTATTGGGGTTTTTGTTTTTGTTTTCCGGTGACTGTCTTATTTCACTAAGCATAGTGTCTTTAAGCTTTACACAGGTAGCAGGTGTCAGAATTTCCTACCCTTTTAAAGGCTGAATAGTATTCTACTTTTAGTTCTCTATTCACCTGTAAATAGATATTTGGATTGCTTTTACCTCTTTTGGTTATTACAAACAATGCTTCAGAGTTGGTGTCTTGGTCCCTTCGGGCTACAGTAACAAAAATCCACTGACTGGGTAGCCTATAAACAACAGAAATGCATTTCTCACAGTTTCGGAGGCGTGTTTGGGTGAGGGCTCTCTTACAAGATGCAGACTTCTCACTGTGTCTATCCATGGTAGAAGGGGCTGGGAAGCTCTGTGGGATCTTTCTTATGAAGGCACTAATCCTGTTCATGAATATTCTACCCTGAACCTATTTACCTGCCAAAGGCCTCACCTCCTAACACCTCCACACTGGGCATTAAAATTCTAACATTTAAATGTTGGGAGATCATCATAATTTAGACCATAGATTGATTTCTCCTCAGGATCTTCTTCTTATCCTATAAATGGCCATTTTTTCCCTGTATTGTCTGTCTGTATCCTAACTTTATTTTCTTATTGAAACACCTGTCACATTAAGCTAGGGCCAAACTCATTTAAATTTAATTATCTCTTTAAAGACTGTATCCAGATACAATCACTTTCTGAGCTACTAGGAGTTAGGAATTTGGAGGGACATAATTCTGTTAGAAATAGGTATAAAACCAAAAGTGAAATTCCTAGACCATTTGGAAATTTTTTTTTGAACATTTGTTTTTATTTTTTTTGGAAACTCCATACTGGTTTTCATAATAACTGCACCTTTTTAATATATTTAAAAATAGTGCATAAGGATTCTCTTTTCTCCACATCCTTCACAACACTTGTTACTTTTTTTGATAGTAGCCATCACAGTGGGTGTGAGGTGCTATCTCATTGTGCTTTTGACTTGCATTTTCCTAATGTTGAAAATCTTTTCACAAACTTATAGGCCATTTCTGTATCTTACTGCAAAAATGTCTATTGGAGTCCTTTGCCCATTATTTGTTTTTATTTTACTTATTTATTTTTTTAAGATTTTATTTATTTATTTGTGAGAAAGAGATAAAATTAATGCAAGCAGGAGGAGCAACAGGCAGAAGGAGAAGCAGACTCCCTGCTGAGCAAGGAGCCTGATGCAGAACTTGATCCCAGGACTCTGGGATCATGACCTGAGCTGAAGGCAGACACTTAACCCACTGTGACCTTTTTTTAAATTGGATTGTTTTGTTGTTGAATTGAAGGAGTTTTTTTTTTTTTTTATGTATTCTGGATATTAAACCTCTGTCAATATATGATGTACAAATATTTTCTATCATTCTGTAGGCTGCCTTTCACTCTATTGATTATGTCCTTTATGCACAAAAGTTTTCAATTTTGATGTATTCACTTTTTCTGTGTTAATTTTTGCTGCCTGTGCTTTTTCTGTCATATTCAAGGAATGCATTTCCACGTCCTATATCATAAAAACTTTCCCATTTTCTTCTAAAAGTTGTATAGTTGTAGCTCTTATATTTAAGTTTTTGACTCATTTTGAGTTAAGTTTTGTATATGGTGTAAAGTAAGTGTACACTTCATTGTGTTGCTTGTGAATTTGCAATTTCCCTAATAGCATTTGTTAGAAAGACTTTCCTTTCCCCGTTGAATGATTTTGGCACCTTTGCCAAAGATCATTTGACCATTTAGATGAGAGCTTATTACTGAATTCCCTGTTCTTTCCATTGACCTATAGGTCTGTCTTTATTCGAGTACTACGTTGCTTTTAGTACTGTTGTTTTATGATAACTTTCAAAATAAGGAACTGTGAGAACTCCAACTTCATTCTTTTTCAAGATTGTCTTGGCTATCCTTGTCTCTTGTGATGAATTTTACGATAGCTGTTTTTATTTCTGTAAAAAAATTGCATTGGGATTTTCATAGAGATCACATAAGTCTATTTTTTTGGTGGATAGTTATTCTGTTCTTACTCCAATACAGTTCTTAGTGTTTAGAGTCATTTCTAATTTTATTAGTTTGGATATTACCTCTCCATGGGAGTTATGTTAAAGATGCTACCTGGCAGCAAAAAGCACTTCTGAGATAGGATAGCATAAAGAGAAAAATAAAAACCTTAATTTTTCAAGTATCAAAAGTTAAAAAAAAAAAACTTGATATGTATGTACGTATTTATGTATTGTTGTGCTCTGGCTGCCATAAAAAAATACCACAGGCTGCATGGCTTAAATAGTAGGAACATATTTTCTCATACTTCTAGAAATTAGAAGTTCAAAATCAAGGAATCTACAGCTTTGGTTATAGATGAGTTCTCTTACTGATTTTCAGAGAGCTGCCTTCTTCTGTGTCCTCCCATGACCTTTCTTCTGTGCTTGATGAGAGAATGCTGTTCTCTGATGTCTCTTCCTCTTCTTATAAGGGCACCGGTTCTGTTGGTTTTGAGCTGAACTTTATGACCTCTTTCAACCTTCATTACCTTCTGAAGTCCTTCTCACAGAATACAGTCACAGTAGGTTTAGACCTCACCTGTGAATTTGGGGGTGGGAGTGATCAGTCCATAATAACATAGATTAAAAAATAAAGAATAAAAATGTGTGTCACTAAAAAATAATGGCAGCCTCTCATTGAAATGGCCACCTCTGCTGCTGGGGACAGAATTAACAAAGTGGAGGAATGATGGATAATACTTTATCCAGTGTCCAACATTGTAAAAACCAACCTCGTGTGAATGAGAAGACCGACCTCCCTCACTCATTGGCTTTTTAAAAAATTTTTAATTTTTTTTCAGTGTTCCAAAATTCATTGTCTATGCACCACTCCCAGTGCTCCATGCAATATGTGCCCTCTACAATACCGACCACCAGGCTCACCCCACCCTCACCCCCCGCAAGCCCTCAGTTTGTCTCTTCAGAGTCCACAGTCTCTCATGGTTCCTCTCCCCCTCTGATTTCTCCCAACTCACTTCTCCTCTCCATCTCCTAATGTCCTCTGTGTTATTCCTTTTGCTTTATAAGTAAGTGAAACAGTATGATACTTGACTCTCTCTGTTTGACATATTTAACTCAGCATAATCTTTCCGAGTCCCGTCCATGTTGATACAAAAGTCATGTATTCATCCTTTCTGAAAGAGGCATAATACTCCGTTGTAAATAGGAGCCATATCTTCTTTATCCATTCATCTGTTTAAGGGCATCTTGGTTCTTTCCACAATATGATGACTGTGGCCATTGCTGCTATGCAATGGGTGTAAAAGAAGGGTACAGATGTCCCCTCCTTTCACTACATCTCTCTCTTTGGAGTACATACCCAGTAGTACAATAGCAGAGTCATAGGGAAGCTCTATTTTTAATTTCTTAAGGAATCTCCACACTGTTTTCCAAAGTAGCTGCACCAACTTGCATTCCCACCAATAGTGTGAGAGGGTTCCTCTTTCTCCACTTCCTTTCCAAAAATAGTTGTTTACTGTCTTGTTAATTTTGGCCATTCTAACTGGTGCAAGGTTGTATTTCAGTGTGATTTGATATGAATCTCCCTGATGGTCAATGATGATGAAAATTTTTTCATGCGTCTGTTAGCCATTTGTATGTTTTCTTTGGAGAAGTGTCTGTTCATGTCTTCTGCCCATTTTTTGGCGTGATTATCTGTTTTGTGTGTGTTGAGTTTGAGGAGTTCTTTATAGATCTTGGATATCAGCCATTTGTCTGTAGTGTCATTTGCAAATATCTTCTCCTATTCTGTGGGTTGCCTCTTTGTTTCGTTGACTGTTTCCTTTGCTTTGCAGGAGCTTTTGATCTTGATGAAGTCCCAAAAGTTCATTTTCCCTTTTGTTTCCTTTGCCTTTGCATACTTTATCTGGAAAGAAGTAGCTGTGGCCTATGTCAAAGAGGTTACTGCCTGTGTTTTCCTCTGGGATTTTGATAGATTCCTGCCTCACGTTGAGGTCTTTCATCCATTTTGTGTTTCTCTATGTGTATGGTGTAAGAGAATGGTCGAATTTCATTCTTCTACACATAGCTGTCCAATTTTCCCAGCACCATTTATTGAAAAGATGGTCTTTTTCCCACTATATATTTTTTGCTGCTTTGTTGAAGATTATTTGAACGTAGCTTCCAAGTGTTTGAACTCCTCCAAACTTTTTCTTGTGGTTGAATTCCAGTTTCAAAGCACTGTGGTCTGAGAATATGCAGGGAATAATCTCAGTCTTTTGGTATTGGTTGAACCCTGATTTGTGACACAGTATGTGCTCTTTTTGTCCATCTCTTTGTCAGTTTTTTCATTTGGGGCCCATTCTGGCTGGGTCTTCTCTCTCTCTCTCTCTCTCTCTCTATCTCTATCTCTTTTTCTCTCTCTTTCTCTTTTCTTTCTTTTTGGTGGTGACTTACAATTCCTCAGAAACATTCCATGGTGTACCTTGCCCAGATCATGGTTAATATATTCAGCTACACATCCCTTTCACCACCTCTCACCAAAATGACTAGGAGGAGGAACACCCAACAGAGGACAAATTCGGAGACTGTGCCCTCGCCATCAGTGCTACTGGATATGGACATAAACAGTATGTCAGAAAGGGAATTCAGGGTAACAAAAATCCAGGCAGTCACTACCTTGGAGACAATCATTAGTGACAATATGCAATTGATTAGGGCAGAAGTGAAAGCTGCCCAGGAAGAAGTCAAAAGTGCTATCAATGAGATCCAATCTAATCTAAGTACTCTAACAGCTAGGGTAAGCAAGGCATAACGAAGAATTAGTGATGTAGAGGACAAACTGATAGAGAAAAAGGATCAGGAGGAGGCCTGGATCAAACTGCTTAGAAGCCATGAAAACAGAATTAAGGAAATAAATGGTGCCATGCAATGTTCCAGTGTCAGAAGTATTGGGATCCCTGAGGGGGAGGCAAAAGAAAGAAGACTAGAAGATATAGTTAAACAAATTCTCATGAAAATTTTCCCAATCTGGGGAATGGAACCAGCGTTCCTGTCCTAGAGGTAGAAAGATCACCTCCCAAGATGATCAAATCTAGAAAGACCTCAAGGCACTTGATTACAAGACTGACAAATCATAATTTTAGACAAGCGTTTTTGAGAGCAGCTAGGGCGAAGAGATTCCTTACATACAGAGTAAGGTCCATCAGAATCATGTCAGACCTGTTCACAGAAACTTGGCAAGCCAGAAAGGGCTGGCAAGACATACTCAGTGCGTTAAATGAGAAGAACATGCAGGCAAGAATCCTTTATCTAGCAAGGATGACATTCAAAATGGATGGAGAGATAAAGAGCTTCCAAGACTAGCAAGGTTTAAAAGAGTATGTGGCCACCAACCCGGCACTACAAGAAATAGTAATGGGGATTGTATAAAAGAAAAAACCCAAGAGTGACATAGAACAGGAATTTGTAGAGACAATCTCTAGAAACAAGGACTTCACAGGCAATGCGATGTCAATAAAAACATATCTTTCAATAATCACTCTCAGTGTGAACGGCCTATATGCACCCATAATACGGCACAGGGTTGCAGATTGGTTAAAATGATAGGACCCGTTCATATGTTGTCTACAAGAGACCCATTTGGAACCTAAGGATACATCCAGACTGAAAGTGAAGGGATGGAGATGAATCTTTCATGCCAATGGGCCTAAAGACAAAGCTGGAGTAGTGATTCTCATATCAGATAAATTAGATTTTTTTTTAAAGATTTTATTTATTTATTTGACAGCGAGAGAGAGAGAGAGAGATCACAAGCAGGCAGAGAGAGAGAGAGGGAAGCAGGCTCTCTGCTCGGCAGGGAGCCCGATGCGGGACTCGATCCCAGGACCCTGAGATCATGACCCGAGCCGAAGGCAGCGGCTCAACCCACTGAACCACCCAGGCGCCCCGATAAATTAGATTTTAAACTAAAGACTGTAGTCAGAGATAAAGAAGGACACGACGTCATTCTTAAAGGGTCTGTCCACCAAGAAGATCTAACAATTATAAATATTTATGCCCCCAATATGGGAGCAGCCAACTACATAAGACAACGGGTAGTCAAGATAAAGAGTCATATTGGTATGAATACATTAATAGTAGGGGATCTTAACATGCCACTCTCAGTAATAGATCATCCAAGAAGAAAATAAATAAAGAAACAAGAGCATTGAATGACACATTCGACCAGATGAACCTCATAGATATGGATAGAACATTCCCCCTAAAACAACAGAGAATTCATTCATCTTGAGCTCTCAGTGGCTTTCAAAAAAATGACACACTATACATTTTTTATTTTTTGAAAACAAGCAAGTATAAATGAGAACATTTACATTTCTAGATATTCAGTTTATATTTGGAGGAAGAGTGGATTCTAGGAAATTGAGTGAGATTATAGTAACAATTTCCCTTTCCTTTAATTTAGAATAAAATATTTAATTTAGAATAAAAGTTTCCTGAAAATGCAAAATATTAAGTCTTTATTGATATTGCAGTGAGAAAAAATGTGAGCTGATGTATAAATGGTAATGATTTATATTTTTAGACAAATACTGTTCTAGCCTCCACATGATCTCTTCTAAAAAAAAAAAACTCAAGTAAAAGTTAAAAAGAATTAGAGGAACTACTGAGTATTGGACAGTGCTCCTACATATGAATGAAATTGCAAATTCTTACTTGAAAGCAAAATTGGTGTTTTTACCTTTATAAAATTTAGGAAAACTACACCCTTGAAAAATCACTGCCTTCTAAAATTATATCAAAAATCTATGCTATTTCAGTCACCACGAATACATCAGAACTGTGTACAGACTTTCAAGTATCATTTAAAACCACCAGTTTCTTTACCAAGATTATGGATTTAAAATAGTAGTTAATCAATTCTTTATATAATAATACTGTTTCTTGTATCACTGTTTATGTTATTTATTTATTTTTAAAATTTATTCTCCCTCTTTCTTTTTTAAATTAACACAGCCAGAGTTTCCCAATTACCCATGAAAATCATGTCGCCTGAAGTCAAGTCACTCGCTATTTAGAATAACAATATTTTTGAACTCACTGATAGGAAGTTCCACTTTCACTGTTTTTGACAGCAAGTTAATTCTCCTCTATTACAGTGACAGGTAGCAAAATTTAGTCAAGGACAGCTGACTTGCAAACAGAACATTGTATAATAAGAGTATTAGTATCAGAATGTGGTGAATTACAACCATAGCTTGAATTAAGACCTGGAAGATATTCTAAATCTATCACTCCAAAACTATATTACCCTCAGCTTTTTTTAATCATTCAAATTGAAAAGGTAAAACAAAATAATGAAATGGAAATGTAGTAATAGTTGTTTTACATAATGAAAAGGGTGTTGAAGGGACTAAATGTCTGTGAAAATGCCTGGCATAGTGAATTTCAAATAGACTTTATTAATGAGTATTCTACAAGAACTTTATATGTTTTTTTTTAAAAAAACACATAGTGTTATATGTGTTTTAGAGACACATGGAATTATAAGTTATGGTTTAGATCATTTCTGTTCCTAGAATGACATTTTGATATACGTGGGGAGCCAGTGGTTTTATGTGGCCCAGAGAAATGATGCTTTCAAATGTCCAGTATCTGAAAACTTGATATTCTTTTGTATTTATCACCCAGGGTTCAGCAATTCATCTTTAAAATTATTTAGGTACTATGTACTATATACTCCTAAGAAAGAATGATATGGAAATAATCTGAGTTGCCCCCTCCTTACCATTTAATCTTAAATAATCATACTGGATGTGGATTACTAGGACAATATATCAGATTTTCAAAAAACAACAAATAGGGGTGCCTGGGTGGCTCAGTGGGTTAAAGCCTCTGCCTTCGACTCAGGTCATGATCTCAAGGTCCTGGGATCCAGCCCTGCATCTGGCTTTCTGCTCAGCAGGGAACCCGCTTCCTCCTCTCTCTCTGCCTGCCTCTCTGCCTACCTGTGATCTCTGTCTCTGTCAAATAAATAAATAAATAAATAAAATATTTTAAAAGTAACAAATAAATATACAAGAAAACAGAAAAACTGCATGCTTAGCTCCCTTCTGTGACTAACACTCCTTGTATGAGTTTAGACAACTCATCTGACCTTTTATATACTTGGCAATTCTATTAAAAAATGGGAGGAAAATATCATGTCTTGTATCCGAAATCTTAAGGGGATCTTAAGAGAGTCTTAAGTTCCCTTCAAACATTAAGATGTTTAATCAGTATAAAGCAGTATAATCTATTATAATCAGTATAAAACATCTATTTAAATCTTCCACAATTTCCAAACAAAAACCATTCTACAAATGCAATCCCTTGACTCTGGAAAAGAACCTGAGGGTTTTGAAGGGGCGAGGGGGGGGGAATGGGAGGTTGAGGGAACCAGGTGGTGGGTAATAGGGAGGGCACGTATTGCATGGAGCACTGGGTGTTGTTCAAAAACAATAAATACTGTTAGGTTGAAAAAATAAATAAATAAAAATTTTTTAAAAAGATGACATCATCCAAAAGGAGCTATTCTTTGTTAAATATTCATAAAACCCAGTCATTTCTATACTGCCTGTGGTACATCAGCTATAAGGAAATACAATATTATTAACACGAAGGAAATTAAAATAAACATAAAGTGCATTTAAAATGCAAATTAGTTTATCTGATTGCACAGCCTACACTCAGAGTACCTCAAACCTGCAAACTCTATGACAAGCAAGATTACAAAGTGAGATTAGCTCTGTGCCAGTAACATGTAATTTTGCTAAAGTAAGTGATTAAATTCCTCACATGCTTCATTTTTAATCATATATGTTGCTTTGGAAATTTAACAACTAAACTAAGAAAAAAACTATGAGTTTTTTTATGTTGATACAGAAACATATAAGGAAACTTGCCACAAAAAATACACGCGCCCTTGGCTTCGTGGCCTGGATGATGAGGAGGACTTGCTGTGTCACGACCGTGGACTGGCCGAGTGTGCATCCTACGATAGGCTCAGCGCGTCTCTGCCTGTGCACGGTCACGGGGAGCCGGCTCTGGCCACCCTCCAGCACAGTGCCTCCCGGGGCCATCTATGTGGGGTCAGAGCCGGGGCTCAGAACCGGCCCCCAGCCCTCATGCGGCTTGGTGTCCACACTCGCCAACGGGGATGGCGGGTTCCTTCTTGTCCTTTCCTCAGAGCTGGCATGGACCACATGTTTCCAGCATATCTTGTCCTGTGTTCCTGTATTCACGGTGGGAGGGGACCTTTCCTTGGGGATAACCAAGACTCTGGGGCCGGCCAGGGGTGCATTCGGACGTTGGCTTATCACGAGAAGCCTCCCTTGTGTGACGAGCTCAGTGTGTGCGGGACCAGTGACCACAGTGTCAGTGACTCACGGCAGTGGCGGCACAGTCCCCTGAAGCCCGGGCAGGGTTTGACCGTGAGGCCGACTCTGCACGGGGCGTCTGAGAGACAGATGTGACTGGTGTCCACCCAGTGAGACCGGGCAGGCTGATCTCCCAAGAAGTGCACGCCAGTGTGTGGGGGGACACTGAGGCCCTCAAGCCGATGGGACCTAATTCCATGACAGCTGACTCCACACACTGCCTGCTCTGCTGCGGTCCCCGAGGCGTTGCAGGACCAGTCACAGCGCCCCACCCTGTGCGGCCCGTCCCTTGTCAGGTGAGACTCCTGAGTGAGCGTGTGTCCTCTCGGAGTGGCCACTTGGATGTGCAGAGATGGGCCATTTGCCAGGAGGGGGTGGGACCCTGAGGCCCAGGAAGGAAGGGTCACCGGCCACTACCCCTGAGCTCACAGCATGCAGATGGGCACGGGAAGGGGGTGTGGGGACACTGCACGGAGCACGGCCCTGGATGGTCACAGAAATCCTGCGACCTGTCTCTGGGATGCTCTAGCCTTGGCACACGGCTGACCCTGCTAGTCAGACCTCTTGGAAAGGCTCCCACCTGCTCCCCGACCTCTAGGAGCAAAGGATGGGCAGGAAAGTTGTTCTGTCCTCCCCAAATAAAGACCATTCGAATGTGAAATCCAAAGTTTAATCTGACACAACTAAATATATTCATATATCTCACACTGGAGGATTTTTCGAAACATCAGAAGTTAGAAATTACAAGTAGCTATTGCTTCCTATATTCAGATACATTTGTTTTTATTCATTATTTTGATTCCAAATAGGGAGAGACAACTCTGGCAAAAAATCGTGGATCTATGAGAGCAGATGGCATGAGAGTGTCTCTTAAAGACGCAGACAGTGTTCTGGCCTCTTCCTCCCCAGCACAGGCCACGGACGCTGCTGGGTCCTGGGAGGAAGACTCTGTTCAGGGCGGGAAGGATTTGTGGGGTCAGCAGGCAAGGAAGGCAACCCAGAGTCTCCCCACACCAAGTCCTATCACAAAAGCTACAGCCTGTCTGTCTGCCTTCCTAGAAGCCGTCATTCCAGCGACATGAGTTCCTCTCGTGGCGGGGGGGGGGGGGGGGCGGCAAATTCAAATCCCCTCGACAATCAAGTCACACCAGTGTCTGACCCAGGTGACCCGGGGGAGGCCCAGAAAATGCTGCCATTTCCACTCTTCTCCCTGCTGTGGGGATCTCACACCCAGTAAAGCCAGAAACACCTGTCACCCTGCATCTCCTTCTGCGAACGGGGAGCCCAGAGGTTGCTCTCGACACCGGCAGGGCCCAGGTCATCTCCCAAGAGGTTAGCACAAGTGCCTGCGGGAGCCAGTGGGCTCGCCAGGGACCCCAGAGCTCGTTACCTGCCAGGCTGGCTCCCCCAGTTCTGGTCATCCCCAAGGAAAGAGTGGATTAGCAGGAGCAGCTTTGGCAATATGCAAATCCGGACTTTAAAGTTAAGAATGTGGCTCTAGACTGGTGGGAGATGTGAGGCCTTCCCTGGGGCGGCTGGCCTGGGGCTTGTGTGCCCAGAGACCCTGCCCTTCTTTGGGAGGTGGAGGGCGGAGATGGGCTGTCAACAGCGCCCTCTTCCCGCCCAGCTGGCCCATCCCTCCAAGCTACAGTCCACAAGCCAGCTCTCTCGGTGGCGACATGCGGAGTGCGCCCGCCTCATGGCTGCAACACCGTTTGCTGGTAAGAACGTGGAAGTGTGCTTTACGGAAGTAAAAACAGATATGGTGACTGTCGCTGTGATTGGATGATCCCACAGATCTCCCCTTAGCATTATCTGGGTGAACACGAATGCACATTGTAACCAGGGACCGTGCTTGACGAGGCAGGGACACTGGAGACACACAGCTAAGCGGCATCACGATTCGCAGCAACGGTCACGGGTGTGGGCCGCTCCCAGCCTCGGTGGTCACTGCAGGAGGGCCCTGAAGATGGCGTTCACCTCCTCCGCCATGGCCATCAGTGCAAACTCAAACTGCTCCTGGAGGGACAAGAAAGGGAGGGAGAGTGGGTGGGACCATGTTCCTCTCGACTCCAGCCTTCAGCTCGGCTGTGTTGTTCTGCAGAAACAGTTCATGAAAGAAAAGAAAGGCCACTTATGTCCCTAGAAAGGAGAGGACGGATGGCTTGCACGACGAGACCCCGTTTTCATGGTGACTAGGGTTTCTCACTCATCTTCTGTCATGGAGGGGCCCCCGCCTGGTCCCTTGGATTGCACAGGGACGGCAGAGTGCCCAGCCCCTGGGGCCCAGGGCAGACACAGACCCTGGCCGCTCTGAGTTCCAGACCCCACGCCAGCTGCCGCGGGACCAGCCACACGGCCTCCCCTCGGAAAGGCAGAGGGTAGTGTCATCGCGGTCATGGGCCATTGACCTAGTGTCCAGCCGCGCCCCATCCTGTCGCACCTGCCAGGAAGCCCCACCTCACCACAGCATGTCCAGTTGCAGACGTGTGTGAGCACACATGTGCTCCCAGCCACGGGCACACGCTGGAGGGGGCACGCTGTCTCACACGCAAACCTGCCAAGACCAGGAGGTGGGAGCGAGGGCGGTGTCAGGACTGTTCTCTGGAAGTGGGGGGCTCGGCAGCCGGAAGCAAAGCCCACTCTTCCACGCGGCTCCCAGGCCACCTCCCTGACCCGCCTGCCACTGCACGGGAGGCTCACAGTCATCCCAGAGTTCACAGGGATAAAGAAGTCGCACACACCATTGCTTCTGGTGAAGGAAAGCCTGGGGGATGGTTTCAGTGCGCGAGAACGCAAGGGGAAGGCAGCTGTAGATCCAGAAATCAGGTTAATACTGACTCTGAATGCCGGGCACGTGGCAGAAACAACAGAACGGTGGGATACTTCAGCGCTCACTTTGGGACCAAAGACTGTCACTGGGTGTTCTCTTCATGCTGGCACTGAAGGACTGACCCGTGTGGACCCTCATGGCGACCTTGCTAGTGGGCGCACAGCCTCCTGACGCACATTCTGGACACGACCGTCACAGGGGTGCCCGGTCGAGTGAAGCAGTGGCTTCAGGAGGCAGGCCCCGTGCGCCCGGCATCCCTCCTCACTCGAAGATCCCAGAGGAGTGGCCTCTGGCTGTCACCGGGGACAGGAAGCTGTCTGCTGTCACTTTCTCTCCCGGTAACAGCCTGTTCAGGGGGACACGCCTTCGGGAGGACCTAGTTTAGGATGTCCGAACAGTCACACCCAACCATTTCTTCCCCAATCGCTGACTTGACGATGGGGAGAGTAGGGTTTCATGATGACTTGAAACGTGCAAAGACAAATGGAGACTCTGGGACACTCACATCCAGGATCATGTGCCTGCTACAGCTTCTGACACCCTGAAAGTCAATCCCGGGACATAACGTTGATGAGGAAGGTGGCAAGTTCACACACTGCGAAGCCTCCGTGGCTGTCAGGAGGACCCGGTCGGGCCAACACGTGCTACAGCGGCCGCGACCAAAGCAGACGGCATATGTGAGCCGGTGCCTCGACTGCCCTCATCAGACAGTCCATGTTGGCAGCAGTGTGGCACGTCTGCAGGCTTAGATCCTTACTGGGTGGTTCGGGTGGCCCCGGGAACAGGAGGGCCTGCGGGACATGGTTGGGGGTGGCACGACCCTGGGTCCCAACACGGGAGTAGCTCTGGGCACACTGGTAGCAGGAGTGGGGGGCTTCCTGGGATGAGGGACTCTTGGCAGAGGCGTGCTGTGCGCTGCGCCTCGGTGCCAGTTGGCAAGGACATGGGGCTTGTCAGCCCCTCTGCTCCTTCCTGGAGAAGCAGCCGCGAGTGGCCGTGCCGCCGTGTGCTCTGGTCTCTGGCCCCCGGTGAACACGGGTGCACACTCACATTTCAGTGGTATCACCTCTGCTGAGAGGCCTGCGTCGGCGCCTCAGAAGTCCGGGGAGCCGAGCCGACAAGCTGGGCAGACCCAGCCTGCGACGAGCTTTTGCCATGGTGACTGCAAGTACGAGTGGAGGCGTTCAGGACTGCTGTGTCTGTGCGGGTGTGTGTGTGTTTGCATTTATAGTCACACTCAGATTCGTGTTTGCGATCCCTGTGGCTCACACAAAGAGCTCGGGGCACACACAACATTGCCATAGTACTGTCATCGTTACTGATTTTGAAGGGGGTCACAGTGAATGCCTGTCCCGGGGGCTGTCACCCTGCACGCAGAGCCAACGGCCCCTCCCCTCCTGGGCAGCGCTTTCCCGCGCCTCCCTCAAGGTGGGGGGGGGGGTGGGACGGAACGCTCTCCGTGCCCCCAGCTCAGTTATTCCTCACAGAGCCCAGCCCTGGCTCCATCCTTGCTGTCTGATGTCAGAGCAGACAAGGGATTGGGTGCATGCACGTGCACGTGTGTGTGCACGTCCATGTGCACACGTGCATGTGAGTGTACACACGAGAGTGTATGTGCTCCTGTGTGTGCATGAGGGTGCATGTGTGCATATGGACACACTGGCATGAATGTGTGCTACATATATATGAATGCACACCGGTGTGTGCACACAGATGTGCACACGTGTGTGTTTATATGCACGCGCACATGTAGTATGCACACATTCACGAGTGTACATGTGCATGTTCATATGGTGCACACATAGGCACGCACACTTGCACGTATGTGCACATGCATGGCCACATGTGTGTGCACACAGACGTGCATGTCCATAGGCATGCAGAAGGCATGCGCACGTGGGCGTCTGTGCATGGTCATACATGTGCAGCTAGGCACGTACACAAGCACAAGTGCAAACACGTGTTCATAGGTGTGCACACGTGTGCATGTGTGCATTTACACGGTCGTGTGTGAGCACACACAGGGACGCACACATGCATGTGCATGGGGGGGATAGAGACACAGCACCTGAGGGGACCATCCCCAGGTTCTCATGGAGCAGGGCGCGGGTCGGGAGGCTGGGGGCTGTGAACTGGATTACACTTAATTCAATCGGTCCTTGTCGCTCCCGGCCCTAAGCAAGGCAGGGGACAGGCTTGTGGAGCAGATCACAGACTGGGCAAAACCCGCATGCAGAGATGCTCCGGAGAGGGACAGGCGGGAGGTGTGGGCAGCACACGTGTACCCCATGCACACCCACCTGGGGCCAAGCGACATCAGTCCTTCCTGGGGACACACGGGTCAGTCGGCTTTTCTTTTTGAAAATGAATGTCGAAGAGAAAGTATCGTTAGAGAGCATTCAGGCCTTCAGTTAAGGAGGCACCTTCACGAGATGAGGGCACGGAGGGGAGGGTCTGTCCCACAGCAGGTGTAGAAGACGAGACATTGCTCACCCCGTGACTGTGCTGTTTTCACTATGTCCGCGATTGCATCTCCCTTCCTGAAATGCACGTCCTAGCATGCTCCTGACAAATGTGCGGTGAGGGGCTTGGGTGGCCTCTCCTTTGGCTCAGGTGGCCTCCATCAGCTCGGGTCTCACGGGCTGTGACCCCGCTGCACAGGACGTGCCCTCGGCTGACGCCAGCTCCGTGGCCAGTTCCTGCCCCCGGAGACGTGCAGCCCGTGTCTGGGCCTCGTTGGACTGAGTGTTTGCTTCCAGGTGGAGAAGCGGCTCTCGGGTTTTTTGAACGTGAAGATGGAGTTGTGCGGTCAAGGCTGTGCGCTGGGGCCGGGGCCGTCTCCAGTCCTGGTGGCGAGGCGCCTGCCGGCCCCTGTTCCGTGTCTTCGGCTCCCGTGGCAAAGTCCGACCACACGCGTTTGCGTGAACTGTCCACAGGCGACCTTCTCTTCGCTTCGACAGAAGAGTATTCACATTATACGACACTGTTTTTCTCACAGGAATTTCCCTTTTGTTCAATTGACCGTGAGGGAAACTCCGTCTCGTGGAGTAGGGCTGGGCAAAGCCGCCGTGAATTAAGGCAGACGGGGGTCTGGATGTGCTTCTTTCTTCACGCCTGGAGATTCCAAGAATTGCATTCACGGACACACTTCACGACAACTCTTGAACGCCGACCTGAAGGAAGAGGGTCCAGTCCTGCCGGGAAGCTACGTGACGCCAATTCTCTGCTGCCTGCTTCATCTCCCTTTCCCACAAGGCCTGGGGGCCACCCCCTGGGCCTCAGGACCTCATGCCATGAGGTCCGTTCTGGCAAACAGGACGCAGACAAGAGGGCCGATGGGTTTTGGGGTGTGTTAGGCATTGTCCCCACAGTTTCTCCCAGATCCACTCTGGAGTCTGCGTTTTGGGTGTCCTTGAACCGTCTGGGGTGGAGGAAGCCTGCCTGGGCAGGTACCCAGGTGCAGAGAGTAAAGCGGGTCTCAAACTGATGATTTCCTGCAGATTATCTGTGCGGCATCGAGATTCAGGGGAGAGAGAATCCATTTCTCATTCCTAGTTATTAAGTGTCCTTGCTCACCAGGTCCCGGTTCTCAGCAACCCCCTGCCCCTCACCCAGCCTCCTCCGTGGCTGCTGGTGGCCTGGTGGGGCCAGACCATCCAGGACAGTGCACTGACCCTGCCGAGCTGGCCCTTAGGAGGCCACCGCCAAGTGGCAAGGGCAGGCTAGTGGGACAGACATTCCCTGGGCACAAAACCTGCAGGTTACTTGTCACTGCTGACATTGTGATAGAGCACAACAACAAAGACACATGAAAAACACCAAAGCTCTCCCCCAGGACACTGCTCACACCAAGGAGAGTAGCCTGGTGGACAGCCCCTGAGTCGAGTGACCGAAGCTCACTTCCTTTTGAGATGGTCCTGCCTGAGGGGTACAGCCGGAATCCATCACAGGGACGGCAGACAGACTCAGTCATACCTGCCAGTTCCCTTTGGAGGACCTTTCCAGGCCACCCAGCTGTCCCACTAGGGGAGATGTGGGAGGTGGGATGACGGAGTACAACTTGGGGGGGGGTCCTGCTCCAGGGAAAGGTTGCTAGGGTCATGGGTGAGCTGGGACCCAGAGCTGCACCCGAGTAAAAGGCTCAGACCGGCGCCGTTTCCTGGCCACGGTCACCTGGAGTTGCATAACGTGCTAGCAGTGGGACCCTAGTGAGGGCACAGGAGAACGATCTGGATTGTTTCTGCAAGTGTTCTGCAGGTCTGGAATAATTTCAAAATTTCAAATTAAAGAAAAGCCCCAGGAAAACAAAGTGTGTCATGATGGATGAAATCCTTTCATTCGAATCAACTGTGATCATTAGGACAGCCCGCGGGCGGCCTCCAGTGGGACACAGTGAAGGGCAGGGTGCTCGGGGCAGACCCACTTCACACGAGGGCTTTTTATGACTGTGGTCCTTGTGGGCATAAGGAAGTCCTTCTGCAAGGGCATCCTTCAGTGCCTATGGACTTCCGTGCAGGTGCTGGCGGCATTGGGGTCGGGACCACCTTAAGAAGGGCAACATTCTGTATTTCATGACGTTGGGACCTTTATGGAACTGATGTGCGGGAGTGTCTGTGCCCCTTGGACCCCGATAACTCTGAACGCTAAAGGAACATCATATTGAGCCCATTTCTAGCTCTGCTTAACCCAACGCCAACCAGGCAGCTTGTGCTCACTCTTGTTGCAAGTGTCGCCGTTTCAGTAGGCAAATCAAGGCATTGTGAGGTGTCAAGGGGCCTGCGTCTAGCCCGGGGCCTCTCGATGACCATGCAGCAGAGCTGTGGTTCTGAGGGCCAAAACAGGGGAGTCTGGCAGGATGTTTGGTGAATCTAGAACATTCCCCTGCAAGGGTGCTGGGGTTATCACCGACCTCTTTTTGTTTAGAGAATAAGAGAGAGCAGGCAACAGGATGGGCGGAGCGAGAGGGAGAATCCTGAGCAAACCCCCCACTGAGCATGGACTCTGAGGTCATGACCTGAGTGGAAATTAGGGGTCAGATGCTCAACTGCCTGGGCCTCCCAGGCGTCCCTGTCACGGAGCTCTTATAAAAATGTGATGCTCTCCCCGTCCCTGAATCTGGTGAGGGAGGGCTCCAAAGCCTGGAGATCCTACCGAGTCTTTATGTTGAAATGCAGGTGGTCGCCGGAACCTCGGGCCAGCCTCTGGGGAGGGGCCTCTGAAGCCCACCTGGGACCTGTATGGGCGACGCTCGGTCCTCTTCTCCTCTCTCTTGGCTTGGAAACACGTGCAGAAAGACAACTTCCTCCCCCCACTCCCGTCCCCGAGGACTGGCCGGCAGTACCTTCGTCTGGACCATGCCTGGTCTCTGGTCCCTCAAGTGCTCTAGGGTTGCAGCGATGTTGATCTCCTTGGTGCCTGCAACGACACACACAGGTCAGCTCAGACTTGGCGCCGGCGCTCGCTGTCCCTCACCCACACCAGGCTCCCTTCCGGCTTGGCCCTGTTACACTCGCTGCTCACAGGTCTGGAGGGCAGCCGCCCTGGCCGCATTCATCTGGAAGGATGTGGTGCGCTGGTTTCTGCGGGTTCCTGCAGGAACGCGGGGCTGGGACTTGGCTGTCAGACGCGTGCTAGGTCCTTACCACAGTCATCGCTGTCAGAGACAACAACCTGATGCCTCATGTGTATGTGTGGCATTAACAGAATGTTTCAGTAATTTCAACTGTGTAGGTTTTTAAAAAATTTTCACGTAATGAGAAATTAGACTAATAAATCCTTTCTGTCTTATATCGAAAGGTAGAGCTCCTGGTGAGTGTCTCAGACAGTAACAAAGGGTGGAGATGCCCTTGTGTGTGTCCGCGGCAGAGTTTTGCTGAGAGACCCCCTCACCCCCCGCAACAGGCAACGTCGGGCTCACGGCAGGTGACCCCGGCTTCACAGAAATACCATTTGGGTTTGAAACTTTGACCTTGTCATTAATTCAAAGTGAGTTCTTGTTTCTCTGTCTTAGTAGACAAGGAATGGCGCTGGGTCCCAAGCCCAAAAACCTTCTCACAGTTGAAGGCACTGGGACACATCCGCCAACATGAAGATGAAAATGTGGGAACTGGGAGGGCGTAGTCGCCTCTGAGGTGGAAGGACCCTTGTGCCACACATGAGGTGCCTTGTTCCGAGTGTCACCTCAGCTCGTCACAAGAGCACAGGGGAGTGGGAGCTGCCACCCCACCCCACGGAGGAGACCGAGGCTTGTCCCGGTAGAACAGCCTGTCCCTGGTCACACAGCCCATGGCCGCGGTCATCATCATTCCGCACCAGGCAGAGGGGTGAGAGGCCCCTACGGGCCCCTCTCTGTCTCCACAACCTACGTGAGCACATCGCTCCTCTCGGGCACAGAACCAGGACCATGAACTTGCATGTTTCGAAGGTAATTTTTCAAGTTCTGGGGCTTATTTGGCTGGAACCGAGCAGCCTGTGATGTTTCCTGAGCACAGTGGGTTGAGCCGGGCAGAGAGGAGGTGAGGTGGGCACTGTGGCCGCTGCCCTCGTGCCCCCCCTCCCCGCCGGTCCTTGAGCAGACACAATGGGGGACGGCGCTCAGCATGCCGAGGCCTGCAGCCAAAGTGCTGGCCTTACAGGAACTAGGTTGGCAGTCCTTTCAGACACGGGATACTGTGCTAGCAGGAACGGGGACACCCCGAGTTTCCCCGAGCGCTACCTCAGGGCCTTCATAGCAAGGAGAAGAAATCCCCCTATTGGAACAGCCAGATGGTCCCCCAGGGTGCTCGGCAGCTGGGGTCTGCTGAGAATCTCATCCAAGGAAAAGACAGGGGTCGAGTTCTGGACGTGCGTCTCCTCGGGTGTGACGAGGCCACAATCAATGGGATTTGTTTTAAGGGAACCCACAATCCTCTGTTCTGTCCCGTGGATCTGTGTGTCTGTTTTTGTGCTGGTACCAGATTGGCTTGATGATCCCAGCTTTGAACAGAGCTCGAAGTCCGGGATTGTGATGCTGCCAGCTTTGGTTTTCTTTTTCTTTTCTTCTTTTTTAACAAATATTTTATTTACTTATTTGACACAGAGAGAGAGAGAGAGCACAAGCAGGGGGAGGGGCAGAGGGAGACACAGGCTTCCCGCTGAGCAGGGAGCTTGACACGGGGCTCGATCCCAGAACCTGAGCCCAAGGCAGACGCTTAACTGACTGAGCCCCCAGGTGCCCCTGGTTTTCTTTTTCAAGGTTGCTTTGGGTGTTTGTAGTCTGTTGTGGTTCTGTATACATTTAAGGATTTGTCTAGTCCTGTGAACGATACTGGTGGTGTTTTGATAGGGATTACATGAAATGTGTAGATGCTTTGGGTAGTGTAGACATTTGAACAATGTTTGTCAAAAACAGATGAACAGAGGGGAAGGGCGGAAGAGAGGAAGAGAAGGAACGGGACCGGAAGAGACTCCTGAAGACAGAGATCACACTGGGGCCTGGGGATGGGCTGCACGGGTGCGGGCTGTAAGGAGGCCCTTGCGGGGATGAGCACTGGGTGTGTAAGTGATGAACCACTGAATTCTACTCCAGAAACCAACACTGTATGTTCACGAAACTTTAAGTAAGAAAAATAAAGTTCAATGGATCAGAAACAGTAAGTAGAAGTAAAGGGAACTGCCGAGTCTGAGAATCTGAAACAAACAGGAGTTTGCCCACTATGAAATGGGGAGATGGAGAAGATAGGAGCCCAGCAGTCGGGGAGGGAGGCCACGGCGTGTGGTGCCTCCCATGGCGGCCACGGCCTGAGGATCCACTGCCTCATCTTCCCAGGGTAGGCCGGGCCCTCAGGGCCCTCGTGCGAGTTATCGGGATAAGTGTACAGAAACAGACTTCTTTAAGACACTGACTTTAGGGGGCCAAAGTCTCCACGCACAGGGAGCGAGGGGCAGACAGAGTTGTTCCACCCACGCGCAACACTGTTCTCCAGTGGGCAGGGGTGGCCGCAAAGGTGCCTGCAGGACTGCTCCCCGTGCCTGCCACCCAGTGCCAGGAGCTTGTGTTGCTGTCCTGCCCCAGTCTAAGCAGGCATGGAGCACCAAGGATCCGACACAGAGCGACACAATGCGGCCACGATTCACAGTCCTGACAGTGCTAGACGCTCGCAGCTTCCGGAGAATTAACCTGCTCGGTTCCGGCCATGCTGGCTGCCAGCCAGGCCCATGGCGATTTCATCCCACGACCTCAAGGCCTGGATTTGGGAGAATCAGGTGTGGGGCAGAGGCTGGTGCAACAGAGAGGAGTCCCAATCCTTCTGAAATGAAATCCACGGCTTCACATGGGATTCGGACTTAGGGAGAACCCTCTCTTTCTAAGGCCGTTCAGGGCACGCACTTTGAGTCCTTGAAGCTGCTTAAAACTTCTTCCAGGGCTCTTTATTCCGAGGGGCTGCTCTGTATGCTGGGACCATACAGAGGCCGTCCCTGCTGGAGGCCACAGCCGGGGCTGGGGACACATGCGCCCTCCCTCCTGGGTGGCAGTGTGCAGGTCAAGGGATGATGGCCGCTGTCCCAAGCCGGCAGCTTGGATAAAACCCTATGAGGAACCTCTCTTGTTTTATCACTTGATGATGCCCCTCTGGACCACTGTCTGTGGGGAGAGGGAGGGGCAGGAGGGGAAGGCCAATCGGGTGGTTCCTAGATAAGGCGTTTAAGCCACCAGCAGAGCCAGCAAGAATCCTGCTTCACCTGGAGCCAGTCGGACACTTGAGGAGGTCAAACCAACACTGAAAAACATCCAGAACAAAATTTGGGGAACTGATCGGTTTAAAAGTCAAGTCCATTGTGGGATGCGGGTGGCTAATGTCCGCTTGCTTGTCAGAATTGTGACAATAAGTTCTTTGCAGGGACACCTGGGTGGCTCAGTCAGTTAATTGCCTTTGGCTTGGGGAGCAATCCTGGGGTCCTGGGATGCAGTCCCACGTGGGGCTCTTTGCTCCGTGGGGAGCCTGCTTCTCTCTCTGCACCTCCCCTGCCCATGCTCGCTTTCTCTCTCTCTCTCTCTCAATTAAATAAAAGTCTTAAAAAAGAGAAGTTACTTGCAGTGAGTGCAGAGAGAGAAGTTCACAGAACTCAGTCCGTGGTCTGTCGTGCATGCTGGGGTCACATGGGAAGGGCGGTGGGAGAAGGTGCTGCCTGGCACTCAGCGCCCGTGAGTGCAGGGGGCCTCACAGAGCAGGACGCAGAACCCGCATTTGTAAAGCAGACCCATTGGGTCGGGAGGGCGGGGCGGGTGTGTGCGTCCCTCCTTGCTCTATGAAGGGATTTATTTAAATCCCCCCGATTCCAGGAAGCTCCCTTCAGTGCATTTAAAGTGGAATTCCCTCTTTAAAAATCCCGTCTTGCTGACAACATGAGAAACTGGAGGCGGATGGATGGACCTACTGCGTGCGGTGCTCAAATGGGAGAGCCTGTAAGTCCTCAAAGAAGCAGAACATGCGGAAAGATGCCCCTGGGAAGACCCGATGGGCGCGAGATACGGGGGAGCTTCCCGGCCTCCCCGCCTGAGAAGCATCGCTATTCCAACAGCAGATCTCTCAGGGCCTGCCCAGCGCAAGGGGTGCCCCCTGGGCTCGGCTGCCCCTGCCCACCCCGAGGTCTTCCCCACAGCCCCCTGGGGTCGGCTAGTGCACACGGGGACCCACCCAGGGCGGCGCTCCGATCACTCTCAGTCTCTCCTTAAATTTCAAGAACATTGGTTTCCAAGTTTACGTACCCATTAAATACATTTTTAAGCCTGGAGAGGTTTTTAGGCCCTAGATAAAAAGTATTAATCATGAAACAATGAACACCTCGAGAGCACTAGTATGATTAAAGCATTAAAACTTTTTTTGGAGCTGGGGCGTCTGGTTGGTTCAGTCGGTCAAGCATCTGCTTTCAGCTCAGGCCATGATCCCAGGGTCCTCGGATCAAGCCCCACATCGGGCTTCTTACTCAGCTGGGAGCCTGCGTCTCCTGCTCCTGCTTTCCCTGCTTGTGTCCCCCCTCTCGCTGTCTCTGTCATATAAATAGAATCTTAAAAAAAGATAAAAACAACTTTTTTTTTACATTGAACGGATGTTCTCGAAATTTAAGAAAACCAAGGTCTTGATGGGGTTGGCTTCGAGCTCTCCTGGCGTTTGTTCCCGGCCGCCGACTCGTGTGAACAGTCCTCCCACCTTGGCCAGCAGGCCTCCCGGCAGGTGCGCACCCACACACGACCTCTGTGCTGATGCCCGACACACAAACCAGTTTCATCGGTTTCTACCCACAAGGTGTGCAAACAGCAGGACTCCCGTGCGCTCTTTTCTTCAAGGTAGAAAGACAAGGTGTGTCCAGTGTGCAAGAGGGAAAGCCTTCGGTTTGCACAAGCCAGTGGTCTGGCTTCTGCTGTTAGGAGGCGCCGAATGCGGGCAGTGCTCTGGCCGAGGAGCGCCGTACCCAACACATCCGGCCCCAGCTCCGCCTCGGACAAGACCCGGTGGCTTGGGCGCTGTCCTGGAGGTGTGCCCACTGCACACACACACGCCTGGCACAGGCTCACGCACACGCTCCACTGTCCAGAGCCTTCGGGCTGTACTTGCAGCAGCCGGAGGGTTTCTGCTGGCCTCGGAGATGAGCTGTAATCTTTTGTCTCTGGATCAAAGGGGACAAATTTGCATCCTCCTCCCTTGAAAATCAAGGGTACCAGGACCTAAACCCAAAATACTTTCCATGTTTTTTTTTTAAAAAACAAGTTTGGAGTCATTTTTCAGGAGAAACTATGATGCTTACAAGTTTGTATGCAAGCCGTGAAGTCAGACAGAAGCAGGCCGTGCCGGTGGGCGCACTCACGGCGAACTGCAGGATGTGGGGCTGCTGGGGGTGCCGGCCGCCGGTCCTCCAGCCGGGGTGTCTGCACACCACGGGGCACCCATGGTTGTGAGCATATGGGCCCGGCGCCCAGGTGTAAGTGAGCCCGCTGGCCGTTGGGTGTGAAAAGGGACGGATGAGGGGAGACGCCCAGCACTTGGGGAGCAAGCCACCATGCACAGGTGTGGCTGCCTCTCCCACCACCGGAGCAGCAGGTGCGGTGCGCTCAGGGAGTGAAGGAGATGCAGAGGCTGCGGGGGTTGCGGAAGCCTGCAGGTGTGGTCAAGCCTCCTGTCCATGAGGGTCCACGCAGCCCAGAGAAGGGTCCGAGTCATGAACGCGCACACGTGTGTCCTGGAGCGCATCCTGGCTGCAGGAAAGGGGCCTACAGGACCACCGCCAAGTCCCCGGGAACACCGGGGGCTCCTGGTAGGAGAGTCTGCAGCTTGAAGCAGCTTTACCCAAATGTCTGGGCGGTGGGGATGCAGAAGCCAGCCGGGCCAGGCTGCACGGGCTGCTCTTGGTCAGAGAAACGAGTCCTTCAGCGTGACTGACCCTCCAACCTCTGGTCACCAAAGTGGCACCGTGGGCTCCGCTGGCCCCTCCTCCCTCAGTCCTCCCTCTGCTTCTGACTCAGGAAGCGGAGTCTGAGGCCTGGCTGGGGACGGTGCAGAGCACCACCGTGACTCCAGGCTCTGTCGGTGCCGCCGGTGAAGCACTGGGCCCCTCCTCTGTGGACTCCTCCTGGCCTCGTGGAAAGGAGGAGCAGATGCCCGAGGAGGCGTCGGGAGGGAGCCCAGAGGTCGGGAGGACAGCGTGGGGCATTAACATGTAGCTCCATGTGTTCTGTCCTGCGGAAGTCCAGGTGACTTCAGGGGCCCTTATGAAAGAGTCACTAATTCAGGGGACAGAGACACATCCCCTATACTACTGCCCCAGCCAGACGGCCCCTTTCTCGCTCAGGCCTCAGAATCCTACTTGGTACAGCCTGTGAACTGTCACTGCCAAGAGACCAGGATGTCTGTGTGTGGGGACTTCTGCTATCAGGAACGGATGGGGGGGTGGTCTCAGCAGGAGCAGGGACTTGCCCTCGCTGTGCGGGGAGGAAATGAGCACGAGGTGGGAACTGCAGCAGAGGAGGCCTGGGCAGGCCTCCGGGGTCTCCAGGGAGAGGGTCGTGGTGGCAGATGGAGTGGCCTCAGCGGCCCAGCAGTGGGCAGAGCTCTGCTGGAGAGTGCTGTCAGCAAAGCCGCTGGGCATGTGTGGCAGGGCCCAGTGATCAGGCCTGCCTGGGGGTGGCAGGACCGATGGTGACGCTGCTCACGGGGAAGGGGACGAGTGGATGGATAGGCTGGCAGCCCAGGGTCCAGCAGGAGGAAGCAAACTCATAGGAGGGACGGCCCAAACACCAGCCAAGTCAGGCGGGTTGACCCAGGTTTTGTGCTGTGTCAGCTGGGCTGGGTGTCTGTGGGTCGCCCACGGACTCATCAGACAGGGAGGAGCGGCATGGGCGACCCCAGCAGGCCGTGTGAGCATCCAGATCTGACCCAGGAGGTATGGGAGGGAGGACTGTTGCTCTGTGACGGCCTCACGGGGACCTGCGTCCCCCCACTGGCTGTTCTGAGCACCCAGAGCCGACACCCTGACTGCGCTGCTCATCGCGGTGGCTCACTCCACGGGATGGGGACTGTTTAGGAGGTGAACTTGCGATCGTGGTTCACAAAATTACCCAAATACGTGGTGTTCATGCTGTGTCCGTGGGGTAAGCGGCCCATCATGTCGTTCTCTCTGGTAAGCGGCACCCGTGGTGTGGCCCGGCCAGGGTCCTGGCCCACAGATGCGGCTCCGGGCCGCTTCCCTGAGTCAAGGCCGCAGCCGGCCACTGGCGCACGTGGCTCCCATCGCTCCCAGTGCTCCCAGCACCGCTGCCCCGTCTGACCCCGCTGCCTGGCCCTGCCGCAAGCCACCGGGCAGCTCGTCGTGGGAATGCAGATCCAGTCGGGTGGGGGATGGTGCCTGCACACCCCACCTGCTGCACTCAAACGGCTCCCAGTGTCCTGACACGTTGTCACCTGGGACCGCACGATGCTGGGGAGGAGGCGTCTGGCTTGGAGGCCGTGCTGAAGCCAGACTCCCTGTGGAATCCGCTTTCCGCTGGTTCTTCAGGTTTTTTACACTCCGCCACACACAAGGTGATGCTGCGCCTCGACACGCACCGTCCTCCCGGCCCGTCCTCCCGGCCCGTCTTGTCTGTGGCAGAGCCGGCCGCGTGCCCAGCCATGGGCGTCCCCACGGCGAGGGCGGGCTCAGGCCTCCCGCACACTCCTCCCCTCGAACCAACAGTCCCACCAGCCTCTGCCTGCCCTGTCGCTTCTGCAGTGGCTTCAGGCCGACCCAGGTCAGTGGGGCTGCCACTCCAGCCTGGAAACAACTCCTCTCAGCTCCCTTGCTTGCCCCATCTCTCTGGGGCCCGTGCCGGGTGTCCTGCTGCTGTCTGTCCTCTCTTCCTTCTGGGCTCTGTCACATGCAGAAAGACCTGGGCTCTGCATCCACCCGGCCAGTGGGAGGCCACCTGGCAGGTCGCCAGACCTCTGAGATCTGCTGCCTCAGTCTACAACGGGGTGTCCGAGTGAATGAGCTTCAGGCCCCCTTCTGTCCGAGGTTGATGGTCCAGAGCTCTGCCCCAGGTGGGGAGTGAGGCACCCCAGGGCCCTGCGTCCCGAGTAAGGGGACTCACGGCACGCTCCACCCCTATAAGACGCGACTCCATCTGTTCTTCTCCATGGAGGATAAACTCAGGGAAGGTGACCTTGTTGTCTGGCCTCGTTCACTGTGCCTCCCCCGACACCGTGCCTGGCAAGGTGTTCTGTAAACACCAGGTTGAAGTGACACTCCTATGGCTTCGCCCCAAGAAGGACATTGTGGTACAGTGACAGTGGCCACGAGGCCCAGGAGGACCCATGAGAGAAGAGAGGAGCTGGGGAGCCGTGGGGCAGTACGTGGGAGGCCCCGAGCCCTGAGGTCAGAGAGGCCGTGGGCCCGAGGGGCATGGTGGAGGAACAGGAGGGCTCCACAAGCCCCCGAGACTTACTCTTTCAGATGTCATCGAACGCCATGTGGAGAACAGACAGGGTCGGGACCGAGCAGGGACATCTGTCCAGAGGCCGCCGCAGTGGGGCTGGAAGGAACGGGTGCCCACCATCAGTGCTGTTCCCTAGAGCTGCATGGCCCTGTGGGACTCCCCGTGACGAAAGAGGTGCTCCATGTCCCCACCATGGCAGTCAGGAGTCACGGGTGTCCTGGGCCGTGAAGTGTGGCCAGGGTGACGGAGGCACAGGTTTTCACATTTTAACCCACTTGCGTCGGCACGTGTGGCTGATGGCTACGTGGGGAATGGCGCGTCTGAGGAGGAGCAACAGGTTGAAAGGTTCAAGCAGCCATAAAACGTTGTTTATTATACCGGACAATTCACTGCGGACTTTAAAAATGGGGTGGTCTGTTTGTTGCCTTGGAAGAGGCAATGGTATAGCATTATCAAGGACACGAGCTGTGAAGTCACATCCCAGCAAGGTCACTGATGGCTGTGTGATCCTGGGCGAGTTAGGCCTGAATGTCTTTACCTGAGAAATGGTAATAAACATGTTACCATCTGCTGAGCCCTTGTAGGACATCACTTGAAATGTAAGTACATAAGAAATGAAGTTGGGGAGAGGTTTAAAAAAACCTCTGTGTATTTTCCACATTGATTATGTATTACTTTGGGAAACATAGTTGTAATCAGGTAAAGAAATGAAAATTGCATGTGTCCATACACAAAGTATTAAAATGATGCCCACTAAAGAGTTAAAAATCATCCCATCTGCAGATAAAGGCAAAGAGGTGGGAAAACTTGCCCTTTTCACTTTATATGTTTTTCTAACATTTTGACAGACATGTATATGTTACTGCTTTTATTTATTCTCGTTTTTTGGTTTTATTGAGTTTTAGATTTTACTTCTAGTATAGTAAACATACAGTGTTACATTAGTTTCAAAAGTACAATATGTAGGCAAAATCTTCATGACATCGGTTTTGGCAAAAGATCATCCGGGTAGGACACTAAAGGCAACACCAGGAAGAACAGACAAATGGGGCATCATAATAAATAAATAAATAAATAAATAAATAAATAAATAAATAAATAAAAATGCTTTTGTGCACCAAGGACGCCATTTGAGAGAAGGAAAATATTTTCTCCCACAGAATTTCCCTCTTCTGTGGGAGGAAATATTTGCAAATCACGTATCTGATAAGGGATTGATATTCACAATATATAAAGAACCTCCTAACTCAATGACAACAAAATCGAACAGCCCAATTAAAAACTGGGCAAAGGGCTTGATGAGACAGTTCTCCAAAGAAAAGACCCAAAGAGCCAACAAACATGTAAAGATGTCACACTCATTAGGAAAATGCAAATCAAAACCACGAGACCACTTTGCACACTTAGTATGGCGACTCCCCAAACCACACACAATAGCAGATTTCAGAGAAGATGAGGTGAGACGAGAGCCCTCGCGTGCTCTCTGTGGGAGGGTGAGCTGGCGCGACCTCGGACGTCAGCCCTGGCATGGGCAGTGTCCAACCCCTGTCCCCAGGGTCTGCACCCAGAAGAGGGGGAGCCAGAGCTTGGAGATGAGTTTGCAGGCCCATGTTCATGGCCACATGATGCACAGGGGCTGCAGGCTGGACGTGCCCCGAGTGTCTGTCCATCGGGGGTGATGGTCAACGAAGGGTGGTCTGTGCACACTACCGATTGCGATCCCGCCGCCTGCGCCACAGGTGAGCCCGGGGGACACCAAGTGAGCGAATCCCATCACAGGAGGACACCTGCCGCATGGTCCCAGGCAAGAGGCCCACGGCTCGGTGAGATTTAGGGACAGCGAGCAGGATGGAGAGGACACATTCCTTCCTACAGGTGGCTGTCACCTGAGGGGCACTGTGTGACAGAAAACAGGAAGCAGGCCAGGCCGCTGACACAGAAGGAGGGGCCGGACCCCATGGGCACAGAGACCCACGCACGTCCCCACAGCGTGGTCACTTCCGTGGCCCGTCTGCACCCCCGTAGGCCTGCAGGGCACGTGATGTGCATGTGCAGTGCGGTCCCCGGGCCCTTGACCCTCGGCAGAATACGAAAGGGGTTTCTGGACATGGGCCGCCAGTGCGGAGGCCAGGAGGCCGTGCTGCGCCCCCGGGGCAGCCCAGTGGGGCGGGGCGGGCGGGTGTCCGTGGTGGCCCCCTGCGAGTGACGTCGCCATCCAGCAGCCAATGCCTCGGGGTAACCCTCCACCCCTCTGCCTGGCCGAAGAAATGGACACACATTCAAAAGGCACAACTTGGGGAAACACGTTGGTGGCAAGCGCGTCCCAGCCCCCTGAGCCGCATGCACTCTGGAAATGCGTCCCGACCAGGCTAGTGCTGATGACGAGTGACAAGCGCGCTCCGGGCCGCAGAGGAACATGCGGAGGATCGCACCGAGGAACACCCAGAGGCTTCAACCGCAGGGCAGAGAGCTTTGCTTTCTGCTGCCCCGTCGTCTGCCTGCTACTGAGCCGGCGGTGGAGAAAGAGCCAGAAGGATGCCTCGCGCTTTCTCCGAGGCCCTGGATAGGACACGGGCCCTAATCCCCAGAAGCCCGAGTCCGTGGGCGCGGGTGTGTGTGCCCCGTGTGGGCCTGGGGCACCGGAGGCCGCGGAGGGGGGGTGCGTCACAAGGGCTTTCTTTGGTCCTCATGCAATTCATTCCTTCTAAGAAAAGGAAATGGGAAGACAGGTTTCGTGTCCAGCCTCGGGGCCGTTGATCATCCGATGACCGTGGGGTCTGCTGCTTGGCCTGCAGCTTCCCAGGCTAGACAAAGGCAGGCTGGGCCACACCGCCTGGCCAGCTGCGAGCCCAGAACAAAACCACAGGCGGCCGCACAGTGTGGCGGCCTGGGAAAGACCTACCTTGGCCTGCGAGGGGCTGCCCTGCCCTTTGATCTCTCCTGAGACCCAGTCCTGGGCCACAGGTCAGAGGATTTCACTGCGCACTCCCCCCCCACCCCGTAGAAGGAGCAGGTGAAGAACAGAACGGCCAGACAGTGGCCCCCCTTGACTGGCTCCTTCCACGCTGCTGCTGGGCTGCACTGTTGATGGCTCCCGCGCCAGAGGGGGAGCTGCGGGCCCTGCAGCGGCAGAGGCCCTCGGGGGTGGGTCCATGCCCCGCAGAGGCCCTTGGACAGGCCAAGCTTGGACAATGAAGTCTGCCCTGCCCCGGGCGGGCTTCAGGGGCCGCAACATTCTTCAGCCGCTGCTCCGGTGAAGCCGGCATGCGCCTCTGAATATCTAGGACACCCCCATGCCCCACGGCTGAGAGATCGGGGACGTCTGTCCACTCTCTGTGGGTGAGCCGGGCTCCTGTCAGACGCCAACGGGCCCCCTGTTTCCCTTGTCGCCTTGATTCACCCACATGGCGTCATGTCAAACAGCAACAACTATGTGCAGCCTTCAGAGGGAATCCTGGTCCAGCCTCAGGGAAATACCACAGGTGAGACAGGCAGAGAAGGAGGGAGGTGTGAGGGAAGAAAGATAACTCTCTTGAGAGCTCTGAGCTCCCAGTACTTGCAGATTTGCAAATGAAAAGATGTCCTCTGAAGCCAGAGTGCCCTCCAGGTCAGGAAGCTTTTAACTAAAGAAGTTAGGGCTGTGTTAGGACCCAAACCCAAAATAGGTCATTAAAACCAGCACCAGACTGTTTGCTTTGGCTCTTGTGTTTGCATGTCGCCTGCACTCTGCTCATTTGTATGCTTAAAATAAGATTTGATGGTGCACTCTGCTCATTTGTATGCTTAAAATAAGATTTGATGGTGCAAAGCCCATTTCCTGCTCTCCGCGGTGGCTGGCCCGGGGGACTGCTGATAGAGAGGGGTAGGGTGCCCAGCCCAGATCTGCTGCTGACCCTCTGGTCACTGGTAATGTGCGTCCATCACTCAGGTGTGCTGGTCCTTACGTGTAGAACAGGGCTCATGACCACATCCTTGGTCTGGTGGTGTGGTCCGCTTTTCTCCTCCTTTTTCACCAGAAGAGAGTGGGGTAAGGAAAGTGCTTAGTTTGGGCTCGCCGGCATCTGCGGGAACACACACTGAAAATCATCTCTGTAATCAGCACCTGCTCCTGCTTCTGGACACACGATGAAGGACGGCTGTCCCGGAAGGCTGGGATAACATGCAAGTGTGTGCCCGTGTGTGTACAGACCAAGAGAATGTTCTGTTCTCGGGTGAGAGGGATGGCGGGATCCCCGCCTTGGCGGGCCCTCCTTCCAGGTCCCATGGGCCGCAGACGGGCATGATGGGAAGAGCAGTGTTTCCTGAGTTGCAGTGGGAACTCACCAGGACTCTCCAAGAGCTGGGTCCCATGTGTATCCTTCCCCAAAAGTGACTGTGGGGTGTTCTCCCTGGTCTCTGAAGAGATGCCCCCCAGCTTCGGTCTGGAGAGCGTGTCCCAGTGACCAGAGCAGCTCAGCGTCCACACATCTGGGGGGCCCAGGGGGCAGGGGCCGAAGCTCTGCCCCTGCCGAGCCGCTGGCGGCCACGTGGGCCCCCAGTGCCAGACCCGAGCCTCCTCCTCCCGGGGTCAGGTGCAGCAGGGGTGAAGTGTGCGGACCAGAGTGCGAGGGGCCGCAGAGGGGAAGACCATGGCACCCTGCTCACCCAGCTGTGGCAACAGGGAGGCTTGCACAGAGGGCGCGGAGGACACTGGGGCTGCTCAGGTGGCTGAGCCCGCGGCTGGCTCGGCCTCTGCAGGGAGGCTCCCCGGGCCCCAGGCAGCGACTGCTTATCCCCACCCTGCACTGGGCTGAGTACTGCCCTGGCCACAGGCACCAGCCCGAGAAACACCCTGCTCACGCGGACGGCTTTCATGTGACCCAGGAAAGGGACCAAGGCCAAGGAGAAGAGTCCCCCCAGGTTGCCATGGCAACGCGGTCCTGGCTCAGCTGCCACAAAGCAGCAGCCCTGCCCGCCTCACCCTTGGCCATCTTGTTGAGAACCATGTCGATCAGGACGTAGGTGCTGCTCCTGCCTGCGCTGTTGCTGCCAACGGAAGGGGAGACGTGAGAACACCGCTGGCCATGGGACCCCCATGTCCAGCAAAGTCAGGGACAGTGTATTTCCCTCCGCGTTTGAGTGAGGCTCACGAGGGGAGAGGGAGACTTGATTTGGAGAGAAAGACGAAGAAAGTGGGATGAGGAAGAGTAACAGGATGGGAGGGGGAGAAGGAAGGGGAAGAGGAAGGGGAGGAGGGGTAGAGGGCAGAGAAGTGGAGGAGAGAGAGAATGGGAGGAGAAAGGGAAGAGGGGGGAGGAGAGGAAAGAGAAAGAGGAGGGTTGGGGTGGAGGAGGAAAGGGAAAAGGACAGGGGAGGGGAAGAGGAAGAAGGGGAGGAGGAGGAGAAAGAGGAGGGAGAGGGAGGAGGAAGGGAATGAGGGGGAGGAGGAAGGGGTGAAGGAGGGGGAAGGGGATGAGGGAAGCTGAAGGGAGGGGGAAGAGGAGGAGGAAGGGGAGAAAGGGGAGGAAGGCCGGCGGGGAGCTGATCAGCGGCAGAGGGATTAGCTGTGTGTTTGTACAGATTTGATCCTGTCTCCCCTTTTCCTCCCTCTCTGGCCAAAGACATGGTCGGTTTCGTCAGAATAAACAACACATGAGTCTGGCTGGGTCCGTGCTGAGGGTGTCTGCACTGGCGGTGAGCAATGTCACCCCAGCTGTGACTGCAGCGTCCCTGGGAGAGGGCAGCAGCCCTCAGAGGGCAGGGAGGGCCCTTTCTGGGGAAGGCAGCTGCTTTGTGAGGCGTGAGAGCGTGTCTCCCCTCACCAAGAGGCCATGAGTTCCCACTCCCAAAGCAGCTGCTAGATGGGGACTGTCACATGCATACTCCTAGCTGAGGTGGTCGTACCCACTTCAGGATCAGGAATTATGTGACCACGGTCCCGGGAGAGATGGCGGGGCCTTGGGTGGCCTTTGTGGGAAAGTCTCACAGGCTCTGGCTTTACCAGACCCTCAGACCCATGGCTGGAAAAGCTGCGGGGACCCGCAGGGTCTGTGCATGTGGGGAGCTCGCTCATCGCCCCGTCCGTGCTGCTCCCCAGGTGACACCTAGCTGTCCTGGTTTGGATGGGCCTCCTTCCCAAGGCTGCTCGGACACCCGCACACACTGGCCACTGCTGCGGCCGCGGGGCACCTGTGCCTCCAGCCTCTTCTCTCTGCTCTCCGAGGGCCCCAGACCACGGCTGGCTCAGGTCCTCATCACAGACCCCAGGGATGCACATGGACACACGCAGGGACATGCCACGTGCACTGGCACAGACACACTCACACACCAAACACACACACATGCACCTGACACACACACACAGAGGCATGAACCCACGCATACACACGGCACACACACACACACTCAGACACGTACCCAACACACACACACATGCACACACACACGGAGGCAGGCACCCGACAGACACAGAGATGCACACAACAGGCACACTCATACACAGACACACATCTCACAGGGACATGCACACACCTGACAAACACACTCACAGGCACACACCTGACAGACACACACCCGACAGGCACACTGACACACGCACACACACGTACACTTCCCCACCGCACGGACAGACTGGGTGTCTGATCCTTGGAGAGCTCCTTTCTATCCCAGCAGAAGGGAACGTGCTGTAAGACACTTCCACAAATCGGAGCACGGTTCTCTACCCCAAGGAGGTGGGTGTGAGGCCCTGACGAGAGGGCACGATGACATGGCCTTCTGGTGGGAACTCTGCTTGTCTGTGTGGGTCCAACGGGCTTGAGGAGCCCCCGGGTTTTACTCCATGGCCAGACTCGCATCCTAAGCTGGGTGAGGCCAACCCTGTGCTAATTCCCGACTCTGTCCCTGCTCCCGACGGGCCCCAAGCACGTCCCAGCCTCTCGGTTCCAAACCTCAGCTAAGTGAGCTGGCGGCGGAGACAAGGCCACGGATGGAAAACACCATCCCATGGTGTTTGTGTGAGGGCAGCGTGCGGGCCTGAGAACAAATGGGTGTGAGGACATGCGTGTGTGGTGGCGGCCCAGGCGGGTGGACCAGCCCAGCGGGGCACAAGCAGCCATCTGCAGCCTGGTCTCCTTCAGCAGGGCCATTAGCTGTGCGTGTGAGGCAGCAAGAAAGCTCAACATGGGAATGTAACTGTGACTCCTTCTCAGGTAGCGAGCAAGGGGCAATTCACGTGAGGAGTGGTACTTGCCTGCAGTGAACAATTATTGGACAAGAACGGCCCCTGTAGCTCTTGTTTACTTTTCTGAAATAAAAAGGGACAGAAATCATGGTTATGCACTATGACTCCTGTCTTCGGTTTTGCAGACAAAGTCCTAAGCCCACACCAACAACTGCGTCTGTGACATCGTTTTGCAACCGTAGCCTCTTTTAACAAAGAGAATCAAAATTACACACACATTTTCAAAGATTTATTTTTCTGTTCAATATCAAGGGATTAAACAGAGCTTTAAAAGCAGTTCTTACATTTCCACACTTCCCCTTTCCCAGCAGGAACCCACAGCCTCTGTCACCAGCCTGTCCCACTGCCCCATCTAAGGCTCCAGTCACCTGGGCTGCTTAGTGGCGATGGGAATATCTAGATTCCTTGCTAAAATGTTTGAGTTCTTGGGGTGCCTGGGTGGCTCAGTGGGTTAAGCCACTGCCTTCGGCTCAGGTCATGATCTCAGGGTCCTGGGATCGAGCCCCACATCGGGTTCTCCACTCAGCGGGGAGCCTGCTTCCCCTTCTCTCTCTGCCTGCCTCTCTGTCTACTTGTGATCTCTCTCTCTGTCAATAAATAAAAAAAAAATTAAAAAAAATAAAATGTTTGAGTTCTGCCATTTATGCACCAAGTTTCTTACACCCTAGACATCATACTGGAACGTAACACAACTATCGTCTCCAGCATCTCACAGGGCCTCTTGGCTCTGTCCATCGGTGGGAGCTCTATATCGCTAAGAAACCACAGTGGAGACAAGTAATTCCTTTGTATGTATATGTGTGTGTTTACAAGCAACTCTGCTGTGCAGATTTTAGACCACAGTTTAGAAAAATTAACAACAACATAGATTATTTTGTCACCGAGCCCTAAATCAAAGCAAAGCACCGATTTCAAACGCACTGTATGAACTCCAAGTTTGTCGGAAGTCAGTGAAGCATGAAACAACTAAGCGTGTTTACGAAGTGCTTCGGAATTCTCAATAAAATATTTCTGCAGAGAAAAAAGTCAGTGGAATAACGTGTGCGGGGCTGTGTTCTAAAATACTCCCTATGAATTTCTACAGTGTATGACATGAAGCAAAATTGAAAACAAATGACAGTGCAGAAAAAAAAAAATCTTTTTCCTTGCACCAGACATGGGAAAACGTCACCGTTCTTTGTAAAGGCTTGCTGCCCAGCACAGGGTCAGCTGGAAGCTCATATTCTCTCAATTGGTGGCCTCGTCCTGAAATCCCAGAACTGAGGGGTCGGGAGGTGGGGGTTGTGTGCAGTAGGGAGCTGGCAGACCGCCCAGGCACCCAGCACGTGTTTCCACGTCCACCCCCAGAGCAGAGCTGGCTGCTCCTAGTTCCTGTACGGGCTGAACAGAGTGAGGTCCACACGGCCCCCCAAAAACAAAGGGGTACCTGGGTGCAATGCACCCCAAAGATGGGCCATGCCGGAAGCCACTGGGGTAGCCCTTGATCAGGGCTGCCTCCCGCACTGTGTGGAACGTGCAGACCACCCAAAACCATCTTAAAAATGAGAAGACCCAGAAACGTGGAGGAACAATTGCTGAGGATCCCTGTGACCACATCGCTATTTCTGCTGGAGCTTTTTCTCACTTGCGAGGTCATTGCAGTGTAAGAGTTTAGCGGGAAGGTGAAGAAGGTACGAGTGCACTCATTAAAATCAGCGGCGGGCCAGGATGCCCAGAAGATTCTTGGACCTTTGTGAATCAAATGGATTGGAAAATAAATCTCTTAATTTCTCCTTCTAAAGCCTCCCACTCTTTGGGTCACCTGGCCAGCTCAGTTGGTGGAGTGTGCGACTCTCAGGGTCGTGAGTTCGATCCCCAGGTGAGGTGTACCGATTACTTAAAAATTAGGGAAAAAAATCTTCAAACTCCCATTCTTAACTCAGGTTGTAAAGGCAACATGAGCTTTAGGTCTGACGAAATGGACGCCAAACCCACAGGATGAACCCCAGACGTGAGCAACGAGAGGCCCGCTGGCCCCCACCCAGGCTGTGTGCATGGCCGCGGACCTGGCGTTTGCCTGCGTGTGTATGCACACACGGTGCGTGCACGTGCCAATCAAGCAAGCCCAGGCTCAGACTCGATCTGTGGAAGGTTCATTCCTACAGGCCTTTTAGTTTCAAACACAAGGTTTTACTAGAAATCTCTTGGTCACTGGATCTTTTTGATGCGAACATTCTGGCCGTTTCCTACTTGGCAGTCCAGGCTGGGTTTAAAACGACTCTACCCAACGTTTGCCTGCTCACACATGGCTCAGTCTCCAGGTTTGGGGCATTTTTTCTGATGGGGCCGAGCATGGAACTAGTACATTAAAAAGAAAGAAAGAAAGAAAGAAAGAAAGAAAGAAAGAAAGAAAGAAAGAAAGAAAGAAAGAACGAGCCCCCAGATTCCCTTGTTTAGACTGTACCGGTTTCAGAAAACAGTCACCATAAGGGGCTAGGAGAGCATCAACATCCCGTTTATAGCTGGTCAGCCCCATTTCTGGCAAAGTGCTTTGAGGATAACTGCTCTTAGAGAGGACGGTGTTCTCTAGTAAGTGCCCCTGTGGTCCCTGCTCTTATGTGACAGAATAGAGAGCTGCTTTCTCTGGTGGGCGGTGACAGGCCACCTCGGCTGGACCCAGGGAGGGCTCACTGCGGTTTAACCCTCCACGCTGACCCCGCCCTGGCTTAACATATTTACGAACAGCTAGGAGTCCAGCGTGCATACAGCTTGCTGCCCGGTGGAGAGTTTTATTTACAAAGAATCGGAAGCTTGTATCGTTACAACGCAAGACATCACAAATAGGAAAGTAACAGCATCACACAGTCAACAGAAGCATTCACCTGGTCGACTCCAGACAGAGGCGCAGGGTGTTCATGCAGATAAGCGATACACAGCTGTCTTGTTTGACTCGATTAGAACAAATCAGCAGTCGGCGAAAGGTTGCAAACGTTCGGAAAAATGGATATTATATATATTTCAGCAGGAGGAATTCACTGAGAAAGAATGATTAGCAATACAAACCAACCCCTTAGGTCCCTGAGAAGGAACCATCATGCAACCAACAGCTAGCCATGGTCAGAGGTCATTAGAGGCTCAGAAAAGGGGCTTCCCACACTGCCTTGCAGCAGAGTCACAGCTTCCAATGATCACTTTTGTGACTATGCAACTGGGCTCAGCTGCAACATCACAAAAATAACACTGGCCACCACTCACGAGCTGGCAAAGTAAGGGTCTGTCCATTTCTACAGGGGTCAGCGTTGTGAGTGCCGTTGCGTACAGCAAGAAGGGAGAGACTCAGAGACACAGAGGGAGAGAGAGATAATTTTTTTTTAAAGATTTTATTTATTTATTTGACAGAGAGAGACCACAAGCAGACAGAGAGGAGGCAGAGAGAGAGAGAGGGAAGCAGGCTCGCTGCCGAGCAGAGAGCCCGATGTGGGACTCGATCCCAGGACCCTGAGATCATGACCTGACCCGAAGGCAGCGGCTTAACCCACTGAGCCACCCAGGCGCCCCTAGAGAGAGAATTTTTAAAAGCAAAGCCCTCGGGTGCCTGGGTGGCTCAGTGGGTTAAAGCCTCTGCCTTCAGCTCAGGTCATGGTCTCAGGGTCCTGGGATCGAGCCCCGCATCAGGCTCTCTGCTCAGCGGGGAGCCTGCTTCCACCTCTCTCTCTGCCTGCCTCTCTGCCTACTTGTGATCTCTCTCTGTCAAATAAATAAATTAAAAATTAAAAAAAAAAGAAGCAAAACCCTCACATGTGATGCTGATTATCTCTTGGCTTCAGCGGCTTCCCTTTAAAGTGGAAATGTGCTCCCTCTGGGCTCCTGAACTGTGTAATCACACATCTCACTGCCTGACGCACCCTGGCCAGAGCAGGGGAAGGCGGGGTGCATGGTCGGGGATGGGGTTGGCGGGGGGACCCCGCATAAGGTGACCAGTGTCTCCGGAAGCCAATGCCCCTTTCTGATTGCTGACTTTTGGGAGGTTCTTCTACCCAGAAAACCCCAAAGCGGCAATCCGTGCCTGAGCACGATGCCTCTGAGAATGCGGTGGCTGCTGCCCACCATCCAGAGAGTCCATGACAGGCAGGCTGGTCTGGAATACTGGGCGGTGCCGAGTCAGGCAAGCCCGCAAAGCTTTTGATTCTAATAGACTGGCACATTTCACCTGAACAAAAACCTCCCGGAGCCTTATTTCCCAAGCTTCCGGGGAGGGGGAACTTGGGGCATCCGTGTTTCTTGGAGCAGGTTGTACGCACTGAGGGCTGGTTGTGTATTGTTCCATTCCATATAGGGATATGGATTTCCATGTCCACCCATAGCATACATGTGCAAACACTGGGTGAGCATAAAGACGAAGCTGGTCTCTCTTTGTAGCCACGTCCTTTGGCCAGTAATGACTCCTTCCCAAGACGCTATCTCAGGAAATGCACTCTAGGTCAGATTCTTAGGTAGCCCACGTTTAGAAAGAATGATCAGCCTGAAACCCCACTGTCTCACGTGACATGGCCACAGACTCAAGGGTGGTAACTGCTCGGATATCAATCCCTCTGGGGTGGGGAACCACGCTGGACTAAGGTGCACTTTATTTCCTAGTTCGTTGTTCTGGATGTCTGCCTGCTTTTGCAATGAGGCAGGTTTCCCACTGGTTAAGCGTGAGAGGGGTCTGCAGAGCCAAGAGCTCGGGCACCGTGCTGCTCAGCACCTGCCTCGCTGGGTGGCTGCTCATTCTTGACCTCTATAGGCAACAGCTAGTGCTGGCCCCCATTACCAACTAGTCCAATGGACAAGCCAAGCTTCCATTCTGAATTCCCCCCTTTTTTGCCTTGTCAATAGCTTCCTGAAAGATGGAGTCTGGCATTCATGTCAACAGCTCAGTAACCACCCTCTAGCGCCAGACAGCCCCCTGGGCAGCTGGCTGGTGGGGCGTGATCAAAGACTGGATGTTTCCAGACTGTTGGCTTCCAAACTGCACTAGAACACACAGTCATGCACTAATTCCATCTGTGCTCTCCCCCAAGGTCTAAGGCCCCCCAGGCCAGATCTGGGCCCGCGCCTGTTACATCTCATTATCCTGTCCGACCAGAGATTATCCAAACTAAAACCCTGCCTTTTCCTCATCAATATCCTGCAAAGCAGGAACTTCAGGACTCCAGCACTTGGAGAATCTTATCAGAAACAAGGACCGCATTTCCACAATTCTAACATGGCTACATCCCCCCGTTTTAACTCCTGTAAAACCAGAAAACACCTTGCGGGTACTATGTACCATCATCGAAACCCCTTCCCCTCCCCCTCCTTTGTGTCATACGGAAGATATCGCTGACCCTGGAACAGCGCGGCTCTGAGCTGTGCTGGTCCGCTCACACCCGAATTTTTTTTTTTCCCTCGATAAATACAGGTCAGCACTGAAAATGTATTTTCTCTTCCTTGTGATTTTCTTCATGATGGTTTCTTTCCTCCGGCGTACTGTACTGCAGGACCGCAGGGCCCAGTACACCCAGCAACCAGGATGTGCCGACTGGCTTCTTGTGCCACTGGTGAGGCTTCTAGTCAACAGAGGCTTATTATAGTTATGTTTTGGGGGAGCCAAAAGTTAAACGTGTATTTTCCACGATGTCAGGGGGCTGGTGCCCCAAGCCCGTGCTGTTCAGGGGTCGACTGTATGTTTATGATCTATAAGTGCAGACAGATGGTGCGTTGTACAGCAAATGACCCCTTAGACACAGGAAACCTGGTGTTGGACCACGCTCCCTCCTCTCACGCCTGCACTCCAATCATGTTACCCTGCTTGCAGGGCTGTTTGTCATACCTGCAGAAATCCAGGAGGGACCTCACGGAGGAAGGCACTCCCTGGTCATTCCAGCTCAGGAAGTGGAACTGGGTCATTGTGTGCATCTCGTTGCTTTGAAGGATCTTCAGGTAGAAGCTCCTGATGAGGAAATCCTCACACCATATGTGCTTGGAGACAAGATTCACCTGTACAGGAGGACGGGGAGGGGGGGCATTGGGAAGGTAAAGCATTGTCTGAGCACCATGGCATTCTGAGCAGCGAAGGGCGAACATTACCCGGACCACACACGGGTCAGCAGTGGCTGGACGGCCCCTCCTACCTTCTCAGTTTTAACTGCGTTTATGCAAACGATAACTGTGGGTTCTTAATATCACCCAGGTCCATTAGCCAAATTGTTAGAAAATTATGTTACAATCCAAAGTGATTCTAGCTTTCATCCTTTGTATCTCTAAGCCATCTAAACCTGCAAAAAAAACTATGCTTTGGAACAGAAACACCAGTGGGTTCCACTGTACCTTAAATCTCACTGCAGGTGGTTATCACCTCGAGGTGGAGAGGAGACCAAGGGGTTTATGCAGACAGCGGGGCTGGGCGCTTCTCGGGGTCAAGGGCATGCTCAGTGGCCTAAAAGCCAGGACTCTGAGCTAGGGCTGGTCTTCACACCCCTACCCCCACGGGACTCTGCATTCTGACTGATGTTTAATGCAGAACATTAAACATAATGTGCTCATGCGCTCATGCGGGTTCATGTTGAGCTGCCCAAGTCGGCACAGTTCATCGTTGACGTGGACAGAGTGTCCGGCAAGGGAAGGAGGCTCGAATCTGTGCTTCCACAGCCTTGAACGCCGCAGGAGGCCACCGTGCAGGCAGGCTCTTCCTACAACAGGCCCAGGAGCGTCTATTGCTCGGGGCCTGGCTCCATGGGCCTCCTTGGGACATAAATGTTTTTTGGTTCCTTCTGTCTGGATTTGGAACCCTAAAGCTTTAGAATTTATGCCAGAGCCCGGGGCGCCATAGCACGGCTGTTTGGAGGGTCTGGGGGTCCATGGACTGTGGGACCCTGGGGACGCCTGCTTGCCCACCTGCTCCTGTCCTCTGCGGGAGTACCTGGTAGACGTGGTAGAGGTTGGAGTCTTTGTCGGGCCAGGAATGGTAGCACTGCCGGACGCCATTCTCCGAGAGGGGCGTCAGCATCACGATGACCACACAGCTGCTCTCCCACACCATGCAGATAGAGACAGAGACAGGCCACGGCCACCTCATGACTACTGGGTCCTGCGTGACGCATGCAATCCCTGCGCTCCTTGACATGGGCCATGGGGGCTCATGCTCGAGCACTGCCCTCTCTTTGGCCACGCCTCCTCTGTGGCTGGCTTCCTGCCCCTGAATACACCCCGTAGCTTCCACGCTCCATAAAATATGAAAAACACACCACAAGTGGCTCATTCCACACCTTTTAAAATGTCTCGAGACCCACGTTCAGCCGTCTGGCCTCCCAGCTTTGGACCTTTGGAGGGAACCTTCTACCACACGGTACGGACAGGCAGCGTGGCCTCTGACACTGTCCCCAGCAGTGCCACTGCGGGCACGTCTGCTCCCACATGCAGTGCAGATGGAAACTGGATGGCACGACTGTTTTTTGGTCGTTGTCATTTTTCTGCATGACGAGAAAACCGTTTTTGCTTTGTGAAGCTGCCGTCCTATGGGAAGCAGACTCTGCTTACAGAGAGCCATGGCTGGGGTTTCATTTACCTCCACGGAATATGGCCACACTAGGCCACGAACACAATTCACAGTAGCCACGTTACGAGCCACAGCGAATGGATGGACACACATCCAAACATGGTGGAGGGCAGACACTGGGCCCTCCACAGGGCTTCCTCTCCAGCTCCCAGTCTGGTGGCTGTGGGCCTGCGTGTTAACCCTGTAGTGTCGTCACTGAGACTGAGACCGCTGGTTCTGTGGGCCACGCAGAGGCGGTGCCGGGGAGCGTGTCAGCCTGGTGAATTGCAGAGCCCGGACGAGCATGCTTTGCCTGTGGTGGGTTACGGGGACTTCACAGAAATATTTACAAGCAACTGCATTTCGGGGGTCTGCCCTCCTGCCCGCAGCTCCCTCCATCTGGTGACATTTCCCAAATGGGAAACAGCTGCTTCTGACCCTGGATCCAGATGAGGCCACCAACGTGGATGGAACACGAGCCTTCAGGGATGATTCTTGAGTATAAACGGGGCCGTGCTCGGAGGAACCGGGTCCCGCTTGCTGGAGAGCCTCTGCTCGGATGCCCCAGGGCCACTGCTAAGACCTGGGACGCCTCCATGGCATGGCTTCACGCACCAAGGCAGTGGCCATGGCAGCCTCTGGTGTATCTGGTCCCTGCTGGCCTCTTCTTCGGCAATCGTGCACTGCAGAGTTTGGAGCAGTCCCAATGTCCTGTGCCACCACTGGCCGCCAGTCCCTAGGAGCCTGCCCCAGGCTTCTTCTCCGGGATGATGCAGCAGTTGAGCATGCCTGCAGTTCCAGGGGCACAGACGAGCCTAGTTAAAGCAGATGGAAAGAAACCGCCATGTCTCTTCATTCAAAGTCCATCTTGAAAACTAACTATTCAGCAAACCAAACTCTTTGAAAGCCCCACAGAGACCTGATGAAAGGAAAGCTGACCCATCCAAAATCGCAGGGAGCCCAGGTCACGTTCTCTGCCAGGCACCCGCTCCCTCAAGGCATAAAACTGCTCTCTGTACTTAGATCTCTTGTGATGTGTCCCTTTCTACCTTTGTTATCCTTGTTCTGTACTCATGCCTTTCTCCCACTGGCCCAGCATCTCTGAGAAGACCAGAGGCTGGTCTGGGCACAATTTCCACTCTCCCCGGCAGCCAGGACCATGCCTGGTTCTAGTGAGTGCTTGGCTAAAAACAACACGTGTGTTTAGAAGAGACCCCTTGAATATTTCTGTAAAAGGAAATAAAGAAAATCCTGTCAAAGGCAGGCCTGGAAGGAGGTTTCCCGGGACCTGCTCAATGCCAGAAAGGCTTTTTTGTTTTTCATTTTCTTAGCATGGGAACCATGTGCACGGGTGTTGGAGCCATGGGCACATGAGGCAGACAGCTCTTCTCGTGGGCGCTGTAGCCCCCACGGGCCTAACCGTGCAGCTCATTTCTGTGCTGGACTTACTTTTACAGCTTGAACAGAGATATCTGAAGTCTGGCCAAGATGAAGTTGACTCACATTTTAGGAGTCAGTTAATAAGATTTAGTAACACTTGCATTTTCGTCCTTAAGGGCTCACTGGTGTCTGTTGGCTCTACCGTGGTCTGAAACACATCCACAAGGGAAAAACAAGAGTCTGGGACACTTTCTGCAGTCGAGACCCCCAACCCGCCCTTGGCCTCCCCGAACGCCAGGTCTGAGCACTGCAGCAGGCTTCCTGTGGTCACGGGCTCTGCATCAAGCCACTTTGAGGACAGGCGGGGAAACCTCTGTCGTGTCTTCCGCGCACAGCTCAGAACGCACCCACCCAACCTGCTATTTGGCGCACAAGCACATCCGCATGGGCCTCCCTCAGCGATAAAGACACCGTCCACGCTGGCGGTGTGATGTTCGGTGCCGACATCCTGCGCCCCAGCCGGTCATATGGCCGCCATCCCACAGGCTGTACACGGCAGTCTTGACCTCTGAAATTCCCTCCTACCAGGCGTAAAGAAGGCATCTCAGTAAGAAATCCTTGTCGTGTCCCTGGAACGGGGTACACATTCTCTACGGAAGATAGCATGGCTCACTTAGCTGGAGGCTGCTGGACGCGAACCCTGGTCACGCAGGGGTTCCCAGAGCCAGGGCACACGCTTCCTGCCACGTCTGCGTCATCCAGTCCTGTGCAGTCCCTACAGGTTCTCATCACAGTGTTTGGACATCTAGAACGCTCCCTGGAGGAGGGAGAAAAGCAGGGTGGAGGTAGGTGAGGGAGGGGACAGAGGGAGGGGACAGGGAACCAGGAACACACTTAAAAGCAGAACAGCCAGGATGTTTTCAGCTGTGATCTGGAATACCAGCTGAAAAAGGAACTCAGGTGGCTCTGGGGGTGCCTGGGGGACTCTGTTGGTGAAGCGTCTGCCTTCGGCTCAGTCGTGATCTCAGGTTCCTGGGATGGAGCCCTGTGTCCATAGTGCTCTTTGCTCCATGGGGAGCCTGCTTCTCGCTCTCCCTCCGCTTCTTTCCCGTTCATGCTATCTTGTTCTCTCTCAAATAAATAAATCTCTTTTTTTTTTTTTTAAAGGAGAGAAGACGACACTCAGGATATCTGTCTTTCACCGAGGCCCGCCCAAATGCGAAGGCTGATGAGAGGACTCAGGGCTCTCCGCTGTGCGTTCCCTATGCAGAGTCGCAAGTGCTTGGCAGATCAGGGGTTTCAAGCCCTACGTTGAGGGGAGGTGATGAACTTGTGTGTAGGGAGTCCGGTGAGACGATTTATCTGCGGTAAAACATCCTGGCATGTCCCTGGCATGGGACTGAAGGGGTTTTCCCAAGAAATGAACTCTCCTCAGTTCCTGTATTTCCTTTAATTTAACCCAACAATGTGCTTGAAAACCAGCCAGTCCCTAAGCTAACGGGGCTCTGGAGCCAATGTCCGCTTCCACAACTCCTCGCTGCCCCAGAAGCAGGAGACCCCTTCACACATGACCTAGAGGGTGTCCAGGGGGAAGACCAATGACAATGCATCAGGAGCATCACACAGCGATGGGGCTTTGGGGACAAGCTCAGACTCTCAGGTGGGGCCTCTGAGGACGGCTAGGAGTCCGACTTCTGACCTGAGCCCTGGTGTGATGTGGTCCCCTGAGGAAGAGGGACGAGGAGGCCACGGGGACCCTGGATCTGGGGGAGGCTGGGGCTGGCCCTGGGGACCAGGCTGGGGCTTCTCTGGACACTGGCTCCGCTCCTGCAGGCTTTGACGGTGATGCCTCTGACAGGGCCGTGTGTGGCCGGAGTGGACTGCCCAGGCACCAGCCTCCTCCCTCCCTCTGCTCTCCACCAGGCACAGGCCCAGGGCCTCCAGGGCAGGACAGATGCATGGACTCGGTCCCTGGCCATGTCTGGGCCCTGGGGACCTGCCGTATGCATGCTGCTCGCTTGGGCTTTGTTTGACTCTTCCTCCCGGGTCCCCTTCTCACCTCCTCCCCACAACCCCCAGCGGAAAGTGCTCAGGACAGGGAACCTTTGCCTTCTTGGGCTCTCCCATGGGATCATGGCAAGAACTGCGATAAATATAAACCTCTATTTAAACCCAGCCCATCCCTCTTGGGAAAGAGAGCGTGCCCCCGGTGAAGGCTTCATAATGGAGGACCTTTGGAAAGTGGGGGACAGGACTCAAAGGGAGGGCTTTCTTCTCGGTGACACGTTGCTAACCGTGTCTGTGTTTGTGTCCACCGTGCACCAGCGGGACCCCCTCTATGGGGTGGCCCTCTGACCTGGGCTGCAGACTCTGGGCCCCATCCCCACTTGCTGGCTGCTGGTTCCACCTGAAAGAGCTCATCTGTTTGGCGGGATGGGCCGGTGTCCTCTTGGCTGAGCCGCCCCATGGTGAACGGGGATGACAACCAGTCTGCAACCTGTGGAGAATGTCGCAGGTCCTGGGCCGGGAGGCTGCCGGTGCCCTGCTCTACCACTCCCATCTGCAAGTCGTCCTCTCGTATCTGAGCTCGGTGAACGGGGTGGCCTGACTTTCCGGTGGTGACGCATCAACGCGGCCACTGTGGAAAGGACCTGGTTTGGGCAGCTTCCCCTATAATACGAGAGGAGGGAGGACAGTCACCTGCCTCCTCAGATCAGGATTCCCTCGGGCCTGGGTGGGGAGAGAGAGAGTGTGTGCAGGTCTGCTGGGAGCTACACTGTGGCCATGGGAAGAGGGGGTACCCGTGGCAAGAATGGCAACTGGCCAAGTCCCCCAGGATGGCCCCCTCCTCCTGCTGCCCCGGCTGCCCACATCCCCGTCCCACAGAGATGTCTCTTCTGGGTGAAAGCTGTCCTCACGCTCCTCTGGAGATGTCTGGCATGGAGCTCAGCCCACGGGCTCCGGGCTCCAGGATGCCTTGGGGGGCCAGAGCTCACTGCCTGCAGCTCTGACATGCTCTGGGCCTCGAGAGCCAGTGACGCAGCACCTTCGTTGGCAGCAATGTGTTAACTATGAGAACGCCCACCGTCTCTGCGGGGAGGCTGCCTGCCTTGTGTTTCCGGGAGGGGACGCGCCTGGGAGCAGCGCCTCCCCCAGCATGACGCCGTCTTCCCTGCCGAGTATGGGCAGCAAAAAGCCTGAGTTCTGGAGATCTGGGTCTGCATTGTGCCCAGCCTCCAGCTGGCTGTGCGGACTCGGTGAAGTCGTTAGGGGCCCCGGGCTCCAGCCTTCTGGTAGAACAGGGACCACGATCTTCTCCCACTGCAGTCAAATAAACCTAGGATGCACCTTCTCTGTCGTTTTTACAAGCAGACTTAAGCAGCGTTAAGTACTCGTTGCCACCACTCATCCCAGAACGTTCCGTCTTCCTGAACGCAAACTGTCCCCGTTAAATACCAGCTCCATCCCACTCCCCTGGCGCCCACCCTCTGCTTCCTGTCTCCCTGGATTGGACTCCCTGCAGCCCTCCTACGGGGGCCCTGGGAACTCAGGTTCACCCTCGGTCATCAGGGGCGTTGGCGAAGGTGGTTGCCCGCAGCGCCGCCCAGGGTCGGGCACATAGTGAGTCCGCAGTGGGTTTTCCCTCTCTTCCTGCTCCTTTCCTTCCACTCCCTTGGACTCCAGAGCCGCCCGTGCATATGTGTGCGTGTCTTTCTCTCAAAGGAACCACGCAGGCCACACCACACAGTGGCGGACACCCTCCCGGATCAGGACGTGTGTTCCTGCCTCAGCGCTCGAACCAACAGATGGCTGGCTTCTCCCGCCTCCTCCTTCTCCTCTGCCCTCCAGTCCCGACGTTCCCCTCCCCACATGGCTCATCAACGCCCAAGCTTCCCGGTGTCTGTGGGCTGTCACAGGCTGTGGGACTGTCCGCTACTCCCTGCAAGTTAACTGAGCAGTCCTGGGGACTTGCACATTCTGGACATGCTGGGCCTGGCTTGGGCCCCCTCGCTGACGACCTCCCCTGCCCCCACCGCCCAGCAGCCTCTCTCTGGATTCCCGCAGTGGCCACGTGTCTGTCTCAGCAGCAAAGTGTTTGGTCTCAGCCAGTGCTCTTCTCTTAGTAATGCACGGAATAGTGTCCCCCATAGGTCACACACACCTGGAACCTGCGGACATGACCTTCTTTGGAAATAAGGCCTCTGCAGGTGTGTTCAGCACGATGTACACTGGCCAGAATGGACCCTTAGTCTAATGACCAGCGACCTTGGAAGAGGAGCAGAATTTGAGGCAGAAACACAGATATCCTGTGGGGGGTCACCCCGTGGATGGAGGCAGGGGGGTGCAATGTGTCCATGGCCAGAACCCCAGCCATGCTTGCTACTCCAGAAGCGGGAGACAGAGACACGAGCAGGTCCCCCCACAGAGGCTCCGGTTGGAACCAGTCCTGCCCACACCTGGTGTCAGGGCTTGTATGCGCTACTTTGTTAAGTCACGGCAGCCTTGGAGAAGCCGTGCCCCCACCTTCCTCGAGACCATGGCATCTAGCCTCAGGGTGTCTGGAGTCGAACCAGTTTCTTTATGATAGACTTCTCAGCGGCTTCGGTGTGCTGTTGTGTGCAATAATCCTGGAGTGTGAGCTGGTCACCTGCAGAGTCTTCTTGTCCTGGGACACCTGCTACCATTCAGATGGACACTGGCATGTTCTGAGCAGCATGACTAAGGCTGCGATCCCGCCCATGGTCATGTTTCTCACGTTGCTTCATTTATGATGGCTTCTTCTGTTCCTGAATGTCAGACCTCCAGACACTTTGGAGAGTGACCCACGCCCTGCAGGCCCTGGTGACATGACGTGGGTCACTCTGACAATTACCTCCATCTGGAACACGGGGCAAGAAAAACATCCCAGCGCTCACGCTCATGTGACCTGGGCAAAGCGGAGGCCTCTTCGTCTTCCGACAGCAAAGATTGTTTTAACACACACACAACCCTCTGGACGGGACCTGGTCCACGGTAAGTGGCTGTGGATGTGACCAGCTGTTACCGCTGGGAAATGTCCTTGTGCCTTCCAGAAGCCTCGCATGTGGGAAGCAATTGCCGGCACCTAACCGTTGTTAGAATCGGATGATGGGTCAAGGTTGAGGACTCCCTCCTCCCGGCGCACAACTTGGAATGTTCTCTGTCCCTCCTCCTGAGCATCAGAAGCCGGGGAGGCAGCTGGAATGGGATGGCAGCGGCACATCAGTGATGTTCTATGAGCAGAGCCATAATCTGTGGGCTCCCATGAGTCTCAGCTGAGCCTCTGCACGAAGGTCCCTCTGGAGCTGGTGTCCCAGGACCAGGTGGCCCATGGGTGCTGAGCTCCAAGCAGGGAGGCACCCCACGCATGCCACATGGCCTCTCTGGGTGTGACGTGGGAGAACGTCAGCGTCTCGTGGCTCGGGACCCACTGGTCCTCCCACCATCCTAACGTGAGTTTAGTGGCTCTGCACCGCAGTTACAGGTTTGGACAACAGAACCCTGAGGCTCCGTTGGTTTATTTTCTTCAGCAGCATAAAGGCTGCGAGGCAGAGCCCGGGGCTGCATGGACATGCTCTGATCTTGGTTCCAGGTGACGTCTGTGGTAAGCTATGGCACCCAGGATCAACACACTGAGAAGGCAGGGGTGCATGCGGGACCCTCCTCCAAGTTCTCCAGAGCCCCCCACGCTGGGCACGTGCCCTGCTGCAGGTGGGGAGGCTGCAGAGGGCCCACAGCACACTGGGGAGCAGAACAAGAGACTCTGGGGAACAGAAGCATGGAACCTGTCAGCCCAAGGAGGCCTTTACTCTTAGAACTGCCACTTTGGACGCCAGCTTCACCAGCTGGGGTCCGAGGTAACCCCATCTGAGCGCATGGCCATGCTGCCGGGGTGGGGGCTTGCCATCCTCCCAGGCACTCTGTCTGCTCGCCCTCTCACCTCTGTCCTCCACGGGTTCGGCTGGGCGGCTGGATGCCCCCACCAGGGCTGGGGACAGCAGCGTGCTTGATGCACAGGGGAGTTGGTTTGACCGTGCCACCTTGCAAAGCCCCTTCCCCCTTAGCTCTGTGGCATGGCAGAAGCTGGAGCAGGACGTGGGGGAAAAAGGGGAGGCCCCTCGCTCTCCTGTCTGCTCTCTGGGGCCTGTGCTCATGCTGGCTCTCAGCGGCTGAGCCTCCGTCTGGGTGTTCAGGACTCTGCTGGATGGAACAGACTAGCCTGGCCCTTAAATGAGTGAAAGAGGGTCTACAAAGAAGAGGAGCTATAATCTGACACCACTGTTTACCTTCAGAGAAGAGAACCATGGACAAGGACACATTTGGACAGAATGCAGTAATTTAAACACTTATTAATTCCATTTCCTACTATTTCATGAAATAAAATTCTAAAGTGTGTAGAAAAGTAAGGATCTTTAAAGTATTCAATCTCTCGAGTTTTGAAAAACAGAAGATTAATAATAGAAACCATTAAAGGACCCGCATAAATCAAGTAACATTGATGAGTGCCGCCTAGAAACAAGTTTACATTTACTGAATCAGGTCCAAGCCATTACTCGCGGCCCGTCTGTCAAGGTCTCGTCGTCAGAAGAGTTCTGACTCCCTGCAGACTCACCTGCCAGAAGTTGGCCACGGTGGCAGGCAGCGGTCCCTGGGTGGCAATGTAGGCAGGATTCCCAAGGTGGTGATCCATCTGCAGAGACAAGATTAGAGGAACAAAGATGAGCCAAAAACCTAGAAAACAACCAGGAAAGAGAACACGGCTAAGGAGGTGAAGGTGGCATGTCCCGGGCCAGATGCTGGTCCTGGGGTCGCAGAGTGAGAAGAGCAGGCCGGGCTTCCTTGCTGTCCCTTCTGATTGCGACAATGCTTGGACCTCAGCAGAGCCCCGTGGCCCTGGGCGAAGACAGGTGGGGCGCCCACGTGGCGGTGTGTGCAGGGATGCGGGTGTTCTAGACCAGCCCAGCCACGGACCAGCATGCATGGCCCCCACCTCAGCCAGGAGCCTTGGCCCCGGCCACCTGCCATGTAAGCTGCCCGCACCCGTACCCCAGGCCACGTGCAGGGGTGTGGCCAACACGCCCCTGTAGGAATTGCAGGGGTAGGAATTGGGAGAGGTGAAGCCGGGGGTCAGACCCATGAGACCCCCTTCAGGGTCCCAGAAGAATGAATGGAGGAGTGCATCCTGCCTCCCACGAAAAGTTAGCTCTTCTCACACGGATGCTGGTCCCCATTACCCAGAAAGGGGTGCCGGCACCCTGATCAGGCTGGGGGTCTGTGAGCGTGGGGTGCAAGACCTCCCCTGGAGATGAGCCCAGCCTTCTGGCTGCTCGTTTCCCATTCCAGTCCTACAGAGCCAGGCACGGGGCTGAAGACAGACAAACAGCAGAAGACGCCGCGGTGGGCGTTCTGGCTGGGTGGTCTATCCAAGCACAGCCTGCTGGTCGAGACAGAGGGAGTCTGGTTTAAAATACCTTTGTTATGACATTTAATTCAAAGACGTCTAAGCAGGAGAATGCAGGGAGAAAGTGACCCAAGGAACAAAGCCTGGAAAAGGAAAGTGGGGGAAATGCAATCTGAGGGTCATCGAATGGACAGCCCCTTCCCTCCCGGGTCTTCCCGGCCCACTGTGCACCCTGGATGGACGGCACCATGGGGGGTGGACTGGGCCTTGAGCTGAAGCCTCACCTCGGCGCCAGGCTTCCGCTCCCCTGTCCATCCCTGATTTTCTCCCATCTGGAGCTAAAATATACTCTCCTGATACCAAGGTTTGAGGAGAGATTTAAAATCCTCTGTGTTTAAAGATACCTGTTAAGAAGACATTTCCCAATACAATGAAAAAAGGAGGCGTTTTCAACACACATGGTTGTGTGGCAGCCCACGGGGGTGTCGGCTGTCTACCCCACAGCCATGGTGAGACCCGGCCCAGCGCTGGGGTTGAAGTTGCCGCGGGAGGCGCTGTCTCTGCATCTGGGGCGTCCTCGCAGAGATGACAGCCGTCAGCACAAACGGGTGCGGGGCCCACCTTGTAATTACGAGGCTCCTGGAAGATCGGATGCAGGTCAGTCCCACAGAACAGCTGTGGGACGCCAGCGGGGGTGGGGCAGGAAAATGCTTTTTCTGCCTCTGGTCTGTGGGTCCCGATTAAGACTGGGCCTCGTTTTCAGAACACGCATTTGTTGGAGGCAACAGCTATGTACAAAAACCCTGTCTCTTTCCATCAAACAATTTTGCGTGAGAAGTAAAACCCCACCTCCTTTTCAAATGTGGGTTTTCGCCCAAAGCAATTTAGAGAGCACCACATTTAAAAATCATCAGTGTGTTCAAACTAGCACCTTAGTTGCTTTCAAACTGAGAAATCTCTGATTAACAGTCAAAACCTGAGGAGGGCTTCAGGAGGGTAAACAAGGCGACTCACTGAGGTTGGTGTCCGTGGTCCGCCATGGCAGGGGAGGGCGTGGACAAGGCCCACCGGTCTCCCAGGCCCTCGGCCACGGCCACGCGGCTGCCACTTGGCAGACAGTAGACAGCATAACGATCACAGAGTGGCGGAATGTGTCATGCAACCGTTTAACAATAATTCACAGACAATTAGGATTATTTCATTCTGCGTACATTCTGTTGAACAGAAACTAATCTGGACAGAAGTGCTTTGTATGTGCAGCAAGTATCGGGCAACAGAAGGACTTCTCATGGGTTTGTGCAATCTTTAACCCAAAGAGAATAAAACAAATACTTGACTAAGTGAACAGAAGCTTATATTTAAGATTTCCAAGGCAGGAGGAGCTCCCCTGTTCTTGGCAGAGAGCACTTCACTCGTGCGCACGTATGTTCACACATGTCCGCTCTGGGACGGGGGAGGAAATCAGCAGCTGTGTCTGGGCCCCGCGGTCAGGGTCCGTGAGGTGGGGCGGGTGGAGGGGAGGCTGCACACATGACCCCGTGGCCCATCGGCTCTGGGAAGCCACGTGCATATGGTGCGGACTCCCCTGTGCGCGCCGTGGGCGTGTGTTGCCAGTAACCTTGAGGCTATCAGTCAAAGCCCGTGCAGTTCACACCACGCCCTCAGGTGGCCTTCCCCGTGGACTGCAGGGCCCCCAAAATCAAACAGGACTTACGCCCAGTGACTGCATAGCAGGCGTGGGCCATGGGGTGCCGGTTCCCAAGTATGACTCACACCACCATTTTGCTCTCACAGACTGTTGATTCCACTGTCCATGCTCCTGGCAGGGTACGGAGAGGTGTGTTCCCATGAATTTCTGAATGCACAGGCCCTGCAATGCAGTCCCAGCCAACTGCTCTAGGCTGTGCAATGCCAGTTAGTAAAGGGGTGCAAGTGGCTTTCAGAAACTCTAACCTGCGTTACAAACTTGGCAACAGTGTCCTCAATAGTACGAACAAAACAGACTTTTAACCTCAATCATCCAGCATGCCAAGTCCAGGGACCCATGTCCCAAAGCCATTAAGAGCTCGGGGGAGAAGCCGGCGGGCTGCCCGCTGCTGTGTCCTGCGGGGTCAGCCAGCTCTGTCCAGCACGACCCTCATCTTGACCACAACCCAGGGAGCAGTGCGGGGCCAGGCCTCTCACTCCGGGCTCTCAGAGAGTAAACACGCACGTCTTCCTTCTCTATTCCTATCTGACTGCCCCTGCATCTGTTTTTTCTAAACTTTAGAGCACACTTCACAGACCATTTTCTTCAAAACAAGTGAGGATGAAGCCAGAGTTTTCAAGTCAATTTTCTAGACACCCAGTCTTTGTAGGGGAATTCACTGAGAAACGGTCGCTTCTGTAGTTGATGTGAGAGAGGCTGATTTAGGAGCCGAAGCTGTTTTCATACTTTTTTCTTCTGAGTTGGGATTCAAGTAAATTACAAAAGATAACATACACACAGAGGTGCTTGCGTGTAAGTGTTTTCTGAGAACCAGAGAGTCGGCTCCCATATTTGGCCTGTTTCTATGATATTCACGACACCACACCGGTCACCCTTTCCTGAGGGGTCCAGGTACGCCCCTCACATTAGTTAAATGTGTTCTGGATTAAAACGTTCAACAACTTTTTCTCCCTCCGTACACAGCGGAAGGAAGAATAAGTTTATTTTCGAGTCGGGGGGACTTTCAGACCCATCCCTGGTCACGATGTATGTGGCGTTTCGAGCACACGGCATGGCAGGCGTGTTAATGACCTGCCTCAGTCCGCATCTTCGGGAAGAGCCGGCACCCCCACATGCACCCCCCCACGCGCCCCCCACCATATGCCCCCCACATGCGCTGGGCAGGAGCACGGAATTCCCATTTACTTCCACAACCCCTGCTCTCAAAGCCAAGACTGCACGTGGCTGGCGCGTGAATGACTTCCCCGGGATTCAGTGAGGACTAAGGACAAACATGACGGATGTAATCGTCATAGTTTCATTCCGCACAGCCAGGGTCTTCTTGGGCTGCAACTGAGCTTTCCGTTCAAGTGCAGCTGGGAAGCTCATTGTCACCGTCCCTCAGTCATTTCAGAAAGGTACCACGGTTCATTCTTACGACCCAAATGAGGAAAAAGAATTCTGGTGTGAAATGAAGGGGAAACATAAAATATGGCTTAAATCCCCTCTTTCTCCTGGCATCGCCTCACAACCCGTGCCATGGCCCCATGGGGTCAGGGTCGGGGGTGTAGTCCCTTGTTTCCTGCAATGGAGGTGAGGGGTGTGGGAGCAGCTTGGGCCCCGTGGGAGCACCAGCCGTGTCCAAGGAGAACACAGCTTCTGCATTGACACTTCTCTTCAACTGGGGATCACCAGACAGTGGGACAGTGGGCCATTGGAACCTGTCAAATAGGCGGGGCAGTCGGGGGAGGCTGGATGCACCCCAACTCTGAACGCTCACCATTTAGCTTGAAAGTAACAGCTCAGTCCTCTTCCTGGCCCAGTCACATGGTTTATGCCCAGGACGAGGAGTCCAGCAGGGGGACATGGCGCTCCAGGAAGTTCTGCGCTGCCGGCACCGTGGCTTGCCATGGGGGACCACGTCCAGGCCCTCACCACGGCCTCCCTCCCAGAAACCCCGCTCCACCCACAGGAGAGGCTGCACACCCATGAGGCTTTGGCTTGGTTCTGAATCAGCATTGACAGAAACTACTGAGCCCAGTGCGGCATTTTTTGAGAGACTGGCTCAGGATGAGAACCTTGAAGACACGGGTGGGGCCAGTCCTTGTGGTCTCCCTGCACTGGGGGAAACAGTCACTCCTTACCAGCAACCGCAGGAGCCGAGGTCTGGGCTCGGGTATAGACGGAACAGCAGACCAGCCCATAACCTGCTTTCTCGCGGTGAAGACGCTACCCTGTGCCCCTGCTGTGCACCATGAGGGCCACGGGACGGGCTCAGACCCATGGCACCCTGGGCTCCTAGGAGTATGCTTATACGCCGGGCGCCCCGGAGACACCTGCAACCAGTAGCTACTAGAATGTTCTGAAATCAGAGGGCGAACGTCCTCAAGGAAAGCCTGCTGCTGCCGGAATGCAAGTTTTTGTCAGGACGCTGCGGGGTGTGTCCCGAACACAGACGAGCTCACCGCCTCCCTCAGCCACCCACAGGTCACCAGCAAGCCCCCCGAGCTGGGACGCTATGTGCACTGCTCCCCGGAATGCAAGTTTTTGTCAGGATGCTGCGGGGTGTGTCCCAAACACAGACGAGCTTACCGCCTCCCTCAGCCACCTGCAGGTCACCGGCAAGCCCCCCGAGCTGGGACGCTATGTGCACTGCTCCCTGGAATGCAATCTGAGGCTTCACTGAGAAGTCCTGACGCCTCCCTGGTGACCAGCTTTGACGCTGCAATTTATGGGGGGAGGGACAGGGAGGGGACACACCAACTGTCCCCTGGAAATCCCTGCTCGCTCCCAATCCCCACGATAAGCCATGCTGCCTAATACTCACACCACGGAGGCATGTTTCCCCGGCCTCCCACTTATGATCACTCGGACTTCACCTTGAGAAGCCAGGCTGAGCACCGTGCAGGCTGGTCTCTGACCATCACCCTCTGGCTGCCCCAACCTCCCTTCCCGCCGCTCTCCCGTGGGGCTCATGCTGGCGTGGGCTGCAGGGGATCCTCTGGGAGCTGGGGTGCCCTGGGTCACGGGGGTCCCCAGGGGTTCTGTTCGCAGGACACCTGGCCTCGGGACGCACCGCCCCGCGCACCGCTCACTGCTTGTCTTAGGGGAGGTGCACCTGGAAACAGCTGCAGGGACCAGCCTGTGCACGTCTGCCTCGGTGCCGCCAACTTTTCCATGAGGGGAGGGCTGGGGCCCGTTTCTGCTCCCCCTGAACACACAGTGAACAAGTGGGTCTAGAAAGGAGGAACGCCCCAGATTTTCCTGAAAGCCATAGGTTCCCATCAGAAAACCAGCGGCCGCTCTTGCTGGGCCCCCAATCCAGGGTACCCAGGACTGCTCTTGCCTGGGGAGGACTCAGCCCAGGCCGGCTGGTTGAGAGGACTCACCTGGTTAGGATTAACTGCCAGGTGGAGTCTAGTTGCCTGTCAAATACTAATTACCTGGTTCACGAGTCATTTGGTTGAGCCCAGTGCCTGGCTGAGACTACCTAGTTCCCTAGTCACCAGTTGAGACAGGTCACCCGGTCAAGACTAATCACCTAGTTGACTAGTTGCCTGGCTGACACAACGGGGGCTCACGACTGAGGACAGGCAGGGGGGCCCAGGAAGGTACTCACGATGGGGCTGGCGTTGATATAGTCCAAGTTGCTGTGGCTGTTCTCAGATTTCAGCAGGATCCTGGAGTGATCATCTGCAAGCAAAGGCAGGAAGTTAGATGAGCACAGAGGCCGGTGTCCCCAGGGGCCACACGAGGGGACAGCAGGAGCCGAATGCCCTTCGAGGCTGCCAGCTGCCATGCTGGTGTCCCTCCTTGGGGCTCTGTGGAGGCCACTATGAGTCACATCCCCCCCATCCTCCATTCACACCCCTTCAGCCTCAGGGTGGAGAAGCGGGGAGTGTGGCAAGGGACACTGGGTTTCATCCAGCAGAAATGAGGTATTCTTGGGTTTTTCTTAGAGTCCGACACTAGGGTCAGGTGTTCCGCTGCAGGATTTTCTCTGGGATCTCCCTTCAGCCAGTGGACACATGTGGCCACCCACAGTAGACACGTTTCTATGTGAATACCCAGGTATCAGGCAACTGTTCTCTGCACACAATTTTGTGGTCTGGACACCGTTCTGTTCTGGAGATGACAGCTTTTTTTTTTTTTAATTATTTTATTTTATTTTTTTTAAAAAGATTTTATTTATTTATTTGACAGAGATATCACAAGTAGGCAGAGAGGCAGTCGGGGGCGGGGGGAAGCAGACTCCCTCCTGAGTAGAGAGCCCGATGCAGGGCTCAATCCCAGGACCCTGAGATCATGACCTGAGCTAAAGGCAGAGGCTTTAACCCACTGAGCCACCCAGGCGCCCCTATTTTTAACTTTTTGAGGAACCTCCACATGGTTTTGCAGAGTGGCTGCACTGGTTGGCATCCCCTTGTCCCAGCATTAAAGAAGCCTGCGTTTGTGCAAGGCCATTTGGTTCTTTAGGATGAAAGGCTGTCATCTTGGTCTGTTGGGTTTCTGAATGAAGTCGCTTTCCTTCCCTCACCACCCTACCTCTCGGCTTACTGGCCTGTTGCATGGTGAGCAGACTGAGCCCGGCCCCAGTTACACTACGCCCACGAGGTTCGGCAAGCCGCGGTCCGCAGTGTGGTGCCTCATGCACACGTCCGGCTAGAGACCGTGCTGTGTTGCTCAGATGCGGGCACAGTTTCTCCAGGACACCCTGGGTCTCCCGCTGCAGCCTACACAGGATTCTGGAATAAAAAAGCAGCACTTTTGGCTGCTTCCAAAGGGTTCCAGAGAGCCTCCCGGGGGCCCTGCCACGTTGGAAATACGTTTGCCACAGCCAGCCTCCGGAGCCGTTGATTGCTGCAGTGGGGATCCCTCCCGTCGGTCCGAGAACCTTTTACAAAGAGCAGGGTCACAGGCGAAGGGACGGGAGGGGTCTAGGGAGGAAGAACCGCACCCCCTGATTTCTGGCCTCAGACAGCCCCAGACGTCACCCAGCCGGACAGACGCAGGCCTGGGGGCCACTGGGCACCCTTCACGTCGGCTGGCACTGCTCTGTCTGGTGAGCAACCGGCCCAGGGCATCCCAGCCCAGCTGGAGTTTCTGGTCAGCACGTTCACGCTGCACAAAGTGGGAGTCTCGGTGACATAAACATGCAGCCTGCCATTGCGCTTGGCACTCAGAGCTCTCCATTCGGACAGCTGAGGAGACAGGCTGTTTGGAGAGCCCGAGCCCAGCGAGGAGGACGGGCTGTGCTCCCTGCGGCCCCGTGAAGCGCTGTTTCAGCTGCGCTTGCTTCCTCCAGGCTATGCTTTCCAAGCTGCCGTTGAGTCTGGGATGAGGACTTCGAATGCCTCAGAGTTCCGCTGCCTCCCATCACACACCTGACTTTGGCAGCAACACACTCATTTCACGGTTAATGGTGATCTGGTTTTGTTTTTCATGTTGGGGCGCTGGGTGACTCATAGGTTGAGCATTTGCCTTCGGCCCAGGTCATGATCCTGGGGTCCCTGGATCAAGTTCGTCGGGCTGCTTCTGCTCCTCCCTCCCCTCATAATCTCTTTTTCCATCACTGACTCTGTCTCAAATAAGTTAATAACGTCTTTAAAAATAAAATCGGGCCATCTAAACCTCCCTCTGGAGCAGCTGGAGCTGCCCCAGAAGGGTCGGAGTCCAGCAGAGGGACACTGCCGTTGCCGGGATGGCCCGGGGGGACTTTGATGGGTTGGGCAAATCTCATCAAAGTGGCTCTTGTGGCTCGCTTGTGGCTCTTGGGGCTCGCTTTTTCCTGCTCATCTTTTTAAAATGGCTGATGTGGGGGCCAGTGAGTGTTAGGATGTCAAGCTGCCATCAAGCAGAGTCTGGCTGCCTCTAGTCTTTGTGTGGCCTGGCAGGATCGCAGGGTCCCCCGAGATCGCTTGAGCACGCTGGAGTTGAGGCAGGACAGAGCTCATGACCACATGGTCCTCACCATCGCCAGTGCTCCCCTGACTGAGCACAGCCCATGTGAACACACACCCCTGCCCCGGAAGTAGATATGGGGGCCCCAACCACGGAGCGAGGATGCATAGCCACCTGGGGGGTTGCCCTTCGGCTGAGAAGGCCATGTGTTCTCTCGGTTCTCCCAGACCTCGCTCAGGAGCCAGGAAATGGGAACTCAGAGTCCTCCTGTCTGTATTAAGCCCTAAGACGGAGCTGTTTTCTTTCACGGGGTCCACAATAGTGAGCTCTGTCAGGGAGAGGAGGAGAAAGACACCTACCAAGAGGAAACTTGTTATCTTGGTATCAACATGTTATCTACACATGTAGGGCACGTTCCTTCTCTTTTTTCTTTTTTTTTTTAAAGGTTTTATTTATTTATTTGACAGAAAGAGATCACAAGTGGACAGAGAGGCAGGCAGAGAGAGAGAGAGAGGGAAACAGGCTCACTGCTGAGCAGAGAGCCCAATGAGGGACTCGATCCCAGGACCCTGAGATCATGACCTGAGCCGAAGGCAGCGGCTTAACCCACAGAGCCACCCAGACGCCCACGTTCCTTTTCTCAACTCCTTGCTCAAGTGCTTCAGTGCTCTCTGCTCAAGGGTAGTCTCACACACACACACACACACACACACACACACACACACACACACACACACACACCTTTCATCTTCCGGGAATGCGGCGCTAGAGATAGAAGGGGGTCTGTGTCTCCATTTTAGGTTCAACTTATTTTCATAAATTCCAACAGAAGAAACAAGTTCTAGAAGTTCTTCTTGATTATGAGTGGGACAAAGAGCACGTGAAGACAGCCCAAGGTACATCTGGAGGGCTGTGGCCGAACCGCAAGTGGGCACGTTCTGCTCTCACTGTTGTCTAGAACATGTCCACAGGAGCTGTTCAAGGATGGTGTGTGGAGGCTTCCTTCTAATCTGTCCTGTGGCACCAGGGTCCTGTTTCTTTAGGTTCCTGTTATGCCATTTGTGCCAAGTGAGCTGATACATGTGGTCGATGACCTTCACAGCAGGAGCAGATGAGTTACTGGACACTGACTGCCTTCACACGAGGCATGTGCAAGGTCACGCTGGACATCGGCACCGTGTGAGGGAAGTCTTCACTGAGCGCTCTGCCCACGTCGCCGTGGGGCCTCCCACTGGTTCATGACTTTCTCTCCTGCTGGCTGCTCTTACCTTAACTTCGGTGGTGTGGCTGGCAGAAATGCGGAGTGTGTCCGGTGACACCCAGCGCCGTGTGCTGTGGAGTTGGGGCTCTGAGTCTTTACGGGGACCCATTACCCAGGGAAGCTCAGCGGCATCCGCGGCCGCCAGTTTCTCCTCAGATTTCACAGGGCCATGGACAGTCTGGTGCACTGTGAACACACAGCCTACGGCTCTCTGCTGCCGCCGGCTCCCAGCCGCTAAAGCTGGTCTAGCGATCCCGGCAGTTCTGCATGGCAATGTCCTTGTTGACTTGGACTCGGCATCATTAAGCAAAGCTATAAATGTCTGCAGACTGGATTCGAGACTGAGTAGCTACACAGATAGCAAGCTTCTTTGCAGACCTGGGAAGCGGAAGACCACAGTGAGGTCAGGAAACAGGCCTGTTCTGAAGCATAAGTCCTCCAGAAAGGCTGGCTCAAGCTTCTTCCCATGGCCTTACCTTCCTCAGTAAGTAAGCGGGTGCTCTGCTCTCGGGTAAGCGTGTTTGAAACCCTTAGCTCAAACTCTAAAGATCTCTAAACCTCCCAGAAGAGAAAGCCACAGGGTTCCGCTCAGTGCCCCTCGGGTCAGCACACAATGCTGCGTTTGGGGGTCTGGGTGGTGAGATCCCAGTCACGGTGCCCTCCCGCATCCAGAGCTGGTGAGGGAACACGACCCGTTCTGTCACCCTACCCGTCACCCAACACAGAGCCTCTCGTTGGCCTCCGGCTCCGGATGCAGCCAGGGGAGGTCTCGGAGTCCCACAACGGCCTGGTCTGCCTCGTGGCTTCAAGAGTTCCACCCACATTGCCACCGATCTCTCAGAAAGAAATCCCCAAATTGGATGGGCAGCTTGCTCTCCAGGGGAATGACAGTGCAGAGGAGGACGAGGGCTGGACCATGCCAGGACAGCCGCGCACGGGCCTCACCCGTCACCGCACAGCCCTGGGGACAAGGCACTTGTGTGCTCGGCATGTGTTCAGAGCACAGCACAAGCAGGAACTGACCCAGGGGTTCCTGGTGTCTGGGGCCTGGCACTGCCCACCCAGCCTCTGTGGGGTCAAGAATTGACCCGGGTGACCCTTGTCTGCTGGCATCCCCACCCCAGGGCCCTCGGGCCCCACATGGAGTGTCTGGTGTCCTTACACAGAGAGGCGGTCATGGAAGGAAGACGACGTGTGAGACGCTGAGCAGAGCCTGGAGCCGGTGCTCCCTCAGGGCCTCCGACGTCGGCCCCGGGGCCGAGAGCTGCTGGCTGCTGTCGCTGCTATGGCCTGTGGTCTAGGGTGCCCCGGGCTGTACACCTGGAGTCAGGTCTCCATCCCGCTCCAGCTTCTGCACAACCAGCTGGCCTTCCCCTCGCCTGGCTTGTCGCACGTTCCCTGACGCAGTTTCCCCGTCTCTCGCAGCGAGACCATCAGGAAGGGTGCCAGCAGCGGGAGAGGATCCGGATTCTCCGAGAGCATTTGGCAGACAGACGAGGGGCTGCATCTGGAGCCCGGCCCGAGTGGGGGAGCGGGCACTGGCCCTGCTGGGACGTGCGGGCGGCCCGCCGCGGCAGGTGGAAGGAGCGCTCTTCCCACGCTGGTGTCGGGGCCATGGCTGCCGAGCACACTCGCAGGGCTCCACGTCCAATGTGGAGGGCAGAGCCGAGGGAGGCAGTGTGGCCGGCATCTCGTGGGAACGGGGCCACACGCACACCAGTGACCAGAGCGGACGCCACGTGAGCACAGCCTCACTATCCGCATGATTCTGCTGAGCCTTGCAGTCAGTGCCCACGGATTTCACCTCTGCTCATGCGAGGAACCACAGCACACACGAGGCTGGGATGAGGAAATGCAGGGTGTGCAGGTGGCGGAGGCTGTGGCTCCCGCAGCCCCGGGGCTGGGCAGTCACACACATTAAACAACAGAGCTGGGTTTGTGGGGAGCACAGGCTGCCCCCAGAAAACAATCCCACCTACACCCATGCTGACGGGGGACTAGAGCCCCTTGGGGGTGGACGGTGGGCATAAGCCATCGTCTTCGAGGACAGTCCTGACATCTGAAGGGGACCCAGGCGGACAGAGTGTCCCCTGACCCTTGGCGCTGCTGAGACAACATTATTCCCCCAGGCCTTGCACACTCGGATACTTCTGGAAAAGTAACAGAAGAGAGCACGGCAGAAAACTTGCTGATTAATGTAACAGAGGTGGGAAGCAACTCCTAGACACCCCACAAAACTAGCCCTTTCCATGGGAGAAGGGGTGTGGCCCTGGGGATGGAGGACCATGATCGGACGTGGGAGCAGCTTCTGGCTTCCTCAGTCCGTGCGACTGGGCCCCAGCGGCCAGCACCTCCCCCTGGGTCAGAGGGCGCCACACGGGCGAGGTCAGCGTTCCCGCTGAGGGAAGGCCGGTGTCCACCGGCATCTTCTGGACCTTTCCCTATGCGACGATGCGAGCACTCTCCATGGAAATAGGGTTGATGTGGACGAGGAGACAGGGAGGGAAGCAGTGGAGGGGAGGGGAGTAGAGGGAGGGAAGCGTGGGCCTGGGGATGGAAAGTGCAACTTCGAATCCTGATTTCCCGAGGTCCCGGGAGCCCACAGACGAGCGTTGCTACTCACCCGCACTGACTTCTAATGAGGAAAGTATTACTGAACTCATAGCAACCTTGAGAGGAACGTGGACAGCTCATCTTAAAGTGTCAGGTTGCCAGAAAGAAAACCCTGGATGGACAGTTAACATGTAGGCAGAGGAGAGAACTTTGTTCCAGAGATCCTAGAAGGGAGCCCAGCCCCAGAGAGAGGATCGCTCAGCATTGGGGCCCCGAGGCCATGGCTGCAAATATCCCATGTAACAAAGGGACAGATGCCCAGAGCAGCAGGACGTGTGGGATTTCGAAGGCCACATGCTGTTGTCCACCCAATGAAGGGGTCACACAAGGGTGCAGACCTCATAGGAGAAGTGCTGGGAAGGCTGACGCCCTCTGTGGGTTGATGGTGGAAAACAGAGAGGATGATCACTGACCGCCTTTTCAGCTGCGTTTGTTTAGACCTAAAGATCTCACCAGGTACGAAGTCTCTGTCTGGTGCAGAGGAAGCTATGTTAACAGGCGATTTGGAGAAAAGGTATTCGATTACAGCTCTGCCTGGACCATCTCTTTCCAAACCAGGAAGGGCAGAGACAGGGGGTTGAGGGATGGTCGGCGGATGCCGTTCGCTGCCAGTCTGGTGATCGATCGAGCTCAGGCATTTATGAGTCCTGCAGGGACGCCACAGAAGCATGCTTGCAGCTCATGTTCACGGGGGCCACTTGGAGATGTGGAGACTGGCACGGCCACTCTCAGTCTCATGGCGCCCCTGGGCCCCGGGCCTTGGCTGCGAGACCAGAAAGGGACGGGGCCGTGGGAGGGGGGGAGCAGGCCTGCAAACAACAGGTAAGCTCCCCACGGACCCATCGGGACAGTCCGACTCCTCGCTGATCCATTCGCGATGCTGGAATGGGAATGCGGTCGGTGGGAGAGCAGCTTCATTAGGGACAGGTCATGTCAGAAAACATAAGGAGCTGTTTTCACAGGACCCCCAGGAGGGAAGCTCCACCTGATTACATCGTGGTCATGCAACGCTGTACACAGGTGCCTGGGAGGTCCGCGGTGCTGATGATGGACCAGAACGAGAGGCTCGGTTTCTAGCTATAGTGACAGGGTTGTAGGAACATAGGAGAACAGAACATCCTTATTTTTAGGAGGCACAGTCTAAAGTATTTACATGGATGTCACAATGCCTAAGCTCACTTTGAAAGAGTTCAGCCAAAAAATGGGTAAAGCACATACATGTCGAGGAAAATCGGCACAAGACTGCCTGGCAGCTGGGCGGTGGGTTTGCAGGCCACCGCCCAGTGGTCATTTCTACTTGACTGTTTTCAAGCTTCTACAATAAAATATGTGGAGGAAAGCTGTGCTGCGGGTGACGTTTCTTTGCCAGGGCTCCTGGGCTGGCCCACATGGGAATCCCTCCTGGTCCGGTCTCGCTGCTGGCAGCCTGGGGCCACCTGCTTTCCTTTCTTAACCTCTGGCTCTTCTACGGACAACTGGGGACAAAGGACTGGAGCCTCCCGGGGTTCACATCTGTGGCTTCTACCCCCGTGTCTACATGTAAGTGCTGAGTGAGCATCTTGACGTCCCCGGGGCCACCCAGAAGGGCTGTACGTGAAGCCCTTGCTCTCCACGGTCCACTGAATGTCCTGGCTCAGACCTGTGTCCACGTGGGGGGCCTGGGTAAGGCAGAGCCCGTACTGACCCCGTCAGATGTGGTTGTTATAGATGGAGACGCATAAATCATGTCTGTCCAACGTGCAAATGTCAGAAAGCTGACGGGGGAGGGGTGAGTGTGGAACCAGAAATTAAGCCCTTGTTGGCGGTGACCAAGGACCCGCGGATGGAACTGAGAGCAAAGTGTCTCAGCGGCATCTCGGTGAGGATGGGTGTGGACGGGCAGGGACGGGGGGTGGGGGGAGATGGGCGGGGATGGGCAGGGACGGGTGCATCTGGGCGACGGAGGGGACCAGCCGGCCTCATGGCTCATGGTGTGCGTATGGCAAGGTGGCTGTGGATGGGTCAGGGAGGAGGCACACCCCCAGTCTGGGCAAGGGAGCTGGGGCCTGTCCAGAGACGGTGGCTTGGGCTGCTGGCAGGCAGCGTCGCGGCCCCAGACCTCGCACCCCCGAGGTCAGTCTGTTCACAGCAGCGGCGGGGAGCACAGGGACCAGAGGCAGTGCCCCCCACACGGCTCCATGAGCCTGTGGCCTGGCTCCGAGCAAAAGAGGAAAGGGAATATAAAACGTGAGCTGTGAGTGGTTAAGTTGGCTGACAGTCACTGCAGCTCCTGAACTGACCAGCCCAGGGCACCTCCAGCCCAGGTCCTGGAGGCACGGAGGGGTGGGGCAAGGACAGCACTCCTAGGTCCCCTCAGGACACGGCCTTGTTTCCTGAAACACCGTTTTTGCCTCTACCCGGCTTCCCTTCGAAACAAAATCCAGAACCCCAAAACGGGCCCTCTGCCCCAAGCAGCATGGCTGCCCGGGACAGCGTCTGTCTGACGTGCCCAGGACCATCTGCCGTGGTGTTTTCCTCAGCTCTGGGAGGTGGGAGAGGTGCCTCAGATGGGCCCGGATGCAGAAAGACGCAAAGGCAGGTGGAAGGCTCGGGGGCTGTGCGGGCTGTGTCCGGGCTCTGGGGAGCAACGGGGTCCAGCTGTTGGAGTCCTCAGATGCCGGCCGGCCCGTGCTGTGGAAGTCAGGCTGTCGCTCCAGCCTCCTGGGTGGAGGAACCACTGAAGGGTTTCCTTGCGTGGACAGGTGCGGAGGCAGGAGGGCAGGAGGCCCTGACTGCGGGGGTCCTGCCCTGGGTATCCAAGAATCTGTCAAACCCAGCAACCAGGGAGCTCAGGGGAAGGGACAGGGCGGGTCACAGCCCAAGAAGCCAGTGCTGGGAAAGACGGATCTGGCTCCCTCCTGCCCATGTGGGTGCCGAGAGGGGTGGGTTCTGTGCTGATGGCCCCAGCCCTTGACCATGGGCCCCACACTGGCTGGCAGAGGCCGGAGGTGCGGGGAGCCGATTCTGTACCATGGGGAGTGTGCACGCCTGGCCACAGGAAGCAGGGTTTCCAAAAGAGGAGGCAATTATCTCCGGTACAGTCTGGCAAGACCAAGACAGTACACGTCCCCACCCCCACCCTGCTCAGGAAGGGGTGCAGGCTGAGATCCGACGGGAGGACTCCCCCGATGAGGGAAGATGGCCAGAGGCATGTGGACAGGGTGGTCACTACAAACGCTTCTGTGCCAACAGCGTGTGGTCCCTGCCCCGACTTCCCAGACCAGCACAGCTGCGCCTTCAGGACCCGGGACAGCGAGGAGCCCAGCCAGGCTGCAGGGCACCGGCCACGTCTCCCCAGTGCCACGGGAAGAAGCAAGAGGCTCCTATCAAAGGGCAGGTGTCAGGGCTCCCATGACCTTGGGACGGGACACTGCACCATCACTAAATTCCTGTGGGCACAGGGGCCCCATGGGCTGCTGTTGTGGTCTGGGTTTCCATTGTGGGAGGGGTGCTGGAAGAAGGAGAGACTTTGGGTTTTAGTATTTACTGTTCGGGACCCCGTAGTCCAAGTAAGCGAGCAGACCCAGGGGATGTTCTGTGTAGGCCTGCTGGGTGTCCGTGTGCCCCAACCACTGTGCACCTGAGGCTCAGGTGTCAGCCTGCCCCCATCCCCAGCCAGGTCCTCCTTGAGCTCAGTGGCCTAGCTAGAGCCTCACATCTCCCAGCCTGTCGGCGGCCCCTGCACACAATAGGCACCTAATAAATATGTCAGTCAGTTGTGGGTTCTTTGTTACTTACCTTCTAAATACAGAAGCTCTTATTTTTATGTTGCTTTTAAAATTTTTTAAAAAGATTTTATTTCCTTATTTATTTGAGAGAGAGAGCAAGAGGTGAGGAGGGGCAGAGGGAGAGGGAGAGGGAGAAGCAGGCTTCCCGCTGAGCAGGGAGCCCAATGTGGGGCTCAATCCCGGGACCCTGAGATCTTGACCTGAGCCGAAGGCAGATGCTTCACTGGCCGAGCCTCCCAGGTGTCTGTAAAACCTCCTCTTTTTAAATCCCATCACGGAAAACACCTCAGACCTCATGGAAACGGAGGGCCTGGTCTGAGCCCCCAGGGAACTGTGAGAAAAAATCCCCCCCGGAAGGGCCTTCAGATGTCAAGGTTCTGTGGTGCCTGGGTCAGTGTCAAAGGCAGTGCAAGGGGTCAGCTTTTAAAAACCCTGACCTGTGAGGGGCGCCTGGGTGGCTCAGTGGATTAAGCCGCTGCCTTCGGCTCGGGTCATGATCCCAGGGTCCTGGGATCGAGCCCCACATCGGGCTCTCTGCTCCGCAGGGAGCCTGCTTCCTCCTCTCTCTCTGCCTGCCTCTCTGCCTACTTGTGATCTTCTCTCTATCAAATAAATAAATAAAATCTTTAAAAACAAAAACAAAAACAAAAAAACCCTGACCTGTGAGCCCAGTCGGACTGCTGCCATTTACCATCAGCACACGTCCCTCGGCCGGTGCCAAGCCAGGTGAGGGGGGACCATCGGGAGCATGTTGGGGGGGCACCATGCAGGCGGCAGTGCTGGCTTCCAGGGTGCTGGGACACAGCGTGTGGGACACAGAGTGTGGCTGCGCTGTGTCTTCCAAAACGTCAGCTGACCAAGAACATTTTCCTATGTTTGAAACGTGCCCGACCACTCTTGCCTGCAGTTCTTGGGACGGGGACCAGGTCACTCGCTCACACATCAGCTGCACACGTGGGCAGCCTTCCGAGAGCATCTGTTTCTGGTAGCCACTTGGGTCCCAAGCGCGCCTCGCAAGCCTGTCCCCTCTGCAGGGGGTTCCTACCTTCATCTGGCTACGAGCCTGGCCTGAAACCTGCTGGAACACGGGAACTTGCTGCGTTTCTTAGCCATGTGACTGAGAAAAGATCCTGGTGGCCAGGCAGGGGCAGACCAGGCCAGTCTGTTTTCGCCCTCTGCGTGGGCCTGTCTTTCTGTCTGTGAGTCACACCACATACAACACGTAATCTAAGACTGTCTCCTACTGGATGCAAGTTGATTAAAGCACTGGTCTCTCTCTGTGTCTGCTTCCTGGTGCCAACCTGTGCAGAGAGCGGGCTCTCCATGACACGGTCAGGACGCGGGAGGCTGGTGGGCATCTGCGGACCCTCCCCCACACCGGGCCCACAGCACTGACAGTCCTCAGGCTCAGAGCTCTCCAGGATGACGGGAGGATCACAATCAGACAGGGGAGGCTCCACGAGGCTAAGAAATGAGTCTCAAACCACACAGCAGCAGCGCAGAAGGCAAGTGTTCACTGGGGCCCAGACGTCCTCAAACCAGGACTGTGCCCCTGGACCACAATTGAATCCACCGACTCCGTCTCCGGGCTGGAGATGGCTCCCCAGCCACGAGCGCCCTGCAGAAACCCAGGCAAGCAGGGGACGGCGTGGTGGGCCCTGCTCAGCCTGAGTTCCCCTCCCCCGACCCAGAGCATGGCCTGGTACGTACAGGTCAGCACCGCTGGAGAGCGGTTCTTGGGCACATTCTCCTCCCTCTGGGCCACGAGTGAGCTGTTGGGCTTGGCCTGGTAGACACAGAGCGCCACCCACTCCTTCTCCAGCCAGTTCTTGTTCTTCAGGTCGTCCTCCATGTAGGCCTGGAATGGAAAACAGAGACTCAGGGACGGCTGCGGACGGTGGGTCCTTGGTGTGACACGGGACACAGGGCGCAGCCCATGTGTCCCTGCGCACATGGGTGAGGAAGTGGTTCTCCGTGGACCTGGGAAATGCACAGGCCTACCGGATGCACAGGGCAGGGCAGGCTCTTTACCTGTTTCGCTGGTTGGTTTCCGGCTGTTCGTGGCATGTGTGTTCCAGGGGCAGAGCCCGGCGTCAGGAACACCCAGGCATGGCATGGCCCCATCAGGTATTACCAACCAACGGGCAAAGAGAAGGACACAACACAGACCAGATCTGATCAACCGACCTGAAGCCGGTATAGACAACGTGTCCACACAGACACCGTTTTCCTTATAACTGACCTACTTTTCTGAATCAAGTGGGTGAGGCACTGAAGATACAGGCTGCTCTGATGTGTGCCTTGTGTTAACCAGTGTGGGGTGGCCGCAAAAGACAAACCAAAACCAAAACTCAGAACAACGGAGCCGATGTCCTGACCCTCGGCTGCTCAGATCTTAATCTTTCCGGACCCTTGTCTGTCAGCAGCAATGGCTGGAAGTGGATGAGGAAATACTTCCAGAACATTCGCTCCCACAAAGACAGCCCTGTCCGTGCATTCTCACCAATTTGTATAGCTGAGAAACGACCATGGCTTTAAGGAAAATCATTTCAAAGGACCAACCCCCAGCGGCTTTATTGTGCCCAACGGAAATACTGGTCCCACCCTGGGATGCCGTATTTGTGGGTCTTTGGTGTCATGTGTGGACACAAGTCTTCAGCTATATCCACATGCAAAATGAGACACACGCACACAAGTCCGGGTCCTTGGTGGTTAGGCACCCCCACGCCCAGTGAGGGTTGGCCCTGACCCCCGCCAACCCCTGCCGTCCTCTCACTGTGGGGAAGCACGCATGTCAGGCCCCTGCACAGGCCAGGACAGGACTGCCCCACACCTCCCCCCTGGCCAGCTGCACTGGACTTGGGGGAACCACCTGTTGGACTAGAGCTGACTCGGATTGGTTTGTGTTATTCACTCAACAAACAGCAGCTTATCCACATCGGTCCACAAACGACGGAAAGTGCCATAGGAGAGAAGGCACCACCTTCAGGGCTGCCTGGCCCAGCAGGAGGGTCAGCGATGGCTGTGACCAGCAGCTGGGTTGTCACTATCACTTGGGGAATGGACACACAGACTTTTTGTACAGATGACACCGAATCACATGAGCCACGCGGTGGCATCCCTGCGACCCTCCGCGACACGGCCTCCTCAGGACGGGAGCCGAGGTTGCTGCGCCTGCCCACCCCTCCCCGCAAGGGCCCTGCACCGTGACCTCCACCCAGACAGCCCCTCCGGGTTCTTGGCAAGGGCAGGCAGTGGATTGAAATGAAGTCGAGTGGCCCAATCCGGAAGACATCAACTGCAAACTGCCTGGTTCTTTTCTTGCAAGACATCCTCCTGGAATACCGAAGACAGAGTTACCCTGATGAGGACAGCTTCGCATAAGATGACATTTAAATTCTGTGAAACATTTACCAGCTACAGTATGGTGTGAGGGAGCTGGGGGAGGGACAATTCCGGCTGAAGTGGGTACTCTCAGTGTTTCTGGGGTCACTGCCCTCAAGATGCTGTCTGCGAAAGGGGAGTTGGATGCCCCCTGAATTCCTGCAAACACAAATGTGCACAGGTTCACCTCGACAGAAGCAAAACCACGCCATGAGCTCGCTGGGATTTCTCAATTTACAGTGAGAAATACCAACCAGGACTGTAGGAAGCATGGCTGGAGGGAGGAGGGAGGGGGCAGAAAAGAGCAGATGTGGCTCTTTTTCCTCATTGAGAACAAATCATGTAAAGATACACTTGATTAGATTAAACGTGAGGGAACTTTTTCATTCTCCAGGCGTGTGCGGCTCCGGTAGCCTGTCTGTCATGCTCTGGTCTCGATTTGATCTGTTCTGTTAATGTTTTCATGAGACATCATTTATGATATAAAACTGATGTAATTTCCCCATTCATGGTTTTGGAGAATTTCCTCTTTCACGTTTGTAGATAAGATTCTTGCTTTTCCTTTCTTTCTTTTTTGAAGATTTTATTTATTTATCAGAGAGAGGGAGAGAGAGAACACAAGCAAGGGAGAGGCAGGCAAAGAGGGGGAAGCAGGCTCCCTACTGAGCAGGGAGCCCCATGCAGGGCTCCATCCCAGGACCCTGAGATCATGACCCGAGCCGAAGGCAGACGCTTAACTGACCAAGCCAGGTGTCCCAAGATTCTAGCTTTTCATCTGTGACACGAGAGTATGTTTTCATGTTGTCTGTGGGGAAGCTAGGCCTTAGTCATAAAATAATGTGTTTTAAACAAAACCAAAACCAAACTGGCAGAATAACTTAATTCTGGGAGTTCCTGTCTCTCAAGGGTGTGAGATGGGTGGATCAGAACAGGTACAGTCCCCTCCTGAGACACAGTCGCCTCTGGAACAACGGGGCAAGTCAGCATATGGTGAAGCTCCACTCAGGCTCTTGCCCCCAGAGTGAGCACAGAGCTGCGGGCGTTCAAAACTGACATCCCGATACTTCTGTTTTGTGTGTGTGTGCACGTGCCTGTGTGCGTGCGTGTGACAGTGAGTGTGGTGGCAATGGCGGGAGGGTGCAGGTTTTAAACTGCACATGTTTATTACACAGTAGCATGCATAGAAAAGAACAAAAAATGAAGGTAAGTGTCATGAAAACAAAAGCCACTCATAACTCTGCCACGCGGAGCGAACCATAAGGCTCTTCCGAGCCCTCACACGGCTGCCTTTCTCTCCCTTCTTCAGTGCCACTCACTGCTTCCGCTTTGGACAACATCCACGTTACAGGACTTTCTTGTCCAAGATGGAAAGAAGCTGAGATGAAACTTGCCGCTTATTTTTGGAGAAGCCAAGGCCTAGATTCCTTAAACACTTACCCCAAAGCCTCTGGCAGCCACCAGCAGCACTGGAGCTTGGGTCTTGCCACCTGGGACGCAGCTGTTCTGTCTTGGCTCCCTCCTGCAACCTCCTCCCCACACCCCTCCCTTCACACCCACTTCCTAGTCCACTCACAGAGCGACAGGATCGCCACTCCTGGTCCCAGATACCACCGGGTTCAAAAACCACCAATGCAGTCTAGGCCAGCACTAGCCTTTGTCCAAACTTCGTTTGACCAGTCTGCTCGTTTCTGTCTCACCAAGACTACTTCCCCGTGTTTTGACCACCCCCACCCCACAGCACCATCATTCTTTACACTTTGTTTGTGTGATTCTTCTGTAATGAATCTATCCTGACTTTGAGGTTGGTGCAAACACTATCATGTCCTTTGTGAGTCTGGGGCATGCTCCAGCCAGCCTGTCTGGTTCTCATTTCCTACAAACCCACCCTCTTCATCAGACACTTACTATTTTAAAAGCTACGTCTTTGTGACAATCATCGCATTCTGCATTGTGCTCTGGCTCGGGGGCATCAGGACATTCCGTCCCTCATGAGATCAAGATTGTTGAGAATGGGGCCAATGTCTCATTCACTTGGCACAAGCTTTGGGCACACGGTCAGTATTTGTTGGATGACTTCTCACAACCTGGAAGTTTCTGGAAGTAATTCGTACTACAGATAAACAGTTTATGTCAATGATGGCATCCAAAAAAACTGCCATAGGATCTTCTGAAGTTGGAAGAAATGCCCTGACAAGTAACGCATGGACTTTGGAATGTTTCATTATCTATTTACTCACCTCCTTCCTCCTTGTGGGTTATGCAAGCCCTCCAGCATCCACGCCAAGTGGATGCTGCCACTTTCGAACGGTCCCGTGGCCACCCGGGCATAATGGCAGCCTTAGGAACTTGGAGGAGCCACAACAGTTCAGAGAGCTCTTCCCCCAACCCTCCTCCTTGGCCCTCTGTGTCCAGTTGTTGTCTCCCCCAGTTCTCCTCTGTCATTGTGTGAATCCACGCCCTTGACCAGTGCCTCCCATTCAGGATGTGATACGTGCTGCCATGGATGCCACGAGGGATGTTTCTAGAACCTGTCATCCCCAGAGCTGTGAGCATCTGCTGGTTAGATACCCGCCTCAGCCACATCACTTTACACAGTCCCTGTTACGGGCTCTTGAGTACCTCTGAATTGAAACTTCAAGAGACAGGCCCTGGGATACACAAAGTACTAGTTAATAGTACTAGTTAATAGGACTAGAAGGAAAGCAGCCTGAGCTGGTGGGACCCCACTGTGACGTGCACTCTGGAAACGTAAAAGAAGTGAGGAGTCGGGGCTTAGCAGTAGTTGGTTCCATCTGCAGGGCGTCGGCAAGTCAATCTTGACAGCTACTTCTGGTCATTAAGGAGTGTTGGGAAGCAGGACCCTGAGCCTTGAGAGGGGTTCACTGTGCTCTTAATACTTGTGCCCAATTCACTTGTGCCCAATACCTTGTGACCAAGCTTTTGGATGAGTGCTGAGCGGGGAGCTGTATAAACCTTTTTGAATTCTGATAGGTTTCCTGGGACTAGACTTAATGGGCTTGCAGAAAAGATAATTCCCAGATAAAGTGTTTGTGGGGAAAAGGCCGTGGGTTCCAGAACATGGCTTTTCCATGTCAGTAACCAGGACACACCAGCTGACGCCGGTCTCAGGCTCTGTGGCTTCATAGTTAGGGCAGGTGGAAGAGGAGCCAGCACTTCTTCTGAGTCCTCTGCCCAGCGAGAATGACACCAGCTTTTGTGAGCCGTACTTTATGAGATATTAACCCAACCAGAGGTTCCCCCATTTAATCTTCCTCGTACGAGTCCAGATTCCCATCTCGTGTCTCCTTTTCTGGTTCACACTATTAGAACACTGGTAGGAAGACTAAAGATCCTTTCTGGGTCACAGGGACTGTGGCCACCAGATGACACAGCGTCCATGTGTCAAACAAACTGACGGGCCTCCACATTGAATGGGATCATTTTACACAGAATCCCAAACTCTTGGGATGAAAATGTTATTGCTTGGAGACATGTCCACCATTTGTCTGGATAGCGCAAACATTTTCTGTGATGAGCTTTCTGATGGAATTGTCAACACTGTGACGTCAAGAAAGTGATTTCTAGAAATATGGAGCATTTGGGATGCTCTGGCACATGATGGGGTTTTACTAATAACCGCCAGAGCATTGTGTGTCTTTGGGAGCTGATCACAGACTCCACCAACAAAGCCTTCAGGAAAGCCCCGGGAGCTCCCACTCTGCTGGGAAGCAGTGGAGGGGAGCAGGCACCGGACTGGGCTTTGGAAGTCTTCTTAACAGTGTAGGACACGGCAAGGGCTGGTCCCCACATAGACTTTCTGGTTATACTCTCCTCTCACTAGCCCTTAATTCACTGCTGCATAAAATGGGGATCAGAACAAGGATTTCTCAAGGCGGTTCTGAAGGCTGACTGGTCACTTTGTGAAGTCGCTTTGGGAATATGAAGTGTGCCCACGCGGAGAGGATGGTGATCGCGGTGGATCTCCGTTTTTCTTTGGAAACAGAGGGACTCTCTTGAGTTGGTGTCTGCAATCTGTGACTTTACGGCACGTCCTGGGGACATTGTCCCTGACCTAATGACATACAACACATGGGTCTCCAGAAACAGCAGCCGCTGGTGCAGCCTGAACACAAAATCCCAGGGCTACTGCGGGGGCACTGCCACGGGGGCCATCGCCGCAGGTGCGTCCGCACCGTCGCCCTGAGTGTAGCGACACCATGGTAAATACTGCCGGAGAGGAAAGAAGCAGCGCCAGCAAGCACACAGTCCCTGGCTTCAGAATCCTGTCCTGGTCCCCATGGACAATGGTCCTCCTCACTCAGTCTCCACCTCGTGTGGATGGAGCCAACATGTGCTGGGTTCACAGCCGGCTGACCGTGCAATCAGGGATGGTTCCGGAACTCATCCCCTCCTCTCGCCGTGCTCCCATCTGTGGCTCAGTGCCTCGGGAGGGAGGTATTGGTGGTCAGGCTTGAGGAGTCACTGGAAAACACCAGTAGAAGAGAAGGTGTGAACTCAGCCACTAAGGAGACGTTTTCCAGTGTGGAGAGCAGGTGCTAATACCCTGTGGCTGTTCGGACTCTGCGCCCCCAGCCCCCGTCCTGATGGGGACTGTTTCCCGGGCATTGTCTCATGTGCAGTGTCAACGTCTGGACTGGTTCCCAGGGTCACGAAGGAAATAATGCCACTTAGTAGAATTAGTGTTTCCCCACATGGGACAGGTGCACGTCTACACTCTGATGCCAGGTGGCAGGGCTCTGCCTGCCTCTGAACGTCGGGTGCAGGGGCTCAGTGTTGTCGGGGATCATCTGGGCCCAGTTCAGGGCAACACGGAGGGACAGCGAAGGTTATTAGTTCCATGAAATGTGGGGCAGTTTCTGTGTCATTCCAGCATCTCCTGCCACCAGCAATGAAGTCATGTGATGCCTGGCCAGCAGGTTCATTATCACCCGAGAGAACAGTGGGAACAGCTCCCTCTCACGGAACACCGACGCTCATGGGGATGGAGGCCTGCGGACAAAGACGTGAAACGACCTCCACTCGGCCTCACGTCCCCTCAGCCAGTGTATATAGAAACCATCAACGTCCACATCCGACTGCCCTCCCGGGTGTCCGGACACCTCCTCTGTGGGTCCTCACATAAGAAACACGCAGAGAACCACCCGGTGGAGCTTCATTCTACAACAACGCTGCCGGACACCAGCACCTGCCTGCCATGTCCAAGGCGTGTTGAAGCAAGCTGGGCTTTGGGAGACCCAGTTTTTATGGGGGAAGCTTTGTTTCCATTCCTTTCTTTACCTTGGTGCCTATGAGCGCTTTACTTTACTGTGTGACAATCAAACCTTTTGTCCGAGTGAAGAATGCAGCCCATTTACATTTCCTTCCTCCTGAGAGGACCTTGTGTTGTGCTGTGAAGTCCGCGAGCAGTAGATGAATGTCTGTAAAGGCAGGAGTAAGCTGCTTCTGCTGCCGTTTGGGCAAAGGGAGGACCTTTTCCTCTTTAAAAATCAACATTGCCACCTATCTTCATTAATACATGAAAGGCAAATGTTGATGCTAAATGTTTGATTTCCCGCAGTGAGAGGTTTGGATTCCAAGCAGAAAGTATGAAAAGATGAACGGAGAAGTTCGTAGGTGTCGTCATCCTGACTTTAGCGGCTCTCGGTGCCGGCCGCCGGCTTGGCGAGGGGAGAGGCTCCGCCACCCGCACAGAACCACTCCAGACCCATGGCCGCGCTGCTCTTTAACACCCTGAGCGGGCATGTGAAGGTCCTTGAGATTCAAATGAAATTTGACATAGTACATTCACGTCCTAAGAAGCACAGATCTGGTAAAATGATCAGAGGGTAGCCTTGTTGCTTCTCAGCTTAGGAAAGATTTGCTAGAAACAGGAAATGTGCTCCCAGATCATGTTCAGATCGTCGCCTGAGTCCTCCACAACAAAGCCGCGTAGTGGGGCCCTGCACGGAGGCCATCGCCTGCCGGCCCAGCGGGTCTCTACTATGCACCCAAGCCCTGCACCTCCTCCTACTTGCCACGGGACTGCTCGTCTCCCCGGGTGGCTCAAACACGCGTTCCTCTGGCAGATAGACACACATTATCCTTAAAAATGGCAAAAAAAAACCCCACAGACCAAGGAAAGGCCAACTCAAAGCATGTTCCTGTGTTGTCAAAACGGACTTTACCTGGGAAAAGCAAACACAGTCTGGCCTTCAGCCTCTGGGTCATGTGTATAAAAAGCCTAAAGATGTATGTGTGAGGAATAGAGGAAAGGCTTGGGGTTCTAATCCTTTTGATTACATTTTTGAAATCGCTGCCATGGAAATTCATTCTAGGAAGGGAACATTTCCACACGTCTTTGCAGTGAGCCTGGTTCATCCTGGTGAGGTTGACCAGCAGGAACATCATGTGAGTGGCAGAAATGACCTCACCGGCAAGTGTGAACCCTTGTCATTTCCCCCAAACCCTCCCTCCAGGAGCTCTGGAGGCCCAGCAGAATCCCTGTGGAGGGGTGTCAGGGCTGTATCCGTGTGACTTAGAAACGCATGCTCACACGTTATGTCGTCGCCAATCCGACGGCAGTGACAGAAGTGTGAAAGGGTTAAAATGGTGGAGAAGAGTTCAAAGGCTGCCAAGCAGAGAGCCTTTAAGAGAGAGTCCCCAGCCCGCACGCAGGCCAGGCACGGAGTGGGTGAACATGGGGACACAACCAAGTACAAAGGAACATGCTGGGTTTGAGCCTGTGAACACTGAGTTCTCGGTTTTATTTAAAATCCCTTTTGTGACTGAAAAATAAAACACATGCCAGAACTAGGAAAATAAACAAAACCTGTAAAGAAAACAATATGTTTTTCAAAGAACGTCTGGGACGCCCCCTGGGCAGGAGTCTCCAAGGCAGGTGTGGAGACGGCTTCCGCATCCCCTGTGCTTCTGGAGGCTTGGGGAGAATGCAGGGGCCTCTCGGCAAAGCGACCACAGAAGGGGACTTGGAAAGTCATTACATCTTGATTATGAGGAACCAAACTAATTGGGAGCGTTATTATAATTTTGGGTCTTGGTATCCTGCATCTAGAACCAGGTCCAGAATGGCTAGTGATCGTATTGACAAAAGAGGGGCCTTGAACTGCAGCAGACAAGCCTGTGGGGCATTTCCTGGAATCCGTCAATAATTACCCCGGCCACAGGGTGGTCTTCTGGGGGTGCCGCACACAGATGGGCGGTGTGTAGCAGGCCACCCTGCTGGACTGAACACGCACGCTCATTGAGTACATGCGTGACTTCCATTATCCTTTACCTCACAGACTTGCAGAGGAAGAAAACCACAGCTTGATGAAAACTCACGATTAAAACCTCTATGGGAATGGGTAATAATGAACGCCTTCTGTCCCAGAAAGGTTCTATTTACTAAACTTCAAGAAAGAGGCAGATCTGTCATTACCACCTACTCTTACTAAACAGGAAGAAGGGAGAAGGTCTGTCCTCCAACATGACGGGGGCTCCATGTGCACGTGGGGGCAGCGGGAGCGACTCGGGCTCCGCAGGGAGACGGGGTGGGGGGGGCGCATGTTGGTGGCAGTCACGCTGTCCCAGTGTTTCAGGTCATCACTCCTCGAGGAGCTGGATGAGCTTAAATAAACAATTTTATGAGTCTTATTATCTTATACAGCATCTTAGAAATTAAGGTTCTATGAACAGAGGTTAAAATACAGTGATGGAAAATAATTAAGAGAATTATACCGTACTTTCCATCCACGTACAGGTGTTAAAGTTTAAATTTCAGGCAAAGAGCTTCCTTGACTGTATGAGTGAAAGTGGAACTTCTCCTGTAATTGGGGGAGCGAGACCCGAGCTGCACTCCTGGTGCAGACTCCTGCCTGGTGCTGGTGGCTTAGTGACTTATTTATTCATTATTCACGTGGTCTTGAGCACGTCAGACGAGCAGTGTGTGTGTGTGTGTGTGTGTGTGTGTGTGTGTGTGTGTGTGTTCCGGGGACCCAGCAGAGACTCAGTCTGTGTGTGGCTGGTTTCTTCAGGCAGGGGACAGGCCGCAGACAGATAAATGAACACGGTTACAATGGTGACTTCATAGAGCGGTAAGAACACACGACAGAGATTAGGCGAGGAGTGGGTGCGGGAGGCAGGGGCTCAGACCCCAGGAGGGGAGGCCCCTCTGATGAGCAGATTTCTGAGGGTATCCTGCCCGGTGGGAAGGGCTCATCGTCTCCAAAATGAGTGGTATCACAGGGAGACAGAGCAGCCAGAGTGACAGCCCGGGGTGGGAACGGGTCTGGACTAGTCCAACAACAGAGAGAAGGCCAGCATGGCAGGAGCCAAGGGAGCGAGGTGGGGCAGCGGCCTGTGCCCCGACTCCAGGGGAGCCTGCCAGTCGCGCGGAGGGGGGGGGGGCGGCGGCTGAGGTCGGCAGTGAGATCCGCGGGAACCCTCTGGGGTGTTTTAAGCAAAGAAAGCACATAATGGGAAAGATGCTTTTAAAAGGTCACTCTCACCCCAGGCGGAGACCAAGCCCACAAGATGAGCCGTCCGCATACGAAGTGCGGGGGCTGACATTTGGCGACAACAGCGGGGAGTAGGGCACAGAGAAAGGGGAGGAGGCGTCCTGTATTCCGGAGCCGAACTGCCGGGATTCATTCACTGGCAAACAGGGGACCCGAGTCCAACAGAGACGGCGCATCTGCTTCCCCGGCTGCTCTGCCTGCCACTCCTCGGTTTCTGGGACCTGCACTTTGGATGACGTTCTGCAGCCGGGCCACAGCTTCGTCGGTCACCCAGCCGCCACGGGGCAAGGTCCCGCCGAGCTGGTCGGAGAAACAGGGTCACAGCATTCATCTGCCCCAAGTCAAACGTTGGGGTAAAATCCGACACATTCCATCCACATTCTTGGCATTTCCAGCACCCTTCACGCTTTCCCAGCGTGGACGAAATGTGCGGATGGCTGCTGCCCCACACGGTTGTCAACATCACCACACGTGTCCAAAGAGCCACACAGAATCAACAGCCGACCGCTTGGCTCCCGGTTCAACACGTACAGTCCCACAGCCACACTGTCCGGAGCAGCCTGAGGCACGCAGTCACGCGTACAGTGGTTCCCCAGGCGCACACAGGTGTGCGAGCGCGGCTGGGCCCAGGCCCCGGAGGGCGGGGGCTGCGTGCTGGGCAGGGGAGACGCGGTGCTGACTCCTGCCCTCCCACAGCCCCCGCCAGGACGTCCCGCCGCCGGCCCCAGAGCTGCTTCCACGTGACGCCAAACGATTCCACGAGAGGTCTGCGGATTGGAGGAGAATGATGGATCCGTGCATTAAAGTGTATTTTTAAAAATCTTTTAAAGACTGAAACCAAGAAGACATCAGGTTGAAGGAGAAAATGAGACTTCTGAGGGAACGGAAAGAGAACTGCTCTGCACCCCCTGCCTGTGCTCTTTGGGCGCCAGGTGGGGGGCAGCCCAGAGTTTCCGAGGAACTGCCACAGAGCCCCACGTCCCACGAGTCCTCCATCCGCGCGTGGCTCTAGCGTGGCCTGAAGCCCAGAACACATGTGGGGTTTGCTGGGAGCCCTGAAAGGGAACCTGCCCTCCCACGCCAAGCTTCCTGGGCTTCTAGAAACACAAACAGGCCCTCCCCTGTTGGTGGCGACACCAGGCACTCACCCGATGGTGCTATAAATTTAGTATTTTAGTCCACATCCTCAACTCTGGGGAAAAGCAGGACAAAAAAATAAACATGAGCCACATTTTAGGTGCTCCCAAAAGGCCAATTATTTTACCCCTTACAGTCTCTCCACTGCCTGCAGGGAGGCTGGCGCCTCGGCAGTCAACAAATATTTGCTGTAGGAATCCCCTCCTGAGACTGTGGGAGGGCTCCATGTCACCAACTCGTGGCCCCGGTTTTCGGAAGCGGGGCCCACGTGGGGACACCTGCATCCATGCAAGAGCCTCGGCAGTGTCGCCAATGAAATCTTCCTGGGCAGATGGATCCCAGTGCTCCGTTTAATGGTTTTCTTTGAACAATATTTACCATTTATGATCTCAACTCACAGGAGCATTCAGAAGTGGGGAAAGGCAGATTTCTAGACTTTTAAGCAGATTTCCATTGCTTTTAACATATTCTCATATGTTTTAAGTTTTTCAGCTCTGGCTCCTTCCTCTGGCTGCCTGACGGATCCACTCACCTTCGCTGGGATATTTGGGAATATTGCATAATCCGTTCCCGGAATGCATGAGCAGTTCTGGGCCCTATAAAATACTCATTGACTTTTAAAAATATTTGCACCCCACTGTCAATGAGGACAAATGCACACAGAGTCGCAGAAAGTGGCACACACTTTCTTCAAACCTCTCTTTCCACTAAAACATTTTCTTCAAAATTATTTTCATAAGAAAGATGAACAATTTCAACATTAGCTGCTAATATCCTTTCATTTAAAACTCTGCTGATAAAATTCTTTGCTTGTCATTCAAATAGTAAGTTATATATAGATTTGAGGCTTCCATCTCTGGCTTCATTAATGGTAAATTGCATGCAAGTTTGAAGCGTAAGTCCGCTTTGATACATCTCAAAATGCAATTTCCACAGCCTCCCTGGGCTATGCACAATTAATTATACAGTTAATAAGGGTACTATATTAATGAAAGGAGCATTATTCATCCAGAAGACCCGCCTTTACCAAATATCTTCTGTGTGATTCTCTTCTTTTTGTAATGTTGGTGTACAGACAATAACAACAACCAGCACCCGTCCCCACAACTCCTCAACTGACAACATCGCGATTTTAAATATCCATCTGCTCATTGGCAGCTCCTTCAATCATCACAAGTCTAAAGAAAAAATAGTTCAGCTTTATGATATTTCTGCTGATTTCTGCTTCTTAAGAGTTTAAAAGTCTGCCCATGGCATGTTGAACTCTTGAGACAACTCTTTCCTAAGCAAGAGCCTTCCTACGACAGCATCTAGCTTCTACCAATGACGGGCTGGGAGTCAGAAGGGACTTCGCAGAGACGACGGGACCCGATGGTCCCCCGTTCCCTCCTCCCCCATGCCAGGTCTCTGTGTTTTGCAGTAAGTAAATCATTCCATCTGTAAGACTGAAGTTTGACTACGGTTCTGCGCAGACACTGATGTTAACTTTTACAAAGAAAGTTCACGTTTCTGAAACTCTGATGTAGAACAGAAATCAGAACACTTTAACTGGAGAAGAAAGCCACCCGACAATGCTGCATTTCTATTTATTTCTACAGATTACTTCAGCAGTATGAAAGAATGTGTTTGCAAAGGGTTTTACAAGTCCCTATTGATATAAATTAATATGCTTTTTATTAAATGAGAACATGAGAATTTGATTTCAGCTGTAACCATGTCCCTTTGACATATGAAAAATACCTAAAGATGCAAGTTATTTAGAGACTCCATTCATGTATGAAATCCAGCAGGAAACCAACGCTGGGTTCCAAAGAGTTGACAGGAAATGCAAGATGGGGACACAAGAGGAAACATGTCATGAAAATGCAGTCCTAGGACAACCCTGAAAGACCTTCCGTTAACAAATTCTTGTAGAAAAATAGGGTCTCCAAACCAAGGGCACCCACTGCCACCTCTGGACCTGGAGGTACCTGATGGCCACTGCTACATCTACATGGCAGTGCGGGCACCCGATGGTCACAGCTACATCTACACCAGCCATGCGGGAACCTGGTGGCTGCTGCTACATCTACCCGATGGCTGCTACTCAGCAAGAGGAGGTGAGATGGAGGAATCGGTTCACCCGTCCTCTCTGTCTACACTGGCGTCCGTGACTCAGGCAGCACTGGTTCCTAGTGCTCTTCAGAAGCAGGTTTTGAAGAGCTGTGTCTCCATGCGGTGGGCCAGCAGACTCATGCATTGAATGGCTGTCCACCTACCGTCCCCAAGTGGAGGGTCAGCTGCAAAATTCACAGGGCCTCAGTGGTGTGACACGAGCACGGTGTCAGCAGTCTGAGGACAGGGCCCTGGAGAGAGGGGGAGGGGCTGGTTGCCCCGCTGCCCCCAGGTGGCAGGTCCTCCCTGGGCAGCACTGGGCGCCCCACACTGATGACGACATCCTTGCTGTGACCTCCTGAAGAGCGCTCAGGGAGAAGAGAGAGTCGCAGTGAAGCAGTGAGGTGACGTCGGCTCGGCACACAGACACGGAACTTCCCTCCCAGGTGTGGATGGGCAATGCTGGTTCCTGCCGCAGCGCACTGTCGGGACATGCTTGCAGGAATTCTGAGAGCACTCCTTGGGTCCAGAGCATTTTGGAGATTTGCTGTCATAGAACCAACAGGCTACGTGCTGCGGGCAGTAAACGGGAATGGGGACCAGCCCATGGCGCAGATGCGAGCAACCCACAGAAGACCCCACGTTTGTTTTCCCCTGGAAGAGGTCCGAGTGTCCGTGACTTTCCCACAGCATCCTGGAGGCAGTGGGACAGCTGACACACGGTGTGGACCTCGGAGCAGCAGCAATCAGTCGGCCACCACAGCTGGGACTGATGGGCTTCAGTCTTCAGTCGATGCCTTTGAAATAAGGAGCTCAAAGTAGAAAAGAGAAGTGAGTTGATCTATCAGAAATTATCTTCACTTGTAGGGTGAAAAGTTAGAGGTAAGACTATCAAATATATTTTTAATCTTCTAGGTCAGCTGCCAGTCTGACGGTGGACGGCCTGCATCCCATGCCCACGAGTTCTTGGGTCTGATGGGTGAAGTGAGAGTACGCTGTCAGACGTCACACCACCTACTCTCCTGGCCCCGCGAGTGCAGCCATGGAGCCTGGAGCCACCCCTGCCCACAGCTGTCTTTATTGTCACTGCAACAAGGTACCATCTGGAACACCTCCAGGGCTGCCAGCCATCAGCACCAAGGGTTAGAGGCTCTGGGCAGTGCACACCCTCGGACAGTTCAGTTTGGACGCTCGGGTGCGGTGACACTTCCTGAAGCACGTAACACCTTTGCCTGCGGATGGTGGGGAAGCGTGGGACCAGTCCGAATGAGGCCACCGCCAGGCTTTCTCTGACAAGAGCTGCCGCTGTTATGTCTTCCTCATAATGCAGAACATGAAGTCGGCTCTCAGACGCGACTGTCAAGGCAGTGTGAAATCAAACGGGGCTGCGCACTTTCCCTGCGTTCCCTATGTTTAACCTGCTTTAAGTCTCATGTTCCCAGAGGCATGAGGAATGAGGTGTCCTGAGGAGCCTTCCCGGTGAGACACGTAGAAGTGTCGCGTACATGCCACAGTCAGCTCTCCATACGATGAAGAGAAGTCCTCGGAGATCCACAATGAGGTGGAGAATGGACTGGTTAGCTTGTGACCCAAAGGCACTCAAGCCCTTGCGAGAGGGCGGGGTGTGTAGTTTCCAGCCCCTCAGACCCAGGGTAAGCATGTCTCTTTTCACAGGGATGCAGAACGGGAAGGCTTGGGACCACCTGGTTTAATGGGAGCCTAGACTGTGTGGCAAAGTGACCTAGGACCTCTCTCGAGTTAAACACCCTCCATGCAGCCTCCACAAAATTCTGAAAGATGGACGTGATGGACTGCATCAGACAGCAAACTCGTCCCCTAAACAACTCAGCAAACACATCAAGAGCAGGATCAGCTTCAGAAGAACCTGGATGACAGAAGCATTAGACAGAAACAATCAAATCCTGGGTTTACAATGACTGAAGATACTGCAGCAGGGACCAAAGGCAGCAGAACAGTATGGCAGGCAGATTCAAGAAAGAATAAAGACATCAACCACAAATGAAGAAGATTCCCCTTGGAGTTATCCACGTGATGGGTGGTCACACATCGATTAGACGCTGCAGAAGAGAAACAAGGCAAACTGGACAGCAGACCTGAGGGAGTGCCCTGGAACTCAGGTGGAGGGGCGACAAGAGACCGGTGAAGACACATGGAAGAGATGTGAGGGCCACGGGAGCACCACGATAGATGCTTCCCCAAGAGCAGAGAGCACAGACTGTCACACGTCAGTTGTGAATGACTGTCCTTCCTGGGGACCCACGCACAACAGGGATTCTCCGAAGGAGGAGTACAGTAAAGCTGGGGCCAAAGGAAAAAGAAAGTAGGTCTGCACCCAGACTGGGTGCAGGAAGATCCTGGAACGACACAGGTGTAGGGTTCAGGAAGAACGTGGGGAGACCCACAAAGGCAGCCACAGGGCCGGTCACCAACAATCTTCTCAACAGCTATGGCATCAAAGACAACAGAACTTTTGAAGGAACGAAGGAACATCAACGAGACTTTTGCCTGTTGACTGATCCATGATGTAAGCATGAGGATTGGTAACATTCGGGCCCATTTGTCACGGACACTCTCACCTCCTAGTCAATGAAACAAGCCAAGTAAACCAGCGAAGGTCACTTCTCCTGTTTTCAGGAAACCACAGCAGTCATGTCAGGATCAAGCCCAGGCTCACACGTGGAGCCTCTGTCCGGCTGGGATGTGGTCCAGGTTTATGCACACGCTTCCAGACCCGGGGCCAGACTCAGGGCTCCGAGGAGCTGTGCTGGTGCCTGCTCTCTCAGCCGCCCACCCCAAAGAGCTGCTCCTTCTTGGCTAACACATGGAAGCCGGCAGTCCTACAGGCCTTGAGGGACATTTCTGAGGCCATTTTTGCAAGGAACCATAAGTAGTTTCCAAACGCAGGAAACGTTCCTCAATGTCATGAACATTGACAGAAATGCAAATTACAACTGCCTTATAATAACAGCATTTTCCACATCCCAGCAGCAAAAACGAAGGGTGGTCAGTATCCAAAGTGGGCAGGGTCTGGGGACACAGGCACCCTTTTCTACATAGTTGGTGGGAGTGTCAGTGAGTCACGCATTTTGGCAGGAAGTTTGCTGTTGCGTCTCAAAATAAACGAGAGGCCTCTTCCATGACCTACGGTCTTCTAGAAATGTAGCCTGCAGTGATTTTCACCGTGCTGTTTGTTTGAAGTGCAAAATTTGAAAATTGTCTAAATCACCCTTAGCAGTACAAAATAAATAAGTTATTGTATGTGGGATAACAGGAGATCATGGGTCCACGAAGATGAGCAGAGTCGGGCCGCCAATGGCGCATGGAGCCGCCTCTCAGACGCTGTGACATGTGCAGGACGGTGTTTGGTGCTGAGTGGCTGTTACTTTTTGTCACAAAAGGTCTATAGCAGTGCTGGCTTTGGGGAAGGAGCCTGTCCCTCACCATGAGGACAGCTGCCAGGGTGCCGTGGGCACTCGCTCTGGTCTCACAGAGCAGGGCCAGGGAAGGGGCACCCCAGAACCACGTCCTTTTAGAAAGACTATAACATACTGGGTTTTTTTAGAATTTTTTATTTATTTCTTATTTTTTTATAAACATATAATGTATTTTTTAAAAATATTTTATTTTATTTATTTGTCAGAGAGAAGGAGAGAAAGAGAGAGAGAGCACACAGGCAGGCAGAGAAGCAGGCAGAGGTGGAGAGAGAAGCAGGCTCCCTGCTGAGCAAGGAGGCCATGCGGGACTCGATCCCAGGATCCCAGGACCATGACCCAAGCCGAAGGCAGTGGCTCAACCCACTGAGCCACCCAGGCGTCCCTATCCCCAGGGGTACGGGTCTGTGAATCGTCAGGTTTACACACGTCACAGCACTCACCATAGCACATACCCTCCCCGATGTCCATAACTCCCCTCCTCCCCCTCTCCCAACCTCACCTTCCCCCAGCAACCCCCAGTTTGTTTTGTGAGATTAAGAGTCACTTATAGTTTGTCTCCCTCCCAATCCCATCTTGGTTCATTTATTCTTTTCCTATCCTCCTAACCCCCATGTTCATCTCCACGTCCTCATATCTGGGAGATCATATGATAGTTGTCTTTCTCCGATTGACTTTTATTTCACTAAGCATGATACACACTAGTTCCATCCACGTTGTCCCAAATGGCAAGATTTCATTTCTTTTGTTGGCTGCATAGTATTCCATTGTGTATATATACCACATCTTCTTTATCCATTCATCTGTTGATGGACATCTAGGTTCTTTCCATAGTTTGGCTATTGTAGACATTGCTGCTATAAACATTCGGGTGCACGTGCCCATTTGGATCACTACGTTTGTATCTTTCGGGTAAATACCCAGTAGTGCAATTGCTGGGTCATGGGGTATCTCTATTTTCAACATTTTGAGGAACCTCCATGCTGTTTTCCCAGAGTGGTTGCACCAGCTTGCATTCCCACCAACAGTGGAGGAGGGTTCCCCTTTCTCCGCATCCTTGCCAGCATCTCTCATTTCCTGACATTAATTTTAGCCATTCTGACTGGTGTGAGGTAATATCTCATTGTAGTTTTGATTTGTATTTCCCTGATGCCGAGTGACGTGGAGCACTTTTTCATGTGTCTGTTGGCCATCTGGATGTCTTCTTTGCGGAAATGTCTGTTCATGTCCTCTGCCCATTTCTAGATTGGGTTGTTTGTTCTTTGGGTGTTGAGTTTGCTAAGTTCCTTATAGATTTTGGATACTAGCCCTTTATCTGATATGTCGTTTGCAAATATCTTCTCCCATTCTGTCAGTTGTCTTTTGGTTTTGTTAACTGTTTCCTTTGCTGTGCAAAAGCTTTTGATCTTGATGAAATCCCAATAGTTCATTTTTGCCCTTGCTTCCCTTGCCTTAGCCGTTGTTCCTAGGAAGATGTTGCTACGGCTGAGGTCGAAGAGGTTGCTGCCTGCATTCTCCTCAAGGATTTTGATGGATTCCTTTCTCACATTGAGGTCCTTCATCCATTTGGAGTCTATTTTCGTGTGTGGTGTAAGGAAGTGGTCCAATTTCATTTTTCTGCATGTGGCTGTCCAATTTTCCCAGCACCATTTATTGAAGAGGCTGTCTTTTTTCCATTGGACATTCTTTCCTGCTTTGTTGAAGATTAGTTGACCATAGAGTTGAGGGTCGATTTCTGGGCTCTCTATTCTGTTCCATTGATCTATGTGTCTGTTTTTGTGCCAGTACCATGCTGTCTTGATGATGACAGCTTTGTAATAGAGCTTGAAGTCTGGAATTGTGATGCCACCAACTTTGGCTTTCTTTTTCAATATTTCTTTGGCTATGCGAGGTCTTTTCTGGTTCCATATAAATTTGAGGATTATTTGTTCCATTTCTTTGAAAAAAATGGATGGTATTTTGATAGGGATTGCATTAAATGTGTAGATTGCTTGAGGTAGCATGGACATTTTCACAATATTTATTCTTCCAATCCAGGAGCATGGAACATTTTTCCATTTCTTTGTGTCTTCCTCAATTTCTTTCATGAGTACTTTATAATTTTCTGTGTATAGATTCTTAGCCTCTTTGGTTAGGTTTATTCCTAGGTATCTTATAGTTTTGGGTACAATTGTAAATGGGATTGACTCCTTAATTTCTCTTTCTTCTGTCTTGTTGCTGGTGTACAGAAATGCAACTGATTTCTGTGCATTGATTTTATATCCTGACACTTTACTGAATTCCTGTACAAGTTCTAGCAGTTTTGGAGTGGAGTCTTTTGGGTTTTCCACATATAATGTCATATCATCTGTGAAGAGTGATAGTTTGACTTCTTCTTTGCCGATTTGGATGCCTTTAATTTCTTTTTGTTGTCTGATGGCTGAGGCTAGGACTTCTAGTACTACGTTGAATAGCAGTGGTGATAATGGACATCCCTGCCGTGTTCCTGACCTTAATGGAAAAGCTTCCAGTTTTTCTCCATTGAGAATGATATTTGCGGTGGGTTTTTCATAGATGGCTTTGATGATATTGAGGTATGTGCCCTCTATCCCCACACTTTGTAGAGTTTTGATCAGGAAGGGATGCTGTACTTTGTCAAATGCTTTTCATCATCTATTGAGAGTATCATATGGTTCTTGTTCTTTCTTTTATTAATGTGTTGTATCACATTGATTGATTGCGGATGTTGAACCAACCTTGCAGCCCTGGAATAAATCCCACTTGGCCGTGGTGAATAATCCTTTTAATGAACTGTTGAATCCTATTGGCTAGTATATTGGTGAGAATTTTTGCATCTGTGTTCCTCAAGGATATTGGTCTGTAGTTCTCTTTTTTGGTGGGATCCTTGTCTGGTTTGGGGATCAAGGTGATGCTGGCCTCATAAAATGAGTTTGGAAGTTTTCCTTCCATTTCTACTTTTTGGAACAGTTTCAGGAGAATAGGAATGAGTTCTTCTTTAAATGTTTGGTAGAATTCCCCTGGGAAGCTGTCTGGCCCTGGGCTTTTGTTTGTTTGGAGATTTTGGATGACTGTTTCAATCTCCTTACTGGTTAAGGGCCTGTTCAGGTTTTCTATTTCTTCCTGGTTCAGTTGTGGTAGTTTATATGTCTCTAGGAATGCATCCATTTCTTCCAGATTGTCAAATTTGTTGGCATAGAGTTCCTCATAGTATGTTCTTAGAATTGTCTGTATTTCTTTGGTGTTAGTTGTGATCTATCCTCTTTCGTTCATGATTTTATTTATTTGGGTCTTTTCTCTTTTCTTTTTGATGAGTCTGGCCAGGGGTTTATTAATCTTATTGATTCTTTCAAAGAACCAGCTCCTAGTTTCATTGATTTTTTCTATTGTTTTTTTGGTTTCTATTTCATTGATTTCTGCTCTGATCTTTATGATTTCTCTTCTCCTGCTGGGTTTAGGGTTTCTTTCTTGTTCTTTCTCCAGCTCCAGAAAGGGATTATTCTAACAGAAGGCTTTAATGAAGCCGGGGAAACAACGGAAAAGGGAAACAGGCAATGTTCCACCCTGAGCGACCAGGGCATCCCCAGCTGCTGAGCTTCAAGGATGTGTATCCTCCTCTCCACCGGAGGCCTGCTGCTAAGTACAGGTTTTCTCAAGGTCATCCTCAAGCATGCTGCGTGACCAGTACATTTTCTCATTAGTGATATTTTAAGCAGTCTATCGTTCTTAGGGACGGTTACATTTCCTCCTTTTTGTTAATGCAGAAACAGCAAATCTGTTTGCAAGTTCTCGAAACTTTAGTCGTCAGAAAGATTTCCGTGAGCATTTGAGGACTAAGCATAAAATGATTATAGCAATAAAATGTGTCATCATTCCACCTATAATGCAAAGACCAGTGTTTTGATCCAAGCAAAGGGGTTTAACCTCAGACAGAATATCATTAATCCTTTGTGCGGAACTCACTCTTGGAACTGATTGTAAGAATACTGAGGAATGCCCTGAATAGTATCTTGAAGCTGTTTAATATCCACTGGTAAATTACTGCTATAATGACTGGTAATATGGGTCTGGGATGTATCACATAGCACAGCATGGCCTGGGACTTGAGCATAAGTAGAAGTACTTGACTGGACATTTAGATATGAGGAATGTGGCAAGTCGCTGGGTTTCAGTGATACTTCTGTATCCATCATTTTCATATATTCTCTACTCAATTTTAGTTAATGTCTAAATCTGCACTCTCATTCTATCCGTCCTTTTTTTTCCCCTTGAGATTTGTTTAGATTGAGATCCACTGTTTCTTGGGCAAATAAATCATTTGAATTTTTTGTTTAATCATCACTTAAAAGGGATTTTAACTCTCCCCGGTGCAGGTTTCCTGTCCTTATAAGAAAAAAAAAATTTTTTAAAGATTTTATTTATTTATTTGACAGAGACAGAGATCACAAGTAGGCAGAGAGTCAGGCAGAGAGAGAGAGAGAGAGAGGAGGAAGCAGGCTCCCTGCTGAGCAGAGGAGCTGAAGGCAGAGGCTTTAACCCACTGAGCCATCCTGGTGCCCCCTTTGTATGAAAAATTTTAAGATACCCATCTGCCATATTAAATTGCTGATTTTATCTGAATTGCAACCCAGATTTCCTAATTGAAATGATAATTGGTTGAACAAGCATCTTTTCATTTCATTTCATTTTTCATTTGCAAGTGGTCTGCTTTTTTGGTTCATCCACTTGTTCTGCTCTATTTCTCCTGTAGCTGACATAGGATGTGGCCTCTTAGTAGTCCACTTGGGAAATAGTAAGGGCTTCTCGTGGCCCTGGGGGAACATGGCAAACTACCGGAAGCCTCCCTAGGACAGAGCTGTGACAATGCAGATCCACGATCTGGACCACAGAGTGGTGTTTCCATTCACTGGGGCGGGACCTGCGGATCTGTGTGGTCTAAAGTTGTTTAGGTCAGAAAGGGCATCTAACCGGGATCATTTCCCAAAGAAAGGAAGGAGTTGAATCAATGGAACTAAGTCAGGAGGAGGAATTGAATGTGTGTTAGTCCGCATTCTCCAGAGAAACAACTGTGTTTATACCTACATCTCCATGTAATCTTTCTCTAGAGATGGATTTATTAGAAACTGGCTCACACAGTTATGACCCAGGCAGGAGAAGACCAATGTCCCAGCTCAAAGACAGAGGGTTAGAAAGAGGGGCATCTCCCTTACTCAGCCTTTTTGTTCTGGCTCAACCAGTTGGATGAGGCCCAGCAGCATTGGGGTGGCAATCTGTTTTACTGAGTAACTGATTCAAATGTTAGTCTCATCCAGAAACACTCTCATAGAACCAGAGCAAAGTTTCATCCAATTCGGTACCTTGTGGTCCAGCGAAGCCAACACAAAAAATGAACCATCACAGCATATTCCACAAGAGTGAATGAAGCTTCTGGGTCACGGGGAAATGATACCAAATTAGGTCACGGAGGAAGAAAAGAGAGATTCCCATCTAGGAGGCTGTGCAAGTGCATTTGAGGACCTTTTAAGGGCTTTGAAATTTCATGGAGAGTTTTCTCCACATTTTCCTTGTTCTAATCCTTGTGGCATCATTGAGAGTACCTTCAAATCTGGCTCCTAGTTATTTAATTCCTCTGTATCTGCTTAGCCCTCTAGCTGAGTTTGTAATTTTAGTGATTTCACTTGTCAATTCTGGAAGTTTCACCTGGGTTCCTTTCAAATGTCTGGACATTTTTGGTAAGCTTTCGTCTTGATGTCAATACATTCTTTTGAAAATATACAGAGTTTGTCATTTGCAGTATGTGGTCTTTGCAAGTTTTTCTTCTCCTTCTCCCCCCCCTTCCCTCCCCTCCCCTCCCCTCCCTGCCCCCAGTCCCCTCCTCCTCCCCCACCTTCTTCTTTTGTTCACATTCTGCACTGTTGTATGGGTTCTGATTATTTCCTCAAAAGTTTTTCAATAGGAATATATTAATGCCTGGCTTTAAAACACATTTCTGTAGAGTAAATTTTATATGTATTCGTCTCGGTACCTCCAATGCGAGTAGATGTAGTAAACTCACATTTTGGCTTAGATTTCTCAGTCCACACAGGCAATGTGAATTTCAGGCTATGAAAATTAATAAAGGGAATTTATAAATAAAATGAATGGAAATTAATATTTAAAGGCTTAATTGTTCATGTTAAAAATAACCATGCTTTGGGAGAGCAGTGGTTTCCCAGTGCATTTAAGGGGATGACCTTAAGCATCCCATCTTGCAACCTGGAGATCTTGTCTACTGGAAAAGAGCTCCAGAAAAAAATCTCTTCAAGCTCTTTGGAAAGGCCCATATCAGGTCTTGCTAACCAACCCTGTGCTACCAAACTCCAGAGAATAAGCTCTTGGATTCACGTGGCACATTTGAGGAAATCTCCAGATTCTGTCGGACCTGCACACCATGCAGTGACCTAAACGTACAGATTTCCCAGCATGAAGTGGATGGCATCTCAAGAGACAGCTTTGCCACGATGCCTGGATGAGACCCATGTACCTTTTCTCACCCTTGCTTCCTCTCCTTCCTGGAAAGACAGTGCTCCATCCCACACTAACCCTTACAGAAGAGGCAGCATTTTGTTGTTGTTGTTGTTGTTATGATCTTTCAGAAAGAGCCTCCTCATAATACCATGACAAATCAAACTTTTCCCTTGTTTTTGCTGGAGGGCAGAAGTTCCTGAATCCACAAGAGTCTTTCTTTCATCAGAACCACTAACAGACTCCGGATTCTTAGCCACATTCACGGTCTCCGCATTTGTGCACTTACAGGCTGTATTATTGGATAACACTGGTTTCTAAATAGTTCTTTGGGATAATACAATTCTAATGCAGCTGTGACATCTTGCTGTTTTGCAGATAGTTGTCCACCTCTTTTGTCGTGTCTATACCTGCACTGCATCTTCCCGAGGGCACTCGGTTGATTCTCTGACAGGCTGCTTGCAGGGCCCACTACTCTGTTTTCATGGCTGTTTGAAGCAGGGACTGCAGGAGGCATGCATGGCTCTGTCTGGGTTGGCCTCCACAGGGAGAACTGTTCTCTCCTAAGTCACAATAAGTGCCAATGACTGTTTTCAGTTGGCTACTTTCTGACCTAGGGTCCTGATTTAGAACCACAATACAATTTGGAATTTTCATGTGAATTTTTATTTTTCTTAAAGATTTTATTTATGTATTTAAGAGAGGGAGAGAGAGCATATGCAGCGGGAGCAGCAGGCAGAGGGAGAGGGAGAAGCAGACTCTCCTGCTGAGCAGGGGACCCGAGGTGGAACTCTGTCTGATCCCGGGACCCCACGATCATGACCTGAGCCGAAGGCACATGCTTACCTGACTGAGCCACCCAGGGGTCCTGGATTTATTTATTTGAGAGAGACTGCGTGTGTGAGCTCTTGTGTGAACAGAGGGAGGTTCAGAGGGGGAGGGAGAGGGAGAGGGTGAGAGAAGCCTGAGATAAAGAAACATCACCCACGACAGAACTGGAACTACTTAGTGACAGCAGGAGAGTGATTGGGGGGCACCTGCACCCCTGCATTTGGCAGAGAATCAAGTCAAAGGCAGGTGGAGGAGCAGGAAAGCTTTTGGGTGGTGAAAGGGAAAGGTCCGATGACAGGTTGTTGGGGTGGGGGAGCGGGACGGGAGCTGACTGAAGAGGGCTGTTCTATGTCACAGACCATATTCGAGGAGCATATCTGTTTCCCTCATGGTCTCAAGTTCGGGGGTGTGTGCTAAGTTGGGAGCAAGAACAAGAAAATCTATCTGGGGCCGATCGCTGCAGAGATATGGCTTGGCTTTCCAGGAGGGCCTCTGCAGAGCTTGTGGGTCCAGCCCTGCCTGGTTTCTTGGCAGATTTAAGAAGTTCCAGAAACTGGAATCCCTCTCCTAAGCTGTCTTCAGACAACTGAACACCTTCTATGGATAGAGAAACTGTATTCCATAGCAACTATGATTAGTACTGTACATAATAATTACAATAATGATCAATAATAATGATAATCACCTACATATCATTCAATGTATAAATATTAATATGTATGAAATTATATAATCGATATATCATGCTTATAGCATGTATTTAATTATACATATTTATAATTATGATAACATAAGTGATAAACTACATTAAAACATAATAAAGTAATACATTAATGAAGTATTAAATAATAAAAATTTTATGATAAAAATGATTGACTCACTGGGAGCCAGAGATGCTCCTTTTCCTTATTGTGAGCTGCTCCTAATGCTTTAGACTGCCAGGTATCTGATCTCCAGATAACCGAGTGTTTCTGTACAGGGATTATCAGTGTTTTAGAGCACTTTGAGCAAGGGACCACCACCTGCACGACCAGACTATGACCTGCTTTGTGTGGGCCCCACGAACTCTGGCAAGACCCTTCTGTTGTCAAAGGCCTTCAGTGAAAGCCCTGAGAATTTGGTCTCAACTTGGAAAATTGTGTGATGAAAAATAAGTGCACAGAGGCATGAAGGACAATGTGGGGTTGACAAAACAGATTTTAGTATTTAAAAGCACTGTTTTTCTAGAATGCCATCTTGAGGGGTGCCTAGCTGGCTCAATGGGTATAGCATGTGCCTCTTGATCTGGGGGTTATGAGTTCAAGCCCCACATTGGGCATAGAGATTACTTAAAAACATGCCATCTTGAACGTAAAAGAGCTTGAAGAGGCTGATAATATCTGGAAATACTCCCAAGGATCTCAAGGGATCTGGAAATGCTAGAAAAGGACTGCAACTCAGCTCTTCAGCACCCACTGTATCCTTTTTACTATTTGCACATCATCAAGACAAGCCATCTGCTCACTCAGTACAAAAGACCAAAAGCTACTTCGAATCTGAACCACTTGCATGTGGAAAACGCTAGATCCTCATCCTTACTTGCTGGGTGACTTGCATGTCCTGCAAGACAGCTTCTCTCAGCTGATGAATTCATTAGAAGGAAAAGACAGGTGTCAGGCTGTGAGAAGATGAAATCTGATGAACACAATCATTTCCCAAAGGCCTTGAACCTATTGTGTTCTTTTCTCATTGCTATTTTATTTTGGCATCAAGTCTATAATAGCTCCAGTATTCCTTGAGTTATCTCAGACTCTCCTTTCTAGACAAGTGAATATTCTGTAAATCAGGAGAACGATCATTGGCATTCACATCACGCACAGACAACTGAGAGAGAATGGATTCTCTGTTTACCATTGGATTCTCTGTTCATCCTCAAAGCCTGCCTCCTCCTTCTGTTCTGTCTCCTCTATATTCTGTGTGAAAGTGGATGGAATTCATAGCTCAGGGAAATCAATCCCTTGTGAAGAACTCAGCCTGGGTCTGTGTGCGGAGTGTTGGGTCCCTGGTACTTTCTCCAAGATCTCTATCAGTTCCAAGATCTGGGGATTTTATTTTAGTGTGTGTGTGTGTGGTGTGTGTGTGTGTGTGTGTGTGTGTGTGTGTGTGGTTTTTTTTTGTTGTATACTGGACTTATACGTTGGGAAAAAAATAAGTACCAAAAACTTCAGTTAATCTCTTTAACAGAAAGGAGTAACCTGCCATAGTAAAATTAACCTAAAAAACTTAAAAACAACATGTATGTTTCTTTGATGACATCTGAAGCCTCATTCCACTCTTAAGAGCAAAGACATTGTTTTAGTTTTGGAGAGGAATTAGATGAAATTTAGGCACAGTGCAGGCATCACTAATTACTATTCTATCATTTTCAAGCATTTTTAATGGAAGATTACTGTACAAAATCAAGATACACCATAACATAAGTATATTTTCCTAAAAGTCTTAAGTGTTTGAAAAAAAGAAAAGGAATTTTCAGGTAATAGATACAAAATTTTAAAACCAGCCAAAGGAGTATAGTTTATATCAGCTAAATGCAAACTGACATGGATTTCACAAGATAACAAAGCCAGAATCATCTGTATATTCATCCATTAACTGCTCATGTGTCTTGATGAGCTCGCCAGCCTGCACCAGCCGTAAAGATACAACCTCAGCCACAGACAGAGCCTTGGAAAATTTGTCCACGGGACTCTGGGCCAGGGATATCTGTCAGGTGAAGGATGGGCTCTCCCAGGCACCTCCAGGCCCACGCTGGGCCGGTTCTTGGCTCCAGAGTGGAGCTGAAAATTTCACCAGGGGCACCCTGCCTGGACTCTTCTCAGCCAGTGTGAGTGCTGCCGGTCTCATGAGTACGATTCAGAAATATCCGTGGACAAAAACCCATCCTTCCATCCTTTCCTCAGTCCATTGGACACCCTTTGTGGATAGAGAAACTATTCAAAAAATATAACAGCGGGGCATTGGGTGGCCTGGTCTGTTAAGCATCAGCCTTCTGCTCAGGTCATGATCCCAGGGTCCTGGGATTGTGCCCCGAGTTGGGCTCCCTGCTCAGCGGGAAGTCTGCTTCTCCCTCCCACCACTCATGTTCTCTCTCTCTAACACATAAATAAAATATTAAAAAGTAATAATAATAAATATGTCAACTAATCTTCAATGAAGCAGGAAAGATTATCCAATGGAAAGAAAGATAGTCTCTCCAACAAATGGTGTTAGAAAAATTGAACAGCCACATGCAGAAGAATGAAACTGGACCATTTCCTTTCAGCAGACACAAAAATGACTCAAAATGGATGAAAGCCCTAAATGGGAGACAGGAATCCATCCAAATCCTGGAGCAGAACACAGGCAGCAACCTCGGTGACCTCGGCTGCAGCAACTTCTTGCTAGACACGTCTCCAACGGCAGGGAAGGAAAGGCAAACCTGAATCACTGGGACTTCATCCAGATAAAAAAGCTTTTGCACAACAAAGGAAACCACTGGGACAGAATGGGAGAAGATATGTGCAAATGAAAAATCAGATAAAGGGCTACTATCCAAAATTTATAAAGAACATGTCAAACTCAGGATCAGGGAAATACAAATCAAAATCACAATGAGATGACCACCTCACACCAGTAAGAAGGGCTACAATGAGCCAGTCAGGAAAGGACAGATGTCGGAGAGGATGGGGAGAAAGGGGAGTCCTCCTCCACTGTCGGCAGGAATGCAAGCTGGAGCAGCCGCTCTGGAAAACCATATGGAGGTTCCTCAAAAAGTTGAAAATAGAGTTACCCTACCACCCAGCAATTGCACTCCTGGGTATTTACCCCAAAGATACAAATGTAGTGATCCAAAGGGCCACCTGAACCCCAATGTTTATGTTTATAGCAGCAATGTCCACAATAGCCAAACTATGGAAAGAGACCAGATGTCCAATGACAGTTGAACGGATAAAGAAGATGTGGGATACACACACACACACACACACACACACACACACAATGGACTATTGCTCAGATATTTTAAAAAATGAAAGCTTGCCATTTGCAATGATGTGGATGGAACTAGAGGGATTTTGCTAAGCAAAATAAGTCAATCAGTGAAAGACAATTACCATATGATCTCTCTGATATGTGGAATTTAAGAAACAAAACAGAGGAGCATAGGGGAAGAGAAGGAAACAAGATGAAATCAGAGGGAGACAACCCTTAAGAGACTTAATCGGAGGAAGCAAACAGAGTTGCTGGAGGGGAGGGGGTAGGATAGGGTAACTGGGTGATGGGCACTAAGGAGGAATGTATGCAATGAACACTGGGTATTATATAAGATGGATGAATCACTGAACTTTACCTCTGAAATTAATAATACAGTATATGTTAAATAATTGAAATTAAATTTAAAAAGAAAAAATAAATAATAAAATTATCCATATTATTACAATAATGGTTAAAGCAATGACAAAACCAGAATTATTTACTATTTATAGTAGCTCAAATTTATAGTTAAATTTATATTATAATTCATATATATGTAAAAAAATTTAGCACCGGTGTCCTTATAACACTTTATGTTTCTATAAAAAGTATCATTGCTGTAAACCTCAGGACACCTATTCCTATTCTATCTGACAAACACCACAGATTAACCTGTTCATTTGGGGTTCCAGTCTGTCCACCTGGTCTACCCTCCGTGACACAAAGGTGTTTCAGCCCTCATTTTGGCGCCAGCGACCAAGTCCGTTTATTCCCACGGTATCTTGGTGCCAGTTTTTAAGTCCGATTTTCCAATCAACGGGGGGGAGGGGGGGTCTCATATCTGAAACTTCAAATTGACCCAAAAGCAATCCTGAGGTCCTGCTGGTCAACCTGGACCCCAGAAGGCGTCAGGACCGCCAACCTGCTCTTTTCTCAGGCTCAGCGGGTGCCCCAACACTTGGCCCGCCGTCCCCTTGCTCATGTGTCCCTGAGAAGGGGACCCTGCGAGTTGCCACGTCCTATCGCCTTTCTCGGTGGCTCCCACTGCTCCCCAAACCTGTCCCTGCCCCTGTTGAGACCTGGCAAGGTGGGGAAGGAAATGGGAGTTGGCCGTGGCGGGTATGGGCCACGGTAGCGATTCACAGGGAACCACGGAGAACCCGTGGTGCCCTTTCCGCACTGCGGGGTCCCCATCTCTGGGTCCCGAAGGCCCTATCCTGTAACCTCTCGGCCCTCCAGTCGGTTCCCGCCGGCGGTCGGGCATTGGCGTGTGCTGGATGACCCTCTGCGAGGGAAGTGCGAGGCCCACCTCTTCCCCAGCAAACCTACTGGTACAGCCCTCGGCGGATTGGAGACCTGCAGACACCCGGCCCCGCGAGGAGATTCTGGGAGCACCATGGGCCTTCCGGGACGCTGCTTTGCGGACTGCAGCCAAATCCCATCCCTTGCTCTGGAGGCACACTATGACGGCGACGCCAGGTGGCGCCAGACAACAGGCCAAAAGTGCGGGCTGTGCACCGGGTACGCAGGCCCGCGGTGTGCGCAGGTGGCTGCTGCAGGTTGGATGGAATCCGGTCTGGCTGGGATCCCACTTCCCAGCGCGAGGAGGGCATAGGGCGCCGGTTGTGGACCGGGATAGCCTGGCTCGGAGTACAGGGCCAGCGGGATCGGCAGGCCTGGCACCCCGTGACTCCAAACGCAGAAGAAGGGCTTTGACTTTTTTATCCAAGAGGTGTCCTGAAACCGCCTTTGCCTGCCCGGGACTGCCAAGGAGAAGGCGGCTGACTCTTGGCGACTCCTATGCCAGAGGAAAACATCAAAGTTTCCCAGAGACGCCAGCAGCCCCCATGCCCTACCCCAGCTTCCCAGAGCGACAGCGGTGCTCCTCCATCTCCAGGGTGGACAGAGAAGATTCCATGGGGGTCCAGTGGGCCTGCCTGTGAAACTGAAACCATGAAAGTACTGGCCGAAAACGTGGATGGATCAATTTCAGTGTATGACGTTGGAGTGGACAAGGTCTTAGGAAGCATAAAAGTAAGTCCAGAATCCATAAAGGAAATATAATCGATCAACTTGACCACCTGAGTAAATACAGTTTACCTTTGTATAAACCACAAGGAAAGTCAGCAGACAGTAAATAGGTGTGGGGAGCATTCAGGTATATATGGATGTTCTACGAATATCGATTTCAGCATTCCTTGTTTCAGGAACAAAAAGTTGGGGAAAAATAATAGTCATTCAGAGGAGCCAGATGAATCTCTGGTGTGTCCATACAATGCAGTACTGTGTGTGTTCTGGTTTATGAGTAGTCCAACTCAGTCAGCTGTGACAAGTGACTAGAGACTGGGTGACTTTAAAACAACAGAAATTCATTTCTCCCATTTCTGGAGGCTAGAAGTCCAAGGTCAGGGCACTGACATGGTTGGGTGAGGGCCCTCTTCTGAGTCGCAGACTTCCCTTATAATCTCATATGGTGGAAAGATCTAGGGAGCTTTATGCAGTATCGTTTATTTTTATTTTTTATACTTTATTTTAATTCCAGTATAGTTAAGTTTCAGGTATAAAATACGTGATTCAGTAATTCCTTACATCACCCAGTGCTCATCAGGACACGTGTCCTTCTTGCTCCCCGTCACCTATTTCAACCATTCCCCCCCACCAACTCCTGCTCTGCTCACCATCAATTTGTTCTCTATAGCTAAGACTGTTTCTTGGTTTGCCTCTCTCTCTCCCCCGCTTTGCTCATTTGTTCTGTTTCCTAAATTCTACATGAGTAAATCATATGGTACTTGTCTTTCTCTGACTTATTTCACTTAGCATTATATTCTCTAGTTGTAGCCATGCCATTGTGAATGGCAAGATTTCATTTTTGTGGCTGAATAATATTCCGTTGTATATATATATGTCCCATCTTCTGATCCATTCCTCTCTTGATGGACACTTGGGTTGCATTCACCGTTTGGCACTGTAAATTTTAAAGAATACTGCAGTAATCACAGGGGTGAGTGGGTCGCATTCAAATTAGTGTTTTTCTATTGTTTGGGTAAATACGCAAGTAGTGTGATTCCTAGATCAGAGGGTAACTATTTTTAAATTTTTGAGGAAACTGCATATTGTTTTTCAGAGTGGCTGCACCAATTTGCATTTCCTCCAACAGTGCAGGAGGACTCCCCTTTCTCCCCATCCTCACCAACACTTGTTTCTTGTCTTGCTGGTTTCAGCCATTCTGATGCATGTGAGGTGGTATCTCGTTGTTTTGCTTTGTATTTCCTTGATAATGAGCGATGGTGAGCATCTTTTCATGTGTCTGCTGTCCATCTGGATGTCTTCTCTGGCAAAACGTCTGTTCGAGTCTTCTGCCCATTTTTTAATTGGATTATTTGTTTTTTGGGGGCTGTTGACTTGTACCAGTTCTTTATAGAGTTTGAATGCTAACCCTTTATCGGATTTGTTGTTTACAAATATCTTATCCCATTCAGTAGGTTGCCTTTTAGTTTTGTTGATTCCTTCCCCATGCAGAAGATTTCGATGATGTCCCAATACTCCATTTTTGTTTTTGTTTCTCCAGCTTCAGGAGACATATCTAGAAAGAAGTTCCTATGGCTGATGTCAAAGAAGTTACTGCCTGTGCTCTCTTACAGGATATTTATGGTCTCAGGTCTCACATTTTGGTCTTTAATCCATTTTGAGTTTACTTTTGTGTATGGTGTATGGAAATGGTCCAGTTTCATTGTTTTGTGTGTAGCAGTAAAGTTTTCCCAACACCATTTGTTGAAGAGACTGTCTTTTTCCTCTTGGACATTCTTTTCTCCTCTGTCAAAGATTGACAGAACACGTAGTTGTAGGTGTATTTCTGGGTTTTCTCTTCTGTTCTATTGGTCTATGTGTCTGTTTTTGTGCCAGTACCAGACTGTTTTGGTTCCTACAGCTTTCTAATATAACTCGAAGTCTAGATCCAGCGTCTCTGTTTAAAACCACTCATCCTACCCACAACTTGTACAAACGGGAACTCCGGATGGATCACATACTTAAAGGTAAAAGGTAAAATTATACAACTTTAAAGGAAAAATTCTAATAAAAATATGTGGACTGTGGGGCTAAGCAAAGAGAGTTTAGACTTGACACTCCAAGTGTGATTCATGTAAAGGAACGGATCAGCTGGAATTCACCAAACTTAAGAATCCAGGCTCTGTGAAAGGGACTCTGAGAGCCTGAAACCAAGACTGAGAAAATATTTGCAAACCACGTATCTGACCAAGTGTTAGTAACCAGAATGTGTAAAGAACTCTCAAAACATAGCAGCAAAACAGAAACGGATTTGAGATAGCCCATACAATCAAATCAGTCCAACAGTATAAAGGTAATCAAAAAACTTGTCATAAAGGAAAAGGTCAGGGGCGCCTGGGTGGCTCAGTGGGTTAAGCCGCTGCCTTCGGCTCGGGTCATGATCTCAGGGTCCTGGGATCGAGTCCCGCATTGGGCTCTCTGCTCAGCAGGGAGCCTGCTTCCCTCTCTCTCTCTCTCTGCCTGCCTCTCTATCTACTTGTGATCTCTCTCTGTCAAATAAAAAAAAAAATTCTTTAAAAAAAAAAAAAGGAAAAGGTCAGGAACATAATATAAATTCAATAGTACAGTTACCCTGTAAAATACATGACAGTAACACATGACATGAAAGAAAGATCTTACCCAAGTATTCAAGGATGATTTAGCATTCCAATATCAGGCAATGTGTCACTGCACTTAAAAAATAGATGTAATAACGTTTTAAAAATATTTTATTTGAGAGAGAGAGAGGAAAAAAAAAAGCACAAGCAGGGAGAGGGGCAGAGGAGAAGGAGAAGCAGACTCCTTGAGCAGGGAGCCCTACATGCGGTTCCATCCCAAGACTCCCAAATCATGACCTGAGCCAAAGGCAGATAGATGCTTAACCTACCAAGCCACCCACAGGCCCCATAACAACATTTTTGAAGTTCAATATTTGCAATGATTACAAATTTTTAAAATACTAGGCATAAAAGGGAAAATTTTTCAGCGCTAGAAAACCTGCATATTTAAAGACATCATATATGAAATGGACACATTTTAAGACATTCCACCCCTTGCCAGTTGCTCTCTTGTTTAACTTGTTTCTCTGACTTTTCAGGAATTCCACATTTGGAGCTCTCTAGTTTACTTTCCAACCTTGGAACTCAGAACTCATTGATACCATCCAACTACTAATATTCCCTGGTTTGGTCCTGTCTGTCACCTTTGGAGGCTAGAAGAGATATATACTTTCTAAGGAGATAATTAGCCATTCAAAAAACCTCCAATTTGCTAATACGGCAATAGAAATTTATGAAAAACTCTACAATTTTAATTGATTTGAACAATTCCTTATTTCTAAACTATCTTCATGGCTTGTTTCTCAATTAGTATATGCATTTTATATTCTTGTTTTTGTAAGAATATGAGTATATAGTATACATGTATGTGCACATATAATGTGAACAGAGAAATGTCATAAATTTATGATTCTCAAATGATTTTAGTGAGTACCTTGTTTTTGGTTTTATTTTTAGAAAACATTATTAGAAATATTAGGAATACAGATTCTATTAGGATATTTCTGACATAGAGTGGTGATCTCTGATCAATAGATGAGACAGATGCCTATAAAATAATTTGGGGAAAGGAAGATACAAATGGAAGAAATAAGCAGAATTTGGAGTTCTTGAGATTACAAATAATAATGACAGTTCTTATTTTTTTAATTAAAAAATTTTTAAAAGATTTTTATTTATTTATTTGACAGAGAGAGATCACAAGTAGGCAGAGAGTCAGGAAGAGAGAGAGAGAGGAGGAAGCAGGCTCCCTGCCGAGCAGAGAGCCCGATGCGGGACTCGATCCCAGGACCCTGAGATCATGACCCGAGCCGAAGGTATGGGCTTAACCCACTGAGCCACCCAGGTGCCCTTTTTTTTTTAAATTTTAAAGAGAGGCAGGCAGAGAGAGAGGGGAGAGAGGGAGAAGCAGGCTCCCCGTGGAGCAAAGAGCCCAATGCGGGGCTCAATCCCAGGACCCCGGGATCATGACCGGAGCCAAACGCAAAGACTGATCACCCAGGTGCCCCAATAATGACAGTTCTTAATATATTTCTTATGATTTTTGAAAACTATATCACTGTGTCTCTATCATGGCTGTGAATCTCAGTTCTGTTGAAAGCTTATTTTTGCTTTTTGTTTTTTTTTTAATTTTGTTTTTATTTTATTTTATGTCTGTTTAGTGTTTTGATTTATTTGTCCTTTTTTATTGAATGTTTTCCTTGCCTTATAATTACTAAATCAGAATCTCAAGTTATGATGCTAAATAATTAAAAGTTTAAAGTCTCTATATTCTATAAAGATACATATGACAACAGAAATGCATTGTAAATCATATTACTAAGTATAAACAATTCTTAGGCACAGCACAATTTAAATATATAGATATAGATATAGACATAGACATATGTATGTATATATACATACATATTATATAAAACTCAAAGTTTCGAGTAAAAGTCATAGCAAAGGAAATCCACCAGAGTAGTTGCCTATGATGATGGGTGATAATGGGCCTTCTAATCAGAGCTAGAGAGGGAGAAATAACATAAAATAAAATAATAGAGACATTGTGCATGAGTTAGTATTTGTGGTAAAGACTGAGTCATTATTCACTCACACCACTGCCTCCTATGAACACAATGGAAGACTGTGTCTTTCAGACTCCATATGAGTTGATTGCAACCATGTAAGTGAGTTCTGAATGATGAAATGAAAAACAGAACTTTTAGCCTAATCATTACACCTTGTGCATAATCACCCCTTTGTTCTCTTCTTCTGCTTGTGAATTCAGCATCATGGATGAAAAGATCTTGGATACCTGACTTACCACGGAGAGTCTGCCTGGCTCATGACTAAGTGAGAAAGAATCATTTAGGCTGCTAAGCTAGCGAGATGTGGTGTCGTTAGAGTACCTAGCAATATCACCCTTAACAGGATGATGATGGGGTCCCATGAAGCATATGATTCAATAAAAGGTGTTTCTGTGGAGAGAAATGTAAAAGAAGGGAAAAAAGCAGAAGAGTAAAGGTTCCACATAACAATATTTTACAAAGCCTCCATCCAAATCAGTGTTCATACGTATTATTATATAAGCAAAAGCAGAGAAGAAAATTCTGATTTAAAATATTCACAAGTTCAAGCTTTGTCCATATTAGACTAACTGGAATCAAATATCCCTTTCTGCTATTAAAAACCTGATAACCCAAATGAAAGAGTTGATTTCACAAACTGGAAAACACAGCATGGGAGTGTGACACATAAGGCAAGGAAAAAAAAAGAGATTAAAATCATGGTTACTACGTTTGCTATCTAAAAACACTTTCCAGATCATGGCATTGCGAGGAGAAATCCAATGGTAACTGTGTTGTCTTGTTGCATTTAGAAAACAGAAATTACTTTTGGGGAAGCCTGAGCCAGCTGGTCATGCAAGGCAGAATACTATAAAGGATGGAAGTAGGCAGAGGGATCGTTTTAAATGGTGGGTGCATGTTAATCTGTGCACACAAAGGAGTAACCTTCATCAGGCTAAGGAGGTGAAAATTCTCAGGACCTCTGTGCTGAATAATTCAGAGATCACACAGACCTGGGAGGATAACTGGGGTGTTCAGGAAAGACACATAAAATGCTTTTTTTTTTTTAAAGCAGGAATGAACTAACCTAGAGTAAAGGCTATTTTAGACCTTGCCTTCAAAGCTTACAAAGAAGTGTCCAACAGACCAAAGTAATCAGTTAAAATGTACATTGTCCCCAAATTTATCTATGAATTAAATCAGTCTCCATCAAATTCCAAACAGACACCTTACAGAATCTGAAAAGTACATTCAAAATACATGAAGAAATGAAGAGAACTTAAAATAACCAAAATGATTTTAAAAAATAGGAACAACTTTGGAGATTTACACCACTTAAATTCAAGATTCATTATACAGGTCAAAAATCATGACAGTGTAGCATAAGCATAAAGGTAAGACAGAACTGAACGAGGGGTGCCAGGCTGGCTCAATTGGTGGAGTATGTGACTATCTCAGGGCTGTGAGTTCAAGCCCTGGGGTGGGTAAGGAGACTACTTAAAAATTAAATCTTAAAAGGAAAAAAAAAAGATAAAAGTGAATGGACCAGAATAACAAAACCAAAAATAGAACCACATACATAAAGCCAATTGGCAATTCAGTGGGGATAGAGATCAACAAATTATGCTGAAAATAGAGGCTAGCCACATACAGATAATAAAATGAAACTCAAATTTTACCTCCTATTACACACAAAACAAACTCAAATTGAGTCATAGACCTATGTATAAACCCCCAATTATGAAACATCTAGAAAAAACAATAGGAGAAATTGATTTTTTGTCTGGCAAAGATTTCTTAAATAGAATGAAGAACACATACTTGGACTTCCTGTTTCTTGTCCACCGTAGAAGAAGTTGGGAAGTCGCCACTGTATTCTAAGAAGTAAAAAAGTGAACAAACTAAAAAGTCAACAGCTCTTCTGAGATCTTTGAGAGAAGTGAGTTTACAAGCAAGACTGCTGTCCCTAGAATTGGAAAGACAGGTGAATACAGAGAATCATAGATTACTATGGCAAAAATCCACCGGCAGAAAACTAGGAGCAGTATTGGGGTAGGGAAAGCTGAACTTTGACAACTTCTAGAGGCTTGGTATGGACAAGTCTAAGAGACAAAACTCCATGGGGACCCAGTCATAGACCTCCCACTCCCCACACATTGATCTCTTGAAGCTTTACCAGGTTCTCATGGGAACCATGTGCATTCTGTTTTTCACAATGTTAGCCCTCAGGAGGATTTAACCACACCCTAACCTTCTGGTCCTTTCACAGAGCCTAACTGACCTAAGAGAAGCAAAATACTCAATTCCATTCCATTGGAGCCATCCTGTCCCAACTAATAGTGTAAACTTCTGACCCTCCATAAGGTTGAACAATTACAGACAGACTTCCCCTGTGCTTTTTTATCTGCTCAGCCATCCAACAAATCATTATCGTCCATCTGCCGTGTGCTGCGTGCTGTATTCAGTGAGGATATAGCAGCAAAGAAATAGTCCCTGCCCTCCTAAACTTGATATTCTAGTGTAGAAGAGAGACAAGTAAGTAAAGAAACAAATGCACTATGTAATTTTGTGTGTTAAAATTTTCCATGAGGAAAAATCAGTTAGGTTAAAAACCCAATTGTAATCCATGAGATGAATTATCAGAAAGTTTTTGCCTTTGTAAGTGAACTGTGTTCATAATGTTTGATATGCCTACTCTGGAGATGGAGGTACATAAAGGCAAAATTCCATGTGGACAGTAAAAATATATATATATGTGCTGCCGAAGCGAGCATTGGACAGTAAAAATATAAAGTGATTAAGAAAAATAAAACCCTGAAATGAGTAAGTGACTGAATTAGATTGGGTTAACTATGTGATTTTGTTGTTTAGCTATATCGTGATATGGTGTTGAAGTGAAATTACTGTGTTTGCATTGAAAGCAAGTTCTATCGTGCTTTCAAAGGCCAGGTCCTCAGACCGCATGGTAGACAACAACGTTGAAATACAAGAAGAGATAATGCTTAAGTACATTGGCATAGTAACAATCTAAGATCTCCTATTCCTCAGCATACACAGAGGCAAAATTTGATGAGTCACATGTGTGAAATTACCAGTAAGAACATGCCAGTAATGAGATTCGTTAAAAAGTTTTGTTTTTGTTCTACAGATTTAGAAAGTTCTGCAGATGATAAACATGAGGTCTCCTTTTTTCCTCAGCTGCCGCTAAGGTGCTCGGTTCTTCCGAGGAAGCTAAGGCCATGTTGGGGTGAGGCCCTCACTTCATCCTGGGACTAGCACCGCGCCCAGCAGCGTCCGCTCAGCACTCGCCAGCACCATGGCCTCGGTCTTGGAGCTCGCCTGCATCTACTTGGCCCTCATCTTGCACGACGATGAGGTGACGGTCCCGGAGGATGAAATCAATGCCCTCATTAAAGCAGCGGGTGTGAATGTTGAACCCTCCTGGCCCGGCTTGTTTGCAAAGGCCCTGGCCAACGTCAACATTGGGAGCCTCATCTGCAATGGAGGAGCTGGTGGACCTGCCCCCGCAGCGGGTGCTGCAGCAGCAGGAGGTCCCGCTCCTTCCACCACTGCTGCCCCAGCTGAGGAGGAGAAAGTGGAAGCAAAGAAAGAAGAATCTGAGGAGTCTGATGATGACATGGGCTTTGGTCTTTTTGACTAAACCACTTGTATAAGCTGCTCAATAAGAAGCTGAACTCTTGAAAAAAAAAAAACATGAGGTCGGCTGTTTGACTGTATTGATTAGAATTTCTTAATTAGCATCTTTTCAAGGTGTAAAGGGAAAAATGAATGAAACAAAACAATGAAAAGACTAAAATGAACACATTACTGGACAACTAATATATTTTAGGTACCAGGTAAAGCAATTTTGTGTAGATTATCTCAATGTTAAGAGGAGAAAAAAGTAAAATAATGACATACGTAGCAGTGGAATTCTGTGACTCTAAACATTTCTTCCACTTCTCATTAATAAGGGATAAAATGAAGGCAAACTCTGGATGTTTGTAAGTGATGTTGATTTCTGTAAGTGTGTCCTACTGGGAGAATGGGGCCATAGGGTCTCATTCTCAGTCCCAGGGATTGTGGTTGCTTTGAAGTTCTCACAAACTTTTTTCTTTTGACCGAATCATCTATTTTAGTGCATAAAAATGGATTTTTGTCTTGAAAAACCTGAAGTTTAAAAAAGAAGATTACTGTCAGTATCAGTTAAAAGGGTGGAGAAGAGAAACATTCAGTGAATTTTTGCTGTTCATCGGGACATATCTTTAAAAGCATATAACCTTCCTAAGAGAGAGCATGGAGACTAGATCAGACGTGGGTATAATGTGCTGAATTATGGTGCAGAAATGAAGGGTAAAATATTTGTCTCCATGAGGACAGATCCATAACTGCACTTTTCAAAATGCCAAGGTTACATTTGAAAAGTAGTTACAATTTTCCCCCATCTCCTAAAGGTAATTCTCTGCTTGTACTTCACACAGAAAAAGCCATGACTTAATGAAAATTTTCTTTACAGTATTAGGATAATAATCCCACCTAACATGGCTTAGAGTACAGTGTATTTTTTTTCTTAATCTCCAGATTCCAGGGAATAAAAACATAGTATTGTTGGCGAGTTAGTAATATTTTGTCTTTTTGACCACTTCAGTTTTGTAGGAGCTCATGGTTTGTTTCAGAAACTTTGTCAAATAAGGTATCTCTTTTTGGAAATATTAATCCATAAAAGAAGAAAACATATTCCTATATGTTTGAGATTTTTAAAAAGATTTTATTTATTTATTTGACAGAAATCACAAGTAGCCAGAGAAGCAGGCAGAGGGAGAGGAGGAAGCACGCTCCCCGCCAAGCAGAGAGCCCGATGTCGGACTCGATCCCAGGACCTTGGGATCACGATCTGAGCCAAAAGCAGAGGCTTTAACTCACTGAGCCACCCAGGCTCCCCTGAGATATTTCTATATAAAACAGCCTACCTCAGATAAATTGAATCTTGCTAGATAAAAAATGTACATTTGTGTAAATTTGATATGCTTTCTGAAGTCCTGATTATATATGCAATAGCAGCACAGCTAAACATTGCAGTATACTTTTACAACTATTAAACCATCAAAGTTTATTGTGGTACAAATGTAAAAAATACTAGTAGCTAGTTGGAGGTAGATATTAGATGGTGATGTTTAATGAGATGGAATGAATGGCAAATGCAAAATATAATTCTCCAATAATTTTAAGGAAAACTAATTTCAATTTATTAGAAATCTTAATATAACACATATTTTAAAAAGTCCATGTAAGGAAATTCTGGAGGATGGTCAGTCGTTGAAAATCGATAATTAGAAGCATTAAAGGAAAATTTCTGTCACCATGCTGGGGAGTGAGAGGACATATGGACAAGATTTTAAAGATTTAAGTCATTTTGCAGATGTCAACAGGTAATTTGCCTTTATGTTGGACAATTATTTTTAGTCCATAAACTATTGACACAGAAAAATTGTACCAAAATTATGGCCTTTCCTTGCAGAAATTAAACAGTGCATCTTTGTAAGAAATACTCTAACATGAAACATCATTTAGATTCAACTGAATATCATAAATATTATACTTTCTATATGTTAAAAACAGGCATTTTCACATGGATCATCTTTTTTTTTTAAAGATTTTATTTATTTATTTGACAGAGAGAGATCACAAGTAGGCAGAGAGGCAGGCAGAGAGAGAGGAGGAAGCAGGTTCCCTGCCAAGCAGAGAGCCCGACGTGGGACTCGATCCCAGGACCCTGAGATCATGACCTGAGCCAAAGGCAGAGGCTTAACCCACTGAGCCACCCAGGCATGCTGGATCATCTTTTTTTTCAAGATTTCATTTGTTTATTTGAGAGGGAGAGAGAGGGAGAGTGTGCGGGCACACAAGCGGGGTGGAGCAGGGGTAGGAGCAGAGAGAGAGGGACAAGCCACCTCTCCACTGAGCAGGAATCCAAATGCAGGACTTGGTCCCAGGACCCTGAGATTCCACCTGAGCTGAAGGCAGCCACTTTAACAGACTGAGCCACGCAGGCACCTCTTCAGTGCGTTATCTTAGGTCATCTTCACAAGGACCTTGTGGAGCAATTATTTTAATTTTAAAGATAAGAAGATTAGACTTACAGAGTCTTAGGAACTTGTTCAGAATCTCAGCTATTTGTTGGTCAATGTGAACCTTAACTGAGCTCTTCTACCCCAAGTATGGTGTCTTTTCCACTACCTTTGCCCACTCCAATAATTAATAGCCTCATTTAGACATCTCAATAAATCTCTTATTTGTTCAGTAAATATCTACAAGATTTCTAGTATTTCTGACATCTCTGTGTTACACAGTAGAGAATGAAGAGTTGCCTTGACTGATCTCAAGTAAATTTTGTTCTTCTGTATGTTGTTTAATATGTTGTTTTTCTCTGGCTGCTTTCAAAACTTTCAAATTAAGTGTAAATTTGACTGTATGTGAGTAGACGCTACTTTCCTTGCAATTACTATGCTTGTGTTCTGATGAGCTTGAATTTGTACATTTATGTTTTTCACCAAATTTGAGACATAAGCCCCACTTCTTCATCCACTTATTCTGTCCCTTAATTTTTTTTTTCTCCTGGTACTATCACTGCATATATATTAGACCGTCTTCAATTGTTGCAGTTTTTCTGAGTCTGTTCATTTTTTGCATTTAATTGTCTCTCTCTTTTTTTAAGATTTTATTTATTTATTTGACAGAGATCACAAGTAGGCGGAGAGGCAGCAGAGAGAGAGAGAGAGAGAGAGAGAGAGAGAGAGAGAGGAGGAAGCAGGCTCCCTGCTGAGCAGAGAGCCCGATGTGGGGTTCAATCCCAGGACCCTGAGACCATGACCTGAGCTGAAGGCAGAGGCTTTAACCCACTGAGACACCCAAGCACCCCTAATTGTCTCTCTTATCTAATTTATTATTTATCTGTCTTAAAGTTCATTTACTTTATCTTCAATATGTTGTTAATCCTGTTAGGTGAAATTTTTATTTCAGATTTTATTTTTCACTTTTCAATTTCCTTTTTATACTTCTTTTATAGCTTCTGTTCCTTTGCTGAGACTTGTCTTTTTATTCATCATCAATATATTTCCATATCCATGAAGATAATTACAGTAGTTTCTTTAAAATCTGTTCTGATTCCAACATTTGATCCATCTCTAGTTTTGTCTTCATTGATTGTTTTTTTCTTTGAGTGTGGCATTTTTCCATTTCATTGAAATTTGTGTGATTTGGATTTGTGTTCTGGGTATGAATTATGCATTGTTGAGATTCTGGATTAGGATATATGCTTTCAAAGAATGTTGATTTTTTTTTTTTTTTGAGTGTTCAGTTTGACAGAACTCAAACTACAATTTTTTTTTCCATGTGGTGCATGGCAAATTCAGCCAAACATTTAGGTATGATGTGGTGTTCCTACCTTGTCTCTCTTTTTAGAGATCCTCCCCTCACTCCACTCTGCCCCCTCTTAATTTTTCAGCTGTGTAGTTGTCCCAGATTCTGTCCTTCTTGGTTCATCAGTCTAATAAAAAAGTCTTATCACATCCATATTGTAGTTGCACAACATTGCACTAATGGTGTCTGACCTCAGGCTCTGAGTAGTAAAACTAGGAAGCTTACCTAGGATTATTCTCTTCTACCAAGTGTTGACTTACCTGTAACATCTGCCTGCTTTGCTCAGTCTTCAGTGACCTTAGAGGATTGTTTTCTTTACACATTACACTGTAGTTTATGGAATCATATAACATGAGGTGTTTGTATCTGGCTTCTTATACTTAGCGTAATGCTTTAAAATTAATTTGCAATATTGCATATATGTGATTATTCCCTTATGTTCTTATTCTTTTACTATTGAGTAGTATTTTGAGCAATGGTACAGAGATTTCCCACATACCCCATCCCTCCCTCATTATAAGCATTTTTACACAAGAGTGGTATATTTGTTACAATCTGTGAACCTACACTAACACATAATTTCCACCTAAACCCATCATTTACATTATGATTCTCTCTTGGTATTGCATATTCTATGATGTTGTACAAATGTATAGTATCCACCGTTATACATATGTAGGTATATGCATATATACGCCCTCATTCGCATCAAAGAGCAGGATGGACAGACTGGTTTGCAAACCTGCAGGCCAGCTTGGTGGCTTAAGTATCCTTCCATTTACAGTGCATGAGCGTCCTTACCTGGACTCTTCCTGACACAGAAAACTGCCAATTTGATAGACATGGGATCTTGGTTTTCAGTGTGTGGTTTTTGTTTTGTTTTGTTTATCACCAGGGAAATGGTTATTTTTCATATGTTCCTCAGCCAGTTCTATGGCCTGCGTGAACTTTTGGGGCCTGGTGGTGTCCGTTCTTCCACTGGGGTGTTCATGGTATTCTTTATGTATGGAGGTTATTAATCCTTTCTCTGTCGTGACCAGTCAGATACTCTCTCAGCTTGTCATTTTCTTCTTGGTTTGGTTTAGGATGCTTCTTTTTCTTTTTTAAGATTTTTAAAAAAACTTATTTGAGAAAGAGAGAGCAAGAGTAGGGGGAGAGGGAGAAGCAGACTCCCCACTGAGCAGAGAGCCGGATGTGGGACCTGATCCCAGGACCCTGAGATCATGATCTGGGCTGAAGGTAGAGGCTTAACTGACTGAGCTGCCCAGGCACCCCTTGTTTAGGATTCTCCTGAGGCACAGAATTTTCAACATTGTCATCACGTCTTTACTACTTTCTCTGTGGCTTTGTGCCAGCCGGCAGCTGGTAAAATGGTGGCATCATCTTCCAGGCTTTTTTTTTTTTTAACAGTTAATTTAAAAAAAAAAAAACTAGTCTAGGACTTATTTTTACCAAATTGTGTGATGTGATGATCTAATAATTTATTTTTCCCCATACCACAAGTTCCCCCCAAACTGAAAACATTCTATGTATTCCCACCAGCTGCTGCTACAGGAAATATACAAGAAATATTAATGAGAGTGCTTACTCATTATTATAAACCAGACTCATTTAATGTCCTGTCTCATTGATCTGTTTGCTGATATTTCTCCTGGTTTCCTTATCCTGTGGGTTTATAGACTTTATATATGTAAGTATCTCACATACAAACCCTCATTGTTCCTTTACCCAAAGATTTCTTTTTTTTTAAGATTTTATTTATTTATTTGACACAGAGAGAGAGATCACAAGTAGGCAGAGAGGCAGGTAGAGAGACAGGAGGAAGTAGGTTCCCTGCTGAGCAGAGAGCCCCATGCAGGGGCTCGATCCCAGGACCCTGAGATCATGACCTGAGCTGAAGGCAGAGGCTTAACCTGCTGAGCCACCCACGCGCCCCTACCCAAAGATTTCTTAGCTGAAACTTTGTCCTTTTCCTGCTTCTCCCAAGTTTATCTGTTCGGAATTTTCATTAGGGTTGTATTAAACCAAGAATCAGCAAGCTTTTTCTGTAATGGGTCAAATACTAAGTATTCTAGCCTTTGTGGGACACAGGTGTTTTATAATTCTCCCTCCTCTCTCTTTCCTTTTCCTCCCCCCAATCTTCTCTCCTCTTCTTCCACAAATGTAAAACATAAAAAACATTGTTAATTCAAGGGCTGGGGAAAAACAGCCCGTTGGCTGTCTGTCATTCATGGGCAGGTGATTTAAACCATTTCTGTGGGATTCCTGAGGCTATAACAAAGAACCACACAGGGTTTGACTCAACATCACAGGAGTTTATGGTCCCACAGTTCTGGATGCCTGTGATCCAAAGTTAAGGTGTCCGCAGGACCCTGTTCCCTCTCCAACCCACAAGAGAGTTCTTCTTTGCGTCTGCCTGGTATCTGGCGCTGCCGGCCATGGTTGGTGTGCTCGGTGGGCGGGCAGGTGGGTGCCGCTCTCCAGTCTCTGCCCCTGTGGTCTGGGCTTCTCCTCGTGTCTCTGTCTTCTTATAAGGACACCAGTCTTCCTGGATGAAGGACCCACCTGACCCTAGCATGACCTCACCTTAACTAATTCCATCTGCAAGTCCCTATTTCCAAATAAGGTCCTGTTCTCAGGCAAGTGGGGGGTGGATAGGGCTTCACCGTATCGTTTTTGGGTGGGAAGCCATTCAACCCAATGAACCAATGACACCAATGAACACAATTGGGAAGACTACAAATCGAAGGGAACAGCAGAAGACATCCTTACCCCGTTTCACATTTCCACCCAAAAGCATCAGACGTGTTCTCCGTTGCTCATTAACGATGTAAGTTCAAGCCATTTTTGCAAACGTGATCAATCCATTTATTTGTCCGAGTAATTTTCTCTTTGTCCTGCCTCTGCTTATACAGGCACGTGTATCAGCACTCCCAGACATGCGTGTCCTCACTCTCCCTCTGCTGACGTTTTGCCACGTGCCATGCGGACCCTGCTTCCTCCATAGAAAGTGCAGCTTGGCTTTCCAAATCCGTCGGCGCATTGGAGTGGGAGCCCTTGACGCAGCGCGGGAGTTAATGCATGTGTGAGTGAAGGATCCTGTGCCCTTTCTGGGAGGACATAATGTCTTAACCTTGCATTTCCCCATGGTGGCTGTTCCCTTCCTCCGAGGGTGCAGGGTCAGCTCTGAATCCTCAGGACACCGGCCCCTGAGCTCTTGGAATGAATGTAGTCCTTTGCCTGGATGCACCGAGGGGATGCGCAGGTCCTGGGACCCTGCACTCAGGGAAGTGATGGGTTGGGATTTGACGGCCTCTGATGTGGGCATTTCCCTCAACGCTGTATCTGCTGCTGTACCTGCCAGGCCATCCCCCACCAGGCACTGAACCAGATACATCTGCGCACATCCATGAGCCAGCGGTGATCCAGAGAAGCATGTGTGGGAACCTGAGCACGTTTTCCTTGGGCAATGGCTGGCGCCTCCCGCAATGGCAGAGGCGGCAAAGTGGGACCAACCCCTCGGCCTTCCCCAAACCCGCCAGTGGGCAGCCCCCTTTCCCGCCGGGCCTGGGGCACCAAAGGCTTGTGGTTCCTGCACCTCCGTGGGGCCCCAGCACCCTTCCATCTGTGCAGAAGACTTGGCCTCTCTGCAGCGCTGCCATAATCCCATATGTTCCCCCATATGCCTGAACCTTTCTGCAATTCTTCCATCTGTTTCTGGTAAATGTGAAGGAATTTAATGATCTTCTCTGGGGTCATTAAACCGACAGCTGTTGTCATTAATAGAGGACATTCTTTACGGCACACTCGTGTGTAAACACTAGTCGTAACTCTGGCCTGTCACACAGCTCGCGCTAATAAGTCACGTGCTCAGCTGCAGACCCGGGAGGTGGGCATGGCCAACTTTGAAGAATGACAGTCTCTGTTCTCGCTTCTGTTTTGTTCTCCCCGCAGCTTTTGAAGCAAAATGTATATTTGGGGGGGGGGGGGAAAGAACTCAAAAAACAAGCAAACAAACAAAAACCCCACAAATCCAATCTGCCCACCACTGGCTTTCTCGAGAATGAAGGCGCTCGAGTGTTAAAAAGGAAAGATTATATTTTCCTGTGTGTTTCAAATTGCAGCTCATTTTCTGGTAGGCAGAGAGAAACTGGCTTTTATCATTTGAATTGGGGTTGTCTGCACAGCCACACACAGCTGTGGCGTGTTTCGGGTGCACGTGGGGAGCCCACCACATGTCACTTTGCAGGCTCCGAGCTGCCCATGGGGGGACAGTGCCTCCAAAAGACATCACAGAGATGCCACGTGATGAAGTCTCCTGTGGTTGGAAGGCTTGAAGACGCTGACCTTGGCAGAAGAAGCTAACACCAAGTAAATTTTATCTCAAACCCAAGCAATGCTGGGATCCCTTTCTAAAATGAACATATTTCCAAAGAACTCTGACCCACTTCTGTTGACTCAAGTATTCCCCATTATAATGTCACTTGAACATGTACCAACACGAAGCTGGAGGAGAATTCTGTTTATGCCTCTCATTTCACTCTAAAAGCAAAACAAATGGATGAATTACAGAATGCAAATTATGAAATAAATAAAATCCAAATTAATAGCATTAACTTAATGGGATGCTGTTTTACCAGGCCTCAATCACAGCCTTTCCTGTGAGCATGGGCTCCGCCTTCCTGTCATCACTCCTGGGAAGCCATCTATGGCTCCCCATGTCCCACTGCCTTCCTGCAGAGCATGCCTCCTTGTCCTGGTCTTCTTAGATCACCACAGTTAGTGAAAATAAAATTCAGTGTGATCCCTGAAAGCTAGAGATCTGTGGGAGGGGTTTTAAATTTATTTTTTGAAGATTTTATTTATTTATTTGGCAGAGGGAGAGAGACAGCATGAGCAGGGGGAGTGGCAGAGGGAGGAGAAGCCAACTTTTCACTGAGCAGGGAGCCCGATGCGGGGCTTGATCCCAGGACCCTGGGACCATGACCCGAGCCAAAGACAGATGCTTAACTGAGTCGCCCAGGTTCTCCAAACTGTACTTTTCTTCTTTAAGATTTTATTTCTTTAAGCAATCTCTATGCCCAACACGGGGCTCAAATTCACAGCCCTGAGATCAAGGGTCACATGCTGTCCCAAGTGAGCTGGCCAGCCAGCTCTGGAAAGCTGCATTTTTAAGCCTCACCCCCAACACACACACACACACGCACGCAAACACACACACACACACACACACAAGTGGGTCTCAGGTGGGACTAGATGCACACATGCTGAGCATAGCATCTTTGTGTGGCTGGCACCCACCGCATGCTCCGACCAGGCTCAGAAGCACCGGGGGGTCCAGGTCTCCAGTAGCCCCCTTGGCCCATGACAGAGAGAAGCGGTCAAACAAGGAGTTCATTTTCCTTACTTGGGTGGTGGCGATGGGAGCTCTCCAGACCCGCTGCCCACAGGGGCATCCTGCTCATGAAGGCCCCTGGAACCGGCCCCCTTCCCTTCCCACCTCTTCACAGGGCTCCCGATAGTAATCAGCCAGGGAACCACCCATGCTCAAACCTCGATCTTGAAATCTACTTCTGGGGGGACCCAGACTTTGATACCACAGGAAGCCTGGGGGTGGGGGGAGTAATCCCTCCCATGACAAGAAAGGATATGTGCTAAGGTTTCCCTACAGGTGGCCCTAACACGTCCAGTCCAGAAATCCCAGCCGTGACAGCCCCACGCTTACGACAGTGCTAAAGTCAGCAGCTGTCTTTCCCAGCCAGCAGTCAAGGGCTGTGCGCCGTGCTCTGGAGACCAATCTCCTGAAGAGCCCTGCACTTGGCATTTGTGTAGAGGGCATGGAATCTCAGTGGTCACAGAGCTGACTGGGGGGGAAGTGTGATGCTCCTGATTGCTGCAGCTGGATTTATTTTCTGACTCCAAGTGCCCAGTGAGTGATTTCATCCCTTCACCTGTCCACTCACTGGGACTGCTGGCCCACTCTCGGCCTGAGTCCCTGACTTGGGGACCCTGAGGTGTGCATGCCTGTCGTCTACACCCCTGAGAACCTGGCCTCCCCACGCCTGCGGGTCCCAACCAGACCTTCCTCCTCTACATCACTCCCTCTCCAGACCCTGGAGCAGGAGGGTGCTCACCTGCGCTGGTCAGAGTCACCTGCTCCCTCCACCACCCTCTGCCAGCAGTGGGGGCCTTCCCATATGGATCAGGGTGAGGATGGCTGGCTGGAGGGTCAGTCCTGCCTGCATTTCTCGCCTTTCTATGCTCCTATTGTCTCCACCTTAGAAGCCCAGAGAGAAACTGCACATCAGCAGTCCCTGCAATGACCCTGGTTCTCACACTTAAATGGGGGGGGTGTCTGTGTCTGTGCAGTGGGGGTGGTGGACAGCAGAGCAGTGTGCCGTTTCTGAGGTCCCTGGCGTCACCCTCCAGCCCCAGGTGTCTGGAATGGGAGAAGCATGAGCAGATGGCAACAGCTTCTGCACACCGTGTGCCCCTGAAGCGAGTCCAGTGCAGGGAGTGCAGGGTCAGAGTGGCACCAGCGGAACATGCCATGAGGCCCCTGTCCTGCTGTCCAGACTGGCTCGGGGCCCTGGCTCGGGTGTGGGAGGAGAACACGCCCAGCACAGAGCTCCTCGGCCTCCCCCTCTGCCCCCTGCACTGGGGCTGTCGGTGCAGGCTCAGCTCGGGGCCGGCGGCAGATGGCCAGGTGGGCTCCCCAGCCGGTCTGGAGCGTGGGCTTCGGAGAGCGCTATGTTTCTCAGATCTCCTCTGCAAATTCCCAACTGTGGCAACACCATCTTTCAGGCTAGGAAATGGAAACACTGCCAGATGGTGGGCCAGGCTGCTGCTTAATTAAGGACCCTCCCAGCTTGCAGGCACCAGTTGTGGTTTGTAAGCAGTTTGTGCACTGGCTACACCCATGCACGTGCAGTCAGAGTGCTCCCTCGCTTAGAGCAGGGGTTGCCCAGGCATCCCCGCCCACTGGGAACAGGAGGGGTCTCTGTCTCTGTCAGACGTTTATTCTCTGCCAGGCACGTTGTCCGCATTCATCCTGAGAACACAGCTGATGTTGAACTCATGGAAGTGCTCAGAACACGTCGTGAGGCAAACCTGAATTCTTTTTTTTAAAAAATATTTTATTTATTTATTTGACAGAGAGAGGTCACAAGTAGGCAGAGAGGCAGGCAGAGAGAGAGGGAGAAACAGGCTCCCCACTGAGCAGAGAGCCCAATGCGGGGCTCGATCCCAGGACCCTGAGATTATGACCTGAGCCAAAGGCAGAGGCTTAAACCACTGAGCCACCCAGGCGCCCCGAGGCAAACCTGAATGCTAAGCCTCGCTTTGCCATGGTGAAATAGGCGGTTCTGCGTATCTCAGGGGTTAATGGGAAGATTCAGGAAAATTACGTGGATGGAAATCTTCCAGTCTAGAATTTGACAGTGAACAATGTCTGCTGTGATGGTTGATCGTCTATGTCAAGCTGGCTAGGGCCCGGTACCCAGGTACTCAGCCAGACGTGATTCTGGATGTTTCTGTGGAGTGTGTGTGTGTGTGTGTGTGTGTGTGTGTGTGAGACTAAGACTCACGAAAGTGAGACTAAGACTACGAAAGAGGGATTATTTTCCATGGTGTGGGTGGGCCTTGTCCCATCAGTTGAAGGCCCTCCTAGGAAAGAGGAATTCTGTTCCCAGACTGCGTTCAGGCTGAAGCTGAGACACTCCCTTGGGCCTACCGCCTGCAGCCTCACTTGCCACAGTGCATGCTTGCCAGCCTTCACCGTCCATGAGCCCATCACTGGAAATAACTTTCCATCTCTGTACACATCCTATTGGTTCTGTTTCTCTCGCCCATCCTGACTAAAACACCGACGAGGAGGACCACAGTTCAACAGCATGAGGTGTACCAGGATGGCGTAGCAGGCAGTCATTGAAGAGAACAGGTCACACCAGCTTTTTCTGACCTAGATAGACATCGGTCAGAAGACAGTTTAGCTTCTCAAGCACACGACGTCTTCAGCGGACAAGTGCACAGGGGCAAAGCGTGTGCATGCTTACAGGCACAGGGGAGGTGGAAGGGACATGGCACGCTGCTGGCCGATGCCCTCGGACCGTGACCAGGCTACTGGGTGCTGCTGGCAGGCAGGGAGATGCCCTTCTCTCTGTGCTCTGTGGTGCCTTGATTTCAGCGTAGGCCGTTTCTGTCATTAAAAGACCGGCAAGTGCATATACATAATGGGAAGGATTGATTTTGAATCCCCTTCCCAGGCATCTGCTGGCAGGGAGGACAGCGTGGCAGAGTCTGTCTGTGCCAGGGCCCCTCCTGTCCTGGGGCAGCCAACCGGTGCTGCCCTGATCCCGCTCTGGTTACAGAGCCTCACTGACACAGCTCAGAGTGTCCGTGGCCATGTGTGGTTTTAGAGGACACTCGTCCTGCAATTCTGGCCCTGGTTTCCGGGCTCTCCAGGAGCCGGGAGGCCTGCGGCACAGCCGAGGAGGCCAGGGCCGCGCTCTCGCACCTGAGGGCACCATGCAGTATGGAGCTGCTCCTAGATGCCAGACCCTCCTGTGCGCTGAGAGGCCAGGCGCCGCTCGACTGGAGGTTCCCGTGGAGGAGCTTTCTGCAAGCCGCGAGAGCTGTGAAGTCTGGGTGGTGACGCCTGGCCACCTCAGCTTTGCCAGGGGCACTCAAGTAGCCCGATTCCCTTGCAGAGATGCTTGCAGGGTGGGCTGCCCACTGCTGGTCGCTGGCTGGAAGAAGTCCACTGAGGCAGCACCCACATGCGCCCTGCACAGAGACCTGCCTCCTGTCCCCCCTCCACGCAGAAGGACGCAGGACTTGAGGGTCCTAGGCATCCTTCTCGGCCTGCCACCCTGGGCCATTCAACCCAGCACGGGGTCGTCTGAAAGTAACCCCAGTCGCCACCTGTGGACAAGCCCTGCCTCCAGCATCTGAGCCCGGGCAGGCGCCCACAGTAGACATGCACGCATTGGACAAGCGGCATTTGGGAGAGGCACGTCAGAAGCAGCCAAGCGCCAGAGTGGAGCCCGCCTGCCCACATCCGGTGAGCGCCCCTAGCTCCGGAATCCCCAGGAGCTGTGTGGCGGGCGTCGGTCCCCTGGCTCCTGCCGCCTGGAGATGCGGTCGCCCCGGTAGGGCAGACCCAACTGCAGCGGCCCCGGATCTGTTCCGCAGTTGGCTCCCAGAAGCAAGGGCCATTATCCTGAGAAGCCGCGGAGCCCAGGGGCAATCGTGGACTGTCCAGCCACGTGTCCTTTGTCCCTGAGTGTGTGGAAGGGCGGGTCCTGCAGCTGACGTGCGCGGGCCAGGGACCGGGCAATGAGCCTGAAGATGCTTGGAGCTGCTGCCCAGCCCGCCCTGCCAGCGCCCTTCCAGAGCCTGAGGGCTGGGGCCATGCAGCTTCCGTCGTCCTTCCTTCCTTCCTCCAAGGAAGACAGCGGGACCACAGCAGCAGCCCGTCCTCCCGTCGCGGCTGGAAGCGCTGGAGCGTCCGCAAGTGCCGGAGTGTCCGCGCCCGCTGTGAGCATTCGAGGGCCGCAGCCATAAGTGCCGGAAGTATCCCATGCCAGCCGGCAGTGTGGGATGGCCGTAGGACGAAGTGCCGTAAGTACGCCGGAAGTGCCGTAAGTTCGCTGGAAACGTCCGCCGGGCGTTCACAGGGAGCGTGGCACACTGCGGAGCAGGATGTTTTTGAGGCGCCCGGCCGGCCTGCGCCCCCTCCGCCTGCTCCCCCAGGCCAGCTGCCGAGGCGCTGAGAGAGCTCGGCTGTCAACACCCCACTCCTAACAGCTCAGCCCGTTGGGTCACCCTGTGACTCCTTTGCGAGCCCCTCGTTAGTGGGTGCCACGGGCGGCTGCGCACTTCGCCTCCCGTCGCGTGGCTTGTGGCGGCAGAGCTGGGGTTAGATCCCGCGGCCTGCGGGACAGAGGTGCCCCAGAGTCTCCAGAGCCCATGCCCCCCCAGCCGCGAGAGACCGGAACGCGGGCGCCTGGTGCGCTGACGGCTCTGCCCGCAGCTCCCTGGTCCTGAGGAACTGTCGTCCAAGGTGGGTCTCCGGTGGACCTTCCACTGCTCTTACTGGTAGCGAGCTGTCCCCTCCCCTGTCCGTAAGAGTTGGTGCTCTGGGTCATCCAGGCGTAATCTCATGCACTGCTCCAAACGACTTTGTCTCCACCCCCTTTCAGCCAGATATCCCGTGGGCTGCGACAGCCGCGTGGGCAACAGGGCCAAGGACGCCCCCTCTCCACTACTGGGGGAGCTGAGGGGGGGCAGCCCCAGGGGCTGGGGTTCAGGGTGGGCTGCGTCCAAGCTGGTTCTCTCTCTCTGGGATGCTTCAGGGATTCTCGGGGACTCTGGTGGCAGCACCCTGGCATGGGTGGGTTGTCCTTCCTTCCCAGGTGCCCCTCAGCCCTGGCTTCTCGCTGTGCACTCTGCAGACTCTGATGGGATCCACCCCCACCCACCCCAGAGCTGGTCTGTGTCCAGCAGCCGTTCCTGCTCACCCTTTGGTGGTCCTGGAAGGCTTGTGTGCTGTCAGTGGGGTGCACGTGCCGTAGCCCGTGTGGTCAAGACCGATCAGTCCGTGTTCGTCTGGAAGGCTGCCTTGGGCTTATGACCAGGTAGGAAACCTCTTTCCCCGTGGGGAGGAGAGGGAAGGCACCGCAGAGCTTTGGAGAGCCCTGTGGGACTCCGTCTCACCATCCCAAGTCTCCCTGACAGACCTGCGGAGTGTGTGACTTTGGGGTCAACCCTGTGCGGACCCTCCTGAGATGACCTAATGCATCTCTGTAGTGTGTAGATACCGAGCGCCCTGATCTCAGCCTGTGATGGGATGCAGCATCCCAGCATGGACCGCAGCGAGTCCCCCTCCACAAAGGCACACGCTGCTCCTCCTGCCCGAGGACGGATCTCATCCCCTCCTGTAGCACTCGGCTGCCCTGCGGTCTTTTCAGATGCGCAGAATGTGCCAGAAGCAACACCGTGTTGTTCAGGGCTGGCCCCTGAGAGTCCATCCCATGCTCCCACTTCCCTTCAATCCTGCTGCCATGCTGTCAGGGCGAGGGCCACCTGCAAAGAGAGGCCCCTGGGGAGGACAGGCAGCAGGCCGTGCTTGCTGGACGTCTGCCCAGCCTGTAGGAGCGCTCCCAACCCCAGCCGGCCAGCAGAGTGCCGCTGCGCGTGTGTCCCTGCCCCATCAACCCCACTCACGGGAAATGATGTGACCCTGTGGTTCCGCGCCCCCAGATGCTGGAGCGGTAGTGGGCGACTGGAACTGGGAGGCACAGCAGGTTTTAGGGGGAAGGGGTGCTGCCATCGACACGGGTTTGTGATAAGTCTCCGTGCGTGACCTGGCAGGTTGACGGTGTGTCCCGAGGTGAGAGGCAGGGGAAGGGGTGCTGTGAGGGGACACTGGTGGGGTCATTGGGGAGCTCCCCTCTGCTGGGGACACGGGCATCACTTAGATCCCAGTCTCCACTCCCAGGCTGCAGTCTACTGGGGTGTGAGCGGTGTGTCCCAGTCTCGTCGCAGGCCTGCTGTCCCGCCTCTCTGCACACATTTCTGCGCCTGTTGCTGGTGTAGGGTTCAGGCAATGCCCTGCACCCCGTTCTCCCGCGGTGGAAATCCGGTTCACCCAGACGGTGGAGACAGAGCCCTCTGGGCACAGGTGGAAGCCAGCACGCTGCCCGGGGGCCCTGCAGCCGCAGCCTAGGGGTTCCAGGAAACCCGGGCGGACATTTGCTGGCTGCAGTGGGCCAGTAGTCCCGCTCAGCTTCAGTGGGGCCAATAACCCGCTCTCATGGAGAGAGGGGCATCACATGTTTGGGGACCAGCTATGGAACCATCTGGAGGCACTGAGTTTTTCCACCACTGGCTTGGCTTCTGTTTGTGCTGTGAAAACGCTGTGTCCCAGATGGGACTTCCCCTCCCTGGACGCTGGGTGCTGTGGCGGGAGAGTGGCCGTGGTTGCCTCAGGTGACAGTGATGGTGGCCCCCGGCTCTGAAATGGGGCTTGCTTGTTAGTGCAGCAGAGCAGGCTGGGGCCCGCCGGCCGGAGGGCCAAGACGTGGGGCAGGACTCAGGGCTGGCAGAGACGCGGGGATCTAGCTGTAAGGCAAAAGGGGGATGGAAGGTGGAATGAGGAGGGTTTGGTGGCCAAAAGGCTGCGGGACTGGGAGGGAGCTGTCCAGGCAACCCCAGGAGCCCCTGCATTGGGTTAGGTCCCATCCCATGGACAGCCGGCCATCAGGCAGGGCTGAGTAAAGGAGACCCAGAGAAGCCAGAGGAGTCTGCGTGGAGGGCAGCTGGTTGGGGGGGTCCTCGAGATGACCTGGCTTGGGTGATCCCCCACCAGAGTGCACTGGAGTCCCGAGGGCTCAGCCCTGAGCTGGTTCAGCACCGTGTGCTTGGGAACTTACTCATTCATCCTTCCTTCAGCCAGCTAGCACGTTGTGAGGACCTTCTGTCTGCTGGGCACATTCCTCTGCATGGGACATAGAGGGATGGACAAGGCAGAATGTAGCCAGGCCTCAGCAGTTGGAAGTCCGGTAAATAGGCGACCCTGGCCTCCTGCTCACGCCCTACGTCCGCAGGGGAGGCGGTCTCTCCGACCCTCTCTGCCAGGACGTCTTCCGGCACCTTCCTGGCACCACTCGCAGGCTTACCTGGTGGCTGCGTGCCACGTTTGGCCGATGGGTTTAACCTCTGTCCCCACTCCCACGTGCCCCTCTCTGTGTCAGCCTTTCTCGTCCCTCCTGTGTGGACATGGACCCTCGTGTGAGGATGGAGGTGTTCTCAGAGGAAATCCACCACGCCAGGATCGGGGAAGACCTGGCCCCTTGGAAGCTCCTGCTTCCGACACTGGGGCCCCGGGTGTCCTAGCGCAGGTGTGACCTTCACAGCCCCAGCAGTGACGGTTCTGGCTGCTGCCCCCAAATCCAATTCCAAAAATAACATCTATTAGACTCTCATGGACTCCATCTTTACCTTCTGTCCCCACAGCTCCTTCATGCTCACATTGACAGCATCTCCGTTCCCCGGGGTGGTTGCAAAACAGAGTCAGAGTCCACCACGTCTCCTTCCCAGGGCTGGTAAGTGCTGCAAAGCAGACATCCTGTTTTCATTTTTATTGTTGAAGAATGTGTGCCAAATTTCCACAACACGGGATTCTTGTCATTAGGGAGGAGCTTTTATTAGGAGGGCTTTTTCCTCACTAGCAGAGTGGGAACCAGTAAGAGTGTTTCTGGGGTTGGGCGAAGGCTGGTCAGACAGAGGTCAGGAGGTCTAGTGGACACTTGCCGCTGGAGGTTGTTGCTGGCCGAGCAGCACGATGGGTTTTCCTTCAACCAGTCTCAGAGCCACGCTGAGGGGCACACACGTCTTGGAGCCAAGAACACTGAGCCTCCGACCCGTGGCCGGCTTGTTCACCATCCCTACACACCGTTCTCTGCTTCGGGATGTCCAGGTGGGAAGGTAGCATCCTCTGGCCTGTCGTAGACCCTTCCTCACATGCTTCCCGCCAGCCCTTCCTGGCCTCTGGCTAACAGCCCCAGCCAGGTGGTCTTTCCTGGACCCCTGAGCGCATCTTTCCTCCGGGTGGCCCCGTAGAGCAGCACTGGTGGAATTTTTATGGCTCATGTTCTGAACGTCACACCCGAGTTAAATCTGTGCCGATTCAATTAGAACATGTAAGCCGAGGGAGTTCTTCATCCCATGACTGGGTCCTGGACGAGCAGCTTCTCTCTGGACACAGCTGTCCTCACTGCCAGGCTGTGAGCGACAGGCCAGGGCCTCCCTGGTCAGCCTGTGTGCCGAGCGGTCTTGCGGCAGGACGGCAGAACTGGAAGCCCATGCCCCTGCAGACACGGGAGACTGAGGGCCGGGCAGTAGGGGTGGCACACTGCTCAGAGCCACACAGATAGGCTTTTGTCCGGGGAGGGTCAGCCCAAGGCCCGAGTGGCTGTAGAAGCTGCACCTGAGGAGCTGACCGGGGCTTGGGCCAGATGGGGTCCCGGCTTTCGGAAGATGCCATGTCCTGTTGCCCCCAACCTGGGAATGTGTGACGTCACCTTTCAGGAGGGGCTTCACCTATGGGACTGACTCAGGGTTCTCACTGAGGGTGGGGTGATCCTGGATTGTTGGGACACACACCAGGTCAGTGCAAGGAGCCTCCTACGTGGGGGCAGGCAGGTCTGCATCAGATGAAGTGAGACAAGGGAGGCAGAGGCGTGTGTGTGCACACGTGTGTATGTTGCCGTGTGTGTGTTTGCGCGTGGAAGAGACAGACCGGGAGTGAGGGAAGCAGGTGGGGGATTGCCGCCGCCGCTGGAGGTGGAGGATGGCCCTGGGGACAAGGGCACAGTTGTGTCTGGACTCCTCGGAGACAAGAGAACGCACTTGCCTGGGTCCTCCAGAAGGAGCACAGCCCCGAATGTAGACCTCATGGTCCCAGAGCTGCAAGAGAATGTGTTGTGACTTTTCCCAGTGGCCACGGGAAACCCGTTGGAGGCATGACAGCCTGCCTCTAGTTCAAGAGGGAGATGGGCTGTGAGCAGTTTGTCTTAGTACTGACCGCGACCTTGGGGTGGCCCGGAAGCTTTAGGCCACACGTGCACAGTGCCTTTCTTGGCGACTGGAAGACAGGATTATGCAGTTTTAGGTAATCGAATCAATCAATAAGTTAAAGACCAAAAATAGCTGGGGGAAAAAAAAAAAGTCAAGTGTATGTTTTGGCACAAGATGGAACTTGTAAAGTCTCCAAGCAAAAGTTTTCATTCAGACATATTCCGAGTGTTCAGAAATATCTTTCCACCGTGCCGTCCCAGTTACAGTCTCCTGGAATGAAGAGCAGACAACATATTTAAACTGATGCCTGCCTTTCTTCGTTGGCGGATCGTCACGGGCCAGACTGACGGGGTTCTCCCCCACGTGAACAGTTTCCGTGAGCCCGGGGGAATGCTTCTTGGGGGCTGCCCTCTCCTGGAACCCCCAAAGCCCTTCTGTGCTGGTCACCCACCAGCCTCCAGTGCTGAAGGCCGACCTCTGAGAACCCCACCCCAGCGCGTGCATGTCCTGCGCTCCATGGTGCCTGGTGGGGGTAGGGGTGCGTCAGCCATGCTCAGGGAGGGGTTGTCCCCGTGGTTTGGCCAGGGGGTGTGACTGGCCACCAAGGACCTACTTCCCTGAGAAAGGAGGGTCCTCCATTGGGGCAAAGACTGTCGGTGATCGTCTCTGCTCGTCCAGGTGCTGAGGTCCTGCATCTCAGAGAGCAGCACGGAAGGATCTAGGACGGGTGGCGCACCCACCACGTGAGCTCCTGTGGGGGCCTGGTGGCACGTGTTTCTGCAGTTCAGGACTTGGGACCATGCACCTGCTGCAGGCCATGCTTGGGGCTTGACAAAGCCACTGGCCTCAGGGAACTCCTTGTTTTGAGAAAAAAGCTAATCCTTGCATGGGTGGGGCTGCAGGCCCAGCTCAGATGGGTGTGGAGGATCACAGGCAAGGGAGCATCGCCCTGGACGCGGGGGTCTCTCAGGAGCTGCATCTCCCACTTGTGCAGGAGAACCAGGGAGGGGCTGGACACTGTGACTTTCCAGTGGCTTCGGGGCCATGGGCTGGGACGCTCCTTTGGGCCTTTCTTTCCGTGTGGACTGAGAATCCCCAGGGATGAGAACTCTGTCTTTTGCTCCTTCTTGCCCCTTGCTCCTGAGGGGATGACCAGGAGGCCGGCAGGACCAGCACAAAGAATGTAGTCTTCCTCTCCGTCCTGCTTCCCCAGGGCTAGGCCCAGGTCTTGATGTCCAGGGAAGGTGCTTGCCCTGGCCTGGGGCTCCTGGGTCGGTCCTTGGGATGGTGCGCTTGGTGTTGGGGGAGAGGCCTGGCAGCGTCTGATTTCTTCTGCCCTCTCTCCGTGCTCAAGGCCTGCATCCTGATCACACGCCTGGGACGCTGTTCAGATGGTTTGGATGTGGAGACCGTGGCTTCCTTGGAAGCCCATCATCTCTGACTGGCCGAATCCTCAACCCAGTGAGGCAGTGTTCTCTCTGACTTCTGCATGCTCCCGGGGTCCAGGAGGCGTCGCGGCCCCGTCACTCTGTCTGCGCTTTGATGGGCTTCTGCTTTGAGGGCTGCAGAAGGATCCATCATGGCCAAGAAGAGGACATCCCCATCAGAAGGACAGCTGCCCCTGGTCTCCAGCCTCCTGGGCCTTCATGGTTGTCTGTCTTTTCTGCTGCAGGAGGAGCTCAGAGCCAGCAAGTCGTCAACTGCTGGGGTGCCGGTTCAGGTCCCAAGAAGGTGGTGTCTCTATGAAGCGTGGGGCTCTCCTGGCCCCTGTTGCATGCAGGGCAAATTCTGGGTCCCTTGTCTTGGCGGTGAAGATGCCTTTCTTCCGGGGCCAGCCTCTTCTGGATATCCCTCATCCCTGCATCCTGGGTGCTGCACGGAGGGCTAGTTGGGCACATTGCTGGCGGTGGCCTGGTGAGGAGCTCCGGACTTAGCAGAGTCACAAGGCCATGTGAGTCCCTGCCAGCTCTGGTCCACACCAGACCTTGAGACCACCCCACCCAAAAGGAAAGCTTTTCTCGGTTGGTCAAGTCTCTGCTGACAGAGTCCACAGCGTGGAGAGGATCAGAGTCTGGTGGAGAAGGTGACACCAAGAGTGGTTCATGTTATGACCTAAGGGAGTGCAGGCTCGTGTGGGCACACGCAGTGGAGCTGAGGACAGTCATTTGATATAGAGAGGGTGAGGATCTTCAAGATAACTCCTGTGTAATCAGGGCGGGCTTCCTGGCGGAGGTGACCCTAGCACAGTCTCAAGGACGTCATCGTCAGTGGCAGTTGTGCCAAGGGAAGGTTGGGTCGTGTGCAATATTGACAGAGGCCACTGGCGTGAAGTCCCCGTCCCATGTGGTGCAGCGTGGTGTGTGGGGAACTCGCACATTTTGCTGCAGCTGGAGCCCGACACGCTTGCTGGAGGGCGGAGCCGAGGAGTTGCTGAAGCACCAGAGGAGCATATCGGGCAGGAGTCAGGGAAAGTTTAGGGAAAAGTCCACCTACAGGAATCTCGGGGCCTGGTGAGAGCTGACGCCCTCCCACGCTCCTCACTGAGCGAGCAGGTGGGACCCACCCGGACCCTGAAGGATGGGCCTCATGTCAGGCTCCCTTCTGCCTTTGGGCTGTCCTGAGATCCCAGGGTGCGGAGGGGCAGGAAGGGGGCGGCCTACAGCTGGCGTCGGGAGCCTGTTAGACGAAGATGTGCACGTGAGGTAGATTGTGGATCGGCACAGAAGGGGTCCCGAGACGCTGGCTCCATGACACGCAGTGGGCGGAACTTGTGGGCATTTTCCTCCTGGACACAGAGGCGTCATTATTTCAGATGCGCAGGGAGCCGAGACTCGAGCCCCCGTCGGCCCACAGGGTGAGGATGTCTTCCCCGCGTTGTGCTTTAATTGCTGTGCTGGGCACAGCCACCTCCGCGGCCGCTCGTTACTGTCCAGACGTCAGCACATACGACTAAATATCCCCTACTCGTGGAGGTTCCCATCCATCTCACGTGAGGCGTTCCTTCTCACACGAGGTTGAAAACTGCAGGCTCCAACCCCTTCTGACCCTGTGAGTGTCAGAGGCTCCCAGGTTAGCGTCGGTCTCATTTGCTTGCACCTGTGAGCACCCACAGGCCGGGCACAGGGTGGGCCAGCCCTCAGCAGCATCTAGACGTCATGAGTCACCAGCACCATGGCCTCTGGGAAGGGGAGGTCAGCCTGGACTGGGAAGACTGCATGGAGAGAAGTGGTTTCTGAGCTGTGGGCCACAGGACGGCTTCCGGGGCTCCTTGGTGCCCCAAAGTTATTTGCAAACGGGCTTCAGTGTATGTTTCTGTAAACAAGGATATTTTCCCACACAACTAGGACATAGCCCCCGACCCAGGGGGTAGCAACAGTGTGCCTGATCCCAGAGCCCACACCCTCCAGCTGTGCCGGTGACGTGCGTTGCCCAAGAACCATGTGCTTCCCTGAGTTCTCCCTTTCCCTGGGCTCCCTCGGGCTGGAGAGGCCCTCGGCTTTCCCCTGAGGATGCAGAAGGCTACGGGACAGGAGCCTGGGTCCGTGTGGGGCTCCTCAAGAGGAAGGTGTGTCGATGCATCCTCCGCAGGATGGGGTACCTGTTCCCATGTGTCCTGTTGCTGGAGGCGATGGCTCCAGTCCCCTCATCAGGAGGACATCTGTCATGCCTCTGCGCTGCGAGACCGTGCTTCAAGTTGTGTCAGTATTTTACTCGTCGTCACATTTTCAGTTCATTTGTACGTGAACATCTATGTGGACTCACGGTTTCCTGTTTTACTCAGCAGGTTCTAATCCGTTACTACCGCCATTCGATTTCATACTCACATTATCTCGTATTTGACCAGTGGGAGCCCTCTGTGTCCCTTGACCCGTCCTGGCTCTGTCCCCATCATTCTAAGAATGCCTCCTGCTTGACCTTGACCCCTCCAGGTCTGGGATCAGTCCCTTCTCTGAGGAGCCCTTTCTGCTTTCAGTGGAATGTGGTATGTAGTATGGTGGTATGTAGAAGCCCAGACGCAGATGCTAGACGTGCTCAGTGGTATCGGGGCGCCCCTGCTTTCCGGCTTTCTGAGAACAGAGCTGAAAGATGTCTGCGAGATACCATGTCACACTATGTTACGTGTTGTTGTTATCTGCGTGTAGTTCACATATCGTATGTATGGCCGTATGGTGCGTATCCAGATGTACCATCAGTCCCCGTTACGCACACGCTGACACTTCTGCATCAGTCTCCAGACACGGGAAGCCCTGAGTTCACATCGGTACACCTGGTTCAGATTCGGGTTTTCTCCCTGTCGGTATTTGTAACTCCCGCCCCGTGATGACCGACTCGGTGCATCCGAACACAGGGGTGTGAGCAGCAGAACTAGCTCGCATCCCACGGTTTTGGAGGGTCAGGGCGGCGGACCTGGTTCTGGCTGAGGCTGGGAGGAGAGAGTGCCCCAGGCCTCACCCCTGTGACTGAGGTCACTGGCAGTTTCCGGAGCTCCTTGGCTTGTAGACACTCACCCAGTCTCTGCGTTCATGCTCTCCATGTGTGGATCTCTCTGTTCAAATGTCTCCTTGTAAGGACGTTGGTCAGACCGCTTAGGACCCGCCCCGCTCCCGTGTGAACCCATCTTAGCCAGTCAGGCCCACAGCAGTCCTGGTTGGAGGCTCTCATGTGGGCACTGAGGGGCCATGAGCTGCCTGCAGCATGGCCAGGGCTTCTGGTGTAGAACATGAGCAGAGAACAAGAGTGGGCAAGGGGGTCTCCAGCCACCCGTGTGGGTCTGTTTAGCAGGAGGCCCTCACCCACGGAGCGATGTCCAGCAGATCGGTGAGCACACCAGTTTGCAGCTTAGGGCTGGGGTCGGGGGGAGGGTGCACTTCCGATGTCACTGGTGTTAGCCGTGACGTGTCACATGACCAGAGATGCTGGAGTGGGTAGAAGGGTGTGGTGGAGGTGAGCACCGTCCGAGTGGGGCTGGAACATGCTGCAGACCATCGCTTGTCAACCCCTGTCTGATGGTACCTTGCAGGAGGGGGGAGAATGTGGACGTCCTGACGTGAATCTGTCCCAGAAAAGCCAGTCCCCCATGGGGGGGGTGGACCCTCTGCTGGGCCCATGCCGAGGACCCCTGTGTTGATGAGTGAAATTCATACCAGGTGGTTGGCAGGTTTAAGGCCCAACTCAGACCTGGATCTCAGAACCCGCCCGTCGCCCTCTGACGCGGGGACTCCACAGCATCACATCTGCTGCCTGACAAGTGTCGGGCACGTTGGGGTTAGGGGTTGTACTGGTGTCCCGACCTGTCCGGTCTCACAAGTACCCTTAGAGGCCTAGAGAGATCTACAGCCAAGGAAAAGCGGTCCCAGGCCGGATTAATGGGACGGATTGGAGGGGGGCCCGAGCTTCTGGAGCCACATGCCTCCAACCGTCAGACTCGCGTGGCCGCCACCACTGGCCGTGTCCACTCCCCCAGCCCTGGCCCCTCTACTGTGGATGCCACGCTCTTGCTGACCAGCAGGCTTCTCCACCTGTCCTGCTCTCCCGCTGCCCTCAGCCTGTCCTCCACTGGCCAGAGCCCAAACTCTGGTTCTGCCTGCCACATGCATGGCTCTGGGCCCTCACCTCCTGGGTGTGCCCCAAGCGCTCTGCCTCTCCAGCCACTCACCTCCAGGGAGGCCTCCCTGAACCACCCTGTGCCTGCGAACACACGACTGTACCAATCACTGTGTGTAAGGCGGTCCCCTCTCACCTGCCTTTCTGTAGTGACTTCAGTCCTGGGGTCTCCAAGGTCCACCTCATCCTCTCTCCTTGACCCGAGGGAGTCAGCTCTGCTTCCCTGGACCCAGCAGAAGCAAATCAGTCCAATGCGGATGACGAGGCACAGGCTTTCACGGACATTTGAGGTCACCTGCTTCCCAGGCCGTGCTGGTCACCAGGTGTGCACGGACTCTGTCGTCATCAACTCGTAGGAAGTCCCCAGAGCTCTGGTCCATGTGGGCAGGTGTGTGTGACCCAGGTCTTGGTGTGTCGGCCCTGCCCCTGCCTCTCCCCAGAGCATGTGGGGCCTGGCTCCCCGGTTCTGGCAGAAGCCTCCAAGGGGACCCACGAGACGTGGGGTGGGTGTACTGGGCAGCACTGCTCTGGGCTGGGTCCATCGTTGTCTCCATTAACGTGGCTAACACCTCGTCCGACCATGGAATTCAGAAATCGTGCTTCTAAAGTCTCCCCATTTGACAACCGGCAGAGAATGCTAATCCCCCACACAAGGTTATGTTTTATTTTTCTAGGTGGGGAATGTTGCCGTCACCACATAATGACTGCCTTGACACGGTAACGAGGGAATGGGGATTTAAAGCAGTCTGCGATGCGGTGCTTTTGCTGTTCTCTTGTTGGCTGGCTGCCGCCTGTCTGATCGTGTCTCTGTTGAATTCACTGCTTACAAAGACTGGAATTTACCAAATTAAATTTTAGTGAGTTATTTCTGTTCACATAAACGGCAGAGATTAAACCTTTGTGCCTGTGGTAGAGGGACTGTCACCGGGCTAGCCTTGCACAGGGTCATGCCGTGAGGTCCGATAGAGTCCGTGTGCCATCTGGGGACACTTGTCCACACGTGGGGGATGTGAGACCCAGCTGACCACCCCTTTTCTCTCTCCCTGTTGGTTATTTGGGGTGTGGACAGACCCCACACAAGCATGGGCTTCACACGCGGCCGTGCGTCTGGCACCTGTGCCCTCACTGCTCCTCCAGCCCACAGCAGAAGTAACACAGAGGGAATGGACCAGCCAGCTTGGTGGCACCGACCACATTGTGGCAAACCTGCAGGCTGATGCTGAGCGGCTGCCCCAGCCCAGGCAGCCCCAGCTTCCCTGCGGGCATGTGGATGAAATCGCAGAGATCATTGTGGCTGCCTGTTACATAGCAAGAACTGACTGGTACAAGGTGCTCTTGCAGCCGGTGGCCCGTCCGATCTGCGGAGAAAGTCGCATGGTATGAGACAGCCTAAATAATTTTATTTCACTCTTCCACGTGAGAAAACAGGGGCTCAGGGAGAAAGAATGACTTCTTGAGGTCATAAGCTGGTCAGAGAGAGAGCTCAGCGTGTGATCGAGTGTTCTCTCCCAAGGGGGTCAGTGGCTTCTCTGTGGGGTGCTGGGGGGCCCTGAGGGGTTTCCTGCACCTGGCGTCCAGCTGTGTGGGCCTCCCCGGAGCCATCTTCACTGTCACTGGGCATAGATGTCCTGTCGGCATGCCTGGCTGGTGTGTCTGAGCCCCGACCCCGAGGCCGTGTGGCCTGTTGTGCTGGGGGCTGCATATCTCCAGCTGCAGACTGTATGGGTTTGATGAGTCTCCTGCCCCCACTGCCTCGCACATGACCCGATTTGGAGAGAGGGGCTTGGCAGACGAATCCAGTCAAAATGAGGCCACCAGGCTGGGGGTCCAATCCAGTGTGGCTAGTCTCCTGAAGTAAGGAAATAAAGAGGAATTAGGACAAAGATATGGGCACAGAGGGAAGACCATGGTGGGGACAGAGACAGCCGCATGCAAGCCTGGGGAAGGACTAGGAGCAGACCCTTCCTCTCTAGCCGTGAACCCGTGCCCTCATGCTGTCTGGCCTCCCAGTCTGTGGCGCGGAACTCCAGCAAATCCCTGGCCCACTGCCGGCGTCCCACACCTGCCACGGAGCCCACCCCAGTGGGGCCATTGCCTGGGCCTGGACCCAAAGTGTGTCTCGCCTTCTGCCCGCCCCCATTTTCTCTCCTTGGGGCTGGGAGGTGTGGGCGAGCTCAGTAGCATAGCTGTGTAGACCCACGGTAACTTAAAGACAAACTATCAGACGCCTGGACATACGCCCCTGCTACACGGCAGGTCCTGGGTTCTGCGCTGACCAGGCCGTCCAGACCGTGATGCTGAGAAGGGCTGTGTTTGCCCGCGGTGCACGACATCCTGGGCCACTCCGCTGGGGGCCACTCCCAGCACAGAGCCACAGGGCAGCGTTCTCTCCAGGCGCCCATGTCGCTCGCTGGACACGTGGCCAGACTCCTCTTTCCATCTGATTCTAAATCCAAAGATTTGCACTTCCTTCCCGATCCGCTAGCAGAGGCCTGGGCACAGAAATATGAATTGCATTGGGTCCTCACCCATGATGCTCTATGAATCCTGCCTTTCCTGAACTAATGGGGTGGCATAAATCACTCCGGGGAGGACCCTGGCCTGGCAGCCCCCAAGTCAGACAAGTTCATCAGTCCTTGGCCGATGCATCGTCAGAGGGTCTGGGGTTAGTCAGGGGTTGGCCCGTCTGGGACTAATTCCCTCCGGGCAGAGGCAGCTACCCAGAACCTGCTGTCCTTTGGTCAGAGTAAGGCTGCCCTGGGGGCTAGGAGTCTGGCCTTCTGTCCCTGGTGGCCCAGAGACAGAAGTCCAGCCGGCTCCCGGAATGAGCTGGGCAGCCACAGTCTTCCCAGAGGACTGGGCAGGTTCAGGGGTCCTGCCCATCAGCCACTGGCCCTTGCCTCATCTCTCACCTGTACAGCCAGCGCTTGACCCTATCCTCTGCTGGCTCTGGTTCTTGTTTTCCTCACTTAGAGGAGGATGACCCTGCCCGGCCCAGCATAGGGCTTCAAAAGACGCCACACATGAGTGCAAGTGAGCCTTAGCCCAGGGCCTGGCCCACTGGGAGTGCTCCCATCCATGAGGACCTCGTCTGCCCTTGTGCCCTGGCCTTCCACCAGTCTCCCAGGAGAAGGCTTTAGGGCTCTTGGGATGGCCATCTCAGCTGGGGTTCTTCAGATCCCAGCCCAAATAGGGGTCAGCCCCTCAGATGCTCTCAGATGTGGGCCACTGCCCTCCTTCATTGCTACGGGCAGGGGACCAGAGGGACTTGGGGGACAGTGGAGAGAGGGTCCAAGTGTGGGGTTTCAGGGTCTTTCTCACTAGTGGGGTAGACTTCATAGTCTATAAACCCTGTTGCCCCTCCTTGAGACACTCTGAGCCTGTACAGGGCCCAGGGAGACTGGCTGGCCGGGGCCCTCCCCCTGCCACCAATGAAGAAACTGTGGCAGCTTGCAGAGGGGACGCGGTGGGCACAGAGGCACACGGCACAGCGGGATCAGCCTCCCCAGCCTAGGGTGACCTGTAGCCCGGCAACCTCTCCCAGCAACGGCTGTGCCCTCCAGCCTCAAAGAGCCGAGCCCAGGCTGCTTGCTGGGGGCAAGGGTATCAGGGGCCATAGGCATCAAGTGGGAGCAGGAAGCCTGAGGTTCTGACACATAGTTATTTTCAGAAGTCAGTGAGATACACCCAACTCCCAGAGATCTGGGTTCAATTCGTTAAGCTTAGATGATTAATTACAGGGCAATTAAATATCTGATTAAATTAATCCCAAGGTTTGTAAACATTGTTTTGTAAAGAATGTTTGCTCATTAATTAGAATGGCTAAACACAGAAGCAGGGATGGGGGTACAGGAGGGTGGGGGGACAAGGAACCGGAGCGCACCCCTCAGAGGAGACTCTTTCCAGGAGCCTCCCTGTTTTGTGTCCTCATTTGCAAATCGGTGCAGGCAGATGGAGCCTTCAGGAAGCCCAGGCAGGGCATAACAGCGTGAGGAATAGGGACATCCTGCCCCCGCCCCGCTCTTGCAAAAATGTGAGATTCCAAATGCAAGGAAATGAGGGGCATTGTCATTGGGACTGAGACCGGGCAGGGCTTGGGAACTTGGAAGGAATATAGTCTACAGGAAGACAAACAGGACCCATGTTTGGTAGCAGGTGTCTGCTGGGCCATGGTGAAATGTTGGGACGCAGGGAACTCTGATCAAACAGGCCTTCCTGGGCTCCTCCCGCTCCCCATACCTCGCTCACAGTATGACGCAGCTATCTACCAAGAGAGTGCTCCTCCTGAGTTTTTCTAAGCTTTCAGGCAGTTTGAGGAGGTCACAGTTTCTTCCTGAGTTTTTTGGGCCTTGACTGTTTCCAGCTCAAAATTATCTGCGTGGCCAAGGGGCCCATCTTGGGGCAGTTCGTTCTGAATCCCAGTAGTGATCCAGACAGAGCAGAGGGCAGGGGACCCTGGGTCCGGACAAAGGCGGCTCCAGGGGTGCCGGGACAGGAGCCAGGCCAGGATGGGTTAAGCAGGGCAGGAGGTGAGGGCTTGGAGCTGCAGACAGCACTCACAAGCTTTGTTGGGGAGCCTGGGGGCAGAGACCGGGTGGTGGCTGGAGGGAGGTAGGGCCAGGGAGTGACACGATGTTTCATTTTTATTTTTCTTAGGTTTATTTATTTGTTTATTTGAGAGACAGAGATCACAAGTAGGCAGAGAGGCAGGCAGGGAGGGGGAAGCAGGCTCCCCGCTGAGCAGAGAGCCCAATGCGGGGCTTGATCCCAGGACCCTGAGATCATGACCCCAGCAGAAGGCAGAGGCTTAACCCACTGAGGCCCCAGGTGCCCCGACAGCAGGATGTTTTAGAACAGGAATCCCAGAGCCTGTTGATGCTGTCGGCAGATTCTGCAGGGAGTGAGGCCTCAGTGGGCAGGTGCGTGTGCTGACCCCTTTGTAGAGATTGCTGCCACTCCCAGCTGTATTTCTTCTGTTCTCAGGGCCCTGGGTCCTCTCACTGATCTGGCCAGCACCCACACTGGGATGGGATCACCTGTGGGACTCACCGGGTCAGCAGCTTGGAGCCCTGGACCTGCCCTGCCTGCTGGCGTGCTGCAGGTGTACTTGCTCCAGCAACCGTGGCCCATCCACAGAGCCCTGGCTGGGGGTGGAAGCCCTGGGTTCACCTGCTCTGCACCTGCGGCTGTGGGACCCTGGACTCCTCACTTCTCTAACTCTGGAGGGTTGTCTGCTTCTCCTCACTGTGTTTTGTGAACTAGCCTCTCACCTCCGTCCACAGCCCCACCTTCTGGGCTGGAGTTCCCGCTCTTCTCCTTCATTCCCCAAGGGATTTTCCATCTGTCCCTCCTTCCTAGTCCCCTGGGGCCTCCTCCCACTCAGAATGGGGTCTGTTGGGCTTCTCTCTCACCTGTAGCCCCTCCTCAACTGGCAGGCCAGACCGAGCCCCTCCCACCAAGTGCACTCTGTCCTTGAGCCCCTGGGGCATACAAGCCCTCCTGGCCAGCTCTGAGCACCTGTGGGCAGAGCCCTTCATAGTGGAATGCCCAGGCCAGAAAATATAATGAAAAAATCCATTTGTAACAGAAACAGGTGATCTGAGTGACTTAGGAACATAATAAACGCCTGACCTTTGTAAAGAAAATTACAGCCCCTGCGGGTTAGGGACAAGGTGAGAGACATGATCTCTCTCACAATGAGCACACGTCATAGGGGGAGAACAGGTCACCAGCTTCATTTGCAGACACAGCCTCCCTCGAATCAATCCCAACAGTATTTTTCTGTGGGTTCTGCAGAAGCAGACAGATGAGGGTTTCATAGGACACTTGAAAAATAAAAATAGCAAGTCAGAAGGCCTCACCTTTCTGACGTTAGAACACTTTATAAAATAATAATTAAAAATGAATGATGTTGAGAAACCAGATAACATAGAAGAATTTTAATTTAGATCCACCCCCCCCCCCCACCCGCCGTGCTGGAATAGACAACAGATGCCTCAAAGAGCCAAACCTCTTTAAAAAACAAAACAAAACAAAACAAAAAAAACAGGACAGTTAGCACATAATGAAATATTTATATACTAACGAAGAAAGACCACTCTCAGCTTTGAAGCCTCACAAGAAGCCGCAGAGAGAAATATGGGTAGATGACAGCAAGAACAAAGCCAAGACCCGTGTACATGGGGAAAGGCCAGGGGAAGGGAGGTGGTTGCACCAGCTGGGGTGTGCAGAGGGGGAATAGCTGTGCCCACGAAGGGCTCGTCACGGTTCACGAGAGGCAAACGGTGACCCGGTTGCCAGCAGGCTCCGCGTTCCAGCCCGGCTGCTCACATGGGGTGTTCCAGAGAGCCAGCCGCTCTGGGAAAACCGGGAGCCTCGCTGGTCGTCAGAGCGAGGGCAGTCGAAGCCGTCTTGAGGTGCTGCATACTACCTGCTAAGCTGGCAGAAAGGGCCCCCCCCCACCAGATGCCCTGGCAGGGTCGGGGTTGGGGTGTGAAAGTGGCGTCGCCCTTGAACTCGGTTCCTCTCGGTGGTGAAGGAGACGTCACTGCTCTACACAGATGGTGTGTGTATAGTCAGAACATATAGTCAGTATAGTGCGGTATAGTCAGAAACTGCCATCTTTTGGCCCAGTCAGTTTACTTCTGGAAAGAAAAAATGTTCTCCTGGAAATGTGAGACGCGGCCTCTGTCAGTAATGACAGTTCGGCAGAAACCAATGCACCCAGTGATGGGGTTATCTATTAAGTTAGGGCCCTCTGTGTGGTGTTGTTTGTTTGTTGTTTGATTATGAAACCTGTGTGGAAACTTGACGAATGTTTATTACATATTGTTAAGTGGACAGCACCCCCGCCCCCGGATGCAAAATGACGTACATATTATACTTGCAGAGTGACAAGGACAGGACCAGGGCTGGAAGGAGGGTAGACAAGTGGGAGCAGCTCTGTGAGGCTGGGGTTCGGGTGGCCTGGTTGTTACTGCTGTTTTCATTTGAGCACCGGGGGGTGCCCCCCAAGCTGGTGGGGCCTGCATCCCAGGCTCCTTCCCACCCACGGCCCCTTTCCTGGGTCAGTCTGAGCACCCAGTTTGCGGGTGTTGGCCCTGCTTGCCTTCTCCAACACGAGTGTGTGTCTGTACCCCCTGGATGGGCACAGCTGGGCCAGCAGTTTCCCGGGAGCCCAAGAGGCCCCTGTGCTCTCAGCGGCCACAAGCCCTGTGGGTCTGCCACTGCTACAGGACTGAACTGTCCATCCTCCACACCTGGAGAGTTATTGCTGCCACTTCCAAATTGACCAGCTCAGCCATGGGGCCAGAGCCCTCAGCCCCAGAGTCAGCAAGGAGCCTTTAGGACCAACCCAGGGCCAAACTCAGCTTCCCCCCAAACCCCAGGCAGGGAATCAGGAGGCAACCCCCTGCAGCTGTGCTGTAGGTGAGGACCACCCCCGAGAGCTGGGGTCCCTACCTGAGAGGATTACCAGGCCTCCCACCCCAGGGGCTGCCGGGTCTGGCACCTTCCATGCGTCTACCATTCCAAGAGCTGCTGAAGTGTGTGCACGGGTGCACGGGTGTGTGCCTGTGGGCACGCGTGTACTCGGGGTTGTCTTCTCCCCCTCATGCCACAGGTATTTGCTAGCTGTCTCCCCTGTCCTGGCTCTGGGCAGCTGTATTTCCCCAGTGCAGGATGGGGAAGGGGTCGTGATGACTTAGGTTCAGGCACAGCTACAAGCGTGCACATTCCGGGTCCTCCTGAGGGTCTGCAGCACCTGGTGGGGAGTTTGGAGTCTTTCAGATGGGGCCGGACTCTCTCCCCTGCCCTCAAGGCAGGCACCACACCTTCTTCTACCTGGCAGGTGCTTCTAGGTGGCCTGCATGGCTCTGGGGAGGGGCTCCCTCTGTCCTCACCCCATCTGGGAAGTCACCCCAAGCTCTGCAGTTGGTCCCTCCCAGCAGCTCCTGCCCCCAGGCATCACCCACATCACCTCCTGGTCAGGTCCTCCCTGTCCCAGTTCTCTTATTCTGGAACCCTCCTGAGTCCCAGCCCTGGACCTGAGCAGCCCACTGGCTGGGGGTCCCTTCATCTGGCACAGGAGGTGGGAGGCAGGCTGGCCATTCCTGGGGAGGATCAGAGCCACGTTCAGTGACCGCCACTCCCTCGACCTGCGTCCTGTGCTGGGAGCGGTGGGTGACTCCTGCCCCCTCGTGCTCTGAGCACATGTCCCAGCGTTCTGGCAGCGTTGCCCTAGAAGTGCCAGGGAACTGGGGCCCAGGAGAGCGGAATTGAAGGTCCCGGGCTTGAGACCTGCTTCTTGGTCAGGACCCAGGACAGCGACTGTCTGAATGCCAGACTTGGGCCAGAGTGGATGTCTGGGTCTGGCCTGTGCCTGGAGACTCTTCAAGGGCTCCTCCTTCCTTGCACCCCACCTCACATCTGCTTTTCCCCCTCCTGTTCATTTAAACATACGCACCCCCGTTCCTGACCTTTCCAGTCATTCATGTGCACGTCCCATGTTCCTCTTACACACAGCTTTATTGAGGCATGAGGCTCCGGACATTGGAAGGTCATAGTTAGGTCAGCCTGAGGTGCACACGCCCACAAAGCCCTCAGCACACATGGGACAGTGAACACACCCCTCACCCCAGAAGCTTCCTGCTGCCCCCTCCTCACCCCGAGCCGCCCACTGACCTGCTTTCTTTCATTGTAGACCACGTAGCGGTTCCTAGAGTTTTGTAAGCAGAATCCTACTCCTTGTTGCCTCTGGCTTCCTCTGTCATGAACACTCTCCATGTTTCCCCCTGATAGGATTTCCCTCCTGTCGTATGGCCGAATCGTTCTCCATGCCACGATGCCCACAGCTCGTTTTCCCCATCCTCTGTGGAGGAACAGTGGAGGTGTTTCCGGTTTGGGGTGAAAACAAATGAACCTGCAGCGAATATCGACTTGCAAGTCATCATCATGACGGTTCCACGCTTTCCTTGTGTGCCTACACACCGAGGGGCAGGAGAGTCGGATCTTACAGCAGGTATGTGTTTAGCTTTTAGATTGAAATTTTTGTTGAGATAATTACAGGCTCATATGCAGTTTTAAGAAATAACACACAGGTTCTGTGGGCCTTTACCCATTTTCCTCCAGTGGTAACATTTCATAACATCACAATCAGGACACTGACATTGATATACCCATGCCTCTTATTCAGTTTCCCCAGGGTTCCTAATGTTACTATGTTACTAATGTGTGCAATATCTTCAGTTATGGACAGCAGGTCACTCACCAGCTCCCCTGTTGTCCTGGGGAAAGACAATCCTGCCTGCTGGACTGTTCCAACCACAGGCACCTCCCTTGTGCCCCTTTCCCATTCATAACCCCATACAGCCTGTCTGCTTCTGCCCCGGCTCCCTCCCGCAGCACGGCGCCCCAGAGAGCTTTCCAGGCTCTGTGTCTGTCTGTCCTCGGCTCCTGTTTATGGCTCAGCTGTATGAAATGCTGTGGGCATGCCTTCCATTTACCCGTCAAAGGACATCGGCTTGGCCCCAGGTTTTGGCTCTGAGGAATCAAGCTTCTGTGAACAAGTCCACAGTTTTCTGTGGACACAGCCTTCGTTTCTCTGGGACGCTGGTTTAAGAGCTACACGTTTCCCTTTACAAGGCGCTGCTGAACTGTCCTGTAGAGTTGCTCCCCGCGGCGCATTCCCCGTCTCCATCCCCATGTCCGTTTCCACCAAACTGATGGATGTGCTGTGGTGTCTCACCGTGGTTTTTTCCTTTGCACTGTCCTGCCGACTGCTGATGCCAAGCATGTTTCATGTGCTTTTTTCTCAAAAATGAAATGTCTGATGACGTGTTTTTCTCATTTTCTGATTGGATTGCTCGTTTGGATTTGGCTGTGGGTTTTGAAGTTTCTCGGTATATTGTGGCCATGTCCTCTGTAGGAACGACGGTTTGCAAACACCTCCTTGGGGTCTCAAGCTCGTCTTTCCATCCCTTTTACAAGGTCCTTCCCATTCCGATATGCCCCAGCCCACCCATTTTCTGTGCTTTCTGGTGTCAGCTCTGAGAGCTGCTTTCGTTGTCTCAGGTATCAAATTTTTTTCTTCCTTTTTTTGTTCTAAAAATGTTACGATTTCACATTTTAATTGAATTCCCTGATGCATTTTGATCTAACTTTTGTATGAGGCGTGAAGTGACAGGCGAGCTTCAGTTTCTACCTGTAAACGTTCTTCCCCCACCAGACTGTCTGTGCCCCTCTGTCAAACATCAGTGACCCACACTGCTGTGGGCTTGTTTCTGGGTTCTCTGTTCTGCTCTGTCGATCTGTGTCTCTCCCCCCACGGTACCACGGTCATGGTCTTTATCACTGTGGCAGTGGTTTCAAACAGTGATCTCACCCTCTCGGTTCCTCTCCACCAAGATTGCTTTAATTATGCTGGGGGCAGGGTGTCTGTGACTCTCCGAATAAATTTTAGAATAAGCTTGTCTACACCCATAAAAAAACTTGCTGGTGTTTTGACAGAAATTCCATTAAACCCGTACATCAATCTGGGGCTCATTTCACCAGGTTGGATCTTCTAACCCATGAACACAGCTCATCTCTCCATTAGTTTGGGCCTTTCGCTGTGTTCCATCGGCATTTTGGAATGTACAGCATGCCGATCCTGGGCACACCTGAGGATTTCATCCTCTTCGAGGTGGTTGTACATGGCCTTGTGGATTTAATTGCAGTTCTGGCATATTTGTCATTAGCATACAGGACCAAAGTGGATTTTTGTGAGTCGGTCCAATATCCTAGAATGCGCCAAGCTCATGTACTCCATGTCGGAGTGTTTTTGTTGATTTCTTGAGATGTTACACGTTGATAATCTTGTCGTCTATAAATAGAGACAGTTTATTTCCTCCTTTCCAACCTGCAGACCTTTTATACATGTACATATTTCCTGCCTAGTGCAGTAGCTGGAAAGTACAGGACTATGTCAGATGAGCTTGTTCCTACTCGTAGGCAGGAAGCATTCCATTTTTAACCATTAAATAGAACGTGAAGTGTTGCTTGTTTTTGTAGCTGTGTTTTATCAACGAGGGGATTTCATCCTATTGCAAACTTCCTGGATTTTCAAAAAATCTCGAATGACTGTTGGATTTTGTCAAGAGCTTTGTCTGCATTAATTGCTAGGGTTTTTCTCCGTTTATTGAGGCAGTGGATCACATCGATGGTTCTGAATATTCAACCAGCCTTGCACATCTGGAATAAATCCCCTTGGTCATGATATGGAACACCTGTTAGATTCTATTGAATTCTCCTTGACAATGTTTCGTTGAGAGATTTTGCATCTTAATTCATGAGCGATCTTAGCCTCTGTGTTTTTCTTTCTTTGTATACTGTCTGGCTTTTCTTCCAGGGAAATCCTGGCCTCATGAGATGAGCTGGCAAGTGCTTCCTTTTCTGTTTTCCAAAAAAGATCATGGAAAATTGGAGTTAATCTTGTCCCCATCTTTACTGATGTATAATTGATGAAAAATGTGTATACTGGCTGGCAACAGCGTGGCGTTCTGCTGTATGTACACGCTGTGAAATGCTTACCAGGTCAGGCCGTTAACACGTCCATCCCTGACGAAGTTGTTTCTGTGTGTGCCAGAAAATTCTAGAATTCTCTCCCAGCGCATTCCGAGGGTGCACTGTATCGGTGTTAGCCACAGTCACCGTGCTGCATGTCTGACACACAGAACTCCGTCCTGCATAACTGAAGCTTTGTCCCTTTTACCCAACACCTGCCCACTTACCCCGAGTCCCTGGCGGCCAACCTTCCACTCTCTGCTTCTGGAGTTGACTTTTAGGTTCCACACGTAAGTGAGATTATGCCTGGCTGATGTCATTGGGCATAGTGTCCTTCAGGGTCTCTCCTGTTGTCCCAAATGGCAGGATGTCCATCTTTTTTAAGGCTAAGATTCCGTTGTGTGGACAGCCTGTATTTTCTTTACCCGTTCATGAGTTGGTGGGCACCGGCGGGTGATCCCACATCTTGGCTGTTGGGAGTGACGTTGCCGTAAACATGGGGGTGCAGGTGCCCTCGAGATACCACTCCTTTGGGCAAATACCCGGAAGTGGGGTTGCTGGGTGGCAGGGCAGCTGTATTTTTAACTTTCTGAGGAATCTCCGTGCTGTTCTCCTGAGCGGCTGCGCCAGCCTGCACTCCCACCGGCAGTGCACGAGGGTCCCCGTTCTCTGCTCTCTTGCCGGACCCTGCTCTCCTGCGCTGCTGACTCTCGCCATTCTGATGGGGGTGAGGGGATACCTCATTGTGGGTTTGACCTTTATCTCTCTGAAGCTGAGTGATGCTAGCATCTTTTCATGGGTCTGTTGGCCATCTGCATGTCTTTTTCTGAAAAAGGTTATTATTATTATTTTTTTAATATTTGGTAGAATTCTCCCACATGACCATCCAGGCCTGGGATTTTCTGTCAAGTGTACTTTTAATTATGAATTCAGTTTCTTTCATGGTTATGGGGATGTTTAGACTGTGTCCTTACGTTGGTTAAGTTTTGGTTAAGTTTTCTAGAAATTGGTTCATTTCTTTTTTGTTGTATTAGAAATTGTTTGTCCTCTTCTCCCCTAATCCTTTTAATGGCTATAAGCTCCGTAGAGATAATCCCTATTTAATTCCTGTTACTGGAGAACCGTGGCTCCTTCTTTTTTAATTTTCGTCAGTTTTGCCAGAGGTTTGTAAGTTTTATTGACTTTCATGCAAAGAACCAGATTTTTGTTTCATCGATTGTTTTCTACTGTTTTCTTATGTTCACTTTCATTGATTCCTACTCGGATTTTTATAATTTCCTTCCTGCTCCCCGCTCTGGGTTTCTTTTGCTCTTCTTCCCCAGCTTCTTGCAGGACGGACTTAGCTAACTGGTTGGGGATGCTCCTCATGTCTGGTGTATTTCATGCTGTAACATTTCCTCTCGGCACTGCTTTGAAATCGTGGTTTTGCTGGTTTTCGGCCTGAGAAGTGACTTCTGATCCTGAGCTGGATGTGCCGTCCTTCATAGTGGGGGATGTGGGGCCTGGTTTCATTTCTCTATTTAGCAGGGAACCACTGTTGACTGTGTGGGTTGTGGTTCTGATGACAACTTCACTGAAGGGCTTTGTGGTGTCCCTTTGCTCGTCTTGGGTCTGCCCTAGGGCAGTGTCTCCAATGGGGGAGAGGCCTCTCTTCTCCCCACTTCACCCCCTCCTCTGTCCTCCCTTATTGCTTGTAGAAACTGAATTCCCTCTCAGACTGTGTGCCTGGCCACATGGTTGCCCCGTAGAAAGTGCATGTCGCTGGCATCCCAGCGCCCTCCTGCCCTGTCTTCCCCGCTTTCCCACTGCAGGCTCCGCTGCATGTGCCCAGGGCTGGGCCAGCTTCGAGCCCCACTGAGGGCCACACCTGCCAGAGACATTGAGACAGGTGTGGAGACCCAGTGTTCTGACTGGTCCCATGGTACAGAGCTGGCCGAGGACAGTGCATGGGGAGCTAGCCTGGGAGCAGAAAACAGTCAGACCAACTTCATGTGCGTGTCTTGTTGGTCACGGGAAGGCTTCCTTCTTTATCCTGATGGTTCGAGAAGTGGGTGATGGGACCCCATTTGTGCGTTGTCGGGATGGGTCTGGTTGCTGCGTGAGGAAGGCCTGGAGCTGATAAGAGTGTAGCCGGCAGGGGGTGGGGAGAGCAGAGTGGCAGCCATCGTCGGGGGAGCAGCTGATGAAGACCACCCCCCACGCCCGTGACAGGAGAGGGACCCAGCGCATGGCACAGCATGTTTGCCAGGACAGAAAGGAAGGCGAGGTTTGGGAAGCAAGATCCTGAGTGTGGTTTTGGGTTTGCTGAGTTGGTGGCACTTTGTGACATCAAGCAGACAGGGAGATACACACGGGCAGGGCCCAGAAAGAATGGAGATGCTCCTGAGGGATTTATGACCCTAACGGGCAGGGCCCAGTGTCCCACGTGAACCCCACTGCCTGGGGAGAGAGTGTGGAGTCAGAGGACACAGCCCCAGAGCACGGCTGCTGCAGGGGAGGGATGAGCACAAAAGAGAGACACAGACGCGTCAGAGGAAAAGTCAGGAGAAATGTGAACTGTGGTCCTGTTGTGGGGGGGGGTGTCCTGCCTGTGCATGTTTCAGAAGACAAAGGTGAAGATCCCCAAATTCCATAGTAAGGAAAAAGACATCGTAATGGGAAACCAACCAGACATAGGCACAGCACACACAGCCAGTGTGAGCCACACTCCTGGAAAGCCGGCGAGGAGGGATCTCTAGCCGTCCATGTAGCAAAATTAAATACCAGATTTAGAAACACAGCAGAGAAAAAGGGACACTTGCATCCTGTTGACAACGTGCGTTTGGAGGGCAGTTTGGCAGAACGCGTCGAAATTCACTAGCCGCGGAGCCCACGGTGAAAGAAAGCTCACACATCCATGTCAGGATGCCCTGAACCAGAGGACATTTAGGCAGTGTTTCGGCAGAAATGTTTAGAAAGGCCGTGGGAGTAACGTCATCCCGTAGACGTGCTGGACAGAGGACGCACCTGTTTGTGTGGGCGCTGGTGGCCCCGGTGTGACATGGAGCCAGCGTTCTCTCTAGAAACCCCTGCGTGGTCTGAATCACGAGAACACGCTCTTTGTCTGCAAAGCAGGAGCCGTGTGGTTGGGAAGGCAGCCCAAGAGCCAGGACCAGCTCATGCTCCCCTCTGCCATGGAAACCCACAGCTTCGAATGGCATCATTGAGAATGAGTGAGAATGCCATGATTCAGGGCCATGAGACTGGCCAGGAACACAAGGCAAGGATGTGTCTGCACAGGGACACGCACCCAGGTCACAGACTCTGAAGCCACCTTCCACCGTCTTTGGAATGAGGCCACGTGACTCGCTTGTGGAAATGCACCTGAAGTCTCACGAGTGATGCAGGAGACACGCGAGTCCCTCACACCAGTGACTCCACGTGTGATGATGTGAGGAGAGCATTATGAGCCACTGAAAGGTTGACCTTCAGGAATGTTCATGGCAGCATGGGTTGTAACCATGAAGAAAGAGCCCAAAGTGGGCAGGAGGGGGGGCTCATGCCACGAGGGACACGTGGAACAAAGGAAAATGGAAGGAGAGATTCCTTTTTTTTTTTTTTTTTTTTTTTCCCCCCCGTTAAGCAGCCTCCATCCCCAGCACAGAGCCCGAGGCGGGACTCCATCTCATGACCCTGAGACAATGAGCTGAGCTGAGCTAAGAGTCGGACGCTCAACCGGCTGAGCCACCCACGTGCCCCAAAAGATTCAACGTTAAAGATTCCAATTCCAGGAACATACCCTTTGAACGAAAGACCTAAAAATGTTAAATGCCATTGGTGTTTTTCTCTGATGTGGTAACGTCACTGGTGAGTTTTAATATAATTCCATGTTTTCCAAATTTTCTAAAATAAATATGTGTTATCTTTATAGACATCCACCCCCAGAGCACAATAAATTTCCTCTGAAGACACACACGGTGTAACATCGACAGGTTTATGGCCAAAATCGTGAGAGAACCCCAAGGCTGTGCTAGGTTGTCACCAGCAGACAGGACCAGCGAACATTTTAGCAAAGGGAAAAACCTCCCGTGGTCCAGAGGGTTAATTCACAAAACCCAGAAGCTCACAGCCCCACTGCTGGCCTGCTGCAGAGGCAGTGCCCCACCCCCAACCCGGGACAACCTGCACCTGCTGGGATCCAGGTGGGACCGGCAGAACAGCCGTGGTGCAGGGAACGAGCCGGGTCAGCACCACAGGAAAGCCCGAGAAGACCCGCCCGAGTCATCAGTCATCTATAGGAAGCACTCACACTTGTCTCCCTTCATTCTCGCCCTCCGACAGACCAGGAGCAGGTGCAGGGAGAGGGGACCTCTCGTTGCATGCAGGATCCCTGTGGAAGCGTCAGGGGCCAGCAGCCCGTCTGCCCATGGTGCTGGAGCCCCTTGGAGGCCCCATGTCTGCCATCCCAGGTCCAGGCATGGAGACAGGGCAGGTCTGTCCCTATGGCCGCAGAATATCAGACCAGATGGCCTCTCTGTGCTCGGACACACGTGACATTGGCTGAGCCCCGCGCCGGTAGTCAGACGGTCATGGCACTGATGGTGCCCTGCGTGTCCTTCTGTCCGGCCACATCGTGATGTTCCTGAACCATCCCGACCAACCCACAAACCATGGTGGAGATGTCCCCTCTGGGGCTACAAATGCCACTGACAGCGCGTGACCCAGACCGGTCCTCGAGAAGCCCAGCCGGACCCCTGCCTTCGCTCCACCGTGGGGGTCCCTGAAATCACTGTGGCCTCGCTCACCAAAGCAGAACACTGAAAACCACAGAAGTGCTACAAGTGGGGGAAGGGTCGCGAAAGCACCAGGATGTCTGCGCGAGGGAGCCCAAGATGGGGAAAGTTCTGCCCGTGCCAGGACGGAGCGGTCCCTGAGCCCTACCCACCGGGCGAGGAACAGAAGCTGCCCATTCCCTCCCAAGACGCTGCTCGGCAGGAACTGCGGCACCGTCTGGATGGGACGGGTGCCTGCTTCCACGGCCACGACCCCCTCTAGCTCAGGCAGCATGTGGGGGGCAGTGTGTCCCCCTCAGAGCACCGGGAGGGTAGAGTGGGTCACCCGCCACATGGGGCACCTCCAGGTTTGCAGATGGAGCGGCCAGGTCTGGTACAGCCGAGCTCCTTGGACTGGCGATGGCAGTGGGCACTCCCAGGGCTGCGGACTTCTGGCAGGTGTGCAGAAGCCCTGGGAGGGCCCGTGTAGCAGGTGCACACGGCCTTCCACCCACAGCTCTGCTCCCACGTGGGGAGCATGGGAACGCGGGCCTCAGCCGGATGCTGTGAGCCCCCAAGGACAACCCAGATACCCCGAAATGCTAGAGCCACAGAGAACCACTCCAAAGGCTGCTGCTTGGGCTGGAAAGTGCAGGAAAGGCTCCGTCTCTGCCCTAATGGGCGCATCTCAAGAGGCACCAGGTAGGGCAGGCTCCCAGGCATCCCGAGAAGCCCACTTCCACAGCTCCGAGCCAGCAGCGTGGTCAGAACCAGGGGGCCTATCTGGGTCCAAATCCCAGGTCCCCCACGTAGGGGATAGGTGACCTTGGACAGCATATGTGACCTTCTCCGCCTCTGTTTCCTCAGCTACAATCACAGCATGTCCCAGCACCTGCCAGACATGGCCGTTAGGAGGGCAGAGTGACTTCCTACATGGCGAGGGGTGTGGCTTCCACTGGATGAACAAGGACATATGTGCCACCATCACCAGGACGCTCCCGTCCTAGCCCCATACTGTTAACGTGGCCTCCGGTCACAGTCCCCAGCACATGGGAACAGCCCTGACCTCGGCCTACTGCCATACCCCGGGGCCCACATGTGGACCACTGGACCGCACACCAGACCTCAGCACTCTGAGGGTCCCGTTGCTTACCAGCCCCACCTGGCCTTGACCACCGTGTCCCACCTAGAGCTCTCTCACAAGGCCTGGACAGAGGCCTCTGCACCCTGCCCGCCCTCTGCAGAATTACCTCCGAGCCCCGGCTGAGACAAAGGCACACGTGAGACCATGGCCCTTACGCCGGGTTCAGCGCCCAGCCCTGTCCGTCGGCACAACTGATAAGCCGTCCACTCTCCCCAAGCCCGAGCCAGCACGTCCCTCTAACAAACACTCAGTTTGACACCTGCCATCGGGGAAAGCATGATCCTTCCAGCCTCGTGGCCCAGGGGACAGCACTCCGGCCAGCCTGGGGTGCCCACGCAAGCACAGACCACACGGCCATCCCAAACCTGCGTCCGACCCGGGCTCCTGCCCCATGCAGGGCACCGCACATGTGCACGCATCACAAGTGCCCTTACCTTCTGGGAACAAAACCCTGAGCATGCATCCACCATCATGTTGGCCTGCTCCGGGGAGTCTGGGAAGGTGTGGGTACCGTTCTCCGGCAGTTGGAAGCACCCACGGTACCTGACAGTCCTCCCTGTGGGGACGGAATGGGTCTCTGGTGAGACACGGTGCCCCTGGCTGTTGGTGGCTGTTGGGGGGAAACGGTGGGTTCAAGGTCTGGAAAGTGGCAAATAGAGTCAGTGGGGGTTTCAAGCCAGATAGCAGACCACTCTGGACAGCGTGTGGTGGGCCAGGCGCCTGAGACCCTGGGCACCCGAACCTCTCCACCACAGTCACCGACAAAGGGCCACGTGGCTGCAGCTGCTGACCTCAGGCCACTTCTGCCAGCTCCGTGGGATGGTTTTTGCCCCCTCTCTGTCCCTCCTTCCTTCTTCCACCAGCTCCGCAGGATGATGTCTGCCCCCCCTCCATTCCTCCTTCCTTCCGCTAGCTCCCTGAGGATGGTATCTGTCACCCCCTTCCTTCTCCCACCAGCTCCTGGGGAATAGTGTCTGTCCCCCCTCTGTCCCTCCTTCCTTCTCCCACCAGCTCCTGGGGGATGGTGTCCGTCCTCGCCCCATCCCTCCTTCCTTCAACAGATCTGCATTTGGCCACCCAAGCTGCTGATATTCTGGAAAATTTTATGTCCCTGCCATGCAGGTACGAGGAGAAAAGTAGATCCAGAAATGTGAAATGCCACTGCGGCCCCTCGCTGTGCTCCAGGGTCCAGACCCATACTCCCACCAGCCCCAGGAAAGCTCCCCAAGCCCACAAGCTGTCCTCTAGCCCAGGTGGAGTGGTACAGCCCCGAGTAGGGTCCTGGCTGCTGAGCCTTCTGGAATGTTCCAGCTCTGACAGGTTGTACTCTGGCCACACTTGTCAGGGCTGCTTAGGCGGGAGCCTTGCTGTCACGTGCCCGCTTTGCCCGCCCACCTCAATAGCATGGAGACCCCGTCACCAGCCAGTGCCCTGGGTGGCGTCTCCATGCAAAACCGTAGAGCAGGACCAGGCCTGGAGTCTGGGAGCCTGTCAGGTGGGCCAGCACTCTGCAGTCCCGGTGCCAGTGGGCTGAGGGCAGCCCTGGGAGGCCGCGCTGAGCACCTCCCGCCTTCCTGCTAGGGGCCCCAGTCTCCATGAGCAGGTGCGTGGCCCCTCACCCTCTCCCGGGCTTCAGGGACTGTGTAAAGCTATGTAGATATGTACCAATGTACGTCCTCATACACGCATATACGGAGTTGGGTTTCGTTGTTCCTGTTTTTATTTTTGTTTTTCATTACATTGAATAACTCTGTAAAAGTTATCTTTAGAGAAACCTGGGTGGCTCAGTTGGTTAAGCAGCTGCCTTGGACTCAGGTCATGATCCCAGGGTCCTGGGATCAAGCCCCACACTGGGCTCCCGGCTAAGCAGAGATCCCACTTCTCCCTCTCCCTCTGCCTGCGGCTCTGCATACTTGTGCTCTCTCTCTCTCTCTGTGTCAAATAAATAAATAAAAATAAGTTTTTAAAGTTATCTTTGTAAGTTCTTACAAACTGGTACATTTGGTTCTACAGAATAGCTTTCTAGGAAAGGAATAGGTTTTTTTTCTTAGTAGGTATTGTCATATTCTCATTTTACAGATTAATAATACTGAGGCTTTTTAGAACAGAAGGCTGAACTCGGTTAATTCACATTACATTTCAGCCAGCAATCTAAGCCTACCCTTTCACCTCCTGTCCATATCAACATGAAATCTGGAGCATTTAAACTTTCTCTTGGGTTAAATCAGTATATTGACTTCTATTTCCCTAGTAATTAGTCAGTTTCCTTTCTCCCAAGGGTGTTAGTCATTTGGATTTGCACTTGGTACACTGTATATTCATATCTTTGCCCATTTTTAGACTCTGTTTTTTGTGTCTTTCCAGATTAATTTGTAAGAAATTTTTGTGTCTTACTGAAATGAACTCATGGCCCGTTATTTGCATTTTCATTTTTTCCAGATATATCACATCTATCTTGCTTGGTATATCTTTTTTTTTGGATACAGATGGTTTAAATTTCATTTAATAAATGCTGAGTTTCTAGGTCGTCTAGGTGTCTAGCATTGCACATGAGCTATCTAGATTTTCCTGCACTATTGCCAGAAAACAATCAGTGTTTTAATTCAACTGGTGTTAATGTTTGTAAATAGTGTAAGACTGACAGGATCCCTTTTTAATTCCTCGTAGATCAATGCATTGCTGTTTCAGGACTGAATATGAAATTTGCTAGTCTTTTCTCATTGAATGCCTCTACCACGGTTGTTGTGTTAACTTTACTATTTTGACAAGGTATTCAGAGTCTGATGCTTATGGGACTGAGCTACCCAAGCGCCCCTCAATTCCTTTATTCATAACAACTGATTCTCTTTCTCTATTAACTTGTTTTGTCAAAAGTGAGAAAGACCAAGAAATATGTAGAAAATCTGTGATTTGTCTTCCTCATCCCTTCCATGCATTTCTGCCTTTTAATGTCTATTTCTCCTCTTTGCTTCCTGAGAACCTTCTTTCTACTTCTTCCCACCCTCCATTGGTATCACTCCAGCCTCCTGTCGAGCTCACCTTTCTTTATTCCTCTCAAATTAGTCATGTCCTAATGCCTTTCTACATGTTTTCCTATCATGAGATAGGTTGATATATAACTTTGTACTCCGTTATAGTTTTTACAGTGATCCCCCAAAGTAGGTATTATTATTCTTATCAATGTTACTGAAGAGGTTATACGACCTGTCCAAGAACCAAAAAATGCCAAGAAGTGGCAAAGCTTATATTCAAACACAGACATTCTGATCAAAAATGTCATGTGTTTTTTGCTGTCCTTTATTTGTAAATGACTGTTTTGTTTGATTGACTCATCTGAGTTAGGGTGACAGTGATTAAGAGTCAGTAGATAATTTTCCAAAGTTTATCATGTCAATTTTCTACATCAATTGAGAGGACCATGTGGTTCTTCTCTCCTTGATTTGTTCTATCTCATTTGTTGATTTGCACATGTTGAACCACCCTTGCAACCCATGGATAAATCCCACCTGGTCACAGTGGATAATCTTTTTAATGTACTGTCGGATCCTATTAGCGAAGGTCTTGTTCAGAGTCTTGGCATCCATGTTCATCAGGGATATTGGTCTGAAATTCTCCTTTTTGGTTGGGTCTTTGCCTGGTTTGGGGATCAGTGTAATACTGGCTTCATAAGAAAGTCCAGAAGTTTTCCTTCTGCTTCAATTTTCTGAAACAGCTTCAAGAGAATGGGTATTATTTCTTCTTTGAAAGTTTGTTAGGATTCCCCAGGGAACCCGTCAGGTCCAGGGCTCTTGTTTTTTAGGAGGTTTTTGATCACTCCTTCAGTCTCGTTACTAGATATTGGTCTATTCAGGTTGTCAATTTCCTCCTGATTCAGTTTTGGAAGTTTATAGGTTCCCAGGAATGCATCCATTTCATCTAGGTTGCTTAACTTATTGGCATGTAACTGTTGATAATAATTTCTGATGATGTTTCTATTTCCTTGGTGTTAGTCGTGATCTCTCCCTTCTCATGTATAATTTTATGAATTTGGATCTTCTCTCTTTTCTTTTGGATTAGTTCGGCCAGTGGTTTATCGATCTTATTGAGTCTTTCAAAAAACCAGCTTCTAGTTTCGTTGATGTGTTCTTCTGTATCTAGTTTCTATCTCATTGATCTCTGCTCTAATCTTGATTATTTCCCATCTTGTATGTGGGGTTGGCTTCATTTGTTGTTGATGCTCCAGTTCTTTAAGGGACAAAGTTTAACTGATTTAACTTTGATTTATTTGGTCACAGAAATGAGTCTGTGTATGTGTGTGTATGTACATGTGTAAAGCAATTACTTTCCATCTCAGGTATTTTTTTTTCTTCAGGACATAGTTTTAAGTTATTACCTCTACCAAAAAAATCATATTTCAAAATGAGGCAAATAGGTTTAAATGTGGAAATATTTCACATGCCATAGGAGAGTGATTAAGAAACCAGAGTAAAGACTAGAAGTTGAAATTATTATTTATAGGAATATAATGAATAATAAATATCTATTATTTACCAGGGCCACCTACGGTACTCAGAATGTCACTGGACATCTCAGATGTACCCACACTTTACAATTCTAAATACTCAAATATTAGATACTACATTTCTTTTACATGGAACAGCATGCACTCTTTATGGCAAGGCATCATAAACATGTGCATTTGTATTAGAATCTCCATAGGTAGCAAATAAAAACACAGAGGACACAGTTATATATGCTTCTCAGATAAAGGACAAATGTTACTTTTAGTATAAGCATGTGCCATACAATACTTGGGATTCATGTATACTAACATTATCCATTTTTATCTGAATTGAAATTGAACTAGGTATCATGTACTTTATCTGGCAACTATTTTTATGTATCTAACACTATACTCAAATCAGTGTTCATATTGATGTTCAAGACAACAACACCTGCTAACAGCTACATAGGATCATCACATTGCATTAACCTTTTTTTTTAATATTGCGATAGAACCCATATAACATAAAGTTTGCTGTCTTAACCATTTTTAGGTATGCAGTTCAGTAGTGTTAAGTGCATTCGCATTGTGCCACCAATCTCCAGAGCGCTTTCCGTCTTGCAAAACAGAAGTTCTATACCCGTGGAAGAACCCGTCATTTCCCCCTCACTGCGGCCCATCAATCACCATTCTACTTTCTGTCTTTTTGAATTTAACTACTCTAGGAACCTCTTATAAGTAGAATCATGAAGTATTGGGGTTTTTGTTTTTGTTTTCCAGTGACTGTCTTATTTCACTAAGCATAGTGTCTTTAAGCTTTACACAGGTAGCAGGTGTCAGAATTTCCTACCCTTTTTAAAGGCTGAATAGTATTCTACTTTTAGTTCTCTATTCAGCTGTAAATAGATATTTGGATTGCTTTTACCTCTTTTGGTTATTACAAATAATGCTTCAGAGTTGGTGTCTTGGTCCCTTCGGGCTACAGTAACAAAAATCCACTGACTGGGTAGCCTATAAATAGCAGAAATGCATTTCTCACAGTTTTGGAGGCGTGTTTGGGTGAGGGCTCTCTTACAAGATGCAGACTTCTCACTGTGTCTTTCCATGGTAGAAGGGGCTGGGCAGCTCTGTGGGATCTTTCTTATAAAAGCCCTAATCCTGTTCATGAATATTCTACCCTCAACCTATTTACCTGCCAAAGGCCTCAACTCCTAACACCATCACATTGGGTATTACAATTCTAACATTTAAATATTGGGGGATCATAATAATTTAAAGTTATATTTCTTTTTTTATTATTTTTTATTTATTTGACAGAAAGAAATCACCACTAGGCAGAGAGGCAGGCAGAGAGAGAGGAGGAAGCAGGCTCCCCGCGGAGCAGAGAGCCTGACGCGGGGCTCCATCCCAGGACCCCGGGATCATGACCTGAGCCAAAGGCAGAGGCTTTAACCCACTGAGCCACCCAGGCGCCCCGGGATCATAATAATTTAGATCATAGGTTTGATTTCTCCTCAGGCTCTTCTTCTTATCCTATCAATGGCCATTTTCTCCTTGTATTGTCTGTCTACTAGGTAAATCTATATCCTAACTTCCTTTTCTTATTAAAACACCAGTCATACTATGTTAGGGCCAAACTCATTTAAATTTAATTATCTCTTTATGGGGCGCCTGGGTGGCTCAGCGGGTTAAAGCCGCTGCCTTCAGCTCAGGTCATGATCCCAGGGTCCTGGGATCGAGCCCCACATCGGGCTCTCTGCTTAGCAGGGAGCCCCCTTCCTCCTCCTCTCTCTCTCTGCCTGCCTCTCTGCCTACTTATAATCTCTATCTGTCAAATAAATAAATCTTTTTTTTTAAAGATTTTATTTATCTATTTGACAGACAGAGATCACAAGTAGGCAGAGAGGCAGGCAGAGATAGAGGAGGAAGCAGGCTCCCCGCTGAGCAGAGAGCCCGATGTGCAGCTCGATCCCAGGACCCTGGGATCATGACCCGAGCTGAAGGCAGAGGCTTTAACCCACTGAGCCACCCAGGTGCCCCAATAAATAAATCTTTAAAAGAAATTTAATTATCTCTTTAAAGACTGTATCCATATACAATCACTTTCTGAGCTACTAGGATTTAGGAATTTGGAGGGACATAATTCTGTTTGTGATAGGTATAAAACCAAAAGTGAAATTCCTAGATCCTGTGGAAATTTTGTTTTTATTTTTTGAGGAAACTCCACACTGGTTTTCACAGTAACTACACCTTTTTTAATATAACAGTAGTGCATAAGGATTCTCTTTTCTCCACATCCTTCACAACACTTGTTATTTCTTTTTTTGATAGTAGCTATCACAGTGGGTGTGAGGTGCTATCTCATTTTGCTTTTGACTTGCATTTTCCTAATGTTGAACAACTTTTCATGAACTTATAGGATATTTCTGCATCTTACTGCAAAAATGTCTATTCGAGTCCTTTGCCCATTTTTTGGTTTTATTTTACTTATTTATTTTTTAGAGATTTTATTTATTTATTTGTGAGAAAATGAGCACAACCAGGAGGAGCAACAGGCAGAGGGAGAAGCAGACTCCCTGCTGAGCAAGGAGCCTGATATGGGACTTGATCTCAGGACTCTGGGATCATGACCTGAGCTGAAGGCAGACCCTTAACCCACTGAGCAACCCAGGCTTCCGTGATCATTGTTTTAATTGGATTGTTTTGCTGTTGAATCGAAGGAGTTTTTATGTATTCTGGATATTAAACCTTTATCAAATATATGATATGCAAATATTTTCTATCATTCTGTAGGCTGCCTTTCACTCTATTGATTATGTCCTTTATGCACAAAAGTTTTCAATTTTGATGTATTCACTTTTTCTGTGTTTTTGCTGCCTGAGCTTTTCCTGTCATATCAAGGAATTCATTTCCACGTCCTATATCATAAAGACTTTCCCCTGTTTTCTTCTAAAAGTTGTATAGTTGTAGCTCTTACATTTAAGTTTTTGACTCATTTTGAGTTAAGTTTTGTATATGGTGTAAAGTAAGTGTACACTTCATTGTGTTGCTTGTGAATTTGTAATTTCCCTAAAAGCATTTGTTAAAAAGGCTCTCCTTTCCCCATTGAATGATCTTGGCACCTTTGCCAAAGATCATTGGACCATTTAGATGAGAGCTTATTACTGGATTCCCTGTTCTTTCCATTGACCTATAGGTCTGTCTTTTTTTTTTTTAAAGATTTTATTTATTTATTGGACAGAGAGATCACAAGCAGGCAGAGAGGCAGGCAGAGAGAGAGAAAAGGAAGCAGGCTCCCTGCTGAGCAGAAAGCCTGATGTGGGACTCGATCCCAGGACCCTGAGATCATGACCTGAGCCGAAGGCAGCAGCCTAGTCTACTGAGCCACCCAGGCGCCCTATAGGTCTGTCTTTATTCGAGTACTCCGTTGCTTTTAGTATTGTTGTTTTATGATAAGTTTCGAAACCAGGAACTGTGAGAACTCCAACTTCATTCTTTTTCAAGATTGTCTTGGCTATCCTTGTTCTCTTGTGATTCCATATGAATTTTACGATAGCCGTTTTTATTTCTGTAAAAAAAATGCATTGGGATTTTCAAAGAGATCACATAAGTCTACTTTTTGATGGATAGTTATTCTGTTCTTACTCCAATACAGTTCTTAGTATTTAGAGTCACTTCTACTTTTATTAGTTTGGATATTATCTCTCCATGGGAGGTAATGTTAAAGACACTACCAGGCAGCAAAAAGCAGCACTTCTGAGACAGGATAGCATAAAGAGAAAAATAAAAACCTTAATTTACAAGTAACAGAAGTTTAAAAAAAAAGTGGAGATATATATATGTATGTATGTAAAAATCCATTCAAGCTACTTGACCTGTTTGGCACTCGAACACAACGCCCAACAAATGCAGAATACCCAAGGACGCAGGAAATAGTCATTGAGATCAACCACATTCAAGCCCAAAAAACAAGTCTCAAGAAATTTTTTAAAAAGATTTTATTTATTTGAGAGAGAATGAGTGAGAGAGAGCATGAGAGAGGGGAAGGTCAGAGGGAGAAGTGGACTCCCCAAGGAGCTTGGAGCCAGATGCAGGATGAGATCCTGGAAGTCGGGGATCATGACCTGAGCTGAAGGCAGTTGCTCAACCAACTGAGCCACGCAGGCGCCCCTCTCCAGAAATTAAAAAACAAAACAAAACAAAACAGGGTAGGTGCACCTGGGCGGCACCCTCAGTGAAGTGCCCAACTCTTGGCTCTGGCTCAGGTCCTGATCTCAGGGTCTTGCAATTGAGCCCTGAGGCAAGCTCTGTGCTCTCTTTGCCCCGCCCTTCCCCCCCTCCCCCACTCACGTGTGCTCTTTCTCTCAAACAAACAAACAAACAAACAAAAATCATTAACAAAAATGAACAATGGTTGAGAGTGGGAGGGGTGGGGAGAGAAGGGGGCGGGGGCTGGAGGAAGCTGCCCCAGGGCCGCGCTGGCTCAGCGGCCACCACCGCCACCAAAGGGAGCCAAGGAGCGCCGTGAGCCAGGACAATTGCCAGCCGGCCGCGCCCGGCTAGGAGCGAGGAGCGCCTCCAGCGCTGGCCTAGCGCGCTTGGTTGGCGGCCACAGGGCCGCAGGCCCGTCCAAGCAGGCAGCGAGGGCAGCCTGGGGGCAGACAGGAGGCATGGAGACCCCGGGGACTGACTGAGCTGCTGCAGGGCTTTGCGCGGTGCAGGTGGCAGGTGGCGAGGCACCAGCCTGCGAACCTGCTGGAGTTCCCGCTGCTGCACCTCATGTGCCTGCAGCAGGAGAACGGGGGCAAAGACGCGGGGACTTTGGCCATGAGGGTGGGACCTGGGGGGACGCCGGCACCGCCGCTGGGGGCGGCACCCCCAGTAAGGGGGTCAACTTGGTGGAGGAGTCCAAGCACACTGACTCTGAAAACCCGGAGGAGGAGGAGGAAGATGCTGCTGCGGACGCCAGGGCGTTCAAGGCACTGGTAATAAACCTATTCACAGGGGCGCCTGGGTGGCTCAGTGGGGTAAAGCCTCTGCCTTTGGCTTGGGTCCTGATCCCAGCCAGGGTCCTGGGATCAAGCCCCTCATCTGGCCCCCTGCACTGCGGGAGTCTGTTTCTCCCACTCCCTCTGCTCTTGCACTCAAGATCTCTCTCTCTCAAATACTAAGTAAAATCTTTACATAAAGAGACTTTGGGGATAGCTCTGACTGCCCCAACTCAGAGCTGTTGGGAAAAGTGTGAAGACACAGGCAGGGCAGTGCTCATGCAAACAGACAGCTCCCCAGGACCCACCCTGCTTCCCTGTGCATACGGGGTGGTGCTGGTATCGAGGGGACACTGGAGGCTCCCTGCCTGATGCAGGGGACATGGGGTCACATGATGGCACCGTTTCTCAACCTGAGGTGTGTGCTCCAGTAGCTTCTGGAGTTGAACGAAAGGGACACCTGAGGCCGGTGTTCATGCCCTATTTCCCTGGAAATAGTTAAAGAAGCAGCATTCAAATGACTTATATTCCTTCTATTTGTTCTCCAAGTCCACTGTTCAATAATATAATCGTAACTGGTTTGGTCGCGTGTTACCGGCTCCTGTTTCAGGGAGCCTGGGTGGCCAGGTCCACTAGCATCTGCCTTGACTGCCTGTCATGAACTCAGGGTCCTGGGATGGAGCCCCAGTTTGGGCTCTCTGCTCACCAGGAAGTCTGCATCTCTCCCTCTTCCGTGCCCCTCCTCTCTTGCACAGAGGCTCCCTCTCCAAATAAATAAATAGATAAAAAATTAGATAAATAAACAGATAAATAAATAAATCATTCAAAAAAGTAAATAAATAAAAGCTCATGTTTTGGCAAGCTTTCATGTTGGAAGGCACTAGAGAGAAATGACATGTTTTCATTACCATAGCATAATACCTTTTATTTTAAGCACCTTCAGATTTGGCTGGGGTATTAGAAAGGAAAGGATTCACAGAAGGAAAGGGGAGCTGCAAGAACTGTGCACTTTGACTGTGTTGGTCTCATGATGGGTCTTTGTGTGGGGGGGAGGGAGGGAGGCAGGCGCAGGTTGACCGTTTCCCACACTGTGTCATCTGGGCCACTGCTGCTCTTGGGGCTTAGGGGTACAACGAGCTTGTTCATCCTGAAGCCTAGAGGCTCCCCTTTCCTGCACATCACATCACTGTCCAGGGGACCAGTCCCTTGAAGTCTGCCCAACCAAATGCCTAGGTGAAGTCTTTCCTGGGGAACATTCGTAGACACTCTCAGCTCCAGGAAGCACAGTGAGCTGAGACCAGCGAGGGCCCTGGTGCCCTGTGGCTCTGTGCCCTGGGGATGTCAGGGCCAAGGTCCCCTTCTAGAATCTATGGGGCCGCCTGGGTGCCAGACACCCAACCAGGGGGCCTCCTCCATCCGTCTCTGTGCCTCCCCCATCATTGCAGCACCTGTGTGTGCCTTCCAGGTTCTGGTTGGACAGCTGGGAAGGGGGGGGCTGCAGTTTTTAAAATGGATGTGGGTCTTCCCAATCATTGAGACCTATTTTTATTCAGTATTTAAACCCTATTTTCTCTCCGAATTATTTTGATCACATCAGTCCTTCCATCTTAGAGTGGCTACTTTCGAGTGCCTTCTGCTTTGTTTCAGTCATGTCATGCCTTTGCTTTTTGATATTGATGTTTGAGTCATTTGACTTTCTTATTGTTCGTTTTCACTTTATTTTTGGAATTCTCTATTTTCAGAGGGACCTGCTTTTAGCTCTGGGAATGTAGGTTTAGTTAGTCAGTGACTGTTCTTCATTTCTGATTCTTTAGGTCCCCAGATACATGTCCAGAGGGCCATTTCCACCTTGGCCTACAGTTCTATCAGCAAATGTTCCTATTTACAGTCCCAGACAGCAGGCTCACGGCGGGCCTGGGTGAGTGTCACAGACTCCCTAAACTTGTCCTTAAATAGTAAATAAATAAGAAAATAAAATAAATACTAATTAATAATAATAAATAATAAAATAAATTATAAAAAATTAATAAATGAAAAAATTAATAAAATAAAATTAAAATTAACAAGAATAATAAATAAAATTAATAATAAATAAATAAATTGATAATTGCCAGGTTTACAATTCAAGGCAGAATTTTTGGGACCCCTGAATGTCTATGTGTGTTAAGCATCTGCCTTTCCTCAGGTCATGATGCGGGGGTCCTGAAATGGAGGCCCGCATAGGCTTCCCTGCTCAAAGGGGAGTCTGCTTCTCCCTCTGCTGCAACCCCTCCCCCCTGCTCGTGCTCTCCATCTCTCTCTGACAAATAAGTAAATAAAATCTTTAAAAAATTTTGAGGCCAAATTTTAGAAATAACCTCTAAAAAGATGAGCTGCCCGGATGGTTCAGTTGGTGGCGTGTGTGATGCTTGGTCTCAGGGTTGTGAGTTTGAGTCCCACCCTGGGTGTAGAGATGACTTCAGGTATGAGAAATAACCTCTGGAAACAAAGACACCTGTTGTGATAGGAGCAGCAAGATAATGGTAGCCTACATACTGTGTCCTCCCAGCTAGCTGAAATACTGTACACAACATGTAATACCCATGAGATAGTGGGGAGGGTTGATCTGTGCTGTGTCCAGGAGGCCAGGATATTTAGTTTGCTTTTGACAAAGAGGATTTTACCAAAGAGCTCATACCTAGTCTTCAGAAAGTCAGAATTGCAGGTAGCCACCAATGCAGCTTCTCAGACCTTGCCACCTCTGGAAAAAGTTGGGGGAGCAGCTGAAGACAGTGGTTGGGACAAGGAAGGCTAATTTCAGTAGGAGGGCCCAGGCGGCGCCTCTCCCCTGCTGACCGCCAGGGGGCGTGCCGGCTGGATCGAGGCATAGCCTTGGACACGTGACCACTCTCGGGCCGTCCAGTTTAAGGCTGCTGCCCTGGTGGCAGTTATCTTGGGGCGGGGCTTGGGGGTGACAACCGCAGGTAGGGAGCTCTGGAGGAGAAAACCTTGGTTGCCAGAGGAGTCCAGGCTATGGGAGGGCAGGGCCTTTGAGGCCATTGGAGGGCGCACTCTGTGAGTCAGGGTTGGGGGTCCTGGTGTGGGAGGGCCTGGTGCCCCGCGGGGTTTGGGGGCGCTCGCCCCACCCGGGAAGGGGCCCAGGGCGGCCACAGAGAGACCTAAGCTGGAGGAAGGAGCAGCACCTCCGCCTTTGTGTCTCCCTCCCCTCCCGCACAGACCCCCCACACTTTCCTCCCCTCCCTTGGGCCCCTGTTCGAAATGCACTGGCAAAGTTTGCAGTCAGAGCAGACCCTACAATCAAGGCCCTGGGCTTGAAATCTTAGCAATGCTTTTTCCACCTGGAGGAACCCAGCATTGGAGAGGTCTGCCTCTTTCCAGTGGTGTGAGCCCATTATGTCATTTCAACTCCCAGAGCCTCAAACCTCAGGTTGCTGAAAAAAAATGAATGAGAGACTATGTTAGAAGGCTGTTAAACTTTGTAAACGATCGCTGCCTTTCTCAAGCCCTCTGCGGCAGCTGCACTGAACATTTTACATAGGTCAACTCAACCCCAGAATTTAGTGTTCTTGCTTTTATCCTGCCTGTGTGGAAATATGCACTCTGAGGGTACAGCGACTTGTCCAAGTTCTCAGAGCAAGTGAGTGGTGGAACCAGGATTGGGTGCTAGGAGAGACCGACTACAAAGCCCACGCGTTTAACCACTAAACCGCTGCTTCTGTCCTTATTTACATTATGAGAATTGTTGTTAATGCCTGGGTTATCATTTTGCTTGTCTGTGGGAATATGGATATATACAAAGTGAGTTAGAGGGCTCTAAATTATTCCTGGAAAGGTGAGAGGCCCTGGCATCACTATGCTTCCGATTTGGTACAGGCGTTCCCAGAAGTATGAAATTCTTTTTATTCCTGTGGAAAGGAACCAGAGCAGGTATTGCACTGTTCATTGATAGGTTCATGCACTAGGAAATTAAAATGGGAAACAGAGTGAACTGCTAATGGTTATGGTCAATATTTCTCTAAAGGAAACTCCGCAAAGAAGAATGTCAGGTGCAGGGGAGATACTTACCCTGACTGATTCCCAGTCAGTCATGTCAGGAACATCCCTAGTAAGTAGTAATTTTAAGTCATTCATCTATTCATTCATTCATTCATTTGTTCTTTCATTCATTCAGAATCATGGAATGCTCACCATTTGCCATGCTATGGGGATAATACAAATAAGATACAGTCCATTTCTTAAGGAGCTCTAGGGTGTGTAGGGAGGTAGACTGATACGTGAACACCATAAAACAATATCCTAAGTGCAGTGATTGAGTGATGCATGGGAGATATTTACAAAACAAAAATCAAGGACACTTAGCCCAGCTAGGAGGATGGTCAGGGAAGGCCTCCTGGGGGAGGTGTGCAGAGGAGCTGACAGAAAGAGTTCCTAGGGGTTAGTTGGAATGCACTTGTCTTAGAACAGAGTCAGCATGATCATAGTAATGTAGGCTCTCCCCCTGAAGGAGAACTCAGTTGTGGTCCAAGGAGAAGTGACTGTGACTCGCCCATCCTTGGAGATGACCAGTGCCACTTAGAAGAAGGGTTTTGCTGTGTGGTTCTGCTCGGAGGCCAAGAATAAACTTGGCACATGCATGATTCATGTTATTTAAGTACGAAGTGTCCCACGCTCCTTTTAATTTTTTTAAATTATTACTATTTTTAAGATTTTACTTTTTTATTTGACAGAGAGAGTGAGAGAGAGCACAAGCAGGGGGAGAGCAGGAAAGGGAGAAGCAGACGCCCCACTGAGGAGGCAGCCCAATGTGGGGCTCCATCCTAGACCCCAGGATCATGACCTGAGCCAAAGGCAAACACTTAACCAACTGAGCCCCCCAGGCACCCCCCAGGTACCTTTTTGAAACAGATCAGAGTTCCAGTGTGAGGCGAGCACTAAGGCTGGCTGAGTAGGAACAGAAAGAAAAGTAAAGGAGGGAATGAAGCAGCTCTGTACTGTCTTTGGAATCACAATCTTCTTTTATTTCTTTTTTAAGAGAACCCTTGGCGAGTCAAAGGATGCGTTAGAATCAGAACATTTGGAAACAAATGAGCTTTTAAGAGACTTGAGCTCAAAAGGAAAATTTCTTGATTTGGATCAAAGCGGTTCTGAGGAAGCAGAGATTAGTTTCCCTGAAACACAGCCCTCAAGCAAGCTTGGGGAGAAAATCGACCAGATGCCCCAGGATGAACTGGGACGGGAAAGAAGAGAGGTAAAAAGATGATCAGACTTAAGTGAGCAACGAGAGGAAGAATTCCAGTCCATAGAAGAGATCCCCAAGAAATCACTGGTGTCTACCAGCGAGGACATGTTGTTTGAAAGGATGACCGCGCCAACGTGTATCCTTTGGTAAGGGAGTGTAACATGGTTTTTCATGTCCTCTAGTGCTTTAAAAGCATTGTGAAATAAGGGGATTTTATGCATATGGAAGAAAAAAATACCACCAGAAATATCCTTTTGAACTAATAATAGACTTGTATGTTTTGAAGTTCAGTGCTCTGGCGGGACATGGGTCAGAGGAGTGCTGCGTCTGGGCCTGACATCTGGGTCCGACAGGGTTGCTTCCCAGGCAGGAAATTCCGGACGTGCTTTGTCTGTTACCTAGGGTGCCCTTTCTTGTGGGAGACTCAAGGTCAATCTCTCCCTCTCCTCCCCATTCCCCTTCTTTCTCACTTCCTCCTCCGCTCCTCCATGCCTTTCCCCTTTCCCTCCTCTCCTCACCTCTTCTGCCTTAGATGGCTTGATACCTCTTCACAAGTTCCTAAAACTCTTATGGGCTCCTCAAACTGTGCATTCAGAGATGGACCAGAAAGCAAAAGGTATGAAAAAGGGAAAGGCACTGAGAAAGGCACCAGGGGCTCGACTGGCATCTGCCTTTGCCACACAAATATTACCATTTACCAAGAGAAGGAAGAGGAGGAGAGTTTTTCCCTTCCTCCTCCACCTGGCACTGAAAATTGCTTCCTAGGATTCACCTCCCTTTTTTCCTGTAGACTCTGCCTTTGGAAGATTTGTAAGTGATCGGATGCACGTAAAGTGTTTAATGTAGTTCCTGACACATAGCGAGCACTGGACGGGTGTTCACATCTAGACGATGACGGTGGTGGTGGCAAGGATGGTAGTGATGAGGAGGATGATGGGAAACTCCTAGTGGGAGATGCAGACAACTGCCAGCCTCGTTTCTGTAAATGGGGTTTACCTTGAGCAGTGGATTTCAAGGTCAAAACTTGGGCTTGCCCAGGATGAAAGATAGATCAAGTTTTAGAGCCTGTGAAGACTTTTGGCTTGTTTAGCCAGTTAGCATGACACCCGGGGATATCGCTAATGAGAGCAAGTGTCCTGCGTGCCAGGGGTTTGGGCCCCTGTTAGCCTTGGGCTCACTGTAGAACTCAACTCTTCTAGACCACCTCCCTCCGCAAATTTGTTTAGCACCTTTACGACACCTCCTTTCTGTTCCTTTCTCTTCCCGTTCCTGTATTGGTTTTCTCTCTCTTTTATTTTTAAAAATTTTATTTATTTGACACAGAGAGAGAGATCACCAGTAAGCAAAGAGGCAGGCAGGGAGAGAGGGGGAAGCAGGCTCCCTGCTGAGTGGAGAGCCCGATGTGGGGCTCAATCCTAGGACCCTGACATCATGACGTGAGTCAAAGGCAGAGGCTTAACCCACTGAGCCACCCAGGCCCCCCCCCTTTTTTTCTTCCTGTTAAAAATAATAGGTGCTCTTTAGAACTACAGACCAATATCCTTGATGAACACAGACGCAAAAATTCTCGCCAAAATACTAGCCAATAGGATTCAACAGTACATTAAAAGGATTATTCACCATGATCAAGTGGGATTTATTCCGGGGCTGCAGGGTTGGTTCAACATCCGCAAATCAATCAATGTGATAGAACACATTAATAAAAGAAAGAACAAGAACCATATGATACTCTCCATAGATGCTGAAAAAGCATTTGACAAAGTACAGCATCCCTTTCTGATCAAAACTCTTCAAAGTGTGGGGATAGAGGGCACATACCTCAATATTATCAAAGCCATCTATGAAAAACCCACCACAAATATCATTCTCAATGGAGAAAAACTGAAAGCTTTTCCGTTAAGGTCAGGAACACGGCAGGGATGTCCATTATCACCACTGCTATTCAACATAGTACTAGAAGTCCTAGCCTCAGCAATCAGACAACAAAAAGAAATTAAAGGCATCCAAATTGGTAAAGAAGAAGTCAAACTATCACTCGGCATCAGGGAAATACAAATCAAAACCACAATGAGATGGCACCTCACACCAGTCAGAATGGCTAAAATGAACAAGTCAGGAAATGACAGATGCTGGCGAGGATATGGAGAAAGGGGAACCCTCCTCCACTGTTGGTGGGAATGCAAGCTGGTGCAACCACTCTGGAAAACAGCATGGAGGTTCCTCAAAATGTTGAAAATAGAACTACCCTATGACCCAGCAATTGCACTACTGGGTATTTACCCTAAAGATACAAACATAGTGATCTGAAGGGGCACGTGTACCCGAATGTTTATAGCAGCAATGTCTACAATAGCCAAACTATGGAAAGAACCTAGATGTCCATCAACAGATGAATGGATAAAGAAGATGTGGTATATATACACAATGGAATACTATGCAGCCAGCAAAAGAAATGAAATCATGCCATTTGCGACGACGTGGATGGAACTAGAGCGTATCATGCTTAGTGAAATAAGTCAATCGGAGAAAGACAACTATCATATGATCTCCCTGATATGAGGACATGGAGAAGCAACATGGGGGGTTAGGGGGATAGGAGAAGAATAAATGAAACAAGATGGGATTTGGAGGGAGACAAACCATAAATGACTCTTAATCTCACAAAACAAACTGGGGGTTGCTGTGGGGAGGTGGGATTGGGAGAGGGGGAGGGGGCTATGGACATTGGGGAGGGTAAGTGCTATCGTGAGTGCTGTGAAGTGTGTAAACCTGGCGATTCACAGACCTGTACCCCTGGGGATAAAAATACATTATATGTTTATTAAAAAAAAAAATTTGGAAGGGTAGGCGAACCATAAGAGACTATGGACTCTGAAAAGCAACCTGAGGGTTTTGAAGGGTCAGGGATGGGAGGTTGGGGGAACAGGTGGTGGGTAATGGGGAGGGCACGTTTTGCATGGAGCGCTGGGTGTTGTGCAAAAAGAATGAATACTGTTACGCTGAAAAAATAAAATGGAAAAAAATAATAGGTGCTCTTTAAAAAAAAAAGAAAGCAGGGGCACCTGGGTGGCTCAGTGGGTTAAGTGTCTGAGTCTTGATTTCAGCTGGGGTTGTGATTGTGATCTCAGGGTTGTGAGCTTGAGCCCCTCATGGGGCTCTGCACTGGGCATGAAGCCTGCTTGGGATTCTCTCTGCCTCTCTCCTTTGGGCCCTCCCCCCTCTATAAATAAATAAGTTAAAACAAAAAAAAAAAACTTTCAGGCAGATTCCTCTTCTCGCACAGACCATGCCAAATCCATTTCCTGGAAGTGACTACCGTTTCATTTTGGTATAACTGTTTATCTTTCCAGACCTTTTCCTGGGCATCTGTGGACACGTCTGTGTGTGTGCACCCATACACCACACATGCTAGGTTTTGTTTTCTTTACCGGTCAGATCTTCTGCATGACCACTTAGTATGTCTCAGAGGGTTTTCTGTATCAGGGCGTGTAGAACCACTTCCTCATTTTAAATTCAACCGGTGCCCTGTTATGGATGGCGCTTTTTGTTACTTCTGATTTGTTCTCACCAAAGGGGCTTCAACAAGTGTGTTCCTGCCTCTCTCTCTGCCTGCAGCCTCCTCCTTTTCCTTTGGGTCCCTGCCTTACCCCAGAGTCCTGGAATAATTCAGAGTGCTCCTGGTAAGTAGGCATAACCCTGGATACCGACTTCCACCAAGAAAACAAGGTGTCACGCATTTATGAGAAGGAATCTTTGATGATTGTCGAACGCAGTGAAATCTGCTTTGGACCATAGCGTTTTGTGTTCGCGTTTGGAAGGTTGCTGTAAGAGCCGGCTAGCTCCATAACCGTTCACCACGAACGGTAACACTAGGGCCCAGCGTCAGCGGATACCGTGTGCTTTCAATGAGTGTGAGCGCTGCTGGAGCAAGGAGGTCCTGTCAATCCTGAGTGAGTCAGTTGCTAAAAGTCTCTGATCACTTAGCCATCACTTTAGATGCTACCACATTCGATTAATTGGCCTCGGTTAATTTTTTTTTAAGATATTTTTTTATTGATTTGACAGAGATTACAAGTAGGCAGAGAGGCAGGCAGAGAGAGAGAGAGGAGGAAGCAGGTTCTGCGCTAAGCAGAGAGCCTGATGCGGGGCTCGATCCCAGGACCCTGGGATCATGACCTGAGCTGAAGGCAGAGGCTTTAACCCGCTGAGCCACCCAGGCGCCCCCTCGGTTAATTTTTTAAATGGAATGTTTTTATTTTAAGTAATCTCTACACCCAACATGGGGCTGGAGCACTCCCAGATCAAGAGGCATAGGCTTTACTGACTGAGCCAGCCACACGCCCCTAAGGACTATTTATTGGAGCAGTTTAGATTGATAGCCAACGAAATGAAAAGTACAGAGTTCCCATATACTCCCTTGTGCGCCCCACCAGGTTCCCCTTTTGTTAACATCTTCATTAGTGGGGGACATTTGTTAGATGTGATGAGCCCATGTTGACTGTTGTTAACTAACATCCATATTTTACTTGAGGGTTCACGCCTGGTGGTGTGACATTCTCTGGGCTTTGACTAAGGTATGATGAGGTATATCCACCATTGCAGTGTCCTACAGACTTGTGTCACTGCCTTCAAATCCCTCGTGCCCCACTCTCCATCCCTGCCTTCACCCCCTCGCTCCCCAGCCACCACTTTCCCCCCCTGTCTTCATAGATTTGCTTTTCCAGAATATCATGTAGTTGGAATCATACAATGTGAAGTCCTTTTTTTTAAGATTTATTTATTTATTTGTCAGAGAGAGAGAGAGAGAGAAAAAAAACACCTGTTGGGGGAGGGGTAGAGAGAGAGAGGGAAAGAGAAGCAGAATCCTGGCTGAGCAGGGGGCCCAATGCAAGGCTCAATCCTAGGACTCTGGGATCATGACCTGAGCCAAAGGGAGACACTTAACCAACTGAGCCACACAGGTGTCCCCACTGTGAAGTCTCCTTAGGTTGGCTCCTTTCACTTAGCAAAATGCATTTAAGATTTCTCCATGTCTCTTCCTGGCTTGCTAGTTCATTACTTTCTATTTCTGAGTAGTACTCTTTTTGTATGTATCCACAGTTTTTATAAAGTGTTTTCATCACATCCATGATTTTTTATAAAAGACTTTGCACACAAAAAATATGCAGAAGTAAGCTACTGTTGAATTAAAAGTAATAGATTTATAATACCTCTAATTTTTCATTTCAGAAAATTTTTATCTTGGATTTATTCCAGGGAATATGGATTTTTAAAAAGATTTTATTTATTTATTTGACAGATGGAGATCACCAATAGGCAGAGAGGCAGACAGAGAGGAAGGGAAGCAGGCTGAGCAGAGATCCCGATGTGGGGCTCGATCCCAGGACCCTGAGATCATGACTTGAACCAAGGCAGAGGCTTTAACCCACTGAGCCACCCAGGTGCCCCTGAATATGGAATTTTTAATCATGCTTAGGTAATTTTGTCCCTTTGTGCTTCATTCTTCCAGAGGAATTGGTATATGAAGAACAAATACAAATATTCCCAGCTGAATAATTATCTTTCTTATGAAGTTCCTTAGTAACTATACTGTAACTTCCCCCTTCCATATATTTTCATAAAGTAAATTGAATTTCACAATATTAAGTGCTCACTGTGTGTCAGGTACTGAGCAGTCTAGGTTCTGGGGATTAGGAGGATAGGACGTTCTTTCTGTTTACTGTTGACTTTCTTTTCTTTTTTAAGCAAGGTATAATTCACATACCATTAAATTTACCTTCTTAAAATTTAAAATTGTGGTAAAATACACATAAAGTAAAATTTACCATCTTTAAAAAAAAAGACTTTATTTATTTATTTGACAGAGAAAGACTCAGCGAGAGAAGGAACACAAGCAAGGGGAGTAGGAGAGGGAGAAGCAGGCTTCCTGAGGAGCAGGGAGCCTGGCAGGGGCTCGATCCCAGGATCCTGGGATCATGACCTGAGCTGAAGGCAGACACTCAATGACTGAGCCACCCAGGTGCCCCTCATATTTCTTTTAAATCTTTATTTATTTATTTGAAAGGGAGGGTAGGGAAGGGCAGAGGAGAGTCTTAAGCAGACTATTCCTGGAGGCCAATGTCGGGCTGGATGCCACAACCCTGAGATCACGACCTGAGCCAAAGCCAAGAGTCAGTTGCTGATCCAACTGTGCCACCAGGCATCCCTAAAATTTACCATCTTCACCATTTTGAAGTGTACAGCGTCGTAGTAGGTACAGTCACACTGTGGTGCAACCAACACCTGGAACTCATCTCGTGAGATGGAAACTCCCTACCCATTGAACAACTCCCCGTTCCCCAGCCCTGCCCCTGGCAACCACCATTCCACTTTCTGTCTCTATGGATCTGACTCCTCTTGGGACCATGTCCGTGGAATCCTACCGTATTTGTCATTTTGTGACTGGTGGATTTCGCTTACATGATGTCCCCAAGGTCCATCCACGTTGTAGAGCGTTGGTTGCCTTCCTGTGGAAGCCTGAACAGCACTCACATGTTGTTCATCCCTTCATCCGTCATGGGACACTTGGCGTCCTTTTACCTTCTGGTTTCTGTGAAGTATGCTGCTCTAAACATGGGCGTGTGACTGTCTCTTTGAGACCCTGCTTCCAGTTCTTTGAGCTAGGTACCCAGAAGTGTCATTGCTGCATGATACGCTAATTCTGCTTTCAGTGTTTGGAGAGCTCTCCCTGGGGTTTTCCACAGCAGCTGCACGATTTCACATTCCCACCAAGAGTGCCAGTGGTTCCAATTTCTCCACATCCTCATAAAAGTGACCCCTTTAAAGCGCACCATCCATTGCTTTTTAGCATGTTCACAAGGTTGTGCGGCTGTCACCACTGTCTGATTCCAGAACATTTTCATCCCCCACAGAAGAAATCCATATCCTCTCGCCGTCACTCCCCGACCACCTTCCCCAGGCCCCCAGCAGCCACTGGGCTCCTTTCCATCTCTATGGATTGGACTGACCCTGCACTGTGTGTGGCCCCTTTCACTCAGCATCATGGATTCGAGAGCCCTCCAGGCCCTAGCATGTGCTTGAGGATGTTCTTGAAGTGATTTCCCTCACTTTGGGCTGATGATGTGAAATCCTTCCCCTCCAGAGACTGCACCAGGGGTGCCTGGCTTCACAGTTCTGGGTTCGGCACACTCAGTGTCTTGCTGGTCTTGCCTTTGTCTTCCAGACCATGACTTGGTCTTTCAGATGGACCAGTTCTCTTACCGTTTACTACATTCGAGGTGAACACTAGCGAGTCCTTCTGTACGTCTGTGCTCACACTGTGGTCATCGACGATGTCTTCAAGAATACTCAGCAGCACCTTCAGGTATGCAAGTTCTCGTTGTTGCTTTTTAAGATTTTATTTATTTATTTATTTGGAGAGAGCAAGCAAGAGAGAGCAGTAGGGAGAAGCAGACTCCCCTGCTCAGCGGGGAGCCTGACGTGGGTCTGGATCCCAGGACCCTGAGATCAAAGCCTTAGCTGAAGGCCGACGCTTAACCGACTGAGCTGCCCAATATATGGGCATTTATTTGGGCATTTGACATATATTTTAATAAGGACCTTCCTTAAGTCAATGCATAGGTCAAAAACATCACAGAGGGTTTCCCAAAAGCCTAGTCATATTCAGGGATCCATGCCACGTAGGTGCAGAATTTGCTCTCTAGATGTCCAGAAACACACACAGGCCCAGCAAGCAGCCCTTCTTGGAGCTTAGTTGAATGTGCAGCACTGAGCACAGTGCTGATGGGAGGGAGAGGGGGTAGTTTGTATCTGCAGAGTGAGGAAGGAGCAGCAGGCAGACAGGCTGAGAAATAAGGACCATGCCAGGCAGCTGTCCAGCCTCCTGCAGAGTCAGGTGGCTGGGAGTGGCTTTGACGATCCATCCATCCACCCATTCGTTCCTCCATTCATTTATTCCATAGGTATTTACCAGAAACTCTTTGTTTCAGATTCTGGGCATGTAGTCATGAACAAAACAGATCTAGCTCCCCCCCCCGCCGCCCCCCATGGAGCTTATACTCTCATAAATACACAATTATGAATTACAACAAGCACTCCAAAGGAAATGTGGGCTGCTGCAGGAGAGAGATCAGGAGTGAGAGATGGCCCTTCAGTGGGTTGCGCTGGCAAACATGCCCTTTGTGCCGAGATCTGACTCACTGAGGAGGATGAACCAGGGGCAGTTTGGGGAGAAGCAGTCCAGACCCAGGGAGCTCCAGGTTTGCAGGCCTGCCCATGGGGCCGAGAAAGAAGGCTGGTATGACTGACATGGAGTGAGCAAGGGGAGAGGAAGGAGGGAAGAAATGAACTATTTCCTGGCAGGGAGCACTAGCATCTTATTTGTTTCCAGAAGGTTCCTGAGTTACTGAGAAAGGATTGTGGGGGGATGGGAATGAAAGCAGGGAGACCAGCGAAGAGGCTTTTGCTCCAGATCTGCTCAGTGGCCTGAGTGGACACTGTTTAAGGGAGATGAGGCCAGCAGGGCTTCAAGGGGGCTGGAGGTGGGGCAGAACCCCAACATTTATTCCCCACCTGGGTTCAGAGTTGGGCACATGCCTACATCTGTAGGGAGCACTGTCCTTGTGGGGAGTGTGGCTTACACTTTAGGGGTTTGAGGGAGAGAAAATCAGAAAACCACTGGCTATGAAGAAATGCCAGGGGAAGGCCATCGGAGTGGAACTTTCAGCCCGATGAACCTGGAAGAGGAGCTTAGTTTTCTCTGTGGGGCTCCAGCCTCTCTGGCCATCCTGAATCTTTCAGAGCACTTTCTCTGCATTTCTGCAGGGCCACACTAACGCGATCTCCTGCCTCTGCATCAGTGAAGACAGGCGGTGGATTGCCGCGGCCGACAAAGGGCCCTAGTGCCTGATAATCATATGGGACTCCTTCAAGGGTAGGCGTGGCGCAAGCTCCCTTTTCCCTACTCAGTGTAGCATATCCGCAACAAATGAGAAATACCGGTCTGGGCATGCAGAAGCCAGCGGTGGGATGCCGGGAGAGGGTGAAGCGGCCTGGGGAGGCTGGTCGTCCTGTTGCCTTGAGGCCCGGTCGAGTGATATTACCTTCGTGAATTTCCCCATTTACAATTCTTGGCTCTTCAGGCTGAGAAACTTGGTTTGGCGATGTCCCAGAGTAGATGAGGGAGGTTAACACTAACGCAGCTTGGAGGCCCAAGGAAGTGAAGTGATTTTCCCCATCTACAAAAAAAGAGGCTGATCATACCCACTGTTTTAGTTTCCTTGGGCTGCTCTAAGAAATTACCATATGCTAGGGCGCCTGAGTGACTGAGCAGGTTAAGCCTCTGCCTTCAGCTCAGGTCATGACCTCAGAGTCTTGGGATCCAGCTTAGGTGGGAGGGCGCTCGTTTTCCTGAGAGCTGGGGTATTGTCCTAGGCATCTTTTTTTTTTTTTCCTGTCCTTCGTGCCTGACACGGAATCAGCGCTCAATAGTGGGTGACAGTCGACTTCATGAAGAGAATGAACAGCATGCTTGCATAATGCTGAGTTAGTTCTATTATTTATTAAAATGAGATAAAATTCACATAAGGTAAAATTCGCCACTGTGAAGCCTGCGAGTCAGTGGCATTGAGTGTGTTTACAATGCTGTGCCATCGCGGCTTGATTCTAGTTCCAACTGCTGTTTTAAAGTCATCTCTCTGCCCAACGTGGGGCTGGAACCTACAAACCCGAGGTCAGGAGTCACATGGTCCACCAGCTGAGCCTGCTGGATGCCACTAGTTCCAAAACCCCAAAAGAAAACCCCAAAGCCATCAGTCATCCCTACCATTCCCTCTGACCCCACTGACATGCCGGTCCGTCCCTGTGGATTTTCTAATTCTGGACGCTTCATAGCAATGAGCTCGAACAACGTGTGGTCTTTGTGTCAGGCTTCTCTACTTCACGTGATGTATGAGGGTCCACCCCTGATACAGCAGGGGTCCGTGCTTCCTTCCTCTGTATGGCTGCATTGCAGTCTGTTGTATGGATGGAGCACATTTGTTTCCTCCATAGCTTTTGAAACGAGTCCCTCCGGGGAGCAAGGCAGACCTCAAATCGGGTTCCCTGGTCCTGTTTTGCAGCATTCCTGTGCACACAATATTTGACAGCTGCCCAGAAGGCAATGGCATCGGGGCCACAGCCATCACCCGGGATTCCAAATATCTGGCAACCATCTCCGATGCTGAAATCCAGGTATGGGGCACGTGGAGGCGGCCTCAGTGGGCTGGCTCGGCTTGGGCCACGTGGTGATGTGATGCTCTCAGGGAAGGACCGGACCCCATGGCCCCCCGTTGAGGGTTCTCTTCCTGGGGTATAGCTCTCGGTGCCATGTTCCCGAGCCACAGTTACATGGCTACCACGAGAGGTGTCGGGTTTGTCAACAGCCTTCAGGAACCTTCTCATTCTCCTCCATCTGCTGTCACTCGCAGGAAGTTTGCATCTGGAGGTGGACCTCAGCCGTGGAAACCCCAGCATGTACCCTCGACCTCCTCAAAGAGTATGGTGTTCAGGTGAGCTCAGTTTGAGTGTGTAAAGCTATGTCTACAGTCACACCGAGTCCAGGTCCAAACCTACTTTCGGTTTTACTGGCGTTCAGTTATGGTACACTAGTGCTTGTAAAAAAACACTGCCGTGTCCTTGATCTCACTTTAATCTTCCTGATAGTGAGTAATATTGTTCTGAGCATGTATTATGTGCCAGGTTCTGCTAAGTTTGTTACAGCAAGTATCTCCCGCAGTCCATGCAAACGTGCTGGGAAGGAGTTCTTTAGAAATACAATGGACTGCTACTGTTAAGTACTAGATAATTTGTCTGAAGTCACGGGCCAGCGGCCTTTCCTGTTCTAGACATGCTCTTAACTGCTCCTGAGACTCAGAAATTATTAGTCTCAGTTTGCTTGAAGCGACGTGTCAAGGGCACCCACCAAGTCTACTCTTCCATTCTGTGTCGTCGTACTCATCCTTGCACCCTTCGCTCACCACACGGCTGCTCGGTCCCTACGATGCACCAGACACTGTGCAAAGTGCTCACCTGGATGCAGGATCCAGAACCCAGTCAGAGGGCCCAGGTGACTGGGCTCAGCCGGGCACATGTCACGCTGCAGCTTCATGTCCGTGTCTCTCCTTCTGGCCCCCACCGTCCCTCTAGGTCTCCGCAAAAAATTTCCTCACAGCTTTTATAAGCTGAGCTGATACGGTAGCCACCAGCCATAGCGAGTTTTTCTGTTGCTGCCAGAAACCGCTCTGGGACATTTTAGAGCTTGCATTGAATCTGGGGATTGCTTTGGGCAGTTGTCCTCTTAACAATCCATGAGCACAGCGGCGCCTGTGTGGCTCAGTGGGTTAAAGCCTCTGAGCTTCTGCTCAGGTCATGATCCCGGGGTCCTGGGATCGAGCTCTGCATCGGGCTCTCTGCTCCGTGGGGAGCCTGCTTCCCCCCCTCTTTCTGCCTGCCTCTCTGCCTACTTGTGATCTCTGTCAAATAAATAAAGAAAATCTTTAAAACAAACAAACAAAAAGCAAAACAATCCACGGGCACAGGCTGTCTTTCCATTCTCTTACATCTTCTTGAGTTTCCTTCAGCAGTGTCCTTTGCAGCAAACAAACCCTCCACCGAAGGTTTATTCCTAGGTCTTTTTATACTATCATAAGTGGATTGGTGTTCTTCATCCCCTTCGTGGGTTTTCATTGCTAGTCTTTAGAAACACAACTGCTATTTGTAGGATTTTGTGTCACGAAACTTTGCTGAATGCATGTGGCTGCTTGGATTTAAGTCGATTAGAGTGAGATGCAACTACAGATTCAGGTGTCTCTGTGGGGTAAGCTACTGCCTTTGGCTCAGGTCATGATGACAGGGTCCTGGGATCTGGCCCCACATCAGGCTCTCTGCTCAGCGGGGAGCCTGCTTCCCCGCTCTCTCTGCCTGCCTCTCTGCCTACTATGTGATCTCTGTCAATTAAATAAAATCTTTAAAACAAAACAGACAAACAAAACTGCAGATTCATTTCCTTGGGGTCACCACATTTCAAGTACTCCCCAGCCACCTGTGGCCAGTAGCTGCCATGTTTGACAACAGATGAGCCAATGTCTCGGTCACAGAGGAATGTGCTGTGGGCAGCGCTGCAAGGCCCCAAGTCTGGAAGCATTCTTCCTGCTCTGCATTCCTGCTGCCCAGCTGGACCGAACCCTTCAATCTGGGCTTGAGTCACAAAGGGTGAGCGAGCTCTCAGCACAGCCCAGCTTTCTAGTAGGCTGGCTGTTTCATTTCTAGAGCGAACGGTCTCACACCTTCTCTTCTTCATCTCTCCCAGCCCTTCCTCTTCCTCTAGGCTGATGACCTCTCTCATTTTGCATTGAGAGAATGGGGGCCATCGGATACAAACCCCGGCCTGTTCTCACTCCCAGCCTACAACCTGCTTCATCCTCACCACCGTCTCCTGCCCTTCTGCGTGTAAGAGCAGCCACTGCCTGAGATGCCACTCCTCTCGGGCGCTCGAGGCCGTCTCCTGCAGCGATCCGCACCCCCTCTGCTGGGTGATTATACCCCGAGCAGACACACATGCGTTCCTCTCCCCCGTCTCTGGGACACCACTGATGATGCGTCTCCTTCCGACTCTGGCCCTCTGCGCCTCTTCACAGTTACATGTCTCTGAGGTGCTGTCTGTGCCTGCTTTCTGACTTCATCATATCTCATTTACTCTTTTGTGCACAAAATATTTGATCTCTTTATATTTTCATTGCTAAAGGAGGCATACATCCAAAATGTGTACATTTTAAGGCATGAAACAAAAGGTACAGGTGTGTTTACTGCCTGATCAAGAAAGAACACCACCCAAACCCTAGAAATCCCTTTGACCTCCTTCCACAATCCCATCTCCAAGTTAACTAGGGTTAACTAGTTAACTAGTGTCCCCGATTTTGTGTTACACATTCCCATGCCTTCCTGTATACTTTTGTCTAGCAAGTATCTCTTGGTACTTTCCTTTTTTTTTTTTTTTCTGAGCGAGAGAGAGAGAGAGAGAGAGAGAGAATGTGAGCCGGGAGGGGCAGACATAGAGGGAGAGGGAGAGACTCTCAAGCAGACTCCATGCTTAGTGCAGAGCCTGATGTGGAGCTTGAACTCAGGATTCTGAGCTTCTGACCTGAGTCAAAATCAAGAGTCGGATGCTTGACCAACTGAGACCCCCGGGTCCCCTCCCCACCACCACATTTTTTTAAATTCCCATGCTGGAACTCAGGACCCTGAGATCAGGAGCTGTGGGCTCTACTGGCTGAGCCAGCTGGCGCCCCTCCCCCAGTACTATCCTATTTTGTTTTACCTGGGTTTTTTTGGTGCATATGGGGAATCATAATTGCTTCATTTTGTCTGCCTTGTTTCTGAGATTCATTCATTTTGATTACTGAGTTATAATTCACTATTTTCACGCCTATCTAGTCTCTTCTTGTCTTGAGTATAATGTAGCTCATTTATCTATCCTACTGATGATGAACATTTGGTTCTTCTGATCTGTCTTCCACCTACCCACAGCTCTACCAAATCTATGCTTATCACAGTCACTGGCATTTCCAAGTGAAGCGAGCACTATTACATCGGCATGAGCACCATTCCCAGTGGGTGCTGAAGACACCTTCCCTGGGCTCATAGCCTTCCCTGGGCTCCTCTGTGGGCTTGTCCCCTTTCACTGCACACCTTCTAAATGCTGGCCGTCCTCAGGGTTGAGTTGTGGGAGCTCCTCTTAGGGCGACACCTTCTTCCTGGGTGTCCTCATCCATTCCCATGACTTTTAAGTCCTGTGCACTCCCAAGATGCACCCAAAATCCTTCCTCCCCTCTCCATTTCCACTGCCACCACAGCTCCCTGCATGACTACAACATCCTTCAGGCTGAGCTGTGTTCATTCTTGTCCCAGTCCTTCCCGCCTTCCTGCAGCAGCCAGAGTGATAGTTCTTAAGTGAGCCGGACAGATCATACCACTCTCTTACTTAAAGTCTTTGAGTGGCTTCCCTTTGTGATGGGGATAACCCTAAGCTTCCCCTTCACCCATCTCCCAGCATCTACCCTCCTGTTTATTAATGTCTGTTCCTTTGTATGCCCTGGAATTTTACAGAAATGGACTCTTTTTGTGGAGTGCGCTGACTTCTTTTATTCAATTTAATTTTTTTATTTGATTTAAATTTTGAGATTCATCTATGTATGCAAAAATGGTTTATTCCTCTTTATTCCTCTCTATGTGTCCTTTAAAATGTGAATGCTGAGTAGTCATCGAATGGATATGTCACAGTTTGCTGATTCACCTGTTAAAAGACATCTGCCCCGTTTCCTGTTTGTGGCTGTTGAAAACAAAGGTGCATGAACTTTCATGTACAAGTCTTTGTAGGATATATGCTTTCGTTTTTCTTGGTAATTATCTTTGTTTCTGAAGGCTATTTGCCCTAACTATAGGACTGTAGGGGGGTAGTTATTTCCATACTTTGAGGATATTATTGTCTTCAGACTTAACACCATTTCCCTTGAGAAGTCAACTATCAATCTTATTTTTCCCTCTTCTGAAAGTTACATATGTCTTTCCCCTCCTGCCCCATTCTGGCTGCTTTTAAGGTTTTCTGGTAATTGTTAGCAGTTTTTAAGGATGTGTCTGTATGCATATGGATATGTTGTTGATTTTTTAAAAAATCCAAAACTGGTGCCTGGCTGGCTCAGTCAGTGGAGTATGTGACTCTTGATCTAGGCTTGTGAGTTCGAGCCCCATGTTGGACAAAGAGATTACTCCCGAAAAAAGGATAAATAAATAAAAAATAAAATCTAAAAAACAAAAATAAAAAAACATATCTTCTGGAGTTCTTTGAAATTGCAACATCATATCTTTCTTCAGTTTTGCAAAATTCTCTGCCACTACTTCTTTTAAAATCACTTTTACCACCTTTTTTTCTTTCCTGTCCTTTTGGTACTCCAATTATACAGACATTAGACCCGTCCTGTGCTATATGTGTCTTATTGTCTATATTGTCTGTTGTTTTGTGTCTTTGTCCTTCAGTCTGGACATTTTCTCCTATAATTTATCTTCCCATTGTACTGACTGATTATTTCTTTGGCTATATTTTATTTTCTGTTTAATCCTCTTTTGAAGTTTTTTAAATCAGGTTTTTTTTTTTTTCAGATCTAGATTTTCTGTTTGATTCTTTTTAAAAATAGAGTTACTGTGGAGATTGCCCATGTGGCCCTCTACTCTCTGGCACCTCGTGACCACAGTTCTTGTCAAGTCTGCGTGTGTCGATGTTATGCCTGCGTCTCCTGGGGTCCTTGCTGATGATTGCTTCCCTCTTGGTTGTCAGTCGTTTGGAAATGTCTCCTTCTTATGCCTGGTTGTGTTTCATCGGGTGCCCAGTGTCATGCTTTAAGAAGTTTAGGAATAATTTGAGTCTCAGGATGATACCTTCCTCCAAGGAAAACTCATTTTTGCTTCTTGCTGGCATCTGGCAGAGTTAACGAGATTAACTGATTAATCGCATCACAAATCACAGTGATTTGTCGCTGATTTCCAGCCTTTGTGAGGACTTGTCCATGCATTTGCTTCCAACAGTTCTGCCCACCCCTTCCCCCCACCACCCCATCCCCTACCCCTGCTGAGGCCGTTGAGTTGTCCTGAAATTACTTCTCAAACATTGGCACTGGTCCTTCACTTTCCTGGAGCAGGCAAGGAGTAGGTGATGGTGTGGAGGTGGCAGGAAGGGAACTTAAGTCATGTTTCTAGAAACTGTCTCCCAGGGCTGCTCCCTCCATCCCTTCACCTCAGGCCACAGCCACCCCCTCCCACACACATACCCCCACAGGACACGTGCCTCAGTCTCCCCAGGGAGCTCCATGGTGGTGTGGCTGTTGTTCAGCTTCTGCACTTTGTGGTTTCCTCACTTGCGTAGTTACCACAGGGTTGATTTATGGGAAGGGAGCCAGGCAGTCCAGGCTATTCACCGTGTTGGCAGGAATCAGAAACTCTTTCCAGTATCTGGCATTCACTCCAAGTTACCTTTTGGCCTTGTCAAATTTAGATATGTGTATGCAGCAGTTTTTGTCCAAAAGGACACAGGGTAAAGGTTATTAGTGAATATTGTGCTACTTTTGCTTGTTCCAATTTACAGATGATGAATTATAATAAATAAGACTAAAAATGGGGACACATTTGAGATCATTAATTTTAACACTCAGGGTTTCAATTCTATTCCTATTGCTTACAAAATGCTGTTGTCTTTTCTGTTTTTTATTCCTACTCAGCTATTTAATATAATATAAATATTATTTATTTTTAATGCTTAGCTTAGCCAGGGAGAAACAGAAAATTTGTCATAATGTAATATATTTCCATACTTTATATATCAGAACTATCTTACTTTTAATCCAGAAATATTTTGATTTGTCTTAAATGTAGGGACAAGTAGATGTTCATTCCCCGAGTAGAGATGTTTTGGTAATGTAACAGTACAGTATCTACTTAGGAAGGAATAAATATGTATTAAAATATTTCAATTTAATTATAGCATTTACTTTAATCTCATTGGAAACTAGTGTATTAAATCAGAGGCAGAAATTTAAATTTCATTTAATTTTTTTAAAGTAACGAGGCAAATATTTATTTGAATGTATTTAACATGTTTAAAAAATACAGGGTTTTTCAAGACCTTGGATTTTACCCCCTTTTAGAAAGGACATAGAAAAGAGATCAGCATGTATGTGCTGACACAGGGCAGAATTGTGAGATTAAAAAAACATCAAACTTAAACATAAAATTACCACATGCCTCAGCAATTCCTAAATCCAAAAGAATTTAAAAATTTAAAACAGACATTCAGACAAACACAGACATACAAACGTTTGTAGCAGCAGAATGATCGTCAGTAACCAAAGGTAGAAGCAAACCTCATGTCCCTCAGCTACTAAATGCAGAAACAAAATGTGGCCCATCGTGCAATGGACTATGATTCGGCCATACAGAGGAACGAGGCACTGACGCCCACTGCGACATGGATGAACCTCGTACACATCATGGTAAAGGAAAGAAGCCGTACACAACAAACCATGTGCTGTATGAGTCCATCGATGTGAAATGTCTGGAAGAGGAGAACCCATTGAGACAAAGTACAGAATGGTGGTTGCTGGGCCTGGGGAAGGGCATGTATGATAACTTAATGGAGGGGGTCTTCCTTTTGGGGTGATGAAAATGTCCTGAACTAGACAGAGGGGATGGTGCCCAGCATTGTTAGTGCACTAAGTGTCCCCGAATTGTACACTTTAAAATGACTAATGGTTGGAATGCCTGGCTGGCTCAGTCAGTGGAGCACGTGGCTCTTGATCTTGGAGTTGTTTGGGGTAGAGATTGCTTCAAAATAAAATCGCTATTTATTTATTTATTTATTTATTTGACATAGATCACAAGTAATCACAAGAGGCAGAGGGAGAAGCAGGCTCCTTGCTGAGCACGGAGCCCGATGTGGGGCTCGAACCCAGGACACTGGGATCAATACCTGAGCCAAAGGCAGAGGCTTAACCCACTGAGCTTCCCAGGTACCTCTCAAAATGAAATCGTTATCATTAATTGAATTTAAATTTTAAAAATATTTAAGCATAAAATCTTTAAAAAATAATAAAATGATTAATGGTTAATTTTATGGTAGGTGAACCTTACCTCAATTGAAAATGGAAATTTTCAATGCAAAACAAAACCCAAGATTCAATCACCAATTTTCAGTGCTAGTTGTTACTTCTGGTACATGTTGTAGCTTTAATGCCTTAGAAATGTAGCATTCAGATTTTCATTTACTATCATTTAAACTCACAATCATTTGTGGCATTTTTTTTTTTTACACATTTGCTTTTCTTTCAGAATGCTTTCAGATGTTCCTTGAGGCAGGTTCTCTTATCTGAGGAGGTTGCAAAGCTCTGCCCCTGTTTAGATGCATTCCTTTTGATTTTGTGGTTATAGTAGTTCTTTCTTTTAGAAACCAGGTCTTTTTGTAGTGGTGATTATTTTTTCTGTACCCCTCAGTATGAAGAGGGAGGTATACTTGCTCACAGTGCCCCACGTTGAACAGAAAAAGTGAGTATGCTTCCTGCATTTTTATATGCCAGATGCTGTGGAGAGTAAATATGTGTAAGCTTAGTCACTTCGGGCTACTCTTTGTTTGTCTTGATAGTACACCATGGTCAAATCATTGGACATTTTTACTTGGGTCCTTTACTATATTGAATTGTCAATACAGTAATGGAACCATTGTTCAAAATAAAATATTATGGAAGAGAAATTTGACTACCCTGAGAAAATACCCCCCCAAAAGTGATGGCTTTACTAATATGTGTGTGCATACGACAAGGAGTGAAAAGTTATTTCGGAGTGATATAATAAAGAGTTGAACATGAGTGGCTCATTTTTAGGCTAGCCGGTTTTCAGAATAATAAAACATGATCTTAGATATTGAGATGTTTCAGAGCCAGTACAAAGGTGGTGCGTCAGGTGTTGGAGGAAACAGGTTATCTTTCCTGCCTGCTCACCTGGAGCCATTGTCGCATCTGAGGTGGACCTCGGGTCTCGTCTCCTGCCACAATTTCTGCATTTGACACCCATGTAATCTGCCCTCAGTGAGCACCTTATGGTGTTTCTTCTGCTTCCTTTCTTCACTCTTGGTAGGATTTATAGAAATTTATTTTTAAGAGGACATGCAAAAAAAAAAAAATTGAGATGGATGAATACAAAGATGATTCTGTCCAAACCTCTTTTTCATAAATCAAAGTTATCAAACAATAAAGTCAATTCTCATTATGTGTGGCAGTTAAGTTTCACAAAATCTCTGCAGACCTCAGCGAGTACAAAATCATTGCTCCTAGGAGAAGTACAGGATTACGTTCCTGCCAGCCTTGGGTCATAAGTTTCCCCAACAGATAGATACATAACCTTGTCTTCTGTGTGTTTTCTTTTGAAGACATCGCATTTAATACATAATGTTGATGCATCAGCGCTGCCTCACAGCCAGCAGCTCTGAAACACGTGCCTGAATGACATTTATCTAACTCAGGTATATTCTCTGGAAGGTACATCACTAGACTGCCTTTCAGTACCGTGTTTGCATTAGCTTAAATACTGCCCTCACCAACAAAAGCACCTCAAAAACGTGACCCACGTGGCACTAAGCAGACCCTGGAAAGACACTTGTTTACAGCTTGAAAGCTGGAATAAGAAGGCAGAGCATGTCCTCACTGGACTCAGCTAGGAATGTGTGCACAGGGAGAATCAGATTTTTGCCACTCCGTATTTGCACATGTCTGCAGACCATCATGAAAGGGCCACAAGGGTTGATGTTGGGGTTATAAATTGTAGCAAGTAGGTGAGTTTGCAAATACACAACCCACAAGCCATGACAATGTCTTGTATGGAAGTAGAGCAGCTCTTGGGGAGAACTTGATGCCCTCCTTTGACCAGTTATTGTTTTTCTGACCCTCCTGTGCTCAGGGCAGAAGAGGTGAGCCTAGGGTCTTCTCTGTGTCTTTAGAGAAGGGGGCAGCAAACTTGCTGTATCACGTGACAAATGAAGGCATTTCTTTGTTTGATTCATTCGCTGTACATTCATCGTGGGGCTCCACTCACCACTCTGGGTTCTTTCTACAATTCGTCTCCAAGACACTGCCTAAGAAAGATGGCTCTCGGGCGCCTGGGTGGCTCAGTGGGTTAAGCCGCTGCCTTCAGCTCAGGTCATGATCTTGGGGTCCTGGAATTGAGTCCCGCATCAGGCTCTCTGCTCAGCAGGGAGCCTGCTTCCCTCTCTCTCTCTCTCTCTGGCTGCCTCTCTATCTACTTGTGGATCTCTCTCTGTCAAATAAATAAATAAAAAAAAATCTTTAAAAATACAAAAAAGAAAAAAAAAAGATGGCTCTCGTGCTTTTTTTTATGTAGCACAGATTTCATGAGGTGTCAGGGGCATGTCTGTGTATAGTACTTAATTTCTTCTGATGGGAAAATAGTTTATGGGAAAAGTTTATAGTTATAAGACTGGGATAATTATTTTGTGATATCTTACAACTGGAGCATGCTTTTGCACAAGACAGACATTAGTTTCTTTTATCAATCTATGAAACCTCGGTAAGAGAAGTTGAATAGGTATAAACAAGTGGTTAAACACTTTTTCATTTGCTTGAAGCAAACAGTTTCATGAACCCCGTACACAGTCCTTCACTTGCTCCTAGCAAACCTTCAGAGGTTCAGAACAGCCTGCACTATGGCAATTCACGGGGACGAGATTTCTTAGTGATTGGTTTTTTGATTTTGTCTTTTTTCCTACTGTAAATCAATGTAATATTATAAAATATGCCATACTGACAAATGCTTGTTTTATATTTATCACCAACGTAATGTGTAATCTGTCTTCTGAAATGCAGACCTTCAACAAGCTCGTGGGAAAATTTAGCCAGTCAGTCTTTCATTTGAATTTAACACAAATACTTTCCACGACAATGGAAGGGAAGCTGGTTATCTGGGACATCCACCGCCCACCATAGCCTACCTCCGCCTCTGTGGGCTTTCCTCAAATCAAACCTTGTAAATTGGTTCATTTTCAGAAAGAGCGGATCACTGTGTTCATTACAGTTGATCTGTAATTAACTTAATAAAAAGGCAGCTATCAGTGATTATCAAAGTATATTACAACCCTTTTGGATGTATACACATATTTTGTATATGCAGTGAATATTTCTGGAGAAATTCCTTATTAACTGGGAATGTTTGGTGCCTCTGAGGAAAAGAACAGAGAAGCGGGATCAAGGGTGGGGGTGGCTTCACCTCTTCTTATGATCTCATTTGTACTAATTGGTTTGCTTTTTTAAATAATTTTTATTTTTATAAACATATAATGCATTATTAGCCCCAGGGGTACAGGTCTGTGAATCGCCAGGTTTACACACTTCACAGGACTCACCGTAGCACATCCCCTCCCCAATGTCCAAAACCCCACCACCCTCTCCCTACCCCCCTCCCCCCAGCAACTCTCAGTTTGTTTTGTGAGATTAAGAGTCTCTTATGGTTTGTCTGCCTCCCGATCCCATCTTGTTTCATTTATTCCTTTCCTACCCCCCAAATCCCCAACGTTGCATCTCCACTTCCTCATATCAGGGAGATCATATGAGAGTTGTCTTTCTCCAGTGGATTTATTTCGCTAAGCATAATACCCTCTAGTTCCATCCATGTCGTTGCAAATTGCAAGAATTCATTTCTTTTGATGGCTGCATAGTATCCCATTGTATATATATATATATATATACCACCTCTTCTTTATCCATTCATCTGTTGATGGACATCTAGGTTCTTTCCATAGTTTGGCTATTGTGGACATTGTCGCTATAAACATTTGGGTGCACGTGCCCCTTCAGATCACTACATATCTATCTTTAGGGTAAATACCCAGTAGTGCAATTGCTGGATCATGGGGTAGCTCTATTTTCAACTTTTTGAGGAACTCCATGCTGTTTTCCAGAGTGGTTGCACCAGCATGCATTCCCACCAACAGTGGAGGAGGGTTCCCCTTTCTCCGCATCCTCGCCAGCATCTGTCATTTCCTGACTTGTTAATTTTAGCCATCCTGACTGGTGTGAGGTACCATCTCATTGTGGTTTTGATTTGCATTTCCCTGATGCCGAATGATGTGGATCACTTTTTTCATGTGTCTGTTGGCCACCTGGATGTCTTCTTTGCGAAAATGTCTGTTCATGTCCTCTGCCCATTTCTTGATTGGATTATTTGTTCTTTGGGTGTTGAGTTTGCTAAGCTCTTTATAGATTTTGGAGACTAGCCCTTTATCTGATATGTCGCTTGCAAATATCTTCTCCCATTCTGTCAGTTGTCTTTTGGTTTTGTTAACTGTTTCCTTTGCTGTGGAAAAACTTTTGATCTTGATGAAATCCCAATAGTTCATTTTTGCCCTTGCTTCCCTTGCCTTTGGCGATGTTCCTAGGAAGAAGTTGCTGCAGCTGAGGTCGGAGAGGTTGCTGCCTGTGTTCTCCTCAAGGATTTTGATGGATCCCTTTCTCACATTGAGGTCCTTCATTCATTTTTCATCTATTTTCATGTGTGGTGTAAGGAAATGGTCCAGTTTCATTTTTCTGCACGTGGCTGTCCAATTTTTCCAGCACAATTTATTGAAGAGGATATCTTTCTTCCATTGGACATTCTTTCCTGCTTTGTCAAAGATTAGTTGACCATAGAGTTGAGGATCTATTTCCGGGCTCTCTATTCTGTTCCATTAATCTATGTGTCTTTTTCTGTGCCAGTACCATACTGTCTTGATGATGACAGTTTGTAACAGAGCTTGAAGTCTGGAATTGTGATGCCCCCAACGTTGGCTTTCTCTTTCAATATTCCTCAGGCTATTTAAGGTCTTTTCTGGTTCCATATAAATTTGAGGATTATTTGTTCCATTTCTTTGAAAAAAAAAAAAAAGAATGGGATTTTTATAGGGATTGCATTAAATGTGTAGATTGCTTTAGGTAGCATAGACATTTTCACAATATTTGTTCCTCCAATCCATGAGCATGGAACATTTTTCCATCTCCTTGTGTCTTCCTCAATTTCTTTCCAGAGTTCTTTATAGTTTTCTTAGTATAGATTCTTGCCTCTTTGGTCCGATTTATTCCTAGGTATCCTATGGTTTTGGGTGCAATTGTAAATGGGATTGACTCCTTAATTTCTCTTTCTTCTGTCTTCTTGTTGGTGTACAGAAATGTACCTAATTTCTGTGCATTGATTTTATATCCTGACACTTTACTGAATTCCTGTATAAGTTCTAGCAGATTTGGAGTGGAGTCTTTTGGGTTTTCCACATATCGTATCATATCATCTACAAAGAGTGATAGTTTGACTTCTTCTTTGCTCATTTGAATTCCTTTAATTTCTTTTTGTTGTCTGATGGCTGAGGCTAGGTCTTCTAGTACTATGTTGAATAGCAGTGGTGATAATAGACATCCTTGCTGTTGTCCTGACCTTAGAGGAAAAGCTTTCAGTTTTTCTCCATTGAGAATGATATTGGCAGTGAGTTTTTCATAGATGGCTTTGATGATATTGAGGTATGTGCCCTCTATCCCTACACGTTGAAAAGTTTTGATCAGGAAGGGATGCTGTACTTTGTCAAATGCTTTTTCAGCATCTATGGAGAGTATCATGTTGTTCTTGTTCTTTCTTTTATTAATGTATTGTATCACATTGGTTGATTTGCAGATGTTGAACCGACCTTGCAGCCCCAGAATAAATCCCACCTGGCCGTGGTGAACAATTCTTTTAATGTACTGTTGGATCCTATTGGCTAGTATTTTGGTGAGAATTTTTGCATCTGTGTTTATCAAGGATATTGGTCTGTAACTCTCTTTTTTGATGGAATCCTTGTCTGGTTTTGGGATCAAGGTGATGCTGGCCTCCTAAACTGAGTTTGGAAGTTTTCCTTCCTTTATTATTATTATTATTATTATTATTATTATTATTGGAAGAGTTTCAGGAGAATAGGAATTAATTCTTCTTTAAATGTTTGGTAGAATTCCCCTGGGAAGGTGTCTGGCCCTGGCCTCTTGTTTCTTTGGAGATTTTTTTGACTGTTTCAATCTCCTTACTGGTTATGGGTTTGTTCAAGTTTATTACTTCTTCCTGGTTCAGTTGTGGTAGTTTATATGTCTCTAGGAATGCATCCATTTCTTCCAGATTGTCAAATCTGCTGGCTTAGAGTTGCTCATAATACGTTCTTATTATTTTTTGTATATCTATGGTGTTAGTTGTGATCTCTCCTCTTTCATTCATGATTTCACTTAATTTGGGTCCTTTCTCTTTTCTTTTTCATAAGTCTGGCCAGGGTTTTATCAATCTTATTATTCTTTCAAAGAACCAGCTCCTAGTTTCTTTGACTTGTTCCATTGTTTTTCTGGTTTCTATTTCATTGATTTCTGCTCTGTCTTTGTGATTTTTCTTCTCCGGATGGGTTTAGGCTTCCTTTGCTGTTCTTTCTCCAGCTCCTTAAGGTGTAGGGTTAGGTTGTTCATTGGAGATCTTTCTTGTTTCTTGAGAAGGGCTTGTATTGCTATATATTTTCCTCTCAGGACTGCCTTTGCTGTGTCCCACAGATTTTGAATCATTGTGTTTTCATTATCATTTGTTTCCATAATTTTTTTCAATTCTTTTTTAATTTCCTGGTTGACTCAGTCATTCTTTAGAAGGATGCTCTTTAGTCTCCATGTATTCGGGTTCTTCCCAAATTTCCTCTTATGAATGAGTTCTAGCATCAGAGGATTGTGGTCTGAAAATATGCAGGGAGTGATCCCAATCTTTTGATGCCAGTTGAGACCTGATTTATGACCCAGTATGTGATCTATTCTGGAGAATGTTCCATGTGCACTAGAGAAGAATGTGTATTCTGTTGCTTTGGGATGGAATGTTCTAAGGATATCTGTGATGTCTATCTGGTCCAGTGTGTCATTAAGGCCTTTATTTCCTTGTTGATCTTTTTCTTGGATCATCTGCCCATTTCAATGATGGAGTGTTAAAGTCCCCTACTATTATTGTATTATTATTGATGTGTTTCTTTGATTTTGTTCTTAATTGGTTTATATAGTTGGCTGCTCCCATGATAGGGGCATAGATATTTGAAATTGTTAGATCTCCTTCCTGGACAGACACTTTGAGGATGATATAATCTCCTTCCTCATCTCTTACTATAGTCTTTGGCTTAAAATCTAATTGATATGATATAAGGATTGCCACCCCAGCTTTCTTTTTTGAACATTAGCATGGTAAATTGTTTTCCACCCCTCACTTTCAATCTGGAGGTGACTTTGGGTCTAAAATGATTTTCTCATAGACAACCTATTGATGGTTTTGGTGTTTTTTTTTAATCCATTCTGATACCCTGCCCTGTGTCTTTTGATTGGGCATTTAGCCCATTATATTCCGGGTAACTATTGAGAGATATGAATTTAGTGCCATTGTATTGCCTCTGCAGTGAATATTACTATATATTGTCTCTGTTCCTTTCTGGTCTACTATTTTTAGGCTCTCTCGTTGCTTAGAGGACCCCTTTCAATATTTTCTGTAGAGCTGGTTTGGTGTTTACAAATTCTTTGTTTGTCCTGGAAAGTTTTTATCTCTCCTTTTATTTTCAATGATAGCCTAGCTGGATATAGGATTCTTGGCTGCACGTTTTTGTCGTTTAGTACTCTGAATATATCATGCCAGCTCTTTCTGGCCTGCCACGTCTTTGTGGATAAGTATGCTGCCAATCTAATATTTTTACCATTGTATGTTACAGACTTCGTGTCCTGTGATGCTTTAAGGATTTTCTCTTTGTCGCTAAGACTTGTAAATTTTACTATTAGATGACAGGGTGTGGACCTATTCTTACTGATTTTGAGGGGGTTCTCTGCACCTCCTGGATTTTGATGCTTTTTCCCTTTGCCATATTAGGGAAATTCTCTGCAATAATTCTCTGCAATATACCTTCTGCTCCCCTCTCTCTTTCTTCTTCTGGAATCCCAATTATTCTGACGTTGTTTCATCTTATGGTATCTCTTATCTCTCAGTTTCTCCCCTTGTGGTCCAGTAGTTGTTTCTCTCTCTTTTGCTCAGCTTCTCTGTCATTTGGTCTTCTATATCACTCATTCTCTCTTCGGCCTCATTTATCCTAACAGTGAGAGCCTCCATTTTTTTATCGTACGTCATTAACAGCTTTTTTAAATTTCAACTTGGTTAGATTTTAGTTCTTTTTTATTTCTCCAGAAAGGGCTTTTATTTCTCCAGACCGGGCTTCTCTAATATCTTCCATGCCTTTTTCAAGCCTGGCTAGCACCTTGAGAATCATCATTCTGAACTCTAGATCTGACATATTACCAATGTCCGTATTGATTAGGTCCCTAGACTTCGGTACTGCCTCTCGTTCTTTTTTTTTTTGTGGTGAGTTTTTCTGCCTTGTCATTGTATCCAGATAAGAATATATGAAGGAGTGAATAAAATACTCAAAGGGTGGCCAAGACCCCAGGAAAATGTGCTTTAACCAAATCAGAAGGGACTCCAAATCATGGGGGGAAGAAAGTGGGTAAAAAGAAGTTCAGAAAAAATTTTTTAAGTAAACAAATAAAGAAAAAATATATATATATATATTAGACTGTTGAATAGAATAGGGTCTCCCACTTAATTTTGGGAGTATTTTGGTCTCTTAGAAGAAACTAAAGAAAGTATCTCCCAAAATTTTTAAGAATGAAAAAAATATATAATGGTAAACACAATGAAGTGATGGAATATGATTATAAAGATGAAAATTTTTTAATTTCTATAAAAGGAATTGATAAGGATAAATTGGTTGGGAGAATAAAGAATAAGAAATTGGAGACAATTTGCTGAAGCTGGAGATTATAACAAAGCCCTGTGCTAGTTATAGGGTGTATTTTGATCTATTAGAAGAAGTTGTAACCCAAAATTTTATTTAGAAGAAAAAACCCTATGTGTAAACAAAAAATTAAGTTAGATGCAATGAAGGATAAAATATGACTTTAATAATGAAGCCTCCAAAAAAATGTTTTTTGTTTTTTGTTTTTTGGTTTTTGTTTTTTTTTACGAAAGGTATTGTTAAGAGAAACTAGTTAAAAATGTTAAAAGAGGAAAGGGTAAAATTAAAAAAAATTTAGCGGAAAAAAAATAAAATTTAACAAATTTATTAACTGTGCAAGACTAAAGAATCATGGGGAGAAAGCCATGAATTCCATGCTTTGCTTTCTCCTCCTCTGAATTCCGCTGTTCTCTTGGTACGTGAACTTGGTCTTGGCTGGATTTCTTATTGACCTTCTGGGGGAGGGGCATATTATAGTGATTCTCAAGTGTCTTTGCCCAAGGCGGAAATGCATCGCCCTTACCAGGGGCCAGGCTACGTAATCCGCTGGGGTTCACTATCCCTGAATGCTTTCTGTAGAGTTCCAGAGCTCAGGAATGAAAATGGCGGCCTCCCAATCTCTGGCCCAGAGGAACAGAGTGCTTGGGGCCCCACTCCTCTGTGCGCCCTCGGAGAAAAGCGCTCAGTCACTCCCATCTCCCTGGCCTCCAAACTGTGACCAAGCTTCTCTGTCTCTGGCACACAACCCTGCCTGGAGTCTCTGAACCCCTCCGATCCCTGAGTTCTTCCAGTGGGGTCTCCCCGGATCTTATGGGGTCCCTGCTCACAGAGAAATGGCCTGTGCCACGGATCACGATAAGGTAATCCCAAGTTGAGAGTTCGCTCCCCGACTCCGTCTCTGTAGCTGGCTTCCCCACTCTAATACCTATGAGCTCTGCAACACTCAGACAGCCCCGATCCTTCTGTGAGCCTGAGCGACCTGAGGCCACGCTCTCCTCGCATGGGCTTCATCCCGGTTTAGCCTCTGGAGGGATGTCCCTCAGTGGAGCAGACTTTTAAAAGTTCTGATTTTGTGCTCCATTGCCCTGCTTCTTGCTGGGAGCGCCCCACCCCCCGCCCCCGCCATGGTCTATCTTCCCATCACTTTGATTTCACTTCTCCGCTGGTCCTACCTTTCAGAAAGTGGTTGATTTTCTGTTTCTAGAATTGTTGCTCTTCTTCTATTCAGTCTCCTGTTGGACTTGTAGGTGTTCGGGATGGTTTGATAAGCTATCTTGCTGATCTCCTACTATCTGATGTTGTCTCAGTGGGCTACTTTTCTCCGCCATCCTGACTCCTCCCTGGTTTGCCTTTTTTTTTTTTTTTTTTTCTTTTAAATCATGGCCATGTATTACTTTTAAAGAACCCCTTTGTGTTGGTGAAACAAAAACTTGGTTTTTTCCTTCCACACTAATTAGAGTCATTTTCACCCTAAATAGTATGTACTTTAATTTTAAGGAAATGGCATAAATAACTATATTGTTTCTTCTGATTACAAAACAACACTTACCCAGTATGAAAAGATGAAATACAACAGAACTTTATAAAGTTTGCTGACTGAAGAGGCTGTGGGGGCTCATACAGTGTCATTAAAGGCTTTAGTCTCCGACAGAAAGGGGTTCACATTCCAGACATATCCCTTCCTTGCTGAAGGACTCAGGGCAAGGGACATAACTTGGCTGAGCCTCCATTTTTCCACGTGCAAAATGGGCATGACGACACTCTCCCTCAGAGTGATTTTATGAGAATTTTTGTGAGACAAGCCACGTAAAACTCTAGCACCTTGTCTGGCACAGGGGAGCTCTAGACGAAATTGTTGTTATCTGTATGCTTGAGAAGTTCCCTAAAGGGACGGAGGACTCTGCCTCATGACAGGGACCATGCACATGTGTTTGGAGTCCCTGTGCCAACTGCTTTCCAAAAGCCCTGCTTTTTTTTTTTTTTTTTTTCATTTCTTTTAATACAGAGAGCGGTGAGGTCCTGGCATGTCTTTATAAAGAGAAATGCAAATTGTCCTCACTCAGGGGTGTGGAAAATACAGTAGAAGAATTGCAACTGATGGTGAATCAGCCTTTAATTAGTTGGGGGCTAGGGCCCAGTAAAGACCAGTCCTGTGCTCCCCACTATCCATGGTAAATAAAACCCAGCCAGGACCAGGGAGCCCACCAAGGATCTTGAAAACACTTGGCCTGTTTTCCCATTTATTTCCAGCAGAGGGCAGTGAAAGATGTTCTCATCAGTTACTCTGCCCACCTGCCTTGCTGATCAATCAGAAACTGCATTTAATCACTTTGCATCTATAAGAGGAAATTCATCCCCCATTCTGCCCCCCCCCCCGTGATTAGACTTATGCCAGAAGCTTATAAAAAAAAAAAAAACATTTGGGATGGATCTGAGAACTGGAAATAAAAGCCATTTTGTCACAGGACACTGCCTTTGGCTGTGACCATTAAACAAGGTTTTATATGGCTCTGAGGGCAGTGGATTGTGTGGTTTTGCCAAGTGTGATTTCAGAGGGCTGGTGGACAGACTCTTGTGTCCTCTGTGGTCTCATGACAGAGAGTGTCAATCAATGCCCACCGTCACTGCACGTGGCTAATGGGAGAGGCCGGGGAGAGGAGAGCGAGACAGAGCGTGTGCTTTGCATTAGGTACTCCTGGGTCCCTGCACAGTCTAGCCACCGGGCCTGATGGAGCTGCCGTGTGTAAGTCGGTCCCCAGCGGTATTTGGGACATACTTCTACTGAAAGATTACTGCTTGTTTCACTGAAATTCAAATTTCATTGGGCATCCTGCATTTTTTATTTGCTAAATCTGGCAACCCCAGGCTTTGTCAAATTTCTCAACTTCTCTGAGCCTTAGTTTCCCAGATGTAAAGTGGAACAAATGTAAAATCAGCCTCGTAGGACAGTATTAAAGTGAAATTTGTACAACACCTGGAGTCCAGAGCTGGACCCAAAATGAGCTGTTCAGGAGATGGTACTTACTACGGTTAGTTCCCAAACCGTTTTTCTCCATTTCAGCTATATTGTCACAGGTGATAATAGAGGTAACATTAAGTTCTACGATCGGACCCTGTCCATTGTTAACTGGTACAGCAACTTCAGACTGAGCTCCTTAAGGACACTGTCATTTTCCAAGACCCCAACAGCACCCCCACCGAAAAATCAAACTGTCCTCCAGACTGTACTCTAAAAGGTGACCTTTTATTATAAGGTAACTTGTTAATGAATCCAGGGCTCCTGGGTGGCTCAGGGGTTTAATCCTCTGCCATTGCTCTCTGCCTGCCTCTTTGCCTACTTGTGACCTCTCTCTCTCTGTTCAAATAAATTGCAAAAATTTTAAATAAATAAATAAAAATAAATGATAAAATAAATTTAAAAATAAAATTAATAAAATAAAAAAGTAATTTACAAATAAAATATTAAAAATTAATAATCATCTTCATAATAAAACTACTAATAAAATAAATAAATTGATAATTGCCCAGGTTACATTTCAAAGCAGAATTTTCAGGACACCCGACTGGTTCAGTGTGTTAAGCATCTGCCTTCTCAGGTCATGAGGCCGGCATCCTGGAATGGAGTCCCGCATTGGGCTCGCTGCTTAAAGGGGAGTCTTCTCCTCCCTCTGCCTCGGTCCCTCCACCCTGCTTGTGCTCTCCATCTCTCTCTGACAAATAAGTAAATAAAATCTTTAAAAAATTTTAAGGCAGAATTTTAGAAATGACTTTCAAAATGATGAGCTGCCCAGATGGCTCATTAGGTGGAGTGTGTGATGCTTGGTCTCAGGGTTGTGAGTTTGAGTCCCACCCTGGGTGTAGAGATGAATTCAGGTATGAGAGAGTACCTCCAAAAACAAAGGATTTCATAATTTTTCTCTATGGATAGATAAAAATCTATACCCACATATAAAAATATGTGAGCTGTGTTATGTTGGGACTCCCATTAATGAAAAATTGGAAAGCATGTTCAAATACAAAGGATCTTTGGTCAAAGCAAACTGTTGGACTATTACCGATGGGATTACAGTTCAGGATTTCAGAAACCCACCTCCCAGGCTTCCCACATGGGGTAGGGGGTCTTCTTGCTGCTCCATGGCCACAGACTATCCAAGAAAACAGCTGGCTCCTGGCCTGGGGGGAATCGTTTTCAGCAGAAAACCCCCAGGGAAAGAAATTCTCTTCCCAGGCCAAGTTTTCAGCCTCCTGAGCCCCCAGCAGCATGTCTGTGGCCTTGGGAGCAGTCATTGCTTAAAGTTTCTCTGTGTGCCTGTGGTGTGGGTTGGGCCCTGAGCAGATGAAAGCTCTGGTACTAGGCCAGCCCTGGACACAGGTGACAGTAGATGCTACCCACTCGTGCAAGCAGGAACAGGGTCCCACCAAAGTGCTATGCAGATGAGGAAGAGACTGACTAGGACACAGCAGGGGTGAGCTGCCCACTAGGGTCCTGACGTGCAGCCAGGAGGAAGGGCAAGATCTAGATGGCCTTACTGTATCCCTGGGTCGCTGCTCCTCCCCTCTTTCCTACCTGCCCTGTGTCTCTGTGTGTGCATGTGCATGTGAGTGTATGTGTGTGTGCGTGTGTGTGTGTGTTGTCAGTCCCCTCTGTTCCTCTCCCCTCCCACCTCCTCCTGCAGTGCTGTCCCTTCTCTGCTTCTCTGTCTGCTTGCTGCCCCATCTTTCCCAACCACCTGCCACTGCGTCCAGGACAGTCAGCGTCGTCTCTCAGCCCCCAGGCCACCTTTCTTGCATGCTCAGGCCAGCATCCTTAAAGCTCAAGCTGTACTTCCTGGGAGAGTGGCAAAAGGCGGCCCTGTGGGGGACGGGGGTCCACCTGGCCTATGGGCCACACTGAAAATGTAGCTGTTGGGGTCAGGGCCAGGGTACAGGGAACGGGCCCCGCTCAGGCCCCAGTCCCAGTGTGGGGACTGCTCAGCACCTTCTCCCCCTTACCACCCTTCTCCAGCAAGCTCTCAGACCTATACGGATGAGGGAAGGTCAGGGCCTGAGTTCTAACTAGGCCTGCAAGCCTCTAGGACCCAGTTCTCAGCATGGACTCAGGGTGGCAGCAGCCTATCAGCTGGGTGACCCGGGACAGGCGGTGAATCCTCTGTGTGTCTCAGTGTCCCCAACTACGGAACAGGGAAGACTCCCTCCTTCTTAATGTGCCTCTGAGTGGGATAGGGATGGACAGACATCAAGAACTTGGCAGTTCTTGCAGTTGCCACAGGCAGTGGTGAGAATTCGGTTCTGAGTGGCAGCAGCAGCAAGAGAGAAAAGCACAGAGACCACCAGGATCGAAGCTGTAGCTGACCGGGGGGCTTACCACTGGTTGCCGTGTGGACCCACATGCGCCAGGGGACCGACCCTGGGGTCTCTGTGAGAGGGTGTTACCAGAAACAATTGCCCTTTGGGTTTCAGTTTGTGCTTGTGGGGATTGTCCAAGGAGACTCCACAGTGGGTGCTGGTGCTGTCAGAAAGTAAGGAAAGTTCTGTGAATGGAAAACAGTCCATGGGATCTTAGGGAGAGTAGAGGAGAGACTGAGCTGTAGCTGTAACCGCAGACGTGGGTGTGTAAAGTGTATATGAAGAGCATGGCAAGGGCAGGCCATGGGCACTGGAACAGGAATGGTGGACAAAAGGCAAGATGGAAAGCCCACTTGGACATTCACTCTGTTGCTTGATTAATCAAAATGGGGAAAGAACCCTAAAGGTCTTCAGAGCGTCTCCTAGAGGCCAGAGTCGCACAACACTGTGAGTCCACTGTCCGGGATGTCACCCAGAACCAAAGGGCCTGACACCCAGAGAAGAAGAAAATGCGATCACTTGCCGAGGGAAGAGAGGATGCATGTAGCCCTGCAATGCCCGCCTGACGGGTCCACAGGGGCACGGCTGTGGGACCAGCTCCTGTCCCTGACGGCTTGGGGCCCAGCCAGTTGACATGGCTGGCACCCACTGCATTCCCATTCCTCTTCCTCAGTTCAGCCTTCAAGCCTGAGAGATCTGTGAACCCCCTGAGGGTTGGGAACAAGGGAGTCGACCCCTACAAGGCACCTCTGCAGGCCTGATTCATGCACTGGGCGGCGGCCCAACAGAAGCTGTGCGCGTGCACAGGGGTTCCTGCACGTGCGCTCATTCCTCAGGTTCCAGGTTCCAAAGCTGTGTCCTGGCAACAGGCCCTGCATTGTGCTCTAGGCCTTCTGCCGCGACTTGGCAGCTGAAGGAGAGTGCTGCGAGCCTAGTTTGGTATCCTCAGCATCTGGCCTTACCTGACTGCTCTATGGGCACCTCCTTGAGCAGGCCGTGCCCCTCTCCACAGCCCCGGTCTCTGTGGGGTCTGCACCTGCCAGGAGGGCTGGTCCACCCCAATCCCGCTCACTGTGGCCGCAGACTACTCTTGGCGCCCAGGGCTCGCCCGGCGGTCCACGCCCCGGCGCCTACTTGCAGGCGGTCCTCCAAGTACCCCGCGAGTTGGCAACTATGCTCAGTGCTTGCAGCTTGCCTAAAGTACTCCATGATCCTGGAGATCCTGCGCTTTCTTCTGGGGCTCCCCGCCTCCTTCTGCAGATGGGGCTGCCGGCTGATGGCGAGGCTGTCAGCTGCTGGATCACAGGTGTCCTGCCGCCGCTGCTGCAAGTCCATCGTGGACACGGTCACCCCCTGTGTGGTGCAGAAGCAGGTCGTCACCGGGCTGTTGCCCTCAGCACCCAGGAATGTCCACAATGTCTCCACAGGGGAGAGCGTGTGTAGAGACCCCAAAGATAGCGGCAAAGGGATGGTCCACCGAGAGACTCACAGAGGGGACCCTGAAGTAACTGGGGCCTCACAGGGGGCATTTAGGCCCCTAGGGGTCCACGGAGGCCTCTCATCCTTTGTGCCCAGGCCTGGGCCTCTGCTGAGAGCCCTCCCCCGGGAAGAGAGCTCAGAAGACCCATGCAAAAAGAAGTCCCCCAGCTCCCATAGGAGCTCCTGCCCCACTCGAAATGCCATCACGAGTTCCTACAGTTCCACCAGGGGCTTCCACCTGGGGCAGAGGAGGAGGGGTCTGGCCACAAGTCAGGCCTCGCAGCCCCTGAGGTCCCCCAGAAAAGTCAGCCAAGAGGGCCCCGTGTGTCCTTCCAGAGTGCCTGCACTTTGCCAGAAGAAGAACCAGCTGGAAAAGGATGCCGATACCACCACCAGGCAGAAGGCAACGCAGATGAACAGCTCATCCCCAGCTGACTGTTCCAGAGCCCGAAAACGCAAGGTTTGTCTGCTGCCACACAGGCGAGGGGAGCCTCTGAGGCTGCCGTCACCCCCTGAGCTGGGGTTTCGAGTGACTGCTGAGGACCTGGACCGGGAAAAGAGAGCTGCTCTCCAGCGCATCCAAGAAGCTCTTCGAGGGGACACAGAGGACACCTGCAGCTCTGGCCCAACTTGGACATCCAGTGCCTTGTCCCTGTTTGCTGCAGTGGCTGCTCCCCTGCCAGCCTCTGACACCCAGGTCACCCCCGTGGACAGCTCCCCACCTTCGCAGCCTGTCCTCTTGCGGTCTCACCCTGGCTGCAGTGGGAGCAACTGTGCATCTACCCAGGCCCCCTTGATGCCATCCAGGGACAGCATGGCCTCAGTCACAGTCCCCATAGGGCTGCCTGCACTGCCCGGGGGTAGTGGCAACCCGGGATCCACTGCCCAGACCGCATTCGGGGCTGTGGGTGGGCAGTGGCCCGGAGCCAGCACCCTTCACAGCTCTCCCCAGCATGGACGGCCGGCAGCTCAGGTTCCAGACCCAGTCCAGGCCCTGAGCACAGCTCTAGCCCAGCTATCCTTGGGCAGCGGCACCCAGGTGGGTTATGTGGTTCCCTTACCTGCATCTGCCTCCCAGGGCACCCGTGCCTGTGCCCAGCCAGTTTCAACTACCACCCCTGCTGTACTCGCCCCTGGAGCGGCCGCTGCCCCTGGCTTGGCAGCTGCCCCCCAGGTGCCCCGCGTTGTGTCCCATGCTGGGCCCAACAACCAGCAGCCCCGCCCCACAGCTGGCAGCAGAATGGCGGTACCCATCAGGGTGGGGCTTTCGGCAGCACCCCCAGGTTTGGGGAGAGGTGCTGATATTGCGGATCTGTGCTCCAGCTTTGGGGCTCTCAGCATCACAGCAGGAATGAGCAGCGCCCCAAGCGGCCCGCAGAGCTCCAGGGCAAGCCTGGGCCTGAACACCCTGTCAGGGACCACGGGAGCCAGCACGATGAACCACCCTGTGTCGGGAGCCCCGAGTGCCCCTCCCTCCAGTCACATCCCCAGGCACCTGACCAAGCAGACATCCAGCTCAGATGGCCACAGCACTGCCAGCAAGGCCGCCTGCGGGAGCGGGGGCGTCCCGGTCTCTCTTCCTAGTGGACCCACCTCGCTGGTCAGCACGGCCCAGAGCAGCCTTGCCACCAAGACCAGCTCATCCCCTGCCCAGCGCTTGATGAGACGCAAACGAGCTGCACCATGCAACAAACCATCTTCCTCCACATCACAGCCCACTCCTTTGGGGCCCAAGAGGCGGAGGCTCGGCTGAGCCCGTAGCTTCCTGGAGAAGTAGCCGGTGTTGCTTCCTTCCAGGTGACACCGGTAAAGAATAGGGTGGCACGGGAGACAAATCCAGCGGGTCCTGGAGCAAAACCAGGCTCCCAGCCAGCCAGCCAGCATTGGGGAAACTTCCCAATCCCTGACCCACCATTTTGAAAGAACATGAGGGCTTGAGGCCTCATGTGTGATCCCAGGAGCCATCGGCCTTGGGACAGTACACGGAGATCCGTGTCCCTTTGGCCTCAAGACCCGCACAGCTCCCGGGACTGTTGCCGCTGCCACAGGTTTCCCCTCCCTTCTCCCCATGTTCTTCCCAGAACTTTTAGGTAGTGTTCATTCATTCATTAAAGCCTTGTTCTAGTTTCTCTGCATAGCTCTCCTGAGTCTCTTCTGTGGGTCAAGTGTGCAAAAGTTGGGAGTCGAGTGGGTGCTGGCATGGGAAGCCAGACGCCATCGTTTCCAGGTTCCCGTGGCCCAGCAGAGCGGGTAGGGCTAGAAGGACGGACCCTTGAAGAGTGGGAGTAGGTTTTCAGTTTCGGGGATGGGCCTGGGAGAACACTGGCCTGGGGAGGGCAAGTGGGGGAGACTCACCCTTCCCTATTGGAAGCGCCACTTCTCTCCCACTGGGGACCCCATGGAATCTTTTTGCTTCACAGCCCTAGGGCAATGTAAAGACACTCCTGGCCTAGAGTATGGGTCTGGCATCGAAGATTGAGGCTCAGGGCAAAGGAGGACAGCTTTGCCGTGAGGGTGTGACAGCTCCCTGAGCGCTGAGTGACATCCCACTTCACACAAGCACCAGGCCTCCCTCAGTGCATCTCTTCCCTCTGCCGGGATTTGGGGAGCTGCTTCCTGATGGCACTCAGGAGAAGAATGAGGTGCAAACAAGTCACCTGAAGAGGGAGCAGGACAACAGCTGAAAGGACTGTCACCCCAAAAAACTCCTCAGTCCCGTATTTATTAGATACAAGATAACAACCAACAAAGGAGGAGGTTATACATTAGTCATGGGTCTTGTAGGCCAACCAGAAGGAATGGGAGTCCTACATCGATCATAGTCTTGTAGGTAAACAGAGTAGGGTGTGCCTGGCCCAGCAGCATGAAATTTATAGTTGAGCAAGAGCACAGAAAGGGATTATTCTAACAGAAGGCTTTAATGAGGCCGGGGAGATAATGGAAAAGGGAAACAGGCAATGTTCCACCCTGAGCGACCAGGGCATCCCCAGCTGCTGGGCTCCAAGGACGTGTATCCTCCTCTCCACCGGAGGCCTGCTGCTAGTACAGGTTTTCTCAAGGTCATCCTCAAGCATGCTGCGTGACCAGTACCATTTCTCATTTATTTATTAAAATATTATTATTTTAATAAATTTAATTGTTATTATTAAAATATTATTTATTAAAATATCACCACTTGGTGATATTTTAAGCAGTCTATCATTCTGAGGGACGGTTACATTTCCTCCTTTTTGTTAATGCAGAAGCAGCAAAATCCGTTTGCAAGTTGTCGTACCGTTAGTCATCAGAAAGATTTCCGTGAGCATCTGAGGACTAAGCATAAAATGATTATAGCAATAAAAAGTGTCATCATTCCACCTATAATGCCAAGACCAGTGTTTTGATCCAAGCAAAGGAGTTTACCTCAGACAGAATATCATTAATCCTTTACGTGGAACTCACTCTTGGAACTGATTGTAAGAATACTGAGGAATGCCCTGAATAGTATCTTGAAGCTGTTTAATATCCACAGTGAAATTACCGCCATGATGACTGGTAATATGGGTCTGGGATGTATCACATAGCACAGCATGGCCTGGGACTTGAGCATAAGTAGAAGTACTTGACTGGACATTTAGACATGAGGAATGTGGCAAGTCACTGGGTTTCAGTGATATTTCTGTATCCATCATATATTCTCTACTCAATTTTAGTTAATGTCTAAATCTGCACTCTCATTCTATCAGTCCTTTTTTTTTTTTTCCCTTGAGATTTGTTTAGATTGAGATCCACTGTTTCTTGGTCAAATAAATCATTTGAATTTTTTGTTTAATCATCAGTTAAAAGGGATTTTAACACTCCCTGGTGCAGGTCTCCTGTCTTCCTAAGAAAAATTTCAAAACACCCATCTGCCATATTAAATTGTTGATTTTATGTGAATTGCAACTCAGATTTCCTAATTTACATGAGAATTGGTTGAAAAGCATTTTTTCATTTCATTTTTCTTTCAGTTTTTCATTTCATTTCATTTTTCATTTGCAAGTGGTCTGCTCTTTTGTTCATCCACTTGTTGTTCTGCTCTATTTATCCCAGGATGTGCCTCTTAGCAGCCCACTTGGCAATAATAAGGGCTTCTCGTGGCCCTGGGGGAACATAGCAAACTACCCGAAGCCTCCCTAGGACAGAGCTGTGACAATGTAGATCCACGATCTGGACAACAGAGTGGTGTTTCCATTCACTGGGGCGGGACCTGCGGATCTGTGTGGTCTAAATTTGTTTAGGTCAGAAAGGGCATCTAACTGGGATCCTCATTTCCTAAAGAAAGGAAGGAGTTAAATCAATGGAACTAAGTCAGGAGGAGGAATTGAATGTGTATTAGTTGGCATTCTCCAGAGAAACAACTGACTGTTTATACCTACATCTCCATGTAATCTCTCTCTAGAGAGGGATTTATTAGAAACTGGCTCACACGGTTATGGCCCAGGCAGGAGAAGACCAATGTCCCAGCTCAAAGTCAGAGGGTTAGAAAGAGGGGCGTCTCCCTTACTCAGCCTTTTTGTTCTGGCTCAACCAGTTGGATGAGGCCCAGCAGCATTGGGGTGGCAATCTGTTTTACTGAGTAACCGATTCAAGTGTTAGTCTCATCCAGAAACACTCTCATAGGACCAGAGCAAAGTTTCATCCAATTGGGTACCTTGTGGCCCAGCGAAGCCAACACAAAAAATGAACCATCACAGCATATTCCACAAGAGTGAATGAAGCTTCTGGGTCACGGGGAAATGATACCAAATGAGGTCACAGAGGAAGAAAAGAGAGATTCCCATCTAGGAGGCTGTGCAAGTGCATTTGAGGACCTTTTAAGCGCTTTGAAATTTCATGGAGAGTTTTCTCCACATTTTCCATGTTCTAATCCTTGTGGCATTGTTGAGAGTACCTTCAAATCTGGCTCCTAGTTAATTAATTCCTCTGTATCTGCTTAGCCCTCTAGCTGAGTTTGTAATTTTAGTTATTTCATTAGTCAATTCTGGAAGTTTCGCCTGGGTTCCTTTCAAATGTCTGGACATTTTTGGTAATCTTTCATCTTGATGTCAATACATTCTTTTGAAAATATACAGAGCCTGTAATTTGCAGTATGTGGTCTTTGCAAGCTTTTCTTCTCCTTCTCCCACCCCTCCCCTCCCCTCCACTCCCTGCCCCCAGTCCCCTCCTCCTCCCCCACCTTCTTCTTTGGTTCACATTCTGCACTGTTGTCCCTCCCCTCCCTGCCCCCAGTCCCCTCCTCCTCCCCCACTTTCTTCTTTGGTTCACATTCTGCACTGTTGTATGGGTTCTGATTATTTCCTCAAAAGTTTTTCAATAGGAATATATTAATGCCTGGCTTTAAAGCATATTCCTGTAGAGTATACGTATTCCTCTCGGTACCTCCAATGGGAGTAGATGTAGTAAACTCACATTTTGGCTTAGATTTCTCAGTCCACACAGGCAATGTGAATTTCAGGCTATGAAAATTAATAAAGGGAATTTGTAAATAAAATGAATGGAAATCAATATTTAAAGGCTTAAGTGTTCATGTTAAAAATAACCATGTTTTGGGAGAGGAGTGGTTTCCCAGTGCATTTAAGGGGATGACCTTAAGCATCCCATCTTGCAACCTGGAGATCTTGTCTACTGGAAAAGAGCTCCAGAAAAAAATCTCTTCAAGCTCTTTGGAAAGGCCCATATCAGGTCTTGCTAAACAACCCTGTGCTGCCAAACTCCAGGGAAGAGGCTCTTGGATTCACGTGGCACATTTGAGGAAATCTCCAGATTCTGTGGGACCTGCACACCATGCGGTGACCTAGAAGTTCAGATTTCCCAACATGAAGTGGATGGCACCTCAAGAGATAGCTTTGCCACGATGCCTGGGTGAGACCCATGTACCTTTTCTCACACTTGCTTCCTGTCTCCTTCACGGAAAGACAGTGCTCCATCCCACACTTACCAGACCCTTGCAGAAGGAGGCAGCATTATTGTTGTTGTTGTTAGGATTTTTCAGACACAGCCTCCTCATAATGCCATGACAAATCAAACTTTTCCCTTTTTTTTGCTGGAGGGCAGAAGTTCCTGAATCCACAAATGTCTTTCTTTCATCGGAACCACTAACAGACTCCGGATTCTTAGCCACATTCACGGTCTCTGCCTTTGCGCACTTACAGGCTGTATTATTGGATAACACTGGCTTCTAAACAGTTCTTTGGGATAATACAATTCTAATGCAGCTGTGACATCTTGCTGTTTTGCAGATAGTTGTCCACCTGTTGTGTCATGTCTATACCTGCGCTGCATCTTCCCGAGGGCACTCGGTTGATTCTCTGACGGGCTGCTTGCAGGGCCCACTACTCTGTTTTCATGGCTGTTTGAAGCAGGGGCTCCAGGAGGCATGCGTGGCTCTGTCTGGGTTGGCCTCCACAGGGAGAACTGTTCTCTCCTAAGTCACAATAAGTGCCAATGACTGTTTTCAGTTGGCTACTTTCTGACCTAGGGTCCTGATTTAGAACCACAATACAACTTGGAAGTTTCATGTGAATTTTTATTTTTCTTAAAGATTTTATTTATGTATTTATTTAAGAGAGGGAGAGAGAGCATATGCAGCGGGAGCAGCAGGCAGAGGGAGAGGGAGAAGCAGACTCTCCTGCTAAGCAGGGGACCCGATGTGGAACTCTGTCTGATCCTGGGACCCCACGATCATGACCTGAGCCGAAGGCACATGCTTACCTGACTGAGCCACCCAGGGGTCCTGGATTTATTTATTTGAGAGAGACTGCGTGTGTGAGCTCTTGAATAGAGGAAGGTACAGAGGGTAAGGGAGAGGGAGAGAGAATCCTGAGGTAAAGAAACATCACCCACGACAGAACGGGAACTACTTACTGACAGCAGGACAGTGAGTCGGGGGGCATCTCCATCCCCTGCATTTGGCAGAGAATCAAGTCAAAGGCAGGCAGAGGAGCAGGAAAGCTTCTGGGTGGTGAAAGGGGAAGGTCCGATGACAGGTTGTTGGGGTGGGGGAGCAGGACGGGAGCTGACAGAACAGGACTGTTCTATGTCATAGACCATATTCGAGGATCATATCTGTTTCCCTCGTGGTCTCAAGTCCGGGGGTGTGTGTGCTAAGTTGGGAGCAAGAACAAGAAAAGCTATCTGGGGCCGATCGCTGCAGAGATGTGGCTTGGCTTTCCAGGAGGGCCTCTGCAGAGCTTGTGGGTCCAGCCCTGCCTGGTTTCTTGGCAGATTTAGAATGTTCTGTAGACTGGAATCCCTCTCCTAAGCTGTCTTCAGACAACTGAACACCTTCTATGGATAGAGAAACTATATTCCATAACAACTATGATTAGTACTATACATAATAATTACAATAATGATCAATAATAATTATAATCACCTACATATCATTCAATGTATAAACATTAATATGTATGAAATTATATAATCGATATATCATGCTTATAGTATGTATGTAATTATACATATTTATAAGAATTATGATAACATAAGTGATAAACTACATTAAAACATAATAAAGTAATACATTAACAAAGTATTAAATAATAAAAATTTTATGATAAAAACGATTGACTCACTGGGAGCCAGAGATGCTCCTTTTCCTTACTGTGAGCTGCTCCCAATGCTTTAGACTGCCAGGTGTCTGATCTCCAGATAACTGAGTGTTTCTGTACAGGGATTATCAGTGTTTTAGAGCACTTTGAGCAAGGGACCACCACCTGCATGACCAGACTATGATCTGCTTTGTGTGGGCCCCACAAACTCTGGCAAGGCCCTTCTGCTGTCAAAGGTCTTCAGTGAAAGCCCTGAGAATTTGATCTCAACTTGGAAAATTGTGTGATGAAAAATAAATGCACAGAGGCATGAAGGACAAAACAGATTTTAGTATTTAAAAGCACTGTTATTCTAGAATGCCATCTTGAGGGGTGCCTGGCTGGCTCAGTGGGTATAGCATGTGCCTCTTGATCTGGGAGTCATGAGTTCAAGCCCCACATTGGGCATAGAGATTACTTAAAAACATGCCATCTTGAACGTAAAAGAGCTTGAAGAGGCTGATAATATCTGGAAATACTCCCAAGGATCTCAAGGGATCTGGAAATGCTAGAAAAGGACTGCAGCTCAGCTCTTCAGCACCCACTGTATCCTTTTTACTTTTGCACGTCATCAAGACAAGCCATCTGCTCACTCAGTACAAGAGACCAAAAGCTACTTTGAATCTGAAACACTTGCATGTGGAAAACGCTAGATCCTCATCCTTTCTTGCTGGATGACTTGCATGTCCTGCAAGACAGCTTCTCTCAGCTGATGAATTCGTTAGAAGGAAAAGACAGGTGCCAGGCTGTGAGAAGATGAAATCTGATGAACACAATCATTTCCCAAAGGCCTTGAACCTATCGTGTTCTTTTCTCTTTGCTATTTTATTTTGGCATCAAGACTATAATAGCTCCAGTATTCCTCGAGTTATCTCAGACTCTCCTTTCCAGACAAGTGAATATTCTGTAACTCGGGAGAACGATCATTGGCATTCATATCACGCACACACAACTGAGAGAGAATGGATTCTCTATTTACCATTGGATTGTCTGTTCATCCTCAAAGCCTGCCTCCTCCTCCTGTTCTGTCTCCTCTATATTCTGTGTGAACGTGGATGGAATTCATAGCTCAGGGAACTCAATCCCTTGTGAAGAACTCAGCCTGGGTCTGTGTGCAGAGTGTTGGGTCACAGGTACTTTCTCCAAGATCTTTATCAGTTCCAAGATCTGGGGATTTTATTTGTGTGTGTGTGTGCGTGTGTGTGTGTGTGTGTGTGTGTGTGTGTGGTGTTTGTTTGTTTGTTTGTTGTATACTGGCCTTATATGTTGGGGAAAAAATAAGTACCCAAAACTTCAGATACTCTCTTTAACAGAAAGGAGTAACCTGCCATAGTAAAATTAACCTAAAAATTTAAAAACAACACGTATGTTTCTTTGATGACATCTGAAGCCTCATTCCACTCTTAGGAGCAAAGACATTGTTTTAGTTTTGGAGAGGAATTAGATGAAATTTAGGCACAGTGCAGGCATCACTAATTACTATTCTATCATTTTCAAATATTTTTAATGGAAGATTACTGTGTAAAATCAAGATACACCATAACATAGTTATATTCTCCTAAAAGTCTTAAGTGTTTGAAAAAAAGAAAGCAATTTTCAGGTAATAGATACAAAATTTTAAAACCAGCCAAAGAAGTATAGTTTATAACGCTAAATGCAAACTGACATGGATTTCACAAGATAACAAAGCCAGAATCATCTGTATATTCATCCATTAACTGCTCATGTGTCTTGATGAGCTCGCCAGCCTGCACCAGCCGTAAAGATACAACCTCAGCCACAGACAGAGCCTTGGAAAATTTGTCCACGGGACTCTAGGCCAGGGATATCCGTCAGGTGAAGGATGGGCTCTCCCAGGCACCTCCCGGCCCACACTGGGCTGGTTCTGGGCACCAGAGTGGAGCTGAAAATTTCACCAGGGGCATGCTGCCTGGACTCTTCTCAGCCAGTGTGAGCGCTGCCGGTCTCATGAGTACGATTCAGAAATATCCGTGGACAAAAACCCATCCTTCCTTTGTGGTTCTCAGTCCATTGGACACCCTTTGTGGATAGAGAAACTATTCAAAAAATGTAACAGTGGGGCACCTGGGTGGCCCGGTCTGTTGAGCATCAGCCTCCTACTCAGGTCATGATCCCAGGGTCCTGGGACTGAGTCCCGAGTTGGGCTCCCTGCTCAGCGGGAAGTCTGCTTCTCCTTCCCACCACTCATGTTCTCTCTCTCTAATACATAAATAAAATATTAAATAATAATTATAATAATAATTAATAGGTCAACTAATCTTCAACAAAGCAGGAAAGATTATCCAATGGAAAGAAAGATAGTCTCTCTGACAAATGGTATTGGAAAAATTGGACAGCCACATGCAGAAGAATGAAACTGGACCATTTCCTTTCAGCAGACACAAAAATGACTCAAAATGGATGAAAGCCCTAAATGGGAGACAGGAATCCATCCCAATCCTGGAGCAGAACACAGGCAGCAACCTCGGTGACCTCGACTGCAGCAACTTCTTTCTAGACATGTCTCCAAAGGCAGGGAAGGAAAGGCAAACCTGAACCACTGGGACTTCATCCAGATAAAAAAGGTTTTGCACAACAAAGGAAACCGCTGGGACAGAATGGGAGAAGGTATGTGCAAATGAAAAATCAGATAAAGGGCTAGTATCCAAAATTTATAAAGAACATGTCAAACTCAACACCCAAAGAACAAATAATCCAATCAAAAAATGGGCAGAAGACAGGAACAAACATTTTGCCCAATATGACATCCAGATGGCCAACAGATGTATGAAAAGAAAAATACTACACATCACTCAGGATCAGGGAAATACAAATCAAAACCACAATGAGATGACCACCTCACACCAGTAAGAAGGGCTACAGTGAGCCAGTCAGGAAAGGACAGATGTCGGAGAGGATGGGGAGAAAGGGGAGTCCTCCTCCACTGTCGGCTGGAGTGCAAGCTGGAGCAGCCGCTCTGGAAAACCATATGGAGGTTCCTCAGAAAGTTGAAAATAGAGCTACCATTTATATTTTAGTCTAGAAACAATTTTGCCTTGATTTGAACTCCCACCATTTTTTTGAAAAGACTTTTCTTTCCTTGATGAAAATTACCCTATGCTGTGAATTTATTTATTCAATCAGTAATCTGTTTCATTGATCTGCGTCTTTCTGTAAGTCGGGGCACCACTTTCTGATTTCTGGAATCTTCACAAGTCTTCAAATCAGGATATTTAAATTCTCTACATTTGTTTTTTTCTTTTTTTTAATTGCTTTCACTATTTTAGGTCATTTGAATTTCTGTATAAATTTAGGAATAAACTTGCCAATTTCTGTACAAACCTGTTGCTGTTTTTCACTGTGATTGCCTTGAATCTGCCTATTAATTTGTAGACAAGTGACAACCAATCCGTACTGAGGCTTGCCGACCCGCCTATCATCTCTGTGTAAAAATATTCTGTTGATTTCGGGAGAGGTCTTGTACTTAGTCCATTACATTTAGTCTAAAATGTGTAACATTGTGTGATGCTAATATAAATGAAATTATATCTTGTTTTCTGATTGTTTATGGGTTGAATACTCATTTATTTCACCCTTGTGACCTTACTCAACTTTCTTATTTGTTCCAGCAGGTCTCTGCAAATCACTTACATACACTGTATAACTAGGTTTGGCATCCGCAAGTACAGATATTTATTTCAGATATATCTGCCTTTCGTATGTAAACAAAACAAAACATTATCTTCAAGTACATGGTGCCCTGAGGATTTAACAAAGGTTAACTAGTCAGAAGCTCACGAACTCCAGAGCATGATTTTCTAATTAAGAAATGGTCAGGATGCCCTAATAAGATACTACTTCCTCCTTTAAAAGTGACAGCCGGTCCCAGGACATAAAATCTTCTCTTATCTGTATATCGCCTTTCTAACTTTTTTCCAAGTTAGCACCTTTTTCTGGAGCAATTTTACTTTTCTTGTTTTCAGCTAGAATATGTTACCGTTATGGCAGCGGCACTGATCTTCCCTAAGGCAGAGCACCCTCCCTGGTCCCCAGGCACTGAGCAGCGGGTGAGGAGAAACGCTGCCAAGTTCCCATACTCGCCTGCATGTCCACACAAGTGCCACTATCTACTGGTGGACAAAGCATCCATGGAATCAGGAACACCCAAATGCTACTAAGAATTGTTGGATGGGAATTATGGGAACTTGTTTTCTTTTTCCTTCCTTCCTTCTTTCCTTCCTTCTTTCCTCCTTTCCTTTCCTCCCCCTTCCTTCCTTCCTTTCTCTCTCTCTCTCTCTCTTTTCCTTCCTTCCTTCCTACCTTCCTCCTCCCCTTTGCATCTCCTTCCTTCCTTTCTGGTTCTTTCTCTCTCTCTCTCTTTTCCTTCCTTCCTTCCTTCCTTCCTCTCTCTCTTTCTCTTTCTTTCCCCTCCCTTCCTTCCTTCCTACCTTCTGCCCCCTCTTTGTTTCTCCTTTCGTTCTTCCTGGTTCTTTCTCTCTCTCTCTCTTTTCCTTCCTTCCTTCCTTCCTTTCTCCCTCCCACCTTCTCTTCCCTCCCTCTTCTTTCCCTCCTTCCTTCCTTCCTTTTTCCCCCATCCCATGTCCTTCAAATTAGCCATAATGAAGAATGCACTATTTTTAAACCATGAAATCAAAACTTTGTTTATAAGAAGAAGCTTATGAGAAAGTTTACAGTTGTTGATTTTCAAGGATAGTTATTTTATAAAGCCGAGAAATGCAAGGCTTTGGAGGTTCCTTTTTGAACTGCACTTTTAAAGAAGAGAAAACCGCTACTTTTCAGTTATGCTACTTGGTACCATTGTATCTCTCTTTTATTATCCAATTAGAACCATCTTTATAGTCATCAAGAGCTCATCAGCAGAAACCTTAGATTATTTATGCTGAAGGATTTTCAAGCAATAAGTAAATTAATGTGTATGATTTGGAGGTTTGTTTGCATATAAAATTTCTGGCAGAGTTTTTATTAATATTAAACTGAAATGAAGAAAAATCATATCCAATGCCATTTCATTAGTAATGCTCTCTGATTTAAATTTTACCTGAATATTTTTTGGCATCTGAGTGGCTTGTATGGTTAGGTGTCTGCCGTCAGCTCAGGTCATGATCCCAGGGTCCTGGGATTGAACGCTGAGTCAGGCTTCTAGCTCAGTGGGGAACCTGATTCTCCCTCTCCCTTTGCCTGCTACTCAGTCTGCTTGTGCACTCTCTCTCTCTGTCAAATAAATAAATAAAACTTCTTAAAAATTAAAAAGAAAATAAAAATAAATTATATCTAAATATTTAATATATTTGTATTATTATACTTAGTATATTATTTTTATATAATTATTATACTGTTTATATTATTAATATTTAGTGTTATATTTATTTACATATGTGAGATAAGCAAAATTTATGCAATTTTTATTTTAAACATGACAATAGAAACTTGTAATAAAATTTCTACCTTGAATTCCTAGCTTGCATACATGTTATTTGGTCTAAGAAATTAAATACTTTCATGGATTCCCAAAAGTCAATTCATTGCAAACATTAATTTTAAAAGATAGAATACGTTTTGCGTTGTATCTTATCATATAAAAACCTTCTAATAGTTTTCATGTTTAGAATTACATTGATGAAGATCGGTTTATTTGGGATATGAGAGAGGTAGAATGGCTTCCTGGAACTCATGAAAATATACATGACTTCTTTACAGAAGAACTGTACTTCTCTCCCATGCGTAGACTAATGGTTTCTTTTGTTCCTTTCACTTGGTTGTAAGTCCTTTAAAATCTGATTCATTAAACCCTTCTTCTGTTTGGGTAACACTTTTAAGGAGGCACACTGCTGGTTTCAGATGGTTTGCACATCATCCTGTCCAACTGGGCATGAGTAGAAGCAGGCAGTAAAGGGTAAATCTGGCTTCATGGCAGGGAGTTTAAGTAAGACACCTCTGGGTTTTTAGCTCACTGCCGGTGTAAGTCAACCACTTGACCTAAATGCCACCAAACTTAGAGTTCAGTAACTGTTGTTGCATCTAGGTGCCAAAATCAACACTTAGAGAACCACCAATGAAATTGTGGTCTGGACACACCGAGGTGATGATGATGTATGATCCGATGGTAAAATGAACTAGAAATGTTTGTTTTAAGAAATGAATGCCTTAAAGGGGGATTAGCAGCTGCCTTTAAATGTTCAGTGTCAAAATGTGAAACTAGTTCAAACGGCAGACCTGAGATGGACCTACAAAACCCACATAAATAATGGACTAAGTCTCATGCAGTGGGTTCTCTCCCTGGGTACCCCACGGGCCACTGTGAAGGTAGTGTCGCAGTTCTCTCTTAGCCGTGGTGGCTGATCTGATTTTCCTCTTTTGCCTAGATGGGCATGACCTCACTCTACCAGGGAAGAGATTGAGGCACCTGCTGGCCTGGAACCTACTGGGATGAAAACCAGGCTAAAGCATCCAAGAGTCTGTAAGTCTTACTTTTGTTTTTCTTTTATTTTTAAATTTTAATTCCCATATAACTGAAAGACAGTATTACATCAGTTTCAGGTGTATAATACAGTGATTCAGTACTTCCGTAATCAACCAGGGCTCATCCGGCCGGGCGCACTCCTTCATCCCCATCCTTATTTCCCCCACCCCCTCGCCTTTTGGAACCATGGGTCTGTTCAGTCATGTAACTTTCAGAGGACATTATGAGGAAGCATGAATTCACTGCCCCTCTGGAAAATACAAAGATTATTTATTTATTTATGATGTACTTACAATTTATCCTATCATTACAAAAATACATGACACGGAACACCAAGTCTCATTTTTTTAATTGTCAGTCATCAGGGTTTCCTCGAAAATAAAAAGCAGTGACACAAAGTGAATCATACCTTTAAAAATGCCATTCAAGTAATAACCCAAAGAAGAGATTGTGTTGAGTTTTTAATGACTAGAAGTGAGGTTCAGGACAGCCTTTAGCAGCTCACAGAACTCTTCCTCTTTCCTCTTTGAGGTAGAGTTGGTTGACTGTAGATTGGTGCTGGTGGTAGGCACAATGTTCAAGAAGAAAAAAATACTTAAAATGTTAAAGACCACCATTATGATTATAATTTTATAATCATATATAATCATAATGATTATAAATTTATTAATTTAGGATCATGCAGGGACAGATCGTGGATCAGGATTTACAAAATTGATTCAGTTCCATGAGTGAAGACCTCAGTCCTTTGTGATTTCTCTTTTCCCATTCTACTTCCTTCCACTCCTTATTTTCTATTTCTTTTAAGCAATGGTCACAATTCTCACACAGGTATATTTATTCCCAGGGGATTAAGTAAGAACGAAGGTGCTTCGTACATATTCTCTACATAAATATAACATCCTCAGTAGGTTTCTCAAACTATTTCAAGAAAATACTATTTTCTTGATTTTGTCCAAATTATGTGACAGTGACTTCAGCAGAACACTGGAATAGGAAGCCTTCAACTGATTCTCCTTACCTCCCTTCCCCCCACACACTGGGGTTTAGCAGCAACACACACAAACCAGTTCTCTTTGTGAGAAATCCAGGATCTAGTTGAAACACCCTGATTCCTGGGCAAGTGTGAGCACCCATCACCACCACCGACCATGCTATAGGGAACTGAGAAAGGAACTTCAGTGCCCAGCTAAGCCCTGAGGAGTCACAGAGGAGCACTGACTTAGTGCTGCAGATTTTCTAGCTTTTTCCCAAGAGAAGCTTCTGTCTTGCCTGCCTGGAGAGCTGTGCGGGCTGCCATACCCTCATTCCCGCAAGGGACTGTCCAGAGCCAGGTGATGGTTTGAACTAGCATGCAAGTGTAGGGGAGGAAAGCTTTTCCCTTCTTCTCCTCTATGTTTCCTTGGCTGGCATAATAATTAAATTAGCATAACGGATTAACAGGAAAAAATCACATTTAATTTCATGCGGACAAGAGTTCATAGAAATATGAGACTCAAGGAAGTAACCAAAAGAGGCAGCTTTCATGTGTTTTAGACAAGGAGACAATAAATTTGTAGAGAATTGACAAGACAAAGGGGTTTAGGCTTGGGGTAGTAAATTAATGAAGAAGGAACAAGATTTGTTTGCACAGCCTTCTCAGCCCTAAATTCCCTATCTCTGGTGATAAGGATGTCTCTCTTCCTCCTGGTACAAGAGGGTACCTTTCCCGTAGGGAATTTGTTTTCTGCTTTCAGAAGGACAAAAGAAGCCAGAGTGTTCTTCTTGCACTTAACCACTTTAGTTCAAAATCATCAAAATAAGGAGCGCCTGGGTGGCTCAGTCAGTTAAATTCTGCTTTCAGCTCAGGTCATGATCTTAGGGTCCTGGGATGGAGCCCCAAGTCAGGCTGCCTGCTCCGCGGGGGAGTCTGCTTCTCCCTCTACCTCTGCCTGCCATTCTGCTGGCTTGTGCTCTCTCTGTCTCTCTGTCAAATAAATTAATAAACAAATTACTCAATTAATTAATTAAATTAATTTATTAATTAAATCATTTTAATTTTTAAAATTAAATTAATTAAACTCAATTAATTAATTAAATCTTTAAAAAAAACAAAAAACTCCAAACAATCGTATACAAAGTGGCATATTTTGGGGTGGCACATTGTCCCCCCCCCCTTTGCAGACAGTTCCCACACTCTGGTCCCCATCTCGGCGCACGGTGAGAAGGAGATGAACCCCAGCCCCCAGCATCTTCTTGAGGAGGGAAAGATTGTACCACACGCCCAGTGTCCCAGCTTTTCTGGGGTTGCCCAAAAGGTTAGCTTCTGTCTGAGTGCTAGCAGGACTGAGCCCCAGCATACTCCAGCTGCCCGCAGGTCAGTGGCAAGGGCAGCTGTCACACTGAGCACACAGCTGGTCTCCACAGCGCCTCCTCCTGGTTCAGCGAAGAGTAAACAGGTGAAAAATCCCACACCTGTGCTTAGTCCTAGAGGGGAATTCCTTAGACAGGGGTCCCAACAATCCAGCTATAAGGGGGCTCCAGAGGATCTAGTTCTAGGCACTAACAGAAGCCAGCAGAGTGCAGACACCTGGATACCTGTCGAAGGAAGTCCTGCCGTCTGTATCAGTATGGGTGAACCCGCAGGGTTCAGTGAAATAAGTCAGTGACCAAAAGACAAACACCGCACGATTCCACTTATATGAGGTATCAACAACAGCCAAGCGCATAGAAACTAAGGGTAGAATTGGTTGCCAGGGGCTGAGAAGAGGAAAGAGGAGTTGCTCTCCAATGGGCAGAGTCTCAGTTATGTCAGAAGAATAAATTCCAGGTCCCTGGCGTGCAGCATCCTGCTCACAGTTCACAGTTATCTACTGTACACTTAAAACCTGCTACAGGTTCTTACCACAATGAAACAAAATAGAATAAAACAACTGATGAATCCCTGAACTTCACCTCTGAAACTAATAATACTATATGTTAAATTCATTGAGTTTAAATAAAAATGAATTAAAAAGCACTAAAAAAGAGTAAGATAAAAGAAAATGAAAAAAAATAGTATAAATAAGTAAAATAAACCAAACTCTGGGTGCCTGGGTGGCTCAAGCATCTGCCTTCGGTCATGATCCCATGGTCCTGGGATCCAGCCCAGCATCACTCTCCCTGCTCAGTGGGGAGCCTGCGTCCCCTTCTCCCACTTGCCCTGCTTGTGTTCCCTCTCTTGCTGTCTCTCTCTCTGTCCAATAGATAAATAAAAATCTTTAAAAAACTTTTAAAATTTTTTAAAAATTTTTAAAAACTCAAGAAACTGATACTAGGCTAATAAGTGTCAAACTGGCAATTTGATTCATTTGTTCAAATGTAAAAAGTAAATTATAATGTAAATCATTTTCAGTTAGTAAAATTGTTCATCATATGGGGTCTTTTCCCCAGTGTCCTTAGTAACAACATTAATCTCTGTGACTGAGCCTGGGTGGAAATTATACCGAATGTATCATCGCCTAAACGGAGAATATTGCAAAACCAGCACTGCTTCACTTTGCTATATATATACACACATACATATATATGCATGTATATAGATATATATTGCTAATTAAACTGGGAATGTACTCTTAGGAACAGCTGTCTTGTGAAGTATAAGGCTATTCAGGTATTTTCTGTAGCTTTTGTAGAGTGAACAGTCTAAGGATTGTGAAATAAGAAAAAGTTCAGGTTCGATCTGATACTTTCGGACTTCAGTCTCAGCCTGTGATCCATCCTAGCTTTGAGGACATTATTTAGAGTCTATTTTTTCTCAGTTTACTTACTCAGATGACCAGAATATATCTCTACATGTATTTGGTTTTCTCCCAGGGTTCCTGGCTCACAGCTCCCCAGAACTTGGGAATTCTCTGAGAGGTAAGAGCAATGGGAGCTCCTCTTGTTCTAATATTTGTCTCTTTGTCCCCAGTTCCTGAAATCCTTCAGGGCCCTAAAGGTGATTGTCTCGGTAATCATAACAAGCCCCCTTCCACGACAGTGGGGGGGAAGGGGGAGGGAGGACGCCTGTATCAATGAGGTGATACTGGAAAATACCAAGGATGGACGGTTGGTCAGGTCAACAAACAGGTGGGTAGAAGAGAGAAGGGTGGAACCGATTCCTGGGAAAGGGAGAGTGAGTGCAGCAGAATCGGTTAGCAATGGCCGGTGGTTTCATCTATCATGCCTATGTAATGAAGTGTCCATAAATGTCCAAATAGAATGGGGTTCAGAAAGCTTCCAGGTCGAGAAGCCAGGACCCTTCCATGTGCTACTGTACCAGGTCGAAAACTCCACGGGGAGAGAAGCTCCTTTGTTGGGGCCTCATCCTTCCTTCTTCTGCGTGTGGCTGTTGATTCCCATCTTTTAATATCCTTTGTGATGAACTAGTAATCTGTGCAAGCCATTCTAGCAAATTAGTTGAACCTAAGGAAGGGTTGTGGGAATTTCTGGTTTATAGCCCATCAGTCAGAGTACAGGTGATCACGTGAGAGTGTACTGGCACCTGAAGTGGAGGCAGGCTTGTGGGAATGAGCCCTTGACCTGTGGAATCTGATTCTGTCTCCACATAGTGTCAGAATTGAGGTGAATTCTCAGACACCTGAACTGCTTGTTGGTGTGGGGTAGCCTCCACACACACACTGTAATTGTGTCCTGGAACCCAAAGGACCAAAGGTTTCAGCTGCCTGCTTTCACTGCTCTGATTCCAACTCTCATACACTAGACTTACTCCCTTTGTGAAATAATAGGTTTAGAGCTGGTTATGTGCTCAGAACCATTTATTTTTCCTTTTTTAATGTCTTTTTATTTTTCCTTCATGCCTTAAGCCTGTCCACATCATCCTCTGTTCATATCCGTCAGCGTTCTCCTCCAGATTGAGCCGTCAGACTGGGTGATGCTGCTGCAGCATCTTCGGCTCCCTCCCTCCCTCCCTCCCTCCCTGTCTTGTCTTCTTCTACCAAAGATGTCTTCTTCTACCAAAGATGTCATGGAGAAACACCAGTCTCAGTGGAATCTAACTCCAAGTCTCCTCCCACCTACATAAGAGCTTTTCAAGAGAGACTTTTTCTTGCATACTCTACCACTAAAACTTTAAAGTTGTCAACCTCCACTGAGGACTGAAAAGTTACCAGGTCATCCTATGGTTCCTTAATCACCTCTCCCTTTATTCTATATAGCGGCAAATAAAAACTCTCCGTTCTCCTGAAAACTCTGACCCTCACCCCTTCCCACCAATCTCAAAGATGTCATAAATAGAAAACAGTATTGACATATTTTATTTATTTTTTAAAAGATTTTATTTATTTATTTGACAGACAGAGATCACAAGTAGGCAGAGAGGCAGGTAGAGAGAGAGGAGGAAGCAGGCTCCCTACTGAGCAGAGAGCCTGATGTGGGGCATGATCCCAGGACCCTGAGATCATGACCTGAGCCGAAGGCAGAGGCTTTAACCCACTGAGCCACCCAGGCAGCCCAGTATTGACATATTTTAAAGTCTTCCAACTTCCTGCTTAGGAGTCTATATTTATTTTTTAAAGACTTGTTTATTTATTTATTGTGGGGCAGGAGTGTAGGGACAGAGAGAGAAAGAATCTCAAGCAGACTTCCCACTGAGCTTGGGAGCCTGACATGGGGTTCGATCCCAAAACCCTGCCTCTCTGCCTACTTGTGATATCTGTCAAATAAATGAATAAAATCTTTAAAAAATAATTATAGGAAACTAGTATGTCCCCTGGGTCTTCGTAGGATAAGTTGTATATAATATGATGAAAATTAGCTTCAGGAACATCCTTATAATAAACATAATAGTGAGATTCACAGGGTTATATTTTTAAATTTCTTAAAAGAAACCAATCATGTAATACCAAAGGAGAATTTTTTTAAGATTTTATTTATTTGACACAGAGAGAGAGAGAGAGATCACAAGTAAGCAGAATGCAGGCAGAGAGAGAGGGGGAAGCAGGTTCCCTGCTGAATAAAGAGCCCGATGTAGGGCTCGATCCCAGGACGCTGAGATCACGGCCTGAGCCAAAGGCAGAGGTCTAACACACTGAGCCACCCAGTTGCCCCACCAAAAGAGAATTTAATAAAGTCTATTCTGTATGAGTGGTCTGAATACACATACTTGATACAACTAATAATGATGTTGTGAGAACCAGGTCACTTAATTCTTAGTTTAGTGGTTTTGTTTTCCTTCCATCTATAATGGAAGCCACGTATACGTGTACATGCACATATACACACGTGTGTGTGTGAGAGAGAAATAGTGTCTTCCGCACGATGCTCACTTGTCAGTGATATGTTCTGGATTGGTAAATCAACACACACACACACACACTGCTGACGATTTCTGATATATGGGAAGAAATGTCACTCTCTTTGCATGATCTAAAATGCACTGACACTCATAAAGTAGTTCTGTTTTTAATTTTTTGAGGAACATCCCTACCGTTTTCCATAATGGTTGCACCAATGTACATTCCAGCCAGTAGTGTGTACAAGTGTTCTCAATCCTCCAATACTTCTTTTGTTTCTTTTACAATTATCATCCTAACAAGAATGAGGTGGTATTTCATTGTGGTTTTGATTTGCATTTCCTTGATGAAGAGTGACATTGACCATCTTTTTGTAACTTGTTGGCTATTTGTTTGTCTCCTTTTCAGAAATGACTGTACAGACTCTTTGTCCAAGTTTTAATCAGATTGTTTGTGGGTTTCTTTTTTTCTTTTTTTAAGTTGAGTTGTAGGAGTTCCTCCTATATTTTGGAAATTTTCCTTTATCAGATAAATGTTTTACAAATATTTTCTTACATTCCATTGGTTGTCTTTTCACTGTTGATTATTTTCCTTCCTGGACAGAAACTTTTCAATTTGATGTAATTTACTTGTCGGTTTTTGCTTTGTTGCTTCTACATTCGGTATCACATCCAAGAAATAATTGCCTACACCAGAGTCATGAAGCTTTTCCCATTTTCTTCTAATAGTTTTTCAGTTTCAGGTCTTACATGTTCTTCCTCAGCCCATTTGGAGTTGATTTTTGTGTAAGTTAGCCAAGGGTCCACTTTTATTATTTTTGAATGTGAATGTCCAGTTTCCCAGTAATCCCACTTCTGGGTATATATTCAAAATAATTGAAATCAGGTTCCCAAAGAAGTTTCTGGGCTCCCATGTTTATGGGAACATAGTTTATACTAGCCAAAGTATGAAATACACAAAAAAATCTAAATGTCCATCAAAGGATAAATGAATAAATAGAATGTGAGATATGGAGACAATGGAATTTTTTACAATGGAATAGTTTTCCTCTTATAAAAAGGTAATCTTGCCATTTATGGCAATAAGGGTAAACCTAGAGGACGCTTTGCTAAGTGAAAGAAGCCAGTCACAGAAGGACAAACACTGCATCGTTCCACATGTAGGAAGTATCTAAAAAAGTCAAACCCATAGAAGCAGAAACCGGAATGGTGGTTGCCAGGGGCTAGAGGAAGGCAGAAAGAAGGCTTGCTGTTACCTGGGTGTAAAGTGTCCTCATACAAGATGAACAAGTTCTAGAGAGTAGTGTACCACACTGTGCCTGTAATTAACCCACGCTCTACTGTGCACTTAGAATTTGTTGAGAGGCTAGAACTCATGTTAAGTGGTCTCACTACAATTAAAAATAGATAAGGAAATAAATGCATTGGCAAATGGAGGTGAACCTATTATTTAGAAATATGGAAATTTACATAACTCTGAAAGCTGTTGGTATGCATTTTCACGAGTTGTTGATAACTTCTAACCCCTTACTTTGACTGATCAACAGTGACCAACATCGAAGCTACAGGTTCCAATCAATGGAAATGCCTGTTCTGAAAAATCACACTTTGTCTTATTAGTTTTACTAAAAAAATAAATAACATATCTCAATAAATGCTGAGAAAGTGTTACTACAGTGTGCAGTTTGTACCTTCAAACAGCCAATAAAATGAACCATTTCTCAATGATCCCATAATGTCTGGGATTGTCACAAGCATTTATCCCTCTTCATTATCTTCCCCTTTTCTCAGTCTTCTTCCCATCATTGTCTCTAACACCAACACAGCTCTGGTTGTACTGGGGGAAATGCTGAGGTATTGGTCCCACTATTTATCATAAGATGTGAAGTCACAGAAAGATCATCTCAATTTCTGCATTTTGAAGTTAAGGAAATAGCAAGGTCATATCACTTATCTAAGTCATGAAATTAGCAGATGACAGAGCAGAGCACGGAACCTGGAAATGTCACCCAGTTCCCAACTATCTGCAAGTGTAGATGGCGCTCACAGCGGCTCACACGTTCTCTGGTACAAAGTCTGATCCCTTCAAAATCGATAGTGGTCTCCACAGTCACTGTTTGTAATTCTTGACTTTTTAAAAGTTTCTGTTTCTATTCACTCGTTTTCTCAGGCTTTGATGTATTTTGTCCACTATAGTTAAGCAGTATTAACTTATTTATGCTGACATGCCTTGATTCAGCCTCTTATCTCCAGTTTCCATGAACCAGTCTTCTTCATCATAGTCTCTGACGAGTTCTTTCATCTGGGGATGAACCCAGAGTTAGAAAGTTCTCCTTCCTAATGACTCGTTCTCTGTGACATTCACTTGCTGATCCTAGCTGTATGCTTTTCTGCACTATCAAGATGGTGTTTGGACTCATACATCCAAGCAAATTTGACCTGTTTGCTGTCAGCCCTCAATTCCTGTTTGAGTTTTCTCTGTATGCTGTCTGCGTCTGCCTCTGTTCCCAATAAGTTCCTGAGACACATGGGTATTGAGCATCTACTCTCTGTCTCACCATGCATGGGGGAAATAAACAAACAGAATGGAAGAAAACTATGATCTTTAAAAACAATCTTTTAGGGGCTCCTGGGTGGCTCAGTCAGTTAAGCGTCTGCCTTCAGCTCAGGTCACGATCCCTGGGTCCTGGGATTGAGTCCCACAATGGTCTCTCTGCTCAGCAGGGAGTCTGCTTCTCCCTCTCCTTCTGCCTGCCATTCCCCCTGCTTATGTTTGCCTGTTCTCTCTCCCTCTCTTAAATAAAATCTTAGAAAAAAATCCTTTAATATAGGAAAAGGGGCAAATGTTAAATGGGTAATTATGCAGAATATTAATTAGTATTGTTATAGGTTATAAAGGAATACAGAGAACTGTGAAGAAATAAACCAGGGAGATGTAAACTAGTATAGAGAACATTCAAGGCATTTTCTTTTCATGCCTGTATCCCAGGATCGTTCAATGAAGGGACGAGGGGATATTCAGCAAACCCTCATCTACACCTTCTCTTACATCCTCTAGATCTATCTTACCATGAGACTCCCAGAATATGACACCAAGCTTCACACTGTAATGTTCTGATAATGGAGTAGGGCATGACTACCACATTAACCATGAGACATGCTACCTTCCCCCTTTTATTTGTTCTTTTAGAATTTTTTTTTGTTTAATGTTGGATTTACCTGTGAAAAAATACAGTGTTATCCTAAAATAAGTCAAGCATACTAATTATGCTTAAAGCTCCTGTATCATGTGAAAATATAAAAGTGAACATATTAAAATCTCAGAGATGAAAAATGAATCAAAGTCAAATTTGGATAAACATCTGTAGCTTCCACTCTGTCATGTATTTCTCTCTGTGTGTGTATTTATATTTTAAGCTTAAACTTTAAAATTTTAACTTTAAACTTTAAGCCATGTCATGAATATATGTCACACAACGTACCATTTGTAGATCAGGTGTTTTTGCATCCAGCAGATTATCTGTTATCGCACGGTGATCTCTCTGTAAAGATTCAGAAGCATGTCTTATCAGGAGGGCCACCTGTTCCGGTCTTATTCCCAGCCTTCTTTCCCAGTACTTGTCTATCAGGTATCTATCTGCAACTGGCTTTACCACCTTCTCCGTGTCTCTGCTCCCTGCTGCAGGCTGGTAAGAGCTCTTGGTGCCCTGATACCACTTTTGTTATGGTTCAAATCTCTTCCCAGAGAACAAGGAGTCCAAGAGGTCTGATGTAGCCTGAACACAGAAGTAGAGCAGGATAGGCTGTCTTTTTTATTTGACAGTCCATGGAGACTAATATCCAGGGACAACAGTGGGTTTCAAAGTAGGGAAAGCGGTAGTAGTAAAGATGCAAAGCATAGAAGCTAGACTCCCCAGCTCCCCTGCACAGGAGGCAGAAGGAAGCCAGTACTGGGGCCATGTTTCCTCCCAACAGTGGAAGCTGCATCTAAAGTGTAGCTCCAGTGGGTAGATAAGAAGGTGCAGAATCCCCAAGGTGCTGGCTAGCTCAGTTTGGCTTGCTTCCTTAATGATTCTGTTGCTGAAAAGGAACCCACTTGGGTGGTTCCTTATGGAACCACCATATGGCATCAGCAACTTCTGTGCAAATTACTCCTAAAAAATACTTGGAAGGACAAGTAACTCATCACCAGAACCCTTGCTCCATTTTCAAATTGTTGATATGGCCCATATTTTCTAGGAAATCTGGATTTAAATACTGGAAACCAATTTGAAATAAAAACAATAATACAAAGAAAAAGGCCGACAGAGGGGAAACTCTCAAAAGACAGCATAAAACATAGACATGAAGGTCTAGAAAAGCCATCTTAAGAAACATGGAAACACGGTGACCAGAGCAGCTTCAGGTCTGCACAGGATGGGCCTGGGGCCACTCAGAACTTCAGGTTCCACATCCCTCCTCACATGTGTTTCAGTGTCTTTCTTCAGCTGTAGGCAATTTAGCAGGAACCATGGTCTCTAGAAGGTCCTGGTCCATAAGCTTCACATCCACTGAGGCTCACAGTTCCAGGGAAAGAATCTGATGGGCCGGAGTTGGATTAGATGCCCAATTCTTGGGGAAATCACTGTAGCCAGAGGAGCAAAATTTCAGAGTGGCAGCCCTGCCTGGGTCAATGGGGATCACTCTCCTGAGAGATTATTACTCTGAGGAGACACGTCCTGCAGCCCATTATAATCAGCTACTCTACTGACCAGCATTTGCCTTGAGTTCAGTGTGGCACATTTTCCCTCACAGAGATCGAAGAAGTTAATTTTGTGGAAGCCTTGAGTATTTACACAATAAATGTCTTATTTTGAGCCAGACTGTTTCAGAGTTTGGGAATGTTTTTCCCCAATATGAGCACCTTAGGATAAATGTGTTTGATACATCTCTCAAGGCACAGGGCCTTAAGACAATTCAGCAAGTCAACAACACAAGGCTTCAACTAGTTCATAGATATTACAGCAATCTTCCTAAATAATGGAGGAAATTGAGTTCATTAAGGAAAAGACGGAAGAAAAAGTGCCAGTGGGGCAAGCTCTACTTAGCGGGGATGAATAATCCGGGTGTTTCTCGAGGAAGAGGCCCAACCCATCACTGGAGCAGTATCAAATTCCATTCTACCATGTAATTAGTTAATTGTATCTGTTTCCTTTAGTGAGTCATGGTTTAGCAAGACATTGCTGACTCTGACTCATGAAGGGACTGTAGGAAATCATTTCATAGAGGGCTCTGGAGCAAACATGGGACATGTACTATCAGAAGGAACCATGTGAAAACAGCCCTGGAACCTTCAGAGTGGAAAGAGATGTGCTCATTCTCCATGCCTAGTGTGCATGGTCTAGGGATTGCTGCACTACTGGACCCATGCTCTGGAGGCATCTCCTAAAAACAGTGGCTTCTGGTTTGCTGGACCAGAAAGAACAGGTCTGATGGTGGTTTGTGAGTTCTCTTATGCTTCCAAATGGATGGGAAACATCCTTCTGTCCTCAACACATTGGCCAGGACTCGTCACATGACTAGCCTGACTCTTAGGAGACTAGGAAATCTGGGACAACAAAGAAATTAATTGAGGAGCAGAGTTGTCCCTATCACAGAAGAATAGAATGCTGCTTTATTGTTATTATTAGTTTTGGTTTTATAATATCTTTATAAAATCCCCTTATCAGAAAATATCTGGGTCAGAAATCTTATCTTTTGATGAGGGCCTCGAGGGCATAGGGATCCTCCAGAAAATATGAATGCTTACTGATTCACCAAGTGTCCATTTCTCAAGTTATAAAGGTATAGAGAACATGCTTATTATAAGGTATTTATAATACTTTATATCTTTGAAATGTCACCTTCTACAAGTTCCCCACACCCCCACGTGTCTTCTGTGAGAACAATCTTAACTATAATCACTTCTTCGTGAAGTCCCTTGAGTTTTACAGTTTGTAACTGAACATATGTACAAGATGGGCTGTAGGGGCAATGTGTTGTATCAACTTACGGGGTGATACATAACCTAAGTTCCTTCTAATAGGAGTGCGCTGTCATTTGGGCAATCCCACAAATGCATGTGTGACAGCTCATTGCATGATTAACTCCAAAAGCATCTAAAAGTTCTTTCCTAAAATGGAATAATGTCACAAGAGAATCTGTAACTTCAAACAGAAGCTCTACAGTGGCTTTGGTTTCGTATTTGAAGTTCAGCTGATTATGTATTCATATAAACATGGTCTCATGTTATAGCTTTGTAGATAGGAAAGTAAGATTAGAGTGAGAGTGAAACAGTTTATGTTAACACAAAACAATTTAATTCTAAGGAATACATTTTATACTTTGGAATGCATCCTCTGCTTTTTCATCATTAAAATGTATTAACCGTTTATATAGAAATTGGGATTCCACAAATTTTTCTCTCAATTGTTGAGCCTAATGTTTATGTAACATGGATTCCAAGAACCAAAATATACTTTGAAGAGATAAATTTTTTACATTTGTGAAGTTGATTTTTTCACATTTTTTATAACGCAGTACATGCTGAATTATCAGCACAAAGGAGTCAACAATGAAAAGTCTCTCAAGAGTCTTCACAAAACCACAATTTATAAACATGATTTTTTTCTTCATTCTCATCGCACTATTAGTATTTCAGGAAAAATGGTGAATAACTAATGTAATCGTGCGCATCCTTATCTTTTGACTTTCATTGGTTGTGCTTCTAATGTTTTCTTATTAAACATACTAGTTTTAGGGTGAAACACACAAACACACACAGACACACAATTATCATGTCATAACAACAAAGTATTCATTTTAAGGAGTTTTGTCAGATGGTGGATTTTATCCAATGCTTTCTTAGCTCCTGAGGAGATATTTTTACCTTTTTATAGGTTACTGTGAATTATTTTAACATGTTACAAATATTATGATATTGGTTCTATTCTCCTGAATATTTTAGTATTTCATTTTAAAATTTACATTATGAATTATAAGTGCTACTAGCCTAGAAATTTGGTCTCAGGTGTTGTTTCAACATTATGGCGCTGCAGACAAAAACTTTCTCTTCTTCCTTCTCTAATCCATGCTCTGAAATAAATTAAGGAGCTTTGGAATGATCTCTTTAAAAGAGCTAAAGTCACCTATGAAATGGACTGAAACTTACTGGGCTTTTTTGGGGGGAGGGGAGGAGAATATAGATTTTTTTTAAGTGGCCTCAATTTTTCCACAGTAATAGTACCTTAGACATTAATAGTTTTCTCGGGAACATAAAATATTAATTTACATGTCTTGAAAAATCATCATTTTCATCCAGGTTTTCAAATTCTTAAGCAGAAATTGAAAAAAACTGCAGGCTTTTATTTTCTTGTATTTGTGTTTTTTGCTTTTCTTATATTCGCATTTAAAAAATTATGTCTAATTCTATATGTATATACATTTCCCCCTCTGTTTTTTTGACTAAGTTAATTAGTGGTTTTCCCTAGTGGCCAGTTTACGCTCCCACCACAGTTCACGGGGGTTCTCTTTCTCCATAACCAACATTTGCTATTTCTTGTCTTATCGATGACGGTCCTTGTAACAGGCATCAGGTGATTAGTGACCATCTCTCCAGTCTCTATCACTCCACGGACAATCTATAACTTAAAAGTTCCACAAATTGATGGATACTTGTCACAAAATAGCTTCAAAACATCAAAACTCTCTTTGTTTCTTAATAGAAGGTGCAGAAAATCCAAGATTTTGAGGTTTCTTGATGTTCTGAAAGGTTGCAAGTTTATATTACCTTGAGAACAAAGCTTCTCAATTTGGAAACCTAGCAGAATCAGATATTAAGCTGTGTAGAATGTGTGAAATATATCTTTTTTTCCATTTGGAGATATGGTTCTCTGAATGAAATATAAAGTGTGGTCGTGGCGATGTCTCATTGTGGTTTTGATATGGATTTCCCTGATGATGAGTGATACTGACCATCCTTTTTATATATCTGATTGTCATCTGTATGTCTTCTTTGGAAAAATGTTTATTCAGATCCTGTGCCCATTTTTGAATTTGATTGTTTGTGTGGTTTTTTGAGGGGGTGTTGTGTTGTATAAATTCTTTATGTATTTTGGATACTAACCCATTATCAGTTATGTAATTTGCAATTACCATCTCCCATTCAGTAGGTTGCATTTTTGTTTTGTTAATGGCTTTATTTGCTATACAAAAGTTTTTTATTTTGATAAATTCCCACAAGCCATCACTTTACACTATCAGAGTGGCTAATGTAAAAAAGATAAGTAATAAAAATTTTAGTGAGGATGTGGAGAAAAAGGAGCTTTTGTGCACTGTTGGTGGGAGTGTAAATTGGTGTGGCCATTATTGAAAATAGTATAGTTTTCTCAAAAAACTAAAAATAGAAATATTACATGACTCAAAAAATTCCACTGTACTTAACAAAAGAAAACAGAAATACCAATTTGAAGATATGGGCACACTTAAGTTTATTTACAACAGCCAGATGTAGAAGCAGCCCAAATGTCCATGGATAGATGAATGGGTAAGGGAAACACACACACACACATTCTGGAATGTTATTCAGCCATAAAAAAGAATAGGATCTTGCCATATGGGACGACATGGATGGACACAGAGGGTACTATAGTAGGTGAAATAAGTCAGACAGAAAAAGACAAATACCCTATGATTTCACTTATATGTGGAATCTAAGAAAAAAGAACAAACCCCAGCAGAAACAAACCCATCAATACAGAGAACAAATTGTTAGTTGTCAGAGGCAGATGGACAAAATGAGCAAAGAGGAGTGGGAGATACAGGCTTTTAGTTATGAAATGAGAAAGTCACAGGGATGGGGGATACAGCATGCGGACTATAGTTAATTATGTTGCAGTGTGTTGTATGGGGATGGATGGTAGCTATACATGTGGTGAATGGAGCATAATGTGTAGACTTACAGAATCACTATATTGTATTCCTGAGGCTAAGGTAATGCTGTCTGGCAACAATGCTTCCATTAAAAAATTAAAAATATATAAATAAATATGAAGTAATGGCATCTTCTCTTTGGGGAGTCTAAATATATGTATCTGGCATATTATGAAGTAAGTGATTCAATATTAGACTATTGTTCAACTCAAAATATAGATATCACCCTAACAACACTATTTGTAAACAATGCAACAGGAAGGAGAAGAAAACACCACTGGAGGAAAATGTGACCCATTATACCCAATTAGCTATTTTTGTTGAAGAATCTGATCAGAAGTGACAGTCTTCAGGCTATAAATAAGCACCAGGCTTTGTCTAATTAACACCACGCCTTAGTTATATAGCACCTTCAAGTTTCTTCCTAGAGTTTATGTAAGTTCAAGAAAAAGAAAAGAAAAGAAAAAACATCTCTTACACACGAAAGCCAGGATTTAGAGGGGAGCGGATAATGCCAGAAAGATGTCCAGGAATCTGTCAACACCCAGGGTGTCTCTTGTGGGATTTGAAAATTTGCCATAATCCAATACTCAAGCCTCAGTCTGCAGACTCAGAAAAAGACTGTTTTTCAGGTTATCAGTAGCGGGTATCTATTTAGTGAGTATTTCAACTCCTTGTCACAGCTTTATTCATATGTGAATTCACATATAACACATGTTCTGTGGCATCAATTTTGAGATACAGAGATGCTCTTGATACCAGCACCACAATTAAGACAATGAATACATCCATCACCCTGTTTCCTCAAGCGTTTTGGTAATTCATCCCTACCCCTCCCCAGCCCGAGTCACTGACTCATTTTCTGTCCCTTTAAATTGGTTGACGTGCCCTGGAATTTTTATAAATGAAACCTCCCAGTACACCCTTTTTTTGTATGCTTCTTTCACTAAATATAATTATGTTGGGATTCATTTACATGTGTTCAGTCTACTCGTTGCTGAGTTTGGCTCCATTCCGTGGTATACAATCAGCGTAACCATGCATTTGTTGAAAGCCCTTCTGTTTCTTTCCAGTGCTTGAGCACTACCAGCAAGACTTCCATGCCCATGAATGCAGAACTCACTGCATGTCCATGTCATGGCGTGGACGTGCGATCTCCTTTCCCTTGGCTACTCACCAAACCATGGCATGGCTGAACAGTACACCATGTGTGCTTAATTTTTTAAGGAACTGTAAAATTGTTTTTCAAAATAGTTTTAAATTTTATATTCCCTCTAGCATTGTATTAGAGATCCAATTCATGTACATTTCCAAACATTTGTCCTAGCCACATGATTTGTTGAAATTTTAGCCATTTTAATTGATGAATATTCTTTCTTAGTTGTGTTTTCAACTGGTCGTCAAAAACCAGTTGTCTCTATATGTTTGTGTCAATCTCTGGTTCTCTGTGCTGTTTCCTTTCTTTATTATCCAGCATTATGTCCGTACCACACTGTCATAATTACTGAGGATTTAAAATAGGTCTTGAAATCAGATAAAGTTATTACTTCATGTTTTGTGCTTTTTAAAATATATTTTGGATATATTTTAATTTCTATAAGAATTTTATAATAATTTTGTCCTTTTTTATAAAATTTTCCATTTTTTTCATTTTTACAAAAATCTGATTAGGGTTGAATTGATAAATGTGAGTAGATCTGACATTAATAATACTGGGTTTCCAACCTATGGAAATGGACTACTTTTCCATTTATTTATGTCTTCATTACTTCATTCTCCACAATGTTTTATAGTTTTCAGTGTATAGGTCCAACATGTATTTAGAATTTGTGTCAGACAGAGTGTAAAGTAATCACCATAATGTCCACCTCCTGGTATTCTTACATTTATATGAACTTCTTCCATTGAGAGTGGTTGGGACCTGTAACTGGTTTCTAACCAACAAAATATAGTTATTGTTGACTTTTTCCATTGTTTTTCTATTTTCTATATCTTGACTTCTACTCCCATCTTCCTTGTTTCCTTTTTTTTAAATTTAGTCAGTTCAATTTTTAAAATGCCATTTCTTTTTTTTAAGATGTTATTTACCTATTTGACAGAGAGAGAGAGCACAAGACCTGGGCCGAAGGTGGTCACCTAACTTACTGAGTCACCCAGGTGCCTCTAATTCCTAGTTTCTTAAAGTGTTCACTGGGGTTGTTAATTTGAGAGCTTTCTTTTCTTGTATAGATGATTCTATAGATGATTCCTGTCCCCAAGCCCCACTTTAGCAGCATTTCACAAATTTTCATATGCTGAATTTTTATTATAATTTAGTTAAAATATCTTTTAATTTCCCCTTCAGTTCCCCTTTTGACCCATGAATTACTTAGAAACTTATTATTTATTTTTTAAATGGCAATTTTCCATAGATGCTATTGATTTCTCATTTAATTTCATTGTCATCAGAGAACTTCATATGATTTGAATCCTTTTAAATAAATATATTGAGCCTTGGTTTATAGCCCAGAACGTGATTTCTCTTTAAATATGTTGTATGTGAACTTAAGAAGTATGCTCCTTCTGCTCTTGGGCTGTCCCATCAATACCAGTTATGTCAGTCATGTTTTTCCAGTTTTCTGGATCCTCACTTGTCTTGTTCTAGCAGTCATTGTGAGAGAGAAAGTGAAATCTCAATTACAGATTTGGGTTAGCTTATTTCTCTTGGTCTCTCAGTTTTTACAACATGTATCTTGAAGCTCTGTGTCTTAGTCTGGTTGAGCTGCTATAACAAAAATACCATAGCCTGGGTAGCTTATAAAAAACAAAAGTTTATTTCTCACAGTTCAGGAGGGTGGGAAATCCAAGGTCCAGATGCCAGCACGGCCATGTTCTGTGAAAGCCCTCTTCCTGGTTCACAGTTGATACCTTCTCACTCTGTCCTCATTTGGTGGAAGGAGCCAGAGGTTTCTCTTTTATAAGACACAAATCTCATTCATAAGAACTTTACCTTCATCTCTTAAGCACCTCCCAAAGGCCATCACCTTAACATGAAATTTGGGGGCACACATATTCAGACCATAGCATTCTATTATTTAGGGCTTCTTTTTCTTTTGGATGACTTAATCTTTTTAACATTATTGTATGACCTCCTTTATTCCTAGTAATACTATTTTTTTTCTAAAAACTGTGGTGTCTCATTAATATAGGTACCAGCTTTTATTAAAATTCATCTTCTTATGATATATTTTTACATCCTTTTGCTATTTCCTTTTTAATAATTAAGGTTTGTTGTAGGCAGTATGTAGCTGGATCTTGGTTACCCCCACCCTTCCTGCAATCTGAGAGTCTCTGCCTTTTAATTATGGTATTTAGATCACTTTCACTTAATGCTATTGTTGCTATGGTTCAGTTTAATGTCATTATACTATTTGTTTTGTATTTGTCCCTCTTTGCTTCCATTTTTGTCCTTTTCTGTCTTCTTTGAAATCACTAGCTCATTTAAAACAATACAGTTTATCTCCTTTTTGGGTTATAAGGCATACACTCTCATATTTTAGTGGATCTTTTGGGGTTTTTAGAATTCATCTTTATAAAATCACAGGCTACCTTCAGATGATGTTATGCCACCACAGTTTCAGAATAAGAACTTTATAACAGAATATTTTCACTTTTCCCAGTAATTATGCTTCTGCAGTCATATAACTGCTTATGTTTACAATCCTCATCAACCCCACAGATCATGATCACTCTCTTTACACAGTGAATTCTCTTTTAAAAATGTATAAATAATATGAACCTCTAATGTATTTAATCATAAAGTTATCCTGTCATGCTGTTTATTTCCTTGGGTAGATCCCTATTTTCCTGTGGTATCATTTTCTTGTGCTTGTAGGATATTTTTTAACATGTTTATTAGTGGAGCTTTACTGGTGTTTTCCAGCTTTCCTACATCTAAAAAGTCTTTAATTTGCCTTCGTGTGAAGTTGTTTTCAGGGAACAGAACTCTAAACTGGTAGATGTTGTGAGCTTCACTTAAGTGGCATCAGATGCTTTTGCGTTCCTAGAACTACTCTTGAGTTTTGCTGTGGAATGATGTTATGTTACCTGCAAATTGTTTAATCTTTTTAGGTGTTGCTTTTAAGATTTATTGGGTAGTGATTAGTCTAAAACTAGTTATACCTTATTACTGAGGCAAAATCCTCTGAGTACTTTTCTCAATGTATACTCTTGAAGTTTTATAATTTGGCTAGTGGAAATAGTCACTATTTGTGACCCTTTCTGAATACCAGCTTTGTTACCTGTAGTCCTTTTGGGAAAATTTCCCACCAGCCTCCAGGAGTTTCCTCTCTCCGATGCACTGATCAGTACTCTGCTGAATACTTTAGGGGACCCCTCTGTGTATGTCTGCAGTTTCCTCTCTGTACAGGTACCTCCTCGTTCGTATTCTGTCCAGAGCCCTTAGCTGCCTTGAACTACCTCAGCTCAGGGCACCAGAATGGCCCCACCTGGGTATCCCTTCCCTGACATGTGGACTGGAAACTCTCTTGAAGCAGTCAACTGGAATAAGCTTAGGGCATGACTACTTGGTTTATTCTCCTCCCAGGGATCATGGTTCTTGTTGCCTGAATCACAGCATGTGAAAATTATCATTTCATATACTTTGTATTTTGGTTATATCAGGTAGGATGTTATAAAAATATATCTCAGTGCAGATGAACCTGAACCAAACTTACAGTTAGTAAGATAAAATTAATCCATGAGAATTTCTATGAACAAGGAATTAATACATTCTAATCTCTCCTTCTATTTGAGCTTTGCTATAAGGCAACATTAGAAGGTCATTTGTTGATCATAGACTCAAAAGAAGTCAAGCCAAATTGGAACAATCAAGCTAGGGGCATGATGCCAAGACAGCCTGATGCACTCATGTCCCATGAAAAATCTCTTCAGTCCATTGGCAGGTGTAGAGTCCAAGAGCATAAACCTCTCCTTGCCTCTGGGCAGTGTCCAGGTGGAAACTGACAACTTTTCCATATGGAACTCTATCTGTGCCTCTACGGCTAACAAAGATGCCGGATAAATACTTGTTCTAACGTCATGTTCATATCTAGATACTGCCTGTTTTTTTCAAGTTGCCTTCAGGTCTGTTGGGCTGAAGGTCCTTAAGTAAGTCACATATTCTTTAATTTTCTACATTGATCTCATTTTAACCTACAGAAACAACTTCCTTTACTTAATTTTCAAATTCTTACTAGATTCTCAGTGAGGCCCAAGTGCTGGACATAGTTCTTAAATTTGTTCTTATATCCATGACATCTCACTAGAAATATGTTACTGTATAGCAGCTTAGGTACACGGATATATTTCTCTCCCCATTTTCCATGCACAACTATTCACCATTGAAGACATGCAATGAGCTAGTGCTTAAATATTATGAGATAAAGGACACATGTTTTCCTTCTTTTACACACTCATCTGAAGGCACACCTTTCAGAATCTCTCTTATCTCCAAAATCAGTTAACATTCTTTATAACTGCAATGTGGTCACTTTTCCTTAGAAACATTACTAATTTGGGGCACCTGGGTGGCTCAGTGGGTTAAGCCGCTGCCTTCGGCTCAGGTCATAATCTCAGGGTCCTGGGATCGAGTCCTGCATCGGGCTCTCTGCTCAGCGGAGAGCCTGCTTCCCTTCCTCTCTCTCTGCCTGCCTCTCTGTGATTTCTCTCTGTCAAATAAATAAAATCTTAAAAAAAAAAAAAAGAAACATTACTAATTTTTTCCAGAATACTTTATACTAACCTTATTTTAATGTTACCTCATCCTGTGTTTTAACCTTTTCACACTATTTATATAGAAATATTTTTTTTGGGGGGGCACCTGGGTGGCTCATTTGGTTAAGCATCCAACTCTAGGTTTTGTTTGGGTCATGATCTCAGGGTCTGTGTGCAACACGGAGTCTGCTTGAGATTTTTTTCTCCCTCCTGCACTCTCTCTCTGTTTCTCTATCTCTCTCTATCCTCCCAAATAAATAAATAAATATTTTTTTAAAGAGAGAGATGTTCTTTCTTTCCCTGAAACCCTAAAATGCCTTTAACTGCTACTTTGTATAAAACATTCTCTATGATATTTACATGATTCTAGTTATTATCCTGCTGCCTCTAAAAAATACTTTAGTCTTCCTATTAATTCAATTTCATCATTTAAGACTTTCCTGAATAATATGATTTAGTTTCTTTACTTAGGATATTGTTTGTGCTACCTTCTGTCCACTTTGAATGGATTATGTCCTCAGAAGTTCACTTTTTTTTTTGCCATACTCAGAAAGATATGATTTGAAGCTTCCTGATCCATTGCTCTTATCTCTTTTCTAATATAAAATATAATAGTACACCGAGACTTTATCCACCATATCTGAACTATGCTGCTGAATAGTCTTAAGTTTTCCTCGTTTCCTCATAGAATGCTGACAAAATGACCCATTTCAGGGAGCGAAGATTCCCTTGGGTGAATCTGAAGGACTTGTCAGCAGAACATACATGTCTAGCCCCTATGATTTGCAAACTTCACCCCCAAGCATTTGTCTACTTTTCCTGTTAGTTCCCAACATTCTGGCATCGTCCTCCTTTCTACAAGTATGTCAAAATCCTTTTTCCATTGCACGTCTTGAGTACTGTCTATTCATACTCTGTAGCTGAGCCCTCTGGTGGCTACACCATCCATCCCTCCATTTTTTTTCTCCTAGTCAAACACTGGCTTTGTTCCTGGTGGTCATGTGTTCTATTGCAGACCACAGTTTTAATCTCCTTCACTTTTAGGGATGGCCACCTTGTAGTAATTTTAGTGGTTGAGTGGAGATTCTAGCAAAGTTCTTTGAGACAGTAGACTAAGTGACAGGAATCCATTTTTCTGCCAGCTTTTCTGCAGAGTCCTACCCAGAAAATAGAGGTAGTGGCTGCTGGAGAGCAGAAATCAGACATTAAAAATGGCAGAGCAAAGTTGGCAGACTGTGTCTCTAACTACTTTGAAGAACATCATCTCAGTCCTGGACTTTCCATGTGGCACTCACAGAAAAGCAAATAAATACTGCGTTTAGGCTACGGGGCTGGTATTTGATAATCATGGTCAGAGTCCCTAGCCAGAAGGGTTCCTGTGACTATGGCTTTTTCTTATTCTTGCTGTGACTTCTACTTCTCACGAGAACCTTTGTCGAGTAATCCACATTTTTGTTGGAACTGCTCTGAGTAGTTCTGACAAACTATCCCCTATGATGTAGAGTGGTTATTTGAGCTTCTTATTGTCTCTGAGATGGTAGAATCATAATTCAAACTTAGGTCTGACTCAGAAACCCAAATTTCAAGTTCTACTCAAATATTTCACATATTTGCGGTATTTTATTATATTCTGTCGAACTTCGTTTCGTGTCTTTAACCACGTGGCTTAGAACAACATAGCAGAAACACCTTTACCCTGGCCTCACTTGCATTTGATGTGCTTACCTTTATGACTGAGTCCAGAGAGGCTCAAATAAACAGAGCAGATCTTTCTGGAAAGGTGGTCTTACCACACCTGGTCCCCACCCCACACAGCCACGAATAACTTGTTCCCCTTCTCTCGCTTGGTCAGGGTGCTATGGTATAACCTTATGAGGGGGTCAGTGTGTTTTACCCACCACTCCCCCATAATGACTTTGTCCAGTAGATTTTTTCCTTATTCTAAAAATGTATCATTCCTGCTATGCAGATGGTATATAAGTATACCATTTTCCGGCACCATCAGGCATATCAGTATATGTCATAACCGAAACCCCCTCACCTACGGTGTATCTAGTAGTAATGCACAACCATGCACACAAGGATACATGTTCTACCACATTATTTATGGGAAATTCCTAGCAGTGTTAACTAAACCAGCACCATCCCTGCTCCTCCTTTTATTTTATTTTATTTTGTTTTATTCTTACGGTACATTCTACATCCTCCATATGAAGCCTTTGTCGGTCTGCCTCTCCTGTGAGATTTTTAGGTTCTAAGAAAGCACTGACGTTGTCCACATCCATTTCTATATGTTCAGCATGTAGGACAGTGACAGATTCATAAGAAGTGATTACAGCAGATACGCTCATGAAATCAATCATTGCAAACATCTGGGGGACTACGTTTAACGAGAATCTTCTGGTGCAAACAGTGACCTCCATTTCACCAGTAACGAAACCAAGGTGGAAAAAATGGGAGGCTCTTGCCCAGTTTTGGACAACAGATGAGCAGAATTGGAGAACTTGAGCCCAAATCTCTGTCTGAAAAATCTATGCTCTTTGGATTGTATCGAGAGCAGAACTTCCCCAGCGCCTCACGGTTCACGTTCCAAGAGCTCTTTCCTTCTTCACTGCTTATCGTGCTGTTCACACGCTTTTAGTTGGGACGTCTGGCGTTACTCACTTTCTCTTTATCCTTTGCATGTTTTTTCATCATTAGTACCTATTTTCACCCTCTTTCTCTCTTAATCCTGAGAGGGTTATCAGAGGTGCCTCCGTGAGCGCCAGCCCGTCCCTCCCCACCCCCCATCCCCATGCAGTGCTGGGAGCATCTGCTTCTTTTCCTGACAAATGAACTAAATTTGTGAGGTTTGAGCTGAAACCTTACTCTCACTTGGCATTCTCTCCTTCCTTTGACTATCTACAGGAGCTTTTCTCAATAGATTTTTGGTTGGTTGGTTGTTTTGTTTGTTTTCAGTTGTTACTCACCTTCCTCTGTTCTATGCCTGGTTTTCATTATTTGACTCTATGGATGATACCAGTCTTTTTCTCTTCAAAGGTGGTGAATTCATTCTACATCTTCAGAGTTACTTCCCATGGCCATTTTATTAAACCACACCCTTCTCCACACAATCAGAGGATTTGTAATGAAAGTAACTCGGTGTTTTCCGTTCTGCAGCCGAGAGATAATGGCCGTTAGCTGTGTTGGGTTTTTGGTGGTTACTTTCGCACTTTGGATGCATGTGTGGTTCCCTTGGCATCTTGCAGGTAGGGCCGGCCCCTCTTCTTTGAGTTCTCAGATTATGGATGTTTTCTTAAACTGATTGGTTCCCCTAGGTTTTTTAAAATTAAATTTCCCATCTTGAGAATGTGTTCTTAGCTATAGAGTGCTTCTCTGATCACAGACAGGCCTGGCTGGGCTTTCCAAATGTTGTAAGTCTGTCTTAGTCCATCTGCTCTTAAATGAAATTATATCCCCTGAAACTGTGACTTTATGAGTAATTACCAAGAACAGGTTCATGTCATCATTTCACAACTTAAATAAAAAATTCTTCATCTCTGAAGGAAAGACAATGTCCTGTAAATAACACGTGCCCTCAGAAAGGCACTCTGGATTTGGACTGAGGGGTGCTCTTTCTTAGGTGATGAATATATATCACCTAAACCCACTTCTTCACCTAAAACTCTTTCCGAAGCATGTGTCCATTTTCTCTTCAAAGAATAAGAATCAGAAACATCTCCTTATACCTAAGATAAAGAGCCCAGTGTCTGGAGTGATTTGCGTTCCCTAACAGCTGCCGAACATCAGTGAGCTCCCTCTGCCCTGCTTGTTCATTTTCACACTGGACCTCACAGTGCCCTCCTTCATTCTTGGTCCGAAGCCCTCTCTTCCCTGTAATGTCCATCCCAGCTCTTACACAGCTCCCACCACTGGAAATCCACCCTTCCTCTCCTCCCTGCACTCACACTAGTACTTAGCTCTGCTGTGTATCTCCTGCTACTCAACTGTCCCCCTGTCCCCCCAACCATGAGGTCATTACAGTGGTCATGGCTTCCACACGATATTTTGGTTCTGTTCCTAGATCTCAAAAGTTCTGTGTGCTCCCTTTCACTGTGAAGTCTCTCTCTCTCTCTCTCTCTCTCTCTCTCTCTCTCTCTATAGCTTGGCTGAAGAACAAAGATCATGAGTCTTTCTTTTATTCTTGCTTTCCTATCTCCACTCCTCTGTTTTTTGTTTTTCATTTTTCTTTATCTATGTTTAGCTTGCCCATTTCCTCCTCTATTCAGGGCTCCTGCTTTCCAGCATCAGCCAAAGCCTGGGGGCAAATGCTTGACTGTATCCAGTCTAAGCCCTCCAGTATTTCCCCTGATGTCCTCACACCTGCAACCTCCTTTTTCTGGTTTGCCTTTCCACATTTGACTCCTAGGTGCCCGCTCTTCTGACCATCACCCCCATAATTCTCACTACAGGATGTTTTGTTCAGTTTTCAGGCCCTCCCATCCATCCTTTAAGCTAGATGGATCTGGGTCTATTAAGCCATTTCAAAGAAACAGAACCTGGGCAGCCCATTTTATATCTTTTTACATGATCTGCAGGATTACACTCTAAAAACTAAGCAAACTTCCCAACCAACCATGGGGACCGTAAGAAAGTGATTTGTTTGAACACAGATCTCAAGACGGTACAGATTTCTTCCTTCTTTAAATTAATATAATGGATTGGTAAATGAGCAGACTTAGTAATAAATTCTACAGCCCTTGACAAACTTCTGTTTAGTCCCCACAGCCCTGGTATCAATCAGGTCAAGCAGTAATATTCCCAAATTAGCATTTCATTTAAAAGAGAAAGCACATGCTAGAATTTTCCCTCACATCTGCTTTCCCAGCCTGATCAGTTCTGCAGCCCAAGGTTATGATAAGGCCCAGTCATATGAGAAAAAGTCACTCTTACTGAGTTGTAATATCTAGAAATTGGTCTTCAGGTGCAAGATATGAAGGACAAAGAGAAAATAAGAATTTTTTTTACATATCACACCACTTTTTCTAATAGTCATGTTATTTTCAGTCCTTTAGAGGTACGCAAACAGGTGTTAGAAGATAAAATAGGCATATATTCAATTAGACCAAATTTCCAAAATCTCCTTGCAATTACTTTATTCTTGCTTCTTTTTTATTGTTTCTTCTGCTCTTTTGATGTATTGAAGACTACTCTTCCAATTATAATTGCTAGTTCTGAGTTCACTTGTCACTTTTGGGTAACTGCCACATTGAATCAGCTGTTTCAAGGAGAGAGGTAATTCCGAGTAGCTCTGCTTTTTCTAAAGATTTATTTATTTATTTGAGCGAGAGGGAGAGAGTGTGCATGCATGTGCGAGGGTAGAGAGGAGCAGAGGGAGAGAGAGGCAGAGAAGCAGAATCCCTGCTCAGTACGGAGCCCCACATAGGGCTCGATCCCCAGACCGTGAGATCATGACCTGAGCGGATACCAAGAGTCAAAGCCTTAAGGAACTGAGCCACCCAGGCGCCCCTAGAATAGGTCTGCTGTTTAAGGAATTACTTACCAGGAAGCAAATTCCACTACCATGTCTTTTAAGATGTTTGTAAAATTTTAAACGTTGTTTGAAATAATAAACTTTCGTTTATTATGATTATCCTGCCAGAATAATCCCTTTGAGCAAGCAGTCGATAAGTTCTCCTGAAATGCATCATTAGTAATGTTAGCGTTTCTCCATTATCCACCTTCCCTGCAGCAAGTACGTATTAGCTTCCACATTTTATAAAAATCACATGTAATTTGCATGACAGGACAGGTGGACATTTCCCCATAGTTTATTAAAAAATTTAGAAGTCACTTTTGTCACGGCATTCAAGACTTGTCAGTGATCTCTAGAAGAAGGTGGTGATTAATTTCTGACCCAGATATGGGATCTGATTTCAGCCCAAAGAAATGAGTGATTACTGACATGTTCATCTACTTCATCGGTTTCTCTGATAGTCTTGAAGATACCAGTTGATTTTCAGATGCAGAATTAAGTTCTGCAAACGGATGTGCATTAGGCACTGCACGTTTGAGACTGGATTTGGAATGCTGGCCCTGGAGTTGAGCCTTTTGTCTGTTTTACATCTGCACATCCCGTGAACCCTCTTTAGTTCTCTCTGTCTGCCCTGACCACAGCCCTGCGAGCAGCTCAATTTCCCAAAACGGTGCTTTAGATGATAGTCATTAGAAAGAGGTGCGAATCCATCCAACTCTGCCAGCTTGGGGGCTTAGCTCTAATCACCGTTAAGGAAGGTAATGATTTAGTGGGTGGAAGAATGAGTATGAGAAAAAATGATTAGACTCTACAGGAGTTTCATAACCAATCTCCACAGAAACTTATTCTGTGTCTCTGCTGATCCACTCGATTCCATGTTTGGAAATTATCCCTGAGAATAAAGGGAGATTGAAAATCCTCCAACCCAAGACACAGTCAGGCTTTTCTCTTTAATAGGGGCTATACAATTTTAGCATTATTTCCCCCAAACCCCAAAGTTGTGTTAGTCTACCATTAAGGCAAAAAGTAACTACTATTTTAATGCCAGTAAGACAATAATATTAGTATCTAATGAAGTAGAGGCTTCTGGATGATGGCAAACTAAGTTTTCTAGTAACCCCTTAAGACTTTTAGAAAAGCTGTAAGTGAAGCAAAACTTAATCACTGAAGATTTGGGAAGAATGTGTTCCAGACCAAATAAATGCCCTGGATTCGGTAACAGTGTAACGGTTACAGTAACAGCTGTAACAGAGAAGAACCCTCCTCCTCTCACTCCTGATCCCTTGCAAAGCCTTGCAAACCCTTGCAAACTGTGCTGTGGCTTTCTGATTTTACAAGTGGTTAAGAGATGTCTAAAAACATCATCATAGTCAGAGTTGAGGAATGATAATAATCTTCGTTTAAATGAGTGATCACTCAGCAAAAAAACAGGTTTGTAATAACCATAAACCATAAAGGGCCAATGTTGGTACAGTGGCTCCCTGCTCTTAGTGTTACCCTCGGAATGATCTTTCATGGGGCAGGAAGAGGCATCTCTCTGAGCTTGTGAGGTCGGGACATTCACTGACCTCAAGAAAACTGGACAGGTGGGGACGCTGGGAGCTCATATTTCTGTCCTATTGGAGAGGAACTGGTGATCCAAGTGTTTGCCAGAAAGCTAATGGTCCTGGTATGGATGTGGTTTGAATGGAAGGCTAGATTTCTGTAGGCTTTAAAACTGGCTAAATCTGTGCCGGGACTTCTCCATAAAGAAATACATCGTTTCTTTGAAGGGACAAAGAAGGCTTTGCACACACCCCATGACTTTGATATGTGCATGTTTGAATGCAGAGCTGCAAGGAGTATTTGTCGAATACTAAAAACAGTTTTAGGCTTGTTCTTCCAGATGTCAGAGGTCAATTTACAGTTTTACTTAAGGTTAGACATATCACTATCATGAATGCAATGCTTGTTGGAATAAGGAAGTAAGTTGTAAATTCTTTAAACCATTTTTAAAATATTTGGAACAAGTAAGAACATCATTGTTTTCAATGGTGTGTGACCAAACACAGAAAAGCCAACTTTAGGACATTATTTAAGGAAACATTTTAAAAAATGCCTTTGAGGTCTAGATCTGTTCTGTCCAAAGGTAGGGACAAACTTCTCATTCTCCAGCTTCAGAAAGAAGAGTACAGTGTCTTACAAGGGAGAGAGACGACAGAGACAATGGTCCAGGTGTTTTGGAGAGGAGAGATGCTCAAACATGGAGCACATAATTATTTTCAAGACACACTTAAAAGTGGATTTTTTTTCTGAAGCCTACAGTAAGGGTGCAAAAAATTTTTAACCAAGGACTATTGCTTTTCTAGATGTGGACAATGGATAAAGGACCTATTGAGGGTTGTAAGAAAGTCTCAGTACCTGGGAGATACTCTATTGGCTTACAGCTGCTAAGGTCAGAATAATAAGGCTTACTATTTCATTTTAGAAAACAGCTAACTGAATTTCTGAATTGGCTTTTTGTGTGTGTTAACCTTAAAGGAAACTCTGACAGTCTAAGCAGGTTTCATTGGTCACACAAACTGGACCCCAGTTAAAAAAATCAAAGATGATTACATTTCTACACACAGAAATTATCATCTTGTGGTTCTCATGAAAATTGGGAGAGAATTTTATTATCATGTCTCCCTTCCTAAATTTCTAAGTTTTGAAAAGGTACGCTCTTACTTTTTTCTTTTGGCGGCTGTCTCGTTGCCTAAAATACAAAATTAAGAATGTAGACATGACTATTTAATGTACGCAAAATAAAAGTATATCCATGACCTCTGCATACACATGGGTACATCTATATGCTTGTTTTTATATAAAAATCTCTGGAATAACATATGATGGTGGAATTTCTCTCAATAGTATTTCAACAGGAGCAAGGAGATACAAATGTGAAAGGAAAATTTGAATCTAATATAACCGATAAGTAGGATATACTAACCTAGACATTATATCTTTATTTTTTGGTGACTTGATCCCTGAAATTTGAGTATTCTTGTAAGTTTTTCATGGCACGATATGATTTATCTGTGTTGCCTAGTCTTGTGTGGAAATATTCTCTGACATCTTTACTTCCTGATAATATTTTTTGTGTGTGATTTTGGTAGGTTTACATTGAAATAATAAATATAAACCCAAGCATCTCAGAAAAGTTACTCAAAACTCAGTTTTGTAAGGGGGCATGAAATTTCTAAAATGGTGTCTGATCCTGAAATTTGGTCATACCTAAAAGGCTGTTGTTGGGGTGAAGTTTTGCTATGACTAGTTTCTATAAGCTAGATGTGGGCACCTCAAAGCCGAGGGTGTGTGTATGTGTGTGTCTAAAAGTGGGACTTTATGCTGTCAATTAAAGATGGCTCAGAGGCCTCACGGATTGGAGTAGTTGTTTCCTTGTGTCCCAGTGAAAAGTTGTGAGCTGGAGGTGTGAACTGCCACTTAGCTAAAGGCTATTAATACACACAGGGTGGAAGTTTCTTTTTTTCTTTTTTTTATTTTAAAGATTTTATTTATTTTTGGATAGAGAGAGAGACAGCAAGAGAGGGAACACAAGCAGGGGGAGTGGGAGAGGGAGAAGCACGCTTCCCACTAAGCAGGGAGCCCTATGCAGGCTTGATCCCAGAGCCCTGAGCAGGATCCCAGGGCAGACGCTCAATGACTGAGCCACCCAGGTGCCCCGAAGCTAGAAGTTTCTAAGAGAGAGAACATCAGAAGAGAAATTGCACACCGCTCAGTTAGAATCTGCAGGAAGAAGACGCAGGCTCAGAGAGTGGCTCGCCTAGGAGAAAGTTGTTCAGTCTCTCTACCTAAGCCCTGCTCCCTCTGCAGACCTTCGTATCTGATGTTCTTGTCTGGACTTTTGTGCTGATGTTCTCTTCCCATGCCTGGCCCATTTCCATCTTACAGTTCTCCCCAGGAAGAGAACTATAATGCTCAGTCTCGCTTGATCGACTCTAACCTTCTTCCCAAACACATGTCCAGTTACCCCATCATTTTGACCACCAGACCGCTTCTTCTCACTGACATTCCTCTCTTTTCTGCTGATCCTTGTCCTTATCTGATCCAATCCAGCCCCGTGGCGGGCAGTGACTCCTGAATGCATCCCTGTAGCCCAAACATCTCGGATGAATGCCAGTATCAGGTGTCTGCACCGCCTGCTGGACATTTCTGCTCGGACGTCTAGGGAACGTTTCAGATTTGACATGCTAAAATGAGCGACTCCCATCACTCTGTTTCCCTCCCAACTTACTCTTTCCTCAGTCTTTCCAATCTCAGTTAATGGAAACACTGCCCTTCACTTTGCTCGGAACAAAAAGTTCCGAGTGATCCTTGCTCCCCCCCACACCCCTTATCCTATCGTTGAGGTTATCTTTTATTGAAACAAAGATGACTTATCTTAGCACCCATCTATCTTCTAAGTATAAGGTGCATTTTTTTTACATTTTTCTTCTTCTTTTTTAAAAATTTATTTATTTATTTATTTATTTATTTATTTATTTGAGAGAGAGAGAAGAGGGGCGGAGGTGGGGGCGTTCAGGGAGAGAATCCCAAGTAAACTCCTCACTGAGCACAGAACCCGGTGCAGGGCTTGATCTCAAGACCCCTGAGATCATGTCCTGAGCTGAAACCGAGAGTCGGACAGTTAACTGACTGAGCTGCCCAGGTGCTCCCCTACCTTGTTCTTTCTCTTTTTCTAGTGGAAATTAGACAAGTTCTACCATATATTACTCAGTTCTCCAAAACTGTTTAATGCGGGAAAATTGTGTAGGCTAGCTTATTACTGGTTAGTGCATGAATTAGATACTCTTTTTAGCATTTAACATTTTCCAAATGTCAGGTTTATGTTAAGTTAGATTTTAAACACTCAGAGAATTACATACTTCAAATCTCTAAATATTTTGACAATATATAGATAATTTTTAAATGATACAGCCTTCAGAAATTGTGGGGCCAATGGCAGTTGCTACGTGGATGGAATTACAGAGGATGTATACGCGGCATATGGACTACACATGGGTAAAAAGATGCTGTAATCTCATGTTGCCATGAGATTTTTCTCTGTCGCTATTTCCTTTAGAGCCAAACTGGGAATTAGATAATCCCATCATGTATCTTTTTCAATGTTTTGGATTACTAAAGCATCCATGATTACATTTGTTACATCTCTAAATCAGTAATAAGACATTGGCTATTTTGGGAAGATATTTGTCTTAAAGACCTAACTAAAAAAAACTATAGAATTTGAACACTACATCCACTCATTTAGGGTAAAAAGGAAAATTTTTTGCCATGACAATGTAAGACTGAATTTCTTCTATAAATTTATAGACAGGCATTAAATTTTGCACACATATACACCCACACACGATATATATTTTTAAAGGATAATGCTCAGTTGCAGTCATGTGAATGTTTTTTGTTCGGTAGTTGAAGTAATGTTATAGAGGATAACCCAACCCAATGGGGCTAAAGCCTTAACCTCTACCTTAAAGTGTGAGTTTCTTTCCCATGGAAACAGATCACCAATGTGAAATTGTTCTTGAGCACAGTATTACGAAGTATCCTCATCTTTTCCATATTTCTACTGAAGGACAATAAGTAACAACCCATATGAAGATTCCCTGCCTTCTCTGCAGTTTCTACCTGCTTGTCCTCTTTGACATGGGAGATGCTTCAGAAACCGATCCCGTGTTTCCAGGCAAGACTGAGTGATAACACTAACAACGCAGCAGGGGTTCACAGAGTAATCACTGTATTCCAGACCCTCTTCCAAAGGCTTTACGCACATGAACTCATTTAACCTTTGGATCCATGCTTCAAGGTACGCACCATCATTTGTACCTATTCTACAGATGAAGAAACTGAGTCCAAAGAAGTCCGTGATACTTCAAAGATCCCCACATCTACTCAGTGGTAGATCCAGGCTTCCAAGGCAAACGGACTGGTTTTTACAATTTAGCGAAGTTTCCCTTGGACAAGATGAGTAAGTTCTGGAGAAAGGTGACTCGTTAACAATCCTGTCTTGGGGCACCTGGGTGGCTCAGTGGGTTAAGCCACTGCCTTCGGCTCAGGTCATGATCTCAGGGTCCTGGGATCGAGTCCCGCATGGGGCTCTCTGCTCGGCAGGGAGCCTGCTTCCTCCTCTCTCTCTCTCTCTCTCTGTCTGCCTCTCTGCCTACTTGCGATCTCTCTGTCAAATAAATAAATAAAATCTTTAAAAAAAAAAAACAGTCCTGTCTTGTCTATTTAAAATTTGCTGAGTGTGGCTTTCTGTTTATTTAACTCGATGTACGATAGAGTTAGATATTCTAGAGAAATATGTATTCCTTACGCAACTGTTTGGGAAACTCGGCCATTTTGTTGCCTAACAGGTGTGCAGGTACGCAGTAATCACAAAGTCACACTTTGATAGTAGACCACTTGAGATTAAAGTCCCTACAGAGTGCTCTAAGAAAAGTAACTCCCAGGAGAAATTCATGGTTTAGATTTCAGGCCTGTAAAACACTGGATTCGTACTGTTTGTAGAACAGCTGACATGACATGACTAGGATTCAGCAGATTCCTGGGGGGACACGTACCTCTGAGCGCAGGTGAGCATGGGCCCAAAGAAACTCCAGCCTCTTTAGAAAGGTTTCCTTTGTGGCTTCCTTTCGTTCATATTTGACTAATAGCAAATGCGTGTCTTCTTCCTGAGGGAGGTAAACTCTATTCTATCTCAAGAAAAAAAAAAATACTGTCTTCAGGATTTTAACTCATCACATTTTTGCATCCTTAACAAACGCAGACATGGGAAGGCTTGCGACGAGGAACTGACCAGAAATAATATACAGTCTTCACACTTGAGAACTTAGAAATTCTTTGTTCTAAAGGCATTTGTAGGTGAACATTAAGGATTTTATTTCAACTGTAGGAACTGTGGAAATTATTTAGGCGATGTTACATATTAACTTCTGTCGGAACAGATCTTCCCTCCACAGATGTTGAATATATAGCCATATATTATATATAGTGGTGTATATTATATACGTGCTATATTGTACATGATATGTACTATATTTATATAGTATTATTCATAATTCTCTTATGTAAATATTTCTTAAAATTCCTTTTTTCCCTTTTCTGGCTAAAAAAAAATTGATGTTTTTTAAAATAAACAACTGACCAATATTTTAAAAGAGATTCAAACATCACAGACTGGAATAATATTATATTGCCTATGGAATTGTTTATGGTGGTGCTCGAATTATCCAGAAAAAAAGTATTTAAGTGGGAAGCTCTGTTTTTTAATTTCTTGAGGAATCTCCACACTGTTCTCCAAAGTGGCTGCACTAACTTGCATTCCCACCACCACTGCAATTGCACTGCTGGGTATTTACCCCAAAGATACAGATGTAGGGAAAAGAAGGGCCATCTGTACCCCAATGTTCATAGCAGCAATGGCCACGGTCGCCAAACTGTGGAAGGAACCAAGATGCCCTTCAACGGACGAATGGATAAGGAAGATGTGGTCCATATACACAATGGAGTATTATGCCTCCATCACAAAGGACGAATACCCAACTTTTGTAGCAACATGGACAGGACTGGAAGAAATTATGCTGAGCGAAATAAGTCAAGCAGAGAGAGTCAAGTATCATATGGTTTCACTTATTTGTGGAGCATAACAAAGAACACGGAGGACATGGGGAGATGGAGAGGAGAGGGAATGAGGGAAACTGGAAGGGGAGATGAACCATGAGAGACTATGGACCCTGAAAAACAACCTGAGGGTTTGTTTGTTTTTTTTTTTTTTTTGACAGACAGAGAGAGAGATCACAAGTAGACAGAGAGGCAGGCAGAGAGAGAGAGGGGGAAGCAGGCTCCCTGCTGAGCAGAGAGGCCGATGCAGGACTCGATTCCAGGACCCCGAGATCATGACCTGAGCCGAAGGCAGCGGCTTAACCCACTGAGCCACCCAGGCGCCCAACCTGAGGGTTTTGAAGGGGTGGGGGGTGGGAGGTTGGGGAACCAAGTGGTGGGTAATAGGGAGGGCATGTATTGCATGGAGCACTGGGTGTGGTGCAAAAACAATGAATACTGTTACACTGAAAATAAATAAATAAATAAATAAATAAATAAATAAATGAAAAGGTATTTAAGTGGCACCAATTCAGAGACTTTGCAGAACAGAGGGCCCCCCACTCCAGCCTCTTCTGTAAAGACTGAGAAAATGAGGTCAGTTGGCATCTTTTGATAAATTTCCTACAGTGAAAAATGGTTTGGGATAAAGTGTTTTTGTTTTTGTTTTTCCTTGAAAGAGTTGGCAGTTTAACTGATAGGCATACCTTCAAAGCATTTAAATACCAATAAAAGTGAATTTGAACCTGGAAAGAAAGAAAAAAGGCAGAATACCCAAGTGCCAAGGGAATTTTTGCATTAATAATAAAACCTGCCAGGGTAAAAGGACAGAAGCAATGTACATCTACAGTAAGTTAACAGAAAAACCAGATTGAAGTCAGTCTGAAAAGGGAGTCGGGAAGTGGGCTCATCAGGGAAGGGAGGTAGATCATTGCAGAGGAATGAACAGAGGATTTTAGCACTAAGGGAACAACATCCCAAAAGCCAAAAATAAAATAAATTTGCTGCTTTTAAAAACTGTTTACAAAATTTACATTTAATGGTACAAGCTGTATTGATTTTATTTTGTTTATTAATATAGAAGAAAAGGTTTCATGGTGAGTTTGTGAATACAAAACAATAACATAAAAGCTGATACCATTTAAAAATTATTTATTTATTTATATGGCACAGAGAGAGAGATCACAAGTAGACAGAGGCAGGTGGGGGGGAGGTGGGGGGGGCGAGCCCCTGCTGAGCAGAGAGCCCAATGCTGGGGCTTGATCCCAGGACTGTGAGATCATGACCTGAGTCAAAGGCAGAGGATTAACCCCCTGAGCTACCCTGGTGCCCCAAGCTGACACCCTTTAAAATGTGACCAAACTTGTTCTCTTCGAAGAGTATATATTCAAATCTATAGCAGATCTTGAACGTCACTATAAAGATACATTAAATTATTTATTGTTTTTGGCAAAATAAGAGGAAAACAGTTTTCAGAGGATAATCATGTGACAATGCATAATTTGGCCACATTTAGATAAGCATATCTTTATGTAATTTGAAATATGGAATCAGTTCCTATCCTAGACATGATAGCCATTTCCTTTTCAGTGACTGTCTCTTATTTCGTCAAAAATTATGTATATACACACATCTCAGGAATTGTTGTCTCTCTTACCCTGGTCTCTTCTCAGTGTTGTTGGGGGGAAATGAGTTTATTACACCCTGTTACACAAAAGCCAGTGAAAGGTTTTCCAAATATTAAAGAGATAGCCTTTTTTTCCATAGTAAATACACACATACACACACAACATTTCTAGAATGGTCCATGCTAGGGCGAGGGGCTTCTGCCCTGTAAGACTTTGATAATTCGGGAAGGTGAGGGACAAACTGTCACTGTCATGGAGGTGTAACTTTGAACTTAGTTGGGGGTCTCTGAGCACGTAGGACAAACCTGACCCAGCACTTGACCTAGAAGTTCTTGGTGGTGGAGCACCGGCTGGGATATCCCCTCTGAGATGTCTTTCTTGTATTTGTGACATTGGACCTGGATGGTCAAATAGTTAAACCTCTTAGCACAGGAAACTTTGCTTGCAAAGAGAATATGTAACCAAAGTATGTATTTTTTTGTCTAAAGCAGATATTGTCACCAACTTACCATAAACACTCAGGTTTTGAAGTTTCAATTTAGATAAATAGCCTGGAAATAATACCTTAGTTTCAGGGCAATAATGAGTGTAAACCTTTTGAAGTATCTATACAATAATATGAAAATAACTTTGATGTGTATGAGTAACATAGAGTTACTGCTAGCATTTCGCTGGTTTGCTGTCTACATACCCGAAAGGGGTAGGTCCTCCATTTTCGTTAAAGGTTAGTGAAAATAAGTATGTAATTATTTCTCCCCTTCAAGCTCGCATGCCTCTTGAATTCTATTCACAGGTCTTTTCAGTTAAGTAATCCGACAGAGAAAATGTAATGATTTTTCTTAGTTTACTGATGTAAGGAACTTCCTCAATTTTGATTCAGGATCTAGATGACCTTCTAGTCACACTGCGATATGCTGAGTAGTTTTCTTCATGTTTATCTTTGTACGTGGAAGGTAGATATCAAATAGGGAGATCCAATACCCAGGCCCGTAAAATTCCAACGGAAGGTTACCCAGGTGACTCCTTCAGTTAAGCATCCAAATCTATTCTCAGCTCAGCTCTTTATCTCAAGGTCATGAGTTCAAGGCCTGCGTTGGGCTCTGCAGTGAGCATGGAGCCTACTTAAGAAATAAATTCTTATATAAACTATTTTTCCTAGATAAATTGTAGAAACTTAGCTACCAAGATTATCAAATTGTAAGAGAGACCTAGAAATTATATTTTATTTTAAACCAGGTGTAATCAATTGAAAGAAATTACCTTAAGTTTCAAAAATATTATACGACATCAGGCCCTCTTAAAGGGAAGTCATGTTTTATTCCTAAAGACAATTCTTGGGTTATTTTAACCATGTGACATGTCCATGTAAAAAGTTAGAAGTATTCATTATTAGAATAGTACTGAGAGTCTATGAAGTACTGATTACAAGGCTAGCTATTTTAACCACCACAGAGTGCTGCAAGGTCAGAGGAAGGAACCCTGTTTTACAAAAGTGGAAACTGAGACTCAGGGTTTTCTGGTTCCCATGCTTATGCCGACTGTTCCTGCGAGAGCATTTGATAGAGATGGTGGGCTGCAGCTGATTCTGTTATAGATAAGAGCATCAGCTGGAAAACATCACATGGCAAGGTACAAACCTGCCTCTCCCCTTGCAGGGAACTTTGCATGCAAAGACCTCCACATGAAGAGATTTCTTTCTTATGGTAGAGTTCAAATGCCTGGAAGCTGTTCTATTTCCATTTCAAGTCCCTATACTCAATAGGGACTTGACTATTTTAAGAGATCTGAAAGAACAGCTTTCAAAGAGAACTTGGTTGATGATGCATTTACATTTACTTAAATTTATTTGGTGGACTTTGCGGCTGAGACCTCATCTGAATTGCCACCATCAGTTTTCTCTCCCCCGTATTTGGATAGTTTGGGGGACAATGCATGTGAGAGATGGGTTTGGTGTTTCTTGGTCCTGGCTATTCCACCTCAGTCTGCTTTTCTTAGTCCCAGTACACCCAAGCCATCAGCTTGAAGAGTTCTCTCTCTTTCTCTCTTTACTCACCTTCACGCTTAGGAGATCCCATCAATTCTTTTGGGGAAACGTGCTATTTGCGGGCATCAAACTCAAGTTTTTAACGTCAGTCAAAACCTTCCTGTGGGACCCTTGCCTGTTACTCCATAATTATCTTTTGCTCTTGGATGACTATTCTCTTTCAGTAAGTGTGCCCATCAACCTACCTTGTCACAAAAAATTGTATATGCGGTGTCTTCTTTCATTCCTTTTTATTTCTCTTTCTCTTCCAAGTACCCATCCACAATCCTAGCAGTTCTGCCAACCAAAAGATTTCTCAACATACATGAATTCTGTCCATCTCAACTATCAGCAACATACTCATTTCCCCCCAAATTCATTGATCTTTAGAAATGTTAATACAACACCTACACGATAGACTAGATATTGTTCTAGCCCCAAGACATTCAACACTGAATAAAAATAACTCCAATTCTTGTGGGGCTTACAATAAATAATTACTGATCACCTTTTATTTGCAGAACGCATAACAATAACTCTCTTGGAGGGAAAAATATTATAGTGGTATTTTATTCTTTGTATAAATTTCTACCATTAATTATTCTCATTTCTTTTTTTTTTCAGATTGTATTTATTTATTTGACAGACAGAGAGATCACTAGTAAGCAGAGAGGCAGGCAGAAAGAGATGGAGGAAGCAGGCTCCCTGCTGAGCAGAGAGCCCGATGTAGGGCTCGATCCCAGGACCCTGATATCATGACCTGAGCCGAAGGCAAAGACTTACCCACTGAGCCACCCAGGTGCCCCAAGTTATTCTCATTTCTTTGAACGTGACAAGGTAGAATCAAAGTACCTGTTAGTTGTCTCAATGATTGGGTTTCAGGTAGGTTTTGATGAGTTATTAACCAGTGAAACATGACCTACATACAGATACTTGACAATCAAGCTATTGTTTAAGGAGTTACAGACCTTGACTTGGATAATATTAGTGCTTTCTCTGCCCTGATTACTGAAATTATATGTCATTTATGAAACCATCTTCAAGTAATATTCCTTTCCTTGTTGATTACCACATGATTGTTTTAAAACAACTTTTATTGTTGCATAGTCTCAAAATGTGGTGCTAACGAAAAGTTCTAGGATTTCAAATGTAGTCAACCTAGAAAATAGGCCAAATACGCCAGGTTTCACTGTTAGAGATCAAGAAAGCAAAGCAAAACAAAACAAAGTTAGATTGTCTTTCAAAAAATAATCTAAAAATCTTAGACAAATATTTTAATAGAACTTTTCTTTTTTCATTCTAGCAACTAGGTAATTGAACAACCATTAAGATTTTGATGACCATGATTTGTTCTTCTCAAGAGTTTCAGAAGCTAGTCACTTGTCAAGGTAAAGGCAACATCATCATTGAAGACTCTAATATTCTCTAATATTTTGTTTTCTGCTGACTTTAAAAACACTTTGATTAGTTCTAGGGGCTCCTGGGAGGCAGTTAACCATCTGCCTCCAGCTCTCAGGTCATGATCTTAGGGTTCTGGGATTGAGCCCCACATGGGGCTATCTGCTCAGCGGGGAGTCTGCATCTCTCTCTCCCTCTGTGATCTCTCTCACTTTCACTCTTTCTCAAATAAATCAAATCTTTAAAAAAATGCTTTGGTTAGTTCTGGAAATGATGGAGCAAATAATGAATTAGTTCTTAACAGGTGATCAAAGAGAGTTCATAACCTTAAAGTAATTGACATTTCTGAAATGCAGAAAATACTAGAAACACATTACTGCATGAAGTATAACTTAGTTAACAAAATTCTGTTTGCATGGTCCTGATGGAGATCATATTTTCCGAAATGCACAGAACATTGACATGCATATAATCATTGCAAGTTCTTCATAGAATAAACATTCTTCATTTTTATTTGAGTATGTATTTTAATAATTTCTTGTGTTAGTACTTTAAATGGTCAACTTGTTAAGTGTTAGAGGGTTATCTGCTCTTTTAACAAAAAGTATATACACTCTAACGATGTCACCTTACATGAAAATACAACTTTTCCAATTTATAGAAGAGGAAAGTTTGGCAGAAGTTCCACAAGCCGTGACCTAGCAAATCAATATCACACCGTAAAACAGATCTCCTCCCCCTCCTTCAAATATTAAGTATTAGTTGTATTGGAAAAGTTGTCTTATTCATCTTTTAGTTCCTTCCATATGCCTAACCCAGTGACTGATGAGTCTTTAGGGCTTCATAATTGTCTGATGAATGAATGAAAATACCAAGAGTTGAATTCTTGCCATGCATTATTTGCATTTCCAAATAACTTCCATCTACTTTGTTAGATAGACAGGAAGCAATTGTGAGCAAGTAGGGGATGCATGTCATTTCCTGACTTTTAAACAAAATTGCTAAAGCACAACACGGTCATTGGTATCGATCACTTGACTGGACATTATCTTTTCTACTCCGTTTTAGTCTTATTTCTACCACCTTTGCATGATGTCTGACAAACTCAGGAGGCCCAAATATGAATAATTTTCTTGCTGATCAATTTCTGGTCATTTTCTATATATATACATATTTTTAAATTCTCTTGGTTTTTTTTTTTTTTATTTTTAGAATTTTAACCAACAGGAATTGCGGTATTAAGTTCTTGAGAGCTTTGTCTCCAAAAGGTGATCTGTGTCCCTCCCTCATGTAGTGAATGCCACCCTGGTAGAAATGGTGGGAACAGAGCTCTCAGGTGCTTCCTCCCCCTCCTGGCCGAGTTCCATATTACAGTGTGAGGTTTCTTGTAAATCCATCTAACTCAGAAAGCTCCTAGCACACGTGGGTATTGCCAGTTTTCTATTAGTTTTTGTTTATGTCCAAGTTCTTCTCTTATTAAAAAGAAAATGCCTTAGTGTTGTGGTAGCTTTCTTTGCACCTGGATTCAGAAACACCCATGTGAAAACTGCGTAATATTAGAAGTCTCAAAAAAATGTGACTGGCATGGGCAACAAGAAATTATTGTTAACTTTATTAACGTAATTACATTCTGGTTATGTAAGAAAATCTCCACATTTTATTTTTTTTCTAAATATTTTATTTATTTGAGAGAGAGAGGGAGAACGCACAAAGGGAGAATGAGAAGGAGAAGCAGACTCCCCGCTGAGCAAAGAGCCCAGTGTGATGCTGGATCCCAGGACCCTGGCATCAAGTGGAAGGCAGATGCTCAACTGACTGAGCCCCCCAGGTGCCCTGAAAATGTCCAAATTTTAAATACATCTGCTTGCGTGTAGGAGTGGAAGAATGTGACAGATGGTATTTTCTTCAAAGTGCACTGTCAAAAAATAAAGAAAAATTAGATACTTAATTCAAATGTAATGTTACCAAACATTGGGGGAAAAAATTGAGAGTAACAGGTATTTCTTATTCCAGTTAGTCTAACTTTTTGCCCCCCTGATTTTATTTTCTAACTTACAACATAAAACATGTACTTCAGAGTGATTATTAGAAAATATCCACAGCTATTTCCAAGGAGACATAACGTTCACTCCCATCTGGGACTAGAGAAAGCACTGTAACTCGGACCAAAGGTGGAGATAGGAAACATACAAATAGTAGAGATTCGGTCTCTGGTTTAAGGGTAATTTGGGTAATCCAGTAGATTTAAAATGCCCCCGGGGACCAGCCATTCCCTCAAAATCTCTTCGCAGCCACATTGTGAAGCCCAATCAGAGTGAAAGGAGTGAAATAAAGAATGTGGGAGAAGAGGGCGTGGTGCCACTGAGGACACCCGGGGGACCCACATTAGGACCAGGCAGACATATCCCTCTTTCTCTGCCTGCCTCTCTGATCTCTCTTTGTCACATAAATAAATAAAATCTTAAAAAAAAATAAACGGGGGGGCACCTGGGTGGCTCAATGGGTTAAAGCCTCTGCCTTCCACTCAGGTCATGATCTCAGGGTCCTGGGATCAAGCCCCACATCAGGGTCTCTGCTCAGCAGGGAGCCTGCTTCCTCCTCTCTCTCTCTCTGCCTGCCTCTCTGCCTACTTGTGATCTCTGTCTGTCTAATAAATAAATAAAATATTTAAAAAAATAAATCCGTAGCAATCAAAACCCTCTTAGAGTTAATGTCAAGGGCCCCTCGAGACCAAACTCCAGATTAGAAAGAGCATTTGGCTTAAAAGATGTTGAGGCTCCTGATAATAACAGCCGTCTTGGTTAGGAACATAATGCACATCAACGACCGCACTAAATATGTTTTTCACTAGGCCATTCTATGCTTACCATAAACCTATGCATTAATTCCCTTTCATTTTTATTTTTCTTAATGATTTATTTACTTATTTGAGAGAGAGTGAGAGAGAGTATGAGCAGGGAGAAGGGACAGAAGGTGAAGCAAACTCCATGCTGAACAGGGAGTCCCATGTGGGGCTCAATCCCAAGATCCCAGGGTCATAACCTGAGCTGAAGCCAGACACTTAACCGACTGAGCCCCCCAGGAGTCCCCATTAGTTCTTCTTAAAAGTCATTTTAGTGAGGTATGGTTGATATATATATAAACACCTGATTTATATTTGCTGATTTCAACTTGATGAGTTTGGAGAGAAGTATGCAGCCATGAAATGAAAAAGTCTAATAGCAGGTCCCATTTTCCAGATGAGAACAATAAAACTTGGAGAGGTTAAACATCTTTCCCGAGTCCTCCCAGCTAACAGAAAAGGTTAAGGCACTCCAGTCCCGCCCCTGTCCAGAGCCTGTGCTCAGCCAGCAAACTACCATGTGTTTGGACCAAGAACATCCTGGAACAATGATGAGAATTACCTTGCCAGTCTCTCTGGTGAATACCACTTATATTTTCTGTTTCTTTTTCTTTTTCTTTTTCTTTTATAGCAAATCTCTGAACTTAACCACATTACTGAATCACGTTTTCCATGATAACTGCTAGTAACCTTTCTGATTGCAATTATGCATAATTACTCCATCATATCTTTGTCCACAACTACTCTGTATTAAATGGAATCAGTCTCGCAAAAGACGCTCCTCAAGCGGCAGTGGTCTCCGTGTTAGACGGACTTAGCCAAAGCCAGGTACAAGCAGCCTCTCAAGTAATAAGTAAGTTCATCAATGTAGAAGCTGCTTTTCAGAATAAAAGCGCTATACTTTTTAACGTGTCTGGTATATCTAAAAGCCTTGGGTGTCTATAACTTCCATAAGCTTAATTAGAGTTATATTTGGAAGAACTGGAGGACATATTTTAATTATGTAGCTTTAAAAATATGTTATTTAATTATATAGCTCTAAAAATATGCCTATTACAATGTTGCATTCATACAGAAGTCCTCAGGTGCTATATTTATAACTTGCATCACAGTCAGGAAACAGGAGCGAATTTCTAGAGTGTGAAAGTGATGGGTAATATGAAATGTTAAATTCTGCTTCTTTGGGTTGTTGCCATCAGCGGTTGCTGAGTGAGGACAGTGCGGGTCTCTGTTACTATGTTTGCACCTCCCTGTGAGTTTGTGATGATTTCAACTTAAAAGAGTTTTAAAATTTGCTACTTTTAATAAAAAATCACAAATGTAAAGGTCAAGAGATTCAGGTCAGGATAACTGAGTCAATAGTCAGATCTTACACAAATGAAAAATAGCTGAAAATATAAATAACCAAAAAAACCCCACTTTTAATAATCTGAAAAAAAAATAAACCAAAAAGTGGCATTCTAAACAACCTTCGGTTGGAAGTCAGCATTATTAACTTTTTAATTAACAGAAGAAATGACCAGAATAATTTTCTGAGCTGAGACATACACGAGTGAAAATTCCATGGTGAAGTATTTTTATATGAAAACAGTCTTTCATGATGAAAGCAAGAGATATTAGTTCCAGGTAATTGAAAATACAGTGTTCAGAAAATTTTCTGTGCATGCGGGGGGGTGGGGGTGTGAGTGTTTGGGTCAGAGCAGCTACCGATAAAATATCTGGTACTGAATGCAGAACGAATATGCAACTAAAATATTTTGAATGTGAGGAAATTTCTCCAGAAAGGAGATCAAGTCAGAACTGCCTCATGATGGCAATTTTATTTCTAAGGCACAGGCTAGTTTAATCCCATCCTCTTAAAAAAAAAAAAATTGAAAAAAGCTAACAAAGAAAACACTTTGTTTATTCTGAGAGGTATTAATTTTTTCTTAAAAAAAAAAAAAAGGAAAACAGACTTGCTAACTGAAGTCAGTCTGGTGTTAAGAGGATGAGAGTCTCCCGAAACTTCTTCCTTTGGTGTCGGCCAATTAAACACTTATACCTGCTGAATCATTTAATGTCAGGAAGATCAAGATTTGTCTGATTAACACAGGAAGACGACTTTGAGGATAGAGATGCCTCTAATGTGAAATCACAGAATCACGATCCTTTGAGGATGGAAATGGCTCATAGGTAAGTAATTGGGATATTTTTTTGACAACCACAACACCAAAGGCATAGCTGATGAATTTACTTAATGGTCTCCTTGTCAGCAGGTCAACCAAGGAAAGGCTTTTCAGTTATAAGCAAGTCATGGAAAATGCACGCAACAACAACAACAACAAAGATTATCCCCTCAAACCCTGCAACAGAGGTTTAGCGTTTGGCTCTGTTGTGGACCCTTGGTCAAGTTTCCAGCTCCATGCCTCTGTAGCAGTCCTGGGCAAGGCACCTCCCTTCTCATGCCCAAGCTCCCTGCTCTGGGATCTGAGGGTTGTGTGGTGCCTTGTGGGTATGAAGTAAGTTAATGCACACGAAGTACTTAGCAGAGGATCTAGAGCATAGTACTCAGTAGCTGGGACGTCCACTTTTTAATGAGGCCTTCCCTGTAGCACGTACCAAGTTATCTGATGGTACCGCATGCAGATCTTGAGGTGTTAGTCCTTTTCTGTTCTCAATACCATTCTAAACATGTCTGCTGCCCTGACCATTTAGGGAAAGACTCTTCTCCCTTTACAGCGGAAGGTTTTCATAGGAAATTAGGAGTAAACCAATACCAGCTCTAACCCATCTGCAGGAGAAACCCTTGCATCGCTTTTTTCCTTTTACTGGTTTACTACACTATTCATCTAAGACTCCGTAGATTGTATGGAAATGTAAGGTCGTTCACATCAGAAATTTGTGTCCACTTGGTGTATGTATCTCTGGGGCCACAACAGGCCCTCGACAAACACTTGGTAAACGGGTGTCATTGCATGAGAGAGTGATTTTTCAGGCTAGCTTCTGAACACTTGTGTTACCCTGAAGAAGGCATAGCTTGGAACATCACCTGGGAGGTGTCTGACCCATTTTCCTCTTATGTGTCTTCTCTCTCATATTCAGACACTGACACACCATTTCCCCGGTCCACCTAGCTTCTCCGTCACCTAGCTGATGATTGTCCCAGAGCTCACTCCTGAACTACACAGGTATTGTGAATGAGTACAAGACAGTGAGAGATCTAAGGCATTAAAAAGGCCCCCAAGGCCAAGAGATCTCAAAAACAGAAGACTGTGCTCTCCTTTTCTCCCATTAAGTCCATTTCTGGCGAATGCTTCCTTGTCCATATTTGTATGCTGGTCACTGGTGGAAGGACTTGCAGACATTTCATTATTTGACCAGCGTTTATTGACCACATGTGATGGGGTAGAATCTATTACTAGTTGAGAATTTTCCTGAACTGAGTAGGTATTGATTTTTATGAAAGTTTTCTTTGCTTTTAATGTGTTCTGCACATTCCTGGTTAGAGCCATAGAAAACCAAAATGCTACCTCTTAGCCTCCTCGAACAGAGCAGGGAATTGTGGCACCTCTGGGAGAAGAGGGTGTCTGTCGGCGGGAGGACCTCACCCCTGTGGGGAGAGCAGCTTCTGCAGGGAGGAGCTGGAATATAGCCTGGAAAGTGACATGGGGAAATACAAGGATTGGAGCACTAGGGTTCAGAGTCACATCATGAATTTACCTGAAGCCAATCAATTAATCTGTTACTCAGTTTCCCCAGTTGTACTACGTGGTACTGGAAATTGCGTAAGGAACAAACAGATAATAAATGTTATAAAGATCTGTGGCCTCAGCAGTCATCCAAAGGTGATTATGACCTTCGTAAACATATTTCCTTTCTCCATTTCTGCGGAGTCTCCATTGAAATAGGAGTTTAGAGCATAAAACGTGGTCTGCTGTTAAATCTGACCGGCCAGTCTGTGTCTATATCTGGGATCACCTGTATGAAAGTGGGGAAGAGTCGGCTGAATGAATTTCGGGAGAAAAAGAAATTTTTCCAGGGTGGCGAGCTAATTCTACCACCTCCTCTTGATGCCTTCTGTGTATTAACATGAGAGCGAGGATCCTTCCTGGCTTTTGTTTTTCTTTCCATAATGGAAGGTAGAGCTAACACTGCAGGTACTTCTAGGGCAGAGTAACGCAGTATCTGAAGTTCTCAAAAGGATACAGGAGTCTTAGATCTTCTGAAGAGAGCAGGCTGCAGGGGGACAATAGTGAAGATGTCTGGGGAAAGAATGGGGATATGTGGGAAAGGAAGGACTCATGAGGAGAGGAAACAGAGCATGAAGGTCAGGGGACTAATAGTGTCACTTTATCAAGACAAAGTACAGTGTGAGCTACCTGCTGGGTGTCCGCCGCCGAGAGCTTTGATTTCTCTGCGAGTCATGGGGCTAATGCCCCTCCCTCCCTATGTTCTGCTGCTTTCTTGTGCTATGTCCCAAGTGCTGCCCGCCGTACTCTTCAGCAGGAGGAAGCCATTATATGAAACCCCTCGGTTCCATCCATGCCTTTCTTCAGACCGGTTCTGAATATCTTTGAGGTATCGGTGCTGGGCTAAGTGCTATCGGGACCCAGAGACAAACTAGACCGACACGATTCCTGATCTCTTGGAGCCTCCTGCCTGGTGGCAGAAACAGCTGTTAGTATTCCCGACTGACACTTGATGTGCACGGCCGTTGTTCCAAGCCCTTTGTCGCATGGACTCATTTTGTCTTCACAGTGGCCTTGCAGAACGTGTCACAGATGAGGAAACTGGACCACAGAAATTTTGTGCAGCTGACTCCGATCTCTTTCACCAGTAAGTAGAAGAACCAGGCAGGCTCTGCTCTTAGTCTGTTTGGTAGTGTCCCCATTTTAAAGACATATTCATCAAGTAACCACACAAATGTATATGACATGGCATGTTCTAAGTATTTCACTGTGGGTGAAAAGTTCTACTTTGATTTGAATATTTTATTATGCAAAGTAATTTCACGTTATATATCATCCGATCTTTGCAAGCACCTTTATGATGTAGAAAAGGCAGATTTATGAATTCTAACACAGCTGGTAAAGCTAGAAAAGCTGCTTTCTGACTTTAAATCTACTATCCTCCCTCTGGTGACTTTATTTTGTCTTACCTTTAATTTCCAAATAGTACTTGTATCATGCCAGTGCCAAATGAATTAAGTGCAAGGGAAGTCTTGAGTACACCTGAGGGTTAGTCTTTACAGAAGACTGCAACCGCAGAGCAGACAATGTATGTACGTCTTGAAAAAGACTTCCTAAATATGTTAGCACTGGCTACCTCTGCGAATATTGTCATGAGCTTTTATTCTAAATATAAAAATATCAAACTACACAATATCTTAAGCAACCACTTTTTAAAGGTAGATCATTGATCCTCAAGAAGAGGAGAAAAAAAGAACGGAAAGAAAAGAAAATCATCTTGCCTAGATGCTGGTTGCTGACCTTACAACCAAAGCATACTAAACACTTCACTTCAAAAGCAGACAAATCAGGTGGGGTGGCAAGAAATCCTCTAAAAATACCTGCTTTGCATAAACATCCAAGAAGCACTCTAGTAGCTTCCTGCTTTGTCAAGTACGGAAAGCCCTGTTATGTCCCACATCCCCCTCCCCCACATTCCTATTAAAGTGGACACTAAATTTTATTCTTTCAACTCTTTCAGCATTATCCTCTTAGATACAAGTTGATAGCCTTCAGGAATTGCTTTTTTTTTGTTTTGTTTTTGGTTTTTTTGGTTTTTTTTTTTTTTTTTTTTTTTTTTTTTTTTTTTTTTAACAAAGAGAGGTCACAAACAGGCAGAGCAGCAGGCAGAGAGAGAGGGGGAAGCAGGCTCCCCGCCAAGCAGAGAGCCCGATGCGGGACTCGATCCCAGGACCCTGAGATCATGACCCGAGCCGAAGGCAGAGGCTCAACCCGCTGAGCCATCCAGGCTTTTTTTTCCCCCCACTGATTAAATGAATGCCAAAAAGGACTCCCGTATAATACAAATCAACAAAAATAATGAGCCAATTCTATATGCCAGACCTAAGGGGAAAAAGAAAAATATCATTCTTCCCCACCAGGAGTTCACACTTAGGAAGAGAAGTAAATACGCAAACATCATTTTGCCGCGCTGTGATATGATGCGTGCTCAAGGCAGAAAGAATGAGTATTTTTGGGGCACCTTGCTTGTCAAATTGGAATGGTCACAGGAGAGAAGGATGGGGAGGGAGTAGCACTGACAGCCTACAAGGGAAGTCAGGTCTGGAGGGGAAGAGTGAGTTCATGCAATCAGGCAGATGAAGAAGAGGATGGATTTGGGTGGCGGGGTTTGAGATGGCCCACGTTTTAAAGTTGCCCCAAGTGGGGAGCACCTGGGAGGCTCAGTCAGTTAAGCGTCTGCCTTCAGCTCAGGTCATGATCCAGGAGTTCAGGGATTGAGCTCCCTGTCAGGCTCCCTGCTCAGCAAGGCCCTCTGGCCCTCCCCAATCTCCTGTGCTTTCTATCTCTCTCCCTCTCTCAAATAAATAAACAAAACCTTAAAAAAATTAAAAAAAAATAAGGTCACCACAAGTCCAAGTACCCAGCAAATAGCAAAGTTTTCCTGGGGAGATCAATAACATGTAAATGTCGGAAAGAGCAGTGTATGTCATGCTAAACGTTCTTAGTTGTCTTCTCCCAGGGAACTGGGTGGGGAATCATTTTAAAAATGAAAATGAGGGGCACCTGGGTGGCTCAGTGGGTTAAAGCCTCTGCCTTCGGATCTGGTCATGATCCCGGGGTTCTGGGATCGAGCCCCGCATCGGGCTCTCTGCTCAGCAGGGAGTCTGCTTCCTCCTCTCTCTCTGCCTGCCTCTCCGCCTACTTGTGATCTCTGTCTGTCAAATAAATAAATAAAATCTTTAAAAATAGAAATAAAAATGAAAATGAAATGGCAAGTGTTTATATTAAAGGATGGCTCTGCAGGTATGACAGGTAAAGGCTGAGGTAGGAGGAGGAACTTAGTAAGACACACGTACCCATGAAGGCGCTCCGGGGTCCATATCCCTGAAACCTTGCCTCACAGCCACGTAAACAGAAAAGGAAATACTTCTGTTAACCGGAAGTGTGACGGACACCTGCCCAGTGCCCCCACAGTGAGTCTCTTGGCTTTGCCAATTTGTCTTCTTGAGCATTCTTGTTGCGAGCAGCGTCAGGCAGCACCGCCTTGAGGCTACTAGCCGTGTTCAGACGAGCGCTCTGTGCTGCCCACCTTCCGCTTGGATGCCAGAGTCAACTGTGGGCAAAGGAAAGGAGCTGCCCCCCCACCGAGACAAAATAAGTCTTACCCCTGCACCAAGGGATGGAGACGTTTGTAGCAACATGGCTTCAGCGGGCTGGAGAAGCTAATTAGGATTCTGTCAAAAAAGAAGGAAGCGCTGATGAGTAGAAAGTAGAGAATGCCCAGTGAAGTCTCTGACTAACTTCGTGTGTGTGTGTGTGTGTGTGTGTGTGCGCGTGTGTGTACGTAAATGCAGCCTGCGATTACTGGTTAACTGATACAGTATATAAGGCTCTTCCTCTACTTACCTTGGGGTTGTGTCCTAACACACTCATCATGAGTTGAAAATACCATAAATCAAAACACATTTTAACGCACCTAAACTCCCAGACACCCTAGCGTAGTCTCTCCCACCGTAAACGTGCTTGGCGCACTGACATTAGCCTACAGTTGTGCAAAATCATTGAACACAAAGCCTAGTTTGTAATAAAGTGTCGACAGTCTAGTGTAATGTATTAAATACTGTACAGAAAGTGACAAGCGGCATAGTCGCTGGGGTGCAGAATGCTTGTCAGTGTGTGAGCTGTTGACCCGGGAGTCTCGGCTGCCACTGCCCACCGTCCCAGGGGAGGGTCTGCCTACTGCGTGTCGCATATCGCTAGCCTGACAAGATCCGGATTCAGAATTCCAAGTACAGCTTCTCCTGAATGCGCATCACTCTCATACCATCAAAGTCAAAAAACTGTTAAGTTGAACCACCGTAAATTCAAAGCTGTCTGTATATGTTGGCATGTGTGTGTGTGTGTGTGTGCACCCCTGAGCATGCATGCATTCCACAGCTGTTAGTCCAACGTACGGTCATCTACAAGTAGGAACTGTACATAATAATCCATAGAAGACATAGTCACATTATGTATGTGTCTATATATACACTGAGTTTATATGGGTAGTTTGTTACAGTTTATATATAACGATATAGGGTAAGACCAGAGCTGTTCAATAATTTTCATTTTCTTTTTCTTTTCAGAGCTAAAATCATCCGGTGAAAAAGCAAACTCGCCCCCTCCATCACCTTTGTCATTTCTGGTCCACCTCAGAGGCCTTTTCTTCAAAAGTGGCTCTTGAGGTTCCAGGATGGTAATTCAAACAGATTTCTTTATCGGTACTGATTGTCAGGAGTTCTAAGTAAGTAAGTAGATATGTAAGTAAAACCCACAGCTAGAGGAGGCGAGTCTAGGAGACCTCTTTAAGCAAGTTTCCAGCTAGCCTTCCTAATTCCAGCCATGGTGGGATAGTCCAGACAGTTTTCCTGTTTGTTCCCAGGACTTAGAGGTCTGACAGTGTTGTCCTGTGTTTTCTCCCTGGCGTCTGAAGAGTCCAGCCAAGGTAGGGCTCGTGTTCGGAAAGTTTGCATGATGACCACCGAGCTGGGGAAGCAGTGGGAGGGAGTGGAAAGACAGGACAGGAGAATGACTGGGGTTCTGGGAACTGACAAATCAGTTTCAGCAAGCTTAGAAGTCCCATGAGGGCCCACAGTGAGGCAGAGAAGACAAGCCTAGGGGATCCCAGCAGCCAACGACAAAGCTTACGCCATGAGGACCAGAGACCAAAGTCAGCCGGGAGATGAAGGAAGCCAGCTTCAAAATCAGCCCAACCATAGGTTAGACCCAAGATGAAACCTATACAGGGAGCCTACTCTTTAGTTGTGAAGGAAGAATTTTATAGTAAGTGAGCTGGCTTTCCAAGGGGGAGGCCCCCTCTGCCTGGACCATGCACAGGCTTGCTGTGGTACGATTAAGAGTGTGAGCGTGCTGGACCCTGAGAGCTCCTGTTCCACGGACAGCTGGAATGTTTGCAGCCCCTTTTTCTCTTCCTGGAAGTGATGGGTTTCAGGATCGCTTGACTAAAATAAATCTACTCTGCTCTTTGCCAGTTTATTCACAAAAGGCCGCAGAGGGTCATTTCTGCAGATTTCAATATTTACATAACGAGATGAGCACAAAGAGATTAGGCTGAATGTGACCATGAATTGCAAAATGAACCACTGGTGTCAAGCAGGGAAATTAGACAATCCAAAGGAGAAGCCGGGCCAAGCAACATCGTTGCCCTGGGACCAGAGGATGGCTTGTCAGTGTTACATTCGTACCCCCTAAACAGAACGAACATATTCCAGACTTATTATCATAGAGGATGGGTTCATGGGGAGAAAAGAGGGAAAAATTAATTTTAAAGACACAGAAATATTTCTTGTGACACCCCACAGAAGACCCAGTGAACACATTTTTTGAGTTTGGTAAGGAAGATAGCATTTTACTTAAACTCAATATCAATCTATTATATCTAAAACTGCTCTTAAAAAAAGTAACAGACTTGAAAATGTCAAGTGTTAGAAATTTTAGCATTTGATGAATTCTTTCAAAAATAAGAAATTTATTTTGGCCGTGAATATATATTCAGAAGCTTCAAAGGAGTGTGTCTTGAAACTCCATTTAGACATAAGGACTTCTCTTACTGAGTGAAGGCAGCCCCGTCGAGAATAATGGAGTGGATCCATCCACACGTAACACTGTGAGACCTGCTGAGGAGAAAAAGAGCTGACTGACAATTTTATCTTGTAAATTAGCATTTAACCATATGTATAGATTAAAATTTTTAAAAGTAATAGGACTTAAGATTGTGGAAACTTTGCATTGGTTGGGTTCATATTTCTCCTGGTTTCCTTATCCTGTCGGTTTATAGACTTTATATATGTAAGTATCTCACGTACAAACCCTCATTGTTCCTTTACCCAAAGATTTCCTTTTTTTTTTTTAAGATTTTATTTATTTATTTGACAGAGAGAGAGAGATCACAAGTAGGCAGAGAGGCAGGTAGAAAGACAGGTGGAAGTAGGCTCCCTGCTGAGCAGAGAGCCCCATGCAGGGGCTCGATCCCAGGACACTGAGATCATGACCTGAGCTGAAGGCATAGGCTTAACCTGCTGAGCCACCCACGCGCCCCTACCCAAAGATTTCTTAGCTGAAACTTTGTCCTTTTCCTGCTTCTCCCAAGTTTATCTGTTCGGAATTTTCATTAGGGTTGTATTAAACCAAGAATCAGCAAGCTTTTTCTGTAATGGGTCAAATACTAAATATTCTAGGCTTTGTGGGACACAGGTATTTTATAATTCTCCCTCCTCTCTCTTTCCTCTTCCTCCCCCCCACTCTTCCCTCCTCTTCTTTCACAAATGTAAAACATAAAAAACATTGTTAATTCAAGGGCTGGGGAAAAACAGCCCGTGGGCTGTCATTCATGGGCACGTGATTTAAACCATTTCTGCGGGTTTCCTGGGGCCATAACAAAGAACCACACAGGGTTTGACTCAACATCACAGGAGTTTATGGTCCCACAGTTCTGGATGCCTGTGATCCAAAGTTAAGGTGTCCGCAGGACCGTGTTCCCTCTCCAACCCACAAGAGAGTTCTTCTTTGCGTCTCCCTGGCATCTGGCGCTGCCGGCCATGGTTGGTGTGCTCGGTGGGCGGGCAGGTGGGTGCCGCTCTCCAGTCTCTGCCCCTGTGGTCTGGGCTTCTCCTCGTGTCTCTGTCTTCTTATAAGGACACCAGTCTTCCTGGATGAAGGACCCACCTGACCCTAGCATGACCTCACCTTAACTAATTCCATCTGCAAGTCCCTATTTCCAAATAAGGTCCTGTTCTCAGGCAAGTGGGGGGTGCATAGGGCTTCACCGTATCGTTTTTGGGTGGGAAGCCATTCAACCCATGACACCAATGAGCACATTTGGGAAGACTACAAATCAAAGGGAACAGCAGAAGACATCCTTACCCCGTTTCACATTTCCACCCAAAAGCATCAGACGTGTTCTCCGTTGTTCATTAACGATATAAGTTCAAACCATTTTTGCAAACGTGATCAATCCATTTATTTGTCGGAGTAATTTTCTCTTTGTCCTGCCTCTGCTTATACAGGCACGTGTATCAGCACGCCCAGACACGCGCGTCCTCACTCTCCCTCTGCTGATGTTTTGCTACGTGAAATGGGGACCCTGCTTCCTCCGTAGAAAGTGCAGCTTGGCTTTCCGAATCCATCGGCGCATTGGAGTGGGAGCCCTTGATGCAGCGCGGGAGTTAATGCATGTGTGAGTGAAGGATCCTGTGCCCTTTCTGGGAGGAGATAATGTCTTAACCTTGCATTTCCCCATGGTGGCTGTTCCCTTCCTCCGAGGGTGCAGGGTCAGCTCTGAATCCTCAGGACACCGGCCCCTGAGCTCTTGGAATGAATGTAGTCCTGTGCCTGGATGCACCGAGGGGACGCGCAGGTCCTGGGACCCTGCACTCAGGGAAGTGATGGGTTGGGATTTGACGGCCTCTGATGTGGGCATTTCCCTCAACGCTGTATCTGCTGCTGTACCTGCCAGGCCATCCCCCACCAGGCACTGAACCAGATACATCTGCGCACATCCATGAGCCAGCGGTGATCCAGAAAAGCATGTGTGGGAACCTGAGCACGTTGTCCTTGGCCAATGGCTGGCGCCTCCCGCAATGGCAGAGGCGGCAAAGTGGGACCAACCCCTCGGCCTTCCCCAAACCCGCCAGTGGGCAGCCCCCTTTCCCGCCGGGCCTGGGGCAAAAAAGGCTTGTGGTCCCCGCACCTCCGTGGGGCCCCAGCACCCCTCCATCTGTGCAGAAGACTTGGCCTCTCTGCGGCGCTGCCATAATCCCATATGTTCCCCCATATGCCTGAACCTTTCTGCAATTCTTCCATCTGTTTCTGGTAAATGTGAAGGAATTTAATGATCTTCTCTGGAGTTATTAAACCAACAGCTGTTGTCATTAATAGAGGACATTCTTTACGGCACGCTCGTGTGTAAACACTAGTCGTAACTCTGGCCTGTCACACAGCTCGCGCTAATAAGTCACGTGCTCAGTTGCAGACCCGGGAGGTGGGCATGGCCAACTTTGAAGAATGACAGTCTCTGTTCTCGCTTCTGTTTTGTTCTCCCCGCAGCTTTTGAAGCAAAATGTATATTTGGGGGGGAAAAAGAACTCAAAAAACAAGCAAACAAACAAAAACCCCACAAATCCAATCTGCCCACCACTGGCTTTCTCGAGAATGAAGGCGCTCGAGTGTTAAAAAGGAAAGATTATATTTTCCTGTGTGTTTCAAATTGCAGCTCATTTTCTGGTAGGCAGAGAGAAACTGGCTTTTATCATTTGAATCGGGGTTGTCTGCACAGCCACACACCGGGTCGCTGGAGGCTGGGCTGGGCACACAGGAGGAGCGGCAAGAGGGGACACCGGCCCTGTCCTCCACCTGCCCCTTGGGTGAGACATTTTCTAGACTGACAGCCTCCGGGGTTGATCTCTGGGTTTGGCTGGCCTGGGCCAGGAGTGGAAGGGTGGGGGATTTCTTCTCAGCATAGAGGATTCTGAGCTGCAGTGGTGGGGGCCGTGGGCAGGGGGTGAGAAATCTGGGGATAGCAGGGCCAAGGACAGCCAGCGGTCCCCTGCACGAAGGCTCCAGCTGGGGTTCTGGCAGAGCTGGGCAGACAGGAGTATGTTTGGGTCTCATTCCTGAGAAGCTGGGGGCCAAATGTCCAGTGAGTACACAGGAACCAAGAAAGACACCTGTCCAGACATGGTGGCTCTCAGCAGGGGGTCTGGGCCGAGGGACCCCTGCACCTGCTATCCACCCCCAGCAAGAACCCTTGTAGGGTGAGTGGGGGTGCCTGGCAGTTTGCTTGGGTCCTGGGTCAGGCCAATGGGGAGGACCTGGATTCTGGGAGGAAGAACTTGCTGGGCTGGGAGAGTGAGGCTGCTGCAGGGCCTGTGGGCATGGGGAGTGCCAAAAGGCACCACACAAAACGAGCGTGCCCAGCAGTCAGGGACCAGGGAGCAGAGAGGCAGAGGGGGGAAGGGACAGCAGCCACCCAGGGTCCCTTGTTCTTTTCCAGTGACAGTGTTCAGAAAGAGGAACTGAGTATGTACCCCACATTTTGCTAGGCCTGTGGAATATCAAGGATCCGAGATCCTGCCCTCAAGGCGCTTATGGTTGGGTGGGGGGACAGACACTCAAACCACACAGGCGTGAAGGAGGGGCACAAGTGCCTATGTTTGCCTGTGTTGGTGTGGATCAGGGAAGGCTTCCTGGATGAGGCAGCATCTCAGCCGGCGCAAGAGGACAAGGAGGGTTCAGCTTGTCTGCAGCGGATGGGGGTTCCCAGCACAACAAGGGCCTGCAGTGAGCCAGAGGTGAGCTGGGTGCTGGGTGTGGGTGGGAGGAGCCAGATGGGAGGCTGAAGGGGGAGGTGTGTTTGAGGAGTTCAGTCCCTGATACGCTTTATGACTTGGGCCATCCCTGATGTCGTGGGCTGCAGGTTACAGCTGTGTTGCTAACTGTGCTTTTCTTATTGGCCTTCATGAATCTGTCCTTCCCACTAGTTAGAATATGAAATCTGGCAACACGTGGGATGTGGGGTGTTTGCTTATGAACCCGGCCACTCTGCTGAGGGCTTTGATCCCTCACACGGTGCCATGGTGTCCTTTTGTGGGAGAGGAAGAAGGAAAAGCAAGCTTGTGTTGGTGGCTGTCATACGCTCTCAGGGACCAGTCATTTGGGGGCTGCACTTCTCTGTGCAGGGTCTGTCCGTGCACAGCGTCTGTGCATGTCCACTTCTCTGCATGAGGGTCTGTCCTGCGCTATCACACAGCTCGTGATCTCCCACAGCAGGGGGCCCACCGTGATGGCCGTGTCTCCCCCTCGGGCTCCCGGATCCTGAGGCCTGATCTATTCATTTGTACCAGCTGGAAGCTGGGCGTGTTTCGGGTGCGCGTGGGGAGCCCACCACATGTCCCTTTGCAGGCTCCGAGCTGCCCATGGGGGGACGGTGCCTCCAAAAGACATCACAGAGATGCCACGTGATGAAGTCTCCTGTGGTTGGAAGGCTTGAAGATGCTGACCTTGGCAGAAGAAGCTAACACCAAGTAAATTTTATCTCAGACCCAAGCAATGCTGGGATCCCTTTCTAAAATGAACATATTTCCAAAGAACTCTGACCCACTTCTGTTGACTCAAGTATTCCCCATTTTAATGTCACTTAAACATGTACCAACACGAAGCTGGAGGAGAATTCTGTTTATGCCTCTCATTTCACTCTAAAAGCAAAACAAATGGATGAACTACAGAATGCAAACTATGAAATCAATAAAATTCAAATTAATAGCGTTAACTTAATGGGATGCTGTTTTACCAGGCCTCAATCACAGCCTTTCCTGTGAGCATGGGCTCCGCCTTCCTGTCATCACTCCTGGGAAGCCATCTATGGCTCCCCATGTCCCACTGCCTTCCTGCAGAGCATGCCTCCTTGTCCTGGTCTTCTTAGATCACCGCAGTTAGTGAAAATAAAATTCAGTGTGATCCCTGAAAGCTAGAGATCTGTGGGAGGGGTTTTAAATTTACTTTTTGAAGATTTTATTTATTTATTTGGCAGAGGGAGAGAGACAACATGAGCAGAGGGAGCGGCAGAGGGAGAAGGAGAAGCCAACTTTTCACTGAGCAGGGAGCCCGATGCGGGGCTTGATCCCAGGACCCTGGGACCATGACCTGAACCAAAGACAGATGCTTAAATGAGTTGCCCAGGTTCTCCAAACTGTACTTTTCTTCTTTAAGATTTTATTTCTTTAAGCAATCTCTATGCCCAACACGGGGCTCAAATTCACAGCCCTGAGATCAAGGTCACATGCTGTCCCAAGTGAGCTGGCCAGCCAGCTCTGGAAAGCTGCATTTTTAAGCCTCACCCCCCCAAAAAAAAAAAAAAAAAAAAAAAAAAGCCTCACCCCCAACACACACACACACACACACACACACACACACACACACACAAGTGGGTCTCACAGGTGGGACTAGATGCACACATGTTGAGCATAGCAACTTTGTGTGGCCGGCACCCACCGCATGCTCCGACCAGGCTCAGAAGCACCGGGGGGTTCGGGCCTCCAGTAGCCCCCCTTGGCCCATGACAGAGAGAAGCGGTCAAACAAGGAGTTCATTTTCCTTACTTGGGTGGTGGCGATGGGAGCGCTCCAGACCCGCTGCCCACAGGGGCATCCTGCTCATGAAGGCCCCTGGAACCGGCCCCCTTCCCTTCCCACCTCTTCACAGGGCTCCCGATAGTAATCAGCCAGGGAACCACCCATGCTCAAACCTCGATCTTGAAATCTACTTCTGGGGGGACCCAGACTTTGATACCACAGGGAGCCTGGGGGTGGGGGGAGTAATCCCTCCCATGACAAGAAAGGATATGTGCTAAGGTTTCCCTACAGGTGGCCCTAACACGTCTAGTCCAGAAACCCCAGCCATGACAGCCCCACGCTTACGACAGTGCTAAAGTCAGCAGCTGTCTTTCCCAGCCAGCAGTCAAGGGCTGTGTGCCGTGCTCTGGAGACCAATCTCCTGAAGAGCCCTGCACTTGGCATTTGTGTAGAGGGCATGGAATCTCAGTGGTCACAGAGCTGACTGGGGGGGAAGTGTGATGCTCCTGATTGCTGCAGCTGGATTTATTTTCTGACTCCAAGTGCCCAGTGAGTGATTTCATCCCTTCACCTGTCCACTCACTGGGACCGCTGGCCCACTCTCAGCCCGAGTCCCTGACTTGGGGACCCTGATGTGTGCATGCCTGTCGTCTACACCCCTGAGAACCTGGCCTCCCCACGCCTGTGGGTCCCAACCGGACCTTCCTCCTCTACATCACTCCCTCTCCAGACCCTGGAGCAGGCGGGTTCTCAGCTGCGCTGGTCAGAGTCACCTGCTCCCTCCTCCACCCTCTGCCAGCAATGGGGGCCTTCCCATATGGATCAGGGTGAGGTTGGCTGGCTGGAGGGTCAGTCCTGCCTGCATTTCTTGCCTTTCTATGCTCCTATTGTCTCCACCTTAGAAGCCCAGAGAGAAACTGCACATCAGCAGTCCCTGCAATGACCCCAGTTCTCACACTTAAATGGGGGGGGTGTGTGTCTGTGTCTGTGCAGTGGGGGTGGCGGACAGCAGAGCAGTGTGCCATTTCTGAGGTCCCTGGCGTCACCCTCCAGCCCCAGGTGTCTGGAATGGAAGAGGCATAAGCAGATGGCAACAGCTTCTGCACGCCGTGTGCCCCTGAAGCGAGTCCAGTGCAGGGAGTGCAGGGTCAGAGTGGCACCAGCGGAACATGCCATGAGGCCCCGTCCTGCTGTCCAGACTGGCTCGGGGCCCTGGCTCGGGTGTGGGAGGAGAACACGCCCAGCACAGAGCTCCTCGGCCTGCCCCTCTGCCCCCTGCACTGGGGCTGTCGGTGCAGGCTCAGCTCGGGGCCGGCGGCAGATGGCCAGGTGGGCTCCCCAGCTGGTCTGGAGCATGGGCTTCGGAGAGCGCTATGTTTCTCAGATCTCCTCTGCAAATTCCCAACTGTTGCAACACCATCTTTCAGGCTAGGAAATGGAAACACTGCCAGATGGTGGGCCAGGCTGCTGCTTAATTAAGGACCCTCCCAGCTTGCAGGCACCAGTTGTGGTTTGTAAGTAGTTTGTGCACTGGCTACACCCACGCACGTGCAGTCAGAGTGCTCCCTCGCTTAGAGCAGGGGTTGCCCAGGCATCCCCGCCCACTGGGAACAGGAGGGGGTCTCTGTCTCTGTCAGACGTTTATTCTCTGCCAGGCACGTTGTCCCCATTCATCCTGAGAACACAGCTGATGTTGAACTCACGGAAGTGCTCAGAATACGTCGTGAGGCAAACCTGAATTCTTTTTTTTTTTTAATATTTTATTTATTTATTTGACAGAGAGAGGTCACAAGTAGGCAGAGAGGCAGGCAGAGAGAGAGGGAGAAACAGGCTCCCCACTGAGCAGAGAGCCCAATGCGGGGCTCGATCCCAGGACCCTGAGATTATGACCTGAGCCAAAGGCAGAGGCTTAAACCACTGAGCCACCCAGGCGTCCCGAGGCAAACCTGAATGCTAAGCCTCGCTTTGCCATGGTGAAATAGGCGGTTCTGCGTATCTCAGGGGTTACTGTGAAGATTCAGGAAAATTACGTGGATGGAAATCTTCCAGTCTAGAATTTGACAGTGAACAATGTCTGCTGTGATGGTTGATCGTCTATGTCAAGCTGGCTAGGGCCCGGTACCCAGGTACTCAGCCAGACGTGATTCTGGATGTTTCTGTGGAGGTGTGTGTGTGTGTGTGTGTGTGTGTGTGTGTGTGTGTGTGTGACTAAGACTTAAATCAGCAGACTACGAAAGAGGGATTATTTTCCATGGTGTGGGTGGGCCTTGTCCCATCAGTTGAAGGTCCTCCTAGGAAAGAGGAATTCTGTTCCCAGAATGCGTTCAGGCTGAAGCTGAGACACTCCCTTGGGCCTACCACCTGCAGCCTCACTTGCCACAGTGCATGCTTGCCAGCCTTCACCGTCCATGAGCCCATCACTGGAAATAACTTTCCATCTCTGTACACATCCTATTGGTTCTGTTTCTCTCGCCCATCCTGACTAAAACACCAGCGAGGAGGACCACAATTCAACAGCATGAGGTGTACCAGGATGGCGTAGCAGGCAGTCATTGAAGAGAACAGGTCACACCAGTTTTTTCTGATCTAGATAGACATCGGTCAGAAGACAGTTTAGCTTCTCAAGCACACGACGTCTTCAGCGGACAGGTGCACAGGGGCAAAGCGTGTGCATGCTTACAGGCACAGGGGAGGTGGAAGGGACATGGCACGCTGCTGGCCGATGCCCTCGGACCGTGATCGGGCTACTGGGTGCTGCTGGCAGGCAGGGAGATGCCCTTCTCTCTGTGCTCTGTGGTGCCTTGATTTCAGCGTAGGCCGTTTCTGTCATTAAAAGACCGGCAAGTGCATATACGTAATGGGAAGGATTGATTTTGAATCCCCTTCCCAGGCATCTGCTGGCAGGGAGGACAGCATGGCGGAGTCTGTCTGTGCCAGGGCCCCTCCTGCCCTGGGGCAGCCAACCGGTGCTGCCCTGATCCCGCTCTGGTTACAGAGCCTCACTGACACAGCTCAGAGTGTCCGTGGCCATGTGTGGTTTTAGAGGACACTCGTCCTGCAATTCTGGCCCTGGTTTCTGGGCTCTCCAGGAGCCGGGAGGCCCGCGGCGCAGCCGGGGAGGCCAGGGCCGCGCTCTCGCACCCGAGGGCACCCTGTAGTATGGAGCTGCTTCTAGATGCCAGACCCTCCTGTGCGTTGAGAGGCCAGGCGCGGCTCGACTGGAGGTTCCCGTGGAGGAGCGTTCTGCAAGCCGCGAGAGCTGTGAAGTCTGGGTGGTGAGGCCTGGCCACCTCAGCTTTGCCAGGGGCATTCAAGTAGCCCGATTCCCTTGCAGAGATGCTTGCAGGGTGGGCTGCCCACTGCTGGTCGCTGGCTGGAAGAAGTCCACTGAGGCAGCACCCACATGCGCCCTGCACAGAGACCTGCCTCCTGTCCCCCCTCCACGCAGAAGGACGCAGGACTTGAGGGTCCTAGGCATCCTCCTCGGCCTGCGACCCTGGGCCATTCAACCCAGCACGGGGTCGTCTGAAAGTAACCCCAGTCACCACCTGTGGACAAGCCCTGCCTCCAGCATCTGAGCCCGGGCAGGCGCCCACAGCAGACATGCACACGTTGGACAAGCGGCATTTGGGGGAGGCGCGTCAGAAGCAGCCAAGCGCCAGAGTGGAGGCCGCCTGCCCACATCCGGTGAGCGCCCCTAGCTCCGGAATCCCTGGGAGCTGTGTGGCGGGCGTCGGTCCCCTGGCTCCTGCCCCCTGGAGATGCGGTCGCCCCGGTAGGGCAGACCCCACAGCAGCGGCCCCGGATCTGTTCCGCAGTTGGCTCCCAGAAACAAGGGCCATTGTTCTGAGAAGCCGCGGAGCCCAGGGGCAACCGTGGACTGTCCAGCCACGTGTCCTTTGTCCCTGAGTGTGCGGAAGGGCGGGTCCTGCAGCTGACGTGGGCGGGCCGGGGGCCGGGCAATGAGCCTGAAGATGCTTGGAGCTGCTGCCCAGCCCACCCTGCCAGCGCCCTTCCAGAGCCTGAGGGCTGGGGCCATGCAGCTTCCGTCGTCCTTCCTTCCTTCCTCCAAGGAAGACAGCGGGACCACAGCAGCAGCCCGTCTTCCCGTCGCTGCTGGAAGTGCTGGAGCATCCGCAAGTGCCGGAGTGTCCGCGCCCGCTATGAGCGTCCGAGGGCCAGGGCCGTAAGTGCCGGAAGTATCCCATGCCAGCCGGCAGCGTGGGATGGCCGTAGGAGGAAGTGCCGTAAGTACGCCGGAAGTGCCGTAAGTTCGCCGGAAACGTCCGCCGGGCGTTCACAGGGAGCGGGGCACACTGCGGAGCAGGATGTTCTTGAGGCGCCCGGCCGGCCTGCGCCCCCTCCGCCTGCTCCCCCAGGCCGGCTGCCGAGGCGCTGAGAGAGCTCGGCTGTGAAACCCCACTCCTAACAGCTCAGCCCGTTGGGTCACCCTGTGACTCCTTTGCGAGCCCCTCGTTGGTGGGTGCCACGGGCGGCTGCGCACTTCGCCTCCCGTCGCGTTGCTTGTGGCGGCAGAGCTGGGGTTAGATCCCGCGGCCTGCGGGACGGAGGTGCCCCAGAGTCTCCAGAGCCCATGTCCCCCCAGCCGCGAGAGACCGGAACGCGTGCGCCCGGTGCACTGACGGCTCTGCCCGCAGCTCCCTGGTCCTGAGGAACTGTCGTCCAAGGTGGGTCTCCGGTGGACCTTCCACTGCTCTTACTGATAGCGAGCTGTCCCCTCCCCTGTCCGTAAGAGTTGGTGCTCTGGGTCATCCAGGCGTAATCTCATGCACTGCTCCAAACGACTTTGTCTTCACCCCCTTTCAGCCAGATATCCCGTGGGCTGCGACAGCCGCGTGGGCAACAGGGCCAAGGACGCCCCCTCTCCACTACTGGGGGAACTGAGGGGGGGCAGCCCCAGGGGCTGGGGTTCGGGGTGGGCTGCGTCCAAGCTGGTTCTCTCTCTCTGGGACGCTTCGGGGATTCTCGGGGACTCTGGTGGCAGCACCCTGGCATGGGTGGGTTGTCCTTCCTTCCCAGGTGCCCCTCAGCCCTGGCTTCTCGCTGTGCACTCTGCAGACTCTGATGGGATCCACCCCCACCCACCCCAGAGCTGGTCTGTGTCCAGCAGCCGTTCCTGCTCACCCTTTGGTGGTCCTGGAAGGCTTGTGTGCTGTCGGGGTGCACGTGCCGCAGCCCGTGTGGTCAAGACCGGTCAGTCCGTGTTCGTCTGGAAGGCTGCCTTGGGCTTATGACCAGGTAGGAAACCTCTTTCCCCGTGGGGAGGAGAGGGAAGGCACCACAGAGCTCCGGAGAGCCCTGTGGGACTCCGTCTCACCATCCCAAGTCTCCCTGACAGACCTGCGGAGTGTGTGACTTTGGGGTCAACCCTGTGCAGACACTCCTGAGATGACCTAATGCATCTCTGTAGTGTGTAGATACCGAGCGTCCTGATCTCAGCCTGTGATGGGATGCAGCATCCCAGCATGGACCGCAGCGAGTCCCCCTCCACAAAGGCACACGCTGCTCCTCCTGCCCGAGGACGGATCTCATCCCCTCCTGTAGCACTCGGCTGCCCTGCGGTCTTTTCAGATGCGCAGAATGTGCCAGAAGCAACACCGTGTTGTTCAGGGCTGGCCCCTGAGAGTCCATCCCATGCTCCCACTTCCCTTCAATCCTGCTGCCATGCTGTCAGGGCGAGGACCACCTGCAAAGAGAGGCCCCCGGGGAGGACAGGCAGCAGGCCGTGCTTGCTGGACTTCTGCCCAGCCTGTAGGAGCGCTCCCAACCCCAGCCGGCCAGCAGAGGGCCGCTCCGTGTGTGTCCCTGCCCCATCAACCCCACTCACGGGAAATGATGTGACCCTGTGGTTCCGAGCCCCCAGATGCTGGAGCAGTAGTGGGCGACTGGAACCGGGAGGCACAGCAGGTTTTAGGGGGAAGGGGTGCTGCCATCAACACGGGTTTGTGATAAGTCTCCGTGCGTGACCTGGCAGGTTGACCGTGTGTCCCGAGGTGAGAAGCAGGGGAAGGGGTGCTGTGACGGGACACTGGTGGGGTCATTGGGGAGCTCCCCTCTGCTGGGGACAAGGGCATCACTTAGATCCCGGTCCTCCACTCCCAGGCTGCAGTCTACTGGGGTGTGAGCGGTGTGTCCCAGTCTCGTCGCAGGCTTGCTGTCCCGCCTCTCTGCACACATTTCTGCGCCCGTTGCTGGTGTAGGGTTCAGGCAATGCCCTGCACCCCGTTCTCCCGCGGTGGAAATCCGGTTCACCCAGATGGTGGAGACAGAGCCCTCTGGGCACAGGTGGAAGCCAGCACGCCGCCTGGGGGCCCTGCAGCCACAGCCTAGGGGTTCCAGGAAACCCGGGCGGACATTTGCTGGCTGCAGTGGGCCAGTAGTCCCGCTCAGCTTCAGTGGGGCCAATAACCCGCTCTCATGGAGAGAGGGGCATCACATGTTTGGGGACCAGCTATGGAACCGTCTGGAGGCACTGAGTTTTTCCACCACTGGCTTGGCTTCTGTTTGTGCTGTGAAAACGCTGTGTCCCAGATGGGACTTCCCCTCCCTGGACGCTGGGTGCTGTGGTGGGAGAGTGGCCGTGGTTGCCTCAGGTGACAGTGATGGTGGCCCCCGGCTCTGAAATGGGTCTTGCTTGTTAGTGCAGCAGAGCCGGTTGGGGCCCGCCGGCCGGAGGGCCAAGATGTGGGGCAGGACTCAGGGCTGGCAGAGACGCGGGGATCTAGCTGTAAGGCAAAAGGGGGATGGAAGGTGGAATGAGGAGGGTTTGGTGGCCAAAAGGCTGCGGGGCTGGGAGGGAGCTGTCCAGGCAACCCCAGGAGCCCCTGCATTGGGTTAGGTCCCATCCCATGGACAGCCGGCCATCAGGCAGGGCTGAGTAAAGGAGACCCAGAGAAGCCAGAGGAGTCTGCCTGGAGGGCAGCTGGTTGGGGGGGGTCCTCGAGATGACCTGGCTTGGGTGATCCCCCACCAGAGGGCACTGGAGTCCCGAGGGCTCAGCCCTGAGCTGGTTCAGCACCGTGTGCTTGGGAACTTACTCATTCATCCTTCCTTCAGCCAGCTAGCACGTTGTGAGGACCTGCTGTCTGCTGGGCACATTCCTCTGCATGGGACATAGAGGGATGGACAAGGCAGAATGTAGCCAGCCCTCAGGAGTTGGAAGTCCGGTAAATAGGCGACCCTGGCCTCCTGCTCACGCCCTGCGTCCGCAGGGGAGGCGGTCTCTCCGACCCTCTCTGCCAGGACGTCTTCCGGCACCTTCCTGGCACCACTCGCAGGCTTACCTGGTGGCTGCGTGCCACGTTTGGCCGATGGGTTGAACCTCTGTCCCCACTCCCACGTGCCCCTCTCTGTGTCAGCCTTTCTCGTCCCTCCTGTGTGGACATGGACCCTCGTGTGAGGATGGAGGTGTTCTCAGAGGAAATCCACCACGCCAGGATCGGGGAAGACCTGGCCCCTTGGAAGCTCCTGCTTCCGACACTGGGGCCCCGGGTGTCCTAGCGCAGGTGTGACCTTCACAGCCCCAGCAGTGACGGTTCTGGCTGCTGCCCCCAAATCCAATTCCAAAAATAACATCTATTAGACTCTCATGGACTCCATCTCTACCTTCTGTCCCCACAGCTCCTTCGCGCTCACATTGACAGCATCTCCGTTCCCCGGGGTGGTTGCAAAACAGAGTCAGAGTCCACCACGTCTCCTTCCCAGGGCTGGTAAGTGCTGCAAAGCAGACATCCTGTTTTCATTTTTATTGTTGAAGAATGTGTGCCAAATTTCCACAACACGGGATTCTTGTCATTAGGGAGGAGCTTTTATTAGGAGGGCTTTTTCCTCACTAGCAGAGTGGGAACCAGTAAGAGTGTTTCTGGGGTTGGGCGAAGGCTGGTCAGACAGAGGTCAGGAGGTCTAGTGGACACTTGCCGCTGGAGGTTGTTGCTGGCCGAGCAGCACGATGGGTTTTCCTTCAACCAGTCTCAGAGCCACGCTGAGGGGCACACACGTCTTGGAGCCAAGAACACTGAGCCTCCGACCCGTGGCCGGCTTGTTCACCATCCCTACACACCGTTCTCTGCTTCGGGATGTCCAGGTGGGAAGGTAGCATCCTCTGGCCTGTCGTAGACCCTTCCTCACATGCTTCCCGCCAGCCCTTCCTGGCCTCTGGCTAACAGCCCCAGCCAGGTGGTCTTTCCTGGACCCCTGAGCGCATCTTTCCTCCGGGTGGCCCCGTAGAGCAGCACTGGTGGAATTTTTATGGCTCATGTTCTGAACGTCACACCCGAGTTAAATCTGTGCCGATTCAATTAGAACATGTAAGCCGAGGGAGTTCTTCATCCCATGACTGGGTCCTGGGTGAGCAGCTTCTCTCTGGACACAGCTGTCCTCACTGCCAGGCTGTGAGCGACAGGCCGGGGCCTCCCTGGTCAGCCTGTGTGCCGAGCGGTCTTGCGGCAGGACGGCAGAACTGGAAGCCCATGCCCCTGCAGACACGGGAGACTGAGGGCCGGGCAGTGGGGGTGGCACACTGCTCAGAGCCACACAGATAGGCTTTGTCCGGGGAGGGTCAGCCCAAGGCCCGAAGGGCTGTAGAAGCTGCACCTGAGGAGCTGACCAGGGCTTGTGCCAGATGGGGTCCCGGCTTTCGGAAGATGCCATGTCCTGCTGCCCCCAACCTGGGAATGTGTGACGTCACCTTTCAGGAGGGGCTTCACCTATGGGACTGACTCAGGGTTCTCACTGAGGGTGGGGTGATCCTGGATTGTTGGGACACACACCAGGTCAGTGCGAGGAGCCTCCTACGTGGGGGCAGGCAGGTCTGCATCAGATGAAGTGAGACAAGGGAGGCAGAGGCGTGTGTGTGCACACGTGTGTATGTTGCTGTGTGTGTGTTTGCGCGTGGAAGAGACAGACCGGGAGTGAGGGAAGCAGGTGGAGGATTGCCGCCGCCGCTGGAGGTGGAGGATGGCCCTGGGGACAAGGGCACAGTTGTGTCTGGACTCCTCGGAGACAAGAGAACGCACTTGCCTGGGTCCTCCAGAAGGAGCACGGCCCCGAATGTAGACCTCATGGTCCCAGAGCTGCAAGAGAATGTGTTGTGACTTTTCCCAGTGGCCACGGGAAACCCGTTGGAGGCATGACAGCCTGCCTCTAGTTCAAGAGGGAGATGGGCTGTGAGCAGTTTGTCTTAGTACTGACCACGACCTTGGGGTGGCCCGGAAGCTTTAGGCCACACGTGCACAGTGCCTTTCTTGGCGACTGGAAGACAGGATTATGCAGTTTTAGGTAATCGAATCAATCAATAAGTTAAAGACCAAAAACAGCTGGGGGAAAAAAAAAAGTCAAGTGTATGTTTTGGCACAAGATGGAACTTGTAAAGTCTCCAAGCAAAAGTTTTCATTCAGACATATTCCGAGTGTTCAGAAATATCTTTCCACCGTGCTGTCCCAGTTTCAGTCTCCTGGAATGAAGAGCAGACAACATATTTAAACTGATGCCTGCCTTTCTTCGTTGGCGGATCGTCACGGGCCGGCCTGACGGGGTTCTCCCCCACGTGAACAGTTTCCGTGAGCCCGGGGGAATGCTTCTTGGGGGCTGCCCGCTCCTGGAACCCCCCAAAGCCCTTCTGTGCTGGTCACCCACCGGCCTCCAGTGCTGAAGGCCGACCTCTGGGAACCCCACCCCAGCGCGTGCATGTCCTGCGCTCCATGGTGCCTGGTGGGGGTAGGGGTGCGTCAGCCATGCTCAGGGAGGGGTTGTCCCCGTGGTTTGGCCAGGGGGTGTGACTGGCCACCAAGGACCTACTTCCCTGAGAAAGGAGGGTCCTCCATTGGGGCAAAGACTGTCGGTGATCGTCTCTGCTCGTCCAGGTGCTGAGGTCCTGCATCTCAGAGAGCAGCACGGAAGGATCTAGGACGGGTGGCGCACCCACCGCGTGAGCTCCTGTGGGGGCCTGGTGGCACGTGTTTCTGCAGTTCAGGACTTGGGACCATGCACCTGCTGCAGGCCATGCTTGGGGCTTGACAAAGCCACTGGCCTCAGGGAACTCCTTGTTTTGAGAAAAAAGCTAATCCTTGCATGGGTGGGGCTGCAGGCCCAGCTCAGATGGGTGTGGGGGATCACAGGCAAGGGAGCATCGCCCTGGATGCGGGGGTCTCTCAGGAACTGCATCTCCCACTTGTGCAGGAGAACCAGGGAGGGGCTGAACACTGTGACTTTCCAGTGGCTTCGGGGCCATGGGCTGGGGCGCTCCTTTGGGCCTTTCTTTCCGTGTGGACTGAGAATCCCCAGGGACGAGAACTGTGTCTTTTGCTCCTTCTTGCCCCTTGCTCCTGAGGGGATGACCAGGAGGCCGGCAGGACCAGCACAAAGAACGTAGTCTTCCTCTCCGTCCTGCTTCCCCAGGGCTAGGCCCAGGTCTTGATGTCCAGGGAAGGTGCTTGCCCTGGCCTGGGGCTCCTGGGTCGGTCCTGGGGATGGTGCGCTTGGTGTTGGGGGAGAGGCCTGGCAGCGTCTGATTTCTTCTGCCCTCTCTCCGTGCTCGAGGCCTGCATCCTGATCACAAGCCTGGGACGCTGTTCAGATGGTTTGGATGTGGAGACCGTGGCTTCCTTGGAAGCCCATCATCTCTGACTGGCCGAATCCTCAACCCAGTGAGGCCGTGTTCTCTCTGACTTCTGCGCCATCTCGCCCAGACCTGAGCATGCTCCCAGGGTCCAGGAGGCGTCGCGGCCCCGTCACTCCATCGGCGCTTTGATGGGCTTCTGCTTTGAGAGCTGCAGAAGGATCCATCATGGCTAAGAAGAGGACATCCCCATCAGAAGGACAGCTACCCCTGGTCTCCAGCCTCCTGGGCCTTCATGGTTGTCTGTCTTTTCTGCTGCAGGAGGAGCTCAGAGCCAGCAAGTCGTCAACTGCTGGGGTGCCGGCTCAGGTCCCAAGAAGGTGGTGTCTCTATGAAGCGTGGGGATGTCCTGGCCCCTGTTGCATGCAGGGCAAATTCTGGGTCCCTTGTCTTGGCGGTGAAGATGCCTTTCTTCCAGGGCCGGCCTCTTCTGGATATCCCTCATCCCTGCATCCTGGGTGCTGCACGGAGGGCTAGTTGGGCACATTGCTGGCGGTGGCCCAGTGAGGAGCTCCCGACTTAGCAGAGTCACAAGGCCATGTGAGTCCCTGCCAGGTCTGGTCCACACCAGACCTTGAGACCACCCCACCCAAAAGGAAAGCTTTTCTCGGTTGGTCAAGTCTCTGCTGACAGAGTCCACAGCGTGGAGAGGATCAGAGTCTGGTGGAGAAAGTGACACCACGAGTGGTTCATGTTATGACCTAAGGAAATGCAGGCTCCTGTGGGCACACGCAGTGGAGCTGAGGACAGTCATTTGATATAGAGAGGGTGAGGATCTTCAAGACAACTCCTGTGTAATCAGGGAGGGCTTCCTGGCGGAGGTGACCCTAGCACAGTCTCAAGGACTTCATCGTCAGTGGCAGTTGTGCCAAGGGAAGAGTGGGTCGTGCGCAGTATTGACAGAGGCCGCTGGCGTGAAGTCCCCGTCCCATGTGGTGCAGCGTGGTGTGTGGGGAACTCGCACATTGTGCTGCAGCTGGAGCCCGACACGCTTGCTGGAGGGCGGAGCCGAGGAGTTGCTGAAGCACCGGAGGAGCATGTCGGGCAGGAGTCAGGGAAAGTTTAGGGAAAAGTCCACCTACAGGAATCTCGGGGCCTGGTGAGAGCTGACGCCCTCCCGCGCTCCTCACTGAGCGAGCAGGTGGGACCCACCCGGACCCTGAAGGATGGGCCTCATGTCAGGCTCCCTTCTGCCTTTGGGCTGTCCTGAGATCCCAGGGTGCGGAGGGGCGGGAAGGGGGCGGCCTACAGCTGGCGTCGGGAGCCTGTTAGACGAAGATGTGCACGTGAGGTAGATTGTGGATCGGCACAGAAGGGGCCCCGAGACGCTGGCTCCGTGACACGCAGTGGGCGGAACTTGTGGGCATTTTCCTCCTGGACACAGAGGCGTCATTATTTCAGATGCGCAGGGAGCCGAGCCTCGAGCCCCCGTTGGCCCACAGGGTGAGGATGTCTTCCCCGCGTTGTGCTTTAATTGCTGTGCTGGGCACAGCCAGCTCCGCGGCCGCTCGTTACTGTCCAGACGTCAGCACATACGACTAAATATCCCCTACTCGTGGAGGTTCCCATCCATCTCACGTGAGGCGTTCCTTCTCACACGAGGTTGAAAACTGCAGGCTCCAACCCCTTCTGACCCTGTGAGTGTCAGAGGCTCCCAGGTTAGCGTCGGTCTCATTTGCTTGCACCTGTGAGCACCCACAGGCCGGGCACAGGGTGGGCCAGCCCTCAGCAGCATCTAGACGTCATGAGTCACCAGCACCATGGCCTCTGGAAAGGGGAGATCAGCCTGGACTGGGAAGACTGCATGGAGAGAAGTGGTTTCTGGGCTGTGGGCCACAGGACGGCTTCCGGGGCTCCTTGGTGCCCCAAAGTTATTTGCAAACGGGCTTCAGCGTATGTTTCTGTAAACAAGGATATTTTCCCACACAACTAGGACATAGCCCCCGACCCAGGGGGTAGCCACAGTGTGCCTGATCCCAGAGCCCACACCCTCCAGCTGTGCCGGTGACGTGCGTTGCCCAAGAACCATGTGCTTCCCTGAGTTCTCCCTTTCCCTGGGCTCCCTCGGGCTGGAGAGGCCCTCGGCTTTCCCCTGAGGATGCAGAAGGCTACGGGACAGGAGCCTGGGTCCGTGTGGGGCTCCTCAAGAGGAAGGTGTGTCAGTGCATCCTCCGCAGGATGGGGTACCTGTTCCCATGTGTCCTGTTGCTGGAGGCGATGGCTCCAGTCCCCTCATCAGGAGGACATCTGTCATGCCTCTGCGCTGCGAGACCGTGCTTCAAGTTGTGTCAGTATTTTACTCGTCGTCCCATTTTCAGTTCATTTGTACATGAACATCTATGTGGACTCACGGTTTCCTGTTTTACTCAGCAGGTTCTAATCCGTTACTACCGCCATTCGATTTCATACTCACATTATCTCGTATTTGACCAGTGGGAGCCCTCTGTGTCCCTTGACCCGTCCTGGCTCTGTCCCCATCATTCTAAGAATGCCTCCTGCTTGACCTTGACCCCTCCAGGTCTGGGATCAGTCCCTTCTCTGAGGAGCCCTTTCTGCTTTCAGTGGAATGTGGTATGTAGTATGGTGGTATGTAGAAGCCCAGACGCAGATGCTAGACGTGCTCAGTGGTATCGGGGCGCCCCTGCTTTCCGGCTTTCTGAGAACAGAGCTGAAAGATGTCTGCGAGATACCATGTCACACTATGTTACGTGTTGTTGTTATCTGCGTGTAGTTCACATATCGTATGTATGGCCGTATGGTGCGTATCCGGATGTACCGTCAGTCCCCGTTACGCACATGCTGACACTTCTGCATCAGTCTCCAGACACGGGAAGCCCTGAGTTCACATCGGTACACCTGGTTCAGATTCGGGTTTTCTCCCTGTCGGTATTTGTAACTCCCGCCCCGTGATGACCGACTCGGTGCATCCGAACACAGGGGTGTGAGCAGCAGAACTAGCTCGCATCCCACGGTTTTGGAGGGTCAGGGCGGCGGACCTGGTTCTGGCTGAGGCTGGGAGGAGAGAGTGCCCCACGCCTCACCCCTGTGACTGAGGTCACTGGCAGTTTCCGGAGCTCCTTGGCTTGTAGACACTCACCCAGTCTCTGCCTTCATGCTCTCCATGTGTGGATCTCTCTGTTCAAATGTCTCCTTGTAAGGACGTTGGTCAGACCACTTAGGACCCGCCCCGCTCCCGTGTGAACCCATCTTAGCCAGTCAGGCCCACAGCAGTCCTGGTTGGAGGCTCTCATGTGGGCACTGAGGGGCCATGAGCTGCCTGCAGCATGGCCAGGGCTGCTGGTGTAGAACATGAGCAGAGAACAAGAGTGGGCAAGGGGGTCTCCAGCCACCCGTGTGGGTCTGTTTAGCAGGAGGCCCTCACCCACGGAGCGATGTCCAGCAGATCGGTGAGCACACCAGTTTGCAGCTTAGGGCTGGGGTCGGGGGGAGGGTGCACTTCCGATGTCACTGGTGTTAGCCGTGACGTGTCACATGACCAGAGATGCTGGAGTGGGTAGAAGGGTGTGGTGGAGGTGAGCACCGTCCGAGTGGGGCTGGAACAGGCTGCAGACCATCGCTTGTCAACCCCCGTCTGATGGTACCTTGCAGGAGGGGGGAGAATGTGGACGTCCTGACGTGAATCTGTCCCAGAAAAGCCAGTCCCCCATGGGGGGGGGACCCTCTGCTGGGCCCATGCCGAGGACCCCTGTGTTGATGAGTGAAATTCATACCAGGTGGTTGGCAGGTTTAAGGCCCAACTCAGACCTGGATCTCAGAACCCGCCCGTCGCCCTCTGACGCGGGGACTCCACAGCATCACATCTGCTGCCCGACAAGTGTCGGGCACGTCGGGGTTAGGGGTTGTACTGGTGTCCCGACCTGTCCGGTCTCACAAGTACCCTTAGAGGCCTAGAGAGATCTACAGCCAAGGAAAAGTGGTCCCAGGCTGGATTAATGGGACGGATTGGAGGGGGGCCCGAGCTTCTGGAGCCACATGCCTCCAACCGTCAGACTCGCGTGGCCGCCACCACTGGCCGTGTCCACTCCCCCAGCCCTGGCCCCTCTACTGTGGATGCCACGCTCTTGCTGACCAGCAGGCTTCTCCACCTGTCCTGCTCTCCCGCTGCCCTCAGCCTGTCCTCCACTGGCCAGAGCCCAAACTCTGGTTCTGCCTGCCACATGCATGGCTCTGGGCCCTCACCTCCTGGGTGTGCCCCAAGCGCTCTGCCTCTCCAGCCACTCACCTCCAGGGAGGCCTCCGTGAACCACCCTGTGCCTGTGAACACACGACTGTACCAATCACTGTGTGTAAGGCGGTCCCCTCTCACCTGCCTTTCTGTAGTGACTTCAGTCCTGGGGTCTCCAAGGTCCACCTCATCCTCTCTCCTTGACCCGAGGGAGTCAGCTCTGCTTCCCTGGACCCAGCAGAAGCAAATCAGTCCAATGCGGATGACGAGGCACAGGCTTTCACGGACATTTGAGGTCACCTGCTTCCCAGGCCGTGCTGGTCACCAGGTGTGCACGGACTCTGTCGTCATCAACTCGTAGGAAGTCCCCAGAGCTCTGGTCCATGTGGGCAGGTGTGTGTGACCCAGGTCTTGGTGTGTCGGCCCTGCCCCTGCCTCTCCCCAGAGCATGTGGGGCCTGGCTCCCCGGTTCTGGCAGAAGCCTCCAAGGGGACCCACGAGACGTGGGGTTGGTGTGCTGGGCAGCACTGCTCTGGGCTGGGTCCATCGTTGTCTCCATTAACGTGGCTAACACCTCGTCCGACCATGGAATTCAGAAATCGTGCTTCTAAAGTCTCCCCATTTGACAACCGGCAGAGAATGCTAATCCCCCACACAAGGTTATGTTTTATTTTTCTAGGTGGGGAATGTTGCCGTCACCACATAATGACTGCCTTGACACGGTAATGAGGGAATGGGGATTTAAAGCAGTCTGCGATGCGGTGCTTTTGCTGTTCTCTTGTTGGCTGGCTGCCCCCTGTCTGATCGTGTCTCTGTTGAATTCACTGCTTACAAAGACTGGAATTTACCAAATTAAATTTTAGTGAGTTATTTCTGTTCACATAAACGGCAGAGATTAAACCTTTGTGCCTGTGGTAGAGGGACTGTCACTGGGCTAGCCTTGCACAGGGTCATGCCGTGGGGTCCGATAGAGTCCGTGTGCCATCTGGGGACACTTGTCCACACGTGGGGGATGTGAGACCCAGCTGACCACCCCTTTTCTCTCTCCCTGTTGGTTATTTGGGGTGTGGACAGACCCCACACAAGCATGGGCTTCACACGCGGCCGTGCGTCTGGCACCTGTGCCCTCACTGCTCCTCCAGCCCACAGCAGAAGTAACACAGAGGGAATGGACCAGCCAGCTTGGTGGCACCGACCACATTGTGGCAAACCTGCAGGCTGATGCTGAGCGGCTGCCCCAGCCCAGGCAGCCCCAGCTTCCCTGCGGGCATGTGGATGAAATCGCAGAGATCATTGTGGCTGCCTGTTACATAGCAAGAACTGACTGGTACAAGGTGCTCTTGCAGCCGGTGGCCCGTCCGATCTGCGGAGAAAGTCGCATGGTATGAGACAGCCTAAATAATTTTATTTCACTCTTCCACGTGAGAAAACAGGGGCTCAGGGAGAAAGAATGACTTCTTGAGGTCATAAGCTGGTCAGAGAGAGAGCTCAGCGTGCGATCGAGTGTTCTCACCCAAGGGGGTCAGTGGCTTCTCTGTGGGGTGCTGGGGGGCCCTGAGGGGTTTCCTGCACCTGGCGTCCAGCTGTGTGGGCCTCCCCGGAGCCATCTTCACTGTCACTGGGCATAGATGTCCTGTCGGCACGCCTGGCTGGTGTGTCTTAGCCCTGACCCCGAGGCCGTGTGGCCTGTTGTGCTGGGGGCTGCATATCTCCAGCTGCAGTCTGTATGGGTTTGATGAGTCTCCTGCCCCCACTGCCTCGCACATGACCCGATTTGGAGAGAGGGGCTTGGCAGACGAATCCAGTCAAAATGAGGCCACCAGGCTGGGGGTCCAATCCAGTGTGGCTAGTCTCCTGAAGTAAGGAAATAAAGAGGAATTAGGACAAAGATATGGGCACAGAGGGAAGACCATGGTGGGGACAGAGACAGCCGCATGCAAGCCTGGGGAAGGACTAGGAGCAGACCCTTCCTCTCTAGCCGTGAACCCGTGCCCTCATGCTGTCTGGCCTCCCAGTCTGTGGCGCGGAACTCCAGCAAATCCCTGGCCCACTGCCGGCGTCCCACACCTGCCACGGAGCCCACCCCAGTGGGGCCATTGCCTGGGCCTGGACCCAAAGTGTGTCTCGCCTTCTGCCCGCCCCCATTTTCTCTCCTTGGGGCTGGGTGGTGTGGGCGAGCTCAGTAGCATAGCTGTGTAGACCCACGGTAACTTAAAGACAAACTATCAGACGCCTGGACATACACCCCTGCTACACGGTGGGTCCTGGGTTCTGCGCTGACCAGGCCGTCCAGACCGTGATGCTGAGAAGGGCTGTGTTTGCCCGCGGTGCACGACATCCTGGGCCACTCCGCTGGGGGCCACTCCCAGCACAGAGCCACAGGGCAGCGTTCTCTCCAGGCGCCCATGTCGCTCGCTGGACACGTGGCCAGACTCCTCTTTCGATCTGATTCTATTTTTTTTTTTAAAGATTTTATTTATTTATTTGACAGAGAGAGAGATCACAAGTAGGCAGAGAGGCAGGCAGAGAGAGAGGAGGAAGCAGGCTCCCTGCAGAGCAGAGAGCCCGATGCGGGGCTCGATCCCAGGACCCTGAGATCATGACCTGAGCCGAAGGCAGCGGCTTAATCCACTGAGCCACCCAGGCGCCCCTCGATCTGATTCTAAATCCAAAGATTTGGACTTCCTTCCCGATCTGCTAGCGGAGGCCTGGGCACAGAAATATGAATTGCATTGGGTCCTCACCCATGATGCTCTATGAATCCTGCCTTTCCTGAACTAATGGGGTGGCATAAATCACTCCGGGGAGGACCCTGGCCTGGCAGCCCCCAAGTCAGACAAGTTCATCAGTCCTTGGCCGATGCATCGTCAGAGGGTCTGGGGTTAGTCAGGGGTTGGCCCGTCTGGGACTAATTCCCTCCGGGCAGAGGCAGCTACCCAGAACCTGCTGTCCTTTGGTCAGAGTAAGGCTGCCCTGGGGGCTAGGAGTCTGGCCTTCTGTCCCTGGTGGCCCAGAGACAGAAGTCCAGCCGGCTCCCGGAATGAGCTGGGCAGCCACAGTCTTCCCAGAGGACTGGGCAGGTGCAGGGGTCCTGCCCATCAGCCACTGGCCCTTGCCTCATCTCTCACCTGTGCGGCCAGCGCTTGACCCTATCCTCTGCTGGCTCTGGTTCTTGGTTTCCTCACTTATAGGAGGATGACCCTGCCCGGCCCAGCATAGGGCTTCAAAAGACGCCACACATGAGTGCAAGTGAGCCTTAGCCCAGGGCCTGGCCCACTGGGAGTGCTCCCATCCATGAGGACCTCGTCTGCCCTTGTGCCCTGGCCTTCCACCAGTCTCCCAGGAGAAGGCTTTAGGGCTCTTGGGATGGCCATCTCGGCTGGGGTTCTTCAGATCCCAGCCCAAATAGGGGTCAGCCCCTCAGATGCTCTCAGATGTGGGCCACTGCCCTCCTTCATTGCTACGGGCAGGGGACCAGAGGGACTTGGGGGACAGTGGAGAGAGGGTCCAAGTGTGGGGTTTCAGGGTCTTTCTCACTAGTGGGGTAGACTTCATAGTCTATAAACCCTGTTGCCCCTCCTTGAGACACTCTGAGCCTGTACAGGGCCCAGGGAGACTGGCTGGCCGGGGCCCTCCCCCTGCCACCAATGAAGAAACTGTGGCAGCTTGCAGAGGGGACGCGGTGGGCACAGAGGCACACGGCACAGCGGGATCAGCCTCCCCAGCCTAGGGTGACCTGTAGCCCGGCAACCTCTCCCAGCAACGGCTGTGCCCTCCAGCCTCAAAGAGCCGAGCCCAGGCTGCTTGCTGGGGGCAAGGGTATCAGGGGCCATAGGCATCAAGTGGGAGCAGGAAGCCTGAGGTTCTGACACATAGTTATTTTCAGAAGTCAGTGAGATACACCCAACTCCCAGAGATCTGGGTTCAATTCGTTAAGCTTAGATGATTAATTACAGGGCAATTAAATATCTGATTAAATTAATCCCAAGGTTTGTAAACATTGTTTTGTAAAGAATGTTTGCTCATTAATTAGAATGGCTAAACACAGAAGCAGGGATGGGGGTACAGGAGGGTGGGGGGACAAGGAACCGGAGCGCACCCCTCAGAGGAGACTCTTTCCAGGAGCCTCCCTGTTTTGTGTCCTCATTTGCAAATCGGTGCAGGCAGATGGAGCCTTCAGGAAGCCCAGGCAGGGCATAACAGCGTGAGGAATAGGGACATCCTGCCCCCGCCCCGCTCTTGCAAAAATGTGAGATTCCAAATGCAAGGAAATGAGGGGCATTGTCATTGGGACTGAGACCGGGCAGGGCTTGGGAACTTGGAAGGAATATAGTCTACAGGAAGACAAACAGGACCCATGTTTGGTAGCAGGTGTCTGCTGGGCCATGGTGAAATGTTGGGACGCAGGGAACTCTGATCAAACAGGCCTTCCTGGGCTCCTCCCGCTCCCCATACCTCGCTCACAGTATGACGCAGCTATCTACCAAGAGAGTGCTCCTCCTGAGTTTTTCTAAGCTTTCAGGCAGTTTGAGGAGGTCACAGTTTCTTCCTGAGTTTTTTGGGCCTTGACTGTTTCCAGCTCAAAATTATCTGCGTGGCCAAGGGGCCCATCTTGGGGCAGTTCGTTCTGAATCCCAGTAGTGATCCAGACAGAGCAGAGGGCAGGGGACCCTGGGTCCGGACAAAGGCGGCTCCAGGGGTGCCGGGACAGGAGCCAGGCCAGGATGGGTTAAGCAGGGCAGGAGGTGAGGGCTTGGAGCTGCAGACAGCACTCACAAGCTTTGTTGGGGAGCCTGGGGGCAGAGACCGGGTGGTGGCTGGAGGGAGGTAGGGCCAGGGAGTGACACGATGTTTCATTTTTATTTTTCTTAGATTTATTTATTTATTTATTTGAGAGACAGAGATCACAAGTAGGCAGAGAGGCAGGCAGGGAGGGGGAAGCAGGCTCCCCGCTGAGCAGAGAGCCCAATGCGGGGCTTGATCCCAGGACCCTGAGATCATGACCCCAGCAGAAGGCAGAGGCTTAACCCACTGAGGCCCCAGGTGCCCCAACAGCAGGATGTTTTAGAACAGGAATCCCAGAGCCTGTTGATGCTGTCGGCAGATTCTGCAGGGAGTGAGGCCTCAGTGGGCAGGTGCGCGTGCTGGCCCCTTTGTAGAGATTGCAGCCACTCCCAGCTGTATTTCTTCTGTTCTCAGGGCCCTGGGTCCTCTCACTGATCTGGCCAGCACCCACACTGGGATGGGATCACCTGTGGGACTCACCGGGTCGGCAGCTTGGAGCCCTGGACCTGCCCTGCCTGCTGGCGTGCTGCAGGTGTACTTGCTCCAGCAACCGTGGCCCATCCACAGAGCCCTGGCTGGGGGTGGAAGCCCTGGGTTCACCTGCTCTGCACCTGCGGCTGTGGGACCCTGGACTCCTCACTTCTCTAACTCTGGAGGGTTGTCTGCTTCTCCTCACTGTGTTTTGTGAACTAGCCTCTCACCTCCGTCCACAGCCCCACCTTCTGGGCTGGAGTTCCCACTCTTCTCCTTCATTCCCCAAGGGATTTTCCATCTGTCCCTCCTTCCTAGTCCCCTGGGGCCTCCTCCCACTCAGAATGGGGTCTGTTGGGCTTCTCTCTCACCTGTAGCCCCTCCTCAACTGGCAGGCCAGACCGAGCCCCTCCCACCAAGTGCACTCTGTCCTTGAGCCCCTGGAGCATACAAGCCCTCCTGGCCAGCTCTGAGCACCTGTGGGCAGAGCCCTTCATAGTGGAATGCCCAGGCCAGAAAATATAATGAAAAAATCCATTTGTAACAGAAACAGGTGATCTGAGTGACTTAGGAACATAATAAACGCCTGACCTTTGTAAAGAAAATTACAGCCCCTGCGGGTTAGGGACAAGGTGAGAGACATGATCTCTCTCACAATGAGCACACGTCATAGGGGGAGAACAGGTCACCAGCTTCATTTGCAGACACAGCCTCCCTCGAATCAATCCCAACAGTATTTTTCTGTGGGTTCTGCAGAAGCAGACAGATGAGGGTTTCATAGGACACTTGAAAAATAAAAATAGCAAGTCAGAAGGCCTCACCTTTCTGACGTTAGAACACTTTATAAAATAATAATTAAAAATGAATGATGTTGAGAAACCAGATAACATAGAAGAATTTTAATTTAGATCCACCCCCCCCCCCACCCGCCGTGCTGGAATAGACAACAGATGCCTCAAAGAGCCAAACCTCTTTAAAAAACAAAACAAAACAAAACAAAAAAAAACAGGACAGTTAGCACATAATGAAATATTTATATACTAACGAAGAAAGACCACTCTCAGCTTTGAAGCCTCACAAGAAGCCGCAGAGAGAAATATGGGTAGATGACAGCAAGAACAAAGCCAAGACCCGTGTACATGGGGAAAGGCCAGGGGAAGGGAGGTGGTTGCACCAGCTGGGTGTGCAGAGGGGGAATAGCTGTGCCCACGAAGGGCTCATCACGGTTCACGAGAGGCAAACGGTGACCCGGTTGCCAGCAGGCTCCGCGTTCCAGCCCGGCTGCTCACATGGGGTGTTCCAGAGAGCCAGCCGCTCTGGGAAAACCGGGAGCCTCGCTGGTCGTCAGAGCGAGGGCAGTCGAAGCCGTCTTGAGGTGCTGCATACTACCTGCTAAGCTGGCAGAAAGGGCCCCCCCCCCCACCAGATGCCCTGGCAGGGTCGGGGTTGGGGCGTGAAAGTGGCGTCGCCCTTGAGCTCGGTTCCTCTCGGTGGTGAAGGAGACGTCACTGCTCTACACAGATGGTGTGTGTATAGTCAGAACATATAGTCAGTATAGTGCAGTATAGTCAGAAACTGCCATCTTTTGGCCCAGTCAGTTTACTTCTGGAAAGAAAAAATGTTCTCCTGGAAATGTGAGACGCGGCCTCTGTCAGTAATGACAGTTCGGCAGAAACCAATGCACCCAGTGATGGGGTTATCTATTAAGTTAGGGCCCTCTGTGTGGTGTTGTTTGTTTGTTGTTTGATTATGAAACCTGTGTGGAAACTTGACGAATGTTTATTACATATTGTTAAGTGGACAGCACCCCCGCCCCCGGATGCAAAATGACGTACATATTATACTTGCAGAGTGACAAGGACAGGACCAGGGCTGGAAGGAGGGTAGACAAGTGGGAGCAGCTCTGTGAGGCTGGGGTTCGGGTGGCCTGGTTGTTACTGCTGTTTTCATTTGAGCACCGGGGGGTGCCCCCCAAGCTGGTGGGGCCTGCATCCCAGGCTCCTTCCCACCCACGGCCCCTTTCCTGGGTCAGTCTGAGCACCCAGTTTGCGGGTGTTGGCCCTGCTTGCCTTCTCCAACACGAGTGTGTGTCTGTACCCCCTGGATGGGCACAGCTGGGCCAGCAGTTTCCCGGGAGCCCAAGAGGCCCCTGTGCTCTCAGCGGCCACAAGCCCTGTGGGTCTGCCACTGCTACAGGACTGAACTGTCCATCCTCCACACCTGGAGAGTTATTGCTGCCACTTCCATATTGACCAGCTCAGCCATGGGGCCAGAGCCCTCAGCCCCAGAGTCAGCAAGGAGCCTTTAGGACCAACCCAGGGCCAAACTCAGCTTCCCCCCAAACCCCAGGCAGGGAATCAGGAGCCAACCCCCTGCAGCTGTGCTGTAGGTGAGGACCACCCCCGAGAGCCGGGGTCCCTACCTGAGAGGATTACCAGGCCTCCCACCCCAGGGGCTGCCGGGTCTGGCACCTTCCATGCGTCTACCATTCCAAGAGCTGCTGAAGTGTGTGCACGGGTGCACGGGTGTGTGCCTGTGGGCACGCGTGTACTCGGGGTTGTCTTCTCCCCCTCATGCCACAGGTATTTGCTAGCTGTCTCCCCTGTCCTGGCTCTGGGCAGCTGTATTTCCCCAGTGCAGGATGGGGAAGGGGTCGTGATGACTTAGGTTCAGGCACAGCTACAAGCGTGCACATTCCGGGTCCTCCTGAGGGTCTGCAGCACCTGGTGGGGAGTTTGGAGTCTTTCAGATGGGGCCGGACTCTCTCCCCTGCCCTCAAGGCAGGCACCACACCTTCTTCTACCTGGCAGGTGCTTCTAGGTGGCCTGCATGGCTCTGGGGAGGGGCTCCCTCTGTCCTCACCCCATCTGGGAAGTCACCCCAAGCTCTGCAGTTGGTCCCTCCCAGCAGCTCCTGCCCCCAGGCATCACCCACATCACCTCCTGGTCAGGTCCTCCCTGTCCCAGTTCTCTTATTCTGGAACCCTCCTGAGTCCCAGCCCTGGACCTGAGCAGCCCACTGGCTGGGGGTCCCTTCATCTGGCACAGGAGGTGGGAGGCAGGCTGGCCATTCCTGGGGAGGATCAGAGCCACGTTCAGTGACCGCCACTCCCTCGACCTGCGTCCTGTGCTGGGAGCGGTGGGTGACTCCTGCCCCCTCGTGCTCTGAGCACATGTCCCAGCGTTCTGGCAGCGTTGCCCTAGAAGTGCCAGGGAACTGGGGCCCAGGAGAGCGGAATTGAAGGTCCCGGGCTTGAGACCTGCTTCTTGGTCAGGACCCAGGACAGCGACTGTCTGAATGCCAGACTTGGGCCAGAGTGGATGTCTGGGTCTGGCCTGTGCCTGGAGACTCTTCAAGGGCTCCTCCTTCCTTGCACCCCACCTCACATCTGCTTTTCCCCCTCCTGTTCATTTAAACATACGCACCCCCGTTCCTGACCTTTCCAGTCATTCATGTGCACATCCCATGTTCCTCTTACACACAGCTGTATTGAGGCATGAGGCTCCGGACATTGGAAGGTCATAGTTAGGTCAGCCTGAGGTGCACACGCCCACAAAGCCCTCAGCACACATGGGACAGTGAACACACCCCTCACCCCAGAAGCTTCCTGCTGCCCCCTCCTCACCCCGAGCCGCCCACTGACCTGCTTTCTTTCATTGTAGACCACGTAGCGGTTCCTAGAGTTTTGTAAGCAGAATCCTACTCCTCGTTGCCTCTGGCTTCCTCTGTCATGAACACTCTCCATGTTTCCCCCTGATAGGATTTCCCTCCTGTCGTATGTCCGAATCGTTCTCCATGCCACGATGCCCACAGCTCGTTTTCCCCATCCTCTGTGGAGGAACAGTGGAGGTGTTTCCGGTTCGGGGTGAAAACAAATGAACCTGCAGCGAATATCGACTTGCAAGTCATCATCATGACGGTTCCACACTTTCCTTGTGTGCCTACACACCGAGGGGCAGGAGAGTCGGATCTTACAGCAGGTATGTGTTTAGCTTTTAGATTGAAATTTTTGTTGAGATAATTATAGGCTCATATGCAGTTTTAAGAAATAACACACAGGTTCTGTGGGCCTTTACCCATTTTCTCCAGTGGTAACATTTCGTAACATCACAATCAGGACACTGACATTGATATACCCATGCCTCTTATTCAGTTTCCCCAGGGTTCCTAATGTTACTATGTTACTAATGTGTGCAATATCTTCAGTTATGGACAGCAGGTCACTCACCAGCTCCCCTGTTGTCCTGGGGAAAGACAATCCTGCCTGCTGGACTGTTCCAACCACAGGCACCTCCCTTGTGCCCCTTTCCCATTCATAACCCCATACAGCCTGTCTGCTTCTGCCCCGGCTCCCTCCCGCAGCACGGCGCCCCAGAGAGCTTTCCAGGCTCTGTGTCTGTCTGTCCTCGGCTCCTGTTTATGGCTCAGCTGTATGAAATGCTGTGGGCATGCCTTCCATTTACCCGTCAAAGGACATCGGCTTGGCCCCAGGTTTTGGCTCTGAGGAATCAAGCTTCTGTGAACAAGTCCACAGTTTTCTGTGGACACAGCCTTCGTTTCTCTGGGACGCTGGTTTAAGAGCTGCACGTTTCCCTTTACAAGGCGCTGCTGAACTGTCTTGTAGAGTTGCTCCCCGCGGCGCATTCCCCGTCTCCATCCCCATGTCCGTTTCCGCCAAACTGATGGATGTGCTGTGGTGTCTCACCGTGGTTTTTTCCTTTGCACTGTCCGGCCGACTGCTGATGCCAAGCATGTTTCATGTGCTTTTTTCTCAAAAATGAAATGTCTGATGACGTGTTTTTCTCATTTTCTGATTGGATTGCTCGTTTGGATTTGGCTGTGGGTTTTGAAGTTTCTCGGTATATTGTGGCCATGTCCTCTGTAGGAACGACGGTTTGCAAACACCTCCTCGGGGTCTCAAGCTCGTCTTTCCATCCCTTTTACAAGGTCCTTCCCATTCCGATATGCCCCAGCCCACCCATTTTCCGTGCTTTCTGGTGTCAGCTCTGAGAGCTGCTTTCGTAGTCTCAGGTATCAAATTTTTTTCTTCCTTTTTTTGTTCTAAAAATGTTACAATTTCGCATTTTAATTGAATTCCCTGATGCATTTTGATCTAACTTTTGTACGAGGCGTGAAGTGACAGGCGAGCTTCAGTTTCTACCTGTAAACGTTCTTCCCCCACCAGACTGTCTGTGCCCCTCTGTCAAACATCAGTGACCCACACTGCTGTGGGCTTGTTTCTGGGTTCTCTGTTCTGCTCTGTCGATCTGTGTCTCTCCCCCCGCGGTACCACGGTCATGGTCTTTATCACTGTGGCAGTGGTTTCAAACAGTGATCTCACCCTCTCGGTTCCTCTCCACCAAGATTGCTTTAATTATGCTGGGGGCAGGGTGTCTGTGACTCTCCGAATAAATTTTAGAATAAGCTTGTCTACACCCATAAAAAAACTTGCTGGTGTTTTGACAGAAATTCCATTAAACCCGTACATCAATCTGGGGCTCATTTCACCAGGTTGGATCTTCTAACCCATGAACACAGCTCATCTCTCCATTAGTTTGGGCCTTTCGCTGTGTTCCATCGGCATTTTGGAATGTACAGCCTGCCGATCCTGGGCACACCTGAGGATTTCATCCTCTTCGAGGTGGTTGTACATGGCCTTGTGGATTTAATTGCAGTTCTGGCATATTTGTCATTAGCATACAGGACCAAAGTGGATTTTTGTGAGTCGGTCCAATATCCTAGAATGCGCCAAGCTCATGTACTCCATGTCGGAGTGTTTTTGTTGATTTCTTGAGATGTTACACATCGATAATCTTGTCGTCTATAAATAGAGACAGTTTATTTCCTCCTTTCCAACCTGCAGGCCTTTTATACATGTACATATTTCCTGCCTAGTGCAGTAGCTGGAAAGTACAGGACTATGTCAGATGAGCTTGTTCCTACTCGTAGGCAGGAAGCATTCCATTTTTAACCATTAAATAGAACGTGAAGTGTTGCTTGTTTTTGTAGCTGTGTTTTATCAACGAGGGGATTTCATCCTATTGCAAACTTCCTGGATTTTCAAAAAATCTCGAATGACTGTTGGATTTTGTCAAGAGCTTTGTCTGCATTAATTGCTAGGGTTTTTCTTTCGTTTATTGAGGCAGTGGATCACATCGATGGTTCTGAATATTCAACCAGCCTTGCACATCTGGAATAAATCCCCTTGGTCATGACATGGAACACCTGTTAGATTCTATTGAATTCTCCTTGACAATGTTTCGTTGAGAGATTTTGCATCTTAATTCATGAGCGATCTTAGCCTCTGTGTTTTTCTTTCTTTGTATACTGTCTGGCTTTTCTTCCAGGGAAATCCTGGCCTCATGAGATGAGCTGGCAAGTGCTTCCTTTTCTGTTTTCCAAAAAAGATCATGGAAAATTGGAGTTAATCTTGTCCCCAGCTTTACTGATGTATAATTGATGAAAAATGTGTATACTGGCTGGCAACAGCGTGGCATTCTGCTGTATGTACACGCTGTGAAATGCTTACCAGGTCAGGCCGTTAACACGTCCATCCCTGACGAAGTTGTTTCTGTGTGTGCCAGAAAATTCTAGAATTCTCTCCCAGCGCATTCCGAGGGTGCACTGTATCGGTGTTAGCCACAGTCACCGTGCTGCATGTCTGACACACAGAACTCCGTCCTGCATAACTGAAGCTTTGTCCCTTTTACCCAACACCTGCCCACTTACCCCGAGTCCCTGGCGGCCAACCTTCCACTCTCTGCTTCTGGAGTTGACTTTTAGGTTCCACACGTAAGTGAGATTATGCCTGGCTGATGTCATTGGGCATAGTGTCCTTCAGGGTCTCTCCTGTTGTCCCAAATGGCAGGATGTCCATCTTTTTTAAGGCTAAGATTCCGTTGTGTGGACAGCCTGTATTTTCTTTACCCGTTCATGAGTTGGTGGGCACCGGCGGGTGATCCCACATCTTGGCTGTTGGGAGTGACGTTGCCGTAAACATGGGGGTGCAGGTGCCCTCGAGATACCACTCCTTTGGGCAAATACCCGGAAGTGGGGTTGCTGGGTGGCAGGGCAGCTGTATTTTTAACTTTCTGAGGAATCTCCGTGCTGTTCTCCTGAGCGGCTGCGCCAGCCTGCACTCCCACCGGCAGTGCACGAGGGTCCCCATTCTCTGCTCTCTTGCCGGACCCTGCTCTCCTGCGCTGCTGACTCTCGCCATTCTGACGGGGGTGAGGGGATACCTCATTGTGGGTTTGACCTTTATCTCTCTGAAGCTGAGTGATGCTAGCATCTTTTCATGGGTCTGTTGGCCATCTGCATGTCTTTTTCTGAAAAAGGTTATTATTATTATTTTTTTAATATTTGGTAGAATTCTCCCACATGACCATCCAGGCCTGGGATTTTCTGTCAAGTGTACTTTTAATTATGAATTCAGTTTCTTTCATGGTTATGGGGATGTTTAGACTGTGTCCTTACGTTGGTTAAGTTTTGGTTAAGTTTTCTAGAAATTGGTTCATTTCTTTTTTGTTGTATTAGAAATTGTTTGTCCTCTTCTCCCCTAATCCTTTTAATGGCTATAAGCTCCATAGAGATAATCCCTATTTAATTCCTGTTACTGGAGAAGCGTGGCTCCTTCTTTTTTAATTTTCGTCAGTTTTGCCAGAGGTTTGTAAGTTTTATTGACTTTCATGCAAAGAACCAGATTTTTGTTTCATCGATTGTTTTCTACTGTTTTCTTATGTTCACTTTCATTGATTCCTACTCGGATTTTTATAATTTCCTTCCTGCTCCCCGCTCTGGGTTTCTTTTGCTCTTCTTCCCCAGCTTCTTGCAGGACGGACTTAGCTAACTGGTTGGGGATGCTCCTCATGTCTGGTGTATTTCATGCTGTAACATTTCCTCTCGGCACTGCTTTGAAATCGTGGTTTTGCTGGTTTTCGGCCTGAGAAGTGACTTCTGATCCTGAGCTGGATGTGCCGTCCTTCATAGTGGGGGATGTGGGGCCTGGTTTCATTTCTCTATTTAGCAGGGAACCACTGTTGACTGTGTGGGTTGTGGTTCTGATGACAACTTCACTGAAGGGCTTTGTGGTGTCCCTTTGCTCGTCTTGGGTCTGCCCTAGGGCAGTGTCTCCAATGGGGGAGAGGCCTCTCTTCTCCCCACTTCACCCCCTCCTCTGTCCTCCCTTATTGCTTGTAGAAACTGAATTCCCTCTCAGACTGTGTGCCTGGCCACATGGTTGCCCCGTAGAAAGTGCATGTCGCTGGCATCCCAGCGCCCTCCTGCCCTGTCTTCTCTGCTTTCCCACTGCAGGCTCCGCTGCATGTGCCCAGGGCTGGGCCAGCTTCGAGCCCCACTGAGGGCCACACCTGCCAGAGACATTGAGACAGGTGTGGAGACCCAGTGTTCTGACTGGTCCCATGGTACAGAGCTGGCCGAGGACGGTGCATGGGGAGCTAGCCTGGGAGCAGAAAACAGTCAGACCAACTTCATGTGCGTGTCTTGTTGGTCACAGGAAGGCTTCCTTCTTTATCCTGATGGTTCGAGAAGTGGGTGATGGGACCCCATTTGTGCGTTGTCGGGATGGGTCTGGTTGCTGCGTGAGGAAGGCCTGGAGCTGATAAGAGTGTAGCCGGCAGGGGGTGGGGAGAGCAGAGTGGCAGCCATCGTCGGGGGAGCAGCTGATGAAGACCACCCCCCACGCCCGTGGCAGGAGAGGGACCCAGCGCATGGCACAGCATGTTTGCCAGGACAGAAAGGAAGGCGAGGTTTGGGAAGCAAGATCCTGAGTGTGGTTTTGGGTTTGCTGAGTTGGTGGCACTTTGTGACATCAAGCAGACAGGGAGATACACACGGGCAGGGCCCAGAAAGAATGGAGATGCTCCTGAGGGATTTATGACCCTAACGGGCAGGGCCCAGTGTCCCACGTGAACCCCACTGCCTGGGGAGAGAGTGTGGAGTCAGAGGACACAGCCCCAGAGCACGGCTGCTGCAGGGGAGGGATGAGCACAAAAGAGAGACACAGACGCGTCAGAGGAAAAGTCAGGAGAAATGTGAACTGTGGTCCTGTTGGGGGGGGGGGGTGTCCTGCCCGTGCACGTTTCAGAAGACAAAGGTGAAGATCCCCAAATTCCATAGTAAGGAAAAAGACATCGTAATGGGAAACCAACCAGATATGGGCACAGCACACACAGCCAGTGTGAGCCACACTCCTGGAAAGCCGGCGAGGAGGGATCTCTAGCCGTCCATGTAGCAAAATTAAATACCAGATTTAGAAACACAGCAGAGAAAAAGGGACACTTGCATCCTGTTGACAACGTGCGTTTGGAGGGCAGTTTGGCAGAACGCGTCGAAATTCACTAGCCGCGGAGCCCACGGTGAAAGAAAGCTCACACATCCATGTCAGGATGCCCTGAACCAGAGGACATTTAGGCAGTGTTTTGGCAGAAATGTTTAGAAAGGCCGTGGGAGTAACGTCATCCCGTAGACGTGCTGGACAGAGGACGCACCTGTTTGTGTGGGCGCTGGGGGCCCCGGTGTGACATGGGGCCGGCGTTCTCTCTAGAAACCCCTGCGTGGTCTGAATCACGAGAACACGCTCTTTGTCTGCAAAGCAGGAGCCGTGTGGTTGGGAAGGCAGCCCCAGAGCCAGGACCAGCTCATGCTCCCCTCTGCCATGGAAACCCACAGCTTCGAATGGCATCATTGAGAATCAGTGAGAATGCCATGATTCAGGGCCATGAGACTGGCCAGGAACACAAGGCAAGGACGTGTCTGCACAGGGACACGCACCCAGGTCACAGACTCTGAAGCCACCTTCCACCGTCTTTGGAATGAGGCCACGTGACTCGCTTGTGGAAATGCACCTGAAGTCTCACGAGTGATGCAGGAGACACGCAAGTCCCTCACACCAGTGACTCCACGTGTGATGATGTGAGGAGAGCATTATGAGCCACTGAAAGGTTGACCTTCAGGAATGTTCATGGCAGCATGGGTTGTAACCATGAAGAAAGAGCCCAAAGTGGGCAGGAGGGGGGGCTCATGCCACGAGGGACACGTGGAACAAAGGAAAATGGAAGGAGAGATTCCTTTTTTTTTTTATCCCCGTTAAGCAGCCTCCATCCCCAGCACAGAGCCCGAGGCGGGACTCCATCTCATGACCCTGAGACAATGAGCTGAGCTGAGCTAAGAGTCGGACGCTCAACCGGCTGAGCCACCCACGTGCCCCAAAAGATTCAACGTTAAAGATTCCAATTCCGGGAACATACCCTTTGAACGAAAGACCTAAAAATGTTAAATGCCATTGGTGTTTTTCTCTGATGTGGTAACGTCACTTGTGAGTTCTAATATAATTCCATGTTTTCCAAATTTTCTAAAATAAATATGTGTTATCTTTATAGACATCCACCCCCAGAGCACAATAAATTTCCTCTGAAGACACACATGGTGTAACATCGACAGGTTTATGGCCAAAATCGTGAGAGAACCCCAAGGCTGTGCTAGGTTGTCACCAGCAGACAGGACCAGCGAACATTTTAGCAAAGGGAAAAACCTCCCGTGGTCCAGAGGGTTAATTCACAAAACCCAGAAGCTCACAGCCCCACTGCTGGCCTGCTGCAGAGGCAGTGCCCCACCCCCAACCCGGGACAACCTGCACCTGCCGGGATCAAGGTGGGACCGGCAGAACAGCCGTGGTGCAGGGAACGAGCCGGGTCAGCACCACAGGAAAGCCCGAGAAGACCCGCCCGAGTCATCAGTCATCTATAGGAAGCACTCACACTTGTCTCCCTTCATTCTCGCCCTCCGACAGACCAGGAGCAGGTGCAGGGAGAGGGGACCTCTCGTAGCATGAAGGATCCCTGTGGAAGCGTCAGGGGCCAGCAGCCCGTCTGCCCATGGTGCTGGAGCCCCTTGGAGGCCCCATGTCTGCCATCCCAGGTCCAGGCATGGAGACAGGGCAGGTCTGTCCCTATGGCCGCAGAATATCAGACCAGATGGCCTCTCTGTGCTCGGACACACGTGACATTGGCTGAGCCCCGCGCCGGTAGTCAGACGGTCATGGCACTGATGGTGCCCCGCGTGTCCTTCTGTCCGGCCACATCGTGATGTTCCTGAACCATCCTGACCAACCCACAAACCATGGTGGAGATGTCCCCTCTGGGGCTACAAATGCCACTGACAGCGCGTGACCCAGACCGGTCCTCGAGAAGCCCAGCCGGACCCCTGCCTTCGCTCCACCGTGGGGGTCCCTGAAATCACTGTGGCCTCGCTCACCAAAGCAGAACACTGAAAACCACAGAAGTGCTACACAGTGGGGGAAGGGTCGCGAAAGCACCAGGATGTCTGCGTGAGGGAGCCCAAGATGGGGAAGGTTCTGCCCATGCCAGGACAGAGCGATCCCTGAGCCCGACCCACCGGGCGAGGAACAGGAGCTGCCCGTTCCCTCCCAAGACACTGCTCGGCAGGAACCGTGGCACCGTCTGGATGGGACGGGTGCCTGCTTCCACGGCCATGACCCCCTCTGGCTCAGGCAGCATGTTGGGGGCAGTGTGTCCCCCTCAGAGCACCGGGAGGGTAGAGTGGGTCACCCGCCACATGGGGCACCTCCAGGTTTGCAGATGGAGCGGCCAGGTCTGGTACAGCCGAGCTCCTTGGACTGGCGATGGCAGTGGGCACTCCCAGGGCTGCGGACTTCTGGCAGGTGTGCAGAAGCCCTGGGAGGGCCCGTGTAGCAGGTGCACACGGCCTTCCACCCACAGCTCTGCTCCCACGTGGGGAGCATGGGAACGCGGGCCTCAGCCGGATGCTGTGAGCCCCCAAGGACAACCCAGATACCCCGAAATGCTAGAGCCACAGAGAACCACTCCAAAGGCTGCTGCTTGGGCTGGAAAGTGCAGGAAAGGCTCCGTCTCTGCCCTAATGGGCGCATCTCAAGAGGCACCAGGTAGGGCAGGCTCCCTGGCATCCCGAGAAGCCCACTTCCACAGCTCCGAGCCAGCAGCGGGGTCAGAACCAGGGGGCCTATCTGGGTCCAAATCCCAGGTCCCCCACGTAGGGGATAGGTGACCTTGGACAGCATATGTGACCTTCTCCGCCTCTGTTTCCTCAGCTACAATCACAGCATGTCCCAGCACCTGCCAGACATGGCCGTTAGGAGGGCAGAGTGACTTCCTACATGGCGAGGGGTGTGGCTTCCACCGGATGAACAGGGACATATGTGCCACCATCACCAGGACGCTCCCGTCCTAGCCCCATACTGTTAACGTGGCCTCCGGTCACAGTCCCCAGCACATGGGAACAGCCCTGACCTCGGCCTACTGCCATACCCCGGGGCCCACATGTGGACCACTGGACCGCACACCAGACCTCAGCACTCTGAGGGTCCCGTTGCTTACCAGCCCCACCTGGCCTTGACCACCGTGTCCCACCTAGAGCTCTCTCACAAGGCCTGGACAGAGACCTCTGCACCCTGCCCGCCCTCTGCAGAATTACCTCCGAGCCCCGGCTGAGACAAAGGCACACGTGAGACCATGGCCCTTACGCCGGGTTCAGCGCCCAGCCCTGTCCATCGGCACAACTGATAAGCCGTCCACTCTCCCCAAGCCCGAGCCAGCACGTCCCTCTAACAAACACTCAGTTTGACACCTGCCATCGGGGAAAGCATGATCCTTCCAGCCTCGTGGCCCAGGGGACAGCACTCCGGCCAGCCTGGGGTGCCCACGCAAGCACAGACCACACGGCCATCCCAAACCTGCGTCCGGCCCGGGCTCCTGCCCCGTGCAGGGCACCGCACATGTGCACGCATCACAAGTGCCCTTACCTTCTGGGAACAAAACCCTGAGCATGCATCCACCATCATGTTGGCCTGCTCCGGGGAGTCTGGGAAGGTGTGGGTACCGTTCTCCGGCAGTTGGAAGCACCCACGGTACCTGACAGTCCTCCCTGTGGGGACGGAATGGGTCTCTGGTGAGACACGGTGCCCCTGGCTGTTGGTGGCTGTTGGGGGGAAACGGTGGGTTCAAGGTCTGGAAAGTGGCAAATAGAGTCAGTGGGGGTTTCAAGCCAGATAGCAGACCACTCTGGACAGCGTGTGGTGGGCCAGGCGCCTGAGACCCTGGGCACCCGAACCTCTCCACCACAGTCACCGACAAGGGGCCACGTGGCTGCAGCTGCTGACCTCAGGCCACTTCTGCCAGCTCCGTGGGATGGTTTTTGCCCCCTCTCTGTCCCTCCTTCCTTCTTCCACCAGCTCCGCAGGATGATGTCTGCCCCCCTCCATTCCTCCTTCCTTCCGCTAGCTCCCTGAGGATGGTATCTGTCACCCCCTTCCTTCTCCCACCAGCTCCTGGGGAATAGTGTCTGTCCCCCCTCTGTCCCTCCTTCCTTCTCCCACCAGCTCCTGGGGGATGGTGTCCGTCCTCGCCCCATCCCTCCTTCCTTCAACAGATCTGCATTTGGCCACCCAAGCTGCTGATATTCTGGAAAATTTTATGTCCCTGCCATGCAGGTACGAGGAGAAAAGTAGATCCAGAAATGTGAAATGCCACTGCGGCCCCTTGCTGTGCTCCAGGGTCCAGACCCGTACTCCCACCAGCCCCAGGAAGGCTCCCCAAGCCCACAAGCTGTCCTCTAGCCCAGGTGGAGTGGTACAGCCCCGAGTAGGGTCCTGGCTGCTGAGCCTTCTGGAATGTTCCAGCTCTGACAGGTTGTACTCTGGCCACACTCGTCAGGGCTGCTTAGGTGGGAGCCTTGCTGTCACGTGCCCGCTTTGCCCGCCCACCTCAATAGCATGGAGACCCTGTCACCAGCCAGTGCCCTGGGTGGCATCTCCATGCAAAACCGTAGAGCAGGACCAGGCCTGGAGTCTGGGAGCCTGTCAGGTGGGCCAGCACTCTGCAGTCCCGGTGCCAGTGGGCTGAGGGCAGCCCTGGGAGGCCGCGCTGAGCACCTCCCGCCTTCCTGCTAGGGGCCCCAGTCTCCATGAGCAGGTGCGTGGCCCCTCACCCTCTCCTGGGCTTCAGGGACTGTGTAAAGCTATGTAGATATGTACCAATGTACGTCCTCATACACGCATATACGGAGTTGGGTTTCGTTGTTCCTGTTTTTATTTTTGTTTTTCATTACATTGAATAACTCTGTAAAAGTTATCTTTAGAGAAACCTGGGTGGCTCAGTTGGTTAAGCAGCTGCCTTGGACTCAGGTCATGATCCCAGGGTCCTGGGATCAAGCCCCACACTGGGTTCCCAGCTAAGCAGAGATCCCGCTTCTCCCTCTCCCTCTGCCTGCGGCTCTGCATACTTGTGCTCTCTCTCTCTCTCTCTGTGTCAAATAAATAAATAAAAATAAGTTTTTAAAGTTATCTTTATAAGTTCTTACAAACTGGTACATTTGGTTCTACAGAATAGCTTTCTAGGAAAGGAATAGGTTTTTTTTCTTAGTAGGTATTGTCATATTCTCATTTTACAGATTAATAATACTGAGGCATTTTAGAACAGAAGGCTGAACTCAGTTAATTCACATTACATTTCAGCCAGCAATCTAAGCCTACCCTTTCACCTCCTGTCCATATCAACATGAAATCTGGAGCATTTAATCTTTCTCTTGGGTTAAATCAGTATATTGACTTCTATTTCCCTAGTAATTAGTCAGTTTCCTTTCTCCCAAGGGTGTTAGTCATTTGGATTTGCACTTGGTACACTGTATATTCATATCTTTGCCCATTTTTAGACTCTGTTTTTTTGTGTCTTTCCAGATTAATTTGTAAGAAATTTTTGTGTCTTACTGAAATGAACTCATGGCCCGTTATTTGCATTTTCATTTTTTCCAGATATATCACATCTATCTTGCTTGGTATATCTTTTTTTTTTGGATACAGATGGTTTAAATTTCATTTAATAAATGCTGAGTTTCTAGGTAGTCTAGGTGTCTAGCATTGCACATGAGCTATCTAGATTTTCCTGCACTATTGCCAGAAAACAATCAGTGTTTTAATTCAACTGGTGTTAATGTTTGTAAATAGTGTAAGACTGACAGGATCCCTTTTTAATTCCTCGTAGATCAATGCATTGCTGTTTCAGGACTGAATATGAAATTTGCTAGTCTTTTCTCATTGAATGCCTCTACCACGGTTGTTGTGTTAACTTTACTATTTTGACAAGGTATTCAGAGTCTGATGCTTATGGGACTGAGCTACCCAAGCGCCCCTCAATTCCTTTATTCATAACAACTGATTCTCTTTCTCTATTAACTTGTTTTGTCAAAAGTGAGAAAGACCAAGAAATATGTAGAAAATCTGTGATTTGTCTTCCTCATCCCTTCCATGCATTTCTGCCTTTTAATGTCTATTTCTCCTCTTTGCTTCCTGAGAACCTTCTTTCTACTTCTTCCCACCCTCCATTGGTATCACTCCAGCCTCCTGTCGAGCTCACCTTTCTTTATTCCTCTCAAATTAGTCATGTCCTAATGCCTTTCTACATGTTTTCCTATCATGAGATAGGTTGATATATAACTTTGTACTCCGTTATAGTTTTTACAGTGATCCCCCAAAGTAGGTATTATTATTCTTATCAATGTTACTGAAGAGGTTATACGACCTGTCCAAGAACCAAAAAATGCCAAGAAGTGGCAAAGCTTATATTCAAACACAGACATTCTGATCAAAAATGTCATGTGTTTTTTGCTGTCCTTTATTTGTAAATGACTGTTTTGTTTGATTGACTCATCTGAGTTAGGGTGACAGTGATTAAGAGTCAGTAGATAATTTTCCAAAGTTTATCATGTCAATTTTCTACATCAATTGAGAGGACCATGTGGTTCTTCTCTCCTTGATTTGTTCTATCTCATTTGTTGATTTGCACATGTTGAACCACCCTTGCAACCCATGGATAAATCCCACCTGGTCACAGTGGATAATCTTTTTAATGTACTGTCGGATCCTATTAGCGAAGGTCTTGTTCAGAGTCTTGGCATCCATGTTCATCAGGGATATTGGTCTGAAATTCTCCTTTTTGGTTGGGTCTTTGCCTGGTTTGGGGATCAGTGTAATACTGGCTTCATAAGAAAGTCCAGAAGTTTTCCTTCTGCTTCAATTTTCTGAAACAGCTTCAAGAGAATGGGTATTATTTCTTCTTTGAAAGTTTGTTAGGATTCCCCAGGGAACCCGTCAGGTCCAGGGCTCTTGTTTTTTAGGAGGTTTTTGATCACTCCTTCTGTCTCGTTACTAGATATTGGTCTATTCAGGTTGTCAATTTCCTCCTGATTCAGTTTTGGAAGTTTATAGGTTCCCAGGAATGCATCCATTTCATCTAGGTTGCTTAACTTATTGGCATGTAACTGTTGATAATAATTTCTGATGATGTTTCTATTTCCTTGGTGTTAGTCGTGATCTCTCCCTTTTCATGTATAATTTTATGAATTTGGATCTTCTCTCTTTTCTTTTGGATTAGTTCGGCCAGTGGTTTATCGATCTTATTGAGTCTTTCAAAAAACCAGCTTCTAGTTTCGTTGATGTGTTCTTCTGTATCTAGTTTCTATCTCATTGATCTCTGCTCTAATCTTGATTATTTCCCATCTTGTATGTGGGGTTGGCTTCATTTGTTGTTGATGCTCCAGTTCTTTAAGGGGCAAAGTTTAACTGATTTAACTTTGATTTATTTGTTCACAGAAATGAGTCTGTGTATGTGTGTGTATGTACATGTGTAAAGCAATTACTTTCCATCTCAGGTATTTTTTTTTCTTCAGGACATAGTTTTAAGTTATTACCTCTACCAAAAAAATCATATTTCAAAATGAGGCAAATAGGTTTAAATGTGGAAATATTTCACATGCCATAGGAGAGTGATTAAGAAACCAGAGTAAAGACTAGAAGTTGAAATTATTATTTATAGGAATATAATGAATAATAAATATCTATTATTTACCAGGGCCACCTACGGTACTCAGAATGTCACTGGACATCTCAGATGTACCCACACTTTACAATTCTAAATACTCAAATATTAGATACTACATTTCTTTTACATGGAACAGCATGCACTCTTTATGGCAAGGCATCATGAACATGTGCATTTGTATTAGAATCTCCATATGTAGCAAATAAAAACACAGAGGACACAGTTATATATGCTTCTCAGATAAAGGACAAATGTTACTTTTAGTATAAGCATGTGCCATACAATACTTGGGATTCATGTATACTAACATTATCCATTTTTATCTGAATTGAAATTGAACTAGGTATCATGTACTTTATCTGGCAACTATTTTTATGTATCTAACACTATACTCAAATCAGTGTTCATATTGATGTTCAAGACAACAACACCTGCTAACAGCTACATAGGATCATCACATTGCATTAACCTTTTTTTTTAATATTCGATAGAACCCATATAACATAAAGTTTGTTGTCTTAACCATTTTTAGGTATGCAGTTCAGTAGTGTTAAGTGCATTCGCATTGTGCCACCAATCTCCAGAGCGCTTTCCGTCTTGCAAAACAGAAGTTCTATACCCGTGGAAGAACCCGTCATTTCCCCCTCACTGCGGCCCATCAATCACCATTCTACTTTCTGTCTTTTTGAATTTAACTACTCTAGGAACCTCTTATAAGTAGAATCATGAAGTATTGGGGTTTTTGTTTTTGTTTTCCGGTGACTGTCTTATTTCACTAAGCATAGTGTCTTTAAGCTTTACACAGGTAGCAGGTGTCAGAATTTCCTACCCTTTTTAAAGGCTGAATAGTATTCTACTTTTAGTTCTCTATTCAGCTGTAAATAGATATTTGGATTGCTTTTACCTCTTTTGGTTATTACAAATAATGCTTCAGAGTTGGTGTCTTGGTCCCTTCGGGCTACAGTAACAAAAATCCACTGACTGGGTAGCCTATAAATAGCAGAAATGCATTTCTCACAGTTTTGGAGGCGTGTTTGGGTGAGGGCTCTCTTACAAGATGCAGACTTCTCACTGTGTCTTTCCATGGTAGAAGGGGCTGGGCAGCTCTGTGGGATCTTTCTTATAAAAGCCCTAATCCTGTTCATGAATATTCTACCCTCAACCTATTTACCTGCCAAAGGCCTCACCTCCTAACACCATCACATTGGGTATTACAATTCTAACATTTAAATATTGGGGGATCATAATAATTTAAAGTTATATTTCTTTTTTTATTATTTTTTATTTATTTGACAGAAAGAAATCACCACTAGGCAGAGAGGCAGGCAGAGAGAGAGGAGGAAGCAGGCTCCCCGCGGAGCAGAGAGCCTGACGCGGGGCTCCATCCCAGGACCCCGGGATCATGACCTGAGCCAAAGGCAGAGGCTTTAACCCACTGAGCCACCCAGGCGCCCCGGGATCATAATAATTTAGATCATAGGTTTGATTTCTCCTCAGGCTCTTCTTCTTATCCTATCAATGGCCATTTTCTCCTTGTATTGTCTGTCTACTAGGTAAATCTATATCCTAACTTCCTTTTCTTATTAAAACACCAGTCATACTATGTTAGGGCCAAACTCATTTAAATTTAATTATCTCTTTATGGGGCGCCTGGGTGGCTCAGCGGGTTAAAGCCTCTGCCTTCAGCTCAGGTCATGATCCCAGGGTCCTGGGATCGAGCCCCACATCGGGCTCTCTGCTTAGCAGGGAGCCCCCTTCCTCCTCCTCTCTCTCTCTGCCTGCCTCTCTGCCTACTTATAATCTCTATCTGTCAAATAAATAAATCTTTTTTTTTTAAAAGATTTTATTTATCTATTTGACAGACAGAGATCACAAGTAGGCAGAGAGGCAGGCAGAGATAGAGGAGGAAGCAGGCTCCCCGCTGAGCAGAGAGCCCGATGTGCAGCTCGATCCCAGGACCCTGGGATCATGACCCGAGCTGAAGGCAGAGGCTTTAACCCACTGAGCCACCCAGGTGCCCCAATAAATAAATCTTTAAAAGAAATTTAATTATCTCTTTAAAGACTGTATCCATATACAATCACTTTCTGAGCTACTAGGATTTAGGAATTTGGAGGGACATAATTCTGTTTGTGATAGGTATAAAACCAAAAGTGAAATTCCTAGATCCTGTGGAAATTTTGTTTTTATTTTTTGAGGAAACTCCACACTGGTTTTCACAGTAACTACACCTTTTTTAATATAACAGTAGTGCATAAGGATTCTCTTTTCTCCACATCCTTCACAACACTTGTTATTTCTTTTTTTGATAGTAGCTATCACAGTGGGTGTGAGGTGCTATCTCATTTTGCTTTTGACTTGCATTTTCCTAATGTTGAACAACTTTTCATGAACTTATAGGATATTTCTGCATCTTACTGCAAAAATGTCTATTCGAGTCCTTTGCCCATTTTTTGGTTTTATTTTACTTATTTATTTTTTAGAGATTTTATTTATTTATTTGTGAGAAAATGAGCACAACCAGGAGGAGCAACAGGCAGAGGGAGAAGCAGACTCCCTGCTGAGCAAGGAGCCTGATATGGGACTTGATCTCAGGACTCTGGGATCATGACCTGAGCTGAAGGCAGACCCTTAACCCACTGAGCAACCCAGGCTTCCGTGATCATTGTTTTAATTGGATTGTTTTGCTGTTGAATCGAAGGAGTTTTTATGTATTCTGGATATTAAACCTTTATCAAATATATGATATGCAAATATTTTCTATCATTCTGTAGGCTGCCTTTCACTCTATTGATTATGTCCTTTATGCACAAAAGTTTTCAATTTTGATGTATTCACTTTTTCTGTGTTTTTGCTGCCTGAGCTTTTCCTGTCATATCAAGGAATTCATTTCCACGTCCTATATCATAAAGACTTTCCCCTGTTTTCTTCTAAAAGTTGTATAGTTGTAGCTCTTACATTTAAGTTTTTGACTCATTTTGAGTTAAGTTTTGTATATGGTGTAAAGTAAGTGTACACTTCATTGTGTTGCTTGTGAATTTGTAATTTCCCTAAAAGCATTTGTTAAAAAGGCTCTCCTTTCCCCATTGAATGATCTTGGCACCTTTGCCAAAGATCATTGGACCATTTAGATGAGAGCTTATTACTGGATTCCCTGTTCTTTCCATTGACCTATAGGTCTGTCTTTTTTTTTTTTAAAGATTTTATTTATTTATTGGACAGAGAGATCACAAGCAGGCAGAGAGGCAGGCAGAGAGAGAGAAAAGGAAGCAGGCTCCCTGCTGAGCAGAAAGCCTGATGTGGGACTCGATCCCAGGACCCTGAGATCATGACCTGAGCCGAAGGCAGCAGCCTAGTCTACTGAGCCACCCAGGCGCCCTATAGGTCTGTCTTTATTCGAGTACTCCGTTGCTTTTAGTATTGTTGTTTTATGATAAGTTTCGAAACCAGGAACTGTGAGAACTCCAACTTCATTCTTTTTCAAGATTGTCTTGGCTATCCTTGTTCTCTTGTGATTCCATATGAATTTTACGATAGCCGTTTTTATTTCTGTAAAAAAAATGCATTGGGATTTTCAAAGAGATCACATAAGTCTACTTTTTGATGGATAGTTATTCTGTTCTTACTCCAATACAGTTCTTAGTATTTAGAGTCATTTCTAATTTTATTAGTTTGGATATTATCTCTCCATGGGAGGTAATGTTAAAGACACTACCAGGCAGCAAAAAGCAGCACTTCTGAGACAGGATAGCATAAAGAGAAAAATAAAAACCTTAATTTACAAGTAACAGAAGTTTAAAAAAAAAAGTGGAGATATATATATGTATGTATGTAAAAATCCATTCAAGCTACTTGACCTGTTTGGCACTCGAACACAACGCCCAACAAATGCAGAATACCCAAGGACGCAGGAAATAGTCATTGAGATCAACCACATTCAAGCCCAAAAAACAAGTCTCAAGAAATTTTTTAAAAAGATTTTATTTATTTGAGAGAGAATGAGTGAGAGAGAGCATGAGAGAGGAGAAGGTCAGAGGGAGAAGTGGACTCCCCAAGGAGCTTGGAGCCAGATGCAGGATGAGATCCTGGAAGTCGGGGATCATGACCTGAGCTGAAGGCAGTTGCTCAACCAACTGAGCCACGCAGGCGCCCCTCTCCAGAAATTAAAAAAACAAAACAAAACAAAACAGGGTAGGTGCACCTGGGCGGCACCCTCAGTGAAGTGCCCAACTCTTGGCTCTGGCTCAGGTCCTGATCTCAGGGTCTTGCAATTGAGCCCTGAGGCAAGCTCTGTGCTCTCTTTGCCCCGCCCTTCCCCCCTCCCCCACTCACGTGTGCTCTTTCTCTCAAACAAACAAACAAACAAACAAAAATCATTAACAAAAATGAACAATGGTTGAGAGTGGGAGGGGTGGGGAGAGAAGGGGGCGGGGGCTGGAGGAAGCTGCCCCAGGGCCCCGCTGGCTACTCGGCCACCACCGCCACCAAAGGGAGCCAAGGAGCGCCGTGAGCCAGGAGGATTGCCAGCCGGCCGCGCCCTGCTAGGAGCGAGGAGCGCCTCCAGCGCTGGCCTAGCGCGCTTGGTTGGTGGCCACAGGGCCGCAGGCCCGTCCAAGCAGGCAGCGAGGGCAGCCTGGGGGCAGACAGGAGGCATGGAGACCCCGGGGACTGACTGAGATGCTGCAGGGCTTTGCGCGGTGCAGGTGGCAGGTGGCGAGGCACCAGCCTGCGAACCTGCTGGAGTTCCCGCTGCTGCACCTCATGCGCCTGCAGCAGGAGAAAGGGGGCAAAGACGCGGGGACTTTGGCCATGAGGGTGGGACCTGGGGGGATGCCGGCACCGCCGCTGGGGGCGGCACCCCCAGTAAGGGGGTCAACTTGGTGGAGGAGTCCAAGCACACTGACTCTGAAAACCCGGAGGAGGAGGAGGAAGATGCTGCTGCGGATGCCAGGGCGTTCAAGGCACTGGTAATAAACCTATTCACAGGGGCGCCTGGGTGGCTCAGTGGGTTAAAGCCTCTGCCTTTGGCTTGGGTCCTGATCCCAGGGTCCTGGGATCAAGCCCCTCATCTGGCCCCCTGCACTGCGGGGAGTCTGTTTCTCCCACTCCCTCTGCTCTTGCACTCAAGATCTCTCTCTCTCAAATACTAAGTAAAATCTTTACATAAAGAGACTTTGGGGATAGCTCTGACTGCCCCAACTCAGAGCTGTTGGGAAAAGTGTGAAGACACAGGCAGGGCAGTGCTCATGCAAACAGACAGCTCCCCAGGACCCACCCTGCTTCCCTGTGCGTACGGGGTGGTGCTGGTATCGAGGGGACACTGGAGGCTCCCTGCCTGATGCAGGGGACATGGGGTCACATGATGGCACCGTTTCTCAACCTGAGGTGTGTGCTCCAGTAGCTTCTGGAGTTGAACGAAAGGGACACCTGAGGCCGGTGTTCATGCCCTATTTCCCTGGAAATAGTTAAAGAAGCAGCATTCAAATGACTTATATTCCTTCTATTTGTTCTCCAAGTCCACTGTTCAATAATATAATCGTAACTGGTTTGGTCGCGTGTTACCGGCTCCTGTTTCAGGGAGCCTGGGTGGCCAGGTCCACTAGCATCTGCCTTGACTGCCTGTCATGAACTCAGGGTCCTGGGATGGAGCCCCAGTTTGGGCTCTCTGCTCACCAGGAAGTCTGCATCTCTCCCTCTTCCGTGCCCCTCCTCTCTTGCACAGAGGCTCCCTCTCCAAATAAATAAATAGATAAAAAATTAGATAAATAAACAGATAAATAAATAAATCATTCAAAAAAGTAAATAAATAAAAGCTCATGTTTTGGCAAGCTTTCATGTTGGAAAGCACTAGAGAGAAATGACATGTTTTCATTACCATAGCATAATACCTTTTATTTTAAGCACCTTCAGATTTGGCTGGGGTATTAGAAAGGAAAGGATTCACAGAAGGAAAGGGGAGCTGCAAGAACTGTGCACTTTGACTGTGTTGGTCTCATGATGGGTCTTTGTGTGGGGGGGAGGGAGGGAGGCAGGCGCAGGTTGACCGTTTCCCACACTGTGTCATCTGGGCCACTGCTGCTCTTGGGGCTTAGGGGTACGACGAGCTTGTTCATCCTGAAGCCTAGAGGCTCCCCTTTCCTGCACATCACATCACTGTCCAGGGGACCAGTCCCTTGAAGTCTGCCCAACCAAATGCCTAGGTGAAGTCTTTCCTGGGGAACATTCATAGACACTCTCAGCTCCAGGAAGCACAGTGAGCTGAGACCAGCGAGGGCCCTGGTGCCCTGTGGCTCTGTGCCCTGGGGATGTCAGGGCCAAGGTCCCCTTCTAGAATCTATGGGGCCGCCTGGGTGCCAGACACCCAACCAGGGGGCCTCCTCCATCCGTCTCTGTGCCTCCCCCATCATTGCAGCACCTGTGTGTGCCTTCCAGGTTCTGGTTGGACAGCTGGGAAGGGGGGGGGCTGCAGTTTTTAAAATGGATGTGGGTCTTCCCAATCATTGAGACCTATTTTTATTCAGTATTTAAACCCTATTTTCTCTCCGAATTATTTTGATCACATCAGTCCTTCCATCTTAGAGTGGCTACTTTCGAGTGCCTTCTGCTTTGTTTCAGTCATGTCATGCCTTTGCTTTTTGATATTGATGTTTGAGTCATTTGACTTTCTTATTGTTCGTTTTCACTTTATTTTTGGAATTCTCTATTTTCAGAGGGACCTGCTTTTAGCTCTGGGAATGTAGGTTTAGTTAGTCAGTGACTGTTCTTCATTTCTGATTCTTTAGGTCCCCAGATACATGTCCAGAGGGCCATTTCCACCTTGGCCTACAGTTCTATCAGCAAATGTTCCTATTTACAGTCCCAGACAGCAGGCTCACGGCGGGCCTGGGTGAGTGTCACAGACTCCCTAAACTTGTCCTTAAATAGTAAATAAATAAGAAAATAAAATAAATACTAATTAATAATAATAAATAATAAAATAAATTATAAAAAATTAATAAATGAAAAAATTAATAAAATAAAATTAAAATTAACAAGAATAATAAATAAAATTAATAATAAATAAATTGATAATTGCCAGGTTTACAATTCAAGGCAGAATTTTTGGGACCCCTGAATGTCTATGTGTGTTAAGCATCTGCCTTTCCTCAGGTCATGATGCGGGGGTCCTGAAATGGAGGCCCGCATAGGCTTCCCTGCTCAAAGGGGAGTCTGCTTCTCCCTCTGCTGCAACCCCTCCCCCCTGCTCGTGCTCTCCATCTCTCTCTGACAAATAAGTAAATAAAATCTTTAAAAAATTTTGAGGCCAAATTTTAGAAATAACCTCTAAAAAGATGAGCTGCCCGGATGGTTCAGTTGGTGGCGTGTGTGATGCTTGGTCTCAGGGTTGTGAGTTTGAGTCCCACCCTGGGTGTAGAGATGACTTCAGGTAGGAGAAATAACCTCTGGAAACAAAGACACCTGTTGTGATAGGAGCAGCAAGATAATGGTAGCCTACATACTGTGTCCTCCCAGCTAGCTGAAATACTGTACACAACATGTAATGCCCATGAGATAGTGGGGAGGGTTGATCTGTGCTGTGTCCAGGAGGCCAGGATATTTAGTTTGCTTTTGACAAAGAGGATTTTACCAAAGAGCTCATACCTAGTCTTCAGAAAGTCAGAATTGCAGGTAGCCACCAATGCAGCTTCTCAGACCTTGCCACCTCTGGAAAAAGTTGGGGGAGCAGCTGAAGACAGTGGTTGGGACAAGGAAGGCTAATTTCAGTAGGAGGGCCCAGGCGGCGCCTCTCCCCTGCTGACCGCCAGGGGGCGTGCCGGCTGGATCGAGGCAGAGCCTTGGACACGTGACCACTCTCGGGCCGTCCAGTTTAAGGCTGCTGCCCTGGTGGCAGTTATCTTGGGGCGGGGCTTGGGGGTGACAACCGCAGGTAGGGAGCTCTGGAGGAGAAAACCTTGGTTGCCAGAGGAGTCCAGGCTATGGGAGGGCAGGGCCTTTGAGGCCATTGGAGGGCGCACTCTGTGAGTCAGGGTTGGGGGTCCTGGTGTGGGAGGGCCTGGTGCCCCGCGGGGTTTGGGGGCGCTCGCCCCACCCGGGAAGGGGCCCAGGGCGGCCACAGAGAGACCTAAGCTGGAGGAAGGAGCAGCACCTCCGCCTTTGTGTCCCCCTCCCCTCCCGCACAGACCCCCCACACTTTCCTCCCCTCCCTTGGGCCCCTGTTCGAAATGCACTGGCAAAGTTTGCAGTCAGAGCAGACCCTACAATCAAGGCCCTGGGCTTGAAATCTTAGCAATGCTTTTTCCACCTGGAGGAACCCAGCATTGGAGAGGTCTGCCTCTTTCCAGTGGTGTGAGCCCATTATGTCATTTCAACTCCCAGAGCCTCAAACCCCAGGTTGCTGAAAAAAATGAATGAGAGACTATGTTAGAAGGCTGTTAAACTTTGTAAACGATCGCTGCCTTTCTCAAGCCCTCTGCGGCAGCTGCACTGAACATTTTACATAGGTCAACTCAACCCCGGAATTTAGGGTTCTTGCTTTTATCCTGCCTGTGTGGAAATATGCACTCTGAGGGTACAGCGACTTGTCCAAGTTCTCAGAGCAAGTGAGTGGTGGAACCAGGATTGGGTGCTAGGAGAGACCGACTACAAAGCCCACGCGTTTAACCACTAAACCGCTGCTTCTGTCCTTATTTACATTATGAGAATTGTTGTTAATGCCTGGGTTATCATTTTGCTTGCCTGTGGGAATATGGATATATACAAAGTGAGTTAGAGGGCTCTAAATTATTCCTGGAAAGGTGAGAGGCCCTGGCATCACTATGCTTCCGATTTGGTACAGGCGTTCCCAGAAGTATGAAATTCTTTTTATTCCTGTGGAAAGGAACCAGAGCAGGTATTGCACTGTTCATTGATAGGTTCATGCACTAGGAAATTAAAATGGGAAACAGAGTGAACTGCTAATGGTTATGGTCAATATTTCTCTAAAGGAAACTCCGCAAAGAAGAATGTCAGGTGCAGGGGAGATACTTACCCCGACTGATTCCCAGTCAGTCATGTCAGGAACATCCCTAGTAAGTAGTAATTTTAAGTCATTCATCTATTCATTCATTCGTTCATTTGTTCTTTCATTCATTCAGAATCATGGAATGCTCACCATTTGCCATGCTATGGGGATAATACAAATAAGATACAGTCCATTTCTTAAGGAGCTCTAGGGTGTGTAGGGAGGTAGACTGATACATGAACACCATAAAACAATATCCTAAGTGCAGTGATTGAGTGATGCATGGGAGATATTTACAAAACAAAAATCAAGGACACTTAGCCCAGCTAGGAGGATGGTCAGGGAAGGCCTCCTGGGGGAGGTGTGCAGAGGAGCTGACAGAAAGAGTTCCTAGGGGTTAGTTGGAATGCACTTGTCTTAGAACAGAGTCAGCGTGATCATAGTAATGTAGGCTCTCCCCCTGAAGGAGAACTCAGTTGTGGTCCAAGGAGAAGTGACTGTGACTCGCCCATCCTTGGAGATGACCAGTGCCACTTAGAAGAAGGGTTTTGCTGTGTGGTTCTGCTCGGAGGCCAAGAATAAACTTGGCACATGCATGATTCATGTTATTTAAGTACGAAGTGTCCCACGCTCCTTTTAATTTTTTTAAATTATTACTATTTTTAAGATTTTACTTTTTTATTTGACAGAGAGAGTGAGAGAGAGCACAAGCAGGGGGAGAGCAGGAAAGGGAGAAGCAGACGCCCCACTGAGGAGGCAGCCCAATGTGGGGCTCCATCCTAGACCCCAGGATCATGACCTGAGCCAAAGGCAAACACTTAACCAACTGAGCCCCCCAGGCACCCCCCAGGTACCTTTTTGAAACAGATCAGAGTTCCAGTGTGAGGCGAGCACTAAGGCTGGCTGAGTAGGAACAGAAAGAAACGTAAAGGAGGGAATGAAGCAGCTCTGTACTGTCTTTGGAATCACAATCTTCTTTTATTTCTTTTTTAAGAGAACCCTTGGCGAGTCAAAGGATGCGTTAGAATCAGAACATTTGGAAACAAATGAGCTTTTAAGAGACTTGAGCTCAAAAGGAAAATTTCTTGATTTGGATCAAAGCGGTTCTGAGGAAGCAGAGATTAGTTTCCCTGAAACACAGCCCTCAAGCAAGCTTGGGGAGAAAATCGACCAGATGCCCCAGGATGAACTGGGACGGGAAAGAAGAGAGGTAAAAAGATGATAAGACTTAAGTGAGCGACGAGAGGAAGAATTCCAGTCCATAGAAGAGATCCCCAAGAAATCACTGGTGTCTACCAGCGAGGACATGTTGTTTGAAAGGATGACCGCGCCAACGTGTATCCTTTGGTAAGGGAGTGTAACATGGTTTTTCATGTCCTCTAGTGCTTTAAAAGCATTGTGAAATAAGGGGATTTTATGCATATGGAAGAAAAAAATACCACCAGAAATATCCTTTTGAACTAATAATAGACTTGTATGTTTTGAAGTTCAGTGCTCTGGCGGGACATGGGTCAGAGGAGTGCTGCGTCTGGGCCTGACATCTGGGTCCGACAGGGTTGCTTCCCAAGCACGAAATTCCGGACGTGCTTTGTCTGTTACCTAGGGTGCCCTTTCTTGTGGGAGACTCAAGGTCAATCTCTCCCTCTCCTCCCCATTCCCCTTCTTTCTCACTTCCTCCTCCGCTCCTCCATGCCTTTCCCCTTTCCCTCCTCTCCTCACCTCTTCTGCCTTAGATGGCTTGATACCTCTTCACAAGTTCCTAAAACTCTTATGGGCTTCTCAAAATGTGCATTCGGAGATGGACCAGAAAGCAAAAGGTATGAAAAAGGGAAAGGCACTGAGAAAGGCACCAGGGGCTCGACTGGCATCTGCCTTTGCCGCACAAATATTACCATTTACCAAGAGAAGGAAGAGGAGGAGAGTTTTTCCCTTCCTCCTCCACGTGGCACTGAAAATTGCTTCCTAGGATTCACCTCCCTTTTTTCCTGTAGACTCTGCCTTTGGAAGATTTGTAAGTGATCGGATGCACGTAAAGTGTTTAATGTAGTTCCTGACACATAGCGAGCACTGGACGGGTGTTCACATCTAGACGATGACGGTGGTGGTGGCAAGGATGGTAGTGATGAGGAGGATGATGGGAAACTCCTAGTGGGAGATGCAGACAACTGCCAGCCTCGTTTCTGTAAATGGGGTTTACTTTGAGCAGTGGATTTCAAGGTCAAAACTTGGGCTTGCCCAGGATGAAAGATAGAACAAGTTTTAGAGCCTGTGAAGACTTTTGGCTTGTTTAGCCAGTTAGCATGACACCCGGGGATATCGCTAATGAGAGCAAGTGTCCTGCGTGCCAGGGGTTTGGGCCCCTGTTAGCTTTGGGCTCACTGTAGAACTCAACTCTTCTAGATCACCTCCCTCCACAAATTTGTTTAGCACCTTTACGACACCTCCTTTCTGTTCCTTTCTCTTCCCGTTCCTGTATTGGTTTTCTCTCTCTTTTATTTTTAAAAATTTTATTTATTTGACACAGAGAGAGAGATCACCAGTAAGCAAAGAGGCAGGCAGGGAGAGAGGGGGAAGCAGGCTCCCTGCTGAGTGGAGAGCCCGATGTGGGGCTCAATCCTAGGACCCTGACATCATGACGTGAGTCAAAGGCAGAGGCTTAACCCACTGAGCCACCCAGGTCCCCCCCTTTTTTTCTTCCTGTTAAAAATAATAGGTGCTCTTTAGAACTACAGACCAATATCCTTGATGAACACAGACGCAAAAATTCTCGCCAAAATACTAGCCAATAGGATTCAACAGTACATTAAAAGGATTATTCACCACGATCAAGTGGGATTTATTCCGGGGCTGCAGGGTTGGTTCAACATCCGCAAATCAATCAATGTGGTAGAACACATTAATAAAAGAAAGAACAAGAACCATATGATACTCTCAACAGATGCTGAAAAAGCATTTGACAAAGTACAGCATCCCTTCCTGATCTACCATTGCAGTGTCCTACAGACTTGTGTCACTGCCTTCAAATCCCTCGTGCCCCACTCTCCATCCCTGCCTTCACCCCCTCGCTCCCCGGCCACCACTTTTCCCCCCTGTCTTCATAGTTTTGCTTTTCCAGAATATCATGTAGTTGGAATCATACAATGTGAAGTCCTTTTTTTTTTTAAGATTTATTTATTTATTTGTCAGAGAGAGAGAGAGAGGAAAAAAAAAAACACCTGTTGGGGGAGGGGTAGAGAGAGAGAGGGAAAGAGAAGCAGACTCCTGGCTGAGCAGGGGGCCCAATGCAAGGCTCAATCCTAGGACTCTGGGATCATGACCTGAGCCAAAGGGAGACACTTAACCAACTGAGCCACACAGGTGTCCCCACTGTGAAGTCTCCTTAGGTTGGCTCCTTTCACTTAGCAAAATGCATTTAAGATTTCTCCATGTCTCTTCCTGGCTTGCTAGTTCATTACTTTCTATTTCTGAGTAGCACTCTTTTTGTATGTATCCACAGTTTTTATAAAGTGTTTTCATCACATCCATGATTTTTTATAAAAGACTTTGCAAACAAAAAATATGCAGAAGTAAGCTACTATTGAATTAAAAGTAATAGATTTATAATACCTCTAATTTTTCATTTCAGAAAATTTTTATCTTGGATTTATTCCTGGGAATATGGATTTTTAAAAAGATTTTATTTATTTATTTGACAGATGGAGATCACCAATAGGCAGAGAGGCAGGCAGAGAGGAAGGGAAGCAGGCTGAGCAGAGATCCCGATGTGGGGCTCGATCCCAGGACCCTGAGATCATGACTTGAACCAAGGCAGAGGCTTTAACCCACTGAGCCACCCATGCACCCTGAATATGGAATTTTTTTTTCAAAGATTTTATTTATTTATTTGACAGATAGAGATCTCAAGTAGGGAGAGAGGCAGGCAGAGAGAGAGAGAGGAGGAAGCAGGCTCCCTGCCAAGCAGAGAGCCCGATGCAGGGCTCAATCCCAGAATCCTGGCATCATGACCCGAGCGAAAGGCAGAGGCTTTAACCCACTGAGCCACCCAGGTGCCCCTGAATATGGAATTTTTAATCATGCTTAGGTAATTTTGTCCCTTTGTGCTTCATTCTTCCAGAGGAATTGGTATATGAAGAACAAATACAAATATTCCCAGCTGAATAATTGTCTTTCTTATGAAGTTCCTTAGTAACTATACTGTAACTTCCCCCTTCCATATATTTTCATAAAGTAAATTGAATTTCACAATATTAAGTGCTCACTGTGTGTCAGGTACTGAGCAGTCTAGGTTCTGGGGATTAGGAGGATAGGACGTTCTTTCTGTTTACTGTTGACTTTCTTTTCTTTTTTAAGCAAGGTATAATTCAAATACCATTAAATTTACCTTCTTGGGGGCGCCTGGGTTGCTCAGTGGGTTAAGCCGCTGCCTTCAGCTCAGGTCATGATCTCGGGGTCCTGGGATTGAGTGCCGCATCGGGCTCTATGCTCAGCGGGGAGCCTGCTTCCCTTCCTCTCTCTCTGCCTGCCTCTCTTGTGATTTCTCTCTGTCAAATAAATAAATCTTAAAAAAAAAAATTTACCTTCTTAAAATTTAAAATTGTGGTAAAATACACATAAAGTAAAATTTACCATCTTTAAAAAAAAAAAGACTTTATTTATTTATTTGACAGAGAAAGACTCAGCGAGAGAAGGAACACAAGCAAGGGGAGTAGGAGAGGGAGAAGCAGGCTTCCTGAGGAGCAGGGAGCCTGGCAGGGGCTCGATCCCAGGATCCTGGGATCATGACCTGAGCTGAAGGCAGACACTCAATGACTGAGCCACCCAGGTGCCCCTCATATTTCTTTTAAATCTTTATTTATTTATTTGAAAGGGAGGGTAGGGAAGGGCAGAGGAGAGTCTTAAGCAGACTATTCCTGGAGGCCAATGTCGGGCTGGATGCCACAACCCTGAGATCACGACCTGAGCCAAAGCCAAGAGTCAGTTGCTGATCCAACTGTGCCACCAGGCATCCCTAAAATTTACCATCTTCACCATTTTGAAGTGTACAGCGTCGTAGTAGGTACAGTCACACTGTGGTGCAACCAACACCTGGAACTCATCTCGTGAGATGGAAACTCCCTACCCATTGAACAACTCCCCGTTCCCCAGCCCTGCCCCTGGCAACCACCATTCCACTTTCTGTCTCTATGGATCTGACTCCTCTTGGGACCATGTCCGTGGAATCCTACCGTATTTGTCATTTTGTGACTGGTGGATTTCGCTTACATGATGTCCCCAAGGTCCATCCACGTTGTAGAGCGTTGGTTGCCTTCCTGTGGAAGCCTGAACAGCACTCACATGTTGTTCATCCCTTCATCCGTCATGGGACACTTGGCGTCCTTTTACCTTCTGGTTTCTGTGAAGTATGCTGCTCTAAACATGGGCGTGTGACTGTCTCTTTGAGACCCTGCTTCCAGTTCTTTGAGCTAGGTACCCAGAAGTGTCATTGCTGCATGATACGCTAATTCTGCTTTCAGTGTTTGGAGAGCTCTCCCTGGGGTTTTCCACAGCAGCTGCACGATTTCACATTCCCACCAAGAGTGCCAGTGGTTCCAATTTCTCCACATCCTCATAAAAGTGACCCCTTTAAAGCGCACCATCCATTGCTTTTTAGCATGTTCACAAGGTTGTGCGGCTGTCACCACTGTCTGATTCCAGAACATTTTCATCCCCCACAGAAGAAATCCATATCCTCTCGCCGTCACTCCCCGACCACCTTCCCCAGGCCCCCAGCAGCCACTGGGCTCCTTTCCATCTCTATGGATTGGACTGACCCTGCACTGTGTGTGGCCCCTTTCACTCAGCATCATGGATTCGAGAGCCCTCCAGGCCCTAGCATGTGCTTGAGGATGTTCTTGAAGTGATTTCCCTCACTTTGGACTGATGATGTGAAATCCTTCCCCTCCAGAGACTGCACCAGGGGTGCCTGGCTTCACAGTTCTGGGTTCGGCACACTCAGTGTCTTGCTGGTCTTGCCTTTGTCTTCCAGACCATGACTTGGTCTTTCAGATGGACCAGTTCTCTTACCGTTTACTACATTCGAGGTGAACACTAGCGAGTCCTTCTGTGCGTCTGTGCTCACACTGTGGTCATCGACGATGTCTTCAAGAATACTCAGCAGCACCTTCAGGTATGCAAGTTCTCGTTGTTGCTTTTTAAGATTTTATTTATTTATTTATTTGGAGAGAGCAAGCAAGAGAGAGCAGTAGGGAGAAGCAGACTCCCCTGCTCAGCGGGGAGCCTGACGTGGGTCTGGATCCCAGGACCCTGAGATCAAAGCCTTAGCTGAAGGCCGACGCTTAACCGACTGAGCTGCCCAATATATGGGCATTTATTTGGGCATTTGACATATATTTTAATAAGGACCTTCCTTAAGTCAATGCGTAGGTCAAAAACATCACAGAGGGTTTCCCAAAAGCCTAGTCATATTCAGGGATCCATGCCACGTAGGTGCAGAATTTGCTCTCTAGATGTCCAGAAACACACACAGGCCCAGCAAGCAGCCCTTCTTGGAGCTTAGTTGAATGTGCAGCACTGAGCACAGTGCTGATGGGAGGGAGAGGGGGTAGTTTGTATCTGCAGAGTGAGGAAGGAGCAGCAGGCAGACAGGCTGAGAAATAAGGACCATGCCAGGCAGCTGTCCAGCCTCCTGCAGAGTCAGGTGGCTGGGAGTGGCTTTGACGATCCATCCATCCACCCATTCGTTCCTCCATTCATTTATTCCATAGGTATTTACCAGAAACTCTTTGTTTCAGATTCTGGGCATGTAGTCATGAACAAAACAGATCTAGCTCCCCCCCCCGCCGCCCCCCATGGAGCTTATACTCTCATAAATACACAATTATGAATTACAACAAGCACTCCAAAGGAAATGTGGGCTGCTGCAGGAGAGAGATCAGGAGTGAGAGATGGCCCTTCAGTGGGTTGCGCTGGCAAACATGCCCTTTGTGCCGAGATCTGACTCACTGAGGAGGATGAACCAGGGGCAGTTTGGGGAGAAGCAGTCCAGACCCAGGGAGCTCCAGGTTTGCAGGCCTGCCCATGGGGCCGAGAAAGAAGGCTGGTATGACTGACATGGAGTGAGCAAGGGGAGAGGAAGGAGGGAAGAAATGAACTATTTCCTGGCAGGGAGCACTAGCATCTTATTTGTTTCCAGAAGGTTCCTGAGTTACTGAGAAAGGATTGTGGGGGGATGGGAATGAAAGCAGGGAGACCAGCGAAGAGGCTTTTGCTCCAGATCTGCTCAGTGGCCTGAGTGGACACTGTTTAAGGGAGATGAGGCCAGCAGGGCTTCAAGGGGGCTGGAGGTGGGGCAGAACCCCAACATTTATTCCCCACCTGGGTTCAGAGTTGGGCACATGCCTACATCTGTAGGGAGCACTGTCCTTGTGGGGAGTGTGGCTTACACTTTAGGGGTTTGAGGGAGAGAAAATCAGAAAACCACTGGCTATGAAGAAATGCCAGGGGAAGGCCATCGGAGTGGAACTTTCAGCCCGATGAACCTGGAAGAGGAGCTTAGTTTTCTCTGTGGGGCTCCAGCCTCTCTGGCCATCCTGAATCTTTCAGAGCACTTTCTCTGCATTTCTGCAGGGCCACACTAACGCGATCTCCTGCCTCTGCATCAGTGAAGACAGGCGGTGGATTGCCGCGGCCGACAAAGGGCCCTAGTGCCTGATAATCATATGGGACTCCTTCAAGGGTAGGCGTGGCGCAAGCTCCCTTTTCCCTACTCAGTGTAGCATATCCGCAACAAATGAGAAATACCGGTCTGGGCATGCAGAAGCCAGCGGTGGGATGCCGGGAGAGGGTGAAGCGGCCTGGGGAGGCTGGTCGTCCTGTTGCCTTGAGGCCCGGTCGAGTGATATTACCTTCGTGAATTTCCCCATTTACAATTCTTGGCTCTTCAGGCTGAGAAACTTGGTTTGGCGATGTCCCAGAGTAGATGAGGGAGGTTAACACTAACGCAGCTTGGAGGCCCAAGGAAGTGAAGTGATTTTCCCCATCTACAAAAAAAGAGGCTGATCATACCCACTGTTTTAGTTTCCTTGGGCTGCTCTAAGAAATTACCATATGCTGGGGCGCCTGAGTGACTGAGCAGGTTAAGCCTCTGCCTTCAGCTCAGGTCATGACCTCAGAGTCTTGGGATCCAGCTTAGGTGGGAGGGCGCTCGTTTTCCTGAGAGCTGGGGTATTGTCCTAGGCATCTTTTTTTTTTTTTCCTGTCCTTCGTGCCTGACACGGAATCAGCGCTCAATAGTGGGTGACAGTCGACTTCATGAAGAGAATGAACAGCATGCTTGCATAATGCTGAGTTAGTTCTATTATTTATTAAAATGAGATAAAATTCACATAAGGTAAAATTCGCCACTGTGAAGCCTGCGAGTCAGTGGCATTGAGTGTGTTTACAATGCTGTGCCATCGCGGCTTGATTCTAGTTCCAACTGCTGTTTTAAAGTCATCTCTCTGCCCAACGTGGGGCTGGAACCTACAAACCCGAGGTCAGGAGTCACATGGTCCACCAGCTGAGCCTGCTGGATGCCACTAGTTCCAAAACCCCAAAAGAAAACCCCAAAGCCATCAGTCATCCCTACCATTCCCTCTGACACCACTGACATGCCGGTCCGTCCCTGTGGATTTTCTAATTCTGGACGCTTCATAGCAATGAGCTCGAACAACGTGTGGTCTTTGTGTCAGGCTTCTCTACTTCACGTGATGTATGAGGGTCCACCCCTGATACAGCAGGGGTCCGTGCTTCCTTCCTCTGTATGGCTGCATTGCAGTCTGTTGTATGGATGGAGCACATTTGTTTCCTCCATAGCTTTTGAAACGAGTCCCTCCGGGGAGCAAGGCAGACCTCAAATCGGGTTCCCTGGTCCTGTTTTGCAGCATTCCTGTGCACACAATATTTGACAGCTGCCCAGAAGGCAACGGCATCGGGGCCACAGCCATCACCCGGGATTCCAAATATCTGGCAACCATCTCCGATGCTGAAATCCAGGTATGGGGCACGTGGAGGCGGCCTCAGTGGGCTGGCTCGGCTTGGGCCACGTGGTGATGTGATGCTCTCAGGGAAGGACCGGACCCCATGGCCCCCCGTTGAGGGTTCTCTTCCTGAGGTATAGCTCTCGGTGCCATGTTCCCGAGCCACAGTTACATGGCTACCACGAGAGGTGTCGGGTTTGTCAACAGCCTTCAGGAACCTTCTCATTCTCCTCCATCTGCTGTCACTCGCAGGAAGTTTGCATCTGAAGGTGGACCTCAGCCGTGGAAACCCCAGCATGTACCCTCAACCTCCTCAAAGAGTATGGTGTTCAGGTGAGCTCAGTTTGAGTGTGTAAAGCTATGTCACCAGTCACACCGAGTCCAGGTCCAAACCTACTTTCGGTTTTACTGGCGTTCAGTTATGGTACACTAGTGCTTGTAAAAAAACACTGCCGTGTCCTTGATCTCACTTTAATCTTCCTGATAGTGAGTAATATTGTTCTGAGCATGTATTATGTGCCAGGTTCTGCTAAGTTTGTTACAGCAAGTATCTCCCGCAGTCCATGCAAACGTGCTGGGAAGGAGTTCTTTAGAAATACAATGGACTGCTACTGTTAAGTACTAGATAATTTGTCTGAAGTCACGGGCCAGCGGCCTTTCCTGTTCTAGACATGCTCTTAACTGCTCCTGAGACTCAGAAATTATTAGTCTCAGTTTGCTTGAAGCGACGTGTCAAGGGCACCCACCAAGTCTACTCTTCCATTCTGTGTCGTCGTACTCATCCTTGCACCCTTCGCTCACCACACGGCTGCTCGGTCCCTACGATGCACCAGACACTGTGCAAAGTGCTCACCTGGATGCAGGATCCAGAACCCAGTCAGAGGGCCCAGGTGACTGGGCTCAGCCGGGCACATGTCACGCTGCAGCTTCATGTCCGTGTCTCTCCTTCTGGCCCCCACCGTCCCTCTAGGTCTCCGCAAAAAATTTCCTCACAGCTTTTATAAGCTGAGCTGATACGGTAGCCACCAGCCATAGCGAGTTTTTCTGTTGCTGCCAGAAACCGCTCTGGGACATTTTAGAGCTTGCGTTGAATCTGGGGATTGCTTTGGGCAGTTGTCCTCTTAACAATCCATGAGCACAGTGGCGCCTGTGTGGCTCAGTGGGTTAAAGCCTCTGAGCTTCTGCTCAGCTCATGATCCCGGGGTCCTGGGATCGAGCTCTGCATCGGGCTCTCTGCTCAGTGGGGAGCCTGCTTCCCCCCCTCTTTCTGCCTGCCTCTCTGCCTACTTGTGATCTCTGTCAAATAAATAAAGAAAATCTTTAAAACAAACAAACAAAAAGCAAAACAATCCACGGGCACAGGCTGTCTTTCCATTCTCTTACATCTTCTTGAGTTTCCTTCAGCAGTGTCCTTTGCAGCAAACAAACCCTCCACCGAAGGTTTATTCCTAGGTCTTTTTATACTATCATAAGTGGATTGGTGTTCTTCATCCCCTTCGTGGGTTTTCATTGCTAGTCTTTAGAAACACAACTGCTATTTGTAGGATTGTGTGTCACGAAACTTTGCTGAATGCATGTGGCTGCTTGGATTTAAGTCGATTAGAGTGAGATGCAACTACAGATTCAGGTGTCTCTGTGGGGTAAGCTACTGCCTTTGGCTCAGGTCATGATGACAGGGTCCTGGGATCTGGCCCCACATCAGGCTCTCTGCTCAGCGGGGAGCCTGCTTCCCCGCTCTCTCTGCCTGCCTCTCTGCCTACTATGTGATCTCTGTCAATTAAATAAAATCTTTAAAACAAAACAGACAAACAAAACTGCAGATTCATTTCCTTGGGGTCACCACATTTCAAGTACTCCCCAGCCACCTGTGGCCAGTAGCTGCCATGTTTGACAACAGATGAGCCAATGTCTCGGTCACAGAGGAATGTGCTGTGGGCAGCGCTGCAAGGCCCCAAGTCTGGAAGCATTCTTCCTGCTCTGCATTCCTGCCACCCAGCTGGACTGAACCCTTCAATCTGGGCTTGAGTCACAAAGGGTGAGCGAGCTCTCAGCACAGCCCAGCTTTCTAGTAGGCTGGCTGTTTCATTTCTAGAGCGAACGGTCTCACACCTTTTCTTCTTCATCTCTCCCAGCCCTTCCTCTTCCTCTAGGCTGATGACCTCTCTCATTTTGCATTGAGAGAATGGGGGCCATCGGATACAAACCCCGGCCTGTTCTCACTCCCAGCCTACAACCTGCTTCATCCTCACCACCGTCTCCTGCCCTTCTGCGTGTAAGAGCAGCCACTGCCTGAGATGCCACTCCTCTCGGGCGCTCGAGGCCGTCTCCTGCAGCGATCCGCACCCCCTCTGCTGGGTGATTATACCCCGAGCAGACACACATGCGTTCCTTTCCCCCGTCTCTGGGACACCACTGATGATGCGTCTCCTTCCGACTCTGGCCCTCTGCGCCTCTTCACAGTTACATGTCTCTGAGGTGCTGTCTGTGCCTGCTTTCTGACTTCATCATATCTCATTTACTCTTTTGTGCACAAAATATTTGATCTCTTTATATTTTCATTGCTAAAGGAGGCATACATCCAAAATGTGTACATTTTAAGGCATGAAACAAAAGGTACAGGTGTGTTTACTGCCTGATCAAGAAAGAACACCACCCAAACCCTAGAAATCCCTTTGACCTCCTTCCACAATCCCATCCCCAAGTTAACTAGGGTTAACTAGTTAACTAGTGTCCCCGATTTTGTGTTACACATTCCCATGCCTTCCTGTATACTTTTGTCTAGCAAATATCTCTTGGTACTTTCCTTTTTTTTTTTTTTTTTCTGAGCGAGAGAGAGAGAGAGAGAGAGAGAGAATGTGAGCCGGGAGGGGCAGACATAGAGGGAGAGGGAGAGACTCTCAAGCAGACTCCATGCTTAGTGCAGAGCCTGATGTGGAGCTTGAACTCAGGATTCTGAGCTTCTGACCTGAGTCAAAATCAAGAGTCGGATGCTTGACCAAATGAGACCCCCTTGTCCCCTCCCCACCACCACATTTTTTAAATTCCCATGCTGGAACTCAGGACCCTGAGATCAGGAGCTGTGGGCTCTACTGGCTGAGCCAGCTGGTGCCCCTCCCCCAGTACTATCCTATTTTGTTTTACCTGGGTTTTTTTGGTGCATATGGGGAATCATAATTGCTTCATTTTGTCTGCCTTGTTTCTGAGATTCATTCATTTTGATTACTGAGTTATAATTCACTATTTTCACGCCTATCTAGTCTCTTCTTGTCTTGAGTATAATGTAGCTCATTTATCTATCCTACTGATGATGAACATTTGGTTCTTCTGATCTGTCTTCCACCTACCCACAGCTCTACCAAATCTATGCTTATCACAGTCACTGGCATTTCCAAGTGAAGCGAGCACTATTACATCGGCATGAGCACCATTCCCAGTGGGTGCTGAAGACACCTTTCCTGGGCTCATAGCCTTCCCTGGGCTCCTCTGTGGGCTTGTCCCCTTTCACTGCACACCTTCTAAATGCTGGCCGTCCTCAGGGTTGAGTTGTGGGAGCTCCTCTTAGGGCGACACCTTCTTCCTGGGTGTCCTCATCCATTCCCATGACTTTTAAGTCCTGTGCACTCCCAAGATGCACCCAAAATCCTTCCTCCCCTCTCCATTTCCACTGCCACCACAGCTCCCTGCATGACTACAACATCCTTCAGGCTGAGCTGTGTTCATTCTTGTCCCAGTCCTTCCCGCCTTCCTGCAGCAGCCAGAGTGATAGTTCTTAAGTGAGCCGGACAGATCATACCACTCTCTTACTTAAAGTCTTTGAGTGGCTTCCCTTTGTGATGGGGATAACCCTAAGCTTCCCCTTCACCCATCTCCCAGCATCTACCCTCCTGTTTATTAATGTCTGTTCCTTTGTATGCCCTGGAATTTTACAGAAATGGACTCTTTTTGTGGAGTGCGCTGACTTCTTTTATTCAATTTAATTTTTTTATTTGATTTAAATTTTGAGATTCATCTATGTATGCAAAAATGGTTTATTCCTCTTTATTCCTCTCTATGTGTCCTTTAAAATGTGAATGCTGAGTAGTCATCGAATGGATATGTCACAGTTTGCTGATTCACCTGTTAAAAGACATCTGCCCTGTTTCCTGTTTGTGGCTGTTGAAAACAAAGGTGCATGAACTTTCATGTACAAGTCTTTGTAGGATATATGCTTTCGTTTTTCTTGGTAATTATCTTTGTTTCTGAAGGCTATTTGCCCTAACTATAGGACTGTAGGGGGGTAGTTATTTCCATACTTTGAGGATATTATTGTCTTCAGACTTAACACCATTTCCCTTGAGAAGTCAACTATCAATCTTATTTTTCCCTCTTCTGAAAGTTACGTATGTCTTTCCCCTCCTGCCCCATTCTGGCTGCTTTTAAGGTTTTCTGGTAATTGTTAGCAGTTTTTAAGGATGTGTCTGTATGCATATGGATATGTTGTTGATTTTTTAAAAAATCCAAAACTGGTGCCTGGCTGGCTCAGTCAGTGGAGTATGTGACTCTTGATCTAGGCTTGTGAGTTCGAGCCCCATGTTGGACAAAGAGATTACTCCCGAAAAAAGGATAAATAAATAAAAAATAAAATCTAAAAAACAAAAATAAAAAAACATATCTTCTGGAGTTCTTTGAAATTGCAACATCATATCTTTCTTCAGTTTTGCAAAATTCTCTGCCACTACTTCTTTTAAAATCACTTTTACCACCTTTTTTTCTTTCCTGTCCTTTTGGTACTCCAATTATACAGACATTAGACCCGTCCTGTGCTATATGTGTCTTATTGTCTATATTGTCTGTTGTTTTGTGTCTTTGTCCTTCAGTCTGGACATTTTCTCCTATAATTTATCTTCCCATTGTACTGACTGATTATTTCTTTGGCTATATTTTATTTTCTGTTTAATCCTCTTTTGAAGTTTTTTAAATCAGGTTTTTTTTTTTCAGATCTAGATTTTCTGTTTGATTCTTTTTAAAAATAGAGTTACTGTGGAGATTGCCCATGTGGCCCTCTACTCTCTGGCACCTCGTGACCACAGTTCTTGTCAAGTCTGCGTGTGTCGATGTTATGCCTGCGTCTCCTGGGGTCCTTGCTGATGATTGCTTCCCTCTTGGTTGTCAGTCGTTTGGAAATGTCTCCTTCTTATGCCTGGTTGTGTTTCATCGGGTGCCCAGTGTCATGCTTTAAGAAGTTTAGGAATAATTTGAGTCTCAGGATGATACCTTCCTCCAAGGAAAACTCATTTTTGCTTCTTGCTGGCATCTGGCAGAGTTAACGAGATTAACTGATTAATCGCATCACAAATCACAGTGATTTGTCGCTGATTTCCAGCCTTTGTGAGGACTTGTCCATGCATTTGCTTCCAACAGTTCTGCCCACCCCTTCCCCCCACCACCCCATCCCCTACCCCTGCTGAGGCCATTGAGTTGTCCTGAAATTACTTCTCAAACATTGGCACTGGTCCTTCACTTTCCTGGAGCAGGCAAGGAGTAGGTGATGGTGTGGAGGTGGCAGGAAGGGAACTTAAGTCATGTTTCTAGAAGCTGTCTCCCAGGGCTGCCCCTTCACCTCAGGCCACCGCCACCCCCTCCCACACACATACCCCCACAGGACACGTGCCTCAGTCTCCCCAGGGAGCTCCATGGTGGTGTGGCTGTTTTTCAGCTTCTGCACTTTGTGGTTTCCTCACTTGCGTAGTTACCACAGGGTTGATTTATGGGAAGGGAGCCAGGCAGTCCAGGCTATTCACCGTGTTGGCAGGAATCAGAAACTCTTTCCAGTATCTGGCATTCACTCCAAGTTACCTTTTGGCCTTGTCAAATATAGATATGTGTATGCAGCAGTTTTTGTCCAAAAGGACACAGGGTAAAGGTTATTAGTGAATATTGTGCTACTTTTGCTTGTCCAATTTACAGATGATGAATTATAATAAATAAGACTAAAAATGGGGACACATTTGAGACCATTAATTTTAACACTCAGGGTTTCAATTCTATTCCTATTGCTTACAAAATGCTGTTGTCTTTTCTGTTTTTTATTCCTACTCAGCTATTTAATATAATATAAATATTATTTATTTTTAATGCTTAGCTTAGCCAGGGAGAAACAGAAAATTTGTCATAATGTAATATATTTCCATACTTTATATATCAGAACTATCTTACTTTTAATCCAGAAATATTTTGATTTGTCTTAAATGTAGGGACAAGTAGATGTTCATTCCCCGAGTAGAGATGTTTTGGTAATGTAACAGTACAGTATCTACTTAGGAAGCAATAAATATGTATTAAAATATTTCAATTTAATTATAGCATTTACTTTAATCTCATTGGAAACTAGTGTATTAAATCAGAGGCAGAAATTTAAATTTCATTTAATTTTTTTAAATTAACGAGTCAAATATTTATTTGAATGTATTTAACATGTTTAAAAAATACAGGGTTTTTCAAGACCTTGGTTTTTACCCCCTTTTAGAAAGGACATAGAAAAGAGATCAGCATGTATGTGCTGACACAGGGCAGAATTGTGAGATTAAAAAAACATCAAACTTAAACATAAAATTACCACATGCCTCAGCAATTCCTAAATCCAAAAGAATTTAAAAATTTAAAACAGGCATTCAGACAAACACAGACATACAAACGTTTGTAGCAGCAGAATGATCGTCAGTAACCAAAGGTAGAAGCAAACCACATGTCCCTCAGCTACTAAATGCAGAAACAAAATGTGGCCCATCGTGCAATGGACTATGATTCGGCCATACAGAGGAACGAGGCACTGATGCCCACTGCGACATGGATGAACCTCGTACACATCATGGTAAAGGAAAGAAGCCGTACACAACAAACCATGTGCTGTATGAGTCCATCGATGTGAAATGTCTGGAAGAGGAGAACCCATTGAGACAAAGTACAGAATGGTGGTTGCTGGGCCTGGGGAAGGGCATGTATGATAACTTAATGGAGGGGGTCTTCCTTTTGGGGTGATGAAAATGTCCTGAACTAGACAGAGGGGATGGTGCCCAGCATTGTTAGTGCACTAAGTGTCCCCGAATTGTACACTTTAAAATGACTAATGGTTGGAATGCCTGGCTGGCTCAGTCAGTGGAGCACGTGGCTCTTGATCTTGGAGTTGTTTGGGGTAGAGATTGCTTCAAAATAAAATCGCTATTTATTTATTTATTTATTTATTTATTTGACATAGATCACAAGTAATCACAAGAGGCAGAGGGAGAAGCAGGCTCCTTGCTGAGCACGGAGCCCGATGTGGGGCTCGAACCCAGGACACTGGGATCAATACCTGAGCCAAAGGCAGAGGCTTAACCCACTGAGCTTCCCAGGTACCTCTCAAAATGAAATCGTTATCATTAATTGAATTTAAATTTTAAAAATATTTAAGCATAAAATCTTTAAAAAATAATAAAATGATTAATGGTTAATTTTATGGTAGGTGAACCTTACCTCAATTGAAAATGGAAATTTTCAATGCAAAACAAAACCCAAGATTCAATCACCAATTTTCAGTGCTAGTTGTTACTTCTGGTACATGTTGTAGCTTTAATGCCTTAGAAATGTAGCATTCAGATTTTCATTTACTATCATTTAAACTCACAATCATTTGTGGCATTTTTTTTTTTACACATTTGCTTTTCTTTCAGAATGCTTTCAGATGTTCCTTGAGGCAGGTTCTCTTATCTGAGGAGGTTGCAAAGCTCTGCCCCTGTTTAGATGCATTCCTTTTGATTTTGTGGTTATAGTAGTTCTTTCTTTTAGAAACCAGGTCTTTTTGTAGTGGTGATTATTTTTTCTGTACCCCTCAGTATGAAGAGGGAGGTATACTTGCTCACAGTGCCCCACGTTGAACAGAAAAAGTGAGTATGCTTCCTGCATTTTTATATGCCAGATGCTGTGGAGAGTAAATATGTGTAAGCTTAGTCACTTCGGGCTACTCTTTGTTTGTCTTGATAGTACACCATGGTCAAATCATTGGACATTTTTACTTGGGTCCTTTACTATATTGAATTGTCAATACAGTAATGGAACCATTGTTCAAAATAAAATATTATGGAAGAGAAATTTGACTACCCTGAGAAAATACCCCCCCAAAAGTGATGGCTTTACTAATATGTGTGTGCATACGACAAGGAGTGAAAAGTTATTTCGGAGTGATATAATAAAGAGTTGAACATGAGTGGCTCATTTTTAGGCTAGCCGGTTTTCAGAATAATAAAACATGATCTTAGATATTGAGATGTTTCAGAGCCAGTACAAAGGTGGTGCGTCAGGTGTTGGAGGAAACAGGTTATCTTTCCTGCCTGCTCACCTGGAGCCATTGTCGCATCTGAGGTGGACCTCGGGTCTCGTCTCCTGCCACAATTTCTGCATTTGACACCCATGTAATCTGCCCTCAGTGAGCACCTTATGGTGTTTCTTCTGCTTCCTTTCTTCACTCTTGGTAGGATTTATAGAAATTTATTTTTAAGAGGACATGCAAAAAAAAAAAAATTGAGATGGATGAATACAAAGATGATTCTGTCCAAACCTCTTTTTCATAAATCAAAGTTATCAAACAATAAAGTCAATTCTCATTATGTGTGGCAGTTAAGTTGCACAAAATCTCTGCAGACCTCAGCGAGTACAAAATCATTGCTCCTAGGAGAAGTACAGGATTACGTTCCTGCCAGCCTTGGGTCATAAGTTTCCCCAACAGATAGATACATAACCTTGTCTTCTGTGTGTTTTCTTTTGAAGACATCGCATTTAATACATAATGTTGATGCATCAGCGCTGCCTCACAGCCAGCAGCTCTGAAACACGTGCCTGAATGACATTTATCTAACTCAGGTATATTCTCTGGAAGGTACATCACTAGACTGCCTTTCAGTACCGTGTTTGCATTAGCTTAAATACTGCCCTCACCAACAAAAGCACCTCAAAAACGTGACCCACGTGGCACTAAGCAGACCCTGGAAAGACACTTGTTTACAGTTTGAAAGCTGGAATAAGAAGGCAGAGCATGTCCTCACTGGACTCAGCTAGGAATGTGTGCACAGGGAGAATCAGATTTTTGCCACTCCGTATTTGCACATGTCTGCAGACCATCATGAAAAGGCCACAAGGGTTGATGTTGGGGTTATAAATTGTAGCAAGTAGGTGAGTTTGCAAATACACAACCCACAAGCCATGACAATGTCTTGTATGGAAGTAGAGCAGCTCTTGGGGAGAACTTGATGCCCTCCTTTGACCAGTTATTGTTTTTCTGACCCTCCTGTGCTCAGGGCAGAAGAGGTGAGCCTAGGGTCTTCTCTGTGTCTTTAGAGAAGGGGGCAGCAAACTTGCTGTATCACGTGACAAATGAAGGCATTTCTTTGTTTGATTCATTCGCTGTACATTCATCGTGGGGCTCCACTCACCACTCTGGGTTCTTTCTACAATTCGTCTCCAAGACACTGCCTAAGAAAGATGGCTCTCGGGCGCCTGGGTGGCTCAGTGGGTTAAGCCGCTGCCTTCAGCTCAGGTCATGATCTTGGGGTCCTGGAATTGAGTCCCGCATCAGGCTCTCTGCTCAGCAGGGAGCCTGCTTCCCTCTCTCTCTCTCTCTCTGGCTGCCTCTCTATCTACTTGTGGATCTCTCTCTGTCAAATAAATAAATAAAAAAAAATCTTTAAAAATACAAAAAAGAAAAAAAAAAGATGGCTCTCGTGCTTTTTTTTATGTAGCACAGATTTCATGAGGTGTCAGGGGCATGTCTGTGTATAGTACTTAATTTCTTCTGATGGGAAAATAGTTTATGGGAAAAGTTTATAGTTATAAGACTGGGATAATTATTTTGTGATATCTTACAACTGGAGCATGCTTTTGCACAAGACAGACATTAGTTTCTTTTATCAATCTATGAAACCTCGGTAAGAGAAGTTGAATAGGTATAAACAAGTGGTTAAACACTTTTTCATTTGCTTGAAGCAAACAGTTTCATGAACCCCGTACACAGTCCTTCACTTGCTCCTAGCAAACCTTCAGAGGTTCAGAACAGCCTGCACTATGGCAATTCACGGGGACGAGATTTCTTAGTGATTGGTTTTTTGATTTTGTCTTTTTTCCTACTGTAAATCAATGTAATATTATAAAATATGCCATACTGACAAATGCTTGTTTTATATTTATCACCAACGTAATGTGTAATCTGTCTTCTGAAATGCAGACCTTCAACAAGCTCGTGGGAAAATTTAGCCAGTCAGTCTTTCATTTGAATTTAACACAAATACTTTCCACGACAATGGAAGGGAAGCTGGTTGTCTGGGACATCCACCGCCCACCATAGCCTACCTCCGCCTCTGTGGGCTTTCCTCAAATCAAACCTTGTAAATTGGTTCATTTTCAGAAAGAGCGGATCACTGTGTTCATTACAGTTGATCTGTAATTAACTTAATAAAAAGGCAGCTATCAGTGATTATCAAAGTATATTACAACCCTTTTGGATGTATACACATATTTTGTATATGCAGTGAATATTTCTGGAGAAATTCCTTATTAACTGGGAATGTTTGGTGCCTCTGAGGAAAAGAACAGAGAAGCGGGATCAAGGGTGGGGGTGGCTTCACCTCTTCTTATGATCTCATTTGTACTAATTGGTTTGCTTTTTTAAATAATTTTTATTTTTATAAACATATAATGCATTATTAGCCCCAGGGGTACAGGTCTGTGAATCGCCAGGTTTACACACTTCACAGGACTCACCGTAGCACATCCCCTCCCCAATGTCCAAAACCCCACCACCCTCTCCCTACCCCCCTCCCCCCAGCAACTCTCAGTTTGTTTTGTGAGATTAAGAGTCTCTTATGGTTTGTCTGCCTCCCGATCCCATCTTGTTTCATTTATTCCTTTCCTACCCCCCAAATCCCCAACGTTGCATCTCCACTTCCTCATATCAGGGAGATCATATGAGAGTTGTCTTTCTCCAGTGGATTTATTTCGCTAAGCATAATACCCTCTAGTTCCATCCATGTCGTTGCAAATTGCAAGAATTCATTTCTTTTGATGGCTGCATAGTATCCCATTGTATATATATATATATATACCACCTCTTCTTTATCCATTCATCTGTTGATGGACATCTAGGTTCTTTCCATAGTTTGGCTATTGTGGACATTGTCGCTATAAACATTTGGGTGCACGTGCCCCTTCAGATCACTACATATCTATCTTTAGGGTAAATACCCAGTAGTGCAATTGCTGGATCATGGGGTAGCTCTATTTTCAACTTTTTGAGGAACTCCATGCTGTTTTCCAGAGTGGTTGCACCAGCATGCATTCCCACCAACAGTGGAGGAGGGTTCCCCTTTCTCCGCATCCTCGCCAGCATCTGTCATTTCCTGACTTGTTAATTTTAGCCATCCTGACTGGTGTGAGGTACCATCTCATTGTGGTTTTGATTTGCATTTCCCTGATGCCGAATGATGTGGATCACTTTTTTCATGTGTCTGTTGGCCACCTGGATGTCTTCTTTGCGAAAATGTCTGTTCATGTCCTCTGCCCATTTCTTGATTGGATTATTTGTTCTTTGGGTGTTGAGTTTGCTAAGCTCTTTATAGATTTTGGAGACTAGCCCTTTATCTGATATGTCGCTTGCAAATATCTTCTCCCATTCTGTCAGTTGTCTTTTGGTTTTGTTAACTGTTTCCTTTGCTGTGGAAAAACTTTTGATCTTGATGAAATCCCAATAGTTCATTTTTGCCCTTGCTTCCCTTGCCTTTGGCGATGTTCCTAGGAAGAAGTTGCTGCAGCTGAGGTCGGAGAGGTTGCTGCCTGTGTTCTCCTCAAGGATTTTGATGGATCCCTTTCTCACATTGAGGTCCTTCATTCATTTTTCATCTATTTTCATGTGTGGTGTAAGGAAATGGTCCAGTTTCATTTTTCTGCACGTGGCTGTCCAATTTTTCCAGCACAATTTATTGAAGAGGATATCTTTCTTCCATTGGACATTCTTTCCTGCTTTGTCAAAGATTAGTTGACCATAGAGTTGAGGATCTATTTCCGGGCTCTCTATTCTGTTCCATTAATCTATGTGTCTTTTTCTGTGCCAGTACCATACTGTCTTGATGATGACAGTTTGTAACAGAGCTTGAAGTCTGGAATTGTGATGCCCCCAACGTTGGCTTTCTCTTTCAATATTCCTCAGGCTATTTAAGGTCTTTTCTGGTTCCATATAAATTTGAGGATTATTTGTTCCATTTCTTTGAAAAAAAAAAAAAAGAATGGGATTTTTATAGGGATTGCATTAAATGTGTAGATTGCTTTAGGTAGCATAGACATTTTCACAATATTTGTTCCTCCAATCCATGAGCATGGAACATTTTTCCATCTCCTTGTGTCTTCCTCAATTTCTTTCCAGAGTTCTTTATAGTTTTCTTAGTATAGATTCTTGCCTCTTTGGTCCGATTTATTCCTAGGTATCCTATGGTTTTGGGTGCAATTGTAAATGGGATTGACTCCTTAATTTCTCTTTCTTCTGTCTTCTTGTTGGTGTACAGAAATGTACCTAATTTCTGTGCATTGATTTTATATCCTGACACTTTACTGAATTCCTGTATAAGTTCTAGCAGATTTGGAGTGGAGTCTTTTGGGTTTTCCACATATCGTATCATATCATCTACAAAGAGTGATAGTTTGACTTCTTCTTTGCTCATTTGAATTCCTTTAATTTCTTTTTGTTGTCTGATGGCTGAGGCTAGGTCTTCTAGTACTATGTTGAATAGCAGTGGTGATAATAGACATCCTTGCTGTTGTCCTGACCTTAGAGGAAAAGCTTTCAGTTTTTCTCCATTGAGAATGATATTGGCAGTGAGTTTTTCATAGATGGCTTTGATGATATTGAGGTATGTGCCCTCTATCCCTACACGTTGAAAAGTTTTGATCAGGAAGGGATGCTGTACTTTGTCAAATGCTTTTTCAGCATCTATGGAGAGTATCATGTTGTTCTTGTTCTTTCTTTTATTAATGTATTGTATCACATTGGTTGATTTGCAGATGTTGAACCGACCTTGCAGCCCCAGAATAAATCCCACCTGGCCGTGGTGAACAATTCTTTTAATGTACTGTTGGATCCTATTGGCTAGTATTTTGGTGAGAATTTTTGCATCTGTGTTTATCAAGGATATTGGTCTGTAACTCTCTTTTTTGATGGAATCCTTGTCTGGTTTTGGGATCAAGGTGATGCTGGCCTCCTAAACTGAGTTTGGAAGTTTTCCTTCCTTTATTATTATTATTATTATTATTATTATTATTATTGGAAGAGTTTCAGGAGAATAGGAATTAATTCTTCTTTAAATGTTTGGTAGAATTCCCCTGGGAAGGTGTCTGGCCCTGGCCTCTTGTTTCTTTGGAGATTTTTTTGACTGTTTCAATCTCCTTACTGGTTATGGGTTTGTTCAAGTTTATTACTTCTTCCTGGTTCAGTTGTGGTAGTTTATATGTCTCTAGGAATGCATCCATTTCTTCCAGATTGTCAAATCTGCTGGCTTAGAGTTGCTCATAATACGTTCTTATTATTTTTTGTATATCTATGGTGTTAGTTGTGATCTCTCCTCTTTCATTCATGATTTCACTTAATTTGGGTCCTTTCTCTTTTCTTTTTCATAAGTCTGGCCAGGGTTTTATCAATCTTATTATTCTTTCAAAGAACCAGCTCCTAGTTTCTTTGACTTGTTCCATTGTTTTTCTGGTTTCTATTTCATTGATTTCTGCTCTGTCTTTGTGATTTTTCTTCTCCGGATGGGTTTAGGCTTCCTTTGCTGTTCTTTCTCCAGCTCCTTAAGGTGTAGGGTTAGGTTGTTCATTGGAGATCTTTCTTGTTTCTTGAGAAGGGCTTGTATTGCTATATATTTTCCTCTCAGGACTGCCTTTGCTGTGTCCCACAGATTTTGAATCATTGTGTTTTCATTATCATTTGTTTCCATAATTTTTTTCAATTCTTTTTTAATTTCCTGGTTGACTCAGTCATTCTTTAGAAGGATGCTCTTTAGTCTCCATGTATTCGGGTTCTTCCCAAATTTCCTCTTATGAATGAGTTCTAGCATCAGAGGATTGTGGTCTGAAAATATGCAGGGAGTGATCCCAATCTTTTGATGCCAGTTGAGACCTGATTTATGACCCAGTATGTGATCTATTCTGGAGAATGTTCCATGTGCACTAGAGAAGAATGTGTATTCTGTTGCTTTGGGATGGAATGTTCTAAGGATATCTGTGATGTCTATCTGGTCCAGTGTGTCATTAAGGCCTTTATTTCCTTGTTGATCTTTTTCTTGGATCATCTGCCCATTTCAATGATGGAGTGTTAAAGTCCCCTACTATTATTGTATTATTATTGATGTGTTTCTTTGATTTTGTTCTTAATTGGTTTATATAGTTGGCTGCTCCCATGATAGGGGCATAGATATTTGAAATTGTTAGATCTCCTTCCTGGACAGACACTTTGAGGATGATATAATCTCCTTCCTCATCTCTTACTATAGTCTTTGGCTTAAAATCTAATTGATATGATATAAGGATTGCCACCCCAGCTTTCTTTTTTGAACATTAGCATGGTAAATTGTTTTCCACCCCTCACTTTCAATCTGGAGGTGACTTTGGGTCTAAAATGATTTTCTCATAGACAACCTATTGATGGTTTTGGTGTTTTTTTTTAATCCATTCTGATACCCTGCCCTGTGTCTTTTGATTGGGCATTTAGCCCATTATATTCCGGGTAACTATTGAGAGATATGAATTTAGTGCCATTGTATTGCCTCTGCAGTGAATATTACTATATATTGTCTCTGTTCCTTTCTGGTCTACTATTTTTAGGCTCTCTCGTTGCTTAGAGGACCCCTTTCAATATTTTCTGTAGAGCTGGTTTGGTGTTTACAAATTCTTTGTTTGTCCTGGAAAGTTTTTATCTCTCCTTTTATTTTCAATGATAGCCTAGCTGGATATAGGATTCTTGGCTGCACGTTTTTGTCGTTTAGTACTCTGAATATATCATGCCAGCTCTTTCTGGCCTGCCACGTCTTTGTGGATAAGTATGCTGCCAATCTAATATTTTTACCATTGTATGTTACAGACTTCGTGTCCTGTGATGCTTTAAGGATTTTCTCTTTGTCGCTAAGACTTGTAAATTTTACTATTAGATGACAGGGTGTGGACCTATTCTTACTGATTTTGAGGGGGTTCTCTGCACCTCCTGGATTTTGATGCTTTTTCCCTTTGCCATATTAGGGAAATTCTCTGCAATAATTCTCTGCAATATACCTTCTGCTCCCCTCTCTCTTTCTTCTTCTGGAATCCCAATTATTCTGACGTTGTTTCATCTTATGGTATCTCTTATCTCTCAGTTTCTCCCCTTGTGGTCCAGTAGTTGTTTCTCTCTCTTTTGCTCAGCTTCTCTGTCATTTGGTCTTCTATATCACTCATTCTCTCTTCGGCCTCATTTATCCTAACAGTGAGAGCCTCCATTTTTTTATCGTACGTCATTAACAGCTTTTTTAAATTTCAACTTGGTTAGATTTTAGTTCTTTTTTATTTCTCCAGAAAGGGCTTTTATTTCTCCAGACCGGGCTTCTCTAATATCTTCCATGCCTTTTTCAAGCCTGGCTAGCACCTTGAGAATCATCATTCTGAACTCTAGATCTGACATATTACCAATGTCCGTATTGATTAGGTCCCTAGACTTCGGTACTGCCTCTTGTTCTTTTTTTTGTGGTGAGTTTTTCTGCCTTGTCATTGTATCCAGATAAGAATATATGAAGGAGTGAATAAAATACTCAAAGGGTGGCCAAGACCCCAGGAAAATGTGCTTTAACCAAATCAGAAGGGACTCCAAATCATGGGGGGAAGAAAGTGGGTAAAAAGAAGTTCAGAAAAAATTTTTTTAAGTAAACAAATAAAGAAAAAATATATATATATATTAGACTGTTGAATAGAATAGGGTCTCCCACTTAATTTTGGGAGTATTTTGGTCTCTTAGAAGAAACTAAAGAAAGTATCTCCCAAAATTTTAAAGAATGAAAAAAATATATAATGGTAAACACAATGAAGTGATGGAATATGATTATAAAGATGAAAATTTTTTAATTTCTATAAAAGGAATTGATAAGGATAAATTGGTTGGGAGAATAAAGAATAAGAAATTGGAGACAATTTGCTGAAGCTGGAGATTATAACAAAGCCCTGTGCTAGTTATAGGGTGTATTTTGATCTATTAGAAGAAGTTGTAACCCAAAATTTTATTTAGAAGAAAAAACCCTATGTGTAAACAAAAAATTAAGTTAGATGCAATGAAGGATAAAATATGACTTTAATAATGAAGCCTCCAAAAAAATGTTTTTTGTTTTTTGTTTTTTGTTTTTTGTTTTTTGTTTTTTTTACGAAAGGTATTGTTAAGAGAAACTAGTTAAAAATGTTAAAAGAGGAAAGGGTAAAATTAAAAAAAATTTAGCGGAAAAAAAATAAAATTTAACAAATTTATTAACTGTGCAAGACTAAAGAATCATGGGGAGAAAGCCATGAATTCCATGCTTTGCTTTCTCCTCCTCTGAATTCCGCTGTTCTCTTGGTACGTGAACTTGGTCTTGGCTGGATTTCTTATTGACCTTCTGGGGGAGGGGCATATTATAGTGATTCTCAAGTGTCTTTGCCCAAGGCGGAAATGCATCGCCCTTACCAGGGGCCAGGCTACGTAATCCGCTGGGGTTCACTATCCCTGAATGCTTTCTGTAGAGTTCCAGAGCTCAGGAATGAAAATGGCGGCCTCCCAATCTCTGGCCCAGAGGAACAGAGTGCTTGGGGCCCCACTCCTCTGTGCGCCCTCGGAGAAAAGCGCTCAGTCACTCCCATCTCCCTGGCCTCCAAACTGTGACCAAGCTTCTCTGTCTCTGGCACACAACCCTGCCTGGAGTCTCTGAACCCCTCCAATCCCTGAGTTCTTCCAGGGGGGTCTCCCCGGATCTTATGGGGTCCCTGCTCACAGAGAAATGGCCTGTGCCACGGATCACGATAAGGTAATCCCAAGTTGAGAGCTCGCTCCCCGACTCCGTCTCTGTAGCTGGCTTCCCCACTCTAATACCTATGAGCTCTGCAACACTCAGACAGCCCCGATCCTTCTGTGAGCCTGAGCGACCTGAGGCCACGCTCTCCTCGCATGGGCTTCATCCCGGTTTAGCCTCTGGAGGGATGTCCCTCAGTGGAGCAGACTTTTAAAAGTTCTGATTTTGTGCTCCATTGCCCTGCTTCTTGCTGGGAGCGCCCCCCCCCCCGCCCCCGCCATGGTCTATCTTCCCATCACTTTGATTTCACTTCTCCGCTGGTCCTACCTTTCAGAAAGTGGTTGATTTTCTGTTTCTAGAATTGTTGCTCTTCTTCTATTCAGTCTCCTGTTGGACTTGTAGGTGTTCGGGATGGTTTGATAAGCTATCTTGCTGATCTCCTACTATCTGATGTTGTCTCAGTGGGCTACTTTTCTCCGCCATCCTGACTCCTCCCTGGTTTGCCTTTTTTTTTTTCTCTTTTAAATCATGGCCATGTATTACTTTTAAAGAACCCCTTTGTGTTGGTGAAACAAAAACTTGGTTTTTTCCTTCCACACTAATTAGAGTCATTTTCACCCTAAATAGTATGTACTTTAATTTTAAGGAAATGGCATAAATAACTATATTGTTTCTTCTGATTACAAAACAACACTTACCCAGTATGAAAAGATGAAATACAACAGAACTTTATAAAGTTTGCTGACTGAAGAGGCTGTGGGGGCTCATACAGTGTCATTAAAGGCTTTAGTCTCCGACAGAAAGGGGTTCACATTCCAGACATATCCCTTCCTTGCTGAAGGACTCAGGGCAAGGGACATAACTTGGCTGAGCCTCCATTTTTCCACGTGCAAAATGGGCATGACGACACTCTCCCTCAGAGTGATTTTATGAGAATTTTTGTGAGACAAGCCACGTAAAACTCTAGCACCTTGTCTGGCACAGGGGAGCTCTAGACGAAATTGTTGTTATCTGTATGCTTGAGAAGTTCCCGAAAGGGACGGAGGACTCTGCCTCATGACAGGGACCATGCACATGTGTTTGGAGTCCCTGTGCCAACTGCTTTCCAAAAGCCCTGCTTTTTTTTTTTTTTTTTTCATTTCTTTTAATACAGAGAGCGGTGAGGTCCTGGCATGTCTTTATAAAGAGAAATGCAAATTGTCCTCACTCAGGGGTGTGGAAAATACAGTAGAAGAATTGCAACTGATGGTGAATCAGCCTTTAATTAGTTGGGGGCTAGGGCCCAGTAAAGACCAGTCCTGTGCTCCCCACTCTCCATGGTAAATAAAACCCAGCCAGGACCAGGGAGCCCACCAAGGATCTTGAAAACACTTGGCCTGTTTTCCCATTTATTTCCAGCAGAGGGCAGTGAAAGATGTTCTCATCAATTACTCTGCCACCTGCCTTGCTGATCAATCAGAAACTGCATTTAATCACTTTGCATCTATAAGAGGAAATTCATCCCCCATTCTGCCCCCCCCCCGTGATTAGACTTATGCCAGAAGCTTATAAAAAAAAAAAAAAAACATTTGGGATGGATCTGAGAACTGGAAATAAAAGCCATTTTGTCACAGGACACTGCCTTTGGCTGTGACCATTAAACAAGGTTTTATATGGCTCTGAGGGCAGTGGATTGTGTGGTTTTGCCAAGTGTGATTTCAGAGGGCTGGTGGACAGACTCTTGTGTCCTCTGTGGTCTCGTGGCAGAGAGTGTCAATCAATGCCCACCGTCACTGCACGTGGCTAATGGGAGAGGCCGGGGAGAGGAGAGCGAGACAGAGCGTGTGCTTTGCATTAGGTACTCCTGGGTCCCTGCACAGTCTAGCCACCGGGCCTGATGGAGCTGCCGTGTGTAAGTCGGTCCCCAGCGGTATTTGGGACATACTTCTACTGAAAGATTACTGCTTGTTTCACTGAAATTCAAATTTCATTGGGCATCCTGCATTTTTTATTTGCTAAATCTGGCAACCCCAGGCTTTGTCAAATTTCTCAACTTCTCTGAGCCTTAGTTTCCCAGATGTAAAGTGGAACAAATGTAAAATCAGCCTCGTAGGACAGTATTAAAGTGAAATTTGTACAACACCTGGAGTCCAAAGCTGGACCCAAAATGAGCTGTTCAGGAGATGGTACTTACTACGGTTAGTTCCCAAACCGTTTTTCTCCATTTCAGCTATATTGTCACAGGTGATAATAGAGGTAACATTAAGTTCTACGATCGGACCCTGTCCATTGTTAACTGGTACAGCAACTTCAGACTGAGCTCCTTAAGGACACTGTCATTTTCCAAGACCCCAACATCTCCCCCACCGAAAAATCAAACTGTCCTCCAGACTGTACTCTAAAAGGTGACCTTTTATTATAAGGTAACTTGTTAATGAATCCAGGGCTCCTGGGTGGCTCAGGGGGTTAATCCTCTGCCATTGCTCTCTGCCTGCCTCTTTGCCTACTTGTGACCTCTCTCTCTCTGTGTCAAATAAATTGCAAAAATCTTAAATAAATAAATAAAAATAAATGATAAAATAAATTTAAAAATAAAATTAATAAAATTAAAAAGTAATTTACACATAAAATATTAAAAATTAATAATCATCTTCATAATAAAACTACTAATAAAATAAATAAATTGATAATTGCCCAGGTTACATTTCAAAGCAGAATTTTCAGGACACCCGACTGGTTCAGTGTATTAAGCATCTGCCTTCTCAGGTCATGAGGCCGGCATCCTGGAATGGAGTCCCGCATTGGGCTCGCTGCTTAAAGGGGAGTCTGCTCCTCCCTCTGCCTCGGTCCCTCCACCCTGCTTGTGCTCTCCATCTCTCTCTGACAAATAAGTAAATAAAATCTTTAAAAAATTTTAAGGCAGAATTTTAGAAATGACTTTCAAAATGATGAGCTGCCCAGATGGCTCATTAGGTGAAGTGTGTGATGCTTGGTCTCAGGGTTGTGAGTTTGAGTCCCACCCTGGGTGTAGAGATGAATTCAGGTATGAGAGAATACCTCCAAAAACAAAGGATTTCATAATTTTTCTCTATGGATAGATAAAAATCTATACCCACATATAAAAATATGTGAGCTGTGTTATGTTGGGACTCCCATTAATGAAAAATTGGAAAGCATGTTCAAATACAAAGGATCTTTGGTCAAAGCAAACTGTTGGACTATTACCGATGGGATTACAGTTCAGGATTTCAGAAACCCACCTCCCAGGCTTCCCACATGGGGTAGGGGGTCTTCTTGCTGCTCCATGGCCACAGACTATCCAAGAAAACAGCTGGCTCCTGGCCTGGGGGGAATCGTTTTCAGCAGAAAACCCCCAGGGAAAGAAATTCTCTTCCCAGGCCAAGTTTTCAGCCTCCTGAGCCCCCAGCAGCATGTCTGTGGCCTCGGGAGCAGTCATTGCTTAAAGTTTCTCTGTGTGCCCGTGGTGTGGGTTGGGCCCTGAGCAGATGAAAGCTCTGGTACTAGGCCAGCCCTGGACACAGGGGACAGTAGATGCTACCCACTCGTGCAAGCAGGAACAGGGTCCCACCAAAGTGCTATGCAGATGAGGAAGAGACTGACTAGGACACAGCGGGGGTGAGCTGCCCACTAGGGTCCTGACGTGCAGCCAGGAGGAAGGGCAAGATCTAGATGGCCTTACTGTATCCCTGGGTCGCTGCTCCTCCCCTCTTTCCTACCTGCCCTGTGTCTCTGTGTGTGCATGTGCATGTGAGTGTATGTGTGTGTGCGTGTGTGTGTGTGTTGTCAGTCCCCTCTGTTCCTCTCCCCTCCCACCTCCTCCTGCAGTGCTGTCCCTTCTCTGCGTCTCTGTCTGCTTGCTGCCCCATCTTTCCCAACCACCTGCCACTGCGTCCAGGACAGTCAGCGTCGTCTCTCAGCCCCCAGGCCACCTTTCTTGCATGCTCAGGCCAGCATCCTTAAAGCTCAAGCTGTACATCCTGGGAGAGTGGCAAAAGGCGGCCCTGTGGGGGACGGGGGTCCACCTGGCCTATGGGCCATACTGAAAATGTAGCTGTTGGGGTCAGGGCCAGGGTACAGGGAACGGGCCCCGCTCAGGCCCCAGTCCCAGTGTGGGGACTGCTCAGCACCTTCTCCCCCTTACCACCCTTCTCCAGCAAGCTCTCAGACCTATACGGATGAGGGAAGGTCAGGGCCTTAGTTCTAGCTAGGCCTGCAAGGCACTAGGACCCAGTTCTCAGCATGGACTCTGGCTGGCAGCAGCCTATCAGCTGGGATAGGTGGTGAATCCTCTGTGTGTCTCAGCGTCCCCAACTACGGAACAGGGAAGACTCCCTCCTTCTTAATGTGCCTCTGAGTGGGATAGGGATGGACGACATCAAGAACTTGGCAGTCCTTGCAGTTGCTACAGGCAGTGGTGAGAATTCGCTTCTGAGTGGCAGCAGCAGCAAGAGAGAAAAGCGCAGAGACCACCAGGATTGCAGCTGTAGCTGACCGTGGGGCTTACCACCGGTTGCCGTGTGGACCCACATGCGCCAGGGGACCGACCCTGGGGTCTCTGTGAGAGGGTGTTACCAGAAACAATTGCCCTTTGGGTTTCAGTTTGTGCTTGTGGGGATTGTCCGAGGAGACTCCACAGTGGGTGCTGGTGCTGTCAGAAAGTAAGGAAAGTTCTGTGAATGGAAAACAGTCCATGGGATCTTAGGGAGAGTAGAGGAGAGACTCAACTGTAGCTGTAACCCCAGACGTGGGTGTGTCAAATGTACACGAAGAGCATGACAAGGGCAGGACAGGGGCACTGGAACAAGAATGGTGGACAAAAGGCAAGATGGAAAGCCCACTTGGACCTTCACTCTGTTGCTTGATTAATCAAAATGGGAAAGAACCCTAAAGGTCTTCAGAGCGTCTCCTAGAGGCCAGAGTCGCACAACACTGTGAGTCCACTGTCCAGGATGTCACCCAGAACCAAAGGGCCTGACACCCAGAGAAGAAGACAATGCGGGCACTTGCCGAGGGAAGAGAGGATGCATGTAGCCCTGCAATGCCTGCCTGACGGGTCCACAGGGGCACGGCTGTGGGACCAGCTCCTGTCCCTGAGGGCTTGGGGCCCAGCCAGGGGAGATGGCTGGCACCCACTGCATTCCCATTCCTCTTCCTCAGTTCAGCCTTCAAGCCTGAGAGATCTGTGAACCCCCTGAGGGTTGGGAACAAGGGAGTCAACCCTTACAAGGCACCTCTGCAGGCCTGATTCATGCACTGGGCGGCAGCCCAACAGAAGCTGTGCGCGTGCACAGGGGTTCCTGCACGTGCGCTCATTCCTCAGGTTCCAGGTTCCAAAGCTGTGTCCTGGCAACAGGCCCTGCATTTTGCTCTAGGCCTTCTGCCGCGACTTGGCAGCTGAAGGAGAGTGCTGCGAGCCTAGTTTGGTATCCTCAGCATCTGGCCTTACCTGACTGCTCTATGGGCACCTCCTTGAGCAGGCCGTGCCCCTCCCCACAGCCCCGGTCTCTGTGGGGTCTGCACCTGCCAGGAGGGCTGGTCCACCCCAATCACGCTCACTGTGGCCGCAGACTACTCATGGCGCCCAGGGCTCGCCCGGCGGTCCACGCCCCGGCGTCCACTTGCAGACGGTCCTCCAAGTACCCCGCGAGTTGGCAACTATGCTCAGTGCTTGCAGCTTGCCTAAAGTATTCCATGATCCTGGAGATCCTGCGCTTTCTTCTGGGGCTCCCCGCCTCCTTCTGCAGGTGGGGCTGCCGGCTGATGGCGAGGCTGTCAGCTGCTGGATCACAGGTGTCCTGCCGCCGCTGCTGCAAGTCCATCGTGGACACGGTCACCCCCTGTCACCCCCTGTGTGGTGCAGAAGCAGGTCGTCACCGGGCTGTTGCCCCAGCACCCAGGAATGTCCACAATGTCTCCACAGGGGAGAGCGTGTGTAGAGACCCCAAAGACAGCGGCAAAGGGATGGTCCACCGAGAGACTCACAGAAGGGACCCTGAAGTAACTGGGGCCCCACAGGGGGCATTTAGGCCCCTAGGGGTCCACGGAGGCCTCTCTTCCTTTGTGCCCAGGCCTGGGCCTCTGCTGAGAGCCCTCCCCCGGGAAGAGAGCTCAGAAGACCCATGCAAAAAGAAGTCCCCCAGCTCCCATAGGAGCTCCTGCCCCACTCGAAATGCCATCACGAGTTCCTACAGTTCCACCAGGGGCTTCCACCTGGGGCAGAGGAGGAGGGGTCTGGCCACAAGTCAGGCCTCGCAGCCCCCGAGGTCCCCCAGAAAAGTCAGCCAAGAGGGCCCCGTGTGTCCTGCCGGAGTGCCTGCACTTTGCCAGAAGAAGAACCAGCTGGAAAAGGATGCCGATACCACCACCAGGCAGAAGGCAACGCAGATGAACAGCTCATCCCCAGCTGACTGTTCCAGAGCCCGAAAACGCAAGGTTCGTCTGCTGCCACACAGGCGAGGGGAGCCTCTGAGGCTGCCGTCACCCCCTGAGCTGGGGTTTCAAGTGACTGCTGAGGACCTGGACCGGGAAAAGAGAGCTGCTCTCCAGCGCATCCAAGATGCTCTTCGAGGGGACACAGAGGACACCTGCAGCTCTGGCCCAACTTGGACATCCAGTGCCTTGTCCCTGTCTGCTGCAGTGGCTGCTCCCCTGCCAGCCTCTGACACCCAGGTCACCCCCGTGGACAGCTCCCCACCTTCGCAGCCTGTCCTCTTGCGGTCTCACCCTGGCTGCAGTGGGAGCAACTGTGCATCTACCCAGGCCCCCTTGATGCCATCCAGGGACAGCATGGCCTCAGTCACAGTCCCCATAGGGCTGCCTGCACTGCCTGGGGGTAGTGGCAACCCGGGATCCACTGCCCAGACCGCATTCGGGGCTGTGGGTGGGCAGTGGCCCGGAGCCAGCACCCTTTACAGCTCTCCCCAGCATGGACGGCCGGCAGCTCAGGTTCCAGACCCAGTCCAGGCCCTGAGCACAGCTCTAGCCCAGCTATCCTTGGGCAGCGGCACCCAGGTGGGTTATGTGGTTCCCTTACCTGCATCTGCCTCCCAGGGCACCCATGCCTGTGCCCAGCCAGTTTCAACTGCCACCCCTGCTGTACTCGCCCCTGGAGCGGCTGCTGCCCCTGGCTTGGCAGCTGCCCCCCAGGTGCCCCGCATTGTGTCCCATGCTGGGCCCAACAACCAGCAGCCCCGCCCCACAGCTGGCAGCAGAATGGCGGTACCCATCAGGGTGGGGCTTTCGGCAGCACCCCCAGGTTTGGGGAGAGGTGCTGATATTGCAGATCTGTGCTCCAGCTTTGGGGCTCTCAGCATCACAGCAGGAACGAGCAGCGCCCCAAGTGGCCCGCAGAGCTCCAGGGCAAGCCTGGGCCTGAACACCCTGTCAGGGACCGTGGGAGCCAGCACGATGAACCACCCTGTGTCGGGAGCCCCGAGTGCCCCTCCCTCCAGTCACATCCCCAGGCACCTGACCAAGCAGACATCCAGCTCAGATGGCCACAGCACTGCCAGCAAGGCCGCCTGCGGGAGCGGGGGCGTCCCGGTCTCTCTTCCTAGTGGACCCAGCTCGCTGGTCAGCACGGCCCAGAGCAGCCTTGCCACCAAGACCAGCTCATCCCCTGCCCAGCGCTTGATGAGACGCAAACGAGCTGCACCATGCAACAAACCATCTTCCTCCACATCACAGCCCACTCCTTTGGGGCCCAAGAGGCGGAGGCTCGGCTGAGCCCGTAGCTTCATGGAGAAGTAGCCGGTGTTGCTTCCTTCCAGGTGACACCGGTAAAGAATAGGGTGGCACGGGAGACAAATCCAGCGGGTCCTGGAGCAAAACCAGGCTCCCAGCCAGCCAGCCAGCATTGGGGAAACTTCCCAATCCCTGACCCACCATTTTGAAAGAACATGAGGGCTTGAGGCCTCATGTGTGATCCCAGGAGCCATCGGCCTTGGGACAGTACACGGAGATCCGTGTCCCTTTGGCCTCAAGACCCGCACAGCTCCCGGGACTGTTGCCGCTGCCACAGGTTTCCCCTTCCCTTCTCCCCATGTTCTTCCCAGAACTTTTAGGTAGTGTTCATTCATTCATTAAAGCCTTGTTCTAGTTTCTCTGCATAGCTCTCCTGAGTCTCTTCTGTGGGTCAAGTGTGCAAAAGTTGGGAGTCGAGTGGGTGCTGGCATGGGAAGCCAGACGCCATCGTTTCCAGGTTCCCGTGGCCCAGCAGAGCGGGTAGGGCTAGAAGGACGGACCCTTGAAGAGTGGGAGTAGGTTTTCAGTTTCGGGGATGGGCCTGGGAGAACACTGGCCTGGGGAGGGCAAGTGGGGGAGACTCACCCTTCCCTATTGGAAGCGCCACTTCTCTCCCACTGGGGACCCCATGGAATCTTTTTGCTTCACAGCCCTAGGGCAATGTAAAGACACTCCTGGCCTAGAGTATGGGTCTGGCATCGAAGATTGAGGCTCCGGGCAAAGGAGGACAGCTTTGCCGTGAGGGTGTGACAGCTCCCTGAGCGCTGAGTGACATCCCACTTCACACAAGCACCAGGCCTCCCTCAGTGCGTCTCTTCCCTCTGCCGGGTTTTGGGGAGCTGCTTCCTGATGGCACTCAGGAGAAGAATGAGGTGCAAACAAGTCACCTGAAGAGGGAGCAGGACAACAGCTGAAAGGACTGTCACCCCAAAAAACTCCTCAGTCCCATATTTATTAGATAGAAGGTAACAACCAACAAAGGAGGAGGTTATACATTAGTCATGGGTCCTGTAGGCCAACCAGAAGGAATGGGAGTCCTACGTTGATCATAGTCTTGTAGGTCAACAGAGTAGGGTGTGCCTGGCCCAGCAGCATGGAATTTATAGTTGAGCAAGGGCACAGAAAGGGATTATTCTAACAGGAGGCTTTAATGTGGCAGGGGAGACAAAGGAAAAGGGAAACAGGCTATGTTCCACCCTGAGTGACCAGGTCATCCCCAGCTGCTGGGCTTCAAGGACGTGTATCCTCCTCTCCACCGGAGGCCTGCTGTTAGTACAGGTTTTCTCAAGGTCATCCTCAAGCATGCTTGCGTGACCAGTACAATTTCTCATTAGTGATATTTTAAGCAGTCTATCATTCTGAGGGACGGTTACATTTCCTCCTTTTTGTTAATGCAGAAGCAGCAAAATCCATTTTGCAAGTTCTTGAACCATTAGTCATCAGAAAGATTTCCGTGAGTATCTGAGGACTAAGTGTAAAAAGATTATAGCAGGGGCGCCTGGGTGGCTCAGTGGTTTAAGCCTCTGCCTTCAGCTCAGGTCATGATCTCAGGGTCCTGGGATCGAGCCCCACATTGGGCTCTCTGCTCAGTGGGGAGCCTGTTTTTCCCTCTCTCTGCCTGCCCCTCTGCCTACTTGTGACCTCTCTCTCTGTCAAATAAATAAAATATTAAAAAAAAGATTATAGCAATAAAAAGTGTCATCATTCCACCTATAATGCCAAGACCTGTTTTTTGATCCAAGCAAAGGGGTTTACATCAGACAGAATGTCATTAATCCTTTATGCGAAACTCACTCTTGGAACTGATTGTAAGGATCACGAGGAATGCCCTGAATAGTATCTTGAAGCTGTTTAATATCCACAGTGAAATTACCGCCATAATGACTATTAATATGGCGAAATCTTGTTCCAGGTATTTCTGATTCACTATAGGTGTAGGGAGTAACACAGAAGGAAGAAACTTTCTAATGACACAGAAGGTCAAGCCTTATATTTGGAAGATCCTCCTTCCTGTATATATTATGGCTTCTTCTAAATCAGAGACTCTGTCATGAAATCTTTGATCTAGGACTATTTGTTGATTCCAAGCCTTGCTAGCATTCTCGTGCCATTTTTGCACAAATTGTGTAGTTTGTACGGTCTGATGCAAGGCCAATCCCACAGTGGTAGCCGTAACAGTAATGGCTATAATTCCTAAAATAGGTCGGTCAGAGGCTCAGGTGACAACCCGGATTTGTAATTCTTGTCTGAAGTTTGTAATATGTGTGCGGTGGGGCAGAGGTTGGGGGGACAGTTTTGGGGGACTGAGCCCCTGCTATCTCCAGGTATCTATGTCCACAAAGATAGTGTCAGATTGGAGTTACATTGTAGCACACCTAGCTGGTGTCAGAGAATTGTTGGTGAGTGGAAGACCCGCTCCCACACCCGCGGTGGAATTGGGCACAGAACCCTTATGATTCCAAATGTGAGAATGTACAAAAACAAACGAAAAACCTCACCCTTTTTGCTAGTTTTGCTAAAACAGAAAGTCTAAAATCAAAGCCTGGTTTACAAATGCACGATGTTATGAGAAATGTTGTTTTATGAAGGTTTCATTTCACAGGCATGATTGATTACATTATTGACTATTGGCCATTGATCTTCATGTCCAGCTGTCTTCTCTCCGCAGAGGTCTGGCTGGTGGGGCTCAGGGGTCCATGCCTCTAAGCACAAGTTGACCTCACTGCCAACCAGCCCCATTTCCTAGGTGAAGTCCCAAAGCCACCTCATTAACATAACAAAAGAAACATTTACTGCTATCCTCACCGGAAATTACAGAGGTTTTTAGTTCTGTGCCTGAAATGGAGACACAGAACAAATATTTCTGTTATATTCTGTTCTATTTCTATTTCACAGAAATAGAAAGCAAAGGAATAATCTAAAGAATGTAAAAAAAAAAACCCTAGAACAGTGAATGAACTTGATGTAATTTTCTGAGTTATCAATAACTTTCTTTTTGTAGCATGCTTATAACATATTTTAAACATAAATATAACCTTATTTGGTTATCAGTGATATTTAAAACACAGGGATATGCAGACAATATTAGTTTAAATATTGTCTTAACTTTCCAGATATTTTAGTCCATGAACATCCATTTTTAATTATATATGTTGCTTTGGAAATTTAACAACTGAACCAAAAAAAAAAAAAAAAAAAAAAAACCCAAACCAAACCCACAAACCTTTGAGTTCTTTCAAAAGAGTGAATATTTTCTTGGAAAAAGAGACTATAAACGTTGTATAGTATTAGGGTGCTTGGGTGGCTCAGTAGGTTAAAAGCCTCTGCCTTTGGCTTGGGTTGTGATCCCAGGGTCCTGTGATAGAGCCCTATGTCGGTCTCTCTGCTCTACAGGGAGGCTGCTTCCTCCTCTGTCTCTGCCTGCCTGTCTGCCTACTTGTGATCACTGTCTGTCAAATAAATAAATAAAATATTTTAAAAATCTATACAAGAAAACAGAAAAACTGCATGCTTATCTCCCTTTTGTGACTAACACTTCTTGTATGAATTTAGACAACTCATCTGACCTTTCTACACTTGGTAATTCTATTAAAAAATGAGGGGAAAATATCATGTCTTGTATCCAAAAGGGAATAGGACTCTCTTAAGTTCCCTTCAAACATTAAGATGCTTATCATCAGTATAAAACATCTATTTAAAACTTCTACAAATTTCCAAACAAAAATGCTTTCTACAAATGTAATCCCTTATTGTATTGAAAAGAGACGACATCATCCAAAAAGAGCTATTCTTTGTTAAATATTCATAAAACCCAGTAATTTCTTTTTTTTTTTTTTTTAACCCAGTAATTTCTATACTGCCTGTGGTACACCAGCCATAAGGAAATACAATATTACTAACATGAAGGAAATTAAACATAAAATGCATTTAAAAATGCAAATTAACTTATTTGATTATGCAGGCTACACTCAGAGTACCTCAAACCTGCAAACTGTATAACAAGCGAGTTTACAAAGTGAGATTAGCTCTGTGCCAGTGACATGTAATTTTGATAAAGTATGTGATTAAATTCCTGACATTTAGTGGAAGAAAAGTTGTTCTGAAAATAATGGTTGGAATCATTGTAATCGTTACACATAAATTATTTTGTTTATAATAAAATGTAGTTGGAGCAAGGGAAGGCTGAATCAGTTACCAACATAGGTTCTCCCACCTCTTGGGAAGTCATTCCTGGAGGGTGATTAGCAAACTGGAATGTTTTAATTTGAAGTGGCCAAGTTTCTAAAATTGGATCATGAACGTATGCGGTCAAATGACGAGACAATCCCCTAAGAATCAGGATTCACGTATTCCAATTCTACCTTAACTAGTGTCTTAACAAAGTTGCACATCCTTTATGCAGTTTGCATTTTTCCAGAAGAATTATCAGAATGATAAAATTGGGGGGGGGGGAGTTTACATGGTCAATAGTCTGACAGTGACATTGTAAGAAAACCCATTTGTAGGGAAACACAGTAGACTGAGAGACAAATTTTACTTGATATGACCATTTCTAGCTGTGTGGATACTTTACTCTCTAATTTGTATATATAATTAATTACTAGACCGTCTTTTAGGGCCCTTTAGCTCCTCATCTTATGAGCTGTGATTTCATCACTTCTAAAAATAAGGAAACTCATTTTAGGATCTTGTAAAAAGCAAATGCACTAATAATAAATGTAACACACTTATCATAGCCTCTAATACGTTCTCCAAAATGTCACTAAATGTTAGTATAGAGACCAGTCACTCCATGAACAATTCTGTTCGCAACTCCATTACCTAGTAATCCCAAAATTTTCGTCCCTCTCCTTTATGTATGATATTAAAAAAGTATATCAGTAGCCTCTAAAGTTGCCAGTGACCAATGTATAAGATGGTACTTTACTTTTTGCTGTGATCATATTATTTTAAAGGACCCCAAGATCACATTATTTAAAAGGACCCCAAATTCTGCAGATTAAACCAGGAATGAACCATGAACTCAAGAAGGATCTATAAGGTTAAAGGAATAGATTTTATACTAAACAAACAAAGCAACAACAACAAAAATGAAAACCAGGTTGAAATAACCCATTTTTAAGCCTGTGAGGTGGCATTTCTTAAAAACCAGTTATTAACTTTTATGTCATGTAGATATTTTCACATTTGAGGTCCCATAAATGATATTTCATTTAACAAGTGTGAACATGGGTTTCTGATAAAGTTGTTGTTTCAACATGCTTTGGATGAGGTGGAGACTGGAATAGTCACCAAGAAAAATGGTGTCTTTCTTTGTTCGTTTTCACCTCCAATTGAGAAGAAAATCTACTGGTTACAGACCCAACCATTTTCTTAAATATGTAATTAAAAAATGGCTGCCTTGAGGTGCCTTGTGGCTTGGTAGTTAAGTATCTGCCTTTGGCTCAGGTCTTGATTCCAGGGTCCCGGGATCAAGCCTTCATCTTAGGTGCTACCTGCTCACCAGGAAGCCCCCTTCTCCCACTCCCACTGCCCCTACTTGCATTCTCTCTCTTGCTGTCTCTCCCTGTCAAATAAATAAAAATCTTTTTAAAAAATGCTGCCAAATGAAAAGTTTCTGCACAGCAAAGGAAACAGTCAACAAAACAAAGAGGCAACCCACGGAATGGGAGAAGATATTTGCAAATGTCAGTACAAACAAAAGGCTGATATCCAGGATCTATAAAGAACTTCTCAAACTCAACACACACAAAACAGATAATCATGTCAAAAATGGGCAGAAGACGTGAACAGACAATTCTCTAATGAAGACATACAAATGGCTATCAGACGCATGAGAAAATGTTCATCATCACTAGCCACCAGGGAGATTCAAATGAAAACCACATTGAGATACCACCTTACACCAGTTAGAATGGCCAAAATTAGCAAGACAGGAAACAACGTTTGTTGGAGAGGTTGTGGAGAAAGGGAACCCTCTTACACTGTTGGTGGGAATGCAAGTTGGTGCAGCCAATTTGGAGAACATTGTGGAGATTCCCTAAGAAATTAAAAATAGAGCTTCCCTATGACCCTGCAATTGCACTACTGGGTATTTACCCCAAAGATACAGATGTAGTGAAAAGAAGGGCCATCTGTACCCCAATGTTCATAGCAGCAATGGCCATGGTCGCCAAACTGGGAAGAACCAAGATGCCCTTCAACGGACGAATGGATAAGGAAGATGTGGTCCATATACACTATGAAGTATTATGCCTCCATCAAAAGGATGAATACCCATCTTTTGTATCAACATGGATGGGACTGGAAGAGATTATGCTGAGTGAAATAAGTCAAGCAGAGAGAGTCAAGTATGCATATGGTTTCACTTATTTGTCAAGCATAGGAAATAACATGGAGGACATGGGGAGATAGGGGAAGGCAGTTGAGGGAAATTGGAGGGGGGAGATGAACCATGAGAGACTATAGACTCTGAAAAACAATCTGAGGGTTTTGAAGGGGAGGGGGTGGGAGGTGGGGTGAGCCTGGTGGTGGGTATTAGGGAGGGCACGTACTGCATGGAGCACTGGGTGAGGAGCATAAACAATGAATACTGTTACACTGTTACACTGAAAAGAAATTAAATGAATTAAAAGAAATTAAATATATATGTATGTATATATACATATATATGTATGTATACATATATATGTATATAATATAAAACAAAACAAACACACAAAACTGGGTGCCTGGGTGGCTCAGTGGGTTAAGCCTCTGCCTTTGCTCAGATCATGATCCCAGGGTCCTGGGACCCAGCCCTGCATCTGGCTTCCTGCTCAGCAGGGAGCCTGTTTTCCCCTCTCTCTCTGCCTGCGTCTCTGCCTACTTCTGATTTCTATCAAAGAAATAATTAAAATCTTTAAAAAAAAAACCCTAAATATTCCTGTTGTTCATTAGTACCCCATGTGTCTCCATTTTATTTTTACTTATTTGAATTATTTATTTATTTATTTGACAAAGAGAGAGACAGTGAGAGGGAGCAGAAGCAGAGAGGGAGCACAAGCAGGGGAAATGGGAGAGGGAGAAGCAGGCCATCCCTTTCTTCCCCACGTGTGTCCCCTCTCTTAGTCCCCTCTCTCTTCACACCGCCACCATGTACCCGGTCACCACACAAGAAACTGTCCTCACCCTGCACGTGTCTTGGCGTCATCCCAGTGTGCTCATACTCTCCTCATGTCCCCCTTCCCTGGGGGCCTCCTTCTGCTGGCGCTTCCCCACCTCCAGGGCTGCGGCAGCTTCCTTCAGCCTCTCATTGGTCTCACCACCAACATTCTCAACCCTCCACCCAGAAGTCACTCGACCACGAGGGTTTCAGTCCCCAGAGCACACCTTACCTTGCCTCTCTCCTGCGTGAAGCCCCATCACGTGGGAGTGAAGTGCAAGTTCCTTGGTTGGCTCCAGGAGGCCCCTTCCCAGCCCTCCAGCCTCACCTCCACCAGCTCTGTGCCTTCCCTCCCACCCTGCCTTCAGTTGGGCATGATTCCTCCATCCTTCAGCCTGAGCATCCGCTCTTGCAGGAAACCTGCCCCCGTGAGGCACTTGGCACCATCAGCTGGCTTTATGAAAGATGCGGATTGTCTGGGTGCACATCTGGCCTCCTTTAGCCGGCAGTAGGTCCTTGAGGGTGGAGGGCTGTGTCTCATTGCTCGGCCTCGGGGCCTACACACAGCAGTCACTCCAGTGCCGCTCTAGGCCCTGGCTTCTTTGTCCAGGTGGAAAGAATAGACAGTCCCTGAGTCACACCACTGCCCTGGCCTTGCCCTGGTCAGAAGCTTAGGGGGAGCCGTGGAAGGTGGAAGGGGACCTGGGTTTTCAGGTAGCTGACAGTCCAGGTGAGCAGAGCTCCATGCTGCTGAGCTCATACAGTGTGTGCCTTCCAGGAGTCTGTACCCCTGGGGCGCATGTTACCAGCTCTGTGCAACCTAGCCCCACAGTACATGCACAGTGAGCAGGCTCAGCATGCCTGTCCAGGAGCTCGGGCGCTGGATCTTGGAGAATCTCATTGGTCCTTTATGGCCGAGAAAGCTTTGAGAGAAAGTGAATTGGGGTGTGGTCGGGGTGGGCAGTTAGGGATCCTGTGCTGATTATTGTAGTGCAGAGTGGAGGGAACTAGAAGCTGATGTCTTTTGGTTTCAACAAGTAAAAAAACTCTGAGCACTGGCTGAGCTTCAGGATCTCAGGCCAAGGCTGCTGTATGAGGAAGTGAGAACAGTGGTCAGAAGGTCCCCAGGTTTTGCTGAGTTCAGAAGTTTAAATCCACACTGTGCGGGGCTGGAGCCGAGGGCCAGAGTTGCACTGCAGAGTGACCAGTGGACCCTCTGCTGGGCCTGCCAGCTGAGCCTGAGTCCTTCGTGCTTGGAGAGATGGTTTGCATTTCTAACTCCTAGGGTCAAACGTCAGAACCACTTGGCCTCTCCCTCTCCCTGTTCTTAATTCTAGAACCATATGGTTTAGGAGTGTAGAGGCTCAGGGAGCTTGGCCAGCTGAATCAGAAAAGCATAGGACTCTTGATTTCGGGGATGTGGGCTTGAGCCCCATACTGGATGTGGAGATTAGTTTAAAAAAAATTTTTTAAAAATATACAGAGAGGGCCGCCTGGGTGGCTCAGTGGGTTAAAGCCTCTGCCTTTCGGCTCAGGTCATGATCCCAGGGTCCTGGGATCGAGCCCCACATCGGGCTCTCTGCTCCGCGGGGAGCCTGCTTCCTCCTCTCTCTCTGCCTGCCTCTCTGCCTAGTTGTGATTTCTCTCTGTCAAATAAATAAAATATTCAAAAATATATATACACAGAGAGACTTTTCAGAGCCATCATTCTATAGTTGGGAGACTGAAGCTCTGGAAATGCAAGAACCCTGACCAAGGGCAGTCTAGAGACACAGGGGACAGCGGAGAACCACTCGCTCTTCCTGGCTCACACCTGCTGCTGTAGCCCTGTCTGGCAGACAGACAGCCTGCACTGAGGTGCCACTGCCCTGCGGGATTCCTCGGGGGAGACCTAGCCCTCCCCTGAGGAGCTAGGTCCAGTGGAGGATCCTGATTAGCATGAGGTATGAGAAGGGGTGTCCTGGGTCCCCAGGACAGGCTGGGGCATGTGTGAGCCAGGGGACCCAGGTCATTGATGTCGTGTGCTGCATGGCATGAGGAAATTGACAGCTGACGCAGCCTCTGCCAGGTGGCCCAAATCCTACCATCAGGCATCTACCACAAGCCAGGGGACTGCCTGTCCTGATCCCCTCTCCTAAGGACACTGCAAGTACAGGGACGGGGGACTGCCATTCCCATGCAGCTTGAGTAGACAAGGTCATTGAGTAGACAAGATCATTGGTCATTGGCCAGATGTGTGTGTTCTCTGGGTCCCGCATGTTGGCTGGGCCATCCAGGTTTGTGCGGTGGCTCAGAGGCATACGCAGAGCTTTCCCCTGTCCTCATCCTGGGGATGGGCGTAGCTCATCCCTCCCCACCAGGCAGGGTTTGCCCCATGGCAACCTGTCCCTGGCCCCCAGCAGCAGCTTCTTTGTCCTCACCACCCACTGGTACACTAGGCCTCCTTTACGGAGTCATGTCGGGTAGTGTGCTCTGGGGACAGACTTCTGCCTCCATCTCCTCTCCTTCCTCTGCCTCTCACCTTTGGACGCATGCCTCCCTTGGCGTCCTCACCACCTGGCACAGTTCCTTTGCCAGATAATCTCACCTGTGGGCCCTTAGACCCTGAGACCCAGCTCCCTAATGAGGTACGGACTTCCTCTGGGCTGACTTAGAGCAGAGGTATTTAGAGACAGTCCATCCAGACTTCTTTCTGGGGTCTTCTCTGAACAGAGGCTTCTGAGCTGCCTGAGGCTTCTCTTCCAGAGCTGGATGGAGAGATTTGGTGGTTCTCTTTCCCACTCTCTTGTGCCAGGACGGGCCTTCAGGATGTTTGGGGCACAACTTAGCACAGGTCTTTCAGAGGAGGTGGGATGTAAGCAGGAGTGGGTGTGGTGGGGTGGGGACTCCAGCTGAGCTGGGCCTGATCTTTCCCCCTTCTCTGTGTTCCTGCCTTGCAGTTCTGCCCCCCTGTCTCATTCATCCTGGCTCTGCCATCAGAGTTGGGGAACCCAGCCTACTGTGCCCCGGCACTCACTTCTACCACCGATCCCGTGTCCATATTCGCCCCTCGCCTCTCTTCCCTTGGTGTCTTTTACATGGCGACACATCTGAAGGACGTTGCATGCTTCCTGCTGAGCTTCCGTAAGAAACCCCAGTGCAGGGGACACATTCCATCATCTGTCGGGGCCGGCCTCAGCCCGCCCCGAGTCTGCAGCCCTCTTCAGGCTGGCGCAGGAGCTCACCGAGCTCTGGTCAGTCAACAGTGCCACCGTGGCAAGAACCTCTTCCCTTGAGGCCCCATCCTGCGGGCTCGTGTCGCCAGTTGACAGCAGTTGACAGCAGCTGGGCCGCCTGCACCTGTCTGTCATGCCCCCGTGCCCCTGGGGCCCTGGAGGGTGAGGGGACTTTGTGCAGCAGTCTTTCTTCGTCTCCTAAGTAAAGCTCTGAGAGGGGTCTTCGGCAGACACAGCAGGACCAAGGGGGGTGTACTGGCCAGGGTACCACGACCACCAGCCCACACCCGCCTCCCCCAGCCCCGCCATGCACCGGCCCTGAGGGAGTGCAGCCCTGGGCCCTGCTCTCAGCCGATCTTCATTGTTTGCCCTCTGTCCACGCTCCCCAAGGAGCCTCAGGCCAGCATCCCCTGGAGGGTAGCTTACCTGAGGAGAAGTCAACACAATGCAGTCAGAGACCTTCCTGGAGACTGAAAGTGGGGCTTCCTGCTGGGGAACAGCAGATACGCACACAAATGCCCCAGTTTGAGAGAATAACCCCAGGCAGAGTAATGGCCTGTAGACTTGCTCTGCATTTCTATAGTGATGCTGTGGAAGCAGGGCTGGAGTGGAGCTCCGGCCTCCCGGTCAGGTGACTGTGTGTGCAGGAGACGTGTTTGGCCCAGACCAGGGCTCTTGGTTGTGTCCCTCCTGATTGCCTGTCCCTCTCCCCCAGATAGTGCTGGCCAGTCACAGCTGTGCTTCACTTCTGCAGTCGGTGGTGGGAGCCCCGTGATCACACGGTGGGGAGATGACCCACTTCTCTGAGGTCTCTTAGAGCCCTGGTGTCCCTGCCTGCTCTGCTTATTCCCCTTCTGAGCCTGGCAGACCCAGCCTGGCAGGGCTCTCTTCCTTCTGCCCCTTGCTCCCAGGAACATCACATATGATTCCACTGGTTTCTGGAAGCTGTGAACTTTCATCTGGGGCCCATTTCCCTGTGACTCAGTGTCAGAAGGTCAGTGGGGTCTCTCCAGAGAAGAGTTGGGGATCTCTGGGCAGGCCTCCGCTCCACAGCCCGATGCTGAAGGTGTTTGGATGCCCCAAAGGGAGCAGGGAGGGAAGCCTAAAGCTTTCAGGGCCCCTGTAGAGGCCGGAACGTAAGACCCCATATCTGGCCTCATTTCTCTGTGGCCTGAGGGAGTTTTGGATAAAATCAGTGGGGTGAGGAAGCATTACTGTGCCGTGCCCTGCCCTGGGAACTCAGGCAGGAGCATCCACACGGTCCCACGTGAACAAGGATGTCTTGAGCAGTTGGGAGTTCCGGTCATAGACAGTCGGCTCATTGAGTGCTTTTCTGAGAGCAGGCCCTGTGGGAGGATGAGGGTCAGGCTGCAGGGGGAGCAGATAGCCTCTAGACTGGGGGCAGGGGTGCCAGCGGAGCCAGGACACCAAGGAGGCAGTCTAGACGTGGCCTGGGCCTCTGAGGCCTGAGAGGTGTGGTTTCCAGAGCTGCTGCTTAGCCGAAGTTTACTCTAAGAGGGAAGACTTTCCCTGATACTGAGATGTCTAAAGAGGAGGAGGAGATTTACTCTGGGTGTGACTAAGACAGGAAGAATGGAGATCTTACACCCTCTCCCCAAATCCCAGACCTGGGACTCTGACAAAGTCAGGGGCCGCCTGTCTCCCCTGCCAGGTGTGTGGGTTGGGAGGCTTGGTTCATTAGGTGGAGCTCAGGAATGCTGGTTCCTCCCCTCTCCCCAGCCTCCCAGGCTGGGCCCTTACTTCTCGGCCTTTCTTCAGAGACCTGTAAAACAACAGACATCTCAGTGTGAGCAGAGGCAGGCCGGGAGGAACGTCCCTCCTGGTCCAGTACCCTGCTGCTTCTCAGGCTCCCCCATGTGTTCTGATTGCTTCCTCTTCTCCAGCGTCGTGTTTTCTACCTGGGCGCCTGCTGCTAGACCCACTCTGGGCCGTCTCCCTCCTTTGGGTTGGGCCTCTGCTCAGTTTCTGTGTCCAGAAAGTAGAAAGGAAGGCTTTCTATAGCCCCTTCTAGAGAGGGCGTCTGCTTAGCTCACAGGCAGAGGCTAGAGAGGCTGCTTGGCCTGGGCCTGCCTTCCTGTCCTGTGTCCTCTTTTCCTCCCTGCTTTGAAAAACGCTTTCTCAGCAGCCAAATAAAGAACACAGACCTCACAGCAGCATCGATCGCCCTGAGCTGTGCAGGTGTCCCAACCATGCAGGACTAGCATGTAGGGGACCTGGCACTTCTCCCTCCTTCCTCTGTAGTGGGCACCTGGGGTCTCTGTCGTTGTGAATCCCAGCCCCGCCCCATCACAGTGGTGACCGTGTGGGGAGCAGAAACAGTGCCGCATAGCTCCAACCTGGCCTGTGCCAAGTCTTAACTCACCATACATCTGCTTTGGAGAAGAGAAGCAACTTTACCCAGAGATCAGGCTTCCCTGTGTCACCCACCCACCCCCTCTCCTGGAAGCCGGTGTGGCTTTGTTCCTGCTGCCAGACTGTTCTTCTGTCTCCACTCATGCGGCAAGGCTTGGCATAGAGGCGGTAGAAGGCAGAGGCTCTGAAGGAGAGAAAGAGAACTGCCTATGGACCTCGGCTACCATTCAGGGCCATCATTCTCTGGGACAAGTTCTCCAGAAGTGGGGAGCACAGAGAGGGATCTGCGGGTGCAGCCAGCCCCGCACAGGTTGGGAGGCCCCAGGGCCAGAAGTGGGTGTGTAGCCATGTGGTGCTGAGAAATGTATTTGTTTCCCAAGTTCCCTGTCATGGCTCATTGGATCTTAGGCCTAGAATTTCCTCTGCCTCTTGGGGATTCCTGCCAGCCCACCCCCTCACTACAGGGGTCACCCAGGCTCCAGAAAGGGGTATGCATATGCCGTGGGCACTTGACCCACAGCATGGGGCTAAGGGCTCTGGCAGCCTAGGCCACCCCTCTCTGAAGCACAGCCACCTGGCTCTTCCTCTTTGGTCCTTTCTGGCAACCTCTACCTACCCTGGCGCAGCCTGTCTTCCACAGAGGGGACGGATTCACCAAGACCAGTCTTCATGTCACCCCACGCAGCTCTGTAGGAGGAATCCCAGCTCTGTCCCGAGTCCACCAGAGCATGCCCAGCCTCTGGCTTCTGGTCTTTGAACAGAAGACTCCTTTTTGTTGGAAGGGGTCATGGCAGGGGGACCTGGAGTGACTTCTGCTTGAGGGAAGCATTGCTGGGACATGGATTGAGGGCAGTATGCTGACTGGAGGTCCAGGTGATCCTAGGGTAGCTCTCCTGAGATCATGAGTGCCTGATTGTGTTGGAGACTTCAGGAAACTGTCCACAACCATTGCCATTATATTTCAAGAAGTCCATTTCTTGCAAAGTAGGTCAGAGCTATAGGGACTCTCCTGGGAGCCAGGTCTGTTGGTGGCTCTGACCAAATGGGCAGTCGGGCATGTCCTGGGTCTGTGGGAAGAGGCTTCTTTTTCTTTACCCCATCTCATGAGGCCTAGAATCCTTGTAAGGCTAAGGGAAGTTTTGGACCTGATAAAATGCCTGTTTTTTTCCCATTGGGATACCTGGTGCCATGGCATCTCAGTGGGTCCTTTAGAGTGCCCATCCAAAGCACCCCGGCCAACCCGTGCCACTCCTGGGGGTGTCAGGTGGTAGAAAGGGCTTGAAGCCTCAGTCTGGTGGGTACGTCCTTGTGGGCCTGGATGGGCTGTTCTCTCAACCCAGGCAGCCTCCCTTGCAGGGTGTGTTGGGGAGGATGGGATGGTGCAGTGATGCCCCAGAGCCCAGCACACAGTCCGTGCTCAGTGGCTGTCAGACAGCCTGCTGGTTGATACCGGGTCTGTGCGGGTGATTCATGGACACAGAACCTGTGTCAGCCTTGCCAACGGCCCCTACTCAGAATTGGGTGAAGGTCGGTTTCTAAAACTGAGGTTTGGCCACCAGGATGCAGTGGAAGGTGAGGATTTGTATATTATCCCCAATGTTTAGTGGAAGACAGCTCTAGGACAGGTCTTCTTCTTCTTCTTCTTCTTTTTGTTTTTTATGACAGCGAGAGATAGCAAGAAAGGGAACACAAGCACAGGGAAGCTGGAGAGGGAGAAGCCAGTGCCCTGCCGAGCAGGGAACCTGATGCGGGGCTCAATCCCAGGACACTGGGATCACGACCAGAGCCAAAGGCAGAGGCTTAATGTTTGAGCCACCCAGGTGCCCAATTTTTGAGAGGCCTCCAAGCCCTCTTGCTGGCAGTGCCCTCTGCAGCTGGCATCCTGTACCCTGGGCCAAGCAGGGGGGTGGGCCCAGGGTGTGAGGTAGTACTGTGGGGCAGCTGGGATCCCCCATGGCTCACTGTGCTGGGATCCCAGCCTTGCCCTAGTCTGGACTCTTGGTTTGGGCTGTTGAGTTAAGGTTCTCCGCATGCTCTGAAATGGGCTCCTGTATCTGGCCAAGTACCTCTGCATGAATGCTTCTCCCACAGAGCAGCACCGGCTCGGATCTGGGGAGAGATGGGATGGACACCGTTCTCATCTGGGCTACAAGCTGCCATCTAGTTTGTGCGACTGAGCAGGTGGGAGGGCGTGAGTATAGATTGGATGTTTGGGGTATATCTGATGACTCTTTCTTTCACATAGTGTCCCAGGTGTTGCATTTCAGCCTTCCCAGACCAGAAGGGGGAGGTGGGGACGGCCAAGGGCTGACTCCGGCCTGGGGTCTATATGAACACCTGCTTTGCATTCACCCAGCAGGCCATCTCAATGGTGTGTTCTTTCTTTACCCCGTCCCATCTTTCCTGACTCATGTCTTAATTACCTGTAAGTCTGGAAATGACGAACTCTGAGCCAGTCACTTGTTATTTCACCTTTAATGCCTGGTCAGCTGCTCTGGACTCTGTGGTTTTGTTGGCAGGGAGAGCTTGCATGTGTCTGGCATCAGAGGTCCAAGCAGAAACCCTGTACATTCGCTCCATGTATGTGCTGAATTTGGCCTGAGGGTGGTGGGACCCGGCACTTCGGGCATACGGACTGGGGCTGTGGAAGACAAAAGGCCACAGGGCCATCCAGGTGGAGATTGCCCTCACCAAGCTATCTCTGACTCCCCTCTTCTGGGGATTCCAGGCCACTGACATGGTGTAGTTGATCCTGGCCTCCCCCACAGCCAGGTGCCTACACAGCCTTGACCTGTGTACCAGCCCAGGCTGTGTGCCCCAGGGCTGCACTCACACACACACACACACACACACACACACACACACACACCCCTCTACCTCTCTCCCTTAGGAACCAGGGCCGGCCAAGGTGGCTGTCACCAGCAGCAGCAGTAGCAGCAGCATTCCCAGTGCTGAGAAGGTCCCCACCACCAAGTCTACACTCTGGCAGGAAGAAGTGAGGGCCAACGGCCAGCCCGATGGGAGCAGTCTCAGTCCCGCTCAGAGTCCCAGCCTGAGCCAGCCTCCTGCTGCCAGCACCCTGAGGGAACCTGGGCTGGAGAGCAAAGATGGTAAGTGGGAGCCGGAATGGCTTGTGTGCACGCCTGTTCTGGTGGCCAGCCTCACAGCGCTGGAGCAGGCCGCCGTCCCAATGCAGCTGGCACTGAGCCCCGGGCCTCAGGCTCCTTCACCTGTGTCCATCAGCACTTGGCAGGGCCTGGCCTGGGTGGGGCTGGGATTCCTCGGCTCCAGCCTTGGCCTTGCCCCTCTGGCTCTTAAGTCCCATCTGTAAAGGAGGAAGGTAGTACCTGCTGTCTCAGCCCCAGGTGGGTGTTGTGAGAATCAAACCCTCTGGAATGAGGCTTGTGGAGGGAGGCCTCTGGTTCCTGCCCCCACGGCTGCCCTGTGTTCGCGGCCTGGAACCTGGAAGCTCAGTATGTCCTGAGCGCAGCCTCATCCTTCTCCTCACTGTGCCATCCTGCCAGGCCCCCAGGTGCTTAGGAGGCTTTGCTCTGCTCTCTCCACTTAGCACTTTGGAATCGCCCGAGCAGAAGCAGGGCAGCAGTCTCCGCCTCCCTGCTCTGGGCCCCAGAGGGCTCTGCATGACATAGGCTGGCTTTTCCTATTTGCATTTTGTCCAGCTCATTAAAGACAAGGGGGCAGTTGGGACTGACCCAGTTCATTGAGGCCAAAATGCATTTAGCAACAGCTGGGGGTGAAGCAGCCCGAGTCCTTCGTGGGTAGTCCCCTGCACTCCTCTCGTTCCCGCAGAAGTCCTCTGCCTCTGCCCTCCCCAAATGCCCTAACAGGCTGAACAGCCAGTTAGTTAGCCCTTGATTTCCTCCTTGATGTTTGGTAAGAAGCGGTTGTTAGTGGGCATCTCTCCTGGGCGGGGATCCTGCTCTCCCAAACTGGCCCTCAGACTAGAAGCTTGGGGACCCCCTGACAGTGTAGCAGATGCAGCCAGCTTAGAGTGAGATGGATGAGGCGCATGTGTGGGAAGGACATTTCGTTTCTGTCCCATGATTCTGCCCTTGGGTGAGCCCTGTATGGGTGGCTGCAGAGATGGGAGGTAGAGAGATGGCCCCTGTTTGGATCTACAAGGGCTCTTTAAAAAGTCCCCAGAAGGGGCACCTGGGTGGCTCAGTGGGTTAAAGCCTCTGCTTTCGGCTCAGGTCATGATCCCAGGGTCCTGGGATCGAGCCCTACATCAGGCTCTCTGCTTAGCAGGAGCGCCTGCTCCCGCCCCCCCCCCCCCCCCCCCCCCGCTCGCCTGTCTGCCTACTTGTGAGCTCTCTCTGTCAAATAAAAAAAAAAAAAAGTGCCCAGAAACCAAAGGTGGCGACAGGCTAAGTACATCTCCTGCCTCCCCCTTCTCTCTTCCAGAGGAGAGCACCATGAGCAGCGACCGCATGGATTGTGGCCGCAAAGTCCGGGTAGAGAGCGGCTACTTCTCCCTGGAGAAAACCAAGCAGGACTTGAAGGCCGAGGAACAGCAGCTGCCCCCGCCGCTCTCCCCTCCCAGCCCCAGCACCCCCAACAACAGGTATAGTGGCCCCGGACCGCCCTCCCAGGAGCTTGGTCATCCCCTTCCTTCCCCAGGTTCTCGAACCCCCAGCCGAATGGTCTGCAGCAGCTCTCTTGGCTCCCTGGATGTGGCCAGCCGGCCCCCCACCCACATGGACTCCGGCAGCGCTGGGGGGCGGGGAACAGAGAGACCGGGTGCACCTTTGCCTTTAAAGCCAGCAGGCAGTATGCCGCCCTGGCCGACGTCCCTAAGGCTGTCAGGATCAGCTACAGAGAAGCCTTCCAGGTGGAGAGAAGGCGGCTGGAGCGTAGGACTCGGGCCCAGAGCCCTGGCAGGGAAGAGGTGGCCCGTCTGTTTGGCAACGAGAGGAGGTAAGGAGTGGGTTATGGGGCCACACGTGCCATGGACACACTCCCCCACCTGTACGCAGTCTCTCGTGTATACTCACATTCTCCCTTATACTACCCGCTCACTCTCTCCTGTGTCCTGATAACATGCTTTTTACACTTCACACACACACACACTTTGATATACACACTTCCATGTTCCCTAAGCCTTCCTTGCAGGAGGGCACTTGTCCTCCCTTTCCATTCAGAGCATGTGGGGAAGTTTTCCCTTTCGACCCTAGATTCTAGTCACGGAACTCTCAGGCCCCATTAGCCAGAAACATAGCATCTCTGGGCACCCAGACCCCTGGGCCAGAGGCTGTCTGTTTCCTCTGAGTGCCTCTTGGCACTGAGATCTTAAGAGCCCCCCGGTGTGTTCTCAGCCACCTGGGCCTTGTGTAGCTGGATCTTTTCCTTCTTGGCCCATGTCTGTCCTCTGAGATGACCATGGAGGCGGGAAGAGCCTGGAGAGGCAGATGGTGGCAGAAGCGCCCCTTGCCCCTCCAGTCTTGGGCACGGGTGAAGGGCATGAAAGGCGGTGGGGTGGGCAGCACAGGGAAGCTGGGCAGCCCTTGACATTCCCAGGTGCCCTGGAGCATCACTGCATCCAGGCTTGGCTGGAATGTGAAACGGGGAGGCTGGAAGAACGCAGCTTCCTGGAGAGGCACAAGCCTTAGGGAGGAGACTTAGGACAGGAACTGGGATAAGGGATGGTCTGAAGAGAGGAGTGCTCTGTCCTCCCTTCTTGTTCCACTGGCCCTGTGCTTCCCAGAATGCTGGGGAGAGAGCTTGGTTCCATGTCTGAGGCCCTGTCCTGGACCGGAGTGCTAGAGTGCCCCCCTTCTGATAGGAGCTTCCATCCCTGAGTCTCTAAAAGGAGCCTTTGCCCTGACAACAGGGTTCTCACCCGGGTCCAGGGATGAACTGCTAAAGGTCCACGAACCCCTCTAAATGATTCAAGAGTCCATATGTACATTTTTCTGGGAAAAGAAAAGCCATAATTTTCATTAGGTTTCCAAAGAATTTCACTTTGGGGGCCGGGGGGAGATTCAGACCTAAATTCCAAATGCGTTCCTAGTGTACCCTCCACCCTGCTGAAGCCTAAGTAAAGCTCAGCATTGGGGCATGCTATGGGGACGGGGCAGGGTGGCAACGGGCTTCCCCCATTGAGGGGCTGGCCACAAGCAGGGTGATTTTCCTTAATACACACCTGCTCTCCCAAAGCCCCGGTGGCCCCCTCCAGAGTAAGGAAGAGATGCGCAGAGTTGTTCGGTCTTTGAGAAGAAAACAGATGTGCCTAATTCCTAGGCAGAGGGAGAGGGAAGCTGACCTATTGCCTGGGAGGTGACCTCCAAGCACTTGGCTGTCTTCTTGTTTGGTTCGTAACCGAGAGGTCCTGTGTCACATCCCAGTGTGTGGACATAGAGATGGGAGCTCCGAAGTGGGGAGACTCCTTAAGTCAACAGCCTGTACAGCAGAGCCAGGACATACCTGCACTCTGGGCCTTTACCTGGGAAGAGCCCTCTCCCTGATGTGACCAGGAGAGGGCCAAGACTGTCCTTCAAGCACCTGAGCAAATATATCAGTGGAGGGGCTTGCCGACACTGAGGAGCCCCGTGGGCAGGGGAGACTTCATGCTGGCCAGCGGGCAGACCGCAGGTCCTGGAGGCTCCTGAGTGGGCAGCTAGGCCCTGGGGTAGCAGCAGACCAAGGAATTAACATTCAGCACACCTGCTTGGCTTTGAACTTGTTCTTGTCTAGCCTCCTGGGGTAGACGTCATCTCCGGGACTTTACTTTCTGCATGCTCCTCACAACCACGACGTGGGTTTTCACTGGGTACTGGCACCTCTGGAGCCCAGCAGCTCTGCATCCTAACACCGTAATGTCACTTTCTTACCCTGATGACATCTGACTGGATGCTGTCACTTTGTGAGGCCTGTGCTACTTGGGAGTAGCCCTCCCTGTGCTTGATTGGATCCCTGGGTCCTGGTTGAATAGAGCAGAACCACATATTGGCAGGACGTCCGCCGCAGCTATCCAGAGTGGCCACTGGGCCTGGCTGCCCGGGAGCCCGGCTGGGGAGACAGTGGGGGCTGGTTTCCTGACAAGCTGTGGCCCCGAAGGGAGCCTTTATGGGCCGATCCTCTCTGCTCTTCGCATTTGCTCCAGAGCTTTTAGAATGTTTCCTGGATGGGGAGTCACTGCTGAACCAGCCTGGGGAGGCTGTAGCCCTTGTTGAGTTCTTGGTGACTGACACCAGCCCTGGCTCTTGTGCGGTCCTTACGTCCCCTCGGCTGGGAACCTGGGGAGGGGAAGCGGAGCCGAGGCGCAGGTGCCTCCTTTCTGTGCCATCAGCCAGCCCAGGGAGACCTCTGCAGCCACGCCTGCAGTACCTCGGGAGCCAGTATACAGGCAGCTCGCTTGCTTTGCCAGATAAGCCGAAATAAGCCATGGCCCACCAGCCCAGAAACCCCCGCTGTGTGCGAGGCTGCACTAGGCGCCACTTTCCTTTCCTGGGCTGACTCCTCTCTCGCCAGCCCTGCAGGCCTGCAGCATGCGAGCCACGTGGGCCTCTTTCTGGGTCGGGTGGAGGGGCTCTCATTCTGCGAGTGATGGTACCTAGCTCTGTGCGTGGGCCTGGAACCTTCCCCAAAGCCCTCTAGGATGGCGGGGCACGTGACACCCTCTGCCTGACCAGGCAGAGCGCTGACAAGAGCTTCCTGTGGTTCCCAGGCTCTGCCACTGCTGCCTGAACTTCCCGCGCTGGCTTGCCCTCTGCTCTGCTCCCTCAGCTGCGGCCCCCGCCATCCTGGGAACAAGCTCTGTGCCTGGAAGAGATTCCCCAGAAGCTAAGGGCACCAGAGTTCAGAGAGGAGCAGAGGGCCCAGGAGCCCCGGGTCTTCTACACTTGGGCTTCAACCTTCTTTGATGCAGAAATCCTCAGAGATCCATTTTTAATGGTAGCCCTCTCTGAGTAAAAGCTGGTCTCCTGGCAGGGTCTCAGAATTTGAGCCCCTTTCCTCTTTTTCCTTATAGAGTTAGATGTTAGTCTTCTGTTAGATTTTAATCTTTTGGGCTCAGAGGCCCTTGCTTCCCCTTGACTCTCTGCCTTTAGCCCAGAATGGAAGTAAAACCCTTCCTGTGAGGTGACCTTGGGGCATTTGCCTGGGTGTTCCTGGGAAGACAGGCCTCTGGTTTGGTGACATGTTAATATTGTGTAAAAGGAAGGAAGGAAGGAGAAAAGAATAGAGAAAAGAAAAAAAAAATCAACTGAGTAAATTCTAAAGATCTTCTTGGCTTTATTCAACAATTCATGAATCAGGCAGCATCCCATCTGTCAAACAGAAAGGAGCTCCAAAGAGCTATACAAAATAAAGGACTTTTATAGGCAAGAGAGGCCAGAACAAGTTAACAGTAGCAAAGAGTGCATTGTTTCGGACAAGGTCACCTTCCTTTGATGGCCAGCAGAGGTCTCTCAGGTAGATTACCCAACTGGTGCTGGCTAGTAATTCCAATTTGATTAGTTTAAGATTCTACTCCTGGGAGAAGTTGAAACTGTGAGTTTGGTGACTCATTTGGTGACTTGGGCATAAAGCACAATTGACTTCTATTCTGGGCCTGTTACCTTTTTAAAATTTATTTATTTATTTATTTATTTATTTATTTATTTATTTATTTTAAGCAATTGCCCCCAACCTCCCCTTTCTTAAATTTTATTTACCTATTTACTTAAGTAATCTCTACCCAGTGTGCAGCTCAAACTCATGACCCCGAGGTCGGGAGTGGCCCTTTCCTCTAACTGAGCCAGCCAGCTACCCCACAATCCCCCCACTTTTGTTCAGATTCTCAGCTTAACTGAGTGGCATGATCAAAATTTAAAACCTTAGCACCACTCCCAGCTACTGCTCAAATTCTTGGAGTTTTTGCTGTTTCTCTGTGGTAGACACAGGTCATGACGTTTTTTTGCTGAATCTCTATGGTACTCACAAGTCACAATTTCACGTTCACATTTTTTTAAGTCAGTTATCCTCTTCATTGCATTCTGATGGTCTAGTCTTAAGGAGATCATTCGCTTTGTGCTTAGCGGCTGCAAACATGCGTTTAAGAGACTGTAGTGCATGAGAGAGACTACTATGGTTATTTTAAGCAGGATACTTCCTAGTGTCTGGAGTGTGTTTTGGATCCATGGTCCCCAAGACCCAAACCGACCAAAATCAAGTAATTCAGAGAAAGCCCTCCACTGAAGGAATCATTTTTTTTTTTTTAAGTGAAGTGTCTTTTTCAATGATTTTCACGTAGCTGGGTTTCAAATTTCCCAGAAGTATCTGTCTAGGTGCGGTAAGTGGCACCGACCACAGCACGGACAGTTCCTTGTTGAGCTGCAGGCTTATCAGGGTAGAAAGGTGAAAACAAGGCACTAGATGTTCTGCCTGTAAAAGTCGGATTGTGTGAGTGACTCCTAAGGTCAGGGAGTCCATTGGGAATAGAAGGGAAATTGGTCACAGGGAGGGCCAGGGCGTCTCTAGTATCATGGACTGGTAAAGAGCTCTTTTAATTATTAAATCCAGCAATCTGAGAGATTGTCCAGCCCCCTACTCTCCCTTAGTAATGGCCTGAGAGATACGGGTGGTGGCTTTCTTTCCAGACCCGTGCCAGAGTAGAGTAAAGGAAGAGGAAAGAATTTCATTTCATGTTTAAAGAATGAAGTCTTGATCCAGCATCTTGGGTGGCAGCAGTCCACTTTGATGTCAGCTACTTCCTCGTCAGTTTGGTGTTGAGGTCTCCAGCTGCTCTATAGCTCCTAGAGTCTGAAGGGGCCCTTTTTAATTGGGAGATGGGGACCCAAGGTTCAGGTGCCTGCAGTTCGGTTGCCATCTGGGGAGTGAGGAGGACTTGGAATAGCCCTTGAGAACTGTCTTTGTTCTTAGTGATTCCAAATCAGAAGGATGGCAGAAACTAGGAAACATTAGTTTGGAGAGTCCTAGCCAGATATTTGCAAAAACTAGAAATCAGGAGCCAGTCCAGGTTATTTATAAGCAGGTATGGAGCAAAACCTCAAAGACATTTACTGCTTAGAATCTAATATCTACAAAGATGCAAACACAGTTTTTCTCTCTATAGTTATTCCTATTATTTTAAACATCAACACAATAAAATTACTTTGTTTGCTTTAAACTTACCCTGATTTTATAAGTGCGGCAAGAATAACGATTGACCATATAAGCCCTTTTAAAGACTGCTTTGCTGGAACTTTGCATAAGGAATCTCAGATTGAATTCTTATCTGAAACCAGGAAGCCAAGCCAAGGACTCCCTGTTAGATTTTACCTACAGTATCTTTAGTTTGGGTGACTTTCTCTCTTCCCAAAGTTTCCCCCAAATGTTCTGAGACTCACAGGCCTGCCAGGAATTGACCTTCTTTACTCACCTGGAAAGTTCCAGGAACCCCGTAAGCAAGGTACCAGCCCGATTTGTCAAGCAGTTCTTTAAAGCTCTTTGGCCATATCTGAGTCCATGCGTATTTCTAAAATAGGACATTCCAGTCAAAGCCTTGGTAATATAGCCAGTGTTTCCATCTGTGTCCTGTTACAAGGAGAACAGATTTTTATTGAACTTACACAAATAACCAAGTATATTACCATGAAAAGAATACCGTAGAGTTTACAAATTCTGAAGGGATCAGTAGGGAGAAAAAGTAAATGTTTCATTTTTGTTTACAAAATTATGCCCTACCAAATTGCTGTAGGTCATAGATGACTTAAGTGAAAATGTTTCCCTAAATCTTTGAAAGTAAAACACTGAGGAACTAGCAGTGTTTCACACAAAAGTTCATGTAAAATTGTAATCATCCTCAGTTCATTCAGCCCTATGTAATTAATACTAATTCTGCTTGAATCCAGTGTTTCCATTAGTTCTAGAAATTCTTCCTCAATTCAGTTTTATGGCCTTGAAGTTAATGAGAAATCTTTATTTGTTGGTGTACCTGGGGGTCTCAGCCAGTTAATCGACTGATTCCTGATTACCGTTCAGCTAATGATCCTGCTTAAGAGTCTCTCTCCCTCTCCCCCTCCCCCATTCTCTTTAAAAAAAAATGGGGGGGTGGAGGAAGAAATCTTGTCATAGTCCTTTCTACGAACACTTCTGTGAAGGCATCAGAATAAAATAACTCTTTGTAAGTGACAGAAGACTTAAAATTGTCCAGAGTTAAAGATTAGATGAGCGTTCGTTGTAATGGAAATAACCGGAGATGTGGTTATTTTGTGATATTCACCATTTAAGATAACAGCTAGAATTATGACTGATAATTTTGCATTGGGACATATCAGAACCTAAGAAGGTTTAGTATCACTGAATTGATAATGCTGCCCATGATGATGTAATACAACAAATAAGCCTAAATTGGGAACATCTCTCTCATTTTTAGGATTCAGGGATCCTCTGAAAAATCCCAAAGTTACTTCTAGGTCAAGAAGACTTCATTTGGGGGGCACCTGGGTGGCTTAGTGGGTTAAGCCTCTGCCTTGGGCTGAGGTCTGAGAAGGCCTAGATAAGAGGTACAGAGAAGACCAGGTAGACCGTTTACATCACGGAGGCTCAGGGAAAGCAAGTAAAGGCCTCCAAGAAAGACTTTTGTTTCCCAAGGCCAAAATTTTCATTATACTTAGAAGGCTTTAAAGAGATATGGGGGTGGGTTTGATGTTGGTTAAAAAAAAGAAAAAAGAGTGCTGTGAAGTGTGTAAACCTGGCGATTCACAGACCTGTACCCCTGGGGATAAAAATACATTATATGTTTATTAAAAAAAAAAATTTGGAAGGGGAGGCGAACCATAAGAGACTATGGACTCTGAAAACCTGAGGGTTTTGAAGGGGCAGGGGTGGGAGGTTGGGGGAACAGGTGGTGGGTAATAAGGAGGGCACATTTTGCATGGAGCACTGGGTGTTGTGCAAAAAGAATGAATACTGTTACGCTGAAAAAATAAATAAATTGGGGAAAAAAATATATATATATATACACACACACACACATCCGTATGTATGTGTGTGTATATATATGTATATTCTATATGTATATAGAATGTTTATACACATATATTGGGTGCATTTGTGTATAATATCAGATGGGAGAGAAGGGGAAAGTTATGTTCATTGAAAGGAAAAAAAAAAAAGAAAAAAGAAGAAAGAAATGGACTTCAGATTGCTTCTGGAGCCGAATCTCTTGTTTTGTGAAGATTTATAAGATGTGGACAGTTGCGGGGCGACTGGGTGGCTCAATGGTTTAAGCCGCTGCCTTCGGCTCGGGTCGTGATCTCAGGGTCCTGGGATCGAGTCCCGCATCGGGCTCTCTGCTCAGTGGGGAGCCTGCTTCCCTCTCTCTCTCTGCCTGCCTCTCTATCTACTTGTGATCTCTCTGTCAAATAAATAAATAAAATCTTTTAAAAAAAAAAGATGTGGACAGTTGCTTTAATTCCTCAAAGAACTGGGTTGCAACTTAAATGATATCCTAAGTTGGTTGACCTATCCAACTGCATTATCCTCAGTTTGCTTCTTTATATCAGGGAGGAGCTTTCCAACTGAGATGGAAATCAAAATATTCCTGTTTTCTGGATTTGGAACTGTTCTTCTGTGGAATGTTTTAATAAATCCTTTCACAGAGACTTCAGATGCTGTTTTGTCTGGGTACATGGTTTCATTTAGCTTAGGGAAGAAGGCCTAAGAAAACTTCCTATCAGGCTCTGATTATCAGCTTCTAGTCTGGCCAACTTCTGACCACAGAGCTATTTAAAAACTCCTTCTAAATGTCTTGTCACTTTTCAACCAGGACATACAGTAGATGTTTCTGGTAGTAGTGAATAGCCCCCCTTCAGTGTAAGAGGGGACCCTACGGGGGTATAAAAGGATACTTACTATTTCCCAAGATCCAGAGTTACTCTAAGATAGTCAAAGGAAAGAACCAGCAACCTGCATGTCCTATTCAGACAGAAAAGCAAGCCAGATTCTTAAGACACAAGACAAGCAAGAAAGCAGTAGCTGTCCCTGAGAAAGAAAGGATCAAGAACCAGTGTGTTTGGGTTTGGAAAGAAAAGGACAGCATGACATTTTATTTTTGCCTTTGGGATAATGAGGCATTGCTGACGGCGATTCAGGAGAGGTGTGCATTCTCACTTGTCTCTTGCTTCTACCAGTTTTCCCAGAATCCCCTCTGTAGTCTCTGGTATCTACGAGAGTTTGGCAAGATTTTTTGTTAATTTTAATTTTAGTTTTTCTTGGCTGTTTAAGGGAATAACATAGCACTTTATCAGAAAATCCCTCAGAATCCCACCAACTCTGGGAGGAGCCCATATGGTGGGGGGGAATCACCTTCAAAGGCAGATATGGGGGTATTCAAGTTGATATTGAAGGATTTAACCAGAACCTTTGAGGAGAAATTTTTTTATAATGGCCCAGTTGCTTACAAATGATATGCTGATGTCTGGGCAAGTGTTTTGATGTTGTACTCCTAGGAGAGTGTGAAGGGGAGGCCTATGTATTGTTTTAGGTATCTTTTGTATCTTTAATCTTTCATTAGCCTTTGCAAAAAAACTGCAATAAAACTGTTTTGGAATCTTGAAGCCTTTGGAAGCTTTTGCATACCAATTAAAATAGTTACTCCATTCTGTTTGCTTGATTTAGAACCCTTGCTTTTCAGTCTACTTCTTAAATAAATGATCTTGTCTAATTGGAATATTCCCATATTGGCCATCGTAAATCTAGGTTATCTTTAGCAAGATTTTGCATTTTTGTAGATATCTATAGCTTCTGGGACTATAGTTTATAGCCATAAAATAAGTAGATCTGCTAAAAGTTTTTGTGCTGAACTCCGGATTTTTTTTTTAAGATTTTTTTTTTTTTTTTTGACAGAGAGAGAGAGAGAGAGCGCATGCGCGCCAACAAGAGCCAGGCCGGGAGGGGCAGAGGGAGATGCACACTCCCCACTGAGCAGGGAACCCCCTCAGTCCCAGAACCCTGAGATCATGAACTGACCCGAAGACAGACGCTTAACCAACTGATAACCACCCAGACACCCTCAACTCTAGAATTTAAAGATCCTATTTCTTCTAGCTAAGCCTGTGAGTCTCCCAGAGCCAAATGAATACCTAAAGGGCTATGCTGTTAGGAATTCTGTGATGTTTTACAGTGTACCTTATTGCATGGAAATTTTTTGAGGTTGGCAGGTAACCCAGTGTCACCGTAGTGTCCATTGTATGACCAGGTTACACTAACAAAGGAGTCTCAGGGTTAGCTGGCAAACACTCTAATGGCTTTTAATGCTGGGCCTGTGCCCGTCAGTTTTGTAGGTTTTGGCTTCTGAGTGTCTCATCCGCAATAGCCTTTACCTTGTGTGCACCTTAACCAGCAGGAACTGCGATGTGACTAACCAGAGAAAGGCTTTACACCACCAGCAGTTCTCACTGTGGAGCTGGGCACTCAGGGAAGTACTGAACCAGCAGACCCCAGAGAATGGGAGCCGTGGCCCGGGATTCCCAACAAATGGGGAACTGCGGACTGAAGTAGCTACAGTTCCCAGCATGGTCTAGTCAAGTGGGGACCATAGAAAGCCCGTTAAATCGAGCTCAATGCCAAGAGAGCAGAGCTCAGAACCAGGAGGAACTTCCTGTGGCCCTCAGAAATGGTGAGAAAGACAGAGACCTCAGAGGGTTTGCGCATACCACAGCTAGCTGTTTCTCATTGCCCTCAAAGCTGTCTGAAGTTTCCTGTAGGTCCCACCACTGCCACCAACCTTGAAAAAAGAAAATTCAACTGAGGAAGTTTTAAAGATCTTATTGGCTTTATTCAGTGATTCAGCATCCCCCCATGTAGCAGAGAGAAAGGAGCTCTGAGGAGCTGTGCGAAGTGAAAGACTTATAGCAGAAGAGGGTGGGACAAGGAAGTTCTTGGCAAAGTGCATTATTTCAGGCAAGGTCACCTTCCTTTGGGGGACAGCAGGGGTCTGTCAGGCAGATTACCTCACCAGTCCTGATCAGGTGGCTTCAGGTTGATGCGAGTTTAAGATTCCACTCCTGGGAGAGGTTGCAACTATAATTCTGTAATTTAGATGTCACGTCTGAGTTTATTGAGTGGACTTAGCATGAGTGACTCCCATTTGCGCCTTATCTCTTTTTAAAACAATGTCTAAGTCTCACCACCCCCCCCCCCCCCCCCCCCCCCCCCGGGCAGTCCCAGAGGTGAGGACTCAGCCTCAGGCCACATGCCCCACCTGACCTCCCTGCCTTCAGCTGACTTGGCCATTCCTTGTGACTCAGGGACAAGGATGGCTTCCTCTTCTCAGTGATCACCTCGGGATTTTGTTTCTTTGATTCTTTGGATAATTTTGATTTACCATTATTTGATTTAAAAAGCCCTCCCTTTCCGTGTATTCATTTTCCAGCCTTCTTTTCTTTCAGGTCTTGCCCCTCTCCACCTTCTCCTGCTGTGTGGCTGTGTGACGTTACTCGCCCTTCCTTCGCCTGCTTCGCTCCCATCTCCGCTCGGTCTCCAGCCGTAGATGGCCTGATGACGCGCCGGCCTTTTCACACGAAATCAACTTGCTTTGTTTTTGTTTTAATTTGGTTTTGATTCTTTTTACTCTTGGCAGAACCGATATTAATTCATGGGCCTTTTTCTTGCTAAATTTTGGATGCCCTGGGGTAGGGTTGCATCATGATCTGCTGAGGAATGAATGCCAGGAGCACGGAGGCTGTCGCCCTCTGAGGTGGCGGTTGCCTTCCGATCATGTCTGTGGCTCAGGAGAGGGTGCCAGGCAACGAGCTGTGTGGTTGCCAAGCGTGTCAACAGATCGCGCAGGGACTTCCAGTGTGGGGGGCAGAGGTCAAGGATAGGCCTGGGGAAAGGGAAGGCCCCGGCCCCTGAGCTGCTGCCAGCCCCTGCATGGCTTCCCCCTCCACGGTGGTGGGACAGGGAGCTTGGGGAGGGGAGTCAGGTGGACTGGGCCATCGTGCTGTGCGCACAGCCTATGCGCCGTGTGGGAGGGGAGGCCCAGGGAGGGCTGGGGTGGGCCAGGCATGGCAGTGTGGGCTGAAGGGGCTCCGCTGCAACTCAACACCAAGCCCGCCTCAGGCTGGGAGGGGGGCCCTGTCTCCCCCTCAGCAGCCTCGTGTCCTCTATTGCAGGAGGTCCCAAGTCATTGAGAAGTTTGAGGCCTTGGACATTGAGAAGGCAGAGCACATGGAGACGAACTTGTCAGCTGGGCCCTCACCATCAAGTGACACTCGCCAGGGTCGCAGTGAGAAGAGGGCGTTTCCCCGGAAACGGGTGAGCGCCTGGGGTCCGGGGCTGACGCTGAGGCCCAGACAGTGGCGTGTGCGGCCGTGGGGCATGGTCAGCACGTGGCCCCACACCTCCTCACAGGCCCCCTCCCAAACACACACCTGGACGCACTGCTGCTGGGCTTCCCGCTCTCGTTGCGTAGTCGTTGGCTCATGTTTCCTCTCCTCCAGTGAGTGACTTTCTTGAGGGCAAGGCCTGTCTTCTGCATCTTCCTGTCAGAACTTCATCCATTTCTGCTCAATGCTAGTCTGACGAGCCTTAGATCCCAGGTCTTAGCTAGAGCTGCTCTCTTCCTCTCTGAGGCAGCCCAGCCATGAGGCTGAGCACCTTCCTTCCTCTTTCTTTCGAGTGGCAGCCATAGCACTTGCTTCTCTACTTAGTCCCTGGGCAGCTCCCTCTTCTGAACCCTCCTCCTCCTCCTGGGCAGCCCACCCGCCTCTTGTGGCCCTGCTGTGTCCGGGTTCATCTTCCTCTCCACCTTCTCCTTGGGTTCATGAGGTGTTTTGCTGCTGGCTGCCACAGAGTCTGGGGCTCTTTCTTCTGTGATCCCCAAGCAGCCAGGGAACGGAGGTGCCACCAGGAGAGTGATGGTGGCAAGTGCATCTGAAAGAAAAGGCTGCTTCAACAGCTAGCACGTCTTTGAACCCGCCGTGTGAAGCGGGAGGTGCTGGACGAGGAGTCCCAGGACGCTGGCTCCGGTCCCCATGCTGGCCCAGACTTGCCATGGGACCCCAGACACAGTGCTCTCGTCCTCGCTTGGGAACAGTCTTGACCCTCCCGCAGCTCTGGCTGCTGGTTTCCCTGTGCCCCGACGGAGTGTACTGGCATGTACTGACTGGTGGCTGCTCTCTGCCACAGGACCTCCCCAGCGAAGCCCCCACAGCGCATCTCCCGGACACCTCGGCCTCCCCCCTGTCTCCACACCAAAGAGCCAAGTCACTGGACAGGAGGTCCACGGAGTCCTTCCTGACGGTGAGCCCAGGCGCCCGTGCACCGAGGCCTGGAGACGATGCTCCTGCTGCTTCTGTCACTTGGGGTCACTGTCTGCTTATGTCCGTGCGTCCATGCTGGCTGTCCCCTCTGCATTGGCCTTTGTGTCTGTGCATGGGAAGCAGATGCTGTGTTTCTTTCCCCTTTCTGGACTCCACGGGCATCCTGAGCTCTGAAGTCCCTGGTGGAGGAGGCCACTTGGTCAAGACAGCAAGATCTGACTTCGGGAAACCAGGGCCACAGCAGGGAACCTCGGTTCTTGTTTTGGGTGCTTGTTTCAGCCACATTTTGCAGGCAGGAGCCCCCTCTTGCTGGGAGCCCTTGCCTTGTTTGTGGTGTTTTCACCACAGGAGGAGAAAGGCCTTGGCCCTAGGTCCTTTGAGCTACAGCAGTAGGGGTGCGGGTGGGGCGTGGTCAGATAGGAGCATCGCTCCCTTGGAGAGCTGAGAGCAGCCGGCCAGAGGCCCTGGGAGTGGAGGACAGCTGCTCACAGGGTGACCTGGGGTCCATGGTGGGTGCCACTTCTACCCCTAGGGAGTGGAGCCACCACCCACACAGTGACATGAGCCTGAGCAGGGGCAGGAGGGCTTCTTACCTGGAGGAGGTTTGTTTTTTTCTTGAGTCTGGGTTTGGCTCAGAGATTTGGAACAGAGACTCCCAGAACATGGGTTGCTCGTGGTGGTCCTGCCACTGTACACCTGTTCTCATAATAACTCCTGAGTCCTTCAGGTGCAGAAAGACGTCCCAGCCTGTTTCTGGCTGAGACAGCGGTAGGGATAGTGGAGGGCAAGCACACGGGGCGAGGGGAAGGGTGCTCCACATCTCTTCAGGCGCTGGCTTTGCAGGTGTCCAGGCATGAAACACAGGCCAGGCCCTGATGTGCTGCAGGTCATCCGCGGGCGCCTCCTCCTGCGGCTCAGCAGGCCCAGGGACGTGGGTGCAGGAGACCCCAGCAGGACAGCGTCCTCTGCTTTCCCGTCCGCTGTCCGGGCCTTGCATCTTGCCAGGAAATGGAGCCTAAAGCCCATCCTGTTGGATATGTAGCCTCCAGGCCTCCGCAGGCTTGCTGCTACTCCCTTGCTCAGCACTGTACGTGGACTCTGTTCTTCAGGCTTCCTTTCTCAGTCTTTCCGTGGCTTCTGTGAGAACTTCTGATTTCTTCTTTTAGGGTTCACTGCAGATTTTCCCCTTCGTGGGAAACACTAACTGACCCTCCCTCTGAGCTATTCTGTGTTGCCAGGCAGCCGCCGTGGACATGACCAGGGCTTCCCTCAGAGCGTCCAGGCCACCCAGCTGCTCCCAGGGCGCTGGGGCCGTGCCCTTCCCCTTCCCTCTTCGTCAGCCCGCCAAGCCCGGCATCTCGTCCTGTGATGACGCGTGGGTCTGTAGAGTGTTTGCGGTCAGGCGGAGAAAACCCTCTCCCTGCTGCCCACCATCTGGACAGAAATGTCTGTGCCTCAGCCACCCTTTCCACATGACGGGGTATCAGTGTGCTTTCTTCTGAACTCTTCTTCTCCCTTTCCTAGCCCGACCTGCTGAATTTCAAGAAAGGCTGGCTGACCAAGCAGTACGAAGACGGCCAGGTGAGCACTCGGGGCTGCCGGGCCCCTGACGCGCTTCAGAGCGGGTTCGAGGGCTCCCCGGCCTTACCCCCGCCAGGTGTGGGAACACCGGCTCCATCCGCCAGAGCCAGCGCGGCCTCTTGTCTGCTGGGCCAGGACGGCGGTATGGCCGAGACCCCCATCTCCTCAGGGAAGTGGAGGTGCAGAGCCTCCCCAGCCTCAGTTCTGCAGTGGGGGGCAGGGGTCCCTCGAGAAGGCTGCCCTCCTGCACCCCACAAGGGCCCCAGCCTCAGGCCAGGGGAGCGTCCTCCAACTCTAGCTCCCTACCTGCTACTCTTTTCTCAAAGTTCCCCGGGAGCCCAGGCTTCCCAGGAAGCCTCTGGTTGTGTGGTTGGCTTGGGGTTGCTTACAAGGCAGGACGAGTGGACAGCAGCCAAGGGCTTCTAGACTCTACCAAAGCCTCCAGCTCTGATGCAGTCTTGGGAGGAGCCGGTGCGGTGCATTCTGGCCTTCAGACTCAAGCGGAGAGAGCCCTCTGCAGCCGGGCCTGCCAGCCCCACCTCAACCCTGCTTGGGGCTGGAAGGCCAGGCCTCTAAGAAGGCATGAAGGGGAGCCTGCCAGCCCATACCGAGAGAGGCCCCGAAAGCCCGCCCTTCCGAGCTCCCTTCTGTGCTTCCTGAGTGACTGTGCCGAAACATCCTCTTTTTCTCTCTCCTCCATATCAATCCCCCTGGCCTTGTCTGAAGACTCAAGTCTCCCTCCTTGCTACTCATAGCGAAGACTTGGGAAGCTAGCTGGCTGGTTTGGTCCTGCTGGCTGCAGGTGGGCGCGCCCCTCTGGTTAGCCACCAGTGGTTGTTAGCCAACAGTGATGTATGTCTATTATTCCTCAACAAAAATGGAAAAAAAGAAAAGAAATGTGTCTTAAAATACATCTCTCTTTTCCAGTCTGTATCTATGTAAGGTTGGACTGTCTGCATATACAGTTGACCCCTGAAGAGACACAGGGATTGGGGGTGCCGTCCTCTTCTGCAGTCAAAAACCTGCATATAACTTTTGACTCCCTCCAAAATGCAACTAAGAGCCTACTGTTGATCACAAGCCTTAACGTTTGCATGTTACGTGTATCGTGTACTGTATTCTTAGAATAAAGTAAGCTAGAGAAAAGGCCATTAAGAAAATCATAAGGAAGAGAAAATACATTTACAGTACTGTACTACATCAAAAAAAAATCCATGTGTAACCTGGACCACGCAATTCAAACCCATATTGTTCAAGGGTCAACCGTGCTTCACTCAAAATGGTATATTGTATAGGATGAGCGTAGCCATAGATGTGAGAATCCAGCTGTCCTTGGAAGCCAAGCATTTAGAGAAAGATTTGCAAAAATACCTTGCTGATTTTTTAGAATATTTTTTGTGAAGAAATAAAATGGATCATTGTGTTCTTAAATGAGCAAATATATTTTACCTTTTTCTACCTTATTTCTAATATGCTGAATATCATCAATAGATAAAAGCCACATAATAAAAACTCTTTGGGGTCCTCAATTTTTAAGAATAAAAGAGAGTCCAAGCATCGGGTTGCAGAACCACTGGCATGGGCCATGTCTGGCAGGATGGGGACGTGGCATGGATGCTTCCATGCAGCAAGGATAGGCGGAATCCTCACTCATCAGCGTATACGGCTATGAGCATAAAGCTAATGTGGAAATCGCTTGTCCGGGTGTTGACTTTTCCTTTCTCTTTATAGGCGGCTGACTTGGATGGGGAAATTGACTTGTCTCCATGTTACGACGTCACCGAGTATCCAGTCCAGAGAAACTATGGCTTCCAGATACATGTGAGCCCGGGGTGGAGTTAGGGGACCGGCTGGGCGCGGAGATGGGGGACATGGGCTCCTGCGGAAACATTTCTCCAAGAACCTGATGTCCTGGTCCGGGGACACTTGTGCACAAGCCTGACTCCTAAATTTTATTGACCAAACCCAGGGGAGACCAGGGTTCAGACCCAAAGGTCGATGATTTTATCACAAGGAGAATTCCAGGCGGCAGCCCACTGGGCTACTGGTCGTGGCAGTCCCTCCGTGCAGGGCAAGTGTGCAGACACCAAGGCCCGGTTGGAGATGGCACTGCTGGCCCGGCACCAGGGTCAGGACATGAGCTTGGTGGCCCATGCTGCCCCGCTGTGATGCTCTTCTGCCCTTGTCCCTACAGGAGGAACAGACATGCTTGGTAAGCCAGCGTGTCAGACAGTGGTGGAGTCTGGCTTTCCAGGCCTGTGCAGACACCCCCTTCCCCCCTACCTCTCCATTTTAAAGAGCAGGTCTCTCTGGGTAGGGCATCCCAGGAGTAAGAAGTGTTTTCTCATTAAGTCCGGAGCTGCCCGGAAGAGGCAGAGAATGGCACCGTGCTGTCGGGCCCGCAGCTCCAAGCTGCCGGCACATCCCGGGCCTTCCCACAACCCAGGCTCGAGGATGAGGCCCCAGGGGTGGCCCTAGGGGAGGAGCATGGCAGCGGCAGCCCCCAGAGAGAAGAGAGCGTGGGCTCTCTGAAACCGGAGGTGCCGGACAGGGAGGGACATCCTCTGAGCACAGCAAAACCTGACCAGGGAGTTCCTGGTGTCAAAAGGCAAAGGATCCGGTTCTCCACGATTCAGTGCCAAAAATACACGCACCCCGATGGGTCCGAGAAGACCTGGACCAGCAGCACGTCCTCTGACACCAGCCAGGACCGCTCGCCCTCAGAGGAGAGCATGTCGTCAGAGGCCACCCCCAGCTCTCTCCCTGTGACCAGCGACTCCGACACGTATCTCTCCATAATACACTCCCTGGAGACCAAGCTCTACATCACGGAGGAGAAGCTCAAGGATGTGACAGTGAAGCTGGAGAGCCAACAGGGCCAGAGCCAGGAGGCCCTGCTTGCGCTGCACCAACAGTGGGCCGGCACCGAGGCGCGGCAGCCTGCTGCAGGTCGGAGTGCTGGCCACCCAGCTGCAGCAGGAGAGACAGCTGAGGGCCCTGCTCGTCGACAGTCATGTCGGGGAGCTCGGGGACTTCCAGGTGAAAACAGCCAGGCCCTGGCTTGCTTAGAAAACTGCAGAGAACAGCTGCAATCCCTGCCAGCGGCCAGCCCAGAGGATGCGCAGGATGTGGGTGTGGGCCCCCGGCCAGCGTGGAGGGCGCGCTCGTCAGCGCTATACAGGGCCCGAGCCCCTGGCCAACTCCTGTGGACAGTGCGGCCCAGACCCAGCCAGAGGAAGCTCATTTCGTGGAGCTAGGGAAGGCGCTCTCACAGCCGCTGCTCCATCCCGAACTGACCGAGCAGGACCAGCTGAAGCTACTTTCCCATCAGATAGCTCTGGAAGCCTCACTGATAAACCAAATAGCGGACTCCTTAAAAAACACAACATCGGATATCTCACGCGTTCTCTACGAGATTTCTCAGTTGGCAAAGTGGCCTGTGGAACCTAAAGTGCTGCTCTCTGTCCTGGGGCCCCAGCGGACACCTGGGCTAAGAAGGTGCTGGTGGATGGCGAATTCTGGAGCCAGGTCAAGTCCCTGAGTAATCACCTGGGAACGCTGGGCAGAGAGGCCTCCGGCGCCATGGGAGGCGGGCAGCAGAGCGTCCCACCAGCCCTGGTCCCTGCCCTGGCCGATGCCACATGGGTCAGGACAGAGCTCAGCTTCGTGCTGCAGGTGGTGAGGGAGTCGTTCGAGGAGACCCTCCAGGGCACCCAGGTGGCCCTGCGGCAGCACAAGCGCGTGCTAGGGGACATCCTGGGAGCCTACCGGACCCCTGACTTTGAGAGAGTGATGCAGCGGGTCTCAGAAGCCCTCAAGCTTCCCGCAGGCATTGGAGGAGGCATACAGGCATCCTGGCACCCGAGCCCATTAGGAGAAGTACTGACTCCTCAGGAAGCTGCCAGTTCCTGGGAGCCCTTCTACATGTCCGACCAGAGCTCTGGAGCCCTTGTTGCTATTCAGGAAGAACTCGCCCTGCAGCTCAAAGATAAGGCCAGCCTCTTGGGGGAGATATCTGCCGCTTTAACCTCACTTCCCCCTGTGGAGTCGGTCAGAGATTGTCAGAAGCTTCTCCAGGCGTCCCAAAATTTCTCCTATAACACTTACCTGGGAGGCCTCGGTCAGTATTCTTCATTATTAGTTCAGGATGCAATTATTCAGGCACAGGTGTGTTACACAGCCTGCAAAATCCGGCTGGAATATGAAAAAGAGCTCCGGTGCTAAAAGGAGTCTTGGCAGGGCACGGGGGCCTCCTGTCTGGAGCACGAGCAGGCAGTTGGGGCCCTGAGGGAGGAGTACGAGGACCTTCTCTGGAAGCAGAAGAGGGAGTACCTGGAACTGATTGCCATTGTTGAGAGAGAAAATGCCGAGCTCAAGGCTAAGGTCACCCAGCTGGGCCATCAGCAGAGGCGTCTGGAAGAAGTGGAAAGCAAGCACAGTGAGAACTTGTTCGCCCTGCAGGGGTGGTACGAGGAAGAGATCAGGTGTGTGGTGGAGCAGCTGAACCGAGCCGGAGACACGCTGCAGGCCGAGCACAGCAGGGTCCTGAGCCAGCTGGATGCCTCGGTCAGAGACCGGCAGGACATGGAGCGGCACCACGTGGAGCAGATGCAGAGCCTGGAGGACAAGTTCCAGCTCAAGATCAAAGAGCTGCAGACCATCCACGAGGAGGAGCTGCGGACCTTGCAGGAGCACTACGCACAAAGCTTGCGGGGCCTGCAGGAGGCCCTGCGCCACTACCAGCACCAGCTGCCCGAAGCCCCGCCGGCCCCCGGGCCCCCGAGCAGCCCCCACCAGTGCTCCTCCTCCAGCTGGCCCGCCAGCCAGCCCCAGGGGGCCCCGCAGGCCACCAAGGGAGAGGCCGACTCCATGACGGGCTGAGGGATCGCATCCAGGAGCTGGAGGCCCAGATGGACATCATGCAGGAGGGGCTGGAGCACAAGGACCTGGAGGGCGATGCGGCCACACTAAGGGAGAAGTACCAGAAGGACTTTGAGAACCTTAAGGTTCTGCAGCATCATTTGATTTTCAAGGCAGTGGAGGGGCAGGCATTGCTCTGCTGTAGGGGGGTGGCAGGGTCTGGCAGACAGGGCTCTCGGGTAGAGCCGAGACACGGTTCTCGGCTCTAAGTTACTGTGCAAGCAGAGTCAGGTTGATACTGTCCCTCCCCTGACTCCTCGCTGGCGTGGTGTGGTCTCAGAGCAGGGTCCAGGTGAGGTCTAGCCTCCTGTTCAACAGCCACCCCACCCCCAAGGAGGACTGCTGGAAGGAGAACAGGAGCACCATGAGAGAGGGAGCATGGTCACCCCCCATTACCCCTCTGCCTGTCCCTCCCAGTGCCTCCAGCAGAGGAAGCCTTTGCTGTTCTGTCCCAGCCTCGCCCTCTCTTCTACCCCCAAAGAACTCACTCCAGGCCAGTATAGATGCAGACCTGGGAAGAACCCAGGAGAGACAGGCCAGAGGCTCCCTTAGAGAGCTATCTCCTGACTGCCCTAAGAGGGCAGAGTTGGGGCTCCCAAAAGATGGGGATATTTGCAAGACATTGTCAAGGGTTACTCTCCTGTCCAACTTCCTGTGGGGAACTGGCATTTAATGGTCACTCTGTGGAGGAAGGGCTTTCCTCCTGAGCATGCCTCTCGGCCACTGGTACTCCTTCCCTGGGGGCGGTGAGAAATGCCCTGTCCCCAGTAACTATCCCCTGCACTCCTTCCCCGGTTCGCACTCCGCCTCATTAGGCGGAATACCCAGGCCCTAGTATGTACCCAAGCTCCTGGAGGCCGAGGGCTGTGTGGGCCAGTCCAGGTTCTCATCCAGCCCCTTCAGAGCTAGAGAGGCCTGCCTGTGTGCATGCTGCCTGGCTGCCCAGAACTTCCCCGCAGCTTCTCGACATTCACCTCTTGAACTCAGCACCGTCCCTTGCTGCGGCACAGTAAATGGCCAGGCCCCTCAAAAGCTCTCCATCCCCAGTCAGGCCCTGCTCCAGTGGTGCCTCAGTCTGTCCGTGCACAGAGCAGGCCCCGGGTTTTGGGCAGCTGCTCGGCTACTCCTGCCAGACGGGGCGCTACTAATGCTGCTCTCCAGCGGGACGCCCACGCTGCTGTTTTCTGTCGCTCTGAAAGCAGAGGACGGACATGCTGGGAGTCAGCAGCCGTGTCTTCTTTACCTCTGGGCGACGACGCGGCCCACTGGCCAGAGCCGAGCCGTGTGGTCATCAGCAAGCTCTCGGACGGCCAAGAGCCCATTCTCACTGTTCTTTTCCCAAGTCAGAACCTTTTGAAAATGGTTAGGAATTGTGAGACTTCAAGAGCTGTTTTCTAGAACTGCACGAATGGTGCCCCCACGGTGACCTGTGCACGTGAGCGCAGCACTCAGATGGGCCAGGCCCACCTTGAAAAGGAACTCACACAAACACTGGCCCCCAGTGCCCTCCCAACAGAGCATCCCACTGCTTCCCGTGACACCACGGAGGTCTGTGTGGCCAGGGACCCGGGCACAGACACGCCTTGGTCTCCCTGAGAGCTGAGTGCTCCCTGCCCTCCAGTGAACGGCTTCGTCTCTGCTCCACAGAGCCCCTGGGTGGTGAGGCAGTCTCAGCCCCCGTGTCAGTCAGCGGGGCAGAGATAAGGCCCACACTGGTGGCCTGGTGTGATTAGTTAGCAAGAAACTGGTTTGGGGGCTTCTGATCGCCTGTCTCTGGGGGCTGCGCTGCTGCTGCGCTCTGTGCCTCCTCTGTCATGTGCCTGTGAGTGTCCGGCCCGTCCGTTTTGTTCTCATTGCGGCCCTAGAGACCCAGCAATTACAGTTAGCGCTCTCAAGGGCCTCTGACCAGTAGCTGGGACTAGGTGCTGTTTTGCCCGGGGTTGGGGAGACCAGTGTCTTGGCTGACAGCCCCTCTCTGACCACTGCAGGCTGCCACCTTCCCTGACGACTCTGCACAGTAGCCATCGAGGAACTGGGCCGGGAATACCGACTTAAAAATCTGAATGTTTTTCTGGATGAATGATTTTAACGTGTGTGCTGTCCAAGGAAGCAGCTGGGTTTTAAAGCTTATTCAGTGTTTGTGTAGGAAGAATTTTCACCCTTAACTTTCAGTATTCTAAAGCCATCCAATCAAATTAAACCCTGAAAGACCAACTAGCTGTGTGCTAACCGTGAACGAAAGCATGCAGAAGGGAAGATGAGGGGCTCGGACGGCCTGAGGGCTAGGAGCCACAGCCCCAGGACTCCTCCAGCTGTCCTGTGCAGCAGTGAGAGGAGGCCGGCGGCTTCCAGGTGGGAGCTGCCCAGGAGAAGGAATGCCCGGTTAGTGGTGGACGACAGTTAAGACCATTGGCCCAGTCGCAGCCAGTCTGTTTGAGTGAAGGCCAGACTGTTCGAAAACCTTGAATGGAGTATCTCAGACAGGCCCATCAGTTACAGTGGGGGCTCAGACCAGGACACCCACGTGTGGTGATTTGATTTCTTACCCTTTCTTGAATCCAGGTGCAAGAAGACTGAGCAAGTAGCATAGGTCGGGAGGGAGGAGCTCCCCACCCCACTTTGCATTTGGAATGTAACCTGGCCATTCTCCATACTCTTCTGGTTTTTCAAAAATCACTGAAAGGCCTGATCCCTACTTTGGAAGAGATGTGGCAAGGGATTTATATACAATTGTGCCTCTGTGCACAGAACAGCTACACGTACGCCTTCACAGCTATGACACAGTCCCCTGCCCCTTTGGTCAGAGAACTCTAAGCCAGGCCTGGGTTTCTCAACCAACCCTAAACCAATGTGTAGGTAATAATCCAGCCTGCAGTGTAACACGGCACGGATGAGTGTGGAGAGCGGTTCTGCTGTGTATCTCTTTTCAGTTAGTTAATTAGCGCCCTTGTTTGTATTCCTTGAAAAAGGAAGAAGGAAGGTGCAGGCTGGAAGAGAAGAGATCATGTAGCCTAATCTGATTCCCTCAGTGGATGCCAGGTGAAGGTGGCCAGCTGGTTAGTGGCAGGGCCTGGCCACCGGGATACCTGTCATTCACAGGATGGTGTCGGCTCCCTCTGAGAGTCAAGAAAGATGCATTTATGAAATGCCCGATTTGGTGCTGAAAGCTTCTTGCTGTGTAACTCAAACCAGACCCAGCCAGCCTCTGTATGTTTACTCTCTTCTCGCTCCCTCTGGTAAGTCCCGCCTAGCCGTAATTCTGTAAAGGCCCGGGATCGGCTATTTTTAAATTCCAGTGCAGCCGCTTCCCACCCACAGTACGGACTTTCCACGGATTCAGAACAATCACCCCAATAAGGTGTAAACTGTCTTTCCCAAATGCTCCGGTAGCATTAAAATACCCAGTAGCGTCAGTGAGCGTCTGCAGACGGCCATCGGATAGCCTCGCTGGCTCCGTGCTCAGTGTCAGTGCTGTCTGGCCAGGGAGCCTCGAGGGGCCGGGCTGCTGGCTTCGTGATAAACAGAACACCCATCGCAGGAGTAAAGAAAAAAATCCATGGAGTCCCTTTTGCATCTTACAGGCCACGTGCGAGCGAGGGTTTGCAGCCATGGAAGAAACGCACCAGAAGAAGATTGAGGACCTGCAGAGGCAGCACCAGCGGGAGCTGGAGAGGCTTCGAGAGGAGAAGGATCGCCTCCTAGCCGAGGAGACGGCGGCCACTATCTCAGGTGGGAGTCAGTCTGGGCGATGGCAGGCTTCCCGAGCTGACCGCACCGTTGGGCTGTGAGCCACCTTGGCGCTGCCTCTTGGCTGAGGTTGCAGCTTGGTTATCCAACACTAGCCTGTGACGGTTCCTTCCAAGGGAGAGGCTGCTTTTAGGAGCCCTCTGAGAGCTTGCGAGCCCGGGCCCGGCACCCCCAGCTACACCTGAAGGGCCGTCCCCAGCCGCACTAGTCCCGTAGGTGCCATTACCTCGGACCACATAAGACCACCTCCGCCTGCGGTGCCGAGGACATCAACACAGCGTTGCTGCCGCTCCTGCCTGGTGACAGACTTGGCCGCCGAGCCGATGCGCTCTGCCCCAAGCAAGCCTGGTGCCTTTGGTTGTGTGTTACCCTCCCGTTCTGTGATGGTGCTTTATGGTGCTGGCATTTCGGGGTGAGGAACAAAACCTACCAGCCTGAAAGCTTGCTTGTTTTATAAACTTGTGCGTGATTTTAACGTTGACATTTATTTCATCAGTTTGGCTTGCTTCTAACATTAAAAAAAAAAAAAAGTACCTGCATCTCTTTTGTGGTGGGAGTTCCCCAGGAATTCCTTGACTGGTGTCTGGTGAAATTCGGTCTGGGAGAGGCCAGCCTGACCACTCGTGGACTTCGCATTAACAATGGGCAGACATACTCTTCTGCCCATCTTGCCTTCCCACCCCCCCGCCCCGCCTCGAGCCTCTTGTGCTGATGGCCATGTCCTTGCCTACAGCCATTGAAGCCATGAAGAATGCCCACCGGGAGGAGATGGAGCGCGAGTTGGAGAAGAGCCAGAGGTCCCAGATCAGCAGCATCAACTCTGACATCGAGGCCCTACGACAACAGTACTTGTGAGTCAGCTTCCTGCCCTTTCGGGCCAGGCTGGAGGGAATCCCTATGGGTGGGAAGCGGCACCTTTCCTGTGTCTTCCTAAGAGCCACCAAGACATGGGTCTCGAGGGTGGGCATTGGTGGAGGCCTGAGGGTTCTGAGGGCAGCTCCAAGCTGCCCTTCCCGAGGGGTTGAACACCATCCCAGAGTCATCCTTGATTCAGCAAGTGGAAGAAGCAGTCTCTTCCAAGGGGTTCAGGGTGACCGAGAAGAACGTCACGAGGCTTTGATTTTCTGCGTATGGATAGAGCCTGGTCCTGGCTTATCAGACACAGGGCACCTCAGAAGTTAGTGTTGAAAACAGATCACAAGTGTGACTTCTCTCCTGGAATCATGGGCGTTCTGTGTGTGGGACCGTTAAGCTCCTTGAAAGAGGTGCAGGTTGGGGCACCTGGGTGGCTCAGTGGGGTAAGCCTCTGCCTTCAGCTCAGGTTGTGATCCCAGGGTCCTGGGATCAAGCCCTGCATCGGCCTCTCTGCTCAGCAGGAAGCCTGCTTCCCCCTCTGCATCTGCCTTCTGTTCTGCCCACTGGTGATCTCTCTCTCTGTCAAATAAATAAATAAAATCTTAAAAAAAAAAAGATGCAAGGAAGGATGCAGGAGAGAGTCTGTAAGCTCTGCAGTACTTCGAGGCTGTCCCTTTTTTAGGTGGGTCCAAATTCGCTGAGACCACGGAATGCAGGGGACCTGCCCTCTGCTCAGCTCTTTGTGTTGTGTCTCGTCGTTCCTCAAGTTTCATGATGGCGACTCGCAAGGCCTTTTAGAGGCCTGGCCCAGGGGTGTGGGCAGAGGGGTGAGCCGTGCCTTCTCCACAGGGAGGAGTTGCAGTCAGTGCAGTGGGAGCTGGAGGTCCTCTCGGAGCAATACTCCCAGAAGTGCCTGGAGAATGCCCACCTGGCCCAGGCGATAGAGGCCGAGCGCCAGGCCCTGCGGCAGTGCCAGCGTGAGAACCAGGAGCTCAACGCCCACAATCAGGTGAGCCTGTGCCCAGGGGCGCTGCCAGAGTGGGGGGCTGGGCCTCACCTGAGGCGACTCTGGGTCGGAGTGGCCACCCCATCTGCAGGCATCTCCCTGATCTCTGACATTGCCCAGAACGGTGACAGAAACTCACTGCAGATGGGGGAGCTCGTGAACGAGCTGTTTAAATTTGGATTCCTTTGGGCTGTAGCCCTTCTGGGGTGCTGAGATGTCTCCTGAGCATTTCTGGATTTCTGCTTCGTCACTGCAAGGCAGGGCCTGAGAGGGAGGGTCATTACACCTGGTCCAGACCTCGTGTCCCCAAGGCTGGGACCATGTTTAAATGTCCCCCAATCAAAACCATACACTATTCACATTTTTGGGGGTCAGATCATTCTCTTAAAATTTGCCCAATTCAGAGAATTGGGGTGCATTTAAAATCCTGGCGAGGGGAACGACTCGAGGTAGGTTTAGTTTGATAAAAGCTTCTCTGGCTTACCACTTGGACCACCGTGTGCATGACTACCGGCTCGTCCTCCCCTGGCACTGAGTACACAGCTGTGTTGGCCAGCTGCAGGCTCAAGGCCTCTGGGCCCACATTCCCCCAGTATGAGGGCGCTCTGGCAGGACTCGTTCCTGGTAGTCACTGCAGTGGCCTAATGACCACGTATCAATTGGAAACAAGGTAAAGAAAGGGAGCGGGGAAGGTGCCAAGAGGGCCCAACCCTACAGAAACTCAAGTTGGACAAGCCGTGACACGCATGGATACTAGTTAAGGTCACAAAAAGGTAGTGAGGATTACGGAGCTCGGTGTACGCTATTCCACAAACACAGAGCGCACGTGAACGGCTGTCGCAGGGTCGTCCGTCACAGGCAGTGGCTGCCTTGCCCGTGACAGCAGTATGCATCAGCCCTGCCTGTGGCCCCTCTACTCACACCCGTCCACCTCCTCCTTGAGAAACTGGCCTCTCCTGCTTGTGTGGTGTCCGTGCTGCCCCCAGGCGGCTCTGTGAAGCCTCTGTCCTTGCTGTGTTGCTGTCTCGCTAGAGCTGAACAACCGCCTGGCTGCAGAGATAGCACGGTTACGGACATTGCTGACTGGGGACGCGGGCGGAGAGGCCGCTGGCTCCCCGCTCACACAGGGCAAGGATGCCTATGAGTTAGAGGTACTGCTCAGAGCCCCTTCACCCCGCTCTGAACCGCACACGTCCCGAGTGGGGACCAAGAGGTGCCCTCAACTTATGGGGTCATGGCAGTGATGAGTGCTGGAGACAGCAAGAAGGATGTGGAAGGATGCAAATCCCCCAGGCAGCAAAAGAGAATAGCTGCCAGGCTGTGTGGGTGCACGGCAAGAGTGGGGTCCCCTCGGGAGGAGGCCGCAGGGTGCTCTAACCCCATACCCACAGTTCTGCCTCACCACAGATGCCGCCCCCACGAAGCGAAACATTTACTAGCCCTGCGAGCACCACAGCTCCTCACGGTCCCGAGCGCCGTGTTACTCAGGGGCAGCAAGGTTTATTTTAAGTCAGAATGATTGATTCTTATGTCTTTCTATAAAATCACTTAGATATTTCCCTGTTTAGTTCACATTTTATCGTGAACATCTGCTCACTGATGTGAGAGAGGCTGAGTGAGCCCGCAGTTTGAGCAGGGTGCTTTCCTGGGCCCCAGCCCGGGCACTCACTGTGGACCCATGGGCTGAAGAACAGGGTGCTCAGGTCCAGGAGGAATCACAGTGGTTTCTTCCTGTTTCTGTATGTGATGGGCCCCCTGTTAGCAATGGTCAGTGTGTTTGCTGGCATTGGTGGTTGCATGTCCCTGGGGAGGGGGCAGGTTCCCTGCTCGGCCCTCATGCCCTCATCTTTGCTTTCAAGACTCTGGAAGTCCCTTTGCTCCTAATGTCAGCCCCTAATTCCTATTATTCTAGGTCTTACTGCGGGTCAAGGAGTCAGAAATACAGTACCTGAAGCAGGAGATCAGCTCTCTCAAGGATGAGCTACAGACGGCGTTGAGGGTAATGGTGCCTCCCGGTGGGAGACAGGTCTGAGGATGGGCTCGGGGCTGAGGGGGACGCCGGTCTCCAAAGCTCACAGAGGCCCTTGTGTGCTCAAACCGTAGGCTCTTCTGGAGCAGATTTCATTCTTATGAGGAATGTGATTTCAAAATTCAGCTCAAATTAAAATCCCAGCCTGTCAGCAGGTGTAGTAAAACTGAGGTCTCACCATGTTCCTGTCCTCTGTGCCTCCTCTGGGCTTTGGCAGGGACCGAGAGACCAGAGACAAATGTCGTCCTGGAAGGTGAGAGCTTGGCGACCCCACCTGCCTCCACCAGGGCATTCTTGGAGGCAGGGAGGAGATGATGGGAGCCCTGGTGGCCATTCAGTCTCTTAGGAAGTCCAAGACAGGGGCTGTCTGGCTGGCTTAGTCAGTTAAGCATCTGCCTTCAGCTTAGGTCATGATACCAGAGTCCTGGCATCGAACCCCTCGTTGGGCTTCCTGCTCAGTGGAGAGTCTGCCTCTCCATCTCTGTCTGCCTCTCCCCCTAGCTCACGCTCACATGCTCTCTCTCTCAAATAAGTAAATAAAACCTTAAAAAAAAAGGAAATCCGAGACAGAGGGTGTTTTCCAAGAGGTCTGCGGTGGGTCAGGGCCATGCCTGTGTTTGCCAGAGCTCCTGGGGATGCTCTCCTTGCATCCAACAGAGACTCCGGGCTGTGCCTATTTCTTCACTTCATACTGAGTGTCGCCTCTGGAAGACAGGCGTCTGCCTGCCTCCCGGCGGGAGGTGGCAGCCCCGTCATTCTGCGGCATGTTCCCGCCCCGGGGAGACGGACGGCCCAGCCTGTAACCTCCGCTTGCTTCTGCCCTTATCCCCGAGGACAAGAAGTATGCTAGTGACAAGTACAAGGACATCTACACAGAGCTCAGTATTGTGAGGGCAAAGGCCGACTGCGACATCAGCAGGTTGAAAGAGCAGCTGAAAGCAGCGACGGAAGCACTGGGTGAAAAATCCCCGGAAAACACCCCCGTGTCAGGATACGGTGAGTTCCAGACTGTTTCCGCTCAGCCAGCCAGGCGTTAGTGACCGCGGTGGTGCTGGTGGGTAGGTAGGGACAAGGTCACCTGAATAGCCATTGGAGGACTAGTCAGCTATCGTTCTGGAATCAGGCAATACCCGAGCACCACTCAGAATCAAACTATAGACTAACTCTGGAAGCTGGGTCACCAGGTGACAACAGGGGCTGCTCCTGAGGGGGACCCCAGGCTGGCCTGGGCCACTGAGAGAGGAAGGCTTAGAATTTTCGGGGAGAGTGCTTAGGTCCTGTGCGCTGCCAGTTGACCTTCTGAAGAACGAGGGCAAGGAAATGTGCAAACAAGGAAACTTGCTGCAGATGGAGGCCCGTGGCTTCACAACATGGTGAAGTACCAGCCGTTCTTAAGAGAAACCAGGTAGAGGTTTCTATTTGGATGTGGAAAGAGATCGGTAGCTATACAAAGTAGAAGCCCCGCTCCAGCAGGACACATGGCATGGGGGGACCCAGTGTACATTGAGTTAGAAGCCGTTTTTAAAAAGTCCGAAGCACTTTACCCCAAAGGGAGTGGTGGTTGTCTCAGTGGGAGTGGATCGCGACTCTCGCTCTTCTGCTTTATGACACTGCTGGGTCGCCGGGGGAGGGTGGGGGCATTAAATAAGTAATGGGGCAGTGGGTCCATGCAGCAGCCCCGGACAGAAGGTCCTAACCCACGCCCGCCTGCCCCGCGCCGTGCAGACACAGGTGGCAGGAGCCTGGTGCGGGACACATGCGTGCCCTCTGGCCAATCTGGTGCTTTGCGTGCTCCCAGAAGGAGCTAGCGTGTTTTATGGTCATTGGCTTTGTTTTCTCTTAAAGTTGTTTAGGAAATGCCATAGGTGTGTGGTGGTAACAGTAAGCCTGGGAGATGTTTAAACATTTTGTCTGGTTCCACAAGGTTTTATAAAACGAAAGTAATGGATCTATTTGCTCTTTCAGATATAATGAAATCTAAAAGCAACCCTGACTTCTTAAAGAAAGACAGATCCTGTGTCAGCCGGCAACTCCGAAACATCAGGTCCAAGGTGAGACTGTGGTGCAGCCCCAGGGTGTGTGGGGCTCTCGGACATTAGAGAGGAGCCAGAGTCAGAGCCCACCACGGGCTGCACAGGGCGTCCTCGGTCCCAGAACTCCTCTGGCTCCACATGCCTACCTTCTGGACCAGTTCTGGTGGGCCAGTTCTGGTGGCTTCGAGCGCTGTGTCTCCTTCAAGCCAAAGTGGAACTGACTTCTGACAGTGACGGTTGAGGGGCCAGGCTTATAAGAAAGAAGCAGGGCTTGGAGTGAATTTGACTTTGGACTTCCGAGGCCAGATTTTTCCCCCAGACGCCCCCTGGGCCCGTCCCACTCTGTCTATACTTCTTCACGTGGCTCTCGTTTAATCCTGATGCCACCTACCTTCCAGAGAAGCAGCAGCCTACACCTCCTCTCCCAGCCACAGCGTAGCTCCCCCCAGCTTGTCCCCTGCCCGCTGCCCACCTCTCTGCGGGAAGGACGGGCGGAGGGTGGGAGTGATGAGCATGTTGCATTTAGGATTTACTGTGTGTGTGTCTTATTTTTTGCTCTTTCCTCAGACAGTCCGTAATTGAGCAGGTCTCATGGGATGACTGAAACGAGCCCGCTTCCAGGTCCCCAGTCGTGTAGGTAAACCACCTCTCACCACCCACCCACCTGCCACCCTCGAGGGGGCAGCTGCCTGCATGCACGGCTCACACCTCCACAGCAAGCTCCTGTGTCACTGTTCCTTTATCTGCTCCAGCAAGCACATACACCGTCCTGGTCAGTCTCTGTAACCTGTTCTGGGGACTTCACTGGCCCTTTATCCTCTTACCAGAGTTGACCCTTTGCTGAGGAGTGCTCTCCCCAGCTTGACAGGTGGCCCATAGCGGCAGCATCTTGGGTAGGCGTGGGCCTGTGAGTGGCCCCTGGCACTGGTCAGCGTGTGTGACGATTGATCTGTGCATTCCACGTTCTCTGGGAAACCCATCTTGCCCTCTGTCAGGAGCGGTGCTGACAGAGACCCAGCAGCCACTGACAAGCAGAGTGTCCCATCGCTCAGAACCCCCACCGACTCGGTTCACAGGCCAAGGCAGGACAGAACCTGGGTTTCAGGGAGCCAGTGCCTTGTGGGCATAGCCGGGAAAGCAGCTCAGCAGAGTGAGAGGACTCGGGGGGACTGGGGCTGAAGGCTTACCGGCACTTTTTTGGTTTTTGTTGGAACAAAACAAAAGCTTCTCTCTGGGTGCCACGGATGGCAGAAGTATAAAGAAAGGAGGCAGGGGCACCAAGGTGCTGGCTGAGAAATGGGAAACATTAGCCTGTTGGCAAACATGCAGGAGGACGGTGGTCCTGGCCGGGAGAGCCCCAGTCCCCACACCAGGCCGTGTGCCCAGGTGCACAGCTGCTCCCTCCAGAGCGTGCTTCTGGCTGAGCTGACTTCATCTCATGCTCTGACGAGAAGGTTAAGGGCTGCAGGAAGAACCCTGGGACTGGGATGTACTCCTAGAACAGGGGACACTGACATGAGCTCAGGGCCTCACAGCACGGCTCATCTTGTTTACGTGCCTACGGCTCACTCAGGCGGGAGCCACAGGCCAACATCCTCTGGCTAAGGGGCGTGAGCGCAGTGGCTTGGGTGAAATGGGTTTGCTTTAGGAAGACTTCTAAGAAAATCTCAAGTATCTTGAATCTAGTCGGTTTGGTTTATATTTGTTCTTCTATAGCCACAAATCATTATAACCAAATGTGGCTTAGGCTTGATTGTAAACTTGGTTTGGGCTTTTTCTGTAAACATGAAAAACATTCTGTTTAGCAAAAGTAGAACTTGTTCTTTGCCTTACGGTTTTCTTATCAAAGATTCTATTTTCTATTTGAGGTTGAACTGTAGCTGTTGTAAGTTCACTGTTCGTGATTTAGGCCTCATGCCCATGCCTCTAAATGACAGTCAGTGAAAAACTTCTGCCCTCTCCCTTCTGGAATCCCTTGCAGTAGTGCGGCTGCCCTGGCAAGACAGGTGTGTGTGTGTGTGTGTGTGTGTGTGTGTGTGTGTGTGTCTGACCGGGTGTGTCCGAGACCCTGTGGGGGATTAAATATACACAAGATTCTGGACAAAGGGGCAGAAAATCAGTGAAAAGACCTTTATCAATAAGGGCCTTCTCAGGGCCTGTGCTGGGGAACCCTTTTATGCCAGCTAGGGAAGAGCTAATGCCAACGTAGAAAGTGGGGAAACTGTCAGGCACACCCACAGAGGTCTGACTGGGCCTCCGGGGCAGCCTCAGACTCTCAGAGGTGCCAGGCCCAGACAGGAGTGGGAAGAAGCCCAGGAGTGGGGTTTTCCAGATGTCTCTGAGTGCATGTTGATCTTGGCCGAGTTTCCAGTGTGTCGGTGGGCAGGCACAGTCCCGCTGATGCATGTAGAAAGATGGGACATTGCAGAGTCCTTAGGGACTTGTGTTGTGATGCCAAGCGAGGTTGGACCTGTTCGCAATGTCAGCGGGCGCTCACACTCACACATGGCTGTCCTTTCCCTGGAGTTCCCTGCCGCCACCGCCACAGGAAGACTGGGGGATGAAGTTGCCCAGAAACCGAACCTGTCCTTGGTGCTGTTTGAATGGGATCTTACGCATACCGTCTTCTGTCCTTTATCGACGTCCTATTTCTATATCCTGCCTCACTCAGAAAGCTAGAAAGTCTCAGTGCCCGTTAAGGCAGGCTCTGTTTAAGAGCTTCATGGCTTTTCTGGTATTGAGACCAGAGGGAACCTTTCCCCATAGGTTCTCATGAAGGCCCCTGTCTGGTAGTGTGAGTATGGGGTCACAGAGGCACTTGGTGGGGAAACTGGCCGTGTGGGAGGAACGAGTCCGGGAGCCACGGTATACCCCAAGGACCCTTGTCTGGATGCACAGGGCCATTGTGGGGCTCCGTTCTTCCCACCGTTACAACTCTAGTGTACAGTGGTATGTGGCACTGGGCACACAGCCTTCGGCTGCCCCTCGTCGCCCTGTTCCCCAGCTACAGTCGTGAGCACAGCAGGGACTCTGACAGGGCATGGGGGGAGCACACCCCGGCAGGACGTTTGCTATCCTTTGAATGGCTAGAACAAAGTGGTGTGGCACGGGACACACCTGCCTGTGTGCCTGGCACTTAGGTGTGGGGCCTCCCGCATCATGGCCATGCGTGCCCACCACGTGTCTGAGACGACCTGCTGTGCACAAGGCAGCTTGGCGTAAAGTACTTGGGAGAAGACCCGAGAGCATCTGAGATAATTACGTGCATTAAGGGAATTTCAGGTTCAGAATGGAACATGGCTTTGCCCCTACCCCCAGCCGACCAAGTAGCAAGCTTCAACAGTGACCCTAACCATTTGCTTACGTTGAGGTCCATCTGGGCCAGTGGGTTTCGGAAAGGTTAGCCGTAGAACCCTTTATTTAAAAAAAAAAAAAAGTTGGCTTTATTCATTTACAAACATAACAGCTCCACGGTATAGAAAGTAAGCAGAGCTGTTCTGTGTGATGTGGGGGAAACTCCTTGTAGGCAGCCGGGTCCCACAGGCCACACTCGCGGGCTTTGATGCATCAGGCCAAGCCACATCGGGAGCCCCGAGGAGCTTGTCACAGGTGGAAATGGCAGGCTGGGCTCTCTAGGCCCACGGGAGCAGCCTGTGCTCTGATTAAGGGGCAAAGCTCATGTGATCATCGGGGGCCTGTACCCAGGTCAGCTCTAGCCCATGCCAGCCAGCCCCAGGAACTGGCCCTCTGAGGCTGGAGTTGAGATTTGCCACAGAGATCCCGTGGCCGCTGAGGCACCAGTCCTATCTGAATCAGTGCCAGAGTCTCCTCAGCCTTGCTCCTAGGAGATCATCCTGCCCTCACTGAGAGAGCAGATCTTTGGCAAAAGCCTCTAAGAGTAAAGCGGGACATATTTTGTCCCCTGGTAGCAAAGTGTCACTCATTCGGAACCCACAGATTTAAACTTTGCCGAGGTCACACATGAAGAGAGTATTGGCTTCACGTTCTGAAAATCGTAGTAAATACGTTGACGTGTTCCCAGGTCCCCAGTAACAGCGAATCCCACCGGGCTGTTGCTCGGGGAGTGCCAGGAGCGGGCCTGAGGTGACAGGCGCAGCTGGGGTGGGGGTAGCCCGGGGAGGAGGGCTCCGCAGCCACACGCCGCCAGCCACGCCTGGGAGGTCTGCAGGCTGCCTCCTGACGTTCAGCGTCACAGTCACCGAGGAAGTAGAGGTGGACAGACGCCCCTGGGAGAAGGATGTGGACGGGCGGATTTCTAGGTCTTGGCATAGCTTTTGCCCCTGGCTGAACCGATCTAGTCGCTGCTTGTCTGAAGAGCCCTAAGCTCAGAACTCAGCTCCTTTCACATGTGGTCTGTTTCTCTGGGTTTTTCCTTTCTCATCCGGATAACACCATCTCACAGGGGACGGCTCTCTCCTTAGCATGCCCCACTAATCTCTCGAGGAGCCCCTCCTGCCCCTCCTACCGGATGCAGGGTGCAGAGTCAGCCCGGGCGGCTCTCGCTGGGCTGCGTGTGGGCCCTGCGGGGAGAGAGCAGGGCATCAGGTGAGTGCGCCGGCTACCTGCGCGCCTGCCTGAGGAGCTGGAGGAGCAGGTGTGGAGCGTGGCCCGGAGCCTGCATTCACTGCCTCTGGCTCGGGAGGACAGCACTTTGTACTTGTACCACTACTTCAGCTTAGAGCCACACCCCAGATCATCGTGGGGAACCTTTCACAACCTGGAAAATGTCGAAAGCAGCCATTCCTATTTTTGTTTGTTTTTTATTAAATCTTGCACAAAACCCCGGCCCCTCTCATTCCTTCCTATGCTCGTTGCTTTCATGGTCACTGGCAGTCCTGCTCTCTCCGTAAAGACTTACGAGTGTTGCCCTGCGGCCCCAGGGTTTCAGACCGAGCTTGCAAACGGTGATGAATTCAGTCCTTGAGGGGGAAGCCTGCTCAGGTGCTGAGCCTTTCTGAAAGAAACCTCCACGTTGCTTTTGAGAAGGTTGAGTGAAGACCCCTATGTTAAGTCAAGAAGAAAGTAGAGAGGATGTTGGAATCAGATGAAAACTGCCCTTATTACATGTTTTTAACTCTAACCTGAGCTCTGAAAAGTTCTCTTGCAGCGTTCAGAGAGCCCAAAGTAAACCTATATACCAAGAGAATTGCTTTTTCTACCAGTTGGAGTGAGACCTTGGAACTGTCAGAAATGCTGCAGTGGTTCTCGGGAGTCTTCTGCCCTGGGGTTTCCGTCGCGGCCCTGGAAAGACCAGCAGTCGTTTTAAGATGAGCAGCCCAGACGAACGGCAGCGGTGCCGAGGTCTTCAGGGCGGGCAGGAAGCATCGGCAGAGAGTGAGCGGGGTCCTGTTCTGGTCTCGCTGTGTCAGTGCTTCTGTTAGGTCTGCGGCCCCTGGAAAAGGCACCACGCCATGTCTCTAGATTCAGTAAAGGCCAGGGTCAGCCGGGAAAGCCCTGGCAGGGCCTGGGGCATGCCCTCTTCTCACTGGAGTAATCTCTGAGCTCCCCCTGGCACGGAGCCTTTCCCTCAGCAGCTTCCAGATTCTTAACCCATACCTGTCACTCCTTGGCTGCTTTTCTCCCATGTTTTCAAAAGCAAGAGACTATTAGGTCTGGTTTTTTCATTCTGCTGCTCAGACACTGCTCCCTGCACCACCCCCCTGTAGATTGGTGGTATTTTTAGAAAGGACCATGATTTTGTGCATGGGCCTCTCAGAATGGGAGCGTAAAGAAGGGATGCTCAGCCCCCGGGGCCCATTCCCCAAAATGCTGTCTAATATGTGTATTCTCGCAGCAGAGGTGTGCTGTCCCGAAGGATCTGATGGGACGGGGCCGCGTCGCCTGGCCTCTCTGCGGGCTCCTGCTGCCCTGGGTACTCTGGCTCTCCTCCAAGCAGCCCCCTCCCTGCCTCCAGCCCTCCCACCTTCCTGGCAGGGTCACTGGGTCGAGTCAGCCCATGGCTGTAGCGCTCTGACCAGGTCAAAGAGCACCATATGCGCTTGTCTTCATCCTTTCCCCTCGGGGTTCACCCTCCGAATTCTGGGAACATGAGTTGACTGCAGCATGTGGAGGTCAAAGGCAGAGACAGGGAAACCCCTCCTCTCACCGCAGGCTCTGAAGGCTCCTCCTCCTCGCCCCAGAGACAAGAAGTCATGGTCCTGGGGCTGCTACCCTCTGGAGGTTACCAGGAAGCGAGCTAGAAATGGGGGCACTCTGGTTCCTTTCCAGCAAGAGGCTGCTCCCACCGCAGCCTCCAGAAGAAGCCCGAGCCGAGCCTGGTCTTGCCGAGCGTCGCACAGTGACCATGGCTGTCGGACTAAGACCTGGGACAAGCTGCCTGCTGAGGGGCCCGTCCTCTGGCTGGAGGGAGCAGGCAGAACAGAACAAAGAGGGGTTTCAATGAGCACCTGTGTGTCTCACCCCAGTGCCCACTCCGCCCTGCAGGCCCCCGAGCCCCTCGGGAAGAATTCAGCCACCAGGTGCCCGAGAGAAGAGAGTACAGTTGAGGAGGTGGAGTTGGTTTCTGTGCTGGTAGAGCAGGGTCCTTTGGGGGCTGCGGATGGGGTCATGTGGGTGATTGTCAGGGGCGCTCCCACCACCCCTGGGGTGGACCGCACAGCGGGAGTGTCCCCACTGCCCTGGGGGCAGGGGCATGACATGAGAACTGGGATCTAGTCTGCGCAGTCATGTTTTCTTTCCTGGTCACCGGTCATCTGTAACCCACCGGTCCCTGCAAGTCAGCCCCACCAGACACATGCAGGGGGAGACCGCTCTGCTGGACGGCTCTCGGGAAGGCAGACAGATGTTACGGTGTGCACACGGCCGCACACGGGGCCGCACCCTGCTGCTCAGGCTCCTTCAGCAGTGCCTGTCCGGGGGTGAGAGCCAGCCTTCCAGGCCCAGTGGCTGTCTGTGGCCCCCTTCGGCACCGTGGCAGGAGCTACGGGAGGTGGCAGACGGAGCACTCCGTCATTGGAAATGGAGGCTTGTGCCATGAGGCATCAAAATGGGTCTGAATTTGAGGGAGGAAGCCGTGGCTGTCCTCGAGCGACAGGTGGAGGCCACGGTGGGGATGTGTGGTTTGTCAGGAGCCCAGAGCAGAGGCCTCTCCCCAGGAATCCACAAGTAGAGAGGCTGTCACCCGCTCCCTGGCTAACAGTGAGCCAGCAGGGGTCTCACAAGGGAACAGGGAAAGAGGGGGAATCGCGGTGTTTAACAGAACTGTGACCCTCGGAGTCTGACTGAAGGGGATGCGGACAGATGAGGCCAGGAGACGAAACTGACAGCATAAGAAAAACCTCTTTAGAGATCTCGTAAATACTCTGGAACACTGACTGCTGGCCTGAGGATGGAACGTGACCCCTTTTGTGATTGCTGCCTGGTGCTCCCCTTGGCAAGTCTGTTTTTCAGCTCATCCTGGGCCTGAGGCAGCATATGAGGCCGCCCCCTCTGGGCCTGCAGCTCAGGGCCTACCCCAGGACCTCCGGGACCTCCATGGACATAAAATGACAGCTGTGCCAGGCCCCATGCGCTCACTGGCTAAACCCCTTGGCTGGTCCCCACTCCCTTGAGTCATCTGGCAGGGAACTTCTCCAGAACGTTCCGCCCTCCCACCCATGCTGGTAACTTCCCCGGCTCCAGAAGGCCCCTGGCTCCTTGGGCTGCCTCGGCCTCCAGGCTCCGGGCAGGGACATCTCTCCTCTCCCCTCCTCGGTGCCCGCTGGCCAGCTTCATGGCTGACCTCATGCCTGAGTTCAGAGGCGGTTCTCCAGGGACTCAAAGCTGTTTTCAGTTAGAGTAGAAGGCCTGTAACCCATCAGCTGGTCCTCTTAATGTAAGAGGATTCCTGAAAGGAAGTTTCCTCCTCATTGTTCTAAAGAAGCTTGGAATTTTTAACACTTTCCATTCTAGACACAATTTTAGAAAGCCAGAAAAAAACCGAATTCAGTGACCCCCACCCTTTTATCACTGAGAAAGCCTGGATTGGGGGAGGGTATTTTCAGAGGTTCACAAAGGACAGGAAAGTATGTATAGAATTCCACTTAGCAGGAATTAGATACTGAAAGGGAAACAGCTTGGCATGCTCACCGGAAGCTTCAATTCTCCAGAAGTTTCAGTCATGTGGAATCCCTCCCGCCCTGAACACGCCGAAACTGCGCCATGGCTGTGTTTTCTGTTAGGCGTCTGCTGGGTCACTGGGTCTGTCCCGGCACCCGGCCCCACAACCCCGCCCTTCCCACTGGCTCGGGAACTGGCTGGTGCAAAGGCTTCTGAAATTTCCAGTGTTGGCACGCTGCTCTCTTCCTCTTCTGTCTTGGGCCCCTCTGCCTCGGGTCCCTGTTGAGAGAGGAGGCCCTCGGCCCCCAGCCAGCCCACCGGCGACTGGGAAGGAGCACTAGTGGGTCTGCCACGCGCTTCCCACCTGGGACTTTCTCCGGCCTTTCCCTGCCACCAGATCCCTAAAAGGTGTGTGCTCAGACATTGCACGTCTAATCCTAGGAAAGGTCTTTTAACCCACCTGAGATTGGGCCAAAAGCTAAAGTCCTTGACTATTCTCAGCACCGAGTAGGACACTGTGGACACGTCCCTCCTTCCATGGCCACATCTGCCCGGTCCTCCGAGTGCTCTTAGGACGTGGGGCCTGTTGTAGCTGGGAACGGTGCACTCTGGTCGCACACCCGGACGCACGCTTAGCCAGTTCATGCTTTCCTCAGTTGAAGACTGAAGTTAAGAATCCCCCTGCAGTGAGTCTGGTGAAACCACTGGTTTGGGATCCTTTGCTAGGAAGCCATGACCCACACGCAGAGTGGAAATGAACAGTATCGACGTCTCCCAAGGGCTCTCTGTTGGAGAGACCCCGCCCCATTCTTGTGCCCTTTGGAGAACAAGTTGCAAGTGTTCTTGTTTCTTTGTAAAGGGAAGAGGGTTCCCATCTCCAAGTGTTTCAGCAGAGTGGGAGGAATCCGTCAGCCCCCCGCCCCCAGTGTAGGGAGCCAGGACGGCCGCTCAGATGCAGCCCAGGCCCTTGTCCTCTCCGCATCTACATGGGCTTTGGGAAGAGAAGCCGCTGTGCATTCCTCGTGGACACCAGCCTCTCTGTATTGACAAGCAGTTGTGTTTATTTTGTTTAAAATAACCTGTATATTATCCAGAGTGAGCAGTGTTACTATTACTCGGAAGTTACCGCAGGGATTTTTTTGTGTGTGACAAAGTTTGTGTGGGTTTAAAAAAATAAAGTCCCATGCAGACCTCCCTTTGTAAGCTAGGGCCGATGGCTTTGAGTACAATCTTGAACTCCACCCAACATATAAGGCAATGTTTTCATGACTGATGTATCTTTTTAAAAGCTGTGGCCACTTCACGGGGGGGTTGTAAAGAGCATATGACAGTCTCTGAGATGACAGCAGGCCTGCCTCCGTGCCCGCTGCCCGTGCAAGAACACGGCGGTGCTCCCCGCCAGAGCACACCGAGCCCTGCAGGGAGAGCAGTGTGGGGAAGAACCTGGTGGGGCCGTCTTCCCCACACCTGGGCCGGGCTCATGGGCGACCTGGAGGGAGACGTCGTTTCGAGCACAGTTGTGGTGGGACTGGCCTGAATGGGTGACCTGGGAGCTCTGGCCGGGCTGGGTGTCTGCATCTCCTCAGCTCCCGGGTTCTATGGTGGGACGGTGTTGAGGCACCAACCTGGCCACGCTGTCACTTTACTGCAGGTGTCCGTGGCCATGTGCGGTCACAGCATCTCAGAACTGGATCGTCTGGTACTCAGGCTGAGCCAGGAGGGTGTGCGGGGGAGGCACAAGTCCATGGCGGCTGGTGAGGAGGTGACTTCCCAGGACACAGTTGGAACACCGCGAAGGAGCAGAGTTCTGGAAAGGCGGTGGTCACTGGCACAGTGTACCTTCCTCCCCTGTCACTTGTCCCAGGCCTCCATCTTTGCCCTTTGCACTAGTAACACACATTTCAGTTTTGTTTCATAGGAAGCTAGGAATAGGTCATATAAAGAACACTAAAGTCATTATTGTGTCACATTTCTATCACAAAACCAATGAAAGTGGGTTTTAGGGTTTACCTTTAGTATTAACCACTTATCTACTGATTGATTGTTAGGGCTTAAAACCAGTTAAGTGATAAGAATTCTTGTGGTTTTCGTAAGTAATATTTATAAAATGTAAAGTTTCTAAGTGACTCCTCAACAACCGTAATTCTTTAACTTTTCTCACTACTAGACTCTTCTATTGGCGTGAATGTCTCAGGTCAGCTGTTAGGGACACAACGCGGAGCTGCGGGAGGAGTGGACACGGGGACAGTGGAGTGTGTGCATGCAGTTTTCTGCTGTGATGAGTCGGACATAATCCACAGCATTCGTTTCTGCCACAGCGAATTCTTTCATCCATCAGGTGATATTCCAGCCACAAGCGTGTATGATTCTAACGGGTGTTTAATTTCTGTACTAACGCTAAACGATAATGTTCACCAAACCCAAAGTGCCGTTCAGAGGTGCGCAGAGGCCCGGGGAGTGCAAGTGAGCCCTGCGTGCCGGCCCGCAGGTGCAGTGGGGCCTGGGGCTGGGGGACATCCCATGGGCTGCGCCTTCCTCCCCAACAGACGAGCCTGGCCAGCCGAGCCTCCCACCCTCTGGGATGATTCAAGATGACGATGGTGTTGTTGCGGCTTTTTTTTTTTTTTTTAATTAACAGAGTTTCTGAATGACTGTTCACTACAATTTGAAGTGTTACTTTGTCAGAATATTTATTCCTTTGTGTGACAGCCCTAGCATCTCTCTCTCTCTCTCACACACACACGCATACAGACATATACACACATGGCAGGATGGAGCCATGGAAAGCTGAGGACTGGAACGATACCTGGAGCTCCAACTTTATCTCTAAACCTTAGTTTCTGGCTGACTTTGGACGGTGACTCTGCTCATAGTCTCAGTTGCTAGCTAAGAAACGGGGGCAAGTGTGAACATGAACTTGTTGATTTTCTGTGTGGTTTGAGGAGGAACATCAATAGAAGAGGGGTTTCCCAAGCCTGTGTGACAGTCTGGGTGGGTTCCGGGTGCCCAGCCCAGGGAGAAACACCAGGAGTCACCGCAGTTCCCTCCCCAGCCTGGGAGCTGGCCAGGTGCAGGGCTCCCCAGCTGATGGGAGCAGCGCACCAGGCTGGGCTCTCTGGCCTTTGATTCTTCTGATTCTGTCCCTTGCAGGCCTCGAGCTGCTCAGAGCCCCAGTTGGAGCAGCCATGACCCACTGGACGTCCCTCAAGGCACCCAGGCCACATAAACCGGCCCCCTGCGGTGCAGAGGCCTGCCGCCAGCATCTAAGTACCTGGGCCCTGGCCTCCTCCGCCTGGAGGGCCCAGGAATCTGGGGCCGAGCCATCTTCTCGGCGCAGTACCCGGGGTCCCCACCATCCCCGGCTCCCTGCCTCCTGGCCCAGGCAGAAGCAGCGTCCACCATCACAGCCCCAGGCCTCAGCTCCTCAGACCTGTGGTGAGGTGGCCAGCTGGAGTAGCTGCGGGGGGCGGTGGCAGTGTGAGAAGAGGCCCGCGCAGAGCCTGACGTGCCCGCGGCAGGAGACCTCGCATTAGCTAGACTGGTTCGAATTTCAGCTCTCTTGCTTATTGGCTGTGTGGCTTTGGGGAAGTCCCTTAACCTCTCTGAATCTCCATTCATGGTAGAAGTAATGATGGCAGTCACCTTCTTGGGGTTTTGCAAGGATAATCCAAGACCATTTACTAATGTGTCTGGCCTGCTTTCTCTGCAGTTTGAGGAGCGGGCAGTAAGGGCCGTGAGTGTTATATACGAGCCCGCTCTGGGGATTCAGAAGCATCTGGCAACGGAGACAGACGCTAGGAGGGATGTGCAGCCTGGCGGCTCATGTACGCTTCTCCCTCACCTGTCTCCCAGGTGTTTGTAGAAGAGGTCAGATATTGTGTTCCCTCTGAGGCCCTGGCTGCACCTGGCCACACAGACAGGGGATAAATCCCAGTGTGGCCTCCCCCTGGCTGTGTCGCTTCTGGTCTCTGGGTTTCTGGTGGGTGCTCGGCCACCTGCCTCTGCTTCTGGACCGGCTGCCCTGGAACCTTCTTATCTGGGGCCTCATTGTCTTCTGGGCACTTGAGGGCTCCCAGCCTTGTCTAACACTGGCCTCCTGGTGCAATCAGGTGGGGACTTTGGGTGGATGGGGTCCCCAGTGGTGGAGAGGAGTATGCCTGACTCAGCGTCCCGGCCTAGCCAGCTGGCCAGGGTTCTCCCCCTCCTTTCAGCTCAGCCCTGCTGAACCAGGCTGAGGGCCTGGGCATCTGCAGCCCTGCCACTAAGGGGACACACACGGGGAAGTCAGGGATGAGAAGCTCAAATGGACACTGAGACAGCATCCCAGAAATGTGGTACAGATGAGGAACTGAGTTCAAGGAGCAGGGGAGTGAGCCAGCAGCCTGTCTTGTGGCTCAAGCCAGATTTTTGATGCCCCCTTTCCTCTCCTCACGCCCTGCTCTAGCATCACACTCTTAACCTTTTTCATCTCTACAACTTGCTTAGTCCAAATCTGTTTCTCCGTCCCGCTGCTGCCACCCGCTCCAGGCCTCCATTGTTGCTTCTTGGATGACTGCTGGTCTCCTCTCTGGCCCCCAGACCTTCCTGCTCTTCTTCGCCTGGGCAAGGTGTTTGAGTCCCCCCGTGGGTCCCCTGAGGCATGTGGGTAGGGGGTTCCAGGAGGCGGAGAGTTTGCCTGGACAAAAAGGAGCAGATCGGTGACCTGGCCCCTGGTTCCGTCCTCTCAGACGCTGCCTGCTGCAGCCCCTCCTTGGGCTCCGTCTGCAATCTGACTTCATGCAGTGATGTTTTCTTACGGTGTGGAGAGTTGGGCCGGCCCAGGGGCTGGAGAACTCTCTCTTTGCCTTTCTGGATCAATGCTGACATCATTGCTAAGCCCTGGGCCATTCTCACTCCCGGATGAGGCTTGATACCGAGGTTGAGCTGGAACGCCCAGATGACAGCTCTGGGCTGGGGCCAGCCCCCAGGCCAGCTTCTGCAAGAATGCAGTTGCACAGGTGGTACATGACACAAACCCAGCTCTGCTGCTCACAACCGAGACAGCCCTGCAGGCTCTGAGGCCTGTGGCCTCTCCTCACTGCCTTGGGGCTCCAGAGGGAGCTGCCCACGGACTCGATCGGGTGAGATCCGCAGCACACGCAGACCATGCAGTATAGGAGGGGGGAGTAGGGGGCCCAACGGGGGCCGATTCTGCAGATGCCAACAATTTGTGAACTCAGTGATGAGCTAGAACATGTTTAAAAGGTGGTACAACCTCCTACCAACACACAGACACACAGATGTGTGCACACACGAGGCACACACACACACACATGCATGTAAGTGTGATGGAATATTACACAGCCACGAACAAGAACAGCCTCCTGATGCATGGAACAGCATGGACAAGCCTCAGTTACAATGTCGAATGAAAGGATCCAGACGCAAAAGGACACATGCTGTTGAAGTCCATCCACATGAAATTCTAGACTAGGCATTAATCTGTGGTGCTAGACATTAGGACCCTGGTTGCCTGCGGGAGCAGGTGGGCCACTGACTGACTTTCCTGTTGGAGCAGGTGGCTGGAGCTGGACTCGGAGGATAGGCAGTTCCTACATTGGGAGGAAGGGTCTGACAAGGGGAGGTTCTGTGTCCGTGTGTCCTGCTCAGGAGAGGGTGGGTTTCACAGTTAAAGTTTGGGGTGAATGATTTGCTGAAGGTCACACTGTCCTGTCCTTGTTGCTGTCCACTGCTGGCAGCTGTCCCCCTGGGGGCAGAGCCTGCAAGGGGTAGGCAGAGAGAGGCCGGGTGGCTGGTGGATGTGCTGGGGCTGTGCTGGCTGTTGGTAGAGGATGGGGAGCTGGTGGTCAGAAGGGTGAGTCTGCAGTGACCTGGTGTGGTGAGCCCCTCACTGAGGCGGGTGTGAGGGAAGGGACACCTGACACTCAAGACCCTCACTGTTCAGAGACATGGACAGACTGCTTGCCATGGGCTCTGGCCCTCCCAGGAATGACTTAACACAGACAGGTGCCCCTGTCCCCACCCCAACCCCTCAAAACCAGGCCCACTTGCCCTGTCCCCATGGAAGAACAGCTGGGCTCAGCTGCTGGGGCCTGACGGCAGGTGATGAAAGGCACATTAGTGAACTCTGCTAAACAGTCTTGTTTGGGGTGGGGGGGCGGTGGTCAGTGAGCCCAGCTCCTCCGAGGGAGAGGACCCAGGGTCCCAGTTCTGAGACAGGGGCCCCAAATGGCCACGAGGCCCCAGGCCATGCAGTTCTAACCTTAGAGGTTGGACTGGGCTGGGGTCATTTCTTGAACCTCCTGCTACCTCATCCCCCTGTCCACCCAGCCAGGAGGCCCCATGGAGCATGGGAAAGTTCAGGTGGCTTGAACCAGGACCCGTTCAGAGGCAGGGACCCTCAGCGTGGCTTTTGTTCATTCAGCTCCTTCCGCGCCTGGCCTAGGCAGTGATAAATGCCCAAAGGAGGCTGCAAACCAAGTGGGTGGCGGAGGTGAAGTGCAGCCGACAGCACCCGTGGCCCTTGCAGAGGTGACCCTCACACCAGCCCTGAAAGCGCCCAGAGAGTGTGAACGGGCTCTGAAGTCCAACTCCCGGACCGTGAACCTGGCTTTACTCCTCCCTCACTCGGTGTCCCCAGCCCAGGAGCTCATTTCTCTGTGCCTCAGTTTTCTCCTCTGTAAAATGGGGCTGATAATCACAAAGTCGTTTGAGGATGAAATAAGTAAGAACCAGCAGCACGCAGAGGGGCCATGTAAGTCTGGGCGCGCTCTCTCTCATCGCCTTTATCTGGTGACGAGCACCCATGGTGGGAGCAGCCTGGGGCTGGTGCTCCTGGGCTGGAGGAGCAGAAGGAAGGCAAGGGTGGCTGCAACCGTTAGCCCCAGGGACAGAGTTGGACCAGGAGGAGGGATGGGCTGGGGTGGGGTCACTGACGGAGTCCAGGTATGGTGGGAACAAGAAAGGCCCATGAAATGGCTTCTTCTCCAGAAGGTCACTCCACCTGCTGAGGAGGAAGTGGCACAGAGAGGCCAGGGTGGTGGCCTCTGGGGAGAAGCAAGGAGGGGACTTGGGCCCAGGCTTAGGAGGCTGCATGGCAGTTGGCTGAGGGGCCCCGTGGGGCACTGAGGCATCGGCTGACCCTGTAGATTTTGGTGTGAGCCACCAGCTGGGTGGGGAGGAGCAGGCTTGGGCTGGAGGGATGGCATCTCTGGACACTTTGAGATGCCAACAAAGGGAATGGGGACTTTGGGAGGCAGTTTGGCACTTTCTTATAGAGCTAAACCTATATTTAGTATAAGATCAAGCCATTCCTCTTGTACACGTAGCCCAAGAGACATGAAGACTCATTTTCACACAAAAACCTGTAAGTGGATGTTTATAAGAGCTTTATTCGTGATTGCCCAAACCAGGAAGACACCCGGATGCCTCTCTCACCTGCACGTGAGTGACCGCACCGTGGCCTCTCCCCATGGTGGAACCATCCGGAGCAGCGAGAAGGAACAGCTGTTGCTCCCTGGTGTGTGTGACCTGAGGCTTCCCAAGCGCGTGCTGCTGAGAGACAGAAGCCAGACTCAGAAGGATGCTGTGTGTCTGGCATTCTGGAAAAGCCCCAACTACAGGCTTGGAAGACACATCAGTGGTTGCCAGGGCCGTGGGGGTGGGGGACCGAGTCCAGGAGGCAGGGCTCCAGTGGGATGGGAGACGATTTTGAGGGGTGACGAAATGCCGTATGTCGCGATTGTCACGATGGCCACAGATGTGCGCAATTTCTCAAGACCCGCAGGACTGCACACAATGAGGAGTAAATATAGGTCAGTTATACCTTATTTAAAAAATAAAGGGGAAGAAAAAGCAGTTGCCAACCCCACTTGCGCACAGAGACATCAACGTGTCAGATTTCAGAGAAGAGATCAGGTCAGGAGGTCGAGCCTGGGGACTTGCTGGCGTGTGGATGGGACCGAGTGGCCATGAGATGGCAGAGACACGGACGATGCACACGGTGTGCCGGGAGGGAGGGAGGCGCTGAGCATGACCGGGGCCTCCAGTGCACAGCGCGGCACCAGGACGGCGCCATCTTCGTGGCACCCCGAAGGCAGGAAAGGTGGTGCTACCAGGGCTTCCTCCCCGGGCTGCCGAGGTGAGGCTTCGGGAGCAAAATGGGTCCCTGTCACCTCTGCCAGCGCCAGGACCCTCCAGGATGCCTGGGCTTCTGGGAAGAGAGGCCAAGGATCAGGGGCTCTTCTCCAGCCTAAGGTTCCCCAGGACATTAAGAAAGTGACTGAAAGTCAAGGGTGACCTGTAACTTACTGTCCAAGTCCAAATCCTTTGACAAAGGGAAGGAGGCATGATTACTAATAACTAATGGGGCACATAGGAGTAAAACGGGTGGTTTTGGGCAGAGCAGCGGGGTTGCACACAGAGGTTGTCAAGGCAGGCTGGGGCGTCCTCAGTCTCACCCCTCCTCCTGCCACGCCATCCCTTGGGGCGCACGGCCACCCCCACCCTCCCACCCTCAAGGGACCTGGATGTAAGCATGAAGGGAGAAGAGATTCCTATCGCCCCAGCTCAGGGGTCCGTCCAGCCTCGGTGGTCCATCTAGAGAGGGGGGCACTGGATCAAAGAGCTTGGAGACCTTCACAGGCTTGAGGTTTCTACAGGAAAGGCTTTCTCACGCTGCCGTCCCCCACAGGCCATGCATCCGGGTGAGGTGCTCACACACGGCATCTCAGAAACTCGCTCTGTGAACGGTCTCCCCCCTGCACCGCCGAACACGGTTCCACGTGTGTGTCCCTGAGCACAGCTCGCCTCACTTACAGCAGAGGCTCAGCTCTGCCTTGCTGTGCCTCACGCACACACTGACTCCAGCAAACACTGTGTCTCAGGCAAACACATCACAAAACACAGCTCCTCACGGACACAGCATTAAAGTGGTACACAGAGAAACCGGCAGAGAGACAGAAACACACATATACGTAAGACAGACAGACAGATATTCAGTTAGAGACAAAAAGACAAACAGACTTTATGCATATGTATACACAGAGATATACGGAGGAAAAAATACAGACAGAGAGACAGAAAAACAGATGATGAGATAAGATAAAGTGACAGATGGACCTAAGACATAGCCGGGTAGATGGACGGATAGATATAATCAGAAAGACAGACATGTTAACAGACAGACAGGTGGACAGTACAGAGACAGGAACGTGAGTAGGGAGGCACATGTAGACTGACAACTGTAGAGACAGACACACAAAACAGATAGGTAGACATGCCCATACAGACATGTACGTAGAGTCAGACAGACGGAGGAAATAGAGGCCCAGCCATTCGAAGAGATGGATGTTTGTCTACCCATCCTCTGCCTGTCATCTCTCTATGGACTGAGGGAGGAAGATAGCCAGACATACAGGTATACGGATGGAAAGACAAGTAGACATGCAGACAAAGAGACAGATGGACATATGGAAAGACAGCCTGGGAGTCATACAGCTAGGCAGGTAGGCAGCGGTAGATAGACTTCTAGGAAGAGTCAGATGCACAGACTGACAGACTGGTAGGTGGGCAGATAAGGATGAAGTCAGAAATAGAGATGGAAAGACAGAGAGACATACGACTGAAAGACAGACAGACAGGGTGAAACATAGATAAGCAGGCAGAAGGATGGATGGATGGACAGATGGACAGAGAGACAGTCAGATAGAAAGATGGACAGATAGACAAATGGACAGGTAGAGAGATGGGCTGAGAGTGGGACAGATGGACAACATGTAGACAAATAGACAAAAAGAGAGAGATTGCAGGGTGGACATACAGACAAATCCATGCAGAAAGATCAGCAGATAGAGAGTGAGACAGACAGAAAGACGCATCTACAGACAGGTGGGTTGACAGACAGAAAGAAATAGGCTGACAGAAAATGGACAGTCCTATATACAGAAATAAGTAGGCAGGCATACAGACAGAGGAACAGACAGATCCACAGACATACAGATAAACAGAGGTACTGATGAAGAGATGGGAAGGAAGGCAGACATGAGGGCAGACATGCAAATAGACATAAAATATCTATAAAGATAGGTAGTTATACAGACGGACACACAGACAGGTAGAAGGACAGACTGGCAGATGTATATATAGATACAGAAAAACACAGAGAGACAGACAGATGGAAAGGCTGGTAGAGAGACAAGCAGATATACAACAGAGATAGATCAATGGGAAGACAGACAAATGGATATTGTACAGGCAGACAGACAGGCAGAGTGATGGACAAATAGACAAGCAGACAGAAAGATCGGCAAAGAGACAACCAGCGATACAGAAAGATTGGCAGAGAAATGATCAGAAGGACAGAAAGGCAGGCAGACAGACAGGCAGACAGAAATTCTGAGAGAGAGAATGACCTATTGACAGATAGGCAGACAAAATGCAGAGAGACAGAAACTAACTGAGTGACGGTAGATGGACAGAAAGACATAAAGATCGAAAGGCAAATAAATAGAGAGCAAGACAGACAGGTCGTCAGGCCGACATAGAGGCAGGCAGGATGCTCAGAAGCACCTCGGGACTTGCTCTCCAGCCTCCTCAGGATCCCAGATCTGTCCGGGCCCCTCCCAGGATTGGCTTGTCTGCTCTACAGAGGCCGAGGGGACGCCGCAGAGGATCCCTACCATTCGCGGCCTGCTCCAAACTCACCTGTACTTGCTCCCGCAGCTTCTTATCACCTTTCCACTGAACTCTCACCTGGACTGGGTCCGGGCAGCAGGGTAGGCCGGTGGGCCCCGGGCCCCCGGCCGGACCCTAGCGCCCAAGGGCAAAGAACCCTGAGCCCCTTTCCCTGGGCTGGAGAAGGGGCCTTCCAGGTGGGTGTGGATACAGACAAAACGAACTGGGAGGGACTCTGGAAATCCCGTCTGGCATCATCATCTGCAGTGCAGGGGGCGGGATTGCAAGTTGGAGTGGAGCGGGTGAGGACAGGAAAAGCACACACTTCAAGCCTCATAAAAGGAAGAAAATGTGCATGGATTACAAATTAAGGTTTCTATTGACTGTATTTCCATTAAAATGCATCATTATTGAAAAATTTAACTGGCAGGACTTCTGACTTAAAGGACATTTTGATTTCTGCTTCTTAAACTTTATCCTTGTGTTAGAGAAAGCAAACTTGTCATAGTAATGACTCCCCTCCTGGTCCTCTCGACAAGTTCTAGAAGCTGTTGATTGGCTCTTGGCTGAGAGGGCTCAAGGGTGATAATCCCTATGTCTGTACTTGTGGGCTTTGGGGAGATGGACCAGAAAAGAGCTGGGCAAACTCTTACAGACGGGAAGTAAGAATGTGCTTTTAAACAACTGATCAGGTCTTAGGTCGTAGGCCTGGGCGACTCTCAGCAGCAGCTCTGTATCCACTCTGTTCTCTCCACTCTCTGCTTTGGTGGTGCCTGGACAATGAGGGCACGCTCTGGGTCCTCACATCTACATAGAGCCACCCTCACCCAATGGGGAAATGCCCAGTGCAGGATAATATCCTGCTGAGAAAGACAGAGAGAGAGAGAGATTGAGAGAGAGGAGGCAACACAGACTCAATGCCACTTTGATTGTGGAAACAGGTGGAAACAAGTAACTATTCGGGCCATGCGTGTGTTCTGGGACAGTGTGGCCTGCCTGGTCCAGCAGCTTCTGTCATCTGGCTGTGTTTCTATTTGTGTGTTCTTGTGTGTGTCCCCTCTGTGCGTGTGCTTTTGCCTGAACCAGGTGGACATTCTCTGGTTCTGGGGCTGCAAATCTCTGTGCTCCACAGACAAGGTCATGTAACAAGCATTTGCAATATGAGGACTTTTGTCAGCTTGAATTGTTTGGACACGCCCCATGTTGCATGCTTTCTGCCTTTGTGACTAGGAGGGCTTGCCACTGAGGCAATCTGTTCAGCAAATGGCCAGGGGAAGCCGTTTCCCCAAGAGGAGTCACTACTGAACTCCGCTATTAGTTAATTAGAATCTTACATTCTGGATGAAATGTTGCAGAGATTTGATCAAGTTCAAACGGCATGAAGAGCAGAACAGTGTAGATCTGAAATCTTCTATGGGATCAGAATACTTTCTGCTTTTTGAATATTTGACAAAGCGCATATACATCAAAACTTTCATATTTTTATTTATTTTATTTTTGCTGCTTTTGTGGGTTGGGGGATTTTGACAAAAATTATATCCTAAAGCCGGGTTCTTGGAATGTGTCTAAACACGGGCTTCCAACGCCAACCAGAAGAGGGCAGCAAAACACTAGTCACTACACTGTGTTCCTTGATCTGGGACTGGAAAGCAGCTGCAGGCTTTCCTGCCTCTTTGGTTCTTGTGCATTTGCTTGATTAACATTAACTCCAGGACCTGCAGCACGTCCACACATCTTTAAGGAACACACCAACCCTTTTGTTTTTACCATGATATTACTCAGCCATGAGATATCAGAGGACATGGCTAAGTTATTCAAACCAGGGTGGAAAAAATAACCAAAACCACTCAAAATTAATTTGACTAAAGATCCAATGGAGTCAGATTGAATCATATAAATAAGAATACAGATTGAATACCTTACTGAAATTACCAATTTTAAGCTTATTTTCTCCATGTGTATTACATTAGTTGCTAAATTCTGCCCTCACAAAATTACACGTAGTGTACAGAGAGAATGATATTTGAAACGGAAGTGATCAAAGTGTGTCTCAACTAGTTATCACAGCTGACAATTGCCACCAGGAACATGGCTTCTTCACCCAACTGCGGGCAACAACTGGACATGTAGTAATTAGTATTTAATGTGCAAAAATTGAGCTGTCATCTGGAATGTAATGTGAGATAGTTATGAACACATCTTAAAAATTTTAAGACTCCTGAATAGGAAGGAATAGACTGACCCATAGGAAAAAGGTCATTCGTGTTTCTTTTTTTTTTTTTTTAAAGATTGTATTTATTTGAGAGAGAAAGATTGAGAGAGCACACATGAGAAGAGGGGAGGGGTACAGGGAGATAGAGAGGCATACTCCCCGCCAAGCAGGGAGCCTGATGACTGGGGCTCGAGCCCAGGACACTGAGAACATGATCTGAGCTTAAGTCAGGTGTTTAAAAAGATTGAGCCACCCTGGAGCCTGTGTCTCTTTAAACAGAGAAATTACAAAGAAGTGTTTCCTTTAAAATTAGCTCGGTGGCAATAACGTCTGTTTCCACCAATGTTATTTGCTATTGTGCCGGAATGTAGATGAATGCAAAGTTAGGAAACAAACAGGAGGGATGAAAGTTACAACAGTGATGCAAAAACACATTAGGTCCTTTTTTATTTCTGGCTTGTTCACTCAAGGTCGTGTTTGTGAAATGTAGCAATAGCTCATTTCCTCATTACTCTGCACTGTGCTGTCTAATATATCAAATGATACACATGTCTTCTATTACTGATATAAAACTGCTTTGTGTCTGCCTTTTCTAGCTTTTAACTACTTGCATACCTTTCAGCGGACATGAGCAGTAATCTCTGTTGGTCTGCATCATAGGAGGCGTGCTGTGTGTGTTTAGACTTCAAGATCCTGCCTTTCCCACTTCTATGAGGTTTCAGAAGTACTGAAATATTGGTAAGGCAAATCCTAGATTTCAGTACCGGGAACTGTAGATTCTCCTGCTTGCACAAGGGATCTGAGCTATCACTTTGCAAGGACCCTACAAAGTATCTGCAGATGGCGGACGAGTTTCCAGTCCTCCCGCAGGACCGCTCTAGGCATGGACAGCATGTGGCCCGCAGAGGAGCCTCAGGCCAAGTGCACAGCTGCCACAGGTGGACCTCAGCAGCTGGGCGGCTCCGTCCTGCTGTGACTGGCCTCAGCTGGGGAGTCCGTGCAAGGACACCCCCTGCCTTGGGAGGGTGGGCTCATGGCAACCCTGAAGCCCCAGATGGAAGGTAGGGACACTGGGGGATTTCTGAAATGCAAGAGACATATATTTACTGCTCTAGGAGATTGCTTGCCGGTCTTCAGGAGAATTCCAAGTTTGTACAGAAATGAATGGAACTTTGGGGAAATGATGGAAGGAATGACTGCATAGTTAGCTTTGAGGGCCACACCTGATACAACATTTCTTATTGTACTGCTGGGCTCCATGGGGCCTCCTGCGGTCAGGGTAGCCCAGAGCCAAGATAGGAAGAAAGAGTGTTTTCAGAAATATGTTTCCCTCATGAAAGTTTATAGTCTAGAGGCGCCTGGCTGGCTCAGCGGAGGTACCTGTGACTGGGTCTCAGAGTTGTAAGTCTGAGCCCCACATTGGGCTCAATGCCTTGAGCAATGCTTTGATGGGACAATGGAGACCCACATTTAAAATTAAAATTTAATTTTAAAATTAAATCTTAAAACAAAATATGGTCCAGAGGATGTATAATAAAAAGTAAAGTCTCCTTTGTTCCTACCCAGAGGCAGCCAGGGGAGATGGCTGGCACCCACTGTGCCCCCATTCCTCTTCCTCAGTTCAGCATTCAAGCCCGAGAGATCTGTGAACCCCCCGAGGGTGGGGAATGAGGGAGTCAACCCCTCCACGGCACCTCTGCATGCCTGATTGATGCACTGGGCGGTGGCCCAACAGAAGCTGTGCCCATGCACAGGGGTTCCTGCATGCATGCTCATTCCTCAGGTCCCAGTTTCCAAAGCTGTGTCCTGGCAACAGGCCCCGCATTGTGCTCTAGGCCTTCTGCCGGTGACTTGGCAGCTGAAGGAGAGTGCTGTGAGCTTAGTTCATGATCTTCAGCATCTGGCCTTACCAGACTGCTCATTGGGCACCTCCTTGAGCAGGCCTTGCCCCTCCCCCCAGCCCCGGTCTCTGTGGGGTCTGAACCTGCCAGGAGGGCTGGTCCACCCCCATCCCGCTCACTGTGGCCGCAGACTACTCTTGGAGCCCAGGGCTCACCCGGTGGTCCATGCCCCAGGGTCCACTCGCAGTCCTCCAAGTACCCCGTGAGTTGGTAACCGCGCTCAGTCCTAGCAGCTTTCAGAAAGTACTCCGTGTACCTGGAGACCCTGCGCTTTCTTCTGGGGCTCATTGCCTCCATCTGCAGGTGGGGCTGCCGGCTGAAGGCAAGGCTGTCGGCTGCTGGATCACAGGTGTCCTGCCGCCGTCGCTGCATGTCCATCGTGGACACGGTCACCCTGTGTGCTGCAGAAGCAGGTCATCACCGGGCTGCCACCCTCAACACCCAGTTATGACCACGATGTCTCCACATCGGAGCGGGTGTGCAGAGACCCCAGGGAGAGCGGCAAAGGGATGGCCCAGATAGAGACTCACAGAAAGGACCCTAAAGGCACCAGGGCCCCACAGGGGGCATTTAGGCCCCTGGGGGTCCACGGAGGCCTCTCTTCCTTTGTGCCCAGGCCTGGGCCTCTGCTGAGTGTCCTCCCCCAGGAAGAGAGCTCAGAAAACCCATGCAATAAGAAGTCCCCCAGCTCCCACAGGAGCTCCTGCCCCACTCGAAATGCCATCACGAGTTCCTACAGTTCCACCAGGGGCTTCCACCCGGTGCAGAAGAGGAGGGGTCTGGCCACAAGTCAGGTCTCACGGCCCCCGAGGTCCCCAAAAACTCAGCCAAGAGAGCCCCTTGTGTTCTGCCGGAGTGCCTGCACTTTGCCAGAAGAACCAGCTGGAAAAGGATGCCGATACCACCACCGGGCAGAAGGCAACGCAGAGGAACTGCTCATCCCCAGCTGACTGTTCCAGGCCCCAAAAACGCAAGGTTCGTCTGCTGCCACACAGGTGAGGGGAGCCTCTGAGGCTGCCGTCACCCCCTGAGTTGGGGTTTCGAGTGACTGCTGAGGACCTGGACCGGGAAAAGAGAGCTGCTCTCGAGGGCATCCAAGATGCTCTTTGAGGGGACACAGAGGCCACCTGCAGCAGTGGCCCAACTTGGACATCCAGTGCCTTGTCCCTGTCTGCTGCAGTGGCTGTTCCCCTGCCAGCCTCTGACACCCAGGTCACCCCCATGGACGGCTCCCCACCTTCGCAGCCTGTCCTCTTGGGGTCTCACCCTGGCTGCAGTGGGAGCAACTTCGCATCTACCCAGGCCTTCTCGATGTCGTCCAGGGACAGCATGACCTCAGTCACAGTCCCCATAGGGCTGCCTGCACTGCCTGGGGGTAGTGGCAACCCGGTATCCACTGACCAGGCCCCGTTCGGGCCTGCGGGTGAGCAGTGGCCCGGAGCCAGCACCCTTCACAGCTCTCCCCAGCATGGACGGCCGGCAGCTCAGGCTCCAGACCCAGTCCAGGCCCTGAGCACAGCTCTAGCCCAGCTATCCTTGGGCAGCGGCACCCAGGCGGGTTATGTGGTTCTCTTACCCGCATCTGCCTCCCAGGGCACCCATGCCAGTGCCCAGACAGTTTCGGCTACCACCCCTGTTGTACTCGCCCCTGGAGCGGCCGCTGACCCTGGCTTGGCAGCTGCCCCCAAGTGCCGGGTGCCGTGTCCCATGCTGGGCCCAACAGCCAGCAGCCCCGCCCCTCAGCTGGCAGCAGAAGGGTGGTGCCCATCAGGCTGGGGTTTTCGGCAGCACCCCCAGGTTTAGGGAGAGGAGATGATGTTGCAGATCTGTGCTCCAACTTTGGGGCTCTCAGCATCACAGCAGGAACAAGCAGGGCCCCAAGTGGCCCGCAGTGCTCCAGGGCACGGCTGGGCCCGAACACAGGGGGCCGCCCATGCCAGAGCACCCTGTCAGGGACCGCTGGAGCCAGCACGACGAACCACCCTGTGTCGGGAGCCCCGAGTGCCCCTCCCTCCAGTCACATCCCCAGGCACCTGACCAAGCAGACATCCTGCTCAGATGCCAAAGCACTGCCAGCAAGGCCGCCTGCAGGAGTGGGGGCATCCCGGCCTCTCTTCCTAGTGGCCCCGCCTCCCTGGTCAGCACGGCCTTGCCACCAAGACCCACTCATTCCCTGCCTAGCTCTTGATTAGACGCAAAAGAGCTGCACCATGCAACAAGCCATCTTCCTCCACATCACAGCCCACTCCCTTGGGGCCCAAGAGGCAGAGGCTCGGCTGAGCCAATAGCTTCCTGGAGAAGTAGCCCGTGTTGCTTCCTTCCAGGTGACACCGGTAAAGAATACTGTGGAACGGGAGACACAAATCAAGCCCGGTCCTGGAGCAAAACCGGGCTCCCAGCAAGCCAGCCAACATTGGGGAAACTTCCCAATCCCTGACCCACCATTTTGAAGGAAGGAGGTGGGGGCTTGAGGCCTTGTCTGTGATCCCAGGGGCCACCGGCCTTGGGACAGTACACAGAGATCCGGGTCCTGTGGGCCTCCAGTCCGACAGCTCCCGGGACTCCTGCTGCTGCCCACAGGTTTCCCCTCCCCTCTCCCTGTGTTCTTCTCAGAACCTTTAGTTAGTGTTCATTTCATTAATTAAAGGCTTGTTCTAGTTCTAGCCCATCACTGGAGATTACTTTCCATCTCTGTACGCATCCTGTTGGTTCTGTTTCTCTGGCCGATCCTGACTAAAACACCGACGAGGAGGACCACAGTTCAACAGCGTGAGGTGTACCGGGATGGTGTAGCAAGTAGTCATTGAAGAGAACAGGTCACACCGGTTTCTTCTGACCTAGATAGACATCAGTCAGAAGACAGTTTAGCTTCTCACGCACACGACGTCTTCAGTGGACAGGCGCACAGGGGCAAAGCATGTGCGTGCTTACAGGCACACGGGAGGTGGAAGGGACATGGCCCGCTGCCGGCCAACACCCTCGGACCGTGACCGGGCTGCTGGGTGCTGCTGGCAGGCAGGGAGATGCCCTTCTCTCTGTGCTCTGTGGTTCCTTGATTTCAGCGTAGGCCATTTCTGTCGTTGAAAGACCGGCAAGTGCGTATACGTAATGGGAAGGATTGATTTTGAATCCCCTTCCCAGCCATCTGCTGGCAGGGAAGACCACGTGGCCAAGTCTGTCTGTGCCAGGGCCCCTCCTGCCCTGGGGCAGCCAGCTGGTGCTGCCCTGATCCTGCTCTGGTTACAGAGCCTCGCTGACACAGCTTGGAATGTCCGTGGCCATGTGTGGTTTTAGAAGACACTCGTCCTGCAATTCTGGGCCTGGTTTCTGGGCTCTCCAGGAGCTGGGAGGCCCGCGGCGCAGCTGGGGAGGCCAGGGCTGCACGCTCGCACGGGAGGGCACCATGCAGTATGGAGCTGCTCCTAGATGCCAGACCCACCTGGACGCTAGAAGCCAGACGTGGCTCGACTGGAGGTTCCCATGGAAGAGCGTTCTGCAAGTCTCGAGAGCTGTGAAGTCTGGGTGGTGAGGCCCGGCCACCTCAGCTTTGCCAGGGGCACTCAAGTAGCCCGATTCCCTTGCAGAGATGCTTGCAGGGTGGGCTGCCCACTGCTGGTCGCTGCCTGGAAGAAGTCCACCGAGGCAGCGCCCACATGCGCCCTGCACAGAGAACTGACTCCTGCCCCCCCCTCCACGCAGAAGGACGCAGGGCTTGAGGGTCCTAGGCATCCTCCTTGGCCTGCCACCCTGGGCCATTCAACCCAGCACGGGGTCGTCTGAAAGTATCTCCGGTCACCACCTGCGGACAAGCCCTGCCTGCAGCGTCTGAGCCCGGGCAGGCGCCCACAGCAGACAGGCACGCAGCAGACGAGCAGCGCTCGGGGGAGGCGCGTCAGAAGCAGCCAAGCGCCTGAGTGGAGCCCGACTGCCCGCATCCTGTGAGCGCCCCTCGCTTTGGAATCTCCATGAGCTGTGCAGTGGGCGTCGGTCCCCGCGCTCCTGCTGCCTGGAGATGCGGTCGCCCCGTCAGAGCAGACCCCACTGCAGTGGCCCCGGATCTGTTCCGCAGTTGGCTCCCAGCAGCATGGGCCGCTGTCCTGAGAAGCCGCGGAGCCCGGGCGCCGCCGGGAGCCGCGATGCAGCTCAGAAGCGCTGCCGGCCTTCAGACTGTCCAGCAACGTGTCCCCTGTCCCTGAGTGTGCGGAAGGGCGGGTCCTGCAGCTGACCTGGGCGAGCCGGGCCCGGCAAGGAGCTTGGGGATGCTCGAAGGTGCCGCCCAGCCCGCCCCGCCCGCCCTGCCAGCGCCCTTCCAGAGCCTGAAGGCCGGGGCCAAGCAGCTTCTGTCGTCCTTCCTTCCTCCAAGGAAGATGGAGGGACCACAGCAGCAGCCCATCTTCCTGTCACGGCTGGAAGGGCTGGAGCGTCTGGGCCTGCTGTGAGCGTCTGAGGGCCGAGGCCTTAAGTGCCGGAAGTATCCTATCCCAGCCGGCAGCAGGGCAGGGCCGCAGCCGGAAGTGCCGTAAGTACGCCGGAAGTGCCGTAAGTATGCCGGAATCGTCCGCCGGGCGTTCACAGGGAGCGTGGCACCTTGCGGAGCCGGATGTCCCTGAGGCGCCGGGCCGGGCCTGCGCCCTGCCGCCTGCTCCCCCAGGCTGGCTGCCGAGGGGCTGAGAGAGCTAGGCTGTCAACACCCCCACTCCTTACAGCTCAGCCCGTTGGTAACCCTGTGACTCCCTTGCAAGCCCCGCGTTGGTGGGTGCCACGGGCGGCTGCCCACTTCGCCTCCCCTCGCGTGGCTTATGGCGCCAGAGCTGGGGTTAAATCCCGAGACCTGCAGGACGGACGTGCCTTAGAGTCTCCAGAGCCCACGTCCCCGGAGCCGCGAGAGACCGGAATGCGTGCGCCCGGTGCGCTGACGGCTCTGCCCGCAGCTCCCTGGTCCTGAGGAACTGTCGTCCAAGGTGGGTCTCCGGTGGACCTTCCACTGCTCTTACTGGTAGCGAGCTGTCCCCTCCCCCGTCCGTAAGAGTTGGTGCTCTGGGTCATCCAGGCTTAATCTCGTGCACTGCTGCAAACGACCTCGTCTCCAGCCCCCTTTCAGCCAGGTGACCTATGGACTGTGACAGCCGCGTGGGCAACAGGGGCCAAGGACGCCCCCTCTCCACTACTGGGGGAGCTGAGGGAGGGCAGCCCCGGGGACTGGGGTTCGGGGTGGGCTGCGTCCAAGCTGGTCCTGTCTCTCTGGGATGCTTTGGGGATTCTCGGGGACCCTGATGGCAGCACCCTGGCATGGGTGGGTGGTCCTTCCTTCCCAGGTGCCCCTCAGCCCTGGCTTCCCACTGTGCACTCTGCAGACTCTGATGGGATCCACCCCCCCCCCCCCCCCCCAGAGCTGGCCTCTGTCCAGCAGATGTTCCTGCTCACCCTTTGGTGGTCCCGGGAGTCTTGTGTGCTGTCAGTGGGGTGCACGTGCCGCAGCCCGTGTGGTCAAGACCGCTCAGTCCATGTCAGTCTGGAAGGCTGCCTTGGGCTTATGACCAGGTAGGAAACCTCTTTCCCCGTGGGGAGGAGAGGGAAGGCACCACAGAGCTCCGGAGAGCCCTGTGGGACTCCGTCTCACCATCCCAAGTCTCCCTGGCAGACCTGCGGAGTGTGTGACTTTGGGGTCAACCCTGTGCAGACCCTCCTGAGATGACCCAATGCATCTCTGTAGTGTGTGGATACCGAGCGCCCTGATCTCAGCCTGTGATGGGATGCAGCATCCCAGCATGGACCCCAGCGAGTCCCCCTCCACAAAGGCACACGCTGCTCCTCCTGCCGGAGGACGGATCTCATCCCCTCCTGTAGCACTCGGCTGCCCTGCGGTCTTCTCGGATGCGCAGAGTGTGCCAGAAGCGACACCATGTTGTTCAGGGCTGGCCCCTGAGAGGCAGGGGAAGGGGTGCTGTGAGGGGAGACTGGCGGGGGTCTTTGGGGAGTCCCCCCTCTGCTGGGGACACAGGCACCACTTAGATCCCGGTCTTCCACTCCCAGGCTGCAGTCTATTGGGGTGTGAGCGGTATGTCCCAGTCTCATCGCAGGCCTGCTGTCCCGCCTCTCTGCACACATTTCTGCACCTGTTGCTTGTGTAGGGTTCAGGCAACGCCCTGCACCCTGTTCTCCCGCAGTGGAAATCCGGGTCACCCAGACGGTGGAGACAGAGCCTTCTGGGTACAGGTGGAAGCCAGCACGCCGCCCGGGGGCCCTGCAGCCACAACCAAGGGGTTCCAGGAAACCCGGGCGGACATTTGCTGTCTGCAGTGGGCCAGCAGTCCCGCTCACCTTCAGTGGGGCCATTAACCCGGTCTTATGGAGAGAGGGGCGTCACACGTTTGGGGACCAGCTGTGGAACCATCTGGAGGCACTGAGTTTTTCCACCACTGGCTTGGCTTCTGTTTCTTCCGTGAAAACTCTGTGTCCCAGATGGGACTTCCCCTCCCTGGATGCTGGGTGCTGTGGTGGGAGAGTGGCCATGCTGTGGTTGCCTCAGGTGACAGTGATGGTGCCGCCAGGCTCTGAAATGGGGCTTGCTTGTTAGTGCAGCAGAGCCGGGTGGGGCCTGCCGGCCTGAGGGCCAAGATGCAGGGCAGGACGCAGGGCCAGCTGTGACGCAGGGAGCTAGCTGTAAGGCAGAAGGGGGATGGAAGGTGGAATGAGGAGGGCTTGGTGGCCAAAAGGCTGGGGGCCTGGGAGGGAGCTGTCCAGGGAACTCCAGGAGTCCCTGCATTGGGTTGGGTCCCACCCCATGGCCAGCCGGCCATCAGGCAGGGCTGAGTAAAGGAGGCCCAGAGAATCCAGAGGAGTCTGCGTGGAGGGCAGCTGGTTGGGGGGGGGGGTCCTCGAGGCCACCTGGCTTGGGTGATCCCCCACCAGAGTGCACTGGAGTCCCGAGGGCTCAGCTCTGAGCTGGTTCAGCACCGTGTGCTTGGGAACTTACTCATTCATCCTTCCTTCAGCCAGCTAGCACGTTCTGAGGACCTGCTGTCTGCTGGGCACATTCCTCTGCATGGGACATAGAGGGAAGGACAAGGTAGAATGTAGCCAGCCCTCAGGAGTTGGAAGTCCGGTAAACAGGTGACCCTAGCCTCCTGCCCACGCCCTGCGTTCGCAGGGCAGGCGGTCTCTCTGATCCTCTCTGCCAAGACGTCTGCCTGCACCGTCCTGGCACCACTCACAGGCTTACCTGGTGGCTGCGTGCCACGTTTGGCCGACGGGTTGAACCTCTGTCCCCACTCCCACGTGCCCCTCTCTGTGTCAGCCTTTCTCATCCCTCCTATGTGGACATGGACCCTCGTGTGAGGATGGAGGTGTTCTCAGAGGAAATCCACCATGCCAGGATCGGGGAAGACTGACACTGGGGCCCCGGGAATCCTAGCGCAGGTGTGACCTTCACAGCCCCAGCAGTGACGGTTCTGGCTGCTGCCCCCAAATCCAATTCCAAAAATAACATCTATTAGACTCTCATGGACTCCGTCTCTACCTTCTGTCCCCACAGCTCCTTCACGCTCACATTGACAGCATCTCCGTTCCCCAGGGTGGTTGGAAAACAGAGTCAGAGTCCACCACGTCTCCTTCCCAGGGCTGGTAAGTGCTGCAAAGCAGATATCCTGTTTTCATTTTTATTGTTGATGAATGTGTGCCAAATTTCCACAACACGGGATTCTTGTTATTAGGGAGGAGCTTTTATTAGGAGGGCTTTTTCCTCACTAGCAGAGTGGGAACCAGTAAGAGTGTTTCTGAGGTTGGGCGAAGGCTGGTCAGACAGAGGTCAGGAGGTCTAGTGGACACTTGTCCCTGGAGGTCGTTGCTGGCTGAGCAGGACGATGGGTTTTCCTTCAACCAGTCTCAGAGCCATGCTGAGGGGCACACACGTCTTGGAGTCAAGAACACTGAGCCTCGGATCCGTGGCCAGCTTGGTCACCATCCCTACACCCCGTCCTCTGTTTCGGGACGTCCAGGTGGGAAGGTAGCATCCTCTGACCTGTCGTAGACCCGTCCTCACACGCTTCCCGCCAGCCCTTTCCAGCCTCTGGCTAATAGCCCCAGCCAGGTGGCCCTTTTTGGACCCGGAGGGCATCTTTCCTCCGGGTGTCCCTGTAGAGCAGCACTGATAGCTGTTTTTATGGGTCATGTTCTGAACGTCACACCCGAGTTACATCTGTGCCGATTCAATTAGAACACGTAAGCCGAGGGATTCTTCATCGTCCCACGACTGGGTCCTGGGCGAACGGCTTCTCTCTGGACACAGCTGTCCTCACTGCCGGGCTGTGAGCAAAAGGCTGGGCCCTCCCTGGTCAGCCTGTGTGCCGAGCGGTCTTGTGGCAGGACGGCAGAACTGGAAGCCCATGCCCCTGCACACACGGGAGACTGAGGGCCGGGTGGCGGGGGTGGCACACTGCTCAGAGCCACACAGATAGGCTTTTGTCCGGGGAGGCGGGGCTTGGGCCAGATGGGGTCCCGGCCTCCGGAAGACGCCATGTCCTGCTGCTCCCAACCTGGGAATATGTGACGTCACCTTGCAGGAGGGGCTTCGTCGATGGGACTGACTGAGGGTTCTCACTGGGGGTGGGGTGATCCTAGATTGTTGGGACACAGACCAGGTCAGTGCGAGGAGCCTCCTACATGGGTGCAGGTGGGTCTGCATCAGACGAGGTGAGACAAGGGAGGCAGAGGCGTGTGTGTGCACACGTGTGTATGTTGCCGTGTGTGCTTGCACGTGGAAGAGACAGACCAGGAGCGAGGGAAGCAGGTGGAGGATCGCCGCCGCTGCTGGAGGTGGAGGAGGGCCCTTGGGGCGAAGGCACAGGTGCGTCTGGACTCCTTGGAGACAAGAGAACACTCTTGCCTGGGTCCTCCAGAAGGCGCACGGCCCCGAATTTAGACCTCGTGGCTCCAGTGCTGTGAGAGAGTGTGTGGGGACGTTTCCCGGTAGCCACAGGAAACCCGTTGGAGGCGTGACAGCCTGCCTCTAGTTCAAGAGGGAGACGGGCTGTGAGCGGTGGGTCTCGGTGCTGACCGTGACCTCGGGGTGACGGGGATGGCGGTGGCCCTGGAAGCCTCAGGCCGTACGTGCACAGTGCCTTTCTTGGCATCCGGGAGACAGGATTATACAGTTTTAGATAATTGAATCAATAAGTTAAAGACCAAAAACTGCTGAAAAAAAAAAAAAAAGTCAAGTGTATGTTATGGCACAAGATGGAACTTATAGAGTCTCCAAGCAAAAGTTTTCATTCAGACGCCACCATCCACTCTGAGAGTTCAGAAATATCTCTCCCCTGTGCAGTCCCAGTTTCAGTCTCCTGGAATGAAGAGCAGACAGCAGACTTAAACAGACGCCTGCCTTCCTTCACTGGCGGACCGTCACGGGCCGGCCTGATGGGGTTCTCCCCCCCGTGGACAGTTTCAGTGAGCCCGGGGGAATGGTTCTTGGGGGCTGCTGCTCCTGGACCCTCTGAAAGCCCTTCTGTGCTGGTCACCCACCGGCCTCCCGCGCTAGAGGCTGAGCTCTGGGAGCCCCACCCTAGCCCGTGCATGTCCTGCGCTCCGTGGTGCCTGGCGGGGGTAGGGGTGTGTCATCTGTGCTCAGGGAGGGATTGTCCCCATGGTTTGGCCAGGGGGTGTGACTGGCCACCAAGGACCTACTTCCCTGAGAAAGGAGGGTCCTCCATTGGGGCAAAGACTGACGGTGATCTTCTCTGCTCGGCAAGGTGCTGAGGTCCTGCATTTCGGAGAGCAGTATGGAAGGATCTAGGGCGGGTGGTGCACCCTCCCTGTGAGCTCCTGTGGGGGCCTGAAGGCACGTGTTTCTGCAGTTCAGGACTTGGGACCGTGCACCTGTTGTAGTCCATGCCTGGGGCTTGACAAAGCCACCGGCCTCAGGGAACTCCTTGTTTCAAGAAAAAAGCTGATCCTTGCATGGGTGGGGCTGTGGGCCCAGCTCAGATGGGTGTGGAGGATTACAGGCAAGGGAACATTGCCATGGACACGGGGAAGGGCGCGTCGCCATGGGCGCAGGGGTCTCTCAGAGGAGCTATGTCTCCCACTTGTGCAGGAGAACCAGGGAGGGGCTGGACACTGTGACATTCCAGTGGCTTCGAGGGCACGGGCTGGGATGCTCCTTTGGGCCTTTCTTGCCGTGTGGACTGAGAATCCCCGGGGACGAGAACTCTGTCTTTTGCTCCTTCTTGCCCCTTGCTCCTGAGGGGATGGCCAGGAGGCCGGCAGGACTAGCACCAAGAACGTAGTCTTCCTCTCCGTCCTGCTTCCCCAGGGCTGGGCCCAGGTCCTGATGTCCAGGGAAGGTGATTGCCCTGGCCTGGGGCTCCCGGGTCGGTCCTGGGGATGGTGCGCATGGTGTTGGGGAAGAGGCCTGGCAGCATCTGATTTCTTCCTCCCTCCCTCCGTGCTCGAGGCCTGCATCCCGACCACAAGCTTGGGACACTGTTCAGATGGTTTGGATGTGGAGACCGCGGCTTCCTTGGAAGCCCCTCACCTCTGACTGGCCGAATCCTCGACCCAGTGAGGACATGTTCTCTCTGACTTCTGCGCCATCTCGCCCGGACCTGAGCATGCTCCCGGGGTCCAGGAGGCGTCCGCGGCCCCGTCCCTCCGTCTGCGCTTTGATGAGCTCCTGCTTTGAGGGCTGCAGAAGGAACCGTCATGGCCAAGAAGAGGACATCCCCATGAGAAGGACAGCTGCCCCTGGTCTCTAGCCACCTGGGCCTTCCTGGTTGTCTGTCCTTTCTGCTCAGGAGGAGCTCAGAGCCAGCAAGTCGTCAACTGCTGGGGCCCGGCTCAGACATAGAGGCTGGTGTCTCTATGAAGTGTGGGGCTGTCCTGGCCCCTGTTGAATGCGGGGCAAATTCTGGGTCCCTCGTCCTGGAGGTGAAGATGCCTTTCTTCTGGGGCCGGACTCTTCTGGATATCCCTCATCCCTGCATCCTGGGTGCTGCACGGAGGGCTGGTTGGGCGCTCTAGTGCTATGCAGTTTGGAACCAGCCTCGTGTGCACTGCTTGGAACAGCCTAACTGTTCCCGGTCAGAGCCAACCCATGTTCCCCCAGGCGGGGCCAGCTCGTCTCAGCACCACGTCCCACAGCGCTTTGCCTGACCCGAGTGTGAACATGTTGCTTTCCAGTGGTTTGCCTTGCGGCCCATCCCTCTCTGCTCAGACCCTTCCCTGAGGATGGGGAGCGTGTCATGTCGGATTCTCTCATGCTCCGTCCTGGCACAGGAACGCTCACAGTATCCCTGGGAAGAATGGCTAGTACTCGGGGCCCTCTGGAGGGTTTGAGAGCACGTCCGTGAGGAACTGCCCTGTCCCAGCCAAGCTCAGGGCCAGAGGGGGGCCAGAGGGGCGGGGGATGGGGAGCCTCGGACATTGCTGGCGGTGGCCCGGTGAGGAGCTCCCGACTTAGCAGAGTCACAAGGCCTTGTGAGTCCCCAGCTCTGGTCCACACCAGACCTTGAGACCACCCCACCCAAGAGGAAAGCTTTTCTCTGTTGGTCAAGTCCCTGCTGACAGATTCCACAGCGTGGAGAGGATCAGAGTATGGTGGAGAAGATGAGCACCGAGAGTGGTTCACGTTATGACCGAGGGGAGTGCGGGCCCCTGTGGGCACACGCAGTGGAGCTGAGGACTGTCCTTTGATATAGAGAGGGTGAGAATCTTCAGGGCGACCCCCGAATAATCAGGGAGGGCTTCCTGGTGGAGGTGATCCTAGCACAGTCTCAAGGACTTCATCAGTGGCACTTGTGCAAAGGGATGAGTGGGTCATGTGCAATACTGACAGAGGCCGCTGGCATGAAGTCCCTGTCTTGTGTGGTGCACACCCACAGGCCGGGCACAGGGTGGGCCAGCCCTCACCAGCATCTAGACGTCATGAGTCACCTGCACCATGGCCTCTGGGAAGGGGAGGTCAGCCTGGACTGGGAAGACTGCATGGAGAGAAGTGGTTTTTGGGCTGTGGCCCACGGGACGGCTTCCGGGGCTCCTTGGTGCCCCAAAGTTATTTGCAAACGGGCTTCAGTATATGTTTCTGTAAAGAACGATGTTTTCCCACACAACCAGGACACAGCCCCCGACCCAGGGGATAGCCACGGTGTGCCTGATCCCAGAGCCCACACCCTCCAGCTGGTGACGTGTTTTACTCAAGCACAATGTGCTTCCCTGAGTTCTCCCTTTCCCGGGGCTCCCTCGGGCTAGAGAGGCCCTCGGCTTTCCCCTGAGGATGCAGAAGGCTATGGGACAGGAGCCTGGGTCCTGTGTGGGGCTTCCACACAGGAAGGTGTGTCGATGTATCCTCTGCAGGATGGGGCACCTGTTCCCATGTGTCCTGTTGCTGGAGGCGATGGCTCCAGTCCCCTCATCAGGAGGACATCTGTCATGCCTCTGCGCTGCGAGACCATGCTTCAAGTTGTGTCAGTATTTTACTCGTCATATTTTCAGTTCATTTGTATGTGCACGTCTATGTGGACTCACGGTTTCCTGTTTTACTCAGCACGTTCTAACCCGTTACTACCGGCATTCGATTTCATACTCACATTATCGAGTATTTGACCAGTGGGAGCCCTCTGTGTCCCTTGACCCATCCTGGCTCTGTCCCCATCATTCTAAGAATGCCTCCTTGCTTGACCTTGACCTCTCCGGGTCTGGGATCAGTCCCTTCTCTGAGGAGCCCTTTCTGCTTTCAGTGGAAAGTGGTATGTAGTATGGTGTTATGTAGAAGCCCAGACGCAGATGCTAGGCGTGCTCAGCGGTGTCGGGGCGCCCCTGCTTTCCGGCTTTCTGAGAACAGAGCTGAAAGATGTCTGCGAGATACCATGTCACACTATGTTACGTGTTGTTGTTATCTGCGTGTAGTTCACATATCGTATGTATGGCCGTATGCTGCGTATCCGGATGTACCGTCAGTCCCCGTTACGCACACGCTGACACTTCTGCATCAGTCTCCAGACATGGGAAGCCCTGAGTTCACATCGGTACACCTGGTTCAGATTCGGGTTTTCTTCCTGTCGGTATTTGTAACTCCCGCCCCATGATGACCGACTCGGTGCATCTGAACACAGGGGTGTGAGCAGCAGAACTAGCTCGCATCCCACGGTTTTGGAGGGTCAGGGCGGCGGGCCTGGTTCTGGCTGAGGCTGGGAGGAGAGAGTGCGCCAGGCCTCACCCCCGTGACTGTGGTTACTCGCAGTTTCCAGAGCTCCTTGGCTTGTAGACGCTCACCCAGTCTCTGCCTTCATGCTCTCCATGTGTGGATCTCTCTGTTCAAATGTCTCCTTGCAAGGACGTTGTTGATCAGACCAGCTTAGGACCCACCCTGCTCTCGTGTGAACCCATCTTAGCCAGTCAGGCCCACAGCAGTCCTGGTTGGAGGCTCTCATGTGGGCATTGAGGGGCCATGAGCTGCCTGCAGCATGGCCGGGGCTGCTGGTGTGGAACATGAGCAGAGCAAAGGAGTGGGCAAGGGGGCCTCCAGCCGCCCGTGTGGGTCTGTTTAGCAGGAGGCCCTCACCCACGGAGCGATGTCCAGCAGATCGGTGAGCACACCAGTTTGCAGCTTAGGGCTGGGGTCGGGGGGACGGTGCACATCCGATGTCACTGGTGTTAGCCGTGACGTGTCACATGAGCAGATATGCTGGAGCGGGCACAAGGGTGTGGTGGAGATGACCACCGTCCAAGTGGGGCTGGGACAGGCTGCAGGCCATCGCTTGTCAACCCCCGACTGATGACGCCTTGCAGGAGGTGGGAGAAAGAGGACGTCCTGACGTGAATCTGTCCCAGAAAAGTCAGTCCCCCATGGGACCTCTGCTGGGCCCATGCCGAGGACCCCTTTGTTGAGGAGTGAAAATTATACCAGGTGGATGGCAGGTTTAAAGCCCAACTCAGACCTGGACCTCAGAACCCGCCCGTCGCCCTCCGACGGGGGGACTCCACATCACCACATCTGCTGCCCGACAAGTGTGGGGCACGTCGGGGTTAGGGGTTGTACTGGTGTCCCGACCTGTCCCGTCTCACACATACCCTCAGAGGCCTGGAGAGTTCTACAGCCAAGGAAACGCAGTCCCGGGCCGGATTAATGGGACTTAATGGGACGGATTGGAGCGGGGCCCGAGCTTCTGGAGCCCCATGCCTCCACCTGTCAGACTCGCGCGGCCACCACCACTGGCCGTGTCCATTCCCCCCAGCCGTGCTCTTGCTGACCAGCTGGCTTCTCTGCCTGTCCTGCTCTCCCGCTGCCCTCAGCCCCTCCTCCGCTGGCCAGAGCCCAAACTCTGGTTCTGCCTGCCACATGCACGGCTCTGGGCCCTCACCTCCTGGGTGCGCCACAAGCGCTCTGCCTCTCCAGCCACTCACTTCCAGGGAGGCCTCCGTGAACCATCCCATGCCTGAGAACACACTACTGTACCAAGCACTGTGTGTGTGAGGCGGTCCCCTCTCACCTGCCTTGTCTGTAGTGACCTCAGTCTTGGGGTCTCCAAGGTCCACCTCATCCTCTCTCCTTGACCCGAGGGACTCAGCTCTGCTTCCCTGGACCCAGCAGAAGCAAATCAGTCCAATGCAGATGACGAGGCACAGGCTTTCATGGACATTTGAGGTTACCTGCTTCCCTGGCCGTGCTGGTCACCAGGTGTGCACGGACTCCATCGTCAAACTCGTAGGAAGTCCCCTGAGCTCTGGTCCATGTGGGCAGGTGTGTGTGACCCAGGTCTTGGTGTGTCGGCCCTTGCCCCTGCCTGTCCCCAGAGCATGTGGGGCCCATTCTCCGGTTCTGGCAGAAGCCTCCAAGGGGACCCACGAGACGTGGGGTTGGTGTGCTGGGCAGCACTGCTCTGGGCTGGGTCCATCGTTGTCTCCATTAACGTGGCTAACACCTCGTCCGACCATGGAATTCAGAAATCGTGCTTCTAAAGTCTCCCCATTTGACAACCGGCAGAGAATGCTAATCCCCCACACAAGGTTATGTTTTATTTTTCTAGGTGGGGAATGTTGCCGTCACCACATAATGACTGCCCTTGACACGGTAACGAGGGAATGGGGATTTAAAGCAGTCTGCGATGCGGTGCTTTTGCTGTTCTCTTGTTGGCTGGCTGCCGCCTGTCTGATCGTGTCTCTGTTGAATTCACTGCTTACAAAGACTGGAATTTACCAAATTAAATTTTAGTGAGTTATTTCTGTTCACATAAACGGCAGAGATTAAACCTTTGTGCTTGTGGTAGAGGGACTGTCACCAGGCCAACCTTGCACAGGGCCATGCCATGGGGTCAGATAGAGTCCGTGTGCCACTTGGGGACACCTGTCTACGCGTGGCAGATATGAGACAACATTGACCCCCCCCATTTCCCTCTCCCTGTCGGTTACTTGGGGTGTGGGCAGACCCCACACAAGCATGGGCTTGACACGCGGCCGTGCATCTGGCACCTGTGACCTCACTGCTCCTCCAGCCCGCAGCAGAAGTAACACAGAGGGAATGGACCAGCCAGCTTGGTGGCACCGACCACATTGTGGCAAACCTGCAGGCTGATGCTGAGCGGCTGCCCCAGCCCAGGCAGCCCCAGCTTCCCTGCGGGCATGTGGATGAAATCGCAGAGATCATTGTGGCTGCCTGTTACGTAGCAAGAACTGACTGGTACAAGGTGCTCTTGCAGCCGGTGGCCCGTCCGATCTGCGGAGAAAGTCGCATGGTATGAGACAGCCTGAATAATTTTATTTCATTCTTCCATGTGAGAAAATGGGGGCTCAGGGAGAAAGAATGACTTCTTGAGGTCATAAGCTGGTCAGAGAGAGAGCTCAGCGTGCGATCGAGTGTTCTCACCCAAGGGGGTCAGTGGCTTCTCTGTGGGGTGCTGGAGGGCCCTGAGGGGTTTCCTGCACCTGGCGTCCAGCTGTGTGGGCCTCCCCGGAGCCATCTTCACTGTCACTGGGCATAGATGTCCTGTCGGCACGCCTGGCTGGTGTGTCTGAGCCCCGACCCCGAGGCCGTGTGGCCTGTTGTGCTGCGGGCTGCATATCTCCAGCTGCAGACTGTATGGGTTTGATGAGTCTCCTGCCCCCACTGCCTCGCACATGACCCGATTTGGAGAGAGGGGCTTGGCAGACGAATCCAGTCAAAATGAGGCCACCAGGCTGGGGGTCCAATCCAGTGTGGCTAGTCTCCTGAAGTAAGGAAATAAAGAGGAATTAGGACAAAGATATGGGCACAGAGGGAAGAACATGGTGGGGACAGAGACAGACGCATGCAAGCCTGGGGAAGGACTAGGAGCAGACCTTCCTCTCTAGCCGTGAACCCGTGCCCTCATGCTGTGTGGCCTCCCAGTCTGTGGCGCGGAACTCCAGCAAATCCCTGGCCCACTGCCGGCGTCCCACACCTGCCACGGAGCCCACCCCAGTGGGGCCATTGCCTGGGCCTGGACCCAAAGTGTGTCTCGCCTTCTGCCCGCCCCCATTTTCTCTCCTTGGGGCTAGGAGGTGTGGGCGAGCTCAGTAGCATAGCTGCGTAGAACCACGGTAACTTAAAGACAAACTATCAGACGCCTGGACATACGCCCCTGCTACACGGCGGGTCCTGGGTTCTGCGCTGACCAGGCCGTCCAGACCGTGATGCTGAGAAGGGCTGTGTTTGCCCGCGGTGCATGACATCCTGGGCCACTCCGCTGGGGGCCACTCCCAGCACAGAGCCACAGGGCAGCGTTCTCTCCAGGCGCCCATGTCGCTCGCTGGACACGTGGCCAGACTCCTCTTTCCATCTGATTCTAAATCCAAAGATTTGCACTTCCTTCCCGATCCGCTAGCGGAGGCCTGGGCACAGAAATATGAATTGCATTGGGTCCTCACCCATGATGCTCTATGAATCCTGCCTTTCCTGAACTAATGGGGTGGCATAAATCACTCCGGGGAGGACCCTGGCCTGGCAGCTCCCAAGTCAGACAAGTTCATCAGTCCTTGGCCGACGCATCGTCAGAGGGTCTGGGGTTAGTCAGGGGTTGGCCCGTCTGGGACTAATTCCCTCCGGGCAGAGGCAGCTACCCAGAACCTGCTGTCCTTTGGTCAGAGTAAGGCTGCCCTGGGGGCTAGGAGTCTGGCCTTCTGTCCCTGGTGGCCCAGAGACAGAAGTCCAGCCGGCTCCAGGAATGAGCTGGGCAGCCACAGTCTTCCCAGAGGACTGGGCAGGTGCAGGGGTCCTGCCCATCAACCACTGGCCCTTGCCCCATCTCTCACCTGTGCAGCCAGCGCTTGACCCTATCCTCTGCTGGCTCTGGTTCTTGGTTTCCTCACTTATAGGAGGATGACCCTGCCCGACCCAGCATAGGGCTTCAAAAGACGCCACACATGAGTGCAAGTGAGCCTTAGCCCAGGGCCTGGCCCACTGGGAGTGCTCCCATCCATGAGGACCTCATCTGCCCTTGTGCCCTGGCCTTCCACCAGTCTCCCAGGAGAAGGCTTTAGGGCTCTTGGGATGGCCATCTCGGCTGGGGTTCTTCAGATCCCAGCCCAAATAGGGGTCAGCCCCTCAGATGCTCTCAGATGTGGGCCACTGCCCTCCTTCATTGCTACGGGCAGGGGACCAGAGGGACTTGGGGGACAGTGGAGAGAGGGTCCAAGTGTGGGGTTTCAGGGTCTTTCTCACTAGTGGGTTAGACTTCATAGTCTATAAACCCTGTTGCCCCTCCTTGAGACACTCTGAGCCTGTACAGGGCCCAGGGAGACTGGCTGGCCGGAGCCCTCCCCCTGCCACCAATGAAGAAACTGTGGCAGCTTGCAGAGGGGACGCGGTGGGCACAGAGGCACACGGCACAGCGGGATCAGCCTCCCCAGCCTAGGGTGACCTGTAGCCCGGCAACCTCTCCCAGCAATGTCTGTGCCCTCCAGCCTCAAAGAGCCGAGCCCAGGCTGCTTGCTGGGGGCAAGGGTATCAGGGGCCATAGGCATCAAGTGGGAGCAGGAAGCCTGAGGTTCTGACACATAGTTATTTTCAGAAGTCAGTGGGATACACCCAACTCCCAGAGATCTGGGTTCAATTCGTTAAGCTTAGATGATTAATTACAGGGCAATTAAATATCTGATTAAATTAATCCCAAGGTTTGTAAACATTGTTTTGTAAAGAATGTTTGCTCGTTAATTAGAATGGCTAAACACAGAAGCAGGGATGGGGGTACAGGAGGGTGGGGGGACAAGGAACCGGAGCGCACCCCTCAGTTGAGACTCTTTCCAGGAGCCTCCCTGTTTTGTGTCCTCATTTGCAAATCGGTGCAGGCAGATGGAGCCTTCAGGAAGCCCAGGCAGGGCATAACAGCGTGAGGAATAGGGACATCCTGCCCCCGCCCCGCTCTTGCAAAAATGTGAGATTCCAAATGCAAGGAAATGAGGGGCATTGTCATTGGGACTGAGACCGGGCAGGGCTTGGGAACTTGGAAAGGGAAGGAATATAGTCTACAGGAAGACAAACAGGACCCATGTTTGGTAGCAGGTGTCTGCTGGGCCATGGTGAAATGTTGGGACGCAGGGAACTCTGATCAAACAGGCCTTCCTGGGCTCCTCCCGCTCCCCATACCTCGCTCACAGTATGACGCAGCTATCTACCAAGAGAGTGCTCCTCCTGAGTTTTTCTAAGCTTTCAGGCAGTTTGAGGAGGTCACAGTTTCTTCCTGAGTTTTTTGGGCCTTGACTGTTTCCAGCTCAAAATTATCTGCGTGGCCAAGGGGCCCATCTTGGGGCAGTTCGTTCTGAATCCCAGTAGTGATCCAGACAGAGCAGAGGGCAGGGGACCCTGGGTCCGGACAAAGGCGGCTCCAGGGGTGCCGGGACAGGAGCCAGGCCAGGATGGGTTAAGCAGGGCAGGAGGTGAGGGCTTGGAGCTGCAGACAGCACTCACAAGCTTTGTTGGGGAGCCTGGGGGCAGAGACCGGGTGGTGGCTGGAGGGAGGTAGGGCCAGGGAGTGACACGATGTTTCATTTTTATTTTTCTTAGGTTTATTTATTTGTTTATTTGAGAGACAGAGATCACAAGTAGGCAGAGAGGCAGGCAGGGAGGGGGAAGCAGGCTCCCCGCTGAGCAGAGAGCCCAATGCGGGGCTTGATCCCAGGACCCTGAGATCATGACCCCAGCAGAAGGCAGAGGCTTAACCCACTGAGGCCCCAGGTGCCCCGACAGCAGGATGTTTTAGAACAGGAATCCCAGAGCCTGTTGATGCTGTCGGCAGATTCTGCAGGGAGTGAGGCCTCAGTGGGCAGGTGCGCGTGCTGACCCCTTTGTAGAGATTGCAGCCACTCCCAGCTGTATTTCTTCTGTTCTCAGGGCCCTGGGTCCTCTCACTGATCTGGCCAGCACCCACACTGGGATGGGATCACCTGTGGGACTTACCGGGTCGGCAGCTTGGAGCCCTGGACCTGCCCTGCCTGCTGGCGTGCTGCAGGTGTACTTGCTCCAGCAACCGTGGCCCATCCACAGAGCCCTGGCTGGGGGTGGAAGCCCTGGGTTCACCTGCTCTGCACCTGCGGCTGTGGGACCCTGGACTCCTCACTTCTCTAACTCTGGAGGGTTGTCTGCTTCTCCTCACTGTGTTTTGTGAACTAGCCTCTCACCTCCGTCCACAGCCCCACCTTCTGGGCTGGAGTTCCCACTCTTCTCCTTCATTCCCCAAGGGATTTTCCATCTGTCCCTCCTTCCTAGTCCCCTGGGGCCTCCTCCCACTCAGAATGGGGTCTGTTGGGCTTCTCTCTCACCTGTAGCCCCTCCTCAACTGGCAGGCCAGACCGAGCCCCTCCCACCAAGTGCACTCTGTCCTTGAGCCCCTGGAGCATACAAGCCCTCCTGGCCAGCTCTGAGCACCTGTGGGCAGAGCCCTTTATAGTGGAATGCCCAGGCCAGAAAATATAATGAAAAAATCCATTTGTAACAGAAACAGGTGATCTGAGTGACTTAGGAACATAATAAACGCCTGACCTTTGTAAAGAAAATTACAGCCCCTGCGGGTTAGGGACAAGGTGAGAGACATGATCTCTCTCACAATGAGCACACGTCATAGGGGGAGAACAGGTCACCAGCTTCATTTGCAGACACAGCCTCCCTCGAATCAATCCCAACAGTATTTTTCTGTGGGTTCTGCAGAAGCAGACAGATGAGGGTTTCATAGGACACTTGAAAAATAAAAATAGCAAGTCAGAAGGCCTCACCTTTCTGACGTTAGAACACTTTATAAAATAATAATTAAAAATGAATGATGTTGAGAAACCAGATAACATAGAAGAATTTTAATTTAGATCCACCCCCCCCACCCGCCGTGCTGGAATAGACAACAGATGCCTCAAAGAGCCAAACCTCTTTAAAAAACAAAACAAAACAAAACAAAAAAAACAGGACAGTTAGCACATAATGAAATATTTATATACTAACGAAGAAAGACCACTCTCAGCTTTGAAGCCTCACAAGAAGCCGCAGAGAGAAATATGGGTAGATGACAGCAAGAACAAAGCCAAGACCCGTGTACATGGGGAAAGGCCAGGGGAAGGGAGGTGGTTGCACCAGCTGGGGTGTGCAGAGGGGGAATAGCTGTGCCCACGAAGGGCTCGTCACGGTTCACGAGAGGCAAACGGTGACCCGGTTGCCAGCAGGCTCCGCGTTCCAGCCCGGCTGCTCACATGGGGTGTTCCAGAGAGCCAGCCGCTCTGGGAAAACCGGGAGCCTCGCTGGTCGTCAGAGCGAGGGCAGTCGAAGCCGTCTTGAGGTGCTGCATACTACCTGCTAAGCTGGCAGAAAGGGCCCCCCCCACCAGATGCCCTGGCAGGGTCGGGGTTGGGGTGTGAAAGTGGCGTCGCCCTTGAACTCGGTTCCTCTCGGTGGTGAAGGAGACGTCACTGCTCTACACAGATGGTGTGTGTATAGTCAGAACATATAGTCAGTATAGTGCGGTATAGTCAGAAACTGCCATCTTTTGGCCCAGTCAGTTTACTTCTGGAAAGAAAAAATGTTCTCCTGGAAATGTGAGACGCGGCCTCTGTCAGTAATGACAGTTCGGCAGAAACCAATGCACCCAGTGATGGGGTTATCTATTAAGTTAGGGCCCTCTGTGTGGTGTTGTTTGTTTGTTGTTTGATTATGAAACCTGTGTGGAAACTTGACGAATGTTTATTACATATTGTTAAGTGGACAGCACCCCCGCCCCCGGATGCAAAATGACGTACATATTATACTTGCAGAGTGACAAGGACAGGACCAGGGCTGGAAGGAGGGTAGACAAGTGGGAGCAGCTCTGTGAGGCTGGGGTTCGGGTGGCCTGGTTGTTACTGCTGTTTTCATTTGAGCACCGGGGGGTGCCCCCCAAGCTGGTGGGGCCTGCATCCCAGGCTCCTTCCCACCCACGGCCCCTTTCCTGGGTCAGTCTGAGCACCCAGTTTGCGGGTGTTGGCCCTGCTTGCCTTCTCCAACACGAGTGTGTGTCTGTACCCCCTGGATGGGCACAGCTGGGCCAGCAGTTTCCCGGGAGCCCAAGAGGCCCCTGTGCTCTCAGCGGCCACAAGCCCTGTGGGTCTGCCACTGCTACAGGACTGAACTGTCCATCCTCCACACCTGGAGAGTTATTGCTGCCACTTCCAAATTGACCAGCTCAGCCATGGGGCCAGAGCCCTCAGCCCCAGAGTCAGCAAGGAGCCTTTAGGACCAACCCAGGGCCAAACTCAGCTTCCCCCCAAACCCCAGGCAGGGAATCAGGAGCCAACCCCCTGCAGCTGTGCTGTAGGTGAGGACCACCCCCGAGAGCCGGGGTCCCTACCTGAGAGGATTACCAGGCCTCCCACCCCAGGGGCTGCCGGGTCTGGCACCTTCCATGCGTCTACCATTCCAAGAGCTGCTGAAGTGTGTGCACGGGTGCACGGGTGTGTGCCTGTGGGCACGCGTGTACTCGGGGTTGTCTTCTCCCCCTCATGCCACAGGTATTTGCTAGCTGTCTCCCCTCTCCTGGCTCTGGGCAGCTGTATTTCCCCAGTGCAGGATGGGGAAGGGGTCGTGATGACTTAGGTTCAGGCACAGCTACAAGCGTGCACATTCCGGGTCCTCCTGAGGGTCTGCAGCACCTGGTGGGGAGTTTGGAGTCTTTCAGATGGGGCCGGACTCTCTCCCCTGCCCTCAAGGCAGGCACCACACCTTCTTCTACCTGGCAGGTGCTTCTAGGTGGCCTGCATGGCTCTGGGGAGGGGCTCCCTCTGTCCTCACCCCATCTGGGAAGTCACCCCAAGCTCTGCAGTTGGTCCCTCCCAGCAGCTCCTGCCCCCAGGCATCACCCACATCACCTCCTGGTCAGGTCCTCCCTGTCCCAGTTCTCTTATTCTGGAACCCTCCTGAGTCCCAGCCCTGGACCTGAGCAGCCCACTGGCTGGGGGTCCCTTCATCTGGCACAGGAGGTGGGAGGCAGGCTGGCCATTCCTGGGGAGGATCAGAGCCACGTTCAGTGACCGCCACTCCCTCGACCTGCGTCCTGTGCTGGGAGCGGTGGGTGACTCCTGCCCCCTCGTGCTCTGAGCACATGTCCCAGCGTTCTGGCAGCGTTGCCCTAGAAGTGCCAGGGAACTGGGGCCCAGGAGAGCGGAATTGAAGGTCCCGGGCTTGAGACCTGCTTCTTGGTCAGGACCCAGGACAGCGACTGTCTGAATGCCAGACTTGGGCCAGAGTGGATGTCTGGGTCTGGCCTGTGCCTGGAGACTCTTCAAGGGCTCCTCCTTCCTTGCACCCCACCTCACATCTGCTTTTCCCCCTCCTGTTCATTTAAACATACGCACCCCCGTTCCTGACCTTTCCAGTCATTCATGTGCACATCCCATGTTCCTCTTACACACAGCTGTATTGAGGCATGAGGCTCCGGACATTGGAAGGTCATAGTTAGGTCAGCCTGAGGTGCACACGCCCACAAAGCCCTCAGCACACATGGGACAGTGAACACACCCCTCACCCCAGAAGCTTCCTGCTGCCCCCTCCTCACCCCGAGCCGCCCACTGACCTGCTTTCTTTCATTGTAGACCACGTAGCGGTTCCTAGAGTTTTGTAAGCAGAATCCTACTCCTTGTTGCCTCTGGCTTCCTCTGTCATGAACACTCTCCATGTTTCCCCCTGATAGGATTTCCCTCCTGTCGTATGGCCGAATCGTTCTCCATGCCACGATGCCCACAGCTCGTTTTCCCCATCCTCTGTGGAGGAACAGTGGAGGTGTTTCCGGTTCGGGGTGAAAACAAATGAACCTGCAGCGAATATCGACTTGCAAGTCATCATCATGACGGTTCCACACTTTCCTTGTGTGCCTACACACCGAGGGGCAGGAGAGTCGGATCTTACAGCAGGTATGTGTTTAGCTTTTAGATTGAAATTTTTGTTGAGATAATTACAGGCTCATATGCAGTTTTAAGAAATAACACACAGGTTCTGTGGGCCTTTACCCATTTTCCTCCAGTGGTAACATTTCGTAACATCACAATCAGGACACTGACATTGATATACCCATGCCTCTTATTCAGTTTCCCCAGGGTTCCTAATGTTACTATGTTACTAATGTGTGCAATATCTTCAGTTATGGACAGCAGGTCACTCACCAGCTCCCCTGTTGTCCTGGGGAAAGACAATCCTGCCTGCTGGACTGTTCCAACCACAGGCACCTCCCTTGTGCCCCTTTCCCATTCATAACCCCATACAGCCTGTCTGCTTCTGCCCCGGCTCCCTCCCGCAGCACGGCGCCCCAGAGAGCTTTCCAGGCTCTGTGTCTGTCTGTCCTCGGCTCCTGTTTATGGCTCAGCTGTATGAAATGCTGTGGGCATGCCTTCCATTTACCCGTCAAAGGACATCGGCTTGGCCCCAGGTTTTGGCTCTGAGGAATCAAGCTTCTGTGAACAAGTCCACAGTTTTCTGTGGACACAGCCTTCGTTTCTCTGGGACGCTGGTTTAAGAGCTGCACGTTTCCCTTTACAAGGCGCTGCTGAACTGTCCTGTAGAGTTGCTCCCCGCGGCGCATTCCCCGTCTCCATCCCCATGTCCGTTTCCGCCAAACTGATGGATGTGCTGTGGTGTCTCACCGTGGTTTTTTCCTTTGCACTGTCCTGCCGACTGCTGATGCCAAGCATGTTTCATGTGCTTTTTTCTCAAAAATGAAATGTCTGATGACGTGTTTTTCTCATTTTCTGATTGGATTGCTCGTTTGGATTTGGCTGTGGGTTTTGAAGTTTCTCGGTATATTGTGGCCATGTCCTCTGTAGGAACGACGGTTTGCAAACACCTCCTCGGGGTCTCAAGCTCGTCTTTCCATCCCTTTTACAAGGTCCTTCCCATTCCGATATGCCCCAGCCCACCCATTTTCCGTGCTTTCTGGTGTCAGCTCTGAGAGCTGCTTTCGTAGTCTCAGGTATCAAATTTTTTTCTTCCTTTTTTTGTTCTAAAAATGTTACGATTTCGCATTTTAATTGAATTCCCTGATGCATTTTGATCTAACTTTTGTACGAGGCGTGAAGTGACAGGCGAGCTTCAGTTTCTACCTGTAAACGTTCTTCCCCCACCAGACTGTCTGTGCCCCTCTGTCAAACATCAGTGACCCACACTGCTGTGGGCTTGTTTCTGGGTTCTCTGTTCTGCTCTGTCGATCTGTGTCTCTCCCCCCGCGGTACCACGGTCATGGTCTTTATCACTGTGGCAGTGGTTTCAAACAGTGATCTCACCCTCTCGGTTCCTCTCCACCAAGATTGCTTTAATTATGCTGGGGGCAGGGTGTCTGTGACTCTCCGAATAAATTTTAGAATAAGCTTGTCTACACCCATAAAAAAACTTGCTGGTGTTTTGACAGAAATTCCATTAAACCCGTACATCAATCTGGGGCTCATTTCACCAGGTTGGATCTTCTAACCCATGAACACAGCTCATCTCTCCATTAGTTTGGGCCTTTCGCTGTGTTCCATCGGCATTTTGGAATGTACAGCCTGCCGATCCTGGGCACACCTGAGGATTTCATCCTCTTCGAGGTGGTTGTACATGGCCTTGTGGATTTAATTGCAGTTCTGGCATATTTGTCATTAGCATACAGGACCAAAGTGGATTTTTGTGAGTCGGTCCAATATCCTAGAATGCGCCAAGCTCATGTACTCCATGTCGGAGTGTTTTTGTTGATTTCTTGAGATGTTACACATCGATAATCTTGTCGTCTATAAATAGAGACAGTTTATTTCCTCCTTTCCAACCTGCAGGCCTTTTATACATGTACATATTTCCTGCCTAGTGCAGTAGCTGGAAAGTACAGGACTATGTCAGATGAGCTTGTTCCTACTCGTAGGCAGGAAGCATTCCATTTTTAACCATTAAATAGAACGTGAAGTGTTGCTTGTTTTTGTAGCTGTGTTTTATCAACGAGGGGATTTCATCCTATTGCAAACTTCCTGGATTTTCAAAAAATCTCGAATGACTGTTGGATTTTGTCAAGAGCTTTGTCTGCATTAATTGCTAGGGTTTTTCTTTCGTTTATTGAGGCAGTGGATCACATCGATGGTTCTGAATATTCAACCAGCCTTGCACATCTGGAATAAATCCCCTTGGTCATGACATGGAACACCTGTTAGATTCTATTGAATTCTCCTTGACAATGTTTCGTTGAGAGATTTTGCATCTTAATTCATGAGCGATCTTAGCCTCTGTGTTTTTCTTTCTTTGTATACTGTCTGGCTTTTCTTCCAGGGAAATCCTGGCCTCATGAGATGAGCTGGCAAGTGCTTCCTTTTCTGTTTTCCAAAAAAGATCATGGAAAATTGGAGTTAATCTTGTCCCCAGCTTTACTGATGTATAATTGATGAAAAATGTGTATACTGGCTGGCAACAGCGTGGCGTTCTGCTGTATGTACACGCTGTGAAATGCTTACCAGGTCAGGCCGTTAACACGTCCATCCCTGACGAAGTTGTTTCTGTGTGTGCCAGAAAATTCTAGAATTCTCTCCCAGCGCATTCCGAGGGTGCACTGTATCGGTGTTAGCCACAGTCACCGTGCTGCATGTCTGACACACAGAACTCCGTCCTGCATAACTGAAGCTTTGTCCCTTTTACCCAACACCTGCCCACTTACCCCGAGTCCCTGGCGGCCAACCTTCCACTCTCTGCTTCTGGAGTTGACTTTTAGGTTCCACACGTAAGTGAGATTATGCCTGGCTGATGTCATTGGGCATAGTGTCCTTCAGGGTCTCTCCTGTTGTCCCAAATGGCAGGATGTCCATCTTTTTTAAGGCTAAGATTCCGTTGTGTGGACAGCCTGTATTTTCTTTACCCGTTCATGAGTTGGTGGGCACCGGCGGGTGATCCCACATCTTGGCTGTTGAGAGTGACGTTGCCGTAAACATGGGGGTGCAGGTGCCCTCGAGATACCACTCCTTTGGGCAAATACCCGGAAGTGGGGTTGCTGGGTGGCAGGGCAGCTGTATTTTTAACTTTCTGAGGAATCTCCGTGCTGTTCTCCTGAGCGGCTGCGCCAGCCTGCACTCCCACCGGCAGTGCACGAGGGTCCCCGTTCTCTGCTCTCTTGCCGGACCCTGCTCTCCTGCGCTGCTGACTCTCGCCATTCTGATGGGGGTGAGGGGATACCTCATTGTGGGTTTGACCTTTATCTCTCTGAAGCTGAGTGATGCTAGCATCTTTTCATGGGTCTGTTGGCCATCTGCATGTCTTTTTCTGAAAAAGGTTATTATTATTATTTTTTTAATATTTGGTAGAATTCTCCCACATGACCATCCAGGCCTGGGATTTTCTGTCAAGTGTACTTTTAATTATGAATTCAGTTTCTTTCATGGTTATGGGGATGTTTAGACTCTGTCCTTACGTTGGTTAAGTTTTGGTTAAGTTTTCTAGAAATTGGTTCATTTCTTTTTTGTTGTATTAGAAATTGTTTGTCCTCTTCTCCCCTAATCCTTTTAATGGCTATAAGCTCCATAGAGATAATCCCTATTTAATTCCTGTTACTGGAGAAGCGTGGCTCCTTCTTTTTTAATTTTCGTCAGTTTTGCCAGAGGTTTGTAAGTTTTATTGACTTTCATGCAAAGAACCAGATTTTTGTTTCATCGATTGTTTTCTACTGTTTTCTTATGTTCACTTTCATTGATTCCTACTCGGATTTTTATAATTTCCTTCCTGCTCCCCGCTCTGGGTTTCTTTTGCTCTTCTTCCCCAGCTTCTTGCAGGACAGACTTAGCTAACTGGTTGGGGATGCTCCTCATGTCTGGTGTATTTCATGCTGTAACATTTCCTCTCGGCACTGCTTTGAAATCGTGGTTTTGCTGGTTTTCGGCCTGAGAAGTGACTTCTGATCCTGAGCTGGATGTGCCGTCCTTCATAGTGGGGGATGTGGGGCCTGGTTTCATTTCTCTATTTAGCAGGGAACCACTGTTGACTGTGTGGGTTGTGGTTCTGATGACAACTTCACTGAAGGGCTTTGTGGTGTCCCTTTGCTCGTCTTGGGTCTGCCCTAGGGCAGTGTCTCCAATGGGGGAGAGGCCTCTCTTCTCCCCACTTCACCCCCTCCTCTGTCCTCCCTTATTGCTTGTAGAAACTGAATTCCCTCTCAGACTGTGTGCCTGGCCACATGGTTGCCCCATGGAAAGTGCATGTCGCTGGCATCCCAGCGCCCTCCTGCCCTGTCTTCCCCGCTTTCCCACTGCAGGCTCTGCTGCATGTGCCCAGGGCTGGGCCAGCTTCGAGCCCCACTGAGGGCCACACCTGCCAGAGACATTGAGACAGGTGTGGAGACCCAGTGTTCTGACTGGTCCCATGGTACAGAGCTGGCCGAGGACGGTGCATGGGGAGCTAGCCTGGGAGCAGAAAACAGTCAGACCAACTTCATGTGCGTGTCTTGTTGGTCACAGGAAGGCTTCCTTCTTTATCCTGATGGTTCGAGAAGTGGGTGATGGGACCCCATTTGTGCGTTGTCGGGATGGGTCTGGTTGCTGCATGAGGAAGGCCTGGAGCTGATAAGAGTGTAGCCGGCAGGGGGTGGGGAGAGCAGAGTGGCAGCCATCGTCGGGGGAGCAGCTGATGAAGACCACCCCCCATGCCCGTGGCAGGAGAGGGACCCAGCGCATGGCACAGCATGTTTGCCAGGACAGAAAGGAAGGCGAGGTTTGGGAAGCAAGATCCTGAGTGTGGTTTTGGGTTTGCTGAGTTGGTGGCACTTTGTGACATCAAGCAGACAGGGAGATACACACGGGCAGGGCCCAGAAAGAATGGAGATGCTCCTGAGGGATTTATGACCCTAACGGGCAGGGCCCAGTGTCCCACGTGAACCCCACTGCCTGGGGAGAGAGTGTGGAGTCAGAGGACACAGCCCCAGAGCACGGCTGCTGCAGGGGAGGGATGAGCACAAAAGAGAGACACAGACGCGTCAGAGGAAAAGTCAGGAGAAATGTGAACTGTGGTCCTGTTGGGGGGGGGTGTCCTGCCCGTGCACGTTTCAGAAGACAAAGGTGAAGATCCCCAAATTCCATAGTAAGGAAAAAGACATCGTAATGGGAAACCAACCAGACATGGGCACAGCACACACAGCCAGTGTGAGCCACACTCCTGGAAAGCCGGCGAGGAGGGATCTCTAGCCGTCCATGTAGCAAAATTAAATACCAGATTTAGAAACACAGCAGAGAAAAAGGGACACTTGCATCCTGTTGACAACGTGCGTTTGGAGGGCAGTTTGGCAGAACGCGTCGAAATTCACTAGCCGCGGAGCCCACGGTGAAAGAAAGCTCACACATCCATGTCAGGATGCCCTGAACCAGAGGACATTTAGGCAGTGTTTCGGCAGAAATGTTTAGAAAGGCCGTGGGAGTAACGTCATCCCGTAGACGTGCTGGACAGAGGACGCACCTGTTTGTGTGGGCGCTGGTGGCCCCGGTGTGACATGGGGCCGGCGTTCTCTCTAGAAACCCCTGCGTGGTCTGAATCACGAGAACACGCTCTTTGTCTGCAAAACAGGAGCCGTGTGGTTGGGAAGGCAGCCCCAGAGCCAGGACCAGCTCATGCTCCCCTCTGCCATGGAAACCCACAGCTTCGAATGGCATCATTGAGAATCAGTGAGAATGCCATGATTCAGGGCCATGAGACTGGCCAGGAACACAAGGCAAGGACGTGTCTGCACAGGGACACACACCCAGGTCACAGACTCTGAAGCCACCTTCCACCGTCTTTGGAATGAGGCCACGTGACTCGCTTGTGGAAATGCACCTGAAGTCTCACGAGTGATGCAGGAGACACGCGAGTCCCTCACACCAGTGACTCCACGTGTGATGATGTGAGGAGAGCATTATGAGCCACTGAAAGGTTGACCTTCAGGAATGTTCATGGCAGCATGGGTTGTAACCATGAAGAAAGAGCCCAAAGTGGGCAGGAGGGGGGGCTCATGCCACGAGGGACACGTGGAACAAAGGAAAATGGAAGGAGAGATTCCTTTTTTTTTTTTTTTTTTTTTTTTTCCCCGTTAAGCAGCCTCCATCCCCAGCATAGAGCCCGAGGCGGGACTCCATCTCATGACCCTGAGACAATGAGCTGAGCTGAGCTAAGAGTCGGACGCTCAACCGGCTGAGCCACCCACGTGCCCCAAAAGATTCAACGTTAAAGATTCCAATTCCGGGAACATACCCTTTGAACGAAAGACCTAAAAATGTTAAATGCCATTGGTGTTTTTCTCTGATGTGGTAACGTCACTGGTGAGTTCTAATATAATTCCATGTTTTCCAAATTTTCTAAAATAAATATGTGTTATCTTTATAGACATCCACCCCCAGAGCACAACAAATTTCCTCTGAAGACACACACGGTGTAACATCGACAGGTTTATGGCCAAAATCGTGAGAGAACCCCAAGGCTGTGCTAGGTTGTCACCAGCAGACAGGACCAGCGAACATTTTAGCAAAGGGAAAAACCTCCCGTGGTCCAGAGGGTTAATTCACAAAACCCAGAAGCTCACAGCCCCACTGCTGGCCTGCTGCAGAGGCAGTGCCCCACCCCCAACCCGGGACAACCTGCACCTGCTGGGATCCAGGTGGGACCGGCAGAACAGCCGTGGTGCAGGGAACGAGCCGGGTCAGCACCACAGGAAAGCCCGAGAAGACCCGCCCGAGTCATCAGTCATCTATAGGAAGCACTCACACTTGTCTCCCTTCATTCTCGCCCTCCGACAGACCAGGAGCAGGTGCAGGGAGAGGGGACCTCTCGTTGCATGCAGGATCCCTGTGGAAGCGTCAGGGGCCAGCAGCCCGTCTGCCCATGGTGCTGGAGCCCCTTGGAGGCCCCATGTCTGCCATCCCAGGTCCAGGCATGGAGACAGGGCAGGTCTGTCCCTATGGCCGCAGAATATCAGACCAGATGGCCTCTCTGTGCTCGGACACACGTGACATTGGCTGAGCCCCGCGCCGGTAGTCAGACGGTCATGGCACTGATGGTGCCCTGCGTGTCCTTCTGTCCGGCCACATCGTGATGTTCCTGAACCATCCCGACCAACCCACAAACCATGGTGGAGATGTCCCCTCTGGGGCTACAAATGCCACTGACAGCGCGTGACCCAGACCGGTCCTCGAGAAGCCCAGCCGGACCCCTGCCTTCGCTCCACCGTGGGGGTCCCTGAAATCACTGTGGCCTCGCTCACCAAAGCAGAACACTGAAAACCACAGACGTGCTACACAGTGGGGGAAGGGTCGCGAAAGCACCAGGATGTCTGCGCGAGGGAGCCCAAGATGGGGAAAGTTCTGCCCATGCCAGGACGGAGCGGTCCCTGAGCCCGACCCACCGGGCGAGGAACAGGAGCTGCCCGTTCCCTCCCAAGACGCTGCTCGGCAGGAACCGCGGCACCGTCTGGATGGGACGGGTGCCTGCTTCCACGGCCACGACCCCCTCTGGCTCAGGCAGCATGTGGGGGGCAGTGTGTCCCCCTCAGAGCACCGGGAGGGTAGAGTGGGTCACCCGCCACATGGGGCACCTCCAGGTTTGCAGATGGAGCGGCCAGGTCTGGTACAGCCGAGCTCCTTGGACTGGCGATGGCAGTGGGCACTCCCAGGGCTGCGGACTTCTGGCAGGTGTGCAGAAGCCCTGGGAGGGCCCGTGTAGCAGGTGCACACGGCCTTCCACCCACAGCTCTGCTCCCACATGGGGAGCATGGGAACGCGGGCCTCAGCCGGATGCTGTGAGCCCCCAAGGACAACCCAGATACCCCGAAATGCTAGAGCCACAGAGAACCACTCCAAAGGCTGCTGCTTGGGCTGGAAAGTGCAGGAAAGGCTCCGTCTCTGCCCTAATGGGCGCATCTCAAGAGGCACCAGGTAGGGCAGGCTCCCTGGCATCCCAAGAAGCCCACTTCCACAGCTCCGAGCCAGCAGCGGGGTCAGAACCAGGGGGCCTATCTGGGTCCAAATCCCAGGTCCCCCACGTAGGGGATAGGTGACCTTGGACAGCATATGTGACCTTCTCCGCCTCTGTTTCCTCAGCTACAATCACAGCATGTCCCAGCACCTGCCAGACATGGCCGTTAGGAGGGCAGAGTGACTTCCTACATGGCGAGGGGTGTGGCTTCCACCGGATGAACAAGAACATATGTGCCACTATCACCAGGACGCTCCCGTCCTAGCCCCATACTGTTAACGTGGCCTCCGGTCACAGTCCCCAGCACATGGGAACAGCCCTGACCTCGGCCTACTGCCATACCCCGGGGCCCACATGTGGACCACTGGACCGCACACCAGACCTCAGCACTCTGAGGGTCCCGTTGCTTACCAGCCCCACCTGGCCTTGACCACCGTGTCCCAACTAGAGCTCTCTCACAAGGCCTGGACAGAGGCCTCTGCACCCTGCCCGCCCTCTGCAGAATTACCTCCGAGCCCCGGCTGAGACAAAGGCACACGTGAGACCATGGCCCTTACGCCGGGTTCAGCGCCCAGCCCTGTCCATCGGCACAACTGATAAGCCGTCCACTCTCCCCAAGCCCGAGCCAGCACGTCCCTCTAACAAACACTCAGTTTGACACCTGCCATCGGGGAAAGCATGATCCTTCCAGCCTCGTGGCCCAGGGGACAGCACTCCGGCCAGCCTGGGGTGCCCACGCAAGCACAGACCACACGGCCATCCCAAACCTGTGTCCGGCCCGGGCTCCTGCCCCGTGCAGGGCACCGCACATGTGCACGCATCACAAGTGCCCTTACCTTCTGGGAACAAAACCCTGAGCATGCATCCACCATCATGTTGGCCTGCTCCGGGGAGTCTGGGAAGGTGTGGGTACCGTTCTCCAGCAGTTGGAAGCACCCACGGTACCTGACAGTCCTCCCTGTGGGGACGGAATGGGTCTCTGGTGAGACACGGTGCCCCTGGCTGTTGGTGGCTGTTGGGGGGAAACGGTGGGTTCAAGGTCTGGAAAGTGGCAAATAGAGTCAGTGGGGGTTTCAAGCCAGATAGCAGACCACTCTGGACAGCGTGTGGTGGGCCAGGCGCCTGAGACCCTGGGCACCCGAACCTCTCCACCACAGTCACCGACAAGGGGCCACGTGGCTGCAGCTGCTGACCTCAGGCCACTTCTGCCAGCTCCGTGGGATGGTTTTTGCCCCCTCTCTGTCCCTCCTTCCTTCTTCCACCAGCTCCGCAGGATGATGTCTGCCCCCCTCCATTCCTCCTTCCTTCCGCTAGCTCCTTGAGGATGGTATCTGTCACCCCCTTCCTTCTCCCACCAGCTCCTGGGGAATAGTGTCTGTCCCCCCTCTGTCCCTCCTTCCTTCTCCCACCAGCTCCTGGGGGATGGTGTCCGTCCTCGCCCCATCCCTCCTTCCTTCAACAGATCTGCATTTGGCCACCCAAGCTGCTGATATTCTGGAAAATTTTATGTCCCTGCCATGCAGGTACGAGGAGAAAAGTAGATCCAGAAATGTGAAATGCCACTGCGGCCCCTCGCTGTGCTCCAGGGTCCAGACCCGTACTCCCACCAGCCCCAGGAAGGCTCCCCAAGCCCACAAGCTGTCCTCTAGCCCAGGTGGAGTGGTACAGCCCCGAGTAGGGTCCTGGCTGCTGAGCCTTCTGGAATGTTCCAGCTCTGACAGGTTGTACTCTGGCCACACTCGTCAGGGCTGCTTAGGCGGGAGCCTTGCTGTCACGTGCCCGCTTTGCCCGCCCACCTCAATAGCATGGAGACCCTGTCACCAGCCAGTGCCCTGGGTGGCATCTCCATGCAAAACCGTAGAGCAGGACCAGGCCTGGAGTCTGGGAGCCTGTCAGGTGGGCCAGCACTCTGCAGTCCCGGTGCCAGTGGGCTGAGGGCAGCCCTGGGAGGCCGCGCTGAGCACCTCCCGCCTTCCTGCTAGGGGCCCCAGTCTCCATGAGCAGGTGCGTGGCCCCTCACCCTCTCCCGGGCTTGAGGGACTGTGTAAAGCTATGTAGATATGTACCAATGTACATCCTCATACACGCATATACGGAGTTGGGTTTCGTTGTTCCTGTTTTTATTTTTGTTTTTCATTACATTGAATAACTCTGTAAAAGTTATCTTTAGAGAAACCTGGGTGGCTCAGTTGGTTAAGCAGCTGCCTTGGACTCAGGTCATGATCCCAGGGTCCTGGGATCAAGCCCCACACTGGGCTCCCGGCTAAGCAGAGATCCCACTTCTCCCTCTCCCTCTGCCTGCGGCTCTGCATACTTGTGCTCTCTCTCTCTCTCTCTGTGTCAAATAAATAAATAAAAATAAGTTTTTAAAGTTATCTTTGTAAGTTCTTACAAACTGGTACATTTGGTTCTACAGAATAGCTTTCTAGGAAAGGAATAGGTTTTTTTTCTTAGTAGGTATTGTCATATTCTCATTTTACAGATTAATAATACTGAGGCTTTTTAGAACAGAAGGCTGAACTCGGTTAATTCACATTACATTTCAGCCAGCAATCTAAGCCTACCCTTTCACCTCCTGTCCATATCAACATGAAATCTGGAGCATTTAAACTTTCTCTTGGGTTAAATCAGTATATTGACTTCTATTTCCCTAGTAATTAGTCAGTTTCCTTTCTCCCAAGGGTGTTAGTCATTTGGATTTGCACTTGGTACACTGTATATTCATATCTTTGCCCATTTTTAGACTCTGTTTTTTGTGTCTTTCCAGATTAATTTGTAAGAAATTTTTGTGGCTTACTGAAATGAACTCATGGCCCGTTATTTGCATTTTCATTTTTTCCAGATATATCACATCTATCTTGCTTGGTATATCTTTTTTTTTGGATACAGATGGTTTAAATTTCATTTAATAAATGCTGAGTTTCTAGGTAGTCTAGGTGTCTAGCATTGCACATGAGCTATCTAGATTTTCCTGCACTATTGCCAGAAAACAATCAGTGTTTTAATTCAACTGGTGTTAATGTTTGTAAATAGTGTAAGACTGACAGGATCCCTTTTTAATTCCTCGTAGATCAATGCATTGCTGTTTCAGGACTGAATATGAAATTTGCTAGTCTTTTCTCATTGAATGCCTCTACCACGGTTGTTGTGTTAACTTTACTATTTTGACAAGGTATTCAGAGTCTGATGCTTATGGGACTGAGCTACCCAAGCGCCCCTCAATTCCTTTATTCATAACAACTGACTCTCTTTCTCTATTAACTTGTTTTGTCAAAAGTGAGAAAGACCAAGAAATATGTAGAAAATCTGTGATTTGTCTTCCTCATCCCTTCCATGCATTTCTGCCTTTTAATGTCTATTTCTCCTCTTTGCTTCCTGAGAACCTTCTTTCTACTTCTTCCCACCCTCCATTGGTATCACTCCAGCCTCCTGTCGAGCTCACCTTTCTTTATTCCTCTCAAATTAGTCATGTCCTAATGCCTTTCTACATGTTTTCCTATCATGAGATAGGTTGATATATAACTTTGTACTCCGTTATAGTTTTTACAGTGATCCCCCAAAGTAGGTATTATTATTCTTATCAATGTTACTGAAGAGGTTATACGACCTGTCCAAGAACCAAAAAATGCCAAGAAGTGGCAAAGCTTATATTCAAACACAGACATTCTGATCAAAAATGTCATGTGTTTTTTGCTGTCCTTTATTTGTAAATGACTGTTTTGTTTGATTGACTCATCTGAGTTAGGGTGACAGTGATTAAGAGTCAGTAGATAATTTTCCAAAGTTTATCATGTCAATTTTCTACATCAATTGAGAGGACCATGTGGTTCTTCTCTCCTTGATTTGTTCTATCTCATTTGTTGATTTGCACATGTTGAACCACCCTTGCAACCCATGGATAAATCCCACCTGGTCACAGTGGATAATCTTTTTAATGTACTGTTGGATCCTATTAGCGAAGGTCTTGTTCAGAGTCTTGGCATCCATGTTCATCAGGGATATTGGTCTGAAATTCTCCTTTTTCGTTGGGTCTTTGCCTGGTTTGGGGATCAGTGTAATACTGGCTTCATAAGAAAGTCCAGAAGTTTTCCTTCTGCTTCAATTTTCTGAAACAGCTTCAAGAGAATGGGTATTATTTCTTCTTTGAAAGTTTGTTAGGATTCCCCAGGGAACCCGTCAGGTCCAGGGCTCTTGTTTTTTAGGAGGTTTTTGATCACTCCTTCAGTCTCGTTACTAGATATTGGTCTATTCAGGTTGTCAATTTCCTCCTGATTCAGTTTTGGAAGTTTATAGGTTCCCAGGAATGCATCCATTTCATCTAGGTTGCTTAACTTATTGGCATGTAACTGTTGATAATAATTTCTGATGATGTTTCTATTTCCTTGGTGTTAGTCGTGATCTCTCCCTTTTCATGTATAATTTTATGAATTTGGATCTTCTCTCTTTTCTTTTGGATTAGTTCGGCCAGTGGTTTATCGATCTTATTGAGTCTTTCAAAAAACCAGCTTCTAGTTTCGTTGATGTGTTCTTCTGTATCTAGTTTCTATCTCATTGATCTCTGCTCTAATCTTGATTATTTCCCATCTTGTATGTGGGGTTGGCTTCATTTGTTGTTGATGCTCCAGTTCTTTAAGGGGCAAAGTTTAACTGATTTAACTTTGATTTATTTGGTCACAGAAATGAGTCTGTGTATGTGTGTGTATGTACATGTGTAAAGCAATTACTTTCCATTTCAGGTATTTTTTTTTCTTCAGGACATAGTTTTAAGTTATTACCTCTACCAAAAAAATCATATTTCAAAATGAGGCAAATAGGTTTAAATGTGGAAATATTTCACATGCCATAGGAGAGTGATTAAGAAACCAGAGTAAAGACTAGAAGTTGAAATTATTATTTATAGGAATATAATGAATAATAAATATCTATTATTTACCAGGGCCACCTACGGTACTCAGAATGTCACTGGACATCTCAGATGTACCCACACTTTACAATTCTAAATACTCAAATATTAGATACTACATTTCTTTTACATGGAACAGCATGCACTCTTTATGGCAAGGCATCATGAACATGTGCATTTGTATTAGAATCTCCATATGTAGCAAATAAAAACACAGAGGACACAGTTATATATGCTTCTCAGATAAAGGACAAATGTTACTTTTAGTATAAGCATGTGCCATACAATACTTGGGATTCATGTATACTAACATTATCCATTTTTATCTGAATTGAAATTGAACTAGGTATCATGTACTTTATCTGGCAACTATTTTTATGTATCTAACACTATACTCAAATCAGTGTTCATATTGATGTTCAAGACAACAACACCTGCTAACAGCTACATAGGATCATCACATTGCATTAACCTTTTTTTTTAATATTGCGATAGAACCCATATAACATAAAGTTTGCTGTCTTAACCATTTTTAGGTATGCAGTTCAGTAGTGTTAAGTGCATTCGCATTGTGCCACCAATCTCCAGAGCGCTTTCCGTCTTGCAAAACAGAAGTTCTATACCCGTGGAAGAACCCGTCATTTCCCCCTCACTGCGGCCCATCAATCACCATTCTACTTTCTGTCTTTTTGAATTTAACTACTCTAGGAACCTCTTATAAGTAGAATCATGAAGTATTGGGGTTTTTGTTTTTGTTTTCCAGTGACTGTCTTATTTCACTAAGCATAGTGTCTTTAAGCTTTACACAGGTAGCAGGTGTCAGAATTTCCTACCCTTTTTAAAGGCTGAATAGTATTCTACTTTTAGTTCTCTATTCAGCTGTAAATAGATATTTGGATTGCTTTTACCTCTTTTGGTTATTACAAATAATGCTTCAGAGTTGGTGTCTTGGGCCCTTCGGGCTACAGTAACAAAAATCCACTGACTGGGTAGCCTATAAATAGCAGAAATGCATTTCTCACAGTTTTGGAGGCGTGTTTGGGTGAGGGCTCTCTTACAAGATGCAGACTTCTCACTGTGTCTTTCCATGGTAGAAGGGGCTGGGCAGCTCTGTGGGATCTTTCTTATAAAAGCCCTAATCCTGTTCATGAATATTCTACCCTCAACCTATTTACCTGCCAAAGGCCTCAACTCCTAACACCATCACATTGGGTATTACAATTCTAACATTTAAATATTGGGGGATCATAATAATTTAAAGTTATATTTCTTTTTTTATTATTTTTTATTTATTTGACAGAAAGAAATCACCACTAGGCAGAGAGGCAGGCAGAGAGAGAGGAGGAAGCAGGCTCCCCGCGGAGCAGAGAGCCTGACGCGGGGCTCCATCCCAGGACCCCGGGATCATGACCTGAGCCAAAGGCAGAGGCTTTAACCCACTGAGCCACCCAGGCGCCCCGGGATCATAATAATTTAGATCATAGGTTTGATTTCTCCTCAGGCTCTTCTTCTTATCCTATCAATGGCCATTTTCTCCTTGTATTGTCTGTCTACTAGGTAAATCTATATCCTAACTTCCTTTTCTTATTAAAACACCAGTCATACTATGTTAGGGCCAAACTCATTTAAATTTAATTATCTCTTTATGGGGCGCCTGGGTGGCTCAGCGGGTTAAAGCCTCTGCCTTCAGCTCAGGTCATGATCCCAGGGTCCTGGGATCGAGCCCCACATCGGGCTCTCTGCTTAGCAGGGAGCCCCCTTCCTCCTCCTCTCTCTCTCTGCCTGCCTCTCTGCCTACTTATAATCTCTATCTGTCAAATAAATAAATCTTTTTTTTTTAAAGATTTTATTTATCCATTTGACAGACAGAGATCACAAGTAGGCAGAGAGGCAGGCAGAGATAGAGGAGGAAGCAGGCTCCCCGCTGAGCAGAGAGCCCGATGTGCAGCTCGATCCCAGGACCCTGGGATCATGACCCGAGCTGAAGGCAGAGGCTTTAACCCACTGAGCCACCCAGGTGCCCCAATAAATAAATCTTTAAAAGAAATTTAATTATCTCTTTAAAGACTGTATCCATATACAATCACTTTCTGAGCTACTAGGATTTAGGAATTTGGAGGGACATAATTCTGTTTGTGGTAGGTATAAAACCAAAAGTGAAATTCCTAGATCCTGTGGAAATTTTGTTTTTATTTTTTGAGGAAACTCCATACTGGTTTTCACAGTAACTACACCTTTTTTAATATAACAATAGTGCATAAGGATTCTCTTTTCTCCACATCCTTCACAACACTTGTTATTTCTTTTTTTGATAGTAGCTATCACAGTGGGTGTGAGGTGCTATCTCATTTTGCTTTTGACTTGCATTTTCCTAATGTTGAACAACTTTTCATGAACTTATAGGATATTTCTGCATCTTACTGCAAAAATGTCTATTCGAGTCCTTTGCCCATTTTTTGGTTTTATTTTACTTATTTATTTTTTAGAGATTTTATTTATTTATTTGTGAGAAAATGAGCACAACCAGGAGGAGCAACAGGCAGAGGGAGAAGCAGACTCCCTGCTGAGCAAGGAGCCTGATATGGGACTTGATCTCAGGACTCTGGGATCATGACCTGAGCTGAAGGCAGACACTTAACCCACTGAGCAACCCAGGCTTCCGTGATCATTGTTTTAATTGGATTGTTTTGCTGTTGAATCGAAGGAGTTTTTATGTATTCTGGATATTAAACCTTTATCAAATATATGATATGCAAATATTTTCTATCATTCTGTAGGCTGCCTTTCACTCTATTGATTATGTCCTTTATGCACAAAAGTTTTCAATTTTGATGTATTCACTTTTTCTGTGTTTTTGCTGCCTGAGCTTTTCCTGTCATATCAAGGAATTCATTTCCACGTCCTATATCATAAAGACTTTCCCCTGTTTTCTTCTAAAAGTTGTATAGTTGTAGCTCTTACATTTAAGTTTTTGACTCATTTTGAGTTAAGTTTTGTATATGGTGTAAAGTAAGTGTACACTTCATTGTGTTGCTTGTGAATTTGTAATTTCCCTAAAAGCATTTGTTAAAAAGGCTCTCCTTTCCCCATTGAATGATCTTGGCACCTTTGCCAAAGATCATTGGACCATTTAGATGAGAGCTTATTACTGGATTCCCTGTTCTTTCCATTGACCTATAGGTCTGTCTTTTTTTTTTTTTTTAAGATTTTATTTATTTATTGGACAGAGAGATCACAAGCAGGCAGAGAGGCAGGCAGAGAGAGAGAAAAGGAAGCAGGCTCCCTGCTGAGCAGAAAGCCTGATGTGGGACTCGATCCCAGGACCCTGAGATCATGACCTGAGCCGAAGGCAGCAGCCTAGTCTACTGAGCCACCCAGGCGCCCTATAGGTCTGTCTTTATTCGAGTACTCCGTTGCTTTTAGTATTGTTGTTTTATGATAAGTTTCGAAACCAGGAACTGTGAGAACTCCAACTTCATTCTTTTTCAAGATTGTCTTGGCTATCCTTGTTCTCTTGTGATTCCATATGAATTTTACGATAGCCGTTTTTATTTCTGTAAAAAAAATGCATTGGGATTTTCAAAGAGATCATATAAGTCTACTTTTTGATGGATAGTTATTCTGTTCTTACTCCAATACAGTTCTTAGTATTTAGAGTCATTTCTAATTTTATTAGTTTGGATATTATCTCTCCATGGGAGGTAATGTTAAAGACACTACCAGGCAGCAAAAAGCAGCACTTCTGAGACAGGATAGCATAAAGAGAAAAATAAAAACCTTAATTTACAAGTAACAGAAGTTTAAAAAAAAAAAGTGGAGATATATATATGTATGTATGTAAAAATCCATTCAAGCTACTTGACCTGTTTGGCACTCGAACACAACGCCCAACAAATGCAGAATACCCAAGGACGCAGGAAATAGTCATTGAGATCAACCACATTCAAGCCCAAAAAACAAGTCTCAAGAAATTTTTTAAAAAGATTTTATTTATTTGAGAGAGAATGAGTGAGAGAGAGCATGAGAGAGGAGAAGGTCAGAGGGAGAAGTGGACTCCCCAAGGAGCTTGGAGCCAGATGCAGGATGAGATCCTGGAAGTCGGGGATCATGACCTGAGCTGAAGGCAGTTGCTCAACCAACTGAGCCACGCAGGCGCCCCTCTCCAGAAATTAAAAAAAAAAAAACAAAACAAAACAGGGTAGGTGCACCTGGGCGGCACCCTCAGTGAAGTGCCCAACTCTTGGCTCTGGCTCAGGTCCTGATCTCAGGGTCTTGCAATTGAGCCCTGAGGCAAGCTCTGTGCTCTCTTTGCCCCGCCCTTCCCCCCCTCCCCCACTCACGTGTGCTCTTTCTCTCAAACAAACAAACAAACAAAAATCATTAACAAAAATGAACAATGGTTGAGAGTGGGAGGGGTGGGGAGAGAAGGGGGCGGGGGCTGGAGGAAGCTGCCCAAGGGCCGCGCTGGCTCAGCGGCCACCACCGCCACCAAAGGGAGCCAAGGAGCGCCGTGAGCCAGGACGATTGCCAGCCGGCCGCGCCCGGCTAGGAGCGAGGAGCGCCTCCAGCGCTGGCCTAGCGCGCTTGGTTGGCCGCCACAGGGCCGCAGGCCCGTCCAAGCAGGCAGCCAGGGCAGCCTGGGGGCAGACAGGAGGCATGGAGACCCCGGGGACTGACTGAGCTGCTGCAGGGCTTTGCGTGGTGCAGGTGGCAGGTGGCGAGGCACCAGCCTGCGAACCTGCTGGAGTTCCCGCTGCTGCACCTCATGCGCCTGCAGCAGGAGAACGGGGGCAAAGACGCGGGGACTTTGGCCATGAGGGTGGGACCTGGGGGGACGCCGGCACCGCCGCTGGGGGCGGCACCCCCAGTAAGGGGGTCAACTTGGTGGAGGAGTCCAAGCACACTGACTCTGAAAACCCGGAGGAGGAGGAGGAAGATGCTGCTGCGGACGCCAGGGCGTTCAAGGCACTGGTAATAAACCTATTCACAGGGGCGCCTGGGTGGCTCAGTGGGTTAAAGCCTCTGCCTTTGGCTTGGGTCCTGATCCCAGGGTCCTGGGATCAAGCCCCTCATCTGGCCCCCTGCACTGCGGGGAGTCTGTTTCTCCCACTCCCTCTGCTCTTGCACTCAAGATCTCTCTCTCTCAAATACTAAGTAAAATCTTTACATAAAGAGACTTTGGGGATAGCTCTGACTGCTCCAACTCAGAGCTGTTGGGAAAAGTGTGAAGACACAGGCAGGGCAGTGCTCATGCAAACAGACAGCTCCCCAGGACCCACCCTGCTTCCCTGTGCATACGGGGTGGTGCTGGTATCGAGGGGACACTGGAGGCTCCCTGCCTGATGCAGGGGACATGGGGTCACATGATGGCACCGTTTCTCAACCTGAGGTGTGTGCTCCAGTAGCTTCTGGAGTTGAACGAAAGGGACACCTGAGGCCGGTGTTCATGCCCTATTTCCCTGGAAATAGTTAAAGAAGCAGCATTCAAATGACTTATATTCCTTCTATTTGTTCTCCAAGTCCACTGTTCAATAATATAATCGTAACTGGTTTGGTCGCGTGTTACCGGCTCCTGTTTCAGGGAGCCTGGGTGGCCAGGTCCACTAGCATCTGCCTTGACTGCCTGTCATGAACTCAGGGTCCTGGGATGGAGCCCCAGTTTGGGCTCTCTGCTCACCAGGAAGTCTGCATCTCTCCCTCTTCCGTGCCCCTCCTCTCTTGCACAGAGGCTCCCTCTCCAAATAAATAAATAGATAAAAAATTAGATAAATAAACAGATAAATAAATAAATCATTCAAAAAAGTAAATAAATAAAAGCTCATGTTTTGGCAAGCTTTCATGTTGGAAAGCACTAGAGAGAAATGACATGTTTTCATTACCATAGCATAATACCTTTTATTTTAAGCACCTTCAGATTTGGCTGGGGTATTAGAAAGGAAAGGATTCACAGAAGGAAAGGGGAGCTGCAAGAACTGTGCACTTTGACTGTGTTGGTCTCATGATGGGTCTTTGTGTGGGGGGGAGGGAGGGAGGCAGGCGCAGGTTGACCGTTTCCCACACTGTGTCATCTGGGCCACTGCTGCTCTTGGGGCTTAGGGGTACGACGAGCTTGTTCATCCTGAAGCCTAGAGGCTCCCCTTTCCTGCACATCACATCACTGTCCAGGGGACCAGTCCCTTGAAGTCTGCCCAACCAAATGCCTAGGTGAAGTCTTTCCTGGGGAACATTCATAGACACTCTCAGCTCCAGGAAGCACAGTGAGCTGAGACCAGCGAGGGCCCTGGTGCCCTGTGGCTCTGTGCCCTGGGGATGTCAGGGCCAAGGTCCCCTTCTAGAATCTATGGGGCCGCCTGGGTGCCAGACACCCAACCAGGGGGCCTCCTCCATCCGTCTCTGTGCCTCCCCCATCATTGCAGCACCTGTGTGTGCCTTCCAGGTTCTGGTTGGACAGCTGGGAAGGGGGGGGGCTGCAGTTTTTAAAATGGATGTGGGTCTTCCCAATCATTGAGACCTATTTTTATTCAGTATTTAAACCCTATTTTCTCTCCGAATTATTTTGATCACATCAGTCCTTCCATCTTAGAGTGGCTACTTTCGAGTGCCTTCTGCTTTGTTTCAGTCATGTCATGCCTTTGCTTTTTGATATTGATGTTTGAGTCATTTGACTTTCTTATTGTTCGTTTTCACTTTATTTTTGGAATTCTCTATTTTCAGAGGGACCTGCTTTTAGCTCTGGGAATGTAGGTTTAGTTAGTCAGTGACTGTTCTTCATTTCTGATTCTTTAGGTCCCCAGATACATGTCCAGAGGGCCATTTCCACCTTGGCCTACAGTTCTATCAGCAAATGTTCCTATTTACAGTCCCAGACAGCAGGCTCACGGCGGGCCTGGGTGAGTGTCACAGACTCCCTAAACTTGTCCTTAAATAGTAAATAAATAAGAAAATAAAATAAATACTAATTAATAATAATAAATAATAAAATAAATTATAAAAAATTAATAAATGAAAAAATTAATAAAATAAAATTAAAATTAACAAGAATAATAAATAAAATTAATAATAAATAAATTGATAATTGCCAGGTTTACAATTCAAGGCAGAATTTTTGGGACCCCTGAATGTCTATGTGTGTTAAGCATCTGCCTTTCCTCAGGTCATGATGCGGGGGTCCTGAAATGGAGGCCCGCATAGGCTTCCCTGCTCAAAGGGGAGTCTGCTTCTCCCTCTGCTGCAACCCCTCCCCCCTGCTCGTGCTCTCCATCTCTCTCTGACAAATAAGTAAATAAAATCTTTAAAAAATTTTGAGGCCAAATTTTAGAAATAACCTCTAAAAAGATGAGCTGCCCGGATGGTTCAGTTGGTGGCGTGTGTGATGCTTGGTCTCAGGGTTGTGAGTTTGAGTCCCACCCTGGGTGTAGAGATGACTTCAGGTAGGAGAAATAACCTCTGGAAACAAAGACACCTGTTGTGATAGGAGCAGCAAGATAATGGTAGCCTACATACTGTGTCCTCCCAGCTAGCTGAAATACTGTACACAACATGTAATGCCCATGAGATAGTGGGGAGGGTTGATCTGTGCTGTGTCCAGGAGGCCAGGATATTTAGTTTGCTTTTGACAAAGAGGATTTTACCAAAGAGCTCATACCTAGTCTTCAGAAAGTCAGAATTGCAGGTAGCCACCAATGCAGCTTCTCAGACCTTGCCACCTCTGGAAAAAGTTGGGGGAGCAGCTGAAGACAGTGGTTGGGACAAGGAAGGCTAATTTCAGTAGGAGGGCCCAGGCGGCGCCTCTCCCCTGCTGACCGCCAGGGGGCGTGCCGGCTGGATCGAGGCAGAGCCTTGGACACGTGACCACTCTCGGGCCGTCCAGTTTAAGGCTGCTGCCCTGGTGGCAGTTATCTTGGGGCGGGGCTTGGGGGTGACAACCGCAGGTAGGGAGCTCTGGAGGAGAAAACCTTGGTTGCCAGAGGAGTCCAGGCTATGGGAGGGCAGGGCCTTTGAGGCCATTGGAGGGCGCACTCTGTGAGTCAGGGTTGGGGGTCCTGGTGTGGGAGGGCCTGGTGCCCCGCGGGGTTTGGGGGCGCTCGCCCCACCCGGGAAGGGGCCCAGGGCGGCCACAGAGAGACCTAAGCTGGAGGAAGGAGCAGCACCTCCGCCTTTGTGTCCCCCTCCCCTCCCGCACAGACCCCCCACACTTTCCTCCCCTCCCTTGGGCCCCTGTTCGAAATGCACTGGCAAAGTTTGCAGTCAGAGCAGACCCTACAATCAAGGCCCTGGGCTTGAAATCTTAGCAATGCTTTTTCCACCTGGAGGAACCCAGCATTGGAGAGGTCTGCCTCTTTCCAGTGGTGTGAGCCCATTATGTCATTTCAACTCCCAGAGCCTCAAACCCCAGGTTGCTGAAAAAAATGAATGAGAGACTATGTTAGAAGGCTGTTAAACTTTGTAAACGATCGCTGCCTTTCTCAAGCCCTCTGCGGCAGCTGCACTGAACATTTTACATAGGTCAACTCAACCCCGGAATTTAGGGTTCTTGCTTTTATCCTGCCTGTGTGGAAATATGCACTCTGAGGGTACAGCGACTTGTCCAAGTTCTCAGAGCAAGTGAGTGGTGGAACCAGGATTGGGTGCTAGGAGAGACCGACTACAAAGCCCACGCGTTTAACCACTAAACCGCTGCTTCTGTCCTTATTTACATTATGAGAATTGTTGTTAATGCCTGGGTTATCATTTTGCTTGCCTGTGGGAATATGGATATATACAAAGTGAGTTAGAGGGCTCTAAATTATTCCTGGAAAGGTGAGAGGCCCTGGCATCACTATGCTTCCGATTTGGTACAGGCGTTCCCAGAAGTATGAAATTCTTTTTATTCCTGTGGAAAGGAACCAGAGCAGGTATTGCACTGTTCATTGATAGGTTCATGCACTAGGAAATTAAAATGGGAAACAGAGTGAACTGCTAATGGTTATGGTCAATATTTCTCTAAAGGAAACTCCGCAAAGAAGAATGTCAGGTGCAGGGGAGATACTTACCCCGACTGATTCCCAGTCAGTCATGTCAGGAACATCCCTAGTAAGTAGTAATTTTAAGTCATTCATCTATTCATTCATTCGTTCATTTGTTCTTTCATTCATTCAGAATCATGGAATGCTCACCATTTGCCATGCTATGGGGATAATACAAATAAGATACAGTCCATTTCTTAAGGAGCTCTAGGGTGTGTAGGGAGGTAGACTGATACATGAACACCATAAAACAATATCCTAAGTGCAGTGATTGAGTGATGCATGGGAGATATTTACAAAACAAAAATCAAGGACACTTAGCCCAGCTAGGAGGATGGTCAGGGAAGGCCTCCTGGGGGAGGTGTGCAGAGGAGCTGACAGAAAGAGTTCCTAGGGGTTAGTTGGAATGCACTTGTCTTAGAACAGAGTCAGCGTGATCATAGTAATGTAGGCTCTCCCCCTGAAGGAGAACTCAGTTGTGGTCCAAGGAGAAGTGACTGTGACTCGCCCATCCTTGGAGATGACCAGTGCCACTTAGAAGAAGGGTTTTGCTGTGTGGTTCTGCTCGGAGGCCAAGAATAAACTTGGCACATGCATGATTCATGTTATTTAAGTACGAAGTGTCCCACGCTCCTTTTAATTTTTTTAAATTATTACTATTTTTAAGATTTTACTTTTTTATTTGACAGAGAGAGTGAGAGAGAGCACAAGCAGGGGGAGAGCAGGAAAGGGAGAAGCAGACGCCCCACTGAGGAGGCAGCCCAATGTGGGGCTCCATCCTAGACCCCAGGATCATGACCTGAGCCAAAGGCAAACACTTAACCAACTGAGCCCCCCAGGCACCCCCCAGGTACCTTTTTGAAACAGATCAGAGTTCCAGTGTGAGGCGAGCACTAAGGCTGGCTGAGTAGGAACAGAAAGAAACGTAAAGGAGGGAATGAAGCAGCTCTGTACTGTCTTTGGAATCACAATCTTCTTTTATTTCTTTTTTAAGAGAACCCTTGGCGAGTCAAAGGATGCGTTAGAATCAGAACATTTGGAAACAAATGAGCTTTTAAGAGACTTGAGCTCAAAAGGAAAATTTCTTGATTTGGATCAAAGCGGTTCTGAGGAAGCAGAGATTAGTTTCCCTGAAACACAGCCCTCAAGCAAGCTTGGGGAGAAAATCGACCAGATGCCCCAGGATGAACTGGGACGGGAAAGAAGAGAGGTAAAAAGATGATAAGACTTAAGTGAGCGACGAGAGGAAGAATTCCAGTCCATAGAAGAGATCCCCAAGAAATCACTGGTGTCTACCAGCGAGGACATGTTGTTTGAAAGGATGACCGCGCCAACGTGTATCCTTTGGTAAGGGAGTGTAACATGGTTTTTCATGTCCTCTAGTGCTTTAAAAGCATTGTGAAATAAGGGGATTTTATGCATATGGAAGAAAAAAATACCACCAGAAATATCCTTTTGAACTAATAATAGACTTGTATGTTTTGAAGTTCAGTGCTCTGGCGGGACATGGGTCAGAGGAGTGCTGCGTCTGGGCCTGACATCTGGGTCCGACAGGGTTGCTTCCCAAGCACGAAATTCCGGACGTGCTTTGTCTGTTACCTAGGGTGCCCTTTCTTGTGGGAGACTCAAGGTCAATCTCTCCCTCTCCTCCCCATTCCCCTTCTTTCTCACTTCCTCCTCCGCTCCTCCATGCCTTTCCCCTTTCCCTCCTCTCCTCACCTCTTCTGCCTTAGATGGCTTGATACCTCTTCACAAGTTCCTAAAACTCTTATGGGCTTCTCAAAATGTGCATTCGGAGATGGACCAGAAAGCAAAAGGTATGAAAAAGGGAAAGGCACTGAGAAAGGCACCAGGGGCTCGACTGGCATCTGCCTTTGCCGCACAAATATTACCATTTACCAAGAGAAGGAAGAGGAGGAGAGTTTTTCCCTTCCTCCTCCACGTGGCACTGAAAATTGCTTCCTAGGATTCACCTCCCTTTTTTCCTGTAGACTCTGCCTTTGGAAGATTTGTAAGTGATCGGATGCACGTAAAGTGTTTAATGTAGTTCCTGACACATAGCGAGCACTGGACGGGTGTTCACATCTAGACGATGACGGTGGTGGTGGCAAGGATGGTAGTGATGAGGAGGATGATGGGAAACTCCTAGTGGGAGATGCAGACAACTGCCAGCCTCGTTTCTGTAAATGGGGTTTACTTTGAGCAGTGGATTTCAAGGTCAAAACTTGGGCTTGCCCAGGATGAAAGATAGAACAAGTTTTAGAGCCTGTGAAGACTTTTGGCTTGTTTAGCCAGTTAGCATGACACCCGGGGATATCGCTAATGAGAGCAAGTGTCCTGCGTGCCAGGGGTTTGGGCCCCTGTTAGCTTTGGGCTCACTGTAGAACTCAACTCTTCTAGATCACCTCCCTCCACAAATTTGTTTAGCACCTTTACGACACCTCCTTTCTGTTCCTTTCTCTTCCCGTTCCTGTATTGGTTTTCTCTCTCTTTTATTTTTAAAAATTTTATTTATTTGACACAGAGAGAGAGATCACCAGTAAGCAAAGAGGCAGGCAGGGAGAGAGGGGGAAGCAGGCTCCCTGCTGAGTGGAGAGCCCGATGTGGGGCTCAATCCTAGGACCCTGACATCATGACGTGAGTCAAAGGCAGAGGCTTAACCCACTGAGCCACCCAGGTCCCCCCCTTTTTTTCTTCCTGTTAAAAATAATAGGTGCTCTTTAGAACTACAGACCAATATCCTTGATGAACACAGACGCAAAAATTCTCGCCAAAATACTAGCCAATAGGATTCAACAGTACATTAAAAGGATTATTCACCACGATCAAGTGGGATTTATTCCGGGGCTGCAGGGTTGGTTCAACATCCGCAAATCAATCAATGTGGTAGAACACATTAATAAAAGAAAGAACAAGAACCATATGATACTCTCAACAGATGCTGAAAAAGCATTTGACAAAGTACAGCATCCCTTCCTGATCAAAACTCTTCAAAGTGTGGGGATAGAGGGCACATACCTCAATATTATCAAAGCCATCTATGAAAAACCCACCGCAAATCTCATTCTCAATGGAGAAAAACTGAAAGCTTTTCCGTTAAGGTCAGGAAGACGGCAGGGATGTCCATTATCACCACTGCTATTCAACATAGTACTAGAAGTCCTAGCCTCAGCAATCAGACAACAAAAAGAAATTAAAGGCATCCAAATTGGTAAAGAAGAAGTCAAACTATCACTCGGCATCAGGGAAATACAAATCAAAACCACAATGAGATGGCACCTCACACCAGTCAGAATGGCTAAAATGAACAAGTCAGGAAATGACAGATGCTGGCGAGGATGTGGAGAAAGGGGAACCCTCCTCCACTGTTGGTGGGAATGCAAGCTGGTGCAACCACTCTGGAAAACAGCATGGAGGTTCCTCAAAATGTTGAAAATAGAACTACCCTATGACCCAGCAATTGCACTACTGGGTATTTACCCTAAAGATACAAACATAGTGATCCGAAGGGGCACGTGTACCCGAATGTTTATAGCAGCAATGTCTACAATAGCCAAACTATGTAAAGAACCTAGATGTCCATCAACAGATGAATGGATCAAGAAGATGTGGTATATATACACAATGGAATACTATGCAGCCATCAAAAGAAATGAAATCTTGCCATTTGCGACCACGTGGATGGAACTAGAGCGTATCATGCTTAGTGAAATAAGTCAATCGGAGAAAGACAACTATCATATGATCTCCCTGATATGAGGACATGGAGAAGCAACATGGGGGGGTAGGGGGATAGGAGAAGAATAAATGAAACAAGATGGGATTGGGAGGGAGACAAACCATAAATGACTCTTAATCTCACAAAACAAACTGGGGGTTGCTGGGGGGAGGTGGGATTGGGAGAGGGGGAGGGGGCTATGGACATTGGGGAGGGTATGTGCTATGGTGAGTGCTGTGAAGTGTGTAAACCTGGCGATTCACAGACCTGTACCCCTGGGGATAAAAATACATTATATGTTTATTAAAAAAAAAATTTGGAAGGGTAGGCAAACCATAAGAGACTATGGACTCTGAAAAGCAACCTGAGGGTTTTGAAGGGTCAGGGGTGGGAGGTTGGGGGAACAGGTGGTGGGTAATGGGGAGGGCACGTTTTGCATGGAGCACTGGGTGTTGTGCAAAAAGAATGAATACTGTTACGCTGAAAAAATAAAATGGAAAAAAAAAATAATAGGTGCTCTTTAAAAAAAAAGAAAGCAGGGGCACCTGGGTGGCTCAGTGGGTTAAGTGTCTGAGTCTTGATTTCAGCTGGGGTTGTGATTGTGATCTCAGGGCTGTGAGCTTGAGCCCCTCATGGGCTCAAGCCTGGGCATGAAGCCTTCTTGGGATTCTCTCTGCCTCTCTCCTTTGGGCCCTCCCCCCTCTAAAATAAGTTAAAACAAAAAAAAAAACTTTCAGGCAGATTCCTCTTCTCGCACAGACCATGCCAAATCCATTTCCTGGAAGTGACTACCGTTTCATTTTGGTATAACTGTATATCTTTCCAGACCTTTTCCTGGGCATCTGTGGACACGTCTGTGTGTGTGCACCCACACACCACACATGCTAGGTTTTGTTTTCTTTACCAGTCAGATCTTCTGCATGACCACTTAGTATGTCTCAGAGGGTTTTCTGTATCAGGGCGTGTAGAACCACTTCCTCATTTTAAATTCAACCGGTGCCCTGTTATGGATGGCGCTTTTTGTTACTTCTGATTTGTTCTCACCAAAGGGGCTTCAACAAGTGTGTTCCTGCCTCTCTCTCTGCCTGCAGCCTCCTCCTTTTCCTTTGGGGTCCCTGCCTTACCCCAGAGTCCTGGAATAATTCAGAGTGCTCCTGGTAAGTAGGCATGACCCTGGATACCGACTTCCACCAAGAAAACAAGGTGTCATGCATTTATGAGAAGGAATCTTTGATGATTGTCGAACGCAGTGAAATCTGCTTTGGAACATAGCGTTTTGTGTTCGCGTTTGGAAGGTTGCTGTAAGAGCCGGCTAGCTCCATGACCGTTCACCACGAACGGTAACACTAGGGCCCAGCGTCAGCGGATACCGTGTGCTTTCAATGAGTGTGAGCGCTGCTGGAGCAAGGAGGTCCTGTCAATCCTGAGTGAGTCAGTTGCTAAAAGTCTCTGATCACTTAGCCATCACTTTAGATGCTACCACATTCGATTAATTGGCCTCGGTTAATTTTTTTTTAAGATTTTTTTATTTATTTGACAGATAGAGATTACAAGTAGGCAGAGAGGCAGGCAGAGAGAGAGAGAGGAGGAAGCAGGTTCTGCGCTAAGCAGAGAGCCTGATGCGGGGCTCGATCCCAGGACCCTGGGATCATGACCTGAGCTGAAGGCAGAGGCTTTAACCTGCTGAGCCACCCAGGCGCCCCCTCGGTTAATTTTTTAAATGGAATGTTTTTATTTTAAGTAATCTCTACACCCAACATGGGGCTGGAACACTCCCAGATCAAGAGGCATAGGCTTTACTGACTGAGCCAGCCACACGCCCCTAAGGACTATTTATTGGAGCAGTTTAGATTGATAGCAAACGAAATGAAAAGTACAGAGTTCCCATATACTCCCTTGTGCGCCCCACCAGGTTCCCCTTTTGTTAACATCTTCATTAGTGGGGGACATTTGTTAGAGGTGATGAGCCCATGTTGACTGTTATTAACTAACATCCATATTTTACTTGAGGGTTCACGCCTGGTGGTGTGACATTCTCTGGGCTTTGACTAAGGTATGATGAGGTATATCCACCATTGCAGTGTCCTACAGACTTGTGTCACTGCCTTCAAATCCCTCGTGCCCCACTCTCCATCCCTGCCTTCACCCCCTCGCTCCCCGGCCACCACTTTTCCCCCCTGTCTTCATAGTTTTTCTTTTCCAGAATATCATGTAGTTGGAATCATACAATGTGAAGTCCTTTTTTTTTTTTAAGATTTATTTATTTATTTGTCAGAGAGAGAGAGAGAGAAAAAAAAAAAAAACACCTGTTGGGGGAGGGGTAGAGAGAGAGAGGGAAAGAGAAGCAGACTCCTGGCTGAGCAGGGGGCCCAATGCAAGGCTCAATCCTAGGACTCTGGGATCATGACCTGAGCCAAAGGGAGACACTTAACCAACTGAGCCACACAGGTGTCCCCACTGTGAAGTCTCCTTAGGTTGGCTCCTTTCACTTAGCAAAATGCATTTAAGATTTCTCCATGTCTCTTCCTGGCTTGCTAGTTCATTACTTTCTATTTCTGAGTAGCACTCTTTTTGTATGTATCCACAGTTTTTATAAAGTGTTTTCATCACATCCATGATTTTTTATAAAAGACTTTGCACACAAAAAATATGCAGAAGTAAGCTACTATTGAATTAAAAGTAATAGATTTATAATACCTCTAATTTTTCATTTCAGAAAATTTTTATCTTGGATTTATTCCTGGGAATATGGATTTTTAAAAAGATTTTATTTATTTATTTGACAGATGGAGATCACCAATAGGCAGAGAGGCAGGCAGAGAGGAAGGGAAGCAGGCTGAGCAGAGATCCCGATGTGGGGCTCGATCCCAGGACCCTGAGATCATGGCTTGAACCAAGGCAGAGGCTTTAACCCACTGAGCCACCCATGCACCCTGAATATGGAATTTTTTTTTCAAAGATTTTATTTATTTATTTGACAGATAGAGATCTCAAGTAGGGAGAGAGGCAGGCAGAGAGAGAGAGAGGAGGAAGCAGGCTCCCTGCCAAGCAGAGAGCACGATGCGGGGCTCGATCCCAGAATCCTGGCATCATGACCCGAGCGAAAGGCAGAGGCTTTAACCCACTGAGCCACCCAGGTGCCCCTGAATATGGAATTTTTAATCATGCTTAGGTAATTTTGTCCCTTTGTGCTTCATTCTTCCAGAGGAATTGGTATATGAAGAACAAATACAAATATTCCCAGCTGAATAATTATCTTTCTTATGAAGTTCCTTAGTAACTATACTGTAACTTCCCCCTTCCATATATTTTCATAAAGTAAATTGAATTTCACAATATTAAGTGCTCACTGTGTGTCAGGTACTGAGCAGTCTAGGTTCTGGGGATTAGGAGGATAGGACGTTCTTTCTGTTTACTGTTGACTTTCTTTTCTTTTTTAAGCAAGGTATAATTCACATACCATTAAATTTACCTTCTTAAAATTTAAAATTGTGGTAAAATACACAAAGTAAAATTTACCATCTTTAAAAAAAAAAGACTTTATTTATTTATTTGACAGAGAAAGACTCAGCGAGAGAAGGAACACAAGCAAGGGGAGTAGGAGAGGGAGAAGCAGGCTTCCTGAGGAGCAGGGAGCCTGGCAGGGGCTCGATCCCAGGATCCTGGGATCATGACCTGAGCTGAAGGCAGACACTCAATGACTGAGCCACCCAGGTGCCCCTCATATTTCTTTTAAATCTTTATTTATTTATTTGAAAGGGAGGGTAGGGAAGGGCAGAGGAGAGTCTTAAGCAGACTATTCCTGGAGGCCAATGTCGGGCTGGATGCCACAACCCTGAGATCACGACCTGAGCCAAAGCCAAGAGTCAGTTGCTGATCCAACTGTGCCACCAGGCATCCCTAAAATTTACCATCTTCACCATTTTGAAGTGTACAGCGTCGTAGTAGGTACAGTCACACTGTGGTGCAACCAACACCTGGAACTCATCTCGTGAGATGGAAACTCCCTACCCATTGAACAACTCCCCGTTCCCCAGCCCTGCCCCTGGCAACCACCATTCCACTTTCTGTCTCTATGGATCTGACTCCTCTTGGGACCATGTCCGTGGAATCCTACCGTATTTGTCATTTTGTGACTGGTGGATTTCGCTTACATGATGTCCCCAAGGTCCATCCACGTTGTAGAGCGTTGGTTGCCTTCCTGTGGAAGCCTGAACAGCACTCACATGTTGTTCATCCCTTCATCCGTCATGGGACACTTGGCGTCCTTTTACCTTCTGGCTTCTGTGAAGTATGCTGCTCTAAACATGGGCGTGTGACTGTCTCTTTGAGACCCTGCTTCCAGTTCTTTGAGCTAGGTACCCAGAAGTGTCATTGCTGCATGATACGCTAATTCTGCTTTCAGTGTTTGGAGAGCTCTCCCTGGGGTTTTCCACAGCAGCTGCACGATTTCACATTCCCACCAAGAGTGCCAGTGGTTCCAATTTCTCCACATCCTCATAAAAGTGACCCCTTTAAAGCGCACCATCCATTGCTTTTTAGCATGTTCACAAGGTTGTGCGGCTGTCACCACTGTCTGATTCCAGAACATTTTCATCCCCCACAGAAGAAATCCATATCCTCTCGCCGTCACTCCCCGACCACCTTCCCCAGGCCCCCAGCAGCCACTGGGCTCCTTTCCATCTCTATGGATTGGACTGACCCTGCACTGTGTGTGGCCCCTTTCACTCAGCATCATGGATTCGAGAGCCCTCCAGGCCCTAGCATGTGCTTGAGGATGTTCTTGAAGTGATTTCCCTCACTTTGGACTGATGATGTGAAATCCTTCCCCTCCAGAGACTGCACCAGGGGTGCCTGGCTTCACAGTTCTGGGTTCGGCACACTCAGTGTCTTGCTGGTCTTGCCTTTGTCTTCCAGACCATGACTTGGTCTTTCAGATGGACCAGTTCTCTTACCGTTTACTACATTCGAGGTGAACACTAGCGAGTCCTTCTGTACGTCTGTGCTCACACTGTGGTCATCGACGATGTCTTCAAGAATACTCAGCAGCACCTTCAGGTATGCAAGTTCTCGTTGTTGCTTTTTAAGATTTTATTTATTTATTTATTTGGAGAGAGCAAGCAAGAGAGAGCAGTAGGGAGAAGCAGACTCCCCTGCTCAGCGGGGAGCCTGACGTGGGTCTGGATCCCAGGACCCTGAGATCAAAGCCTTAGCTGAAGGCCGACGCTTAACCGACTGAGCTGCCCAATATATGGGCATTTATTTGGGCATTTGACATATATTTTAATAAGGACCTTCCTTAAGTCAATGCGTAGGTCAAAAACATCACAGAGGGTTTCCCAAAAGCCTAGTCATATTCAGGGATCCATGCCACGTAGGTGCAGAATTTGCTCTCTAGATGTCCAGAAACACACACAGGCCCAGCAAGCAGCCCTTCTTGGAGCTTAGTTGAATGTGCAGCACTGAGCACAGTGCTGATGGGAGGGAGAGGGGGTAGTTTGTATCTGCAGAGTGAGGAAGGAGCAGCAGGCAGACAGGCTGAGAAATAAGGACCATGCCAGGCAGCTGTCCAGCCTCCTGCAGAGTCAGGTGGCTGGGAGTGGCTTTGATGATCCATCCATCCACCCATTCGTTCCTCCATTCATTTATTCCATAGGTATTTACCAGAAACTCTTTGTTTCAGATTCTGGGCATGTAGTCATGAACAAAACAGATCTAGCTCCCCCCCCGCCGCCCCCCATGGAGCTTATACTCTCATAAATACACAATTATGAATTACAACAAGCACTCCAAAGGAAATGTGGGCTGCTGCAGGAGAGAGATCAGGAGTGAGAGATGGCCCTTCAGTGGGTTGCGCTGGCAAACATGCCCTTTGTGCCGAGATCTGACTCACTGAGGAGGATGAACCAGGGGCAGTTTGGGGAGAAGCAGTCCAGACCCAGGGAGCTCCAGGTTTGCAGGCCTGCCCATGGGGCCGAGAAAGAAGGCTGGTATGACTGACATGGAGTGAGCAAGGGGAGAGGAAGGAGGGAAGAAATGAACTATTTCCTGGCAGGGAGCACTAGCATCTTATTTGTTTCCAGAAGGTTCCTGAGTTACTGAGAAAGGATTGTGGGGGGATGGGAATGAAAGCAGGGAGACCAGCGAAGAGGCTTTTGCTCCAGATCTGCTCAGTGGCCTGAGTGGACACTGTTTAAGGGAGATGAGGCCAGCAGGGCTTCAAGGGGGCTGGAGGTGGGGCAGAACCCCAACATTTATTCCCCACCTGGGTTCAGAGTTGGGCACATGCCTACATCTGTAGGGAGCACTGTCCTTGTGGGGAGTGTGGCTTACACTTTAGGGGTTTGAGGGAGAGAAAATCAGAAAACCACTGGCTATGAAGAAATGCCAGGGGAAGGCCATCGGAGTGGAACTTTCAGCCCGATGAACCTGGAAGAGGAGCTTAGTTTTCTCTGTGGGGCTCCAGCCTCTCTGGCCATCCTGAATCTTTCAGAGCACTTTCTCTGCATTTCTGCAGGGCCACACTAACGCGATCTCCTGCCTCTGCATCAGTGAAGACAGGCGGTGGATTGCCGCGGCCGACAAAGGGCCCTAGTGCCTGATAATCATATGGGACTCCTTCAAGGGTAGGCGTGGCGCAAGCTCCCTTTTCCCTACTCAGTGTAGCATATCCGCAACAAATGAGAAATACCGGTCTGGGCATGCAGAAGCCAGCGGTGGGATGCCGGGAGAGGGTGAAGCGGCCTGGGGAGGCTGGTCGTCCTGTTGCCTTGAGGCCCGGTCGAGTGATATTACCTTCGTGAATTTCCCCATTTACAATTCTTGGCTCTTCAGGCTGAGAAACTTGGTTTGGCGATGTCCCAGAGTAGATGAGGGAGGTTAACACTAACGCAGCTTGGAGGCCCAAGGAAGTGAAGTGATTTTCCCCATCTACAAAAAAAGAGGCTGATCATACCCACTGTTTTAGTTTCCTTGGGCCGCTCTAAGAAATTACCATATGCTGGGGCGCCTGAGTGACTGAGCAGGTTAAGCCTCTGCCTTCAGCTCAGGTCATGACCTCAGAGTCTTGGGATCCAGCTTAGGTGGGAGGGCGCTCGTTTTCCTGAGAGCTGGGGTATTGTCCTAGGCATCTTTTTTTTTTTTTCCTGTCCTTCGTGCCTGACACGGAATCAGCGCTCAATAGTGGGTGACAGTCGACTTCATGAAGAGAATGAACAGCATGCTTGCATAATGCTGAGTTAGTTCTATTATTTATTAAAATGAGATAAAATTCACATAAGGTAAAATTCGCCACTGTGAAGCCTGCGAGTCAGTGGCATTGAGTGTGTTTACAATGCTGTGCCATCGCGGCTTGATTCTAGTTCCAACTGCTGTTTTAAAGTCATCTCTCTGCCCAACGTGGGGCTGGAACCTACAAACCCGAGGTCAGGAGTCACATGGTCCATCAGCTGAGCCTGCTGGATGCCCCTAGTTCCAAAACCCCAAAAGAAAACCCCAAAGCCATCAGTCATCCCTACCATTCCCTCTGACACCACTGACATGCCGGTCCGTCCCTGTGGATTTTCTAATTCTGGACGCTTCATAGCAATGAGCTCGAACAACGTGTGGTCTTTGTGTCAGGCTTCTCTACTTCACGTGATGTATGAGGGTCCACCCCTGATACAGCAGGGGTCCGTGCTTCCTTCCTCTGTATGGCTGCATTGCAGTCTGTTGTATGGATGGAGCACATTTGTTTCCTCCATAGCTTTTGAAACGAGTCCCTCCGGGGAGCAAGGCAGACCTCAAATCGGGTTCCCTGGTCCTGTTTTGCAGCATTCCTGTGCACACAATATTTGACAGCTGCCCAGAAGGCAACGGCATCGGGGCCACAGCCATCACCCGGGATTCCAAATATCTGGCAACCATCTCCGATGCTGAAATCCAGGTATGGGGCACGTGGAGGCGGCCTCAGTGGGCTGGCTCGGCTTGGGCCACGTGGTGATGTGATGCTCTCAGGGAAGGACCGGACCCCATGGCCCCCCGTTGAGGGTTCTCTTCCTGGGGTATAGCTCTCGGTGCCATGTTCCCGAGCCACAGTTACATGGCTACCACGAGAGGTGTCGGGTTTGTCAACAGCCTTCAGGAACCTTCTCATTCTCCTCCATCTGCTGTCACTCGCAGGAAGTTTGCATCTGGAGGTGGACCTCAGCCGTGGAAACCCCAGCATGTACCTTCGACCTCCTCAAAGAGTATGGTGTTCAGATGAGCTCAGTTTGAGTGTGTAAAGCTATGTCTACAGTCACACCGAGTCCAGGTCCAAACCTACTTTCGGTTTTACTGGCGTTCAGTTATGGTACACTAGTGCTTGTAAAAAAACACTGCCGTGTCCTTGATCTCACTTTAATCTTCCTGATAGTGAGTAATATTGTTCTGAGCATGTATTATGTGCCAGGTTCTGCTAAGTTTGTTACAGCAAGTATCTCCCGCAGTCCATGCAAACGTGCTGGGAAGGAGTTCTTTAGAAATACAATGGACTGCTACTGTTAAGTACTAGATAATTTGTCTGAAGTCACGGGCCAGTGGCCTTTCCTGTTCTAGACATGCTCTTAACTGCTCCTGAGACTCAGAAATTATTAGTCTCAGTTTGCTTGAAGCGACGTGTCAAGGGCACCCACCAAGTCTACTCTTCCATTCTGTGTCGTCGTACTCATCCTTGCACCCTTCGCTCACCACACGGCTGCTCGGTCCCTACGATGCACCAGACACTGTGCAAAGTGCTCACCTGGATGCAGGATCCAGAACCCAGTCAGAGGGCCCAGGTGACTGGGCTCAGCCGGGCACATGTCACGCTGCAGCTTCATGTCCGTGTCTCTCCTTCTGGCCCCCACCGTCCCTCTAGGTCTCCGCAAAAAATTTCCTCACAGCTTTTATAAGCTGAGCTGATACGGTAGCCACCAGCCATAGCGAGTTTTTCTGTTGCTGCCAGAAACCGCTCTGGGACATTTTAGAGCTTGCATTGAATCTGGGGATTGCTTTGGGCAGTTGTCCTCTTAACAATCCATGAGCACAGCGGCGCCTGTGTGGCTCAGTGGGTTAAAGCCTCTGAGCTTCTGCTCAGGTCATGATCCCGGGGTCCTGGGATCGAGCTCTGCATCGGGCTCTCTGCTCAGTGGGGAGCCTGCTTCCCCCCCTCTTTCTGCCTGCCTCTCTGCCTACTTGTGATCTCTGTCAAATAAATAAAGAAAATCTTTAAAACAAACAAACAAAAAGCAAAACAATCCACGGGCACAGGCTGTCTTTCCATTCTCTTACATCTTCTTGAGTTTCCTTCAGCAGTGTCCTTTGCAGCAAACAAACCCTCCACCGAAGGTTTATTCCTAGGTCTTTTTATACTATCATAAGTGGATTGGTGTTCTTCATCCCCTTCGTGGGTTTTCATTGCTAGTCTTTAGAAACACAACTGCTATTTGTAGGATTGTGTGTCACGAAACTTTGCTGAATGCATGTGGCTGCTTGGATTTAAGTCGATTAGAGTGAGATGCAACTACAGATTCAGGTGTCTCTGTGGGGTAAGCTACTGCCTTTGGCTCAGGTCATGATGACAGGGTCCTGGGATCTGGCCCCACATCAGGCTCTCTGCTCAGCGGGGAGCCTGCTTCCCCGCTCTCTCTGCCTGCCTCTCTGCCTACTATGTGATCTCTGTCAATTAAATAAAATCTTTAAAACAAAACAGACAAACAAAACTGCAGATTCATTTCCTTGGGGTCACCACATTTCAAGTACTCCCCAGCCACCTGTGGCCAGTAGCTGCCATGTTTGACAACAGATGAGCCAATGTCTCGGTCACAGAGGAATGTGCTGTGGGCAGCGCTGCAAGGCCCCAAGTCTGGAAGCATTCTTCCTGCTCTGCATTCCTGCCGCCCAGCTGGACCGAACCCTTCAATCTGGGCTTGAGTCACAAAGGGTGAGCGAGCTCTCAGCACAGCCCAGCTTTCTAGTAGGCTGGCTGTTTCATTTCTAGAGCGAACGGTCTCACACCTTCTCTTCTTCATCTCTCCCAGCCCTTCCTCTTCCTCTAGGCTGATGACCTCTCTCATTTTGCATTGAGAGAATGGGGGCCATCGGATACAAACCCCGGCCTGTTCTCACTCCCAGCCTACAACCTGCTTCATCCTCACCACCGTCTCCTGCCCTTCTGCGTGTAAGAGCAGCCACTGCCTGAGATGCCACTCCTCTCGGGCGCTCGAGGCCGTCTCCTGCAGCGATCCGCACCCCCTCTGCTGGGTGATTATACCCCGAGCAGACACACATGCGTTCCTCTCCCCCGTCTCTGGGACACCACTGATGATGCGTCTCCTTCCGACTCTGGCCCTCTGCGCCTCTTCACAGTTACATGTCTCTGAGGTGCTGTCTGTGCCTGCTTTCTGACTTCATCATATCTCATTTACTCTTTTGTGCACAAAATATTTGATCTCTTTATATTTTCATTGCTAAAGGAGGCATACATCCAAAATGTGTACATTTTAAGGCATGAAACAAAAGGTACAGGTGTGTTTACTGCCTGATCAAGAAAGAACACCACCCAAACCCTAGAAATCCCTTTGACCTCCTTCCACAATCCCATCTCCAAGTTAACTAGGGTTAACTAGTTAACTAGTGTCCCCGATTTTGTGTGACACATTCCCATGCCTTCCTGTATACTTTTGTCTAGCAAGTATCTCTTGGTACTTTCCTTTTTTTTTTTTTTTTCTGAGCGAGAGAGAGAGAGAGAGAGAGAGAGAATGTGAGCCGGGAGGGGCAGACATAGAGGGAGAGGGAGAGACTCTCAAGCAGACTCCATGCTTAGTGCAGAGCCTGATGTGGAGCTTGAACTCAGGATTCTGAGCTTCTGACCTGAGTCAAAATCAAGAGTCGGATGCTTGACCAACTGAGACCCCCGGGTCCCCTCCCCACCACCACATTTTTTTAAATTCCCATGCTGGAACTCAGGACCCTGAGATCAGGAGCTGTGGGCTCTACTGGCTGAGCCAGCTGGCGCCCCTCCCCCAGTACTATCCTATTTTGTTTTACCTGGGTTTTTTTGGTGCATATGGGGAATCATAATTGCTTCATTTTGTCTGCCTTGTTTCTGAGATTCATTCATTTTGATTACTGAGTTATAATTCACTATTTTCACGCCTATCTAGTCTCTTCTTGTCTTGAGTATAATGTAGCTCATTTATCTATCCTACTGATGATGAACATTTGGTTCTTCTGATCTGTCTTCCACCTACCCACAGCTCTACCAAATCTATGCTTATCACAGTCACTGGCATTTCCAAGTGAAGCGAGCACTATTACATCGGCATGAGCACCATTCCCAGTGGGTGCTGAAGACACCTTCCCTGGGCTCATAGCCTTCCCTGGGCTCCTCTGTGGGCTTGTCCCCTTTCACTGCACACCTTCTAAATGCTGGCCGTCCTCAGGGTTGAGTTGTGGGAGCTCCTCTTAGGGCGACACCTTCTTCCTGGGTGTCCTCATCCATTCCCATGACTTTTAAGTCCTGTGCACTCCCAAGATGCACCCAAAATCCTTCCTCCCCTCTCCATTTCCACTGCCACCACAGCTCCCTGCATGACTACAACATCCTTCAGGCTGAGCTGTGTTCATTCTTGTCCCAGTCCTTCCCGCCTTCCTGCAGCAGCCAGAGTGATAGTTCTTAAGTGAGCCGGACAGATCATACCACTCTCTTACTTAAAGTCTTTGAGTGGCTTCCCTTTGTGATGGGGATAACCCTAAGCTTCCCCTTCACCCATCTCCCAGCATCTACCCTCCTGTTTATTAATGTCTGTTCCTTTGTATGCCCTGGAATTTTACAGAAATGGACTCTTTTTGTGGAGTGCGCTGACTTCTTTTATTCAATTTAATTTTTTTATTTGATTTAAATTTTGAGATTCATCTATGTATGCAAAAATGGTTTATTCCTCTTTATTCCTCTCTATTTGTCCTTTAAAATGTGAATGCTGAGTAGTCATCGAATGGATATGTCACAGTTTGCTGATTCACCTGTTAAAAGACATCTGCCCCGTTTCCTGTTTGTGGCTGTTGAAAACAAAGGTTCATGAACTTTCATGTACAAGTCTTTGTAGGATATATGCTTTCGTTTTTCTTGGTAATTATCTTTGTTTCTGAAGGCTATTTGCCCTAACTATAGGACTGTAGGGGGGTAGTTATTTCCATACTTTGAGGATATTATTGTCTTCAGACTTAACACCATTTCCCTTGAGAAGTCAACTATCAATCTTATTTTTCCCTCTTCTGAAAGTTACATATGTCTTTCCCCTCCTGCCCCATTCTGGCTGCTTTTAAGGTTTTCTGGTAATTGTTAGCAGTTTTTAAGGATGTGTCTGTATGCATATGGATATGTTGTTGATTTTTTAAAAAATCCAAAACTGGTGCCTGGCTGGCTCAGTCAGTGGAGTATGTGACTCTTGATCTAGGCTTGTGAGTTCGAGCCCCATGTTGGACAAAGAGATTACTCCCAAAAAAAGGATAAATAAATAAAAAATAAAATCTAAAAAACAAAAATAAAAAAACATATCTTCTGGAGTACTTTGAAATTGCAACATCATATCTTTCTTCAGTTTTGCAAAATTCTCTGCCACTACTTCTTTTAAAATCACTTTTACCACCTTTTTTTCTTTCCTCTCCTTTTGGTACTCCAATTATACAGACATTAGACCCGTCCTGTGCTATATGTGTCTTATTGTCTATATTGTCTGTTGTTTTGTGTCTTTGTCCTTCAGTCTGGACATTTTCTCCTATAATTTATCTTCCCATTGTACTGACTGATTATTTCTTTGGCTATATTTTATTTTCTGTTTAATCCTCTTTTGAAGTTTTTTAAATCAGGTTTTTTTTTTTTTCAGATCTAGATTTTCTGTTTGATTCTTTTTAAAAATAGAGTTACTGTGGAGATTGCCCATGTGGCCCTCTACTCTCTGGCACCTCGTGACCACAGTTCTTGTCAAGTCTGCGTGTGTCGATGTTATGCCTGCGTCTCCTGGGGTCCTTGCTGATGATTGCTTCCCTCTTGGTTGTCAGTCGTTTGGAAATGTCTCCTTCTTATGCCTGGTTGTGTTTCATCGGGTGCCCAGTGTCATGCTTTAAGAAGTTTAGGAATAATTTGAGTCTCAGGATGATACCTTCCTCCAAGGAAAACTCATTTTTGCTTCTTGCTGGCATCTGGCAGAGTTAACGAGATTAACTGATTAATCGCATCACAAATCACAGTGATTTGTCGCTGATTTCCAGCCTTTGTGAGGACTTGTCCATGCATTTGCTTCCAACAGTTCTGCCCACCCCTTCCCCCCACCACCCCATCCCCTACCCCTGCTGAGGCCGTTGAGTTGTCCTGAAATTACTTCTCAAACATTGGCACTGGTCCTTCACTTTCCTGGAGCAGGCAAGGAGTAGGTGATGGTGTGGAGGTGGCAGGAAGGGAACTTAAGTCATGTTTCTAGAAACTGTCTCCCAGGGCTGCTCCCTCCATCCCTTCACCTCAGGCCACAGCCACCCCCTCCCACACACATACCCCCACAGGACACGTGCCTCAGTCTCCCCAGGGAGCTCCATGGTGGTGTGGCTGTTGTTCAGCTTCTACACTTTGTGGTTTCCTCACTTGCGTAGTTACCACAGGGTTGATTTATGGGAAGGGAGCCAGGCAGTCCAGGCTATTCACCGTGTTGGCAGGAATCAGAAACTCTTTCCAGTATCTGGCATTCACTCCAAGTTACCTTTTGGCCTTGTCAAATTTAGATATGTGTATGCAGCAGTTTTTGTCCAAAAGGACACAGGGTAAAGGTTATTAGTGAATATTGTGCTACTTTTGCTTGTTCCAATTTACAGATGATGAATTATAATAAATAAGACTAAAAATGGGGACACATTTGAGACCATTAATTTTAACACTCAGGGTTTCAATTCTATTCCTATTGCTTACAAAATGCTGTTGTCTTTTCTGTTTTTTATTCCTACTCAGCTATTTAATATAATATAAATATTATTTATTTTTAATGCTTAGCTTAGCCAGGGAGAAACAGAAAATTTGTCATAATGTAATATATTTCCATACTTTATATATCAGAACTATCTTACTTTTAATCCAGAAATATTTTGATTTGTCTTAAATGTAGGGACAAGTAGATGTTCATTCCCCGAGTAGAGATGTTTTGGTAATGTAACAGTACAGTATCTACTTAGGAAGCAATAAATATGTATTAAAATATTTCAATTTAATTATAGCATTTACTTTAATCTCATTGGAAACTAGTGTATTAAATCAGAGGCAGAAATTTAAATTTCATTTAATTTTTTTAAAGTAACGAGGCAAATATTTATTTGAATGTATTTAACATGTTTAAAAAATACAGGGTTTTTCAAGACCTTGGATTTTACCCCCTTTTAGAAAGGACATAGAAAAGAGATCAGCATGTATGTGCTGACACAGGGCAGAATTGTGAGATTAAAAAAACATCAAACTTAAACATAAAATTACCACATGCCTCAGCAATTCCTAAATCCAAAAGAATTTAAAAATTTAAAACAGACATTCAGACAAACACAGACATACAAACGTTTGTAGCAGCAGAATGATCGTCAGTAACCAAAGGTAGAAGCAAACCTCATGTCCCTCAGCTACTAAATGCAGAAACAAAATGTGGCCCATCGTGCAATGGACTATGATTCGGCCATACAGAGGAACGAGGCACTGACGCCCACTGCGACATGGATGAACCTCGTACAAATCATGGTAAAGGAAAGAAGCCGTACACAACAAACCATGTGCTGTATGAGTCCATCGATGTGAAATGTCTGGAAGAGGAGAACCCATTGAGACAAAGTACAGAATGGTGGTTGCTGGGCCTGGGGAAGGGCATGTATGATAACTTAATGGAGGGGGTCTTCCTTTTGGGGTGATGAAAATGTCCTGAACTCGACAGAGGGGATGGTGCCCAGCATTGTTAGTGCACTAAGTGTCCCCGAATTGTACACTTTAAAATGACTAATGGTTGGAATGCCTGGCTGGCTCAGTCAGTGGAGCACGTGGCTCTTGATCTTGGAGTTGTTTGGGGTAGAGATTGCTTCAAAATAAAATCGCTATTTATTTATTTATTTATTTATTTATTTATTTGACATAGATCACAAGTAATCACAAGAGGCAGAGGGAGAAGCAGGCTCCTTGCTGAGCACGGAGCCCGATGTGGGGCTCGAACCCAGGACACTGGGATCAATACCTGAGCCAAAGGCAGAGGCTTAACCCACTGAGCTTCCCAGGTACCTCTCAAAATGAAATCGTTATCATTAATTGAATTTAAATTTTAAAAATATTTAAGCATAAAATCTTTAAAAAATAATAAAATGATTAATGGTTAATTTTATGGTAGGTGAACCTTACCTCAATTGAAAATGGAAATTTTCAATGCAAAACAAAACCCAAGATTCAATCACCAATTTTCAGTGCTAGTTGTTACTTCTGGTACATGTTGTAGCTTTAATGCCTTAGAAATGTAGCATTCAGATTTTCATTTACTATCATTTAAACTCACAATCATTTGTGGCATTTTTTTTTTTTACACATTTGCTTTTCTTTCAGAATGCTTTCAGATGTTCCTTGAGGCAGGTTCTCTTATCTGAGGAGGTTGCAAAGCTCTGCCCCTGTTTAGATGCATTCCTTTTGATTTTGTGGTTATAGTCGTTCTTTCTTTTAGAAACCAGGTCTTTTTGTAGTGGTGATTATTTTTTCTGTACCCCTCAGTATGAAGAGGGAGGTATACTTGCTCACAGTGCCCCACGTTGAACAGAAAAAGTGAGTATGCTTCCTGCATTTTTATATGCCAGATGCTGTGGAGAGTAAATATGTGTAAGCTTAGTCACTTCGGGCTACTCTTTGTTTGTCTTGATAGTACACCGTGGTCAAATCATTGGACATTTTTACTTGGGTCCTTTACTATATTGAATTGTCAATACAGTAATGGAACCATTGTTCAAAATAAAATATTATGGAAGAGAAATTTGACTACCCTGAGAAAATACCCCCCCAAAAGTGATGGCTTTACTAATATGTGTGTGCATACGACAAGGAGTGAAAAGTTATTTCGGAGTGATATAATAAAGAGTTGAACATGAGTGGCTCATTTTTAGGCTAGCCGGTTTTCAGAATAATAAAACATGATCTTAGATATTGAGATGTTTCAGAGCCAGTACAAAGGTGGTGCGTCAGGTGTTGGAGGAAACAGGTTATCTTTCCTGCCTGCTCACCTGGAGCCATTGTCGCATCTGAGGTGGACCTCGGGTCTCGTCTCCTGCCACAATTTCTGCATTTGACACCCATGTAATCTGCCCTCAGTGAGCACCTTATGGTGTTTCTTCTGCTTCCTTTCTTCACTCTTGGTAGGATTTATAGAAATTTATTTTTAAGAGGACATGCAAAAAAAAAATTTGAGATGGATGAATACAAAGATGATTCTGTCCAAACCTCTTTTTCATAAATCAAAGTTATCAAACAATAAAGTCAATTCTCGTTATGTGTGGCAGTTAAGTTTCACAAAATCTCTGCAGACCTCAGTGAGTACAAAATCATTGCTCCTAGGAGAAGTACAGGATTACGTTCCTGCCAGCCTTGGGTCATAAGTTTCCCCAACAGATAGATACATAACCTTGTCTTCTGTGTGTTTTCTTTTGAAGACATCGCATTTAATACATAATGTTGATGCATCAGCGCTGCCTCACAGCCAGCAGCTCTGAAACACGTGCCTGAATGACATTTATCTAACTCAGGTATATTCTCTGGAAGGTACATCACTAGACTGCCTTTCAGTACCGTGTTTGCATTAGCTTAAATACTGCCCTCACCAACAAAAGCACCTCAAAAACGTGACCCACGTGGCACTAAGCAGACCCTGGAAAGACACTTGTTTACAGTTTGAAAGCTGGAATAAGAAGGCAGAGCATGTCCTCACTGGACTCAGCTAGGAATGTGTGCACAGGGAGAATCAGATTTTTGCCACTCCGTATTTGCACATGTCTGCAGACCATCATGAAAGGGCCACAAGGGTTGATGTTGGGGTTATAAATTGTAGCAAGTAGGTGAGTTTGCAAATACACAACCCACAAGCCATGACAATGTCTTGTATGGAAGTAGAGCAGCTCTTGGGGAGAACTTGATGCCCTCCTTTGACCAGTTATTGTTTTTCTGACCCTCCTGTGCTCAGGGCAGAAGAGGTGAGCCTAGGGTCTTCTCTGTGTCTTTAGAGAAGGGGGCAGCAAACTTGCTGTATCACGTGACAAATGAAGGCATTTCTTTGTTTGATTCATTCGCTGTACATTCATCGTGGGGCTCCACTCACCACTCTGGGTTCTTTCTACAATTCGTCTCCAAGACACTGCCTAAGAAAGATGGCTCTCGGGCACCTGGGTGACTCAGTGGGTTAAGCCGCTGCCTTCAGCTCAGGTCATGATCTTGGGGTCCTGGAATTGAGTCCCGCATCAGGCTCTCTGCTCAGCAGGGAGCCTGCTTCCCTCTCTCTCTCTCTCTGGCTGCCTCTCTATCTACTTGTGGATCTCTCTCTGTCAAATAAATAAATAAAAAAAAATCTTTAAAAATACAAAAAAGAAAAAAAAAAGATGGCTCTCGTGCTTTTTTTTATGTAGCACAGATTTCATGAGGTGTCAGGGGCATGTCTGTGTATAGTACTTAATTTCTTCTGATGGGAAAATAGTTTATGGGAAAAGTTTATAGTTATAAGACTGGGATAATTATTTTGTGATATCTTACAACTGGAGCATGCTTTTGCACAAGACAGACATTAGTTTCTTTTATCAATCTATGAAACCTCGGTAAGAGAAGTTGAATAGGTATAAACAAGTGGTTAAACACTTTTTCATTTGCTTAAAGCAAACAGTTTCATGAACCCCGTACACAGTCCTTCACTTGCTCCTAGCAAACCTTCAGAGGTTCAGAACAGCCTGCACTATGGCAATTCACGGGGACGAGATTTCTTAGTGATTGGTTTTTTGATTTTGTCTTTTTTCCTACTGTAAATCAATGTAATATTATAAAATATGCCATACTGACAAATGCTTGTTTTATATTTATCACCAACGTAATGTGTAATCTGTCTTCTGAAATGCAGACCTTCAACAAGCTCGTGGGAAAATTTAGCCAGTCAGTCTTTCATTTGAATTTAACACAAATACTTTCCACGACAATGGAAGGGAAGCTGGTTGTCTGGGACATCCACCGCCCACCATAGCCTACCTCCGCCTCTGTGGGCTTTCCTCAAATCAAACCTTGTAAATTGGTTCATTTTCAGAAAGAGCGGATCACTGTGTTCATTACAGTTGATCTGTAATTAACTTAATAAAAAGGCAGCTATCAGTGATTATCAAAGTATATTACAACCCTTTTGGATGTATACACATATTTTGTATATGCAGTGAATATTTCTGGAGAAATTCCTTATGAACTGGGAATGTTTGGTGCCTCTGAGGAAAAGAACAGAGAAGCGGGATCAAGGGTGGGGGTGGCTTCACCTCTTCTTATGATCTCATTTGTACTAATTGGTTTGCTTTTTTAAATAATTTTTATTTTTATAAACATATAATGCATTATTAGCCCCAGGGGTACAGGTCTGTGAATCGCCAGGTTTACACACTTCACAGGACTCACCGTAGCACATCCCCTCCCCAATGTCCAAAACCCCACCACCCTCTCCCTACCCCCCTCCCCCCAGCAACTCTCAGTTTGTTTTGTGAGATTAAGAGTCTCTTATGGTTTGTCTGCCTCCCGATTCCATCTTGTTTCATTTATTCCTTTCCTACCCCCCAAACCCCCAACGTTGCATCTCCACTTCCTCATATCAGGGAGATCATATGAGAGTTGTCTTTCTCCAGTGGATTTATTTCACTAAGCATAATACCCTCTAGTTCCATCCATGTCGTTGCAAGTTGCAAGAATTCATTTCTTTTGATGGCTGCATAGTATCCCATTGTATATATATACCACCTCTTCTTTATGCATTCATCTGTTGATGGACATCTAGGTTCTTTCCATAGTTTGGCTATTGTGGACATTGTTGCTATAAACATTTGGGTGCACGTGCCCCTTCAGATCACTACATATGTATCTTTAGGGTAAATACCCAGTAGTGCAATTGCTGGATCATGGGGTAGCTCTATTTTCAACTTTTTGAGGAACTCCATGCTGTTTTCCAGAGTGGTTGCACCAGCATGCATTCCCACCAACAGTGGAGGAGGGTTCCCCTTTCTCCGCATCCTCGCCAGCATCTGTCATTTCCTGACTTGTTAATTTTAGCCATCCTGACTGGTGTGAGGTGCCGTCTCATTGTGGTTTTGATTTGCATTTCCCTGATGCCGAATGATCTGGAGCACTTTTTCATGTGTCTCTTGGCCACCTGGATGTCTTCTTTGCGAAAATGTCTGTTCATGTCCTCTGCCCATTTCTTGATTGGATTATTTGTTCTTTGGGTGTTGAGTTTGCTAAGCTCTTTATAGATTTTGGATACTAGCCCTTTATCTGATATGTCGTCTGCAAATATCTTCTCCCATTCTGTCAGTTGTCTTTTGGTTTTGTTAACTGTTTCCTTTGCTGTGCAAAAGCTTTTGATCTTGATGAAATCCCAATAGTTCATTTTTGCCCTTGCTTCCCTTGCCTTTGGCGATGTTCCTAGGAAGAAGTTGCTGCAGCTGAGGTCGGAGCGGTTGCTGCCTGCGTTCTCCTCAATGATTTTGATGGATTCCTTTCTCACATTGAGGTCCTTCATTCATTTTTCGTCTATTTTCATGTGTGGTGTAAGGAAATGGTCCAGTTTCATTTTTCTGCATGTGGCTGTCCAATTTTTCCAGCACCATTTATTGAAGAGGCTGTCTTTTTTCCATTGGACATTCTTTCCTGCTTTGTCAAAGATTAGTTGACCATAGAGTTGAGGATCTATTTCTGGGCTCTCTATTCTGTTCCATTGATCTATGTGTCTGTTTTTGTGCCAGTACCATACTGTCTTGATGACAGTTTGTAACAGAGCTTGAAGTCTGGAATGGTGATGCCCCCAACTTTGGCTTTCTGTTTCAATATTCCTTGGGCTATTTGAGGTCTTTTCTGGTTCCATATAAATTTTAGGATTATTTGTTCCATTTCTTTGAAAAAAAAAAAAAAAGAATGGGATTTTTATAGGGATTGCATTAAATGTGTAGATTGCTTTAGTTAGCATAGACATTTTCACAATATTTGTTCTTCCAATCCATGAGCATGGAACATTTTTCCATTTCCTTGTGTCTTCCTCAATTTCTTTCCAGAGTTCTTTATAGTTTTCTGTGTATAGATTCTTGCCTCTTTGGTCCGATTTATTCCTAGGTATCCTATGGTTTTGGGTGCAATTGTAAATGGGATTGACTCCTTAATTTCTCTTTCTTCTGTCTTCTTGTTGGTGTACAGAATTGTAACTAATTTCTGTGCATTGATATTATATCCTGACACTTTACTGAATTCCTATATGAGTTCTAGCAGATTTGGAGTGGAGTCTTTTGGGTTTTCCACATATATCATATCATCTGCAAAGAGTGATAGTTTGACTTCTTTGCTCATTTGAATTCCTTTAAATTTCTTTTTGTTGTCTCATGGCTGAGGCTAGGTCTTCTAGTACTATGTTGAATAGCAGTGGTGATAATAGACATCCTTGCTGTTGTCCTGACCTTAGAGGAAAAGCTTTCAGTTTTTCTCCATTGAGAATGATATTTGCAGTGGGTTTTTCATATATGGCTTTGATAATATTGAGGTATGTGCCCTCTATCCCTACACTTTGAAGAGTTTTGATCAGGAAGGGATGCTGTACTTTGTCAAATGCTTTTTCAGCATCTATTGAGAGTATCATATGGTTCTTGTTCTTTCTTTTATTAATGTATTGTATCACATTGGTTGATTTGCATATGTTGAACCGACCTTGCAGCCCCAGAATAAATCCCACCTGGCTGTGGTGAACAATCCTTTTAATGTAATGTTGGATCCTATTGGCTAGTATTTTGGTGAGAATTTTTGCATCTGTGTTCCTCAAGGATATTGGTCTGTAACTCTCTTTTTTGATGGAATCCTTGTCTGGTTTTGGGATCAAGGTGATGCTGACCTCCTAAACTGAGTTTCGAAGTTTTCCTTCCTTTATTATTATTATTTTTTGGAACAGTTTCAGGAGAATAGGAATTAATTCTTCTTTAAATGTTTGTTAGAATTCCCCTGGGGAGGTGTCTGGCCCTGGGCTCTTGTTTCTTTGGAGATTTTTTTGACTGTTTCAATCTCCTTACTGGTTATGGGTTTGTTCAAGTTTACTATTTCTTCCTGGTTCAGTTGTGGTAGTGTATATGTCTCTAGGAATGCATCCATTTCTTCCAGATTGTCAAATTTGCTGGCTTAGAGTTGCTCATAATATGTTCTTATTATTTTTTGGTATATCTATGGTGTTGGTTGTGATCTCGCCTCTTTCATTCATGATTTCACTTAATTTGGGTCCTTTCTCTTTTCTTTTTCATAAGTCTGTCCAGGGTTTTGTCAATCTTATTATTCTTTCAAAGAACCAGCTCCTAGTTTCTTTGACTTGTTCCATTGTTTTTCTGGTTTCTATTTCATTGATTTCTGCTCTGATCTTTGTGATTTTTCTTCTCCGGATGGGTTTAGGCTTCCTTTGCTGTTCTTTCTCCAGCTCCTTTAGGTGTAGGGTTAGGTTGTTCATTGGAGATCTTTCTTGTTTCTTTGAAGGGCTTGTATTGCTATATATTTTCCTCTCAGGACTGCCTTTGCTGTGTCCCACAGATTTTGAATCATTGTGTTTTCATTATCATTTGTTTCCATAATTTTTTTTCAATTCTTCTTTAATTTCCTGGTTGACTCAGTCATTCTTTAGAAGGATGCTCTTTAGTCTCCATGTATTCGGGTTCTTCCCAAATTTCCTCTTATGAATGAGTTCTAGCATCAGAGGATTGTGGTCTGAAAATATGCAGGGAATGATCCCAATCTTTTGATGCCAGTTGAGACCTGATTTATGGCCCAGGATGTGATCTATTCTGGAGAATGTTCCATGTGCACTAGAGGAGAATGTGTATTCTGTTGCTTTGGGATGGAATGTTCTGAGTATATCTGTGATGTCTATCTGGTCCAGTGTGTCATTAAGGCCTTTATTTCCTTGTTGATCTTTTTCTTGGATCATCTGCCCATTTCAGTGATGGAGTGTTAAAGTCCCCTACTATTTTTGTATTATTGTTGATGTGTTTCTTTGATTTTGTTCTTAATTGGTTTATACAGTTGGCTGCTCCCATGATAGGGGCATAGATATTTGAAATTGTTAGATCTTCTTCCTGGACAGACACTTTGAGGATGATATAGTCTCCTTCCTCATCTCTTACTATAGTCTTTGGCTTAAAATCTAATTGATATGATAGAAGGATTGCCACCCCAGCTTTCTTTTTTGAACATTAGCATGGTAAATTGTTTTCCACCCCTCACTTTAAATCTGGAGGTGACTTTGGGTCTAAAATGATTTTCTCATAGACAACCTATTGATGGTTTTGGTGTTTTTTATTTTTAATCCATTCTGATACCCTGCCCTGTGTCTTTTGATTGGGCATTTAGCCCATTATATTCCAGGTAACTATTGAGAGATATGAATTTAGTGCCATTGTATTGCCTCTACAGTGAATATTACTATATATTGTCTCTGTTCCTTTCTGGTCTACTATTTTTAGGCTCTCTCATTGCTTAGAGGACCCCTTTCAATATTTTCTGTAGAGCTGGTTTGGTATTTACAAATTCTTTGTTTGTCCTGGAAAGTTTTTATCTCTCCTTTTATTTTCAATGATAGCCTAGCTGGATATAGGATTCTTGGCTGCATGTTTTTGTCGTTTAGTGCTCTGAATATATCATGCCAGTTCTTTCTGGCCTGCCAGGTCTTTGTGGATAAGTATGCTGCCAATCTAATATTTTTACCATTGTATGTTACAGATTTCTTGTCCTGTGATGCTTTAAGGATTTTCTCTTTGTCGCTAAGACTTGTAAATTTTACTATTAGATGACAGGGTGTGGACCTATTCTTACTGATTTTGAGGGGGTTCTCTGCACCTCCTGGATTTTGATGCTTTTTCCCTTTGCCGTATTAGGGAAATTCTCTCCAATAATTCTCTGCAATATACCTTCTGGTCCCCTCTCTCTTTCTTCTTCTGGAATCCAATTATTCTGACGTTGTTTCATCTTACGTTATCTCTTATCTCTCAGTTTCTCCCCTTATGGTCCAGTAGTTGTTTCTCTCTCTTTTGCTCAGCTTCTTTGTTCTCTGTCATTTGGTCTTCTATATCACTAATTCTCTCTTCTGCCTCATTTATCCTAGCAGTGAGAGCCTCCATTTTTTTATTGTACGTCATTAACAGCTTTTTTAAATTTCAACTTGGTTAGATTTTAGTTCTTTTTTATTTCTCCAGAAAGGGCTTTTATTTCTCCAGACAGGGCTTCTCTAATATCTTCCATGCCTTTTTCAAGCCTGGCTAGCACCTTGGGAATCATCATTCTGAACTCTAGATCTGACATATTACCAATGTCCATATTGATTAGGGCCGTAGACTTTGGTACTGCCTCTTGTTCTTTTTTTTGTGGTGAGTTTTTCTGCCTTGTCATTGTATCCAGATAAGAATATAGGAAGGAGTGAATAAAATACTCAAAGGGTGGCCAAGACCCCAGGAAAATGTGCTTTAACCAAATCAGAAGAGACTCCAAATCATGGGGGGAAGAAAGTGGGTAAAAAGAAGTTCAGAAATTTTTTTTATTTGCTAAATCTGGCAACCCCAGGCCTTGTCAAATTTCTCAACTTCTCTGAGCCTTAGTTTCCCAGATGTAAAGTGGAACAACTGTAAAATCAGCCTCGTAGGACACTATTAAAGTGAAATTTGTACAGCACCTGGAGTCCAGAGCTGGACCCAAAATGAGCTGTTCAGGAGATGGTACTTACTACGGTTAGTTCCCAAACAGATGTTTTTCTCTATTTCAGCTATATTGTCACAGGTGATAATAGAGGTAACATTAAGTTCTACGATCGGACCCTGTCCATTGTTAACTGGTACAGCAACTTCAGACTGAGCTCCTTAAGGACACTGTCATTTTCCAAGACCGCAACAGCTCCCCCACCGAAAAATCAAACTATCCTCCAGACTGCACTCTAAAAGGTGACCTTTTTATTATAAGGTAACTTGTTAATGAATCCAGGGCACCTGGGTGGCTCAGGGGGTTAATCCTCTGCCATCGCTCTCTGCCTGCCTCTTTGCCTACTTGTGACCTCTCTCTCTCTGTGTGTCAAATAAATCTCAAAAATCTTAAATAAATAAATAAAAATAAATGATAAAATAAATTTAAAAATAAAATTAATAAAATAAAAGAAGAAATATAATTTGCAAATAAAATATTAAAAATTAATAATCATCTTCATAATAAAACTACTAATAAGATAAATCAATTGATAATTGCCCAGGTTACATTTCAAAGCAGAATTTTCAGGACACCTGACTGGTTCAGTGTGTTAAGCTTCTGCCTTCTCAGGTCATGACGCAGGCGTCCTGGAATGGAGTCCCGCATTGTGCTTGCTGCTTAAAGGGGAGTCTGCTCCTCCCTCTGCCTCGGTCCCTCCCCCCTGCTTGTGCTCTCCATTTCTCTCTGACAAATAAGTAAATAAATCTTTAAAAAATTTTAAGGCAGAATTTTAGAAATAACCTCTAAAATGATGAGCTGCCGATGGCTCATTCGGTGGAGTGTGTGATGCTTGGTCTCAGGGTTGTGAGTTTGAGTCCCACCCTGGGTGTAGAGATGAATTCAGGTATGAGAAAGTACCTCCAAAAACAAAGAATTTCATCATTTTTCTCTACGGATAGATAAAAATCTACCCACATATAAAAATATGTGAGCCGTGTTATGTTGGGACTCCCATTACTGAACAATTGGAAAGCATGTTCAAATGCAGAGGATCTTTGGTCAAAGCAAACTGTTGGACTATTACCAATGGGATTACAGTTCAGGATTTCAGAAACGCACCTCCCAGGCTTCCCACATGGGGTAGGGGTCGTCTTGCTGCTCCATGGCCACAGACTATCCAAGAAAACAGCTGACTCCTGGCCTGGGGGGAATCATTTTCAGCAGAAAACCACCAGGGAAAGAAATTCTCTTCCCAGGCCAAGTTTTCAGCCTCCTGAGCCCCCAGCAGCTTGTCTGTGGCCTCGGGAGCAATCATTGCTTAAAGTTTCTCTGTTAGCCCGTGGTGTGGGTTGGGCTCTGAGCAGATGAAAGCTCTGGTACTAGGCCAGCCCTGGACACAGGGGACAGTAGATGCCACCCACTCGTGCAAGCAGGAACAGGGTCCCACCAAAGTGCTATGCAGATGAGGAAGAGACTGACTAGGACACAGCGTGGGTGACCTGCCCACTAGGGACCTGACGTGCAGCCAGGAGGAAGGGCAGGATCTAGATGGCCTCACTGTATCCCTGGGTCGCTGCTCCTCCCTTCTTTCCTACCTGCCCTGTGTCTGTGTGTGTGCATGTGCATGGGAGTGTATGTGTGTGTGCGTGTGTGTGTATGTTGTGAGTCCCCTCTGTTCCTCTCCCCTCCCACCTCCTCCTGCAGTGCTGTCCCTTCTCTGCTTCTCTGTCGGCTTGCTGCCCCATCTTTCCCAACCACCTGCCACTGTGTCCAGGACAGTCAGCGTCGTCTCTCAGCTCCCAGGCCACCTTTCTTGCATGCTCAGGCCAGCATCCTTAAAGCCCAAGCTGTATTTCCTGGGAGAGTGGCAAACAGGGGCCCAGTGGGGGACGGGGGTCCACCTGGCCTATGGGCCACACTGCAAATATAGCTGTCGGGGTCAGGGCCAGGGTACAGGGAACGGGCCCCGCTCAGGCCCCAGTCCCAGTGTGGGGACTGCTCAGCACCTTCTCCCCCTTACTACCCTTCTCCAGCAAGCTCTCAGACCTATACGGATGAGGGAACGTCAGGGCCTGAGTTCTAGCTAGACCTGCAAGCCTCTAGGACCCAGTTCTCAGCATGGACTCAGGGTGGCAGCAGCCTACAGCTGGGTGACCTGGGACAGGCGGTGAATCCTCTGTGTGTCTCAGCGTCCCCAACTACGGAACAGGGAAGAAAAGACTCCCTCCTTCTTAATGTGCCTCTGAGTGGGATAGGGATGGACAGACATCAAGAACTTGGCACGGCAGTTGCCGCAGGCAGTGGTGAGAATTCGGTTCTGAGTGGCAGCAGCAGCAAGAGAGAAAAGCGCAGAGACCACCAGGATCGCAGCTGTAGCTGACCGGGGGGCTTACCACCGGTTGCCGTGTGGACCCACATGCGCCAGGGGACTGACCCTGGGGTCTCTGTGAGAGGGTGTTACCAGAAATGATTGCCCTTTGGGTTTCATTTGTGCTTGTGCGGATTGTCCAAGGAGACTCCACAGTGGGTACTGGTGCTGTCAGAAAGTAAGGAAAGTTCTGTGAATGGAAAACAGTCCATGGGATCTTCAGGGAGAGTAGAGGAGAGACTCAGCTGTAGCTGTAACCCCAGACGTGGGTGTGCCAAGTGTACACGAAGAGCATGGCAGGGGCAGGCCAGGGGCACTGGAACAAGAATGGTGGACAAAAGGCAAGATGGAAAGCCCACTTGGACCTTCACTCTGTTGCTTGATTAATCAAAATGGGGAAAGAACCCTAAAGGTCTTCAGAGCGTCTCCTAGAGGCCAGAGTCGCACAACACTGTGAGTCCACTGTCCGGGATGTCACCCAGAACCAAAGGGCCTGACACCCAGAGAAGAAGACAATGCGGGCACTTGCCGAGGGAAGAGAGGATGCATGTAGCCCTGCAATGCCCGCCTGATGGGTCCGCAGGGGCACGGCTGTGGGACCAGCTCCTGTCCCTGAGGGCTTGGGGCCCAGCCAGGGGAGATGGCTGGCACCCACTGCATTCCCATTCCTCTTCCTCAGTTCAGCCTTCAAGCCTGAGAGATCTGTGAACCCCCTGAGGGTTGGGAACAAGGGAGTCGACCCCTACAAGGCACCTCTGCAGGCCTGATTCATGCACTGGGCGGCAGCCCAACAGAAGCTGTGCGTGTTCACAGGGGTTCCTGCACGTGCGCTCATTCCTTAGGTTCCAGGTTCCAAAGCTGTGTCCTGGCAACAGGCCCTGCATTGTGCTCTAGGCCTTCTGCCGCGACTTGGCAGCTGAAGGAGAGTGCTGCGAGCCTAGTTTGGTATCCTCAGCATCTGGCCTTACCTGACTGCTCTATGGGCACCTCCTTGAGCAGGCCATGCCCCTCCCCACAGCCCTGGTCTCTGTTGGGTCTGCACCTGCCAGGAGGGCTGGTCCGCCCCAATCCCGCTCACTGTGGCCGCAGACTACTCTTGGCGCCCAGGGCTCGCCCGGCGGTCCGCACCCCGGCGTCCACTTGCAGGCGGTCCTCCAAGTACCCCGCGAGTTGGCAACCATGCTCAGTCCTTGGAGCTTGCATAAAGTACTCCGTGATCCTGGAGACCCTGCGCTTTCTTCTGGGGCTCCCTGCCAACTTCTGCAGGTGGGGCTGCCGGCTGATGGCGAGGCTGTCAGCTGCTGGATCACAGGTGTCCTGCTGCCGCCGCTGCGAGTCCATCATGGACACGGTCACCCCCTGTGTGGTGCAGAAGCAGGTCATCACCAGGCTGTCGCCCTCAGCACCCAGGAATGTCCATGATGTCTCCACAGGGGAGAGCGTGTGCAGAGACCCCAAAGAGAGCGGCAAAGGGATGGTCCACCTAGAGACTCACAGAAGGGACCCTGAAGTAACTGGGGCGCCACAGGGGGCATTTAGGCCCCTAGGGGTCCACGGAGGCCTCTCTTCCTTTGTGCCCAGGCCTGGGCCTCTGCTGAGATCCCTCCCCCGGGAAGAGAGCTCAGAAGACCCATGCAATAAGAAGTCCCCCAGCTCCCATAGGAGTTCCTGCCCCACTCGAAATGCCATCACGAGTTCCTACAGTTCCACCTGGGGCAGAGGAGGAGGGATCTGGCCACAAGTTAGGCCTCGCAGCCCCCGAGGTCCCCCAAAAAAGTCAGCCAAGAGAGCCTCTTGTGTCCTGCCAGAGTGCCTGCACTTTGCCAGAAGAATAACCAGCTGGAAAAGGATGCCGATACCACCACCAGGCAGAAGGAAACGCAGATGAACAGCTCATCCCCAGCTGACTGTTCCAGAGTCAGAAAACGCAAGGTTCGTCTGCTGCCACACAGGCAAGGGGAGCCTCTGAGGCTGCCGTCACCCCCTGAGCTGGGGTTTCAAGTGACTGCTGAGGACCTGGACCGGGAAAAGAGAGCTTCTCTCCAGCGCATCCAAGATGCTCTTCGAGGGGACACAGAGGCCACCTGCAGCTGTGGCCCAACTTGGACATCCAGTGCCTTGTCCCTGTCTGCTGCAGTGGCTGCTCCCCTGCCAGCCTCTGACACCCAGGTCACCCCCATGGACGGCTCCCCACCTTCGCAGCCTGTCCTCTTGGGGTCTCATCCTGGCTGCAGTGGGAGCAACTGTGCATCTACCCAGGCCCCCTTGATGCCATCCAGGGACAGCATGGCCTCAGTCACAGTCCCCATAGGGCTCCCTGCACTGCCTGGGGGTAGGGGCAACCCGGGATCCCCTGCCCAGGCCCCACTCGGGGCTGTGGGTGGGCAGTGGCCTGGAGCCAGCACCCTTCGCAGCTCTCCCCAGCATGGATGGCCGGCAGCACAGGTTCCAGACCCAGTCCAGGCCCTGAGCACAGCTCTAGCCCAGCTATCCTTGGGCAGCGGCACCCAGGCGGGTTATGTGGTTCCCTTACCCGCATCTGCCTCCCGGGGCACCCGTGCCTGTGTCCAGCCAGTTTCAACTACCACCCGTGCTGTACTTGCCCCTGGAGCGGCTGCTGCCCCTGGCTTGGCAGCTGCCCCCCAGGTGCCCGGCGTTGTGTCCCATGCTGGGCCCAACAACCAGCAGCCCCACCCCCCAGCTGGCAGCAGAATGGCGGTACCCATCAGGGTGGGGCTTTCAGCAGCACCCCCAGGTTTGGGGAGAGGAGCTGATGTTGCAGATCTGTGCTCCAGCTTTGGGGCTCTCAGCATCACAGCAGGAACGAGCAGCGCCCCAAGTGGCCCCCAGAGCTCCAGGGCAAGCCTGGGCCTGAACACCCTGTCAGGGACTGCTGGAGCCAGCACAAGGAACCACCCTGTGTCGGGAGCCCCGAGTGCCGCTCCCTCCAGTCACATCCCCAGGCACCTGACCAAGCAGACATCCTGCTCAGATGGCCGTAGCACTGCCAGCAAGGCCTCCTGTGGGAGCATGGCCATCCCGGCCTCTCTTCCTAGTGGACCCACCTCGCTGGTCAGCACGGCCCAGAGCAGCCTTGCCACCAAGACCAGCTCATCCCCTGCCCAGCGCCTGATTAGTCGCAAACGAGCTGCACCACATCACATCCCACTCCCTTGGGGCCCAAGAGGCGGAGGCTCGGCTGAGCCAGTAGCTTCCTGGAGAAGTAGCCGGTGTTGCTTCCTTCCAGGTGACACCGGTAAAGAATAGGGTGGAACGGGAGACACAAATCCAGCGGGTCCTGGAGCAAAACCGGGCTCCCAGCCAGCCAGCCAACATTGGGGAAACTTCCCAATCCCTGACGCACCATTTTGAAGGAAGGTGGTGGGGGCTTGAGGCCTTGTCTGTGATCCCAGGGGCCACCGGCCTTGGGACAGTACACAGAGATCTGCATCCCGTTGGCCTCCAGTCCCACAGCTCCTGGGACTCCTGCTGCTGCCCACAGGTTTCCCCTCCCTTCTCCCATGTTCTTCCCAGAACCTTTAGGTAGTGTTCATTCATTCATTAAAGCCTTGTTCTAGTTTCTCTGCATAGCTCTCCTGAGTCTCTTCTGTGGGTCAAGTGTGCAAAAGTTGGGAGTCGAATGGGTGCTGGCATGGGAAGCCAGACGCCATCGTTTCCAGGTTCCCGTGGCCCCGCAGAGCGGGTAGGGCTAGAAGGACGGACCCTTGAAGAGTGGGAGTAGGTTTTCAGTTTCCAGGATGGGCCTGGGAGAACACTGGCCTGGGGAGGGCAAGTGGGGAGACTCACCCTTCCCTATTGGAAGCGCCACTTCTCTCCCACTGGGGACCCCATGGAATCTTTTTGCTTCACAGCCCTAGGGCAATGTAAAGACACTCCTGGCCTAGAGTATGGATCTGGAATCAAAGATTGTGGCTCAGGGCAAAGGAGGACAGCTTTGCCTTGAGGGTGTGACAGCTCCCTGAGCGCTGAGTGACATCCCACTTCACACAAGCACCAGACCTCCCTCAGTGCATCTCTTCTCCCTGCCAGGATTTGGGGTGCTGCTTCCTGATGGCACTCAGGAGAAGAGTGAGGTGCAAACAAGTTGCCTGTGAGAGGGAGGGAGCAGGGACGACAGCTGAAAGGACTGTCACCCCAAAAAACTCCTCAGTCCAGTATTTATTAGATAGAAAGTAACAACCAACAATGGAGGAGGTTATACACTAGTCATGGGTCTTGTAGGCCAACCAGAAGGAATGGGAGTCCTATGTCGATCATAGTCTTGTAGGTAAACAGAGTAGGGTGTGCCTGGCCCAGCAGCATGGAATTTATAGTTGAGCAAGGGCACAGAAAGGGATTATTCTAACAGAAGGCTTTAATGAGGCTGGGGAGATAATGGAAAAGGGAAACAGGCAATGTTCCACCCTGAGCGACCAGGGCATCCCCAGCTGCTGGGCTTCAAGGACGTGTATCCTCCTCTCCACTGGAGGCCCGCTGCTAGTACAAGTTTTCTCAAGGTCATCCTCAAGCATGCTGCGTGACCAGTACAATTTCTCATTTATTTGTTAAAATATTATTATTTTAATAAATTTAATTATTATTATTATTAAAATATTATTTATTTATTAAAATATCTATCTATCATTCTATCATTCTGAGGGACGGTTACATTTCCTCCTTTTTGTTAATGCAGAAGCATTATTATTATTAAAATATTATTTATTTATTAAAATATCTATCAGTCTATCATTCTGAGGGACGGTTACATTTCCTCCTTTTTGTTAATGCAGAAGCAGCAAAATCCGTTTGCAAGTTGTCGTACCATTAGTCATCAGAAAGATTTCCGTGAGCATCTGAGTACTAAGCATAAAATGATTATAGCAATAAAAAGTGTCATCATTCCACCTATAATGCCAAGACCAGTGTTTTGATCCAAGCAAAGTGGTTTACCTCAGACAGAATATCATTAATCCTTTGTGTGATACTCACTCTTGGAACTGATTGTAAGGATTGTGAGGAGCGCTCTGAATAGTATCTTGAAGCTGTTTAATATCCACAGGTAAATTACCGCCATAATGACTGGTAATATGGGTCTGGGATGTATCACATAGCACAGCATGGCCTGGGACTTGAGCATAAGTAGAAGTACTTGACTGGACATTTAGATATGAGGAATGTGGCAAGTTGCTGGGTTTCATTGATGCTTCTGTATCCATCATTTTCATATATTCTCTACTCAATTTTAGTTAATGTCTAAATCTGCACTCTCATTCTATCAGTCCTTTTTTTTTTCCCCTTGAGATTTGTTTAGATTGAGATCCACTGTTTCTTGGTCAAATAAATCATTTGAATTTTTTGTTTAATCATCAGTTAAAAGGGATTTTAACACTCCCTGGTGCAGGTTTCCTGTCTTCGTAAGAAAAATTTCAACACACCCATCTGCCATATTAAATTGTTGATTTTATGTGAATTGCAACCCAGATTTCCTAATTTAAATGAGAATTGGTTGAAAAGAATTTTTTCATTTCATTTTTCTTTCAATTTTTCATTTCATTTCATTTTTCATTTGCAAGTGGTCTGCTCTTTTGTTCATCCACTTGTTGTTCTGCTCTATTTCTCCCAGGATGTGGCCTCTTAGCAGCCCACTTGGCAATAATAAGGGCTTCTCGTGGCCCTGGGGGAACATGGCAAACTACCCGAAGCCTCCCTAGGACAGAGCTGTGACAATGCAGATCCACGATCTGGACCACAGAGTGGTGTTTCCATTCACTGGGGCGGTACCTGCGGATCTGTGTGGTCTAAAGTTGTTTAGGTCAGAAAGGACATCTAACCGGGATCCTCATTTCCTAAAGAAAGGAGGGAGTTAAATCAATGGAACTAAGTCAGGAGGAGGAATTGAATGTGTATTAGTCGGCATTCTCCAGAGAAACAACTGACTGTTTATACCTACATCTCCATGTAATCTCTCTCTAGAGAGGGATTTATTAGAAACTAGCTCACATGGTTATGACCCAGGCAGGAGAAGACCAATGTCCCAGCTCAAAGTCAGAGGGTTAGAAAGAGGGGTGTCTCCCTTACTCAGCCTTTTTGTTCTGGCTCAACCAGTTGGATGAGTCCCAGCAGCATTGGGGTGGCAATCTGTTTTACTGAGTAACTGATTCAAATGTTAGTCTCATCCAGAAACACTCTCATAGGACCAGAGCAAAGTTTCACTCAATTGGGTACCTTGTGGCCCAGCAAAGCCAACACAAAAAATGAACCATCACAGCATATTCCACAAGAGTGAATGAAGCTTCTGGGTCATGGGGAAATGATATCAAATGAGGTCACAGAGGAAGAAAAGAGAGATTCCCATTTAGGAGGCTGTGCAAGTGCATTTGAGGACCTTTTAAGCGCTTTGAAATTTCATGGAGAGTTTTCTCCACATTTTCCATGTTCTAATCCTTGTGGCATTGTTGAGAGTACCTTCAAATCTGGCTCCTAGTTAATTAATTCCTCTGTATCTGCTTAGCCCTCTAGCTGAGTTTGTAATTTTAGTTATTTCATTAGTCAATTCTGGAAGTTTCGCCTGGGTTCCTTTCAAATGTCTGGACATTTTTGGTCATCTTTCATCTTGATGTCAATACATTCTTTTGATAATATACAGAGTCTGTAATTTGCAGTATGTGGTCTTTGCAAGCTTTTCTTCTTCTCCCCTCCATCCCCTCCCTCCCCCCGTCCCCTCCTCCTCCCCCACCTTCTTCTTTGGTTCACATTCTGCACTGTTGTCCCTCCCCTCCCTGCCCCCAGTCCCCTCCTCCTCCCCACTTTCTTCTTTGGTCCACATTCTGCACTGTTGTATGGGTTCTGATTATTTCCTCACAAGTTTTTCAATAGGAATATATTAATGCCTGGCTTTTAAGCACATTCCTGTAGAGTATACGTATTCCTCTCGGTACCTCCAATGGGAGTAGATGTAGTAAACTCACATTTTGGCTTAGATTTCTCAGTCCACACAGGCAATGTGAATTTCAGGCTATGAAAATTAATAAAGGGAATTTATAAATAAAATGAATGGAAATTAATATTTAAAGGCTTAATTGTTCATGTTAAAAATAACCATGTTTTGGGAGAGGAGTGGTTTCCCAGTGCATTTAAGGGGATGACCGTAAGCATCCCATCTTGCAACCTGGAGATCTTGTCTACTGGAAAAGAGCTCCAGAAAAAAATCTCTTTAAGCTCTTTGGAAAGGCCCATATCAGGTCTTGCTAAACAACCCTGTGCTGCCAAACTCCAGGGAAGAGGCTCTTGGAGTCACGTGGCACATTTGAGGAAATCTCCAGATTCTGTGGGACCTGCACACCATGCAGTGACCTAGAAGTTCAGATTTCCCAGCATGAAGTGGATGGCATCTCAAGAGACAGCTTTGCCACAATGCCTGGGTGAGACCCATGTACCTTTTCTCACACTTGCTTCCTGTCTCCTTCATGGAAAGACAGTGCTCCATCCCACATTTACTAGACCCTTGCAGAAGGAGGCAGCATTTTTGTTGTTGTTGTTGTTATGATTTTTCAGACACAGCCTCCTCATAATGCCATGACAAATCAAACTTTTCCCTTGTTTTTGCTGGAGGGCAGAAGTTCCTGAATCCACAAAAGTCTTTCTTTCATCGGAACCACTAACAGACTCCGGATTCTTAGCCACATTCACGGTCTCCGCATTTGTGCACTTACAGGCTGTATTATTGGATAACACTGGCTTCTAAACAGTTCTTTGGGATAATACAATTCTAATGCAGCTGTGACATCTTGCTGTTTTGCAGATAGTTGTCCACCTGTTGTGTCGTGTCTATACCTGCGCTGCATCTTCCCGAGGGCACTCGGTTGATTCTCTGACGGGCTGCTTGCAGGGCCCACTACTCTGTTTTCATGGCTGTTTGAAGCAGGGGCTCCAGGAGGCCTGCATGGCTGTCTGGGTTGGCCTCCACAGGGAGAACTGTTCTCTCCTAAGTCACAGTAAGTGCCAATGACTATTTTCAGTTGGCTACTTTCTGACCTAGGGCCCTGATTTAGAACCACAATACAACTTGGAATTTTCATGTGAATTTTTATTTTTCTTAAAGATTTTATTTATGTATTTATTTAAGAGAAGGAGAGAGAGCATATGCAGCGGGAGCAGCAGGCAGAGGGAGAGGGAGAAGCAGACTCTTCTGCTGAGCAGGGGACCCGAGGTGGAACTCTGTCTGATCCTGGGACCCCACGATCATGACCTGAGCCGAAGGCACATGCTTACCTGACTGAGCCACCCAGGGGTCCTGGATTTATTTATTTGAGAGAGACTGCGTGTGTGAGCGCTTGAATAGAGGAAGGTGCAGAGGTTAAGGGAGAGGGAGAGAGAATCCTGAGGTAAAGATCACCCACGACAGAACGGGAACTACTTACTGACAGCAGGACAGTGAGTCAGGGGGGCATCTCCACCCCCTGCATTTGGCAGAGACTCAAGTCAAAGGCAGGCAGAGGAGTGGGAAAGCTTCTGGGTGGTGAAAGGGGAAGGTCCGATGACAGGTTGTTGGGGTGGGGGAGCAGGACGGGAGCTGACAGAACAGGGCTGTTCTATGTCATAGACCATATTCAAGGAGCATATCTGTTTCCCTCGTGGTCTCAAGTTCGGGGGTGTGTGTGCTAAGTTGGGAGCAAGAACAAGAAAAGCTATCTGGGGCCGATCGCTGCAGAGATGTGGCTTGGCTTTCCAGGAGGGCCTCTGCAGAGCTTGTGGGTCCAGCCCTGCCTGGTTTCTTGGCAGATTTAGAATGTTCTGTAGACTGGAATCCCTCTCCTAAGCTGTCTTCAGACAACTGAACACCTTCTATGGATAGAGAAGCTGTATTCCATAGCAACTATGATTAGTACTGTACATAATAATTACCATAATGATCAATAATAATTATAATCACCTACATATCATTCAATGTATAAACATTAATATGTATGAAATTATATTTTCGATATATCATGCTTATAGTATGTATGTAATTATACATATTTATAAGAATTATGATAACATAAGTGATAAACTACATTAAAACATAATAAAGTAATACATTAACAAAGTATTAAATAATAAAAATTTTATGATAAAAACGATTGACTCACTGGGAGCCAGAGATGCTCCTTTTCCTTACTGTGAGCTGCTCCCAATGCTTTAGACTGCCAGGTGTCTGATCTCCAGATAACTGAGTGTTTCTGTACAGGGATTATCAGTGTTTTAGAGCACTTTGAGCAAGGGACCACCACCTGCATGACCAGACTATGATCTGCTTTGTGTGGGCCCCACAAACTCTGGCAAGGCCCTTCTGTTGTCAAAGGTCTTCAGTGAAAGCCCTGAGAATTTGATCTCAACTTGGAAAATTGTGTGATGAAAAATAAATGCACAGAGGCATGAAGGACAAAACAGATTTTAGTATTTAAAAGCACTGTTATTCTAGAATGCCATCTTGAGGGGTGCCTGGCTGGCTCAGTGGGTATAGCATGCGCCTCTTGATCTGGGAGTCATGAGTTCAAGCCCCACATTGGGCATAGAGATTACTTAAAAACATTCCATTTTGAATGTAAAAGAACTTGAAGAGGCTGATAATATCTGGAAATACTCCCAAGGATCTCAAGGGATCTGGAAATGCTAGAAAAGGACTGCAGCTCAGCTCTTCAGCACCCACTGTATCCTTTTTACTTTTGCACGTCATCAAGAAAAGCCATCTGCTCACTCAGTACAAGAGACCAAAAGCTACTTCGAATCTGAACCACTTGCATGTGGAAAACACTAGATCCTCATCCTTACTTGCTGGATGACATACATGTCCTGCAAGACAGCTTCTCTCAGCTGATGAATTTGTCAGAAGGAAAAGACAGGAGTCAGGCTGTGAGAAGATGAAATCTGATGAACACAATCATTTCCCAAAGGCCTTGAACCTATCGTGTTCTTTTCTCATTGCTATTTTATTTTGGCATCAAGTCTATAATAGCTCCAATATTCCTCGAGTTATCTCAGACTCTCCTTTCTAGACAAGTGAATATTCTGTGACTCAGGAGAACGATCATTGGCATTCACATCATGCACACACAACTGAGAGAGAATGGATTCTCTGTTTACCATTGGATTCTCTGTTTATCCTCAAAGCCTGCCTCCTCCTCCTGTTCTGTCTCCTCTATATTCCGTGTGAAAGTGGATGGAATTCATGGCTCAGGGAAATCAATCCCTTGTGAAGAACTCAGCCTGGGTCTGTGTGCAGAGTGTTGGGTCACTGGTACTTTCTCCAAGATCTCTATCAGTTCCAAGATCTGGGGATTTTATTTTAGTGTGTGTGTGTGTGTCTGTGTGTGTGTGTGTGTGTGTGTGTGTGTGTGTGTGTGTGTGTGGTGTTTGTTTGTTTGTTTGTTGTATACTGGCCTTATATGTTGGGGAAAAAAATAAGTACCAAAAACTTCAGTTAATCTCTTTAACAGAAAGGAGTAACCTGCCATAGTAAAATTAACCTAGAAACTTAAAAACAACATGTATGTTTCTTTGATGACATCTGAAGCCTCATTCCGCTCTTAAGAGCAAAGACATTGTTTTAGTTTTTGAGAGGAATTAGATGAAATTTAGGCACAGTGCAGGCATCACTAATTACTATTCTATCATTTTCAAATATTTTTAATGGAAGATTATTGTATAAAACCAGGATACAACATTACATAGGTATATTTTCCTAAAAGTCTTAAGTGTTTGAAAAAAAGAAAAGCAATTTTCAGGTAATAGATACAAAATTTTAAAACCAGCCAAAGAAGTATAGTTTATACCAGCTAAATGCAAGCTGACATGGATTTTACAAGATAACAAAGCCAGAATCATGCGTCTTGATGAGCTCGCCAGCCTGCACCAGCCATAAAGATACAACCCCAGCCACAGACAGAGCCTTGAAAAATTTGTCCACTGGACTCTGGGCCAGGGATATCCATCAGGTGAAGGATGGGCTCTCCCAGGCACCTCCAGGCCCATTCTGGGCCTGTCCAGAATCCATAAAGGAAAAATAATTGATCAATTTGACCATCTGAGTAAATACAGTTTACCTTTGCATAAACCACAAGGAAAGTCAGTAGAGTAAATGGGTGTGGGGAGCATTTGGGCATATATGGATGTACTAAGAATATTGATTTCAGCATTCCTTGTTACAGGAACAAAAGTTGGGAAAAAATAATAGCCATTTAGAGGAGCCAGATGAATCTCTGGTGTGTCCATGCAATGCAGTACTATCTGTGTGTGTTCTGGTTTATGAGCAGTCCAACTCAGTCAGCTGTGACAAGTGACTAGAGACTGGGTGACTTTAAAACAACAGAAATTCATTTCTCCCATTTCTGGCGGCTAGAAGTCCAAGGTCAGGGCACTGGCATGGTTGGGTGAGGGCCCTCTTCTGAGTCGCAGACTTCCCTTACAATCTCATATGGTGGAAAGATCTCGGGAGCTTTATGCAGTAAAAAATGCAGTATTTTTATTTTTTATACTTTATTTCAATTCCAGTATTGTTAAGTTTCAGGTATAAAATATGTGATTCAGTAATTTTAATTCCAGTATTGTTAAGTTTCAGGTATAAAATATGTGGTTCAGTAATTCCTTACATCACCCAGTGCTCATCAGGACACGTGTCCTTCTTGCTCCCCATCACCTATTTCAGCCATCCCCCCCCCCCACACCTACCCATGCTCTGCTCACCATCAGTTTGTCCTCTACAGCTAAGACTCTGTTTCTTGGTTTGTCTCTCTCTCCTTTTCCCCCCTTTGCTCATTTGTTCTGTTTCCTAAATTCTACATGAGTAAATCATATGGTATTGGTCTTTCTCTGACTTATTTCATTTAGCATTATATTCTCTAGTTGTAGCCATGCCATTGCGAATGGCAAGATTTCATTTTTGTGGCTGAATAATATTCCATTGTATATGTATGTCCCATCTTCTGATCCATTCCTCTCTTGATGGACACTTGGGTTGCATTCACCGTTTGGCACTGTAAATTTTAAAGAATACTGCAGTAATCACAGGGGTGAGTGGGTCGCTTTAAATTAGTGTTTTTGTATTGTTTGGGTAAATACGCAAGTAGTGTGATTCCTAGATCAGAGGGTAGCTCTATTTTTAAATTTTTGAGGAAACTGCATATTGTTTTCCAGAGTGGCTGCACCAATTAGCATTTCCTCCAACAGTGCAGGAGGGCTCCCCTTTCTCCCCATCCTCACCAACACTTGTTTCTTGTCTTGCTGATTTTAGCCATTCTGAGGCATGTGAGGTGGTATCTTGTTGTTTTGCTTTGCATTTCCTTGATAATGAGTGATGGTGAGCATCTTTTCATGTGTCTGCTGTCCATCTGGATGTCTTCTCTGGCAAAACATCTGTTCATGTCTTCTGCCCATTTTTTAATTGGATTATTTTTTGGGGTGTTGACTTTATTAGTTCTTTATAGAGTTTGAATGCTAACCCTTTATCAGATTTGTCATTTACAAATATCTTCTCACATTCAGTAGGTTGCCTTTTAGTTTTGTTGATTCCTTCCCCATACAGAAGCTTTTCCTTCTGATGATGTCCCAATACTCTACTTTTGTTTTTGTTTCTCCTGCTTCAGGAGATATATCTAGAAAGAAGTGCCTATGGCCGATGTCAAAGAAGTTACTGCTTGTGCTCTCTTACAGGATTTTTATGGCCTCAGGTCTCACATTTTGGTCTTTAATCCATTTTGAGTTTACTTTTGTGTATGATGTATGGAAAATGGTCCAGTTTCATTCTTCTGCCTGTAGTAGTCCAGTTTTCCCAATACCATTTGTTGAAGAGACTGTCTTTTTCGTCTTGGACGTTCTTTTCTTGTTCTGTAACTCTTTGACAGAGTAACAGAATATGTAGTTGTAGGTGTATTTCTGGGTCTTCCATTCTGTTCTATTGGTCTATGTGTTTGTTTTTGTGCCAGAACCAGACTGTTTCGGTTACTATAGCTTTCTAATATAACTTGAAGTCTAGATCCATGGTCTATGTTTAAAAAGCACTCATTCTACCCACAACTTGTACAAACATGAACTCCAAATAGATCACATACATAAAGGTAAAAGGTAAAACAATACAACTTTAAAGGAAAAATTCTAATAAAATTATCTGGACTCTGGGGCTAAGCAAAGAGATTTTAGACTTGACACTCAAAGTGTGATTCATATAAAGGAACGGATCAGCTGGAATTCACCAAACTTAAGAATCCAGGCTCTGAAAAAAAAAAAAAAAATCCAGGCTCTGTGAAAGGGACTCTTGAGAGCTTGAATCCAAGACTGAGAAAATATACATTATATATATAATTATATATATAATATATATATATTTATATATATAAACTGTATAAACTGTATGTATATATAAACTGTATATATATAAACTGTATAAACTGTATATATATAAACTGTATATATAAACTATATATATAAACTGTATAAACTGTATATATATAAACTTTCTCAAGACTGAGAAAATATACATTATATATATACATTATAATTATATATATAATTATATATATAATATATATAAAATATATATATTATATATATAAACTGTATCAGTTTCCATGATAGCCTTGAAATACATGATTAAATATATATATTTATATCTTTATATATATCTGCTCTCTCTCTATAGAGCAGAACCAAAACATTTATATATATATATATATATAACTTGAATATATATATTTTATATATATATATATATAACCAAATCAAATCAAATAATTTATGAACTGAATAGCATCAATAGAAAGTTGGGGCTATAGCTAAGGTTCTTTCCTTGCATTACAATGTCACATACCTTTAATAGTTTTGAACCAAATAATACTTTCTTCAATATAAAAAAATTCAAGAGTCTTATTTACCTTCTAGTAAAGTAGTCATTTATCTTGAACTGCTCAATGGTAAAATAAGATATTCTATAGAAAGTACAGATGGGTGAATGATAAGTACTAGGGTGAATGGAAAACATCTCAAGGCAAAAATGCAGAGGCCATACATAATAGAAAAGAATGCTTATGGAACACAGTCAATGACCTTGTCTTGAATTCTGTGTCTGAAAGACAAATGTTCTTAGTAGAGGCTTCAACTAGAGACCATATTTTGTCTACTGTCACTGCTAAACTTTCTATGGATCCTCGAGGAGTCAGATCTAAAATCGAGTAAATCAGATTTCACCCTTTAGTTAATTCTAATCCATACAATATCATAAATGCAAAGCCTTCAAGTACTTTCTAAGAATACTCTTTGAACTATTATTTTTTAATTTTAACCCATTATCCCAAGTTTATTGTTTTCTGTGTCTCAATATGACCACACACATGTAGATCAGAGATCTTTCCATGTAAATGTATGTGCATATGTATATGCGATCATACATAACACATATCATTAATTTACTATACTGTGTAATGTACTACAATGGTTCTTTCTTTTTTTTTTTTTTTTTGACCGTGCAAACATTTTTTATTGTGATTCAGATTTTATATGATGAAGATTTAGAAGTACTACTAACTCTGTCCTGTTCATTAGGCTGCTTCTCATTATCTTTGTTTTGTTTTGCTTTGCTTTTCCTAAATTCTTTTTTTTTAAGTTTTTGTTTAAATTCCAGTTCGTTAACATACAGAATAATACAAGTTTCAGGTGTACAATATAGTGATTCAACACTTCCATACAACATGAGGGGCCCATCACAAATCTAATATTATACTTTCAATTGCTATTTCCATAAGATAATACTTAATACTCAGTGTTGCTCTTATGTCCATAAGATAATACTTAATAATACAATACAAATTTTATACAAATATAATTCAAATACAAATAATACTAATAATACAAATTTTCATTAGTCTACCAAACACATACAGAAAGGCTGTGCACAATTAGGGATAGGAGTATTAAAAGGAAGCATAACCTGTCTCATATTTACAATGGTTCTTTCTTTAAGGAGTAGCAAAGTAACCCAGCATACCTCAAAACAAGAAATTGAAAGAAAGAAAGCTAAACAGCAATCCCCATCTTGCAAAAAAAAAAAAAAAATCAATGGACTGTGTATTTGGAAAAACAAAGACGATTTAGGAGTATTTTTTACACCTCAAAACTATAGGTAGAGCAAAAACAGTCATGATTAACTCCTTTAGCCCACTGAAGCCAATTCACCTTACATGAGACAACTGTTAAATTCTCAGAAATTTGGAGAGCTGGTTATTAAATATAGCCATTATTAAAAAGTAAATTGAAGCTTACAATTGAATAAGATATTAAAAACAAAGGCAATAGAAACTAAAAATTCATAATAATCCTAATTATTTTGCTACATTTTACTATTATCAATGTGCTTGAGGTGGTTTAAGTCGATCATTATACCAGCCCCAGGGAAACACTATGTAATCATGTGTCACTGAACATCTCTTTGCAACACCTCTTTCACTGCTTTTAGTTGGCGCCTTAAAATCGACCATGATGGAGATACTTACAGCACAGAAATCAACTAAAGCTAAAATACAAGGTGTTTTATCCCCTCCATCCCAACGTCAGCTGTTGCTAAACATTTAAAAGCACACTACTGATATTCTGAACAGGGATGAATGTAGCTTCATGGTTCACAACACAACCTCTGAATCTGAACTTGTCCATTAATATCTGTGTGCTCTTGCACAATGTCCTTAAATAAGTACTGACCTAGTCTCTTCGTCTGTAAAATGGTTTATAAATCTTTTAAAGCACTTAACAGTGTGTCTGGATTGGAACTTTAAGTGACCAGTAAATGCTAACTGTAATCACTATCAACCACAATATGGAGCAATGAACCACTGAAAGGGCCAGCGGATTTAGTCCTATGTTCAAGAGAACCGGTAAAATAGACAAATTAGGTTATTTCATAATTTACTTAGTTCTTTATATAGAATTGTATGCCTTAGGAGCTAGAGTATAGGAAGAAATCAGTTGCAATCTCTAAAAAACCTACAAAGAATAGGGTTTTTATACTTGTATAAAAACTTATATGCTTTCCTAATATTTAATTTTTTATTTATAGTTTTTTTAACTTTTAATTTTAATTCATAGAGTTCTTTAACTTTTAACTCTTTTTAACTTTATAAACAGTATAAATCATATGTGTGTGTGTGTGTGTGTGTGTGTGTGTGTGTGTATGTATGTATATGTAGTAGTAATTTAACCAAATATACATCATGATCCAGTAGAAAGGTTCTGACTCCAGGACTTTGCAGAACTAACATTTTTATATTGATTCTGTTTTAATTTCCTGCGTCTAGCAGAGCAAACCATCTATCTACCATGGTGGGCTCCACTTTCCTCAACTTTACGTTGAAGTTATTTTACAAGGTTAGATGAAGCGGCTGAACTTGACTCCATCTTATTTTATTTTAAATCTTTGATTTATTCATTAGAGAGAGAGACAGAGCACAAGTTGGGGAGGGGTCAGTGAGAGAGGGAGAAGCAGATTTTTTACTCTGTTTAGCTCTTAGAGACTAGTTTCAGTTTGACTACAATTTTTCTTCAAGTCTAGTGTACTATGGTATTCTCTACTGCTTATTTTTTCCCTCAATTTGTTTTATTCTCTCCTTTTAGAGTTCCCTTTTTAATTTTATTATTTTTTAATTAACATATAGTGTATTATTTGCTTCAGGGGTATGGTCTGTGAATCTTAAAGTTCAAGATGGTGACTTTGAAAGATCCTGAACTCGCCTCCTTTGAAATATCCTGAACTGAGTCTATATATGAAACAATTTCGGGGGAGGTGGGTTTAAAGGGAAAGTAAAAAAAAAAAAAAAAAAAAAAGAAAACCCAAGGTCTGGCTGAGTAATATCGACACACCAGGTTAATGAGAAGAAAACCACATCAAACAGGGTGGGAGAGGCTGGGTCACAATCCCCTAAACCCCGCCAGAGGCAGCCACCTGCAATCAGGAGGGAGCTCAACACCCAAACTTCCCGGAGTAGTGAGGGGTTTGAACCCCACACTGGGCACCCCAGCTTTTAAAACCAGCACCTGAGAGGCAAACCCCCAAATATCTAGCTTTGAAAACCAATGGAGCTTGTGTCTAAGAGAACACAAGACTGCAGTGATCTAAGAAACGGGTCTTAAGGAGCTCTGCCCAGGGACACCTGGTAGTGGAGTGGGTTGAGCAGGAGACCCTTAGTTTTGGCTCAGGGCTGGATGGAGCCCACTTTGGCCACAGCTTAGGACCAGTGCTTAAGATTCTCTTCCTCTTCCCTCTGCCCCTCCCATTCTTGCTCTCTCTCCCTTCAGTAAGTAAATCTAAGGAAAAAAAAAAAAAAAGGGGGGCCTCTCAGTCAGACTTACACCCAGACTTCCTGTAAAAGAGCCTCTTTTGCCTACAGGAAGGCATTGGCCAGCGGGGTCGCCTAATCCAACACAAATGCCGAAGCGGCAGGAGTACTCTAGGGAAGGAAGCTGGTGAGGGCCAGTTTTCCAGTTTTGCTCTCCTCTGCCTTGATCTAGGTGGTGAGTGCCATTTGTTTTTAAGGCTTTCTCTCTCTCTCTCTCTCTCTCTCTCTCTCTCTCTCTCTCTTTTTTCCGGGGCAGGTGCCATCTTTGCTTTCCCGCCTCAGCGTCGCCACAGCCGGCCCACGCCATCTTCCTGCTCTTACTGGGCTGTACCCAGGAGCCCCCCGTAGTTCCCGAAAGAGACTTTCTGCATGGGTTTGGCGCCCAGATTTTTATGCCTGCTGCCGAAGGGAACGTCCTTGCTCCCCTGATTCTGGTTGACCGGGAGGTGCTTGGGTCCCACGGGATTATGACAATCACCAAGACAGCTCTTGGCAATTTAACCACCCTCAGGCTGCTGCCGAGCGAACGGACTAAAATACACCTGTGTCTCTGTAAAAGTGCCTGATTGGCCGCCCTGGAGCTTTGGCCTGAGGGACGGCTTCCAGCTCGGCACACAAAGCTCGTGGTCGGGGAGCTGCTCTCAAGCAATGTCGAACAGCCATTCATGCCTCCTGTAGCATCCTGCCATATCTCCTGAAAAGAGCGTATCCACTCGTCTGAGCTCTCCAGAAGACACCGCCAAACCAAAATGCCACTGCCATCCAGAAAACATGTCCAGAGCACCTGGCTCTGCTGGCCGTGAAGACTGATGCTGGTGGTCCCACCGGAATGCATAGATTTGCATACTTTTTTTTTTTTTTAGAGATTTATTTGTCAGAGACAGAAAGGTGAGAGGGCGTAAGCGGTGGGGGGGTGGGGGGGGTGGGCAGCAGATAGAAGGAGAAGCAGCCGTCCACCCTGAGCAGGAAGCGAGGTGTGGGACTCTAGTCCAGGATCCCAGGATAATGACCCGAGTGGTAGGCAGCCAATGAAGGAAGGAGCCACCCAAGTGTCCCAGATTTGCATACTTTAGAAACTGTTGTCTGAGGGTCTGGCTTCCAATCAGCCTGAATCTGGGTCCTCCCTTTTGTGTCACTAACAGGTCTTGGCGCTTTCAACAGCTGGGAGCTATGAAAACAATATAATAGTGGCTTGACAATCACAGAGGTGTGAGAGACAACCAAGAGCTGGGGCAAGATTGAAGGACAAGTTTCATCTCAAGGCCATTCCTTCAGGACTGGGAGAAGTGGTTGTTTCATCCAATGCATGGAAACCAACAGTGCCAAGTAAAATGAAGAAGCAGGAACACGTTTCAAACAAAAGAACAAGGTAAGACTTCAGAATGGCTCCTGAATAAGCATTATAATTTCCTTATCTACCTTCCATATTCTTAGCTTTACTTTCTAGACATTTTAATTGTCAAAAATTAACAGATAGAAAAGGTTGAAAAAAGTACCTATCGTCCTTGGTTTGGTTGTGTGTGTGTGTGTGTGTTATGAGTTTTGTTTGTTTGTTTTCTTTCTATCACCTACTTGTGCATCTTTAAACAATATAGCCTAGTTTTTCCTCTTTTGGAACTTTTACATAAAAAGGAATAAACTGAATCCATTATTTTGTTTTCCTCTATTCATTGAATAATATGTCAAATTCATTCATATTGTTGTACATACCTGCCATTTGTTCATTTTTATTGTTTTACAGCCTACCATTTTATAGTACACCAGAATGTACTGTCAACTGGCATCTAGTGGTTTCCAGTTGGAGATGACAAACAATGCTACCATAAACTTTCTTGTTCATGCATCTTGGTGCACATGAGACTTCACAGGTCTAGATCCGTAGTTCTCAAAGTCTTGCATGTATCAGAATCATCTGTATAAGTTTTGGTCAAATAGATTGCTGGGCACATGTGACCATATACAGTTTATCCTTTTCTTACTCTATGTTTGTTTCTTTTTTCAACTCTCTTGTGGATTTATTTTGTTCAACTTTTTCTAAGGTCCTGAGACAAATTCTCTGCTAATCAATTTTTAACCATTCTTCTTCTCTTTAGTATACACGTTAGGCTGTAGGTTTCTCTGTGTATTGCTTTAACTGCTCAAAGAATTTTGAGTAGTTTCTATTATCTTTGACTTCAAGATATTTTCTATTTCCCATTAACATTTATTTCTAGATACACTGAGTTTTGTGCTTGCTTGTTTGGTTTTTAAACCTTTTAATTTTGAAATAATTATACATTTACAGGAAGTTGCAAAGATAGCAGAGAGGTGTAACTGTCACCCAGTTTTTTTTAGTTTTTATATCTAATATAACTTAAGTATCCTATGAAAACCAGGAAACTGATATTGATACAATATGTTTGATTAGTCCTGTGCCCTTTGTTGATCCCGTATGTAGATTGGTTTAACCATCACTGCAATCAAACTATAGAAATAGTCCTTCACAGCAAAGATCTTCCTGCTGCCACTCCTTTATAGGCTAACCCACTACTCATGCCCCACAACTACTGATCTGTTTTCAATCTCTACCATTGTGTCTTTGGTAGTGTTACAAATGGGGAATCTTATGATATGTGGCCTTTAGAAGTTAACTTTTTTTTTTTTTTCTTCTCAGCATAATGCCCTGAGATCCATCCAGGTTGCTGCATGTATCAACAGTCCATTCCTTTGTATTGCTGATTATATCCCCTGGTATGGATGAACTGCAGTTTGTTTACCCACTAATATGTCAGGAGACTGTATACTAAAGGGTTTGGATATTGTGATCTGAGACTGCCTTCTATTTCAGTCTTTTGTTTAGCAGACACCTCCTGATAGTACAGTTAAGGGAAAAGTGGAAAAGATATCCAGGTTCCTCACTTAGTCTCCTTTCAGTCTCTTGGGGGAAAGGATGCAGAGGTGGAAATTCAGGATCCTCTTGAGGCCTCTGGTTGCATTACCCTGACTAGGAAGGGCACCTTATTATTGTTTCCATGTGATCTCCAGTGACACCCTTGTTGTCTGTGGGTTTGAAGCAAAGGAGGGTTTCTCACCTTCAGACTGGGATGAAAGTTTTGCTTTCCACTGGGTCCTTTGTAATTGTCTTGAAGGGAGGAGAAGAATGATATTACAGTGGGATAATAGTAAAAATCTAGGCTCCCATTTGGTCATGATCTTGGGGTCATTGGATTGAGCCCTGCATCAGGCTCTGTACTCAGGGTGTAGCCTGCTTGTCCCTCTTCCTCTGCCCCTCACCTATCTCTATCTCTAAATACTCTCTATCTCTAAAATAAATAAATCTTTTAAAAAAACAATGTGTATATGTACATATATATATACACACACACATATATGTATGTATAAGTAAATAAAAAATGCATAAGTTCTATATGCTGAAAACTTAAAAAATGTGATAAAAGAAATAAATGAGCCTACCATGTTCATTAATCAGTAACTCATTAAAGATGCAGATTCTCTCCAAATTATTCCGTAGATTGACTGCAGTTCCTATCAAAATCCAAACAGGATTTTTTTCCCCTAGATATAAACCAACCAGTTTTAAAATTTATAAAGAAAAACAAAGGAACTAGAATGACTAAAAGAATTATGAAAGACAAGAATAAAGTTGGAAGGGGGTGCCTGGGTGGCTCAGTCATTGGACATTTGCCTTCGGGTCAGGTCATGGTCCCAGACTTCTGGGATCAAGCCCCACATCGGGTTTCCTGCTCAGCAGGAGGACTGTTTCTCCCTCTCCCACTCCACCTGCTTGTGTTCCCTCTCTGGCTGTGTTTCTCTCAGTTGAATAAATAAATAAATAAATCTTAATTTTAAAAAGAATAAAGTTGGAGGAGTTATACTGGCAATTTTAAGACTTACTATAAAACTATAGTAATTAAGTTAGTATGGTATTGGTGAAAGGATAGACATATAAATAAGAAGAACAGAACTGAGATTCCAGAAATAGATCCAAATAAATACGACCAATTGATTTTTGACAAAGGTGCAAGAGCAATTGAAGGAATAAAGACTATACTTTTCCACAAATTGTGTTGGGACAACCAGAGATTCATTGGCAAAAGAAATGAACCTTGTTCTAAATTTAATATCTTATACTGAAATTGCTCAAAATGAATCATATATATAAATGTAAAATATCTAAAACTTTTAGAAAAGATAACGGAAAAAAATCTGTTGTATTAGGTTTAGACATAATAACAAAAAATAAAATAAAAACCCAAAACTCCATAAAAGACATTGCTAAGAGATTGAAATGTTTAGCCACAGAATGGAAGAAAATATTTTTATATCACATGCCCACAAATAACTGGTGTGCAGAGTATATATAAAGGAAGCTCAAAACTCAAAAATAAGAAAACACATTCCAGTTTAAAAATTAGCAAAAGACTATGAATACCCACTTCACCAAAGAGATAAGGATTAACAAAAAGGATAGTCAACATTCATAGCCACTAAGAAAATGCCAAATGAAACCATGCTGAGATGCTGCTACACAACTATTAGATGGCTTAAATTTGTATGTAGGTGTGTGTGTGTGTCTTTCTATGTATGTGTTTAAATGTTCACAAAGTAACAGTATGCACAGCAAATGGAACTTCCACAACATTGCTGGTGGGAATACACAATGGCACAGCCTTTTTGCAAAAGGTATGGTAGAATGGTAAACACAAACTTACTTGTGACCCAACAATCCCACTCCCCCCCCAACCTTTTTTTTTTTTTTTTTTTTTTTTTTGGTGAGAGAGAGCTTGTGCGTGTAGCTCAGGCACATGTAAGCAGGGGGAGGAGCAGAGAGAAATGAAGAGAGAAAATCTTAAGCAAGCTCCATGTCCAGGGCAGAGTCCCACACACTCTACCTCAGGACCCTAAGATCATGACCTGAGCCAAAATCAAGACACGGAGGTTTAATCAACTGAGCCTCCAGCAATCTCATGCCTGAGTGTCTATTCTAGAGACATGAAAACTTACGTTTATGCATTAACTTGAACACAAATATGCATAGTGTGTCTATTGATAATTGACAAAAGCTATCAACAACCCAAATGTCCTTCAAGGAATGGATAAATTATGGTTTGTTTATCCATGCAGCGGAATACTATTCAACAAGAAAAAGGAGTAAACTTTTGAAGTATGCAAGACTTGGGATGCATCTCAAATTGTTAACGCTGAATAAAAGAAGTCAGTGTCAAAAGGTGTGATTCTAATATTATAGCACGATTGAAAAGTCATATCTATTGAGATACAGAAGCAATCGGTGATTGCTAGGGACCATGAAAAGTACGATGATCTTACCTTAAATGTATGATAGTTCCAGGGAGATTTTTAGGGGGTGAGTCAACTTTTCTGTAACTGATTATGATGGTGCTGATATGAATCTAAACATGTTAAAATGCATAGAACTCTACACCAAGTAGGGGAAAAAAAGTTTTACTCAAGGTGAAAAAAGCAAGATGATTGTTAAGTATAATTAAAATACTTATTTTTCAAATCTGAAATATATTTTCCGCTTTCTCAAACTCACACACATTCCTCACACCGATGGAACCTAAACTAGAACCTGCTGACAAGGTAAACTGGGAAATGTAATTTTTAGCATCCCAGCCCTGCAATGCACCAAGGGCCTTAAAAAGACAAGGATATTGCCGAAAAACAATATCCAGCACACCTTTTCTTCTTGACTTCCATAGCTAAAACCATTCCCAGGAAATCAAGACCCATTCCCTCATAGTATTCTCATTGTGACTTCCCTTCAGAGATATAGTTCAGTGTTCCTCCTTCCCTATGCTGTGTTCTTCCAGTCCTCCGTAACCGTATCTACTTCCCTATGGAAACTATACTTCATCTTCCAAAGAATCCTTTTTCCAGAGTTCAAATAACACAGGGTGTGGTCTATCATGTTTGGAGAGGTAGAGGAGGAATAGCATAGAGAGGCTTTCACTAAACCCAAGATGAAGACCCTCACAAGAAGAGAATAGGTTGTGAAAACCTTCTGAACAGAGCCCAGTTCATCAGCCAAATACATACAAAAAAATCAAAAAGTGTGTACTTTACTTTAGTTTGGAATATTCCAACCCAAAAACAATCCACAGAGTAGGCAGAAATTTGGTGTGTCTGATCCTCATTATTCCACTCACCCTCCATACCCACTGCACACATTTCCTTTTTATTTTTTAAAGAGAGAGCATAGGCAGGTGAGTGGGAGGCAGTGGGGGAGGGGCAGAGAGAAAGGAACAATGAGATTCTTTTTTTTTTTTTAAGATTTTATTTATTTATTTGACAGAAATCACAAGAGAGGCAGGCAGAGAGAGGAAGGGAAGCAGGCTCTCCGCTGAGCAGAGAGCCAGATGCGGGACTCGATCCCAGGACCCTGAGATCATGACCTGAGCTGAAGGCAGCGGCTTAACCCACTGAGCCACCCAGGCGCCCCGGAACAATGAGATTCTTAAGCAGGCTCCTTGCACAGAGCCCCATACAGGGCTGGATCTCACAATACAGAAATCATGACCTGAGCCAAAGTTAAGAGTCCCAAAGCTTAACCGAATGGGCCACTCAGGCACTGCACACACGTATCTTTTATAGTAATTCGGTATGTGTGTCTCTCATGTATCTTTCTCCCTGGGTTGTGAGCTTCTTGAGTGCGAGTATCGTGGTTTGTTCATCTTTGTATCTCTGGTGCATAATGTGATACCAACTATGTGGCAGGATTTCCATGAATAAATGGAATGCAAAGTTGGAGCTTGAAAAATTTTCTACCATATCTCCAACTGGCTGTTCAATGTTCCTGTGTATAATCATCTAGTCACTTTAAACATAGGATATCCAAAATAAAATTCATTTATTTCTTAAATCTTTCTTTTCTCAACAATTTAATAGTGATTTTTAAAAAAACGGATAAACCCTCAGATCAAGATGTCTTATGGATTCATGTAGCTACTGAAGACACTTAAGAGATGTGGGAACAAAAATAGAGAACAAACTTTCCAGGAAGACAGAAATGAAGATTATTGAGCATTGGGCAATACCTGTGATCTATCCAGAGGTACTGATGGCATTTTTAAAGTATCTTGATACCTATTGCTATTAAATAATGGCATTCCCACTATGATGTAAAATTTTAGGAACAGGGTGCCTGGGTGGATCAGTTAGTTGAGTGCCTGCTTTCAGCTCAGGTCATAGTCCCAGGGTCCTGGGATCAAGTCCTGCATCAGGCTCCTTGCTCCATGGGGAATCTGCCTCTCCTCTGCCTCTCTATCTCTCTCTGTCTCTCATAAATAAATATATAAATACAATCCTTTAAAAAAATAAATTTTAGGAACAATTGAAATGTTATCATTTCTATCCCGAATTTCACAAAAAGCCAATAAATAAAAAGACACAAATGAAGATAAGTTCACCACCATCATGTTAGAAGAAATGGAATTGTATGATCTGAAGACATTTTCAAGACCGTCTAAAAGGTGGTAAGCAGGCAGAATCATATCTCTAGAGTCACAAAGCTGAAGAGAGCCTCAGTGTGAAACACATACAGGAGAAGGCTACATGCAGTTCAGAAAGTTCCAGAGTCAATAAATAAACTAATAGGGAAGGGTCTGAAGATAGCTTTGAAGATGCAAAGCTGGTCAGTCATTCCCATATTCTGCTAAACAGCTGCCGAGAGAGACTAACAAAATAAGCTGTGATGTCGGGGTCCAAGACCAAGGTGGTACAAACTGACCCCAGGAGAAGAACCTCCTTACACAGCCCTTCTCAGCCAGCTAAGCATTCCATCCCTCCTACACAGTCACTAAAAGTGAGATACAGTTACCACAATCAGCATTCTCATGCATGGGACAAGGACAAAGATGGTAAAACCACCAAAAATTACCAAATATTTGAGTATAAACAACACCATCAATGAATGGCACCAAATCCAATCAAGTAACTAACAGCTGAGACAACATAATAGAGCAATCACAAGGATAACAACTTTAAGTAAAATTTATATAGAGTTGATACAGACTGAATTGTGTCCCCTTAAAATTCATATGTTGAAGTCCTAAATCCCAATACCTTAGAATGTGATTGTACTTGGAGATGGGGCTTTTAAAGAGGTAAGTAAATTAAATGAGGTCATCAAGATAGGCCCTAATCCAATCTGACTGGTGTCCTAATAAGAAGGGGAGGGGCTTAGGACCTAAATGGGACACCCACTATGCACATGCACAGAGGGAAGACCACATGAAGAGGCAGCTGTCTGCAAGCCAAGGAGAGAGGCCTCGGAGGAAAGCAACTTATCAGCACCTTGATTCTGGACTTCCAGCCTCTAGAACTGTGAGAAAATAAGTTTCTTTCGTTGAAGCCCCCAGGTCTATTCTGTGGTTTTGCTATGGCAGCCCTCACACACTAAAGCAACAACCAAAACTAAAGAGTTTAGAAATTTAAAATGTTATTGTTGTGTTCATTTTTTTTACACTATTTAAATAGAACAGAATCAGCTGAAGGGTGAATTGGTGAACTGGAAGAGCAAACTTAGCAATTCTCTCAAAATGTTGCACAAAAGAAAAATGTGATAGAAAGCATGAAGGAGGAGCTAGAAGATAAGGAGGACAGATCCAAGAGTTTCAATATCTGTCTCATAGGTATCCCAGGGTGAAAACAGAGATAACACAGAAGTTGTTGAAGAAGCTTCCCCCAGAGATTAAGAAACACTTGAGTCTTTTCATTTGAATGCCCCATCAAGTGTGCATCAGGATGAACAAGAGAACCACAGTAAGTCACAACCACATGAAACTTCAAAAATCCAATGATAAAAAAAGATTTTTAAATACTTTCAGAGAAGGAGAAAGATTATCAACTGAGGAATAGCAGTTAGATTACTATCTGTCATTTCAACACCAACACTGAACTTGAGAAGATGCTAGAATACCATACTCGAAATTCTAAAAATAAGTACCATGAACCTTGAATCCTGTGCCAACCAAATTTCGAGGGGACACACAGGGACTCAGAAAAGGTAATTTTTCACCCTTTCTGAAACAACTTTTCAAGGGATATACTCCCCCCAAAATTAAAAATTAAATAAAAGAAAGAAGATGTAGAACACAATAAATTGTAGAACGTAAAAGAGAACAGTAGCTATTCTAAAAGTTAAGATTTAACAATCATTTTTTAATAATCATTTATAACCAGAATCACAAACAACTTCAACATGGCAGGTATGGAGTTAATCAATAAGGAAGAAAAGTGAAAGCATAACTTTCTTGTTTGGGAGTAATGTTTAGATACTTATTAACTCTAGATTTCAACTGAAACACCTAGGGGTGCCTGGGTGACTCAGTCAGTTAAGCATCTGCTCTCGATTTCAGCTCAGAGTCCTGAGGTTGAGCCCTCTCAGTGCAGAGTCGGCTTAAAGATTCTCTCTCTCCCTTTTCCCCTGCCCCTCCCCCTCACTCACACTCTTCCTCTCTCTCTAATAAATAAATAAATAAAATCTTTTTTAAAAAAAGAAAAACATAAGTTTAAAATTGCTCATTTCTTAAGTATTCATTTTTGAGAAATATTGCAGGAGTGGTCTTGGATACATTTGGATAGACTGAATGACAGTGATGAGAATGGGAACTGAGACTAGAATGATCACTTCTCTTTCCTGTTTTAAAGTCCTGAAGGTTGGGGTGCCTGGGTGGCTTAGAAGGTTAAGCCTCTGCCTTTGGCCTATGTCATGATCTCAGGGTCCTGGGATTGAGCCCTGCACTGGGCTCTGTGCTCAGCAGGGAGCCTTCTCTCCCCCACCCCCCACCTGCCTCTCTGCCTACTTATGATCTCTGTCTGTCAAATAAACAGATATAATCTTAAAAAGAAAAAAAATCCAGAAGGTTAAATGAAGTAGTGCTTCATGTATAGGGCTTCACACATGGCCAGACACATAAAATTGCTTAATAAATTGTAGATAAGAATTCATTATCTTTATAATTAAAGAAAAGTAATAGAAAATGTTGTTTTTTAATGCCAAAGAATAATAGAGTTTGATAACTTCTACGTGAGTCCATGTTTCTCACCTCTGCCCTATAACTCAGATATTGCCATGGCTGGAGTGTCTCTGCTTGTCAAAATCCTAGTTATGTCTCCTGCACACAGCCTTACCTCCTTAGATATCTCTCATTATTTTATATCTTCTCTGTAGGCCACCGATTGAGTCAGGAGAACACTGGACATCTGGAAAGTAGGGCTCAAATCTTCATCTGCCTCTTTCTAATTGAAGGACAGCACATAACTCACATTACTTTTCAGATTTGATTTTCTCCTCTGTAAAAGAAGGCTTTTATTGTCTATGCTGCAGGACTGTTTTGAGACTTAAAGGAAACAATCATATATGTGATATAAAGTACATATGCATATACTTTTTTTGATACTTAGTGAACTGCTTGCTTTTTCTGAAACTACATGGCATGTGGAACTACCTTTGTAGCACTCATTCCTTTGTCCTTGTGATGGGTACTATTTCATTTTTTCCAAACAAATATTTGTGTGCCCACTCAATAGTATAATAACATTACATTGAATATACACTGGGCTATATGGGCTTGCATAGAGCCTGACAAATAGCCTGACTTGCAGGAACATCAGTAAGATTGTACAAGTTTCTTCCTTCTTCCACTTCCTTATTCTCCAGCATGGAGCCCTTCGTAAAAATTTAGACATTCTACAAGAATGTCTTAGATGACTTCATCTATTTCCAAACTTTCCTTGTATCAACTGCACTTTTGCAGTTGTGCATCAACTGCACAATTCATGCCCTGTTAATTTTTGCTGCACTATTTCTTATCTTCATTGTACAATGTACAATGTACATTGTTAATGTACAGAGCATAATTCATGCTCTGTCAAAGTATTAAATACTTCCACAAGAGTGTCCCACAGGACCCTCTAAAATCTTCCTCAAGTAGGAATAATTACAAAAGAATTATTCTTTTCTTCAACTTCATAAAAGCTTTGTATTTTCTCTATTTCCTCATTACTTTTGCATCTAGATTCTTCATCTGTATCTTCACTGTCTCTCCATCTGTCTCTTCTTAGACTGCCTTGAGATGCCCAGTTAATCTCCTTTACTATTCTCCCTCTCTAATCCTTGATTAGGAAGAAACTCCCATCATTGCTTCATGCAGATTTCTTCCCCTCCTCCTTCTCCTCATTCTTGTTCTTCTTCACATATCTACATCTATCCTACACCATCTATCTACTTATTAATTTAGTAAGAAAATTTTGTAAACACACATTGATCTGCCACCCAACCGAAAATTGGACTTTAGTAATAATGTCTATCAGTTGTTACCCCCTTCCCTTCCCTTGAGTCTTTCCTCTTGAATATGCTCTCATTCTGAATCCTATACTCATTGTTCTCATACTTTTGTTTTAAATGCATTTTTATTACATCTGTGTCTATTGTCACAAAGTGTATTTTTGGTTCTTTAGTTATTTACAACCGTATGAAAATGTTACCAATAATAATATTTTGGGTTTTATGTATTTTCAGTTTCTATTATTATGGAAAGTTAACCAAATTATAGCAAGACTCTATGGGCCCTCCATAAAATAAAGGATTTCTCCACTTCCTGAAATGATGGATCCCAATGAGAAGGACATTGTTTTGATACTACATAATGGGGTGCCAGGAGGACCATGCGTATGGCCTTGTCTGGGATGTATTAGTATTTCCATGAATAGAAATAGAATAGAAACTACATCAACAACCCTCTCCCCTCCCAAGAAAGGAAGTATTATTGAGGACTCAGATCTCCCAGGAATGAAAGTTGGTGTCACTTCAGCAGGTGGGGACCAAGTGGCAGCAGTTTGGCAGCTCCTTTCAAAGACCTGATCATCAGATATGATCATCCCTCTTCTGAACTCCCAGGTTCTGGTAGCACTACCATTTCCTTTTAGATTCTTCAGTTCTAGTGGAATAAACTTCTTCCCTTAGTATAATAACTTTGGAGTTACACCAGCATCCATTTTTTCTTTCCTCTAGTCACTTTCAGAACACATCCATGCATCTAAATCTTTGTTTTAAATGTTTCCAATAATTTTTATTGGAAAAATAATGTATATGGTTTTTATTCATTTTTTAAAAGATTCTACAAATGAGTGAAATCTTATGGTTTTTGTCTTTCTTAATCTAACTTATTTCACTTAGCATAATACCCTTTAGGTCCAGCCATGATTTTGCAAATGGCACAATCTCATTTTTTTTATGACTGTCTAATATTGTGTGTGTGCGTGCGTGTGTGTGTGTGTGTATTACATGCTCCATATCCATTTGTATATCAATAGGATGGGCAGAATGGATGAAGGTGAGTAGGAAATAGAAGCTTCTGGTTATGAGGACACCTGGGTTGCTGAGTGGGTTGAGACTCTACCTTCTGCTCAGGTCATGATCTGAGAGTCCTGGGATGGAGTCCTGCATCTGGCTCTCTGCTCAGTGGGGAGCCTGTTTACTCCCTCCCCCACCCTCCACCTGCCTCTTTGCCTACTTGTGATCTCTGTCAAATAAATAAATGAAATCTTGAGGAGGAGGAGGAGGGGGAGGGGGAGGGGGAGGGGGAGGGGGAGGGGGAGGGGGAGGGGGAGGGGGGGAGGAGGGGGAGGAGGGGGAGGGGGAGGGGGAGGAGGGGGAGGGGGAGGGGGAGGAGGAGGAGGGGGAGGAGGAGGAGGAGGAGGAGGAGGAGGAGGAGGAGGAGGAGGAAAGAAGAAGCAGCAGCTTCCAGTTATAAGTGAATAAGTCACAGGAATAAAATGTACAGCATGAAGAATATAGTCAATGGTATTGTACTAGCATTGAATGGCAACAGATGGTAGCACTCTTGTGGTGATCATAGCATTCTGTATAAACCTGTCAAGTCACTGTGTTGCACACTTGAAACTATGTAACTTTGTGTATCAACTCTACTCAAAAAATTAAAAATAATAAAAATAATGGGTATGATTTTTCTTAAGTGGATTGAAAGTAACTTTTTGAGGGGAACCTGGGTGGCAGTAGGTTAATTGTCTGACTCTTGGTTTCAGTTCAGGTCATGACCTCAGGGTTGTGAGATCAGGGTTGAGAGTACAGAGTCTGTCTGAGATTCTCTCTCTCCCTTTCTTCTGCCCCTCCCCCAACTTCTCTCTCTCTCTCTCTCTCTCTCTCACACACACACACACACATACACACACTCTCTCTCTCTCTCTCTCTCTCTCTCTCTCTCTCTCCTCTCTCTCTCTCTCTCTCTCACATAAATCAGTCTCTTTTTAAAAAAAGAGATACCAGGCATGTGATGGATGGGAATCAATGTCAAAGCTGATTATGTCTGATTATTATCAGATTACATTTTTTTCAATTGCATTTCTTCATTCCACTTCCACACAGTTATTGGTTGCACTTTAAAGACCAGCTTTGGGAGGAATAGAGTGATGCGTTAAGACAGGTCTTGCTCTCAACGTTTGCAAGCAAAGTAGGAATGATGAAATGTAGTAGTGCAAGAAAATTGACACTTGAATAGGGACTTATACAATCGGAGAAAGACAACTATCATATGATCTCCCTGATATGAGGACATGGAGAAGCAACGTGGGGGGGTAGGGGGATAGGAGAAGAATAAATGAAACAAGATGGGATTGGGAGGGAGACAAACCATAAATGACTCTTAATCTCACAAAACAAACTGGGGGTTGCTGGGGGGAGGTGGGATTGGGAGAGGGGGAGCGGGCTATGGACATTGGGGAGGGGAGGCGAACCATAAGAGACTATGGACTCTGAAAAACAACCTGAGGGTTTTGAAGGGTCAGGGGTGGGAGGTTGGGGGAACAGGTGGTGGGTGATGGGGAGGGCACGTTTTGCATGGAGCACTGGGTGTTGTGCAAAAAGAATGAATACTGTTACGCTGAAAAAATTAATAAAAAGGGAAAAAAAAAAAAAGAATAGGGACTTATAGCTTTCAAAGCATGAAGTATTGTGACCCTCACACACTAAGACAGACAAGGAAGACATTCTTGTTTTTATTTTTTAGGTATGGAAGCAAAGTGCTAGTTAGTAGTGTAGCTGGAAGATAATCCCAATAATTCTTTGCTGTAAAAAGAATAATAACATGTACATATCAACAATCTCAATAGGAAGTCTCATGAAACTGTTACAAGATTTCCAAGAAGAGGAACTCAGTGGCTGGAAAGCACAAATGTGGATCCTTGGAAGGGGAGGACATTGGGACTGGATTTTCAACTGCATCCTAATTGGTGACTCTAATTGACTCTCTGATATGACCTCACATTTGTTATAAGGAGAGTTTTTTGCTGAAGAGTTTCCCCAGGGCTGCCTTCATATCTCGGTTTCTCAGACTATAAATGAAAGGATTTAACATTGGAGTCACTGCAATATACATCACAGTTATCACTGCATCCTTTAGGCTGTAACGAGACAGAGGGCGGAAATACATGCCCATGACTGTCCCATAATACAGAGAGACAACTGTGATGTGGGAACCACAGGTAGAGAAGGCTTTGAGCACACCCTTGGTGGATGGAACCTGTAAGACTGTGAAAAAGACATGAATATAAGAGATGATGATGTATAGTAATGGCACAGAGAAAACACCAACCCCTAGGTACATCATCTTCACATTAAAATGGATGTCAGAGCAAGATAGCTTGAGTAAAGAGGCAATGTCACAGTAGAAGTTGGCCACTTCCTTGTTGCCACAGAAAGACAGACCAGCTGTGAGCAGAGTGTGAGGGAGGGCATTGGCATTCCCAACCACCCAAGACCCAACAACTAGGAGGACACAAGTCCGTGGGCTCATAATTGCTGTGTAATGAAGTGGGCGGCTGATGGCCACAGCACGATCACATGCCATTGCAGCCAGGATATAGCTATCTGTGTTACCCAAGGCTAACATGAAACACATCTGTGTTAGGCATCCCCTAAAGGAGATGGCTTTGCTGCCTAGGACATGGTTGGCTAGCATTTTAGGGATGGTTACAGAGGAGAAGAAGATGTCAACAAAGGAGAGATTGGCAAGGAAAAAGTACATGGGGTTGTGAAGGCGAGTATCAGAGCGAATGGCCAAGATGATGAGCAGATTTCCAATCAGTGTGATGGGGTAAATGAACAGGAAGAGGATGTAGAAGAAGTCTTCCTGTTGCTGTTGACCACTGACTCCCAGGAGAATGAAACCAAGAGTGAATGACTGGTTGTCTCCTCTCATGGACCCTTCAGCAGAAAAAGGAGAGGAATCCAGAATTATTAATAAAGTTACTGTGTATAATGATCTTCCTAACCACCACATCTGGTTGCCATGGTTGTGGTATGTCTATCTGGACTTACTGAGTTCCTAGATAGCCAATATGTGGCAGGGGTAAATCCCTGTGGTCAGTGGGCCTAATTAACAACTAGCCCTGGACACTCATGTCTACAAAGTGAGTAAGCTTGAGTCAGAGGTTCTCATCCACCCAAGCCCACATCATCACCCACACAACTAATGTTTAATAATTTAACAGATAATTCATACTCTGTGGGCTAGGAATTGTGTTAGGCTTTGTGGAAACCACGAATATGTGAAAACACATTTTATGCATCCATTTAGTTATGTACGACATAGTCTCTGCTTTGAAAGACCTTACAACAAAATCAAGATGCCAAAACTACGCATAATTTTATTTATATATATTTATATATAAATACATAAAATTTTAATTATTAATATATTAACATAATTATAAAATATAATTATATTTTTATAATTTTTTTACACAAAAAAGAGAAAGGACAGTAATTTGATGTCTTTGAAAAAACTATCCAGTGCAAAGGATGGCCAGTAAAGAGCATCTGGGACAGTTAGAAATTTTTCCACTTACGAGAGTGAGAATGAGTCCAGACCCAGGAGGTAACAAGTGTCTGCTCTGGCATGAGAAGATTGTAAATCACAAGACTACTGGGGTTAGGTTATAGTAAAAGGAGATAAGTGAATTTACCTTGCTCGTGTTCATTTTTAAAGTAAGCATTCGCCTTTCGTAGGTTTCATCTCTAGTCCAAACCCTTTGCTGAGTGAAGTAAGTCAAGCAGAGAAAGTCAATTGTCATATGGTTTCACTTACTTGTGAAACATAAGGAACAGCATGGAGGACATTAGGAGAAGGAAGGAAAAGTGAAGGGGAGGAAATCAGAGGGGGAGATGAACCATGAGAGACTGTGGACTCCAAGAAACAAACAGGGTTTTAGAGGGGAGGGGAGTGGAGGGATAGGTTGTCCCAGTGATGGGTATTAAGGAAGGCATGTTTTACATGGAGCACTGAGTGTTACATGTAAATAATGAATCTTGGAACACTACATCAAAAACTAAAGACATACTATATGGTGACTAACATAACATAATAATTTTTTAAAAGCATATATAATCAAAGTATTTTTTTCTCTTTAATCTTCTATTACCTTTTTTAGTTATTTCCTTTGGTAACTCATCCACCTCCATCATGGTTCCAACTACTGCTTAAGGGAATTTCAGTTCTGTATTTGTAGGCTTGATTTCACATAATTCCATGTTCACTCATCCTGTCAATCTGTCTGAGCCAAGCCTATATTCTGAACATTCAATCTAAGTAGATTGCAAGCTCTTTTAGCAGAAGAACCTATCTTGTCTATTTTTATCTCTTCTAATGAGTTTATTGTGGAATATTGTTCATTTTATGTACCAATAAGTTTGCAGTTTATAGTTCCTGAATTATGTGAAAATTTATTTCATGGGTTTCCCATATACAGAATTCTACTTGGCATCATGACTTTTATAAGGTTATCCTTCACCCCTACATTCGACCCTGTTGATTCTTCAATTTAAAATAATTTATACAGTACTTTTCTACTTATTGTCTCAGAGCTTTAGCTTGACCACCATTTTTTGCATGAAATCTTATAATGCTCTCTTAACTGCTTGACTACTGATTTTTCTTTTCTTTTGATCCATCTTAAGGCATATAATGGTGGTAGAGCCTACTAAGCTGCTCAGACAAATATAAGTTTTCTTCTTCCTGGACACTCAGCTTGACTACATTTCCCAAATTCCCTTACATTGAGGTGTGGACATATGACTGAGTTCTAGGAAATCCACTCATGTGTTCCACTTCTGGTCTTCCTCCACACTCTCTTTACCCTATTGTCAGCTGGATGCAGGTGAATAGGAAGCTAAATGGGATGGTGGAGTCACATAGTGGAATGAATCTGTGTCCCACGTTCTCAACATGTAGGAGACCTGCCATCCACCAAGAAGACACACTGGCACTGGGTATATAGGAGAGAAACAAACTTTTATTCTTTTAAAACCATTACCACATTATTTTTTGCAGTATTTACTACTTTAGTTCAGGATATTCTAAGTAATTCACCAATTTTTCTAAAGAGATTTTACTCAAAAAAAAAAAAAACAAACAAACCTATAATTCAACCTATAATTGATTCATTTATCATTTCTTAGTGTCTCCTGTAGTGTACATTCCCTAGGCACAGGGAACGAAGTTAAAATTATAATTCCCTCCAGTATGATGTGCTTTTTCCAGCTCTGCACCTAAATAAGTTTGGTTTTGTCTCTTGAAATGGTTTTCCATATGTTTGCATGAAAACATAGTATCTTGAAGTTAAGAGGATTCTGTAAAACTGGAGGGCTCAGAGACTATGGTTAGCTTATATGGAAAGGAATTGTCATCTTTTGAGTTGGAGCTCTTGGCATATTGGTAGGTTTAGCTGCTGTCAGCAGGTCTCATCCCAATTAAAATACCTAGAAATTCTAGATAAATTATAAAAGTCTTTAAAATTTCATATATAAACCCAAGAGAAAGAAATGGCAGCATGTAGGCATGAGACACAAAAGGGAGAGCAGGAGTTGTAAGCCTGAGATGATGCAGTGGTGGCTCCATGGGCATTCAGCCAGCTATGGGACCCAAAATCTGGGTTCTGGAGAATTATTGTCCCTTGTACAAGAGATGTGGCCACAGAGCCATATGAAGAAAATTTAATTTGAGCCTTTTGTATGAAATGCTGGAAGCATTGTCTTGTTTGTGAAAAGAGCAGTAGAACACATTTTGGTATGAAGAAATAGAAGGAAAGAACAAAATGGATAGACTTCACAAAAAATATGATTATCTACAAGATAAATCCACAAGACTCTCTAGATGAATTAAGAAATTTCAGGGTTTGTTTGACATAAATCAATATTAAAAACAATACAGGGGGTGCCTGGGTGGCTCAGTCATTAAGCATCTGCTTTCCACTCAGATCATGATACTGGGGCCCTGGGATGGAGCCCCACATAGACTCCTTGCTCAGTGGGATGCCTGATGTTCCCTCCAGCACTCTCCCTCCTTGTGTTCCCTCTCTTGCTGTATCTCCCTCTGTCAAATAAATAAATTTTTTTAAAAACTCAATACACATCTTACTCCTCAGTAAAAACATATTGCAAAGTATAATTTAAAAAATTATATCCCATTCCCAATAACAACAGAAGTTTAAGGAACCCAGAAATAATTCTATCAAACAAGGTCCATGATTGGATTCAAAAATTACAATACTTTACTGAACAACAAAATACTTTAAAAATGTGGAAATAAACAGTGTTAATGGGGACTCACTGTTGTCATGTTGTCAAGAGTGCTGGGACAGCTGTCTCTCCATACATAAAAGTATCATGAAAAATGCCTTAGAAAACAATATGTTTATGATATCAGGGTAGGAACTGATTTAATCCAGGCACAAAATGTACAATATATCAGAGAAAACATATTAGGAAGGAGAAAAGACAAGCCATGGACTGGAAGAGGTATATGCTGAACACACATCAATAAGGGATTAGTGCTCAGAACACAGAATACTCCTACACACCACAAAGAAAAAGAGCAAAAACCCAGTAGGAAGTAATGTGAGAGAAAGCTTGAATCAGCAAATCATAGAAGGAGAAATTGGAATGGACAATAACCAAAATAAAAGATGTTCAACCAAATTAAAACAAAATTGAAATTTGCATTCTTCTTGATCTTGAAGCAAGTATAAATTCTGACAATCCCAAGTATTAGGGAGAAAATGGAAAAATGGAAAAATCTGTATTACCATTTGGAGAATGGTTATCCCATTCATGAACACAAGTTCATGAAGACATTCAGAGAATGTGTATTGTCATAGAAAAGCTTGCAAATGGATGTTATTTGTGCCATTTTCTTATTAATAAATTCTGTACAACGGTTTTGAATGTATTCATGTAGAATGCTTTAAAAAACTAACATAACACAATAAAAAAACACATAGTGTTATGTAAAAGGCACGTTATTGGAAGACATGTGACATATTAACACAGTATATGTAAGTAGTTTTTTTGGTATATGTAAGTTTTATTGCATAAAATAATATACATGTATGTAGTAAAAGCATACCTCCTGAGCTGGAGTAAACTATCCATTCTAGAATAACAGCCTCTCTGGGGAAGAGTGGAACAATAAGATTTTGGATGGGAGCAAAGAGAGTTTTGAGTCTGTATTATTTATTTCTTTAAGAAATTTGGAGCAGATATGACATAATGTTTATATTTGTTCGTGATTTTGTTATGTCCATGTGATAAGTTTTTGTTATGTTATTCTCTTTGTGTTTTGACTTTTAACAATATTGTAACAAAAAATTTAAACTTGGGGTGCCTGGGTGGCTCAGTGGTTTGAAGCCTCTGCCTTCAGCTCGGGTCATGATCCCAGAGTCCTGGGATCGAGCCCCGCCTCGGGCTCTCTGCCCAGCAGGGAGCCTGCTTCCTTTCCTCTCTCTCTGCCTGCCTCTCTGCCTACTTGTGATCTCTGTCTGTCAAATAAATAAATAAAATCTTTTTTAAAAAATTTAAACTTAACATAAGGATTTCACAGGCTTAGTGGTTACTGGGTCCAGAGTATGGCCATTGACTTCGGTACCCAGGTCCAATTTCACTTAAGGTGGGAGATTGAGAAAGTGTTGTATGTGAAGAAATTGAGAAAAAGTGAAAGTTTATTTATGGTGGGAAGAGGGACATTTGGGACAGTATATCATGCTGAGAGAGAAGATGCAATGGAAAAGAAGATTCAGGTTAGAGAAAGCAAAGTACTAAGTGGAAGCAAGTAGGTTTTTGTTTTTAACACATTTGGCCTGTGTTATTTAATCATCCAGTACTACTCCTTCATCTCATTTCTTTTGTGTACATCTGTTCTTTGACCCAATGGAGATCTCAAGCCCCTTGACCTCTATATTGCATCTCAGGTAGCCAGCTTTGCTCTGGCACTTTCATCCCTTCCCAACCCACACCCCATGGTCATGCAAAAACCAAAAACAAAACCTTCACCCTAAGGCAATTTGTTCATGTATTCACTTCCTTCTTCCTGCATGGGTGAGGCATCTTGGACAAATCATACAACATGGGGCTAGAATTTATAGTGCTCAATTCCATTTGGATCCTCAACAAGCTTTCCTCTCATTATTCATAACAGTCCATCCAAACCTTTGAAACTATCCCGAATTCACCATGCACCCAACATCAGCACTCTCCCAGATCTATATGTCACGTCTTACTTCAATGAGAAACTTGAACCCATATGGGTACATTCCCTCACATTAACTCTTTGTGATAATAGGCTCGTGCATCCTTTGTTTAATGTAAATACATTATATTATATATTTGTCATATATATTATATATTATAAATATTATATTATATATTTTATATATTATATATTTGTTTATTTATATGTCCAAATATATTATGTTTGGACATATAAATGAAGTGACTGGTCAATAGGGCAGCATTTTGGAGTGACAATCATGTACACAGAGACAACCACAAGGAGATAAAATTAGAAAGTGAAAGAATGTAAGAAAAACAGCACCAGAAAAGGATGAGACTGGTCTAATCACTGCAGGAACAAAAGAAACAGGGAACCAAGGAGAGGGGTATTGAGCAGTCAGGGACTGAGGATATAGAAGCACAGAGCAAGATGTTGGGGGTGATCATGAGGAGAGATGATTCTTGCAAAAGCCCAGGACAAAGAGGTGACAGACAGTATCTTCTCCTCCCCAGAAGAGAAGCAGGACATGCAGCAACATGAATCCCAGAGGCAACGACAGCCTTGAGTTTCCTGGAAAGTTTCTAGGCAATGCTGACCACTAATGACTCTTCCTGGAAGGGTTTGTGCTCTTGAGAATTCCAGCCTATGATGGTGCTGAGGACAGACTTTCAGGATACACAAGACAGAATGTCTCCCCTCTCTGGCATCAGGGGTAGCAGACAAAGCCAACAGAAGTCCTCTAAGTGCTTTGAGTATCCCTGATAGTTCAGGCCATCAGTGCTTTGACTGTGAAGTAACACAGTTTTCTGAAGGGGCCTCTTTGCCAACACCCTTGAGTGTGGGAGTACAGGGTGGCTCTGTAGCTCTTCTAGGGGATAATGGATTCCTGCAAGTCCACATACATGCAAACACACACCCAGACACATACACTTTCAGGAGTCAGAAAAGGCTCAGACCTCGCAAAACCAAATCAGAACTTCCCGGTCCTATTTTCATAGACAAGAGCCCACAGATATTTATTGTCAGAAGGGGAGCATTCTCTCCACTCTCTCTGTCACCTTTTTGCCTATTTTATTTAGAGAACTTGGTTTCTTGACCAAGTTGGTTTCTTGACCTTGTTGAACTTGGTTCAACATCAGTTTAAATTTCGCCACTACCTCTTTGTGTGACTTTAGGCAATTTAATTCAGCAATTTTTCATCTGATAAAGTGACAAAAATAATTCTTACCTCTGGGAGATTTGTAAGGGGTAAAGGAGATAATGCAGTTAGTTTAGCTGCTGGCTCTCTATCCTTAGATGTTGCTGTCATAAAGAGTGCTCTTTAACATCTACAGCTCTGACTGGAGAATTAGCTCACATGCTGTTTAAAAAAGGTCCTGTCTGTGTGGCTTTCACTCCTCTTTCACAGATGGGGAGTTTACAACCAGCTGGTTTAGTACCTGCTAGAGTTCCCTTTTGGAGGTTGGCATGCTGGAACCAATTCCAGTAGTAGTCCTGCAGAGTGGGTCTCTGGTGCTCTGTTCCTGTGGCAGATGAGATAGGACTGGGATGGTTCAGAAAGAGGAATACTGAATTTCCTAAGCATGGAGCATCAGAGGCAGAAGGAGCTGTCCCAGATGGGGCCTAAAGATAAGGAGTCCTATTTCCTCCTTAAAGAAGTAGAGCACATTGTAGCATAGAGAAAATTGTGACTTATTCATGAGGTTACAAGTCCAAAAGTATGACTCTCCCTTGTATTTATTCACCCAAAGTCAGAGCAATTGTTCAGATTTGTCAGCATACTCTTATAGCTGTGCCCTGAGGACACTCACTGTTTCTCAAGAGTAATAGATCCCAGAGTTCTCTAGAAGGAAAGATGGATGAGAAGGTTTCTAGGAGAGTATGTCTTCAGGGTCCAAGTCCTGCACTGCCCTATTCTAGCCTCTTTGTTGGAATGTAGGCCCCTCTCCTCTGCTGTTCAGCACAAGCTTGGGAACCACTCCTTGGGATACAAAGACTGTTCTATTGTTGAGCTCCTGGTCATTCTTCCAGGCTTTGCTGAATCCTTTCTGGTATAAGTGTGATGAGGAAAATAACTATATTTTATTTTCCCTCTAGCATTTAACTTGTGGGGGGTTAAGATAGAAGTCATACTTTATTTAGCATGGTATTGGGAGGTCTTTTAGATTTTTAGATTCATAGAGATGGAATGGAATTAGATGTTAAATAGTGTACTTTCTGTGTGTGTCACCTTTATATCAGCTCCAATTAATGGTCATTATCCTACAACATAGCACTTTCTGTGCTGAGAAGTCACTTTCTTTTTGTAAAAAGCCATAGTGAGAACTGAAAGCTCTGGCTGGGTGTCCATCCAGGCTCTGTCTCTTATTGGCTATAACTAACCTTGGATAGTTTAATGTACTTACTCATTTCTTTTTTTTTTTTTTAAGATTTTATTTATTTGACAGAGATCTCAAGTAGGCAGGGAGGCAGGCAGAGAGAGAGGAGGAAGCAGGCTCCCTGCGGAGCAGTGATCCCCATGTGGGCTCAATCCCAGGACCCTGGGATCATGACCTGAGCTGAAGGCAGAGGCCTTAACCCACTGAGCCACCCAGGCACCCCTACTTACTAATTTCTAAAATAGAAATTAAAAAATGATAACAGTCTCATAAACTTGTTATGAGAATCAAATGAATTAACATCTGAAAAGTTCTTAAAACAGAACCTTGCACTTAGTACTTAGTAAATGTTAACTATTGTTTTATTAGCTCCTCTTCTACTCTTGTAATTGTAGGAGAACTCAACAAAATCATCTATTAGACTCTGCACATAGTAGATGTTAAACATTTGTTTGATTCTATTTTTTTCTAGATATGATTTCAGTAATACATCCCATTTGCCTTGTTACTTCCCCAGTGTCCAGGAGTTGGGTTACCAGACATGGATAAGATGACTTCCCATGAAAATATTTTCTTCTTAGTCATCACATTTGTTTTTGGCATCTTTTCAAAATTGCTTACTGCATCCAAGTTTTATTTACTGAGTGTCCATTAGGAGTAAGGAATTGTGCAATGATATATGTGAGACCTACAAGGAAAATTATGCTTTAACACTCAAATATTTGCAAATATTTTTGGTAGAGATTGACTACAGCTTTCATCACTTATCGAGGAATTGTCTGATCTTTTCCTTTCCCCCCAAAAGAAAAACTTCTGGGTGGTGGAGTGATCAAGCCTGGTGAATTCCAGGCTTGATTAAATCCCTTTTGTTTAAAGACTTATTTTTAAAAAACTCTGTGTAATACATTTACATAGTAGAGAAGTGAAGCAGCATCATAAGTACTTAAAAGAAGAAATCATATTTGAAAGCAATTTAAGAAAGGGAAGGAAATTTTTTTAAAGATTTGTTTATTTATTTTAGAGAGAGAGAGAGCAAGAGAGAGGGCAAACACGAGTGGGGGGAAGGGCAGAGGAAGAGAATCTTCAAGCAGATTCCCCCACTGAGCATGGAGAGAATTGTGGGTCTCAATCCCATGACCCATAAGATCATGACCTGAGCTGAAACTAAAAGTTGGATGCTTAACAGCCTAACTGACTGAGCCACCCAGGCACCCTGGAAAAAAACTTTTAGGAACTATTTTTTTCTATATTTTTAATATATCAAGAAAAGAGGAGACATATAAAACAACAGAAAATTTAAATGAAAATGAAATTGACCTTGAAATTGCAGACAGAAATGAATAAAGACAAAAATTTTTTATTGACATTTTAGGCAGAATTGATATCATAAAATTAAATTCATAAGCAAAGTAAGAGGAAAAAAATTTCTCTCATAAAAGGTAATCCCCATAAAGCTATTAGATTTCTCAGCAGAGACCTTGGAGATGAGGAGAGAATGTGATGATACAGTCAATAAGGTGGCTTTGTAAATACTTAAGTATCAAAACAACTCTAAAGGTAATGGATTCTCCAATCCAAAGGTATAGAGTGATTGGGAGATTAAAAACAAAACAAAACAGGGGCGCCTGGGTGGGTCAGTGGGTTAAGCCTCTGCCTTTGGCTCAGGTCATGATCTCAGGGTCCTGGGATCAAGCCCCGCATTGGGCTCTCTGCTCAGCAGGGAGTCGACTTCCCACCCCTCCCCCCCCCACCCCCGCCTGCCTGCCTCTCTGACAATTCATGATCTCTCTCTGTGTCAAATGAATAAATAAAATTTTTTAAAAAATTAAAAAACAAAACTTTATATTGCCTTCAGAGACTCACTTCAGTTTTAAGGACATGCATAGGTTCAAAGTGAAGGGATGGAAAAGATATTCTATGTAGGTGGAAACAAAATAAATGCATGGGTAGCTATACTTAAACAGAAATATAAACTTAAAACCAAAAATGCTAACAAGAGACAAAGTTCACTGTATAATGATGAGGAAGATCTTTACAAAGATACAGCAAATGTAAATATATATGCACCAGCTTGAGAGCATCTAAACGTGTCAAGCAAATACTAACAGATCCGAAGAGAGAAATAGACCACTATATAATAATGGTAAGATATTTCAATACCCCACTTTCAACAACAGAGCGATCATCCAGACAGAAAATCAACAAAGAAACTTTGAACTCGAAGAGACATACAGATAGCCAATAGACACATGAAAAGATGCTCAACATCACTAATTACCAGGGTAATGCAAATCAAAACCACAGTGAGCTATCACCTCACACCTGTCAAAATGGCTAAAATCAAAAACAAAAGAAACAAGTGTTGGTGAGTATTCAGAGACAAAGATACTCTTGTGCACTTTTGGTGGGAATGCAACACAGTGCAACAGCTTTGGAAAAGAGTATGGAGGTTCTTCAAAAAAATAAAAAGAGAAATACCATATGATCCAGTAATTTCACTACTGAATATTTACTGAAAGAATATAAAAACACAAATTTAAAAAGATATATGTATCCCTGTGTTTATTGCATCATTATTTGCAATAGCCAGATTAGGGAAACAAGCCAGGTGTCCATTGTAGATGAATGGATAAGGAAGATGTGATTATATATATATATATATATATATATATATATATCACATGTATATACATATACACATAATGAAATATTACAGTCATAAAAAAGGAAGAGATTTGGCCATTTGAGAAAACATGGAAGAACCTAGAAGGTATTCTGCTAAGTGAAATAAGTTATACATAAAGAAAATACCATATGATTTCACTCATATGTGGAGCTTAAGAAACAAAGCAAACAAACAAAGAAGAAAAGACAAACTGAAAATCAGACTCTTAACTATAGAGAACAAAGTGATGGTTAGCAGAGGGGAGGTGAGTGGGGGGATGGGTTAAATAGACGATGGGGATTAAGAGTACACATATCATTCTGAGCACTGAATAATGTAAAGTATTGTTGAATTACTAAAATTTACACCTGAAACCAGTATAACACTGTTAAGTACATTGGAATTTAAAAAAGAAACTTTGGACTTGCATCACAGTTTAGACTAAGTGTACCTAACAGATATATACAGAACATTTCAGCAGCAACAGAATACACATTCTTTCTTCTCAAGTGGATGTGGAAAAATTCTCCAGGATTGATCATATGATTGGTCACAAAATGTCTTGGAAATTAAAGTAAAAAAAATTGTATCAAACATTTTTCTGACCTAAATAACATGAAACTGGAGGTTGATTATGGGAGAAAAACTTGAAAATGTACAAATATGTAAAATGTAAACCGCACATTCTGAATAACCAATGTGTTGAATAAGAAGTCAAAATGGAAGTTAAAAAATACTTGAAAATGAGGCACACTTATGGCTGGAGCCTGGCAATTTCTGGACTGTGCCCTCAGTACAGAGAATGGTGTTGTCAAAGTGGTGGCAGTGAAGGCCTTCTGAGTACAGTGTGGCCAACAGATATGGACAGCTGAGACCTGAAGCAGGAACAGCAAAGCAGAGGGAATAGGAGGAGGAGTCAAGATGGTGGAGGAGTAGCAGGCTGAGATGACATCAGGTAGCAGGAGATCAGCTAGATAGTTTATCAAACCATTATAAACACCGACAAATCCAACAGGAGACTGAAGAGAAGAATAGGAGCAGAAAATCGTAGAAACAGAAAATCGACCACTTTCTGAAAGGTAGGACCTGCGGAGAAGTGAATCCAAAGCGACGGGAAATTAGACCGTGGGGGGAGGGCCCAGCTCCCAGCAAAATCAGAGCCCTTAAAAGTCTGCTTCACTGAGGGACATTGCTCCAGATGCTAAATGGAGGTGGAGCCCTCACGGGGACAGCATGGTCTCAGGTCCTGTGGGATCACAGAAGGATTGGGGGTGTCTGAGTATCACAGAGCACAAAGATATTAGAGTGGGGAAGCCGGCTAAAGTGATGGAGCTGAGGAGTGAGCTCTCAAGTCAGGGTTACCTTAAACTGTGATCCGTGGCACAGTCAGGCCATTGCTCTTTGAACAGGGACCCCACAAGTGGCAGATCCGGGGAGACTCCCTGGAAGAGAAGCAGAGATCTGCAGGGATTGGAGACTACAGGCGGGGCTGTGTACCAGAGACAGAGACACTCCCATCATAGGCCGGGTGAGCTCTGTGTGCAGCCAGAGGCCAGGGAGAAGGGAGTGATTGAGCACTTTTCTCCAAATGCGCACTGAGGAGTGGGGCCCTGAGCTCTTGCCTCCTCCAGGCTGGAGATTGGGAGGCCGCCATTTTCATTCCCATCTTTCAGAACTCCACAGAAAGCATTCAGGGAACAAAAGCTCCTGAGAGCGAACCGGAGAAGATTACTTAGCCCGGCCCCTGGCAAGGGCAGTGCAATTCCGCCTCAAGCAGACACCTGAGAATCACTGCAACAGTCCCCTCCCCCAGAAGATCAGCAAGAAATCCAGCAAAGACCAAGCTCACTTATCAAGGAGAACAGCATAATTCCAGAGGAGGAGAAAGCAAAGCATGGAATTCATGGCTTTCTCTCCATGATTCTTTAGTCTTGCAAAGTTAATTAATTTTTATAATTTTATTTTTTCTTATTCTAATTTTTTTAACTTTTACTCTTTCCTTTTTTAATGTTTTTTAACTAGTTTATTTTAACAATACCTTTCATTAAAAAATCTTTTGAACCTTCATTATTATAGTCATATTTTATCCTTCATTGTATCCAACTTCATTTTTTGCATACACATAGGGTTTTTTCTTCTAGAAAATTTTGGGATGCAACTTCTTCTAATAGATCAAAATACACCCTAAATCTAGCACAAGGCTTTGTTCTAGTCTCCAGCCTGAGCAAATTCTCTCCACTTTCTTTTTCTTTCTTTTCCCAACCAACTTATCAATACCTTTTTTAGAATTTAAAAAAAAATTTTCATCTTTACAGTCATATTCCATCCCTTCATTGTGTTTACCCTTTTTTTTGTATATATATATATATATTTTTTTCTTTATTTAAAATTTTGGGAGGTAGTTTCTTCTAAGAGACCAAAATACGCCCAAAATTAAGTCGGTGCCTCTGTTCTATTCACCAGTCTAATATATTTATTTATTTATTTATTATTTACTTACTTATTGAACTTCTTTTTACCCCCTTTCTTCCCCCCACGTTTTGGAGTCTCTTCTGATTTGGTTAACACACATTTTTCAAGGGTCTTTGCCACCCTTTTAGTATTTTATTCTCTCCTTCATATATTCTTATCTGGATAAAATGACAAGGCAAAAAAACTCACCACAAAAAAAAGAGCAAGAGGCAGTACCAAAGTCTAGGGATCTTTGGTAATATGTCAATATGTCAGATCTTGAGTTCAGAATGACGATTCTCAAGGTGCTAACTGGGCTTGAAAAGGGCATGGAAGATATTAGAGAAACCTGTCTGGAGAAATAAAATCCCTTTATGGAGAAATAAAAGAACTAAAATCTAACCAAGCTGAAATAAAAAAAAAAGCTATTAATGAGGTGCAATAAAAAATGGAGGCTTTTACTGCTAGGATAAATGAGGCAGAAGAGAGAATTAGTGATATAGAAGACCAAATGATGGAGAATAAAGAAGCTGAGCAAAAGAGAGACAAACAACTACTGGACCACGAGGGGAGAATTCAAGAGATAAGTGATACCAGAAGATGAAACAACATTAGAATAATTGGGATTTCAGAAGAAGAAGAAAGAGAGAGGGGAGCAGAAGGTATATGGGAGAGAATTATTGTACAGAATATCCTTAATATGGCAAAGGGAAAAAGCATCAAAATCCAGGAGGTGCAGAGAACCCCCTCAAAATCAGTAAGAATAGGTCCACACCCTGTCATCTAAGAGTAAAATTTACAAGTCTTAGCAACAAAGAGAATATCCTCAAAGCATCACTGGACAAGAAGTCTGTAACATACAATGGTAAAAATATTAGATTGGCAACAGACTTATCCACAGAGACCTGGCAAGCCAGAAAGAACTGGCATGATATATTCAGAGCACTGAACGACAAAAACATGCAGCCAAGAATCCTAAATCCTAAATCCAGCTAGGCTATCATTGAAAATAGAAGGAGAGATCAAAAGCTTCCAGGACAAACAAAAACTAAAAGAATTTGTAAACACCAAACCAGCTCTATAGGAAATATTGAAAGAGGTCCTCTAAGCAAAGAGAGAGCCTAAAAGTAGTAGACCAGAAAGGAACAGAGACAATATCCCTTACATGCATACAGTGGCACTAAATTCATATCTCTCAATAGTTATCCTGAATGTAAATGGGCTAAATGCCCCAATCAAAAGACACAGGGTTTCAGAATGTATTAAAAAAAACAAAACCTATCAATATGCCATCTACAAGAAACTTATTTTAGACCTAAAGATGCCTCCAGATGTAAAGTGAGGGGGTGGAAAACAATTTACCATGCCAATGGACATCAGAAGAAAGCTGGGGTGGCAATCCTTATATCAGATCAATTAGATTTTAAGCCAAAGACTATAATAAGAGATGAGGAAGGACACTATATCATACTCCAAAGTTCTGTCCAACAAGAAGATCTAACGATTTTAAATATCTATGTCCCTAACCTGGGAGCAGCCAACTATATAAGCCAATTAATAACAAAGTCAAAGAAATACATCAACAATAATACAATAATAGTAGGGGACTTTAACACTCCCCTCATTGAAATGGACAGCTCATCCAAGCAAAAGATCAACAAGGAAATAAAGGCCTTAAATGACACACTAGATCAGATGGACATCACAGATATATTCAGAACATTCCATCCCAAAGAAACAGAATACATGGTCTTCTCTAGTGCACATGGCACATTGTCCAGAATAAATCACATCCTGGGTCACAAATCAGGTCTCAACTGGTACCAAAAGACTGGGATCATTCCCTGTATATTTTCAGACCAGAATGCTCTGAAGCTAGAGCTCAATCACAAGAGGAAGTTTTGAAAGAACCCAAATACATGAAAGCTAAAGAGCATCTTTCTAAAGAATGAATGGGTCAACCATGAAATAAAAAATTGAAAAAAAATCATGGAAACAAATGATAATGAAAACACAATATTTCAAAATCTGTGGGACAGAGCAAAGGCAGTCTTAGAGGAAAATATATAGTGATACAAGACTTTCTCAAGAAATAAGAAAGATCTCAATATACAACCTAACCCTACACCTAAAGGAGGTGGAGAAAGAACAACAAAGAAAGCCTAAACCCAGCAGGAGAAGAGAAAAAATAAAGATCAGAGCAGAAATCAATGGAGTAGAAACAAACAAACAAACAAACCCAATAGGACAAATCAATAAAACTAGGAGCTGGTTCTTTGAAAGAATTAACAAGATTGATAACCTCCTGGCCAGACTTATCAAAAAGAAAAGAGAAAGAAGCCAAATTAATAAAATCATGAATGAAAAAGGAGAGATCACAAGCAACACCAAAGAAATACAAACAATTATAAGAACATATTATGAGCAACTATACGCCAGCAAATTTGATAATCTGGAAGAAATGGATGCATTCCTAGAGACATATAAACTACCAAAAGTGAACTGGTAAGAAACAGAGAACCTGAAGAACCCATAACCGATAAGGAGATTGAAGCAGTCACCAAAAATCTGCCAAGAAACAAGAGCCCAGGGCCAGATGGCTTCCCAGGGAAATTCTGCCAAACGCTTAAAGAATAATTAATTCCTATTCTCCTGAAACGGTTCCAAAAAATAGAAATGGAAGGAAAATTTCTGAAATTGTCCTATGAGGCCAGCATTACCTTGATCCCAAAACCAGACAAAGATCCCATCAAAAAAGAGAATTACAGACCAATATCCTTGATGAACAGAGATGCGAAAATTCTCACCAAAATACTAGCCAACAGGATCATTAAAACATTAAAAGGATTATTCTCCACAACCAAGTGGGATTTATTCCAGGGCTACAAGTTTGGTTCATCATCTGAAAATCAATCAATGTGATACAATACATTATTAAAAGAAAGAACAAGAACCATATGATACTCTCAATAGATGCTGAAAAAGCATTTGACAAAGTACAGCATCCTTTCTTGATCAAAACTCTTCAAAGTGTAGGGATTGAGGGCACATACTATGCAGCCATCAAAAGAAATGAAATCTTGCCATTTGCAATGACATGGATGGAACTAGAGGGTATTAAGCTTAGCGAAATAAGTCAATCAGAGAAATACAATTTTCATATGATCTCCCTGATATGAGGAAGTTGAGAGGCAACATGACGGGTTTGGGGGGTAGGAAAGGAATAAATGAAACAAGATGGGATTGGGAGGGAGAGAAACCATAAGAGACTCTTAATGTCACAAAACAAACTGAGGGTTGTCCAGGGAAGGGTGGTAGGGAGAGAGTGGTTGGGTTATGGACATTGGGGAAGGTACGTGCTATGATGAGTGCTGTGAAGTGTGTAAACCTGGCGATTTACAGACCTGTACTCCTGGGGCTAATAATACATTATATGTTAATTAAAAAATTTTTAAAAGATAAAAATATCAGGCAAAACAAAAAATACTGAAAATGAGTGGAAATAGAAATACAATATGGGGCGCCTGGGTGGCTCAGTGGGTTATGCCACTGCCTTCAGCTCAGGTCATGATCTCGGGGTCCTGGGATCGAGTCCCGCATCAGGCTCTCTGCTCAGCAGGGAGCCTGCTTCCCTCTCTCTCTCTATCTCTCTCTCTGCCTGCCTCTCTATCTACTTGTGATCTCTCTCTGTCAAATAAATAAAATAAAATCTTAAAAAAAAAAAAGAAAAGAAATACAATATATCAAAACCCATGGGATGCTGCAAAAGCACTTGTAGAGAGAAGTTTATAGCAATAATACATTAAGAGAAAATAAAAATTTCAATTAAACAGCTTAATTTTATACCTCATGGAACAAAAAAGAGGAATACTCTAAGCTTATAGTTAGCAGAAGGAAGGAAGCAAAGAAGATCAGAGCAAAAATAAATGAAATAGAGAACAAAAAGTAATAGAAGACCAGTGAAAGTAGGGTTAGTTTTGTGAATAGATGAGCAATAAACCTTGAGAAAAAAGGAAAAAAGAAACACGTGAAAATACTTTTGATAATATATTTAATTAACCCAATATGTCCAAATTATTGTCATTTCAACATGCAATCAATATTTTAAAATATTATTGATATTTTATCATCATCAAAATCCAGAGTGTAGTTTACATTCACAACACATTTCAATTTACTCAGCACATTTCAAGGGTTCTACAGCCACATATAGCTAAAGGTTAAAAATTTGCAATAGCTGTAGATTCATAATATGACACTGACTGCACAGTGGTAAAAGCCTAAAAATTTAGGCTTTTACTGACTCATGGGCAGTGACCAAATGCCTAGATATATGTGGCCCAGCAGAAGGACAATGGCAAGCTGTCCTGTTAAAAAGATCTTCATATCAGGCACAGCAATATAGTAATCACAGTTGGAATTTGAGGAATGCATTAAAGTAGGATGAGTTGAAACCCCATCAGAAGAACTCACTTCCAAGTTTGGAAGGATATTGGAATGGGCACGTAGATATCCTGAGGCGCTCACTTGAGGTGGCCACCTGGGTCTATGAAATGAGTAGACAGAGTCCTGCAATAATGTAGAGGTGGCCTAAATCTAGACATATTTTTCTTACACTTTGTAAGGCACAAAATGCCAATAAGAGCTGTTCTGTCTGCTAGCAAAAGAGATAGAGACTACAGATGGCTCCACAGCATCTGCTCTGTGGGGAAGGCCCTGACTTCAGCTGACAAGTGAGACTGATGTCGGTAGCCCTAGGGGCCAACACTTGGGTCCTAACAGGAGTAGACACTTCCTCTGGACTAGGCTTTCCTCACCTGGTGGTAGATGCAGAAACTCAAAGGGTGTAAAAGAACCAGAAGGGAAGCTATTGCACCATTTTGGGTGGCTGTCCATCATTTCTTCACAGCAAGTAGCACATTTTATAGCCCACAATGTCCAGCAGTAAGCAGACAGATATCCTCTTTAGAGTACTAGCTCAATAGAAAATTGGAACTGGCAATTAAAACATTGGTGGTCTGAAATGGGTGGAGATGATGTATGAAGGGCTGGCTTCCCAAGGGTGTGCTCACACTCGACATGAACATGACAAGGGCTAATGGTGTGTCCCCACTGTTTTTTCTGGTGGATCTGGGGAACAGGGGATGAGGAAGGATGTTCTAGATCTGTACTTATGTAACCTTGCCTTATCTGAATAAAGTGGACTGATAGGGAGGGACTAGTTAGACAGGCATTGCTGCCTCCAAGTGGACGAGACTAAACTTAATGTCCCTTCCAAAGATGAAAGTGTTAGGGCAAAGAAGGAGAGAAGGTAGGTGAGGTTAAGAGAATGAATAAATGAATTACGTAATGAGGGAATTCAATATTACATAAAAACCTAGAAAGAGACTCCTAACAAAAAGTGATATTCAAAGATATCAACTCTTACTCAATTATACCTGATGTCTGAAAGGGTGAAGCTACATATTGCTGACACCACTCCTACTCTGGAACCTGACAAGATCGAATGGAAGTCTGCAGACTTGAGTGGCCTTGGCCTGGGAGAAAAAGGTTTCTTCTTGGAGGGGGAGGATATTGGGGCTGGATTCCAAGTGCATCCTAATTGGTGACTGCAATTAACTCTTCAATGATCTCACACTGTTTATGAGGAGAGTCTTGCTTAAGAGTTTCCCCAGGGCAGCTTTCATGTCTCGGTTTCTCAGACTATAAATGAAAGGATTTAACATTGGGGTCACTGCGATATACATGACAGTTATCACTGCATCCTTTAGGCTGTAACGAGACAGAGGGCGGAAATACATGCCCATGACTGTCCCATAATACAGAGAGACAACTGTGATGTGGGAACCACAGGTAGAGAAGGCTTTGAGCACACCCTTGGTGGATGGAACCCGTAAGACTGTGGAAAAGACCTGGACATAGGAGATGATGATGCATAGTAATGGCATGGAGAAAACACCAACCCCTAGGTACATCATCTTCACATTAAAGTGGGTGTCAGAACATGATAGCTTGAGTAAAGAGGTAATGTCACAATAAAAGTTGGTTACTTCCTTGCTGCCACAGAAGGACAGACGAGCTGTGAGCAGAGTGTGGGAGAGGGCATTGGTATTTCCAACCACCCAAGACCCAACAACTAGGAAGAGACATGTCCGTGGGCTCATAATTGTTGTGTAATGAAGTGGGCGGCTGATGGCCACAGCACGATCATACGCCATCACAGCCAGGATGTAGCTATCTGTGTTAGCCATGCCAATCATGAAACACATCTGTGTTAGGCATCCCCTAAAGGAGATGGCCTTGCTGCCTAAGATATGGTTGGCTAGCATTTTAGGGATGGTTACAGAGGAGAAGAGGATGTCAACAAAGGAGAGATTGGCAAGGAAAAAGTACATGGGATTGTGAAGGCGAATATCAGACTGAATGGCCAAGATGATGAGCAGGTTTCCAATAAGTGTGATGGGGTAAATGAACAGGAAGAGGATGAAGAAGAAGTCTTCCTGTTGCTGTTGACCACTGACTCCCAGGAGAATGAAACCAAGGGTAAAGGACTCGTTGTCTCCTCTCATCTTCTCATGGATCCTTTCAGCAGAAAGAGGAGAGAAATCCAGAATTATAAGTAAAGTTACTGTGTGTAATGGTCTTCCTAAATCACCTCTTTGACCCCTGTGATTTTTGTGTTTATGCTTAGGTGTGCTAAATCCAATAAATTGTGGGGGAATTCCCTGTTTGTCAGTGTACCTAATTTCCATGTTGTTAAGCTTTGCAGAAAAATTATAAACATGTGAAAAACAGTTTATTTATCCATTTAGTCATATATGATATAGTCTCTGCTCTGTAGCACCTTACAACTTAATGGAGATTGCAGAATCACATATTAGTTTTATTACACATGGAAATGAAAGGACAATGTTCTGGAGTCTTTGAAAAAATCTCTCCAGTAGAAGGAGTGGTTAGTACAAAAATACTGTGGACAATCAGAAATTCTTCCACTGACTAGACTAAGAATGAACCCAGAGCTAGGAGGTAACTGGTGTCTGACTGAACTGGCACGGAAGATTATAAATTTTATGACTACTGGGCTTAGGTCATAGCAAAGGAAGAATTGAGTGTTTACTCTCCAATTTTGAAAGTAGACATTTACTATTTCCTTCAGTAGGTTTCATCTTTATTCCAAACTCTTAAATTTGTGGTATCATAATATTTTTCTCTTTGATCTTCTCTTCCCATTTTTTATTATTTCCTCTAATGACTCATCCTCTAATGACTCATTTCATCCTCTAATGACTATTTCCTCTAATGACCCATCCAATCCAATTTGGCTTCTTCCCTTGCTTAGTGGACTCTAGGTTCCTATGTATAGACCAGATGTTTTCTTCTAATTTCCATGACCAGTCATCCCACCAACATGTCTGACTGAACCTCATCCTCTACACATCTTTCTTGAGTAGACAATGGAATGCTTGAGAAATAGAACCCTATCTTTTTTATTTTTAATCTCCCTTATGGAGATTACTTGGAATATTATTTTATGCACCAATACATTTGTATTCAATAGTTTGACTATAACCAGGTTTGTTTCATGGCTTCTCACACGGAGGATGCTACCAGGTATTTTCACTTAGGTTATCCCTCACCTCTACATCTGATCTTGTTCATTCTTCATTTTAAATAATTCATATATAAGTTTTCTACTTATTGTTTCAGTGTTTTAGCTTTGACCACCCTCAATTCCTACCTGAAATATTGTAGTGCTCCCTAGTTTCTTGACTGAAGGTTCCCTCCTTTCATTCATCTGAATTCTGAGGCATACTAAGTGTGTCAGAGACTGCTAGAATATTACCCAAATCCACTTTGTTCTCTTCTTCCTGGAGACTGGGCTAGACTACATACTCCAGCCTCCCTTACACTGAAGTGTGGCATGTGACTGAGTTCTAACCAATCTATATATTCTAGTTCTGCTCTTCCTCCAAATTCTCTGTCTCCTTGGGCCAGCTGGATGCAAATGGCCTGGAGGCTAAAGGGGATGGTGGAATCACATGGTGCAATGAGCCTGTGTCTCCAGTACTCTTCATTCATTCACTCATCACCATGCACATCCACTAGTGCCACTATATAATAGATAGAACTTTATTCTGCCTAAACTGTTACATATTTTACATGTATTTGTTACTGTAGCCCAGACATACTAAGTAATTCACAAAGGTTTTTTTTTTAAAAAACATTTATTTATTTGAGACAGAGAGAGAGTGAGTGAGTGAGCATGAGCAGGGGCAGGGAGAAGCAGAAGGGGGAGAAGCAGATTCCCCACTGAGCAGGGAGCCAGACACTGGGATCAATCCCAGGACCCTGACATCATGACCTAAACCAAAGACAGATGCTTAACTGATGGAGCTTCCCAGGCACCCCAGTAATTCATTAAGTTTTCTAAAGAGATCTTGACCTCAATAATTTAATCTATCTGTAATTAAGTTAATTACTAATTCTCAATGTCTCCTATAGTACACACTGAAATTATATGGTAGGTAAGGGGAAGCATAAAATTATCTTCCCCTAAAAATGTTGTTCTTTTTCATCTCTTCACGTAAATGAATTTGATTTTTTCTCTTAAATGCCCTTTACCCTGTGTACACAGAATCATGTTATTTCAGAGTTGTGGTGGTTCAATAAGTGGGGTGGCTCAGAAACTATGGTTATCTGAAATGGTAGAGAAGTAGAGCATTACAGAGACCGTGTTGACAATATGACAGACTTAGCTGATATTGATATGTCAAATCCCTATTAAAACACATAGACAATCTATACTAGTTATTAAAGGAAAAGAAATATATATATATATATATATATATAATCTCCAAATCTAACAGAAAGAAATGGTATTACAGAGATAAAGAAAGAAAAAGAACTCAGCAGGAGTTGTGGGTCAGAATTGATGTTGTAACCCTGGGAGATGTGGCCACTTATCCATATACAGCAGGGAATTTATACTGAGCCTTCAGCATAAACTTGAAATGTGGTCCTATTTGTGAAGAGGACACTAGAAGAAATTATTGCCATATAAGAATTGGAAGAGAAAGAACAAAATCAAAAGAGTTCACAGAAAATGATTGTCTTAAGAAATCCATGAGAAAAAAAAAATCCATGAGAGACTCCCTATACAAACTACAAAATTTCAGAAAATTTATTTGATGTAAGCCAGTGTTGAAAAGTCAACACTGTTGGTACACGTTAAAAATGCATTGCAAAATATTATTTTAGAAAGATTCCTCTTCCCAATATGAACAGAAAATTTAAGGAATCTAGAAATAATTCTAATAAATGAGGTCCATGTTGTGATTCAAAAATTGCAAAACTTTGCTAAAGGAAAAGAAGAACATGTAGACATAAGCAATGTTTATGGAGACTCAGTATTTTAAATATGTCAATTCTGTTCCATTAATTTATGATTTGTTGCAATTCCTGTCAAAACACCACAGATTTCTTTTAACAAGTGGCCTTGGTAAAATGACCCAATCATTCATATAGGAGAACAAAGAGAAAAGAAGACCTGAAACAATTAGAGGAAAAGGATAAGGAGAGAGGACTGCCTATAGGTATGAAAATTACTTCCTCTGGTACTTCAAAGATTTGTTTATTTTTGAGAGAGAGTGAGCAGTAGGTCAGAGGGAGCGAGTCTTCAAGCAGAATCTCCACTGAGTGTAGTCTGACTCGGGTCAATTTCATAACCCATGAGATCAAGACCTGAGCTGAAACCAAGAGTCAAGCACTTAACTGATTAAGCCACCCAGACATCCCACCCCTGGTACTTCATATAGTGGATTAGCTCTGGCATAGGGACTGACAAATCTGTGTAACGGACCAGAAAGCCTAGACACAGACTAAGTATTTCTTAGTAATTGGTAGATAACATGGTTGGTTTAGAATCAGGCAGGGAGTGGTTGGGTTGATTGTTGGTAAGGAGTTCTGGGACAATTGGATGCTATACATAACAAATAACATGGAAAATAAGTCCTAGAGGATTGATTATGGAAAGCAAAATGTCACCAACTTTAGAAGGAATGTATTTATGATATCAGGGTAGGAACTGATTTCTTAGTCCAGCACAAAATGTTCAACATATGATAGAACATGTAAAATTTGATAACCTTAAACTTGAAACATTTGTATGAAACAGACATTACAGAGAACAAAGAAAGATAAGTCATGGACTGGAAGAGGTATATGATACACACATGTCTATAAGGGATCCATGTTAAGAATAAAGAAAATTCCTACACACTAAGAGGAAAAAAGAGCAAAAACCCAGTAGGAAGTAATGGGAGAGAAGGCTTGAATCAGCAAGTAATAGAAGGAGAAACTGGAATGCACAATAACCAAAATAAAAGATGTTCAACCAAATTAAAATAAAATTCAATTACCATCCTTTGTTGTGGAGCAACCCTAAAGTCTGACAATTCCAACCACTAGGAAAGAAAAATTCATCTTATGTGGACAACTGTTATCCTGTATCTAGGAAAGCTGATAACTCTCACACCTCTAGTTAACTAGCACTTCCAATTCTTGATTATATCCTAGAGGATTATGTGTTCAAGAACATATTTGTATACTGTCATACAGAAAATCTAGTAACGGATAAGTTATTTACAACATTTGCTTTTTTTTTCTTTAAAGATTTTATTTATTTGAGAGAGAGGGAGAGCATGAGTTGGGGGAGGGACAGAAAGAGAAGTCGACTCCATGTTGAGCAGGGCTTGGGACTCAATCCCAGGACTCTGACATCATGACCTGAGCTGAAGGCAGACACTTAACTAACTGGGCCACCCAAGTGCCCCTACCACATTTGCTTATTAATATTGTTCAACAGCTGAACTAAATGTATTACCATAGAGCAATTTTTTTAATTGAAATGACATTTCTTTTTTAAAAATTTAATTTATTTTAGAGAATAGAGAGAGCAAGTGCACAGGGTGGAGGAACAGAGAGAGAGGGACAAGCAGACTCCACATTGTGTGTGGAGTCTGACTTTGGGCTTGATCCCACAACCCTGAGGTCATGACCTGAGCTGAAATCAAGAGTTGGATGCCTAGCCAGCTGAGTCATCCAAGTGTCTTGCATGGAACAATTTTTAAAACCACAATGTGATGGAAAAAAAAAGTTATCATAAGATATTTGGTGAATCACACCATACATGTAAATTTTAACACATAAAATAATACATGTATATGCAGGTAAAGTACATACATCTTGAGTGGGAATACAAATACAACATTGTTGAACAGCAATTATCTCTGGGGTGAGAGAGGTAATTTCCTCATATTTGCCCTGGACATCATTTCCATATACCTATTCCCATCCTTTTCATTTTCCTCAAAGATTCAGAAGAAAAGTGTCTAGGCATCCCATATACTCTCATTATTATTCTCTTCTGTTTCCTCAGCTATGTTGCTCCACCATTCTTTCAGCTGCAGTATTTGCTCTCTGCCAGGTTTCCTCAACACCAGCCATTACCCATTACCCATTAACCATTAAACATTAAACATATTACAGTCTGTGTAGTCATTCCGTGAATATGCCTCAATCTTTCTAGCTACCATGACATTTCTTACCTATGTTTTTCCTTTCTCAGGCAGGCTTCTTTATAGAGACATCAGCTTACTGAGTCCAAATTATATTTATAATATAAAAATGTGATGGTACACATGTCTTCAATTAATTCACTATTTAGCATCATCTAACAGATAAAGTCCCATTTCCTTATCATGGAGAAAATTTCAAAGACAAAGTATACATTTCAGGAGTACTTCAGGGCAAATGAGTTATATAACTTTATTAGGAGCATGAGATTAAAGCAGGAGAATCAATCCGGAAAAGATGTGTGGGTTCATATGTGGAGGAATTTGAACTAATGCAAACACTTTGTTCTATATTCATTGGGAGGTAGGATTAGTATAGCGGATGTAGGCCACACTAACTCTTTGTGAAAGAGGCATATACATATTTTGTTTAATGTAAATATATGTATATGGACATATAAATAAAGTGACTGATCAATAGGGCAATATTTTGGAGTGACAATCTGGTACACAAAGACAATCACAAGGAGGTAAAATTAGAAAGTGAAAGAATGTAAGAAAAACAGCACCAGAAAAGGATGAGACTGGTCTAATCACTGCAGGAACAAAAGAAACAGGGAACCAAGGAGAGGGGTATTGAGCAGTCAGGGACTGAGGATATAGAAGCACAGAACAAGATGTTGGGGGTGATCATGAGGAGAGATGATTCTTGCAAAAGCCCAGGATGAAGAGGTGACAGACAGTATCTTCTCCCCAGAAGAGAAGCAGGACATGCAGCAACAAGAATCCCAGAGGCAACGACAGCCTTGAGTTTCCTGGAAAGACACCAGGCTTCTAGGCAATGCTGACCACTAATGACTCTTCCTGGAAGGGTTTGTGCTCTGAGAATTCCAGCCTATAATGGTGCTTAGGACAGACTTTCAGGATACACAAGACAGAATGCCTCCCCTCTCTGGCATCAGGGGTAGCAGACAAAGCCAACAGAAGTCCTCTAAGTGCTTTGAGTATCCCTGATAGTTCAGGCCATCGGTGCTTTGACTGTGAAGTAACACAGTTTTCTGAAGGGGCCTCTTTGCCAACACCCTTGAGTGTGGGAGTACAGGGTGGCTCTGTAGCTCTTCTAGGGGATGATGGATTCCTGCAAGTCCACATACATGCAAACACACACCCAGACACACACACTTTCAGGAGTCAGAAAAGGCTCAGACCTGGCAAAACCAACAGAAACTCTTCTTCCTGATCCTATTTTCATAGACAAAAGCCCATAGGTAACCCTTGTTGGAGGGGAGGAATGCTTGCCTACCCTCCCCAACTTTCTCCCTTTTGTCTACCAAACTTGGGAGTCTAATTCCAGAGCCAACGTGTGAGTCCTACCTATCTGTGTGACTCTGGACAATTCAATTCACCATTTTTTCATCTGATAAAATGACAAAATAATTCTCCTTACCTCTGAGGGTTTTGTGAGTGTCAAAGGAGCTAACACACACAGGTAGTGCAGTTGTTGGCTCTGTATCCTTTAATGTCACTGTCATAGACTCTTCAAGATTTACAGGAGTTGGGTTTTACACTGTGGAGACAGCTGAGATGCTGTCAGGAAGGATCTTGAGCTAGTGGCCTTCATGCCTCTTCTAGTCAGCATCTAGTGTTTGTTAGCCTTCATTTGGGGCCAGGTATGCTGGATTGTGAATCTTCTGTTCCTGGGGTGGAGAAGGGCTGGGATGTCTTGTAAAGGGATGCCCCTAGTTTCCCATGTGTGGGCAAAAATGAAGCGGGAGCTGTTCTGGATGGAGCCTGAAGATGAGGACTCCAATTTCTTCTTCAAGGAAGAAGGATATGTTATATCATCAAGAAAGTTATGAATATTCACCAGGTTATAATGTTTTAAAAACTGACTCCCCAAGGTGTTCATTCCTGTCTAAATACAAATAATCATTGAGACTGTTGGCACACTCTTATACTTGTCTCCTGAGGGGACACAGTTGCTCTCAAGGGTAATCTTTCTCATAGTTCTCTTCTGGAGAAAAGATAGGTAAGGTGGTATCAGGCAGAATGTGTCTCTATGACCCAAGCCATGGGCTGACTTTTTCTAGCCCCTTTGTTGAAATGTGGGCCCCCCTACTGTTCAACACAAACTTGAAACCACCCCTTGGGATACAAGGACTGTGCTACAGCTGGTCATTCTTCCAGACTACTCTGAAAACTTTGTGGTGTTAAGTGTGTGGGGAAAAAGAAATCTATTTCATCTTTCCTCTAGGATTTGCCTTGAGGACAGTTAGTGTAGGTGTTATACTTTCTTTACCTAGCATGCTGATGCATTCGTAGAGATGGATGGGACATAGATGTTTATCTGGTCAGCTTCATGTGTGTGTTACCTTTATAAAAGGTCTGCTTAATGGTAATTGTTCTATAACTTAGCACCCTCTGTGGCAGAGAGATCACTTCCTTTCTTAGAGGTTGTGGTGAAGACTGAGCTCTGGCCAGATATCTCTCTCTTACTGGGTGTAACTGATCCTGGACAGTTATTAAAAATACTTTCTCACCTTTAAAATAAGAGCACCAATACTGTTAATACTACCCTACAATATTACTAATATGCTCATAAAGTTTCTGTGAGGATCAAATGAATTATTATCTTAAGTGTCTTTAGGAGGGCCTAGCAGATAGAGGTCCAATCAGTGTTAACTGTTACTTTATGAAGTCCTGATCTACTCCTGTAGTTGTTGGATGCCTCTCTAAAATCTTCCACCAGACTGTGCACATCTACTACAGATGTTAGTACAACACTGCTTCACCACACTTTGCTCTAGACATGTTTCAAGTCATGCAATTCAGTGATCTGTTGTTACTGTCTTATGTTAGGATCATGCTCCAGTGTCCAAGACTTGGGATTCCCAGACTCAGATACTATGACATGTCATGATAATATTTCTTCCTTGTAATCACCATTTTAATGTTGACTTGCTTTCCAGATTTTCTTGCTACTTCTACTTTTTTTTTTTTAAACTGGGAATCCACGAGAGGCAAGGGATTATGCAATGGTATTGGAGAGAACTATGAAGAAAATGATATTTAATACAAAATATTTGCAAATATTAACTGTGGACAGTGACTCTCATTAACTTACAAAAGAATCCTTGACTGTCTCCTCCCAACAAAGAGAAAAACCCCTGGATGGTGAGAGAAGGTAAATTGAGGTGTCTGTTGGCAAATCAAGGCCTGAGAAAAATCCCTTCTCATTTAAACACTTTTTTTTAAAAGGAATGATTTATGAAATGTATTTGCAGAGTAGGACAGAGAGCAACATCTTACATACAATAAAACACACACACACACCTGCAAACAGTGTAAGAAGGAAACAAGATTTTTATGAATTAACTTTTTTTCATGTTAACACATGAAAACATATAGTATAAGTCAGAAACAAATTTAGATGAAAATGAAACTGATGTAGAAACAACAAACAGTAATGATTAAGGACAAAAAAATAGGAGGAGTCAAGATGGCAGAGAAGTAGCAGCCTGAGACTACATCAGGTAGCAGGAGATCAGCTCGATAGCTATCTAAACATTGCAAACACCTACAAATCCAACAGGAGAGCGAAGAGAAGAAGAACAGCAACTCTAGAAACAGAAAATCAGCCACTTTCTGAAAGGTAGGACTGGCGGAGAAGTGAATCTAAAATGACGGGAAGATAGACCGCGGGGGGAGGGGCCGGCTCCCGGCAAGCGGCAGAGGAACGGAGCACAAAATCAGGACTTTTAAAAGTCTATTCCACTGAGGGACATTGCTCCAGAGGCTAAACCAGGGTGAAGCCCACGCGGGGTCAGCGTGGCCCCAGGTCCCGCAGGGTCACAGAAGGATCGGGGTGTCGGAGTGTCGCAGAGCTCGCAGGTATGAGAATGGAGAAGCCGGCTGCAGAGACAGAGCCGAGGACTGAACTCTCAGCTCGGGATTACCTTGAAGTGGTCGCGGGCTGGGTGAGCTCAGAGCGCGGCTAGAGACTGGGGATAAGGGAGTAATTGGGTGCTGTCCTCTGGGGGCGCACTGAGGAGTGGGGCCCCAGGCTCTCGGCTCCTCCAGGCCGGAGACTAGGAGGCCACCATTTTCATTCTCGTCCTCTGGAACTCTACGGAAAGCGTTCAGGGAACAGAAGCTCCCAAAAGCGAACCCGAGCCGATTACTTAGTCCGGCCGCCGGTAAGGGCGGTGCAATCCCGCCTCGGGCAAAGACACTTGAGAGTCACTACAACAGGCCCCTCCCCCAGAAGATCAACAAAATATCCAGCCAGTACGAAGTTCATCTATCAAGGAAAGTAGGTTCAATTCCTAAGAGAGCAGCACAATTCCAGAGGAGGAGAAAGCAAAGCACGGAACTCATGGCTTTCTCCCCATGATTCTTTAGTCTTGCGGCTACTTCAATTTTTTTTTCTTTTTTCAATTTTTTTTCTTTTTTCTTTTTTCTTCTTCTGCTAAATTTTTTAAAACTTTTACCCTTTTCTTTTTTAACGTTTTTTGACTAGCTTATCTAAATATATATATATACATATATTTTCTTTTTTATATTTTTTCTTTATTTGTTTTATTTTTTAATTTTTTTTTATTTTTTTTTCTGAACCTCTTTTTATCCCCTTCCTCCCCCCCACAATTTGGGGTCTCTTCTCATTTGGTTACAGCGCATTTTTCTGGGGTCTTTGCCACCCTTTTAGTATTTTATTTGCTCCTTCATATCCTCTTATCTGGACAAAATGACAAGGCGGAAAAAATCATCACAAACAAAAGAACAAGAGACAGTACTGAAGGCTAGGGACCTAATCAACACAGACATTGGTAATATGTCAGATCAAGAGTTCAGAATGACGATTCTGAACATTCTAGCCAGGCTCGAAAAAGGCATGGAAGATATTAGAGAAACCCTCTCTGGAGATATAAAAGCCCTTTCTGGAGAAATTAAAGAACTAAAATCTAACCAAGTTGAAATCAAAAAAGCTATTAATGAGGTGCAATCAAAAATGGAGGCTCTCACTGCTAGGATAAATGAGGCAGAAGAAAGAATTAGTGATATAGAAGACCAAATGACAGAGAATAAAGAAGCCGAACAAAAGAGGGACAAACAGCTACTGGACCATGAGGGGAGAATTCGAGAGATAAGTGACACCATAAGACGAAACAACATTAGAATAATTGGGATTCCAGAAGAAGAAGAAACAGAGAGGGGAGCAGAAGGTCTATTGGAGAGAATTATTGGAGAGAATTTCCCTAATATGGCAAAGGGAACAAGCATCAAAATCCAGGAGATGCAGAGAACCCCCCTCAAAGTCAACAAGAATAGGTCCACACCCCGTCACCTAATAGTAAAATTTACAAGTCTTAGTGACAAAGAGAAAATCCTGAAAGCAGCCCGAGAAAAGAAGTCTGTAACATACAATGGTAAAAATATTAGATTGGCGGCAGACTTATCCACAGAGACCTGGCAGGCCAGGAAGAGCTGGCATGATATATTCAGAGCACTAAATGAGAAAAACATGCAGCCAAGAATACGCTATCCAGCTAGGCTATCATTGAAAATAGAAGGAGAGATCAAAAGCTTCCAGGACAAACAAAAACTGAAAGAATTTGCAAACACCAAATCAGCTCTACAGGAAATATTGAAAGGGGTCCTCTAAGCAAAGAGAGAGCCTAAAAGTAGTAGATCAGAAAGGTACAGAGACAATATACAGTAACAGTCACCTTACAGGCTACTAATGGCACTAAATTCATATCTCTCAATAGTTATCCTGAATGTAAATGGGCTAAATGCCCCAATCAAAAGACACAGGGTATCAGAATGGATAAAAAAACAAAACCCATCAATATGTTGCCTACAAGAAACTCATTTTATACGCGAAGACACCTCCAGATTTAAAATGAGGGGGTGGAAAACAATGTACCATGCTAATGGGCATCAGAAGAAAGCTGGGGTGGCAATCCTTATATCAGATCAATTAGATTTTAAGCCAAAGACTATCATAAGAGATGAGGAAGGACACTATATCCTACTCAAAGGGTCTGTCCAACAAGAAGATCTAACAATTTTAAATATCTATGCCCCTAACGTGGGAGCAGCCAACTATATCAACCAATTAATAACAAAATCAAAGAAACACATCAATAATAATACAATAATAGTAGGGGACTTTAACACTCCCCTCAATGAAATGGACAGATCATCCAAGCAAAAGATCAACAAGGAAATAAAGGCTTAAATGACACACTGAACCAGATGGACATCACAGATATATTCAGAACATTTCATCTCAAAGCAACAGAATACACATTCTTCTCTAGTGCACATGGAACCTTCTCCAGAATAGATCACATCCTGGGTCACAAATCAGGTCTCAACTGGTACCAAAAGATTAGGATCATGCCCTGCATATTTTCAGACCACAATGCTCTGAAGCTGGAACTCAATCACAAGAGGAAAGCTGGAACGAACCCAAATACATGGAGACTAAATAGCATCCTTCTAAAGAATGAATGGGTCAACCAGGGAATTAAAGAAGCATTGAAAAAATTCATGGAAACAAATGATAATGAAAACACAACAGTTCAAAATCTGTGGGACACAGCAAAGGCTGTCCTGAGAGGAAAATATATAGCGGTACAAGCCTTTCTCAAGAAACAAGAAAGGTCTCAAGTACACAACCTAACCCTACACGTAAAGGAGCTGGAGAAAGAACAAGAAAGAAACCCTAAACCCAGCAGGAGAAGAGAAATCATAAAGATCAGAGCAGAAATCAATGAAATAGAAACCAAAAAAAAAAAAAAAATAGAAAAAAATCAATGAAACGAGGAGCTGGTTCTTTGAAAGAATCAATAAGATTGATAAACCCCTGGCCAGACTCATCAAAAAGAAAAGAGAAAGAACCCAAATCAATCAAATCATGAATGAAAGAGGAGAGATCACAACTAACACCAAAGAAATACAGACAATTATAAGAACATACTATGAGCAACTCTACGCCAACAAATTGGCCAATCTGGAAGAAATGGATGCATTCCTAGAGACATATAAACTACCACAACTGAACCAGGAAGAAATAGAAAACCTGAACAGGCCCATAACCAGTAAGGAGATTGAAACAGTCATCCAAAATCTCCAAACAAACAAAAGCCCAGGGCCAGACGGCTTCCCAGGGGAATTCTACCAAACATTTAAAGAAGAACTCATTCCTATTCTCTTGAAACTGTTCCAAAAAATAGAAATGGAAGGAAAACTTCCAAACTCATTTTATGAGGCCAGCATCACCTTGATCCCAAAACCAGACAAGGATCCCACCAAAAAAGAGAACTACAGACCAATATCCTTGATGAACACAGACGCAAAAATTCTCGCCAAAATACTAGCCAATAGGATTCAACAGTACATTAAAAGGATTATTCACCACGATCAAGTGGGATTTATTCCAGGGCTGCAGGGTTGGTTCAACATCCGCAAATCAATCAATGTGATAGAACACATTAATAAAAGAAAGAACAAGAACCATATGATACTCTCCATAGATGCTGAAAAAGAATTTGACAAAGTACAGCATCCCTTCCTGATCAAAACTCTTCAAAGTGTGGGGATAGAGGGCACATACCTCAATATTATCAAAGCCATCTATGAAAAACCCACCGCAAATATCATTCTCAATGGAGAAAAACTGAAAGCTTTTCCGTTAAGGTCAGGAACACGGCAGGGATGTCCATTATCACCACTGCTATTCAACATAGTACTAGAAGTCCTAGCCTCAGCAATCAGACAACAAAAAGAAATTAAAGGCATCCAAATTGGTAAAGAAGAAGTCAAACTATCACTCTTCGCAGATGATATGATACTATATGTGGAAAACCCAAAAGACTCCACTCCAAACCTGCTAGAACTTGTACAGGAATTCAGTAAAGTGTCAGGATCTAAAATCAATGCACAGAAATCAGTTGCATTTCTGTACACCAACAACAAGACAGAAGAAAGAGAAATTAAGGAGTCAATCCCATTGACGATTGTACCCAAAACTATAAGATACCTAGGAATAAACCTAACCAAAGAGGCTAAGAATCTATACACAGGAAATTATAAAGTACTCATGAAAGAAATTGAGGAAGACACAAAGAAATGGAAAAATGTTCCATGCTCCTGGATTGGAAGAATAAATATTGTGAAAATGTCCATGCTACCTAAAGCAATCTACACATTTAATGCAATCCCTATCAAAATACCATCCATTTTTTTCAAAGAAATGGAACAAATAATCCTAAAATTTATATGGAACCAGAAAAGACCTCGAATAGCCAAAGGAATATTGAAAAAGAAAGCCAAAGTTGGTGGCATCACAATTCCGGACTTCAAGCTCTATTACTGTCTATAGCTGTCATCATCAAGACAGCATGGTACTGGCACAAAAACATACACATAGATCAGTGGAACAGAATAGAGAGCCCAGAAATTGACCCTCAACTCTATGGTCAACTCATCTTTGACAAAGCAGGAAAGAATGTCCAATGGAAAAAAGACAGCCTCTTCAATAAATGGTGCTGGGAAAATTGGACAGCCACATGCAGAAAAATGAAATTGGACCACTTCCTTACACCACACACGAAAATAGACTCCAAATGGATGAAGGACCTCAATGTGAGAAAGGAATCCATCAAAATCCTTGAGGAGAATGCAGGCAGCAACCTCTTCGACCTCAGCCGCAGCAACATCTTCCTAGGAACAATGGCAAAGGCAAGGGAAGCAAGGGCAAAAATGAACTATTGGGATTTCATCAAGATCAAAAGCTTTTGCACAGCAAAGGAAACAGTTAACAAAACCAAAAGACAACTGACAGAATGGGGGAAGATATTTGCAAACGACATATCAGATAAAGGGCTAGTATCCAAAATCTATAAGGAACTTAGCAAACTCAACACCCAAAGAACAAACAATCCAATCAAGAAATGGGCAGAGGACATGAACAGACATTTCTGCAAAGAAGACATCCAGATGGCCAACAGACACATGAAAAAGTTCTCCACGTCACTCGGCATCAGGGAAATACAAATCAAAACCACAATGAGATATCACCTCACACCAGTCAGAATGGCTAAAGTTAACAAGTCAGGAAATGACAGATGCTGGCGAGGATGCAGAGAAAGGGGAACCCTCCTACACTGTTGGTGGGAATGCAAGCTGGTGCAACCACTCTGGAAAACAGCATGGAGGTTCCTCAAAATGTTGAAAATAGAACTACCCTATGACCCAGCAATTGCACTACTGGGTATTTACCCTAAAGATACAAACATAGTGATCCGAAGGGGCACGTGTACCCGAATGTTTATAGCAGCAATGTCTATAATAGCCAAACTATGGAAAGAACCTAGATGTCCATCAACAGATGAATGGATAAAGAAGATGTGGTATATATACACAATGGAATACTATGCAGCCATCAAAAGAAATGAAATCTTGCCATTTGCGACGACGTGGATGGAACTAGAGTGTATCATGCTTAGTGAAATAAGTCAATCGGAGAAAGACAACTATCATATGATCTCCCTGATATGAGGAAGCAACATGGAGAAGCAACATGGGGGGTTAGGGGGATAGGAGAAGAATAAATGAAACAAGATGGGATTGGGAGGGAGACAAACCATAAATGACTCTTAATCTCACAAAACAAACTGGGGGTTGCTGGGGGGAGGTGGGATTGTGAGAGGGGGAGGGGGCTATGGATATTGGGGAGCGTATGTGCTATCGTCAGTGCTGTGAAGTGTGTAAACCTGGCGATTCACAGACCTGTACCCCTGGGGATAAAAATACATTATATGTTTATTAAAAAAAAAAAATTTGGAAGGGGAGGCGAACCATAAGAGACTATGGACTCTGAAAAACAACCTGAGGGTTTTGAAGGGTCAGGGGTGGGAGGTTGGGGAACAGGTGGTGGGTAATAGGGAGGGCACGTTTTGTATGGAGTACTGGGTGTTGTGCAAAAACAATGAATACTGTTACGCTGAAAAAATAAATAAAATGGAAAAAGCAAAACAAAACAAAAAAAATACAAAAAAAGAACAAAAAATAAGATTTTAATTGACTTTATGTGAAATTGACATCGGACAAACATTAGTAATGTGGAGAACAGACTTCAGAAGTCTTTCCAGATGAAGATTAAAAAAATAATAATGTAAATTATTTAAAATAATAATGTAAATTAGCTGGAATTAAAATAAACACTTAACATGAAAAAAATGAGTTTAAAACAATTAAAAAAAGAGAAATGGTGGGGAATTCTGATTTAAGAACAATAGTTGTTCCAGAGGTAGGAAAACCTAACAAATAGAACCCAAGCAACAGTTAAAAGTTGCACCAAAATGTAATACTATAGAGAACTCAAAGTGAAATTCCAACCATACTCTGGAGAATATTAATGTAAATATCCCTAGATGTATCCTAGTGATATACATTTTTTTTGACAGGAGAAAAAAAAATTTTTTTAAAGATTTTATTTATTTATTTGACAGACAGAGATCACAAGTAGGCAGAGAGGCAGGCGGAGAGAGAGGAGGAAGCAGGTTGCCTGCGGAGCAGAGAGCCCGATGTGGGGCTCGATCCCAGGACCCTGAGATCATGACCTGAGCCGAAGGCAGCAGCTTAACCCACTGAGTCACCCAGGCGCCCTGAAAAAAAAAATTTTTTGAATGAAAATTTCAGTGCCAGGGAGTAACAGATTTCTTAAAAAGAAATAGAAATTCAAACTTGCTTCAGACTTCTCCCTACAACATACTGATGGCATAAAATACTGAAGTAGTATCAGAGTTTTAGGATAAATATTTCATAACTCAAAATTCTATACCCAGTCAGGTTATTCCTGTTGTAAATATGTTTATGAAACTAAATGAATATATTGAAAATACTTTTTAAAAAATAACATTTTGTCAGCACAAATTTAATTATTGTGAGTAACCAGCATTTTAAAATCTGCTTAATTTAGCAAGACCATGAATTTGAATACTGGGAATGAATGCAGGAAGCTAAACACATTCTGATTCTTGTGTTAAGTCATTGTTTTGTTCTTGACTTTATAAACAGAAAAATGAAGGTATAAGTATCTACTACTTAAAGAGATATCTCCTAGCAGAATAAAAAAAAAAAAGTAGAAGTCACGGTATCCACTCAAATCAGCTGTGGTCTATATGATATTATAGAAAAATATTCAGATTTTCATATTTTCAGTTTAAAAGAAGAAATGTCCCAGAGTTGGATACCTATTCTAACTTTATTTTTTAATTACTTTATTTTTTTATTATATTCAGTTATCCAACATATAGTACATAATTAATTTTGGTGTAGTGTTCAACAATTCATTAGTTGTATATAACACCCAGTGGTCATCCCAACATGTGCCCTTCTCAATATCCATTACCCAGTTACCTCATTCCCCAACACTCTCCCTTCTGTAACTCTCAGTTTGTTTCCTGGAGTAGAGTCTCATAGTTTTTCTCCCTCTCTGATTTCATCCCATTCAGTTTTCCCTCATTTCCCCTGTGGTCCTCTGCACTAATCCTTATGTTCCACATATCAGTGAAACCATATGGTAATTGTCTCTCTCTGCTTGATTTATTTCACTTAGTATCATGCCCTCCAGTTCCATCCATGTTGATGCAAATGATGGGTATTCATCCTTTCTGATGGCTGAGTAATATTTGTATATATGGACCACATCTTCTTTATCCATTCTTCTGTTGGAGGGCATCTTGTCTCCTTCCACAGTTTGACTACTGTGGACATTTCTGCTATGAACATTGAGATGCTGGTGTCCCTTCTTTTCACTACATCTGTGTCTTTGGGATAAATACATAAATACTTAGTAGTGCTTAGTAGTGCTGGGTCCTAGAGTAGCCCTATTTTTAATGTCTTGAGGAACGTCCATACTGTTTTCCAGAGTGGTTACACCAGCTTGCATTTCTACCAACAGTGTAAGAGGGCTCCCCTTTTTCCACATCCTCTCCAACATTTGTTGTTTCCTGTCTTGTTAATTTTTGCCATTCTAACTGGTGTAAGGTGGTATTTCATTGTGGTTTTGATTTGTATTTCCCTGATGGCTAGTGAATTGAGAACTTTTCCATGTGTCTGTTATAGCCATTTGTAAGTCTTTTGGGGAAGTGCCTGTTCATGTCTTTTCCCCTTTTCTTGACTGGGTTATTTGCTTTTTTTGGGTGTTGAATTTGAGAAGTTCTTTATAGATTCTGGATAACAGTCCTTTATCTGTAATGTTATTTGCAAATATCCTCTCCCATTCCATGGGTTGCCTCTTAATTTTGTTGACCCTTGCTTTTTATCTTGATGAAGTCCCAAGAGTTTATTTTTGCTTTTCTCTCCCTTGCCTTTAGAGACTTGTCTTGAAAGAAGTTACTGTGGCCAATGTCAAAGAGGTTACTGCCTATCCTAATCTCCTCTAGGATTTTGATGAATTCCTGTCTCACATTGAGTCCTGTCAACCATTTTGAGTTTGTGTACAGTGTAAGAGAATGATCCAGTTTCATTCTTCTGCATGTGGCTTCCAATTTTCCCTGCACCATTTGTTGAAGATACTGTCTTTTATCCCATTGGATGTTCTTTCCTGTTTTGTCTAAGATTAGTTGACCAGAGAGTTGAGGGTCCATTTCTGGAGTCTCTCTTCTGTTCTATTGATCTATGTGTCTGTTTTTGTGCCAAGACCATGCTGTCTTGATGATGAATATAGCTTGAAGTCAGGGATTTTGATGCCACCAGCTTTGGTTTTCTTTTCCAACTTTCCCCTGGTGATTCAGGGTCTTTCCAGGTTCCATACAAATTTTAGGATTGTTTATTCCAGCTCTGTGAAAAATTTCAGTGTATTTTGGTAGAGATTGCATTGAAAGTATAGATTGCTCTGGGCAGCATAGACTTCTTAACAAAGTTTATTCTTCCAATCCATGAGCATGGGTTGTTTTTCCACCTGTGCCTTATATTTCTTTTGTAAGTATTCTGTAGTTTCAAGAGTATAGATCCTTTAACACTTTTGTTAAGTTTTTTCCTAGGTATATCATTTTGGGGGGGGGGAATCCTATTGTAAATGGGATTGACTTCTTTATTTCTCTTTCATCAGTTACATTGTTAGTGTATAGAGATGCAACTGATTTAACTTCATTTATTTTGTATCTTGCCATGTTGCTAAATTGCTATATGAGTGCTAGTAACTTGGGGGTGGAGTCTTTTGGGTTTTCCACATAGCGTATCATGTCATCTGCAAAGAGAGAAAGTTTAACTTCTTCTTTGCCAATTTGGATGTTGTTATTTATTTCTTTTGCTGTCTGATTGCTGAAGCAAGAACTTTTAGTACTATTTTGAACAATAATGGTGAGGGTGGGTATCTCTGACGTGTTCCTGACTCTAAGGAAAAAGCTCTCAGTTTTTCCCCATTGAGACTGATACTAACGTAGACTTTGCATAGATGGCTTTTATGATATTGAGGTATATTCCCTCTATCCCTACAATTTGGAGAGTATTTTTTATACTTAAAAAAAATTTTTTTCAGCATAACAGTATTCATTGTTTTTGCACCACACCCAGTGCTCCATGCAATACATGCCCTCCCTATTACCCACCACCTAGTTCCCCAACCTCCCACCCCCCCACCCCTTCAAAACCCTCAGGTTGTTTTTCAGAGTCCATTGTCTCTCATGGTTCATCTCCCCTTCCAATTTCCCTCAACTCCCTTCTCCTCTCATTCTCCCCATTCCTCCATGTTCTTTGTTATGCTCCGCAAATAAATGAAACCATATGATACTTGACTCTCTGCTTGACTTATTTCACTCAGCATAATCTCTTCCAGTCCCGTCTATGTTGCTACAAAATTGGGTATTCATCCTTTCTGATGGAGGCATAATACTCCATCGTGTATATGTACCACATCTTCCTTATCCATTCGTAACTTGGAGAGTTTTAATCAGGAAAGGATGTTGTATTTTGTCAAATGCTTTTTTTCTGTATAGATTATGAAGATCTTATGGTTCTTCTCTCTTCTTTTATTAATATTCTCTATCATGTTGATTGATTCGTGAATGTTGAACCACCTTTGTATCCCAGGAATAAATCCCAGCTGGTCATGTGAATACTTCTTTTAATGTACTGTTGGATCCTATTGGATAGGATCTTGTTGAGTATTTTGGCATTCATGTTCATCATAGATATTGGTCTGTAATTCTCCTTTTTGATGGGGTCTTCATCTGGTTTTGGAATCGGGGTAATGCTTGCCTCATAGAACAAGTTTGGAAGTTTTCCTTCCATTTCTACTTTTTGAAATAGCTTCAGAAGAATAGGTATTATTTCTTCTTTATATGTTTGGTAGAATTCCCCTGGGAATCCATCTGGCTGTGAACTCTTGGTTTTTTGGGGAGGTTTTTTTTTTTTTTTTTTTTTTTTTATTACTGCTTCAATTTCCTTGTGGTTATTGGCCTGTTCAGATCGTCTATTTCTTCCCATTTCAGTTTTGGTAGTTTATAAGTTTCCAGGAGTGCATCCCTTTCTTCTAGATTGCTTAATTTGTTGACATACAGTTGCTAGTAATAATTTCTAATAATTGTTTCTATTTCATTAATGTTAGTTGTGACCTCTCCTCTTTCATTCATGATTTTATTAATTTGGGTCCTTTATCTTTTCTTTTGGATAGTCTGGCCAGAGGTTTATTGATCTTATTAATTCTTTCAAAGGACCAGTTTCTAGTTTCATTGATCTGTTTTAATGTTCTTCTAGTTTCTGTTTTATTGATTTCTGCTCTAATCTTTATTATTTCTCTTCCCCTGCTTGGTTTAGCCTGTATTTGATGTTCTTCCTCCAGGTCTTTTAGGTGTAAGGTTGGTTAGTGTATTTGGAATTTTTCTAATTTTTTAAGAAAGCCTTGGATGGCTATGTATTTCCTTTTTAGGACCAGGTTTGCAGTATCCCACAGGTTTTGGACTGATGTGCTTTCATTCTCATTAGTTTCAGTGAGTTGTTTAAGTTCTTCTTTAATTTTCTGGTTGACCCAGTCATTCTTTTGCAGGATGCTCTTTAACTTCCAAGTGTTTGAGTTCCTTCCAAATTTCTTCTTGTAATTGAGTTCCAGTTTCACAGTATTGTGATCTGAAAATATGAAGGAGATAATCTCAATCTTTTGGTATTGGTTGAGACCTGATTTGTGACCCAGTATGTGGTCTATTATGGAGGAAGTTCCATATGAACTTGAGAAGAATGAGTGTTCTGTTGTTTTAGGATGGAATGTTCTGTGTATATCTACACAATCCATCTGGTCCAATGTGCCATTCAAAGCTCTTGTTTCTTCATTGATATTCTGCTTAGATGATCTGTCCATTGCTGTGAGTGGAGTGTTGAGGTCTCCTACTATTAATGTATTATTACAAATATGTTTCTTTATTTTGGTTATTAATGGGTTTATATAATTGGCTGTTCCCAAGAGGGGTCATAGATATTTACAATTTTTAGTTCTTCTTGTTTGATAGACCATTTAGGTATGATATAGTGTCCCTTTACATCTCTTTGAGTTAAAATCTAATTTGTCTGATAAAGGTTTGCTACCCTAGCTTTCTTCTGAGGTCCATTCTCATGGTAAAATGTTCTCCATCCCCTCACTTTCAATCTGGAGCTTTCTTTGGGTTCAAAATGAGTCTCTCATAGACAGCATATGGACAGATCCTGCTTTTTTTATCCAATCTGAAAACCTTTCATGGGAGCATTCAGCCCATTTACATTCAGAGTAACTATTGAAAGATAAGAATTTAATACCATTGTATTGCCTGTAAAGTCCCTGTTTCTGTAAACTGTCTCTGTTACTTTCTGATTTATATTACTTTTGGGGTCTCTCTTCAGTTACAGAATCCCCCTTCATATTTCTTTCAGGGCTGGCTTTGTGGTCACATATTCTTCCAGTTTCTGTCTGTCCTGAAATCTCTTTATCTCTCCCTCTGTTCCGAATGACAGTCTTGTTGGATAAAGTATTCTTGGCTGCATGTTATTCTCATTTAGTACCCTGAATGTATCTTACCAGACTTTTCTGGCTTGCCAGGTTTCTGTGGATAAGTCTGATGTTATTCTGATATTCCTCTCTTCATTTGTAAGAGGTCTTTCCCCCCTAGCTGCTCTCAGGATTGCTTTCTTGGCTGTAAGATTTACGAGCTTCACTATCATATGTTGGGGCATTGATCTATTTTTATTGATTTGGGGAGGGGTCCTCTCTGCCTCTTGGACATGAATGCTTGTTTCCTTCCCCAGATTAAGGAAGTTCCCAGGCATGATTTGCTCAAATATACCTTCTGTCTTCTTTTTCTCTCCACCCCCTTGGGGATCCCAATAATTCTAACATTGGAATGTTTCATGGCATCTTTGAGCTCTCTAAATCTATTTTCATAGGCTACTAACTTCCTATCCTTATTTTCTTCATCTTCCTTCATTTCTATCAGCTTATCTTCTAGATCACTTTTTCTCTCTGCTGCCTCATTTATCCTGGCTGTTAGAGTATCCAGTTTGGACTGCATCTAATTCATAGCATTTTTAAGTTTGGCCTGATCATATCTCATGTCTGCCCTTACAGATTATATATTGTCACTAATGATTTTCTCAAGCCTAGTTATTGACTTCATGATTGCTATCCCAAATACTATCTCTGACATCTTGTTTTCCATATCCATTAGTTCTGTGGCAAAGGACATTCTCTCTGATTCTTTTCTTTGAGGGTTCCTCCTCTTAGTCATTCTGTCAAGGGATGAACAGAGTCCAAAATATTAACCACAATCTAGGCTAGATGCACCCATGAAAGATGATAGAAATAATACAAAAATACACTAATTTTTCCTTCCACCTTGCCCTCTCTCCTTTTTCCTTTCATTTTACATAATTTCAAATTGCAAGTTATTATAAAGCATGTAACCCAGAAATAGCCAGATGGAAGAGATGTACAAGGCAAAGTAAGGGGACAGGGCATGGAGGATCCACACCCTCTCTAGGCACACCACTCTCCCCAAACCTTCATCTCTGTATTTTCACCAACTGGGAAAGAAGTTTTCCCTATTTTAACTTTAAATGGAAAGGGAAAATGAGTTTTATTCCAAGGTTCTTGTAACTGTCAAAGGAAGCACGTATTACATAGAGTTCCAGATATTAGGTGCAAGCTTGAAAAAAAACATAATTCAGGCAATTCTGTAACTAATAATTGAAGCCATTGGTTTAACATTCATGACAGACCCTTGTGAGTTGAAGGTTTCATTCTATAGGCTATAAAAATCATCCTTGAACCTAAATATCTTGAAAAAATTTCTTTTCAGGGACATTTTAATATTTAAGTGATAATGGAATAAGATACAGCTGAAAAATTTCACATAAGCTTTTATGCTAGAAAAGAGAATAAGATAGATATTTTGTGCATTTTCTGAGCTTAACATCTTATCATAGTTGATCAAGTGAACCACACCTTTAACTAGATGTACAGCTCATAATTTTATCTGCCTTCAGCAGCTACAAAGAGCAACTATCTCTCTTTTTTTTTAAGATTTTATTTATTTACTTGACAAACAGAGATCACAAGTAGGAAGAGAGGCAGGCAGAGAGAGAGAGGAAGAGAGGCAGGCTCCCTGATGAGCAGAGAGCCCAATGCGGGACTCGATCCCAGGACCCTGATCATGACCTGAGCAGAAGGCAGAGGCTTTCACCACTGAGCCACCCAGGCACCCCAGCAACTATATCTTATTTTTATTTCCTATATCGCTTTTGTTAACAGGGAGGACTACATCTTTAATACTAAACCCAGGGTTCCGTTAGATAACACTGGGTGGTATGCTGGATGGACAGTTTCCTTTGCTTCTTGAGATTATTTTCTTTTCTCCACCCTGCTCTGGGAATTGATCAGTATGAACTCACCAATGGGCTGCCTTATCCTCTGTCTTCTGGTTGGGTTTAGCCAGTAGAGAGGTGCAGCAGAGATTAGAGGCAGGGAAAAGTGAGGTTGGAGAATTTATTTCTAAAAATACTGACTGGTAGCTGCTGCATCCTTATATAAAAATCACAGCTTCTCCAAGCAGCCATGTTTGCATGTCTTTGCACATCTCTGTCTCCATCTCTCTATCTCTCTGTGCTTTAATAACTACTTCCTCCCCTTCTCACTTCAGACCTGAGTTGTAAAGTCCTTCCTGATATCTCAAAACTGTTTTCTGGATGATAAATGTGTTTGTTGCCATTGAGCTGTCATTGCTTCTAGGTAGACAGAGCTAAGAAATGCATAACACACAATACATATACACATAACACATATACATATGTGCATAACACATATACACACACCTCTCTACTTATCTATAGTGAATCCATATCTTTTTATCTATCATCTATCATGTATCTATCTACCATCCATCTATCATGTATCTTCTACCTGTCTATCATCTATCTAATATACCTATCATCTGTCTATCTTCCTATGTACCCATCGTCTCAGAATTATGAGTTTACAAGCATACCTCCAGTCCTAGTTCAGCACACAGGGGTCATTCTAGCCCTTCCTCTTTCCACATTTGAAATTCCCTCCTGCAACAGTAAGAAACCTGACTCTTATTATCCACAATTGTAGAATATACATAAAGTAGTTTTAGAATTGATAACTCATTCCACTGTAGAAAACATGAACAAGAAAAAAATATAATTTTTGCAGTTAAATGTAAAACCTGAGGGCACAAAGTCAAATACTATGTTGAAGACCTACTTGGTTTAGTTTTTCTCCTGTTTTTGATATGGATTTAATATTCATTTGAAATGGGTTTATTTGTTTCTGCTTTCATTCTGTTTGGGTTGGTTTTACCCTATTTTTTATTTCATATCTATACCTATAACTGTACTATATTTGTATCTACTTCTATTTATATATACTTCTATGGGGTGTTTTATAATCTGGTAAAATTATTCGCACCTCACTCTGACTGTATTTGAAATAATTAACATAACTACACTGAAAGGGGACAGAAAAAGCAGCCTAAGTAATTCTTGGACACAGTATTTTGACTAAATATCCTCATACTAAATTAAAAAAGAGACTGTAAACACATATACTCTAGTTATTTATTTAGTTTCCTTAGTGTCATGGGTTAGCAGTTCTAAGGCAATTTCATGCATGTTCTAAGACTGAGCTTTTCTATTTAGTGTTTTCTGGGGGAAAGGCAAGGAAAGCACTGGCTATAGGGATGCTGGTGGGGTGGGGCTGTGCTGGCTCTAGGCTCTGATCACATGCATACTCAGAGGACCAGCGCTGGACCCTCTCTGGGGGAAGGCAACTGCCGGTGATGCAGGAGGTGGTGGTCATCAGGGATCTGTGGTGGAGCAGTAAGAAGGTCCAGAGCTGAGTTTTCTGTAACCCACTGCTTCTGATACCACTTCGTCCTCAGAGTCTTCTACTGTGTTCCAATATTTGTTCCTCTCTCATCCCTTCTCCAAGCTTATAGTGACCTTCTTATAAAAATTGAGAAAAAAAATCTGATAATGACCATGACTTCATATATTTTCTTCAGTCTCAAGGGATGATTTCCTCTATTATAATGTATCTTAACTTTAGCAGAGGCCTTTTGTGTATTGATTAAAGTGTCATTTTTTTTTTTTGATAGATGTGGTGGCTCTCTAGTTCAGCCCAAGAGACAGGCAGTTAATAACTTTTCTTGGAGGAAATCCCAACACTGCTGGACCACATCCTTCCCCTTCCCAGAAACTGCTCCTGAGGGGATATAAAGGGTGTGGGACAATTACTGAGTTTCAAACTCCCTCAAGACCTCTGAAGCACTCATACTAAGGCTATCTAAGCAAGAAATAAATAGCACAAGTCCCCTTATGGCCCAGAGCTGAGAACCCTAGAATTACACCAGAGGTCCTGATATTATGACCAAACACACTCCTGTGTGCAGGCCTACTATAGCTGGGGTGTAGGAAAGGCTGGGGGCAGCACAGGCAGGCAACCTGGACATGAGCCTGTTTTTATGTTCTCTGCTCCACACTGTGACAGCCTCTGAGTTTTCATGTTAATTTCCAATGATGTAGAGGATGGAAGAAGAGGCAGTGGGTCATTGCTGATGGAGGCTGAGATGGACACAGGCAGAAAGGTAAGCTTCACAGCTGGAACGGAACAAGCCCCAATATATGTTTGAACAATGACACACAGACCAAGTATGTCCTAGGTGCAGTGAGAAGTATGAGTATAAATAAGGCAGTCTCACCATCTCTAAAGGATTGGAGCCAGGTAGGGAAGAATAGACCTAAATGTTTGATAATGAAAGTATAAGAAAATCTTGACACTTGCATTATTTGAGAGGAAGGATAACATTAAGTCTTTTCCACCAGAAGACAAGAGATTCCCAAGGAGGTTTATGAAAGTCACCAAATGAGGTGACAGAAAATAGGTGATGGGGGAGAGCAGACAACAGAGGATCCCTGCAGGCTAGTGCATTCACAAACAAGGACAGCAGGAGGGTTTAGGGCCAGCACCCCTGGGCAGGGAAGAGGGACTGGCGGGAGAAGTGTTTCCTTTCATGCACAAGAAAACCCCAGGGTGAATCTTTTAGGATGGCTGTGGAGTTCAAACTCTAGCCCCCATGGGGAGACTCAGAATGTTGGGTATCATCAAAGAGAGAGTCTGTGTTCTGACTGAGAATTCTTTCCTATGGGACTGAACCTTGGCAGTAAGTGGTCCCAGGTTGGGGTAGGAATAGAGAATTTCTACTCCTCGCCTCCTCTATGTCAAGATAAGCCTATAGCTGATCATTGCTCCCAGTTGCAGACAATACAAGGTTCTGGACTTCTTAAATATAGGTCAGTGGATAGAACCCCTCCCTCCACCTACACACGAATTCAGAGAAACTACTTTTTGTTTCTCCTCACAATGTGGGCCTCAGTCTTCTGGAGGTAAAAATGGAGGAACAGAATTACACATCTTCCGGTGAGGGCCTTCACCCAGGCATTGCGTGTTTATGAGCATCTCTTTAGTGCCAGGCATTATCTTAGGTGCTAGGGAATCAGAGAAAGAGAGTACACAGTGGCCCTGACTTTTCGATACTTTCATTTTGGTGGGGAGGCTGGATTTAATGACGTGAGTGTTGAAGTGATAGTGGTGTTAAAATGTGGGGAGTGGAGGTTAATACTGGAACATCCAGCACGTGTTCCCCATGTCTTGCCAGCCAGTCTCTGCCACTTCCCATGCACTGAGAATACCACGCTTTCTCTTGCCTCAACTCAGATGTCTTCCTCTAGGAAGCCCTCCTTTACCAACAATGGTGAATGAAATATCCCTTTGTCATGCTGTGTGGCATCCTACATGACCCTCTGTTACAACAGGTTGCAAGTGCATATTGAATTTCTAGCCTGCATCCACCCCTTTTTGAGGCAATGAAGATATAGTTATGAATAAGCCAGACAAGGAAATTTCATGGAGGGGAAAAAAAGACCATGAAACAGTGAGCATATGAAGAATATAATCTTAGCATGTAGAGTGTATCATGAAATTAATGAGCGTAACAACATGATGGAGAGTACACGATGGAGTGTGAGAGTGACTTTTTAAAATAAAGATGTCAAGAAAGGACTCTCTGGGGAAAAGAAATTGACGTGGAGAGGTAAAAGTTAAAAAGACTCAGTAATTAAATTGGAATTGTATTATATTTGTATTTCAATTTGGGAAGGATTAGAATTTTGAATGTTATTAAATTCTTCTCAGCTAAGAACATGGTATGTATTTCCATTTTTTTGTATCTTGATTGATTTCTTTGATCCGAGTTTATAGTATTCTTCCTTATTTTTGACACTTAGGCCTAAGTATCTCATGGATTTTGTTGTTGGGCCTGTGAATTTTTTCTTATTTCTACTTCTGTCCTGTCTTTGCCAGAATGGAGAAAATCTATTGTATATATCTTCTTCTATCCTGCCTTCTTCATATCATCTTTCTGAGTCCTCAGGTGCTTACATCACCCTGGCACTTACTTTACACTCAGTATTATCTGTGGACTGAAGGAGTGCCTTATGGCAGAGCTCCTCTTTAAAGGGGGAGGAAAAAGCTTTGAACTTACCAAAGAGATGAGGGGGAACAACTTGACGTGGTCAAAGGTAAGAACTGACATTTTAGATTTTGAGGGATTTGGGCTTGAGTCTTGATTCTGTCACTTAAAAACTACATGGACTAGACAACTTACTGTTACTTAATTTTTCCGAACACCGATCTCCTTATCTGTAAATGGTGTTACGAGTTTCTACTTTGTAATGTGATATGAAGGTTAAATAAGATAATAGGAAACTTTGGAACGTGCTCTACAGGGTAAGCTCTCAATATGTGTTGATTACTATTTAAAATTATTTGATAAATGTTTATCTTTGAAGTTTAAACATTCAGGTATATGACAATTTATGGGTCATTTATCCTTCAGTAATTATGTGGAGAATTTAGAGAGCCATTTAGATTTTCAAATTCAGGACTCCTTTCAATTTAATACAATTTGCATCAGATTCACATGTTTTATTTTTGGGGGTGTTTCTCAGATTCTTAGATTGGATCTTGGTTCTCTGTTTCCTCTAACTGTATTTACTTTCTCATTATTTTTATCTCTGTCCCTTTCATTTTCATTTATTAAGAAAATCTCATTTGTATTTTCAAAACGGATGATCTTTTCTGCAGTTTCCTCATTAGTATTATTTGCAAGCCATGTAGATTATAAATTCACATATAAAAATTCACATTTTTCTGCTCACGTATTTTAAATTATAGATATCATATTATATTCCTAAATATTCACCATACATCTCCAAAAATCTTTTCCCACATGACTTAAATAACATTTTCAGCCCAATTAACAGTCATTCCTTGTTATTATTCATCCTAGTTTATATGTAAATTTCTCCACTTATCCCCAAAAGTGTCCTTTCAGTTGGTTTGTCAAAATAAGAATTTGATCGTGGACCATGCATTGTATCTGGTTGTTATGAAGCTTGTTACAGACTTTTTGTCTTTAACAATTCATTTTTTTCACAGGGTGATTGAAGAGATTGCCCCAGTCTCCTCTTTTTCAAAGTCAAGTTCACTGATAGGGGCAGCAACATCACTTGGAGCTTGTTAGAAATGCAGGCCCTTTTTGTTTTGTTGACTGTTTCCTTTGCTGTGCAGAAGCTTTTGATCTTGATGAAGTCCCAAAAGTTCATTTTTGCTTTTGTTTCCTTGGCCTTTGGAGACTTATCTTGAAAGAAGTTGCTGTGGCTGATATCGAAGAGGTTACTGCCTATGTTCTCCTCTAGGATTCTGATAGATTCCTGTCTCACGTTGAGGTCTTTTATCCATTTTGAGTTTATCTTTGTGAACGGTGTAAGAGAATGGTCGAGTTTCATTCTTCTACATATCGCTGTCCAGTTTTCCCAGCACCATTTATTGAAGAGACTGTCTTTTTTCCATTGAATATTTTTTCCTGTTTTGTCGAAGATTATTTGACCATAGAGTTGAGAGTCCATATCTGGGCTCTCCACTCTGTTCCACTGGTCTATGTGTCTGTTTTTATGCCAGTACCACGCTGTCTTGGTGATCACAGCTTTGTAGTAAAGCTTGAAATTGGGTAACGTGATGCCGCCAGTTTTGTTTTTGTTTTTCAACATTTCCTTAGCAATTCGGGGTCTCTTCTGACTCCATACAAATTTTAGGATTAAGGAAACAGTCAACAAAACAAAGAGGCAACCCACGGAATGGGAGAAGATATTTGCAAATGACAGTACAGACAAAAGGTTGATATCCAGGATCTACAAAGAACTTCTCAAACTCAACACACACAAAACAGATAATCATATCAAAAAATGGGCAGAAGATATGAATAGACACTTCTCCAACGAAGACATACAAATGGCTATCAGACACATGAAAAAATGTTCATCATCACTAGCCATCAGGGAGATTCAAATTAAAACAACATTGAGATACCACCTAACACCAGTTAGAATGGCCAAAATTAGCAAGACAGGAAACAACGTGTGCTGGAGAGGATGTGGAGAAAGGGGAACCCTCTTACACTGTTGGTGGGAATGCAAGTTAGTGCAGCCACTTTGGAGAACAGTGTGGAGATTCCTGAAGAAATTAAAAATAGAGCTTCCCTATGACCCTGCAATTGCACTGCTGGGTATTTACCCCAAAGATACAGATGTAGTGAAAAGAAGGGCCATTTCTACCCCAATGTTTATTGCAGCAATGGCTACGGTCGCCAAACTGTGGAAAGAACCAAGATGCCCTTCAACGGATGAATGGATAAGGAAGATGTGGTCCATATACACAATGGAGTATTATGCCTCCATCAGAAAGGATGAATACCCAACTTTTGTAGCAACATGGACGGGACTGGAAGAAATTATGCTGAGCGAAATAAGTCAAGCAGAGAGAGTCAAGTATCATATGGTCTCACTTATTTGTGGAGCATAACAAATAACATGGAGGACATGGGGAGATGGAGAGGAGAGGGAGTTGAGGGAAACTGGAAGGGGAGATGAACCATGAGAGACTGTGGACTCTGAAAAACAACCAGAGGGTTATGAAGGGGCGGCGGGAGGGGGTGGGGTGTGGTGGGAGGTTGAGGAACCAGGTGGTGGGTAATAGGGAGGGCACGTACTGCATGGAGCACTGGGTGTGATGCCAAAACAATGAACACTGTTATGCTGTAAATAAGCAAATAAAAATAAATAAATAAATTTAAAAAAAAAAAGAAAGAAAGAAATGCAGGCCCTATACCAAACCCACTGAAATGCAAATCTGCATTGACTTAGGTGTCCCTGGTGACTCATATGCACATAAAAACTTACGAAGCATTCCTGTGGTATTCCACGTTTAGGACTGAATGTGATTGTTTCCTCTAGGACTAGCTTGATCCTTGGGATCCCGTATTCCCATAACTGACAGTTATTGCTAGCAGTTTGATAACATTTAAGTTAAACATTTTTGGCTAAAACACATCACGTTATAGCTTATGCCATATTTGACCAATGGTAAAATTCACCTCTGGATTTCTGAAATAATAACCTGGTTCCTCCATTGTAAAGTCTCTGTGTCCCACTTCTAACCAGGAAGGAGTCTATGTGGTGTTAATTTGGCATCATACAAATATTCAGCTCCCCATCAACCATTTCTGAATGGCTTATACTCTTTTTTTTTAACATTTTATTTTATTTTATTTTATTTTATTTTTTCCATTTTATTTATTTTTTCAGCGTAACAGTATTCATTGTTTTTGCACAACACCCAGTGCTCCATGCAAAACGTGCCCTCCCCATTACCCACCACCTGTTCCCCCAACCTCCCACCCCTGACACTTCAAAACCCTCAGGTTGTTTTTCAGAGTCCATAGTCTCTTATGGTTCACCTCCCCTTCCAAATTTTTTTTTTTAATAAACATATAATGTATTTTTATCCCCAGGGGTACAGGTCCGTGAATCGCCAGGTTTACACACTTCACAACACTCACAATAGCACATACCCTCCCCAATGTCCATAACCCCTCCTGTTCTCCCAATCCCACCTCCCCCCAGCAACCCCCAGTTTGTTTTGTGAGATTAAGAGTCATTTATGGTTTGTCTCCCTCCCAATCCCATCTTGTTTCATTTATTCTTCTCCTATCCCCCTAACCCCCCATGTTGCTTCTCCATGTTGCTTCCTCATATCAGGGAGATCATATGATAGTTGTCTTTCTCCGATTGACTTATTTCACTAGGCATGATACGCTCTAGTTCCATCCACGTCGTCGCAAATGGCAAGATTTCATTTCTTTTGATGGCTGCATAGTATTCCATTGTGTATATATACCACATCTTCTTTATCCATTCATCTGTTGATGGACATCTAGGTTCTTTCCATAGTTTGGCTATTGTAGACATTGCTGCTATAAACATTCGGGTACACGTGCCCCTTCGGATCACTATGTTTGTATCTTTAGGGTAAATACCCAGTAGTGCAATTGCTGGGTCATAGGATAGTTCTATTTTCAACATTTTGAGGAACCTCCATGCTGTTTTCCAGAGTGGTTGCACCAGCTTGCATTCCCACCAACAGTGTAGGAGGGTTCCCCTTTTTCCGCATCCTCGCCAGCATCTGTCATTTCCTGACTTGTTAGCTTTAGCCATTCTGACTGGTGTGAAGTGATCTCTCATTGTGGTTTTTATTTGTATTTCCCTGATGCCGAGTGACGTGGAGCACTTTTTCATGTGTCTGTTGGCCACTGGGATGTCTTCTTTGCAGAAATGTCTGTTCATGTCCTCTGCCCATTTCTTGATTGGATTGTTTGTTCTTTGGGTGTTGAGTTTGCTAAGTTCCTTATAGATTTTGGATACTAGCCTTTATCTGATGTGTCGTTTGCAAATATCTTCTCCCATTCTGTCAGTTGTCTTTTGGTTTTGTTAACTGTTTCCTTTGCTGTGCAAAAGCTTTTGATCTTGATGAAATCCCAATAGTTCATTTTTGCCCTTGCTTCCCTTGCCTTTGCTGTTGTTCCTAGGAAGATGTTGCTACGGCTGAGGTCGAAGAGGTTGCTGCCTGCATTCTCCTCAAGGATTTTGATGGATTCCTTTCTCACATTGAGGTCCTTCATCCATTTGGAGTCTATTTTCGTGTGTGGTGTAAGGAAGTGGTCCAATTTCATTTTTCTGCATGTGGCTGTCCAATTTTCCCAGCACCATTTATTGAAGAGGCTGTCTTATTTCCATTGGACATTCTTTCCTGCTTTGTCAAAGATGAGTTGACCATAGAGTTGAGGGTCAATTTCTGGGCTCTCTATTCTGTTCCACTGATCTATGTGTATGTTTTTGTGCCAGTACCATGCTGTCTTGATGATGACAGCTTTGTAATAGAGCTTGAAGTCCGGAATTGTGATGCCACCAACTTTGGCTTTCTTTTTCAATATTCCTTTGGCTATTCGAGGTCTTTTCTGGTTCCATATAAATTTGAGGATTATTTGTTCATTTCTTTGAAAAAAAATGGATGGTATTTTGATAGGGATTGCATTAAATGTGTAGATTGCTTTAGGTAGCATGGACATTTTCACAATATTTATTCTTCCAATCCAGGAGCATGGAACATTTTTCCATTTCTTTGTGTCTTCCTCAATTTCTTTCATGAGTACTTTATAATTTTCTGTGTATAGACTCTTAGCCTCATCAGAGCAGAAATCAATGAAATAGAAACCAAAAAAACAATAGAAAAAATCAATGAAACTAGGAGCTGGTTCTTTGAAAGAATCAATAAGATTGATAAAGCCCTGGCCAGACTCATCAAAAAGAAAAGAGAAAGAACCCAAATAAATAAAATCATGAATGAAAGAGGAGAGATCACAACTAACACCAAGGAAATACAGACAATTACAAGAACATACTATGAGCAACTCTACGCCAACAAATTTGACAATCTGGAAGAAATGGATACATTCCTAGAGACATATAAACTACTACAACTGAACCAGGAAGAAATAGAAAACCTGAACAGGCCCATAACCAGTAAGGAGATTGAAACAGTCATCCAAAATCTCCAAACAAACAAAAGCCCAGGGCCAGACGGCTTCCCAGGGGAATTCTACCAAACATTTAAAGAAGAACTCATTCCTATTCTCCTGAAACTGTTCCAAAAAATAGAAATGGAAGGAAAACTTCCAAACTCATTTTATGAAGCCAGCATCACCTTGATCCCAAAACCAGACAAGGATCCCACCAAAAAAGAGAACTACAGACCAATATCCTTGAGGAACACAGACGCAAAAATTCTCGCCAAAATACTAGCCAATAGGATTCAACAGTACATTAAAAGGATTATTCACCACGATCAAGTGGGATTTATTCCAGGGCTGCAGGGTTGGTTCAACATCCGCAAATCAATCAATGTGATAGAACACATTAATAAAAGAAAGAACAAGAACCATATGATACTCTCCATAGATGCTGAAAAAGCATTTGACAAAGTACAGCATCCCTTCCTGATCAAAACTCTTCAAAGTGTGGGGATAGAGGGCACATACCTCAATATTATCAAAGCCATCTATGAAAAACCCACCGCAAATATCATTCTCAATGGAGAAAAACTGAAAGCTTTTCCGTTAAGGTCAGGAACACGGCAGGGATGTCCATTATCACCACTGCTATTCAACATAGTACTAGAAGTCCTAGCCTCAGCAATCAGACAACAAAAAGAAATTAAAGGCATCCAAATTGGTAAAGAAGAAGTCAAACTATCACTCTTCGCAGATGATATGATACTATATGTGGAAAACCCAAAAGACTCCACTCCAAACCTGCTAGAACTTGTACAGGAATTCAGTAAAGTGTCAGGATCTAAAATCAATGCACAGAAATCAGTTGCATTTCTGTACACCAACAACAAGACAGAAGAAAGAGAAATTAAGGAGTCAATCCCATTTACAATTGTACCCAAAACTATAAGATACCTAGGAATAAACCTAACCAAAGAGGCTAAGAATCTATAAACTGAATGGCTTATACTCTTTATCCTTACCTGAATCAATGCTTTACTCAGGGTTTTCAAGCACTCCTCAGATAAATCTAAACACTTCTTTTTAAGTGTTTTTCACCCAGGTATTTTGTCTTTTTTGTTTTGTTTTGTTTTTTTGTTTTTTTTTATTTTTATTTTTTTTATTTTGTTTTTTTTTTATTTTGTCTTTTTTTGGTTGCTATTGTAAATGGGTTCTTCTCTTTCATGACATCTAACTGAATGTTGTCTTTATATACGAATATGACTGATTCGTGTATGTTGATTCTACATGTTACTATTCTCAATAGTCTTGTAGTTTCTCTGTTGATTTTCTTGTGTTCTCCAGAAATCTCTTTTTGTACAATACTTATCAGGTTTTAAAATCAGCATTATACCTTCTTTAGAAAAAGATTTTGGAAGTTAGCCTTCTCTTTCTATATTCTGACTAGAAAAAGCGATTGTCTACCATTTAAAGTTTTGGTGGGATCTCTTATTAAACTAGATGATCTTGGCACTTCTTTAGGGAGCAGGTCTTTGACAGGTATGCTACATTGTGTTTTTGTTTTCAGTTGTTTTCCACCATCCCTGCAGGAGGATTACAGTTGACCCTTGAACAATGGGCGAGATGAGCAGATCCCCCCCCCATACACAAATGAGAAAAATCCATATATAACTTTTGACTCTCCCAAAAGTGTTGACCAGAAGCCTGACTCATAACATAAACACTCAATTAACACATTTTTTGTATGTTATATGTATTATATGTTGTATTCTTACAATAAAATAAGCTAGAGAAAAGAGAATGTTATTAAGAAAATCATAAGCCACCTGGGTGGCTCAGTTGGTTAAATGTCTGACTCTTGATTTAGGCTCAGGTCATGGTCTCGGGTAGTGAGATTGAGTCCTGCATGGGGCTCTGCATGCAACGGAGAGTCTGCTTAAGATTCTCTCCCTCTTCTCCTCCCCCTGCTCTCTCTCTCTGTCCTTCAAAATAAATAAATAAATCTTTAAAAAAAGAAGAAAAGAAAATCATAAGGAAAACATATTTACAGTACTGTGCTATAAAAAAAATCTGTGTGTCATTGGATTTGTGCAGTTCAAACTCAGGTTGTTCAAAGGTCAACTGTATACCTGCCCCCCTCCACTATTTGCCATGTCACTTGCAACTACCTCCCTGTGGAATGTTATGGTTATGTGTCCCCCTGATGTCTGGTTGGCCATGATACTTGTTTTAACAGTGAAGTTGAGTGGACATGATGTGTACCCATTCCAAGCAAAAGCTGTAAATTTACCATTGCGCATTTTTACAATCTCTTGCTCTTTTCTCTTTTCCCTTAAGAATGGCATGTCACAAATAAGGGCTATTTATTCACACTGGATCCCAGAATAAAGAAGATGCATGAGTCCATGCTAAGCAGAACTACATACACCTTGCTATAGACATGTAATGTAAGTGAGGAAATAAACCTTTGTTTTTTGTAAGCCATTGTGACTTGAGGATAGTTTCTATCATAGTGCTACCAAGAGAATAATGATTAACACAACATTTAATTTTCTTTGTGGATGTGGCTTATCCTTTATCCATCTCTACCAGTGTTATTCTTTTTTCTTATTTGTTTATTTTCAGTGTAATAGTGTTCATTGTTTTTGCACCACACCCAGTGCTCCATGCAGTACGTGCCCTCCCTATTACCCACCACCTGGTTCCTCAACCTCCCACCCCCCCGCCCCTTCAAAACCCGTAGTCCATAGTCTCTCATGGTTCATCTCCCCTTCCAGTTTCCCTCAACTCTCTCTCCTCTCCATATCCCCATGTCCTCCGTGTTCTTTGTTATGCTCCAGAAATAATTGAGACCATATGATACTTGACTCTCTCTGCTTGAATTATTTCACTCAGCATAATCTCTTCCAGTCCCATCCATGTTGCTACAAAAGTTGGGTATTCATCCTTTCTGATGGAGGCATAATACTCCATCGTGTATGTGGACCACATCTTCCTTATCCATTCATCCGTTGAAGGGCATCTTGGTTCTCTCCACAGTTTGGCGACCGTGACCATTGCTGCAATAAACATTGGGGTACAGATGGCTCTTATTTTCACTACATCTGTATCCTTGGGGTAAATACCCAGCAGTGCAATTGCAGGGTCATAGGGAAGCTCTATTCTTAATTTCTTCAGGAATCTCCACACTGTTCTCCAAAGTGGCTGCACTAACTTGCATTCCCACCAACAGTGTAAGAGGGTTCCCCTTTCTCCACATCCTCTCCAACACACGTTGTTTCCTGGCTTGCTAATTTTGGCCATTCTAACTGGTGTCAGGTGGTATTTCAATGTAGTTTTCACTTGAATCTCCCTGATGGCTAGTGATGATGAACATGTTTTCATGTGTCTGATAGCCATTTGTATGTCTTCATTGGAGAAGTATCTGTTCATATCTTATGCCCATTTTTTGATATGATTATCTGTTTTGTGTGTGTTAAGTTTGAGGAGTTCTTTATAGATCCTGGATATCAAACTTTTGTCTGTATTGTCATTTGCAAATATCTTCTCCCATTCCATGGGTTGCCTTTTTGTTTTGTTGACTGTTTCCTTTGCTGTGCAGCAGCTTTTGATCTTGATGAAGTCCCAAAAGTTCATTTTTGCTTTTGTTTCCTTGGCCTTTGGAGACATATCTTGAAAGAAGTTGCTGTGGCTGATATCGAAGAGGTTACTGCCTATGTTCTCCTCTAGGATTCTGATGGATTCCTGTCTCACATTGAGGTCTTTTATCCATTTCGAGTTTATCTTTGCCTATGGTGTAAGAGAATGGTCGAGTTTCATTCTTCTACATATTGCTGTCCAGTTTTCCCAGCACCATTTATTGAAGAGACTGTCTTTTTTTCCATTGTATATTTTTTCCTGTTTTGTCGAAGATTATTTGACAACAGAGTTGAGGGTCCATATCTGGGCTCTCCACTCTGTTCCACTGGTCTATGTGTCTGTTTTTATGGCAGTACCACGCTGTCTTGGTGATCACAGCTTTGTAGTAAAGCTTGAAATTGGGTAACGTGATGCCGCCAGTTTTGTTTTTGTTTTTCAACATTTCCTTAACAATTCAGGGTCTCTTCTGATTCCATACAAATTTTAGGATTATTTGCTCCAGCTCTTTGAAATATACTGGTGGAATTTTGATCGGAATGGCATTAAAAGTATAGATTGCTCTAGGCAGTATAGACATTTTAACAATGTTTATTCTTCCAATCCAAGAGCATGGAACAGTCTTCCATCTTTTTGTGTCTTCTTCAATTTCTTTCATGAGTGTTCTGTAGTTCCTCGAGTACAGGTCCTTTACCTCTTTGGTTAGGTTTATTCCCAGGTATCTTATGGTTCTTGGTGCTATAGTAAATGGAATCGATTCTCTAATTTCCCTTTCTGTATTTTCATTGTTAGTGTATAAGAAAGCCACTGATTTCTGTACATTGACTTTGTATCCTGCCACATTACTGAATTGCTGTGTGAGTTCTAGTAGTTTGGGGGTGGAGTCTTTGGGGTTTTCCATATAAAGAATCATGTCATCTGTGAAGAGAGAGAGAGTTTGACTTCTTCCTTGCCAATTTGGATACCTTTGATTTCTCTTTGTTGTCTGATTGCCGTTGCTAGGACTTCTAATACTATGTTGAACAAGAGTGGTGAGAGTGGGCATCCTTGTCGTGTTCCTGATCTCAACGGGAAGGCTGCAAGCTTTTTCCCATTGAGGATGATATTTGCTGTGGGTCTTTCATAGATCAATTTTATGAAGTTCAGGAATGTTGTCTCTATCCCTATACTTTGAAGCGTTTTCATCAGGAACGGATGCTAGATTTTGTCAAATGCTTTTTCTGCATCAATTGAGAGGACCATGTGGTTCTTCTCTCTTCTCTTATTGATTTGTTCTATCACATTGATTGATTTGTGAATGTTGAACCAACCTTGTAACCCAGGGATGAATCCCACCTGGTCATGGTGGATAATCTTTTTAATGTGCTGCTGGATCCCATTTGCTAGTATCTTGTTGAGAATCTTTGCATCCATATTCATCAGTGATATTGGTCTGAAATTCTCCTTTTTGGTAGGGTCTTTGCCTGGTTTGGGGATCAGGGTAATGCTGGCTTCATAAAAAGAGTCTGGAAGTTTTCCTTCTGCTTCAATTTTTTGGAACAGCTTCAGGAGAATTGGTGTTATTTCTTCTTTGAAAGTTTGGTAGAATTCCCCAGGGAATCCGTCAGGTCCTGGGCTCTTGTTTTTGGGGAGGTTTTTGATCACTGCTTCAATCTCATTACTGGATATCGGTCTATTCATGTTGTCAATTTCTTCCTGGTTCAATTTTGGGAGTTTATAGTTTTCCAGGAATGCATCCATTTCATCTAGGTTGCTTAGCTTATTGGCATATAACTGTTGGTAATAATTTCTGATGATTGTTTCTATTTCCTTGGTGTTAGATGTGATCTCTCCCTTTTCATTCATAATTGTATTAATTTGGGCTTTCTCTCTTTTCTTTTGGATTAGTGTGGCCAATTGTTTATCAATCTTATTGATTCTTTCAAAAAACCAGCTTCTAGTTTCATTGATACGTTCTACTGTATCTCTGGTTTCCACCTCATTGATCTCTGTTCTAATCTTGATTATTTCCTTCTTGCGTGTGGAGTTGGTTTGATTTGTTGTTGATTCTCCAGTTCTTTAAGGTGTAGGGACAGCTGGTGTATTCTGGATTTTTCAATGTTTTTGAGGGAGGCTTGGATGGCTATGTATTTCCCCCTTAGAACCGCCTTTGCTGTATCCCATAGGTTTTGGACCGAAGTGTCTTCATTCTCATTGGTTTCCATGAATTGTTTAAGTTCATCTTTGATCTCCTGGTTGATCCAAGCATTCCTAAGCAAGGTGGTCTTTAGCTTCCAGGTGTTTGAGTTCCTTCTGAACTTTTCCTTGTGATTGAGTTCCAGTTTCAAAGCATTGTGATCTGAGAATATGCAGGGAATAATGTCAGTCTTTTGGTATCGGTTGAATCCTGCTTTGTGACCCAGTATGTGGTCTATTCTGGAGAAGGTTCCATGTGCACTTGAGAAGAATGAGTATTCTGTTGTTTTAGGGTGGAATGTTCTGTATATGTCTATGAGGTCCATCTGGTCCAATGTTTCATTCAATGCTCTTATTTCTTTATTAATTTTCTGCTTCGATGATCTGTCTATTTCTGAGAGAGGCATATTAAGATCTCCTACTATTATTGTATTCATATCAATATGACTCTTTATCTTGATTAATAGTTTTCTTATGTAATTGGGTGCTCCCATATTGGGGGCATAGATATTTATAATTGTTAGATCATCTTGGTGGATAGTCCCTTTAAGAATTATGTAGTGTCCTTCTGTATCTCTGACTACAGTCTTTATTTTAAAATCTAATTTATCTGATATGAGAATCGCTACCCCGGCCTTCTTTTGAAGCCCATTGGCATAAAAGATGCTTCTCCATCCTTCACTTTCAGTCTGGGTGTATCCTTAGGTTCAAAGTGGGTCTCTTGTAGACAACATATGGATGGTTCCTGTCGTTTTATCCAATCTGCAATGTCTTATGGGCCCATTTAGGCCATTCACATTGAGAGTGATTATTGAGAGATAGGTTTTTATTGACATCGTGTTACCTTTGAAGTCTTTCTGTCTGTAGATTGTTTCTATATTTCTGTTCAATGATATTCTTAGGATTTTTTCTCATTAATAGGACCCCCCTTAATATTTCCTGCAGTGTCGGCTTGGTGGTTGCATAGTCTTTTAAGCCTTGCCGGTCTTGGAAACTCTTTATCTCTCCATCCATTTTAAATGTCATTCTTGCTGGATAGAGTATTCTTGGCTGCATGTTCTTTTCATTTAGTACTCTGAATACATTTTGCCAGCCCTTCCTGGCTTGCCAAGTCTCTGTGGACAGGTCTGACGTTATTCTAATGGGCTTTCCTCTGTATGTAAGGAGCTTCTTTGTCCTAGCTGCTTTTAAGAGGGTCTGTAGTGAAACATAATTCCTCATTCTAACTATAAGGTGTCGTGAGGACTTTTGAGAATCCAAAATCTTGGGAGGAAATCTCTCTGCCTCTAGTACATGAACGTTGTTTCCATTCGTGAGATTGGGAAAATTTTCATAGACAACTTCTTCCACTATATCTTCTAGACTTCTTTCTTTTTCCTCCCCTTCAGGGATTCCAATAATTCTGACGTTGGAACGTTTCATGGCATCATTTATTTCCCTGATTCTGTTTTCGTGGCTTCTGAACTGTTTGTTCCAGGCTTCCTCCTGATCCTTTCTCTCTATCTGTTTGTCCTCCAGATCCCTAATTCTATCTTCTGTCTCAGTTACCCTAGCTTTTAGAGAATTTAGATTAGATTGGAACTCATTGAGAGCATTTTGAACATCATCCCTGGTGGCTTTCAGTTCTGCCCTAATCAATTCTGTTTGGTCATCCATGGCTTTCTCCAACCTAGCTATTGCCTGGATAATTGTTAGTCTGAATTCCTTTTCCAACATATTGTCTACGTCAATAGCTATTAGCTCTGTTGCAGAAGGTCCATCCTCTGTATTTTTCTTCTGTTGGGTATTCTTCCTTCTAGTCATTTTGGTAAGAGATGACTGAACAGATGCCGCTGGATTTATCAATTGTGCTGCAGTCAAGGTGCACCCTGGAAAGCTTCTGTGCAATCAGGGTTCCCCACCCAAATGAGAGAAAAAAGAAAAGAAAAAGAAATAGAGAAGAAGAAAAAAAAAGAAAGAAGAAAGGAAAAGAAAAAAGGAAAAAAAAAGAGAGAGAGAGAGAAAGAGGGAAAAAAGGGAAGATAAAAGAGAAGGCTCAGCCCAAATGGGCCCCAAGGTAAGATTTATGAAGTATACAAACAAAAACAGACAAACAAAAGGACTGATAAAAGTATATGACAAGAGAAAAAAAAATATATATAAGCAAAAAAAGGGAAGAAACTCATCAGAAAGAACCCCAAGTATAAGATTTATATATTATCAGGACAAACACAAATTCACAGAAACACTGGCAGAAGGAAAAATTGGGAGAGTGGTTATAAATTCTCAGTGTGGGCGAGGAAGGTTATTTTGATTCTTCATGGATGTATCTTGATGTTTTTGTTAAGGGACTCAACTTTCCTAAGTTACAGGGGGATTAGAAACTGGTTTGCCTATAGGGGTATCATTGACTGGGGAAAGGGGATTACCTTGAAGTTTAACTCTATATGTATATTAGAAAATAAAAATTAAAAAAGAATAAACTAGACTAAACTAAGTTAAAATTTAAAAACATTAAAAAAATAGAAAAGCAAAAGAAAAACACGGGTGTATGTATCAAAAAGTTCAGGTTAGAAGGTTATTAAGGAATTTGATGTACTGGACATCTCAGTGTGATGGTAAATAGGTTAAAAAATTATCTGTATTTATTTTAAAAAAAGAACCAGAATATTGGTAAAGAGTTAAAAATAAAAGTTGTATTTATGAAGTAGTGGTGGTTGTTCTCTTGTAGTCTTCTTTTTTTTTTTTTTTTTTCTTCCTTCCTGGTTGGTTTTCTGGGAGAGGGGCCTGCCACGTGGGTTTTCAGACAATGATGTTCCCTGAGTTAGGTCCTCCAGCTCCCCTCAAGGGGGTGAGCTCTGAGGAAACTTTTTTCAGGCTTTTGTTCTCTGGGGGTTTTTATGTTCTTTCATCTGTTTTCTCTCGCCTTGACAGCTTTTGATGGTTTTTGGAGTTTTAGAGGAGAGCAAGCTGCACCCCGACCTCCCTCTCAGAGAGAAGTCTCAGAATGCTCTGCAGAGCTGCTGGCAGAGTCGGTTCTGAGTCACTGTCCCTGGGGATGCAGGAGCTCCTCGTTGTACCCAATACCAGGGCAGCAGTGGCTGTCTAGGCAGCTCCAGACCGCCAGAGAGGTTCCAAGCAGAGATTACTCACTGAGATTTTCCCGCTGTCATGGGCTGGGAATGTCTGGTTTTTCCGGATGCCAGAGCTCCAGGGAGCACCTCTCCCAAGGGAGGGTGTGGGACTCGCGCGTTTCAGGATTGCCTTCTGGCCAGGCTCCCAGCCCCTCACGGGAGCCAGACCCCACTCATTCTTGGGCTCGCTGGCATTCAGGTGCGCTGGCAGCTCAGGGACAGAGACCTGATTTCTCCGCCGCACTCTCTCTGGCTCAGCGCCAGGGGAGGCTGTCCTGGGTCCGGGGACTTAAGTCCCTGTCCCTAACCGCCCAGATTCCCACTATTTCCCCCCGTGATCCTTTCCTCTTTGTTTTTTGAGTGCTTTCAACCAGACTCCAAGTTAATGCTGGTTCCCAGATGCAGGGCACTCTCATATTGGGGTATTACTTTCCAATCCTTCACCTCTGGTGGCTCCCTTCCCCTTTTGTTTATCTTCCAATATCAGTCCGATGTTCCCACTCTGCTTTACCTGCCACTGGCGTCTTCTGCTCCTGTAGAGATCCAGACATGTATAATTCTGATCTCAGGCTGATTTCATGGGTGGTCAGAGTTCTCTGGTAGGTAATCAGCTCACTTTAGGGTACAGGTTGAAACGGCGCCTCCTCCTACTTCCCTGCCGTCTTGACTCCCCACTAACCTACCAGTGTTATTCTTGGTACCTTGTATTGTCCAAAGATTATTCATTTCACCTAGAACTACACATTTCTTTGCATCAACTCTAGCTAAGTAGTCTTATGATTTTAGATAACTTTTTTTCAATTTATATCCCTCTCTGTCATTTCTTATTCTGTTTATTTGTGTGTTTCTCTCTCTGACCCCACCGTTATTTTTGCTTGATTAGATGAGCAAATGATTTATCCATTACATTGTTTTTTTCAGTATATACAATTCATATACCATACAGTACAGCCAAAGTGTACAGTTCAAAGGCTTTTATTATTTTCTATATACACTGAATTTTGTTACAACCACCACAATATGTTTGCAACATTTTAATTTAATTTAATTTATATGATAGAGAAAGACACAGCGAGAGAGGGAACATAAGCAGGGGGAGTGGGAGAGGGAGAAGTAGGATTCCTGCTGAGCAGGAAGCCCTATGCAGAGCTCAATCCCAGCACCCTGGGATCATGACCTGAGCTGAAGGCAGACGCCCAACCATCCTAACCTTCCAGGTGCCCCAGTTTACAACATCTTTATCACCCCAAAAGGAACCCTATAATCATTAGCTATCACCCTCACTCATCTATCCCTCCAAGCCTTAGGCAGCCACTAATCTACCTTCTCTATATATAGATTTACCTATTTGAGCAATTTCATATAAACTGAATTATATAATACGTTGTTCTCTATGTCTGGCTTCTTTCATTTAACATAATGTTCTCAAGGTCTGCTCATACGTATAAGCATGTATATGTACTTTATTTCTTTTTATTGCCAAACATTATTTCATTTTATGGATATGCTGTATTTTATTTATCCATTCACAGGTTGATGGACATGTGGATTATTTTTAGTTTTTGTCTGTATGAATAATGCTGCTATGAACATTTGTATACAAGTTTTTGTGTGGATATATGTTTTCATTTCTCTTAGGTATACCTAGGAGTGGAACTGCTGGATTATTCATATGGGTAATTCTATGTTTAGCCTTTTGAGAAACTGTCAGAATGTTTTCCAAAGGCACAGAAACATTTACATCCCCACTAGCAGCGTGTAAGGGTTCCAATTTCTCCCCATCCTCAATGGGGATGAAGAGTGCTGTTTGAGTGTGCTTTGGTGTCAGTCATATCTCAGAAACTATTGCCTAATCTAAAGTCATGAAGATTTATGCATATATTTTCTTCTAAGATTGCTATAGTTTTAACTCTTACAGTTAGGTCTTTGACTGATTTTGAGTTAATTTTGTATGATCTAATGTAAGAGTCCCATTCTTTCTTTTGTAGATGGAAACCCCATTGTCCCAGCACCATTTGCTGAAAGAGACCAAAGAATTGTTTTGTTTTTACTTTATTTGTTTTCTGATTTTGAACTCTACTTTTGCTTTAATTTTTTCCAGTTCAGTTTACTTTTGTTATTCATTTTGTGTCAGATGCTTAACTCATGTATTATTTACTATTATTCATGTAAGTATTTAAGGCAATGAATTTTCCTTTAATTACTATGTTAGCAATATTCCATAAACTCTGGTACATAACATTACTATTATTATTTTCAGAATATTCTGAAATTTAGATTTTTATTTCTCCTTGGACCTGAGAGTTACTTAATAGAGATATTTGAGACATTTCTTTCCAGATTGAAAGGCTATTTTTGTTTTTTGGCTTTGTTAGTAATGTCTACTACTATAATTTGGTCAGAGATCATTAGTTGAATTATTACTGCTTTTGGGGATTTTTAAAACTTGTCTCTGTGGCCTTATGTATTTTTTTTTGTCATGTTCTCTACAGAAACTTGAAAGTTAGTATTTATTACTATTACTGGAACACAGTAATATATATTATACATACATATGTATGTATACATATTCATATATATTCATACATATATTTATACACATATATTCATACACATATCTTATTACTTTGTTTCATATTATCTATTCTTACTTTTTAAAGTGTTTTTAAAGGTTTTTTTTAAGTAAACGAACTCTACCTCCAACATGTGGCTTGAACCCATGACCCTGAGATACTCACAAGCTCTACTGACTGAGCCAGCCAGGCACCCCTATTCTTGTTCACTTTTAATCACTTGATCTGCCTTGGATGACAGAAGTTTATTTAAGCTGATTGTCTTTCTTACCAGAACAATAGCCCTGACCCTCTGTTCTCCTTATACCTGGAGGGACTTTTCTGATTGCTCAGTTTTGGCCCTTGGCTTCTCTGTGCTCATCAGGAATCTGATCAGTTTCAGGAAGAACTTTGCTCAGTTCTTCCACATTCTATGTTTTATGAAGGCAGGCTGTTCCCCTCTGGAGAAGCCCATGTTGTCCCACTGAGCCTGTGAAAGGGAAGATAGATTTAATTTTGGAGGAGTATTACAAAGCTCATTTAGTGAATACAGCTAATACAAATTCTCCAACCTAGTCTTTTTCAGTAACAAAGGTGATTCTTTTTCTCCATCTGACTGACTGACTCTGTGACTAACTCTCAGTTGGCTCCACACATGGGGAAGGAGCAGAATTTTCTTGTACTATTGAGCCTACTCAAGCTCTGATACCTCTTCCTGCTCAAATAGCTTTTGTGGTCCCTATAACATACAGAATAAAGTTTCATTTTCTTTACTTTCCCTGCCAAACACTCCCAAATTTAACTTTTAGTTCTCTTTCTGGAATTAACTCAGCCTACAATCCCTCCTCCATCTCACACTCAAAGCCCCTGTTTCCCTTTTCTGAGCTTGTCTAGGGCTTCCTACTGCCTGACTTTTATTCAAGAGTTTGCCTCAATATGCTGCGCACATCCATCTGGCAAGATCCTGAACTATATTTCTTTGCTGCCACAGTCTACTTTGTCTCAATGTGTGTGTGTGTGTGTGTGTGTGTGTGTGTGTGTGTGTGTGTACATCCAACCAATTTTGGAGATTAGAGATGATGATTCCTTCTTTGTTGTTACAGATAACTGAAGAAGAGTTATCTGAACTAAAGAGTTATCTTTATTCAATAACTGATTGTTCAATTGATTTCTTGAAGAATAGATAATATGAAACGATCTTCAGAATACTGACTTTTGGGCATGATGGGGTGGAACAGGTAGTCTGGGGTCTGAGAGAGTTTTGTTGTCAGTTGAATGGGTAGAGAACCCTGAATCAAAATACAATGGGATTTTAACATAAGTAGTTATGTCTGTCCCATTAGATTGAAAATTCTCAGGAGGTAAGGATTATCAGTGTCCTATGTGGTACTCTACCAGGTCCAGATCTCGTGCTTAGTCTCCGTTGAATGAATGAATGAGTGAATGAATGAATGAAGACTTCTTGACACCCCTGAGAATATAGCTGAAGAAATAGCAATTACAACTAAAGAAATCTGGGATGGAAAAGAGTGTAGAGAAATAAACCAAGAAAGAAATCTTTAATTCTCTTAAATTGTCTCTTTCACACTTCCTAGCCCATTAGTAAGTTTTGATAAAAATATACAACGCACATAGTATGTGATCAGTACAAATACATTAAGGTTCTTCTTTTTTCTCTAGAGTTCAGAGAATGGTACATTCATCAACCATCCAGAGTAAAGTATGTTTGGAGAGTTTTAATGGGTCTCACTGGAGGTATCTTTCTCAGACTTCCAGGATCATGGCAGGAGGGAACCAGACCAGCATCTTTGAGTTCCTCCTCTGGGGACTCTCAGAGCGGCCAGAGCAGCAGCGCTTCCTCTTCCTGCTGTTCCTGTGGATGTATGTGGTCACCGTGGTTGGGAACCTGCTCATTGTCCTGGCCATTGGTACTGATGCACGTCTCCACACACCTATGTACTTCTTCCTTGCCAGCCTGTCCTGTGCAGACATCCTCTTCACTTCCACTACTGTGCCCAAGGCCTTGGTGAACCTCCAGACTCAGAGTAGGTCCATCTCCTACACAGGATGTCTGGTTCAGCTCTACTTCTTTTTGACTTTTGGGGACATGGACATCTTTCTCCTGGCCACAATGGCCTATGACCGCTATGTGGCCATCTGCCACCCTCTGCACTACAAGATGGTCATGAGCCGCCGGTGTTGCACCTTCCTGGTTACTGCCTGCTGGATCCTGACAAGTCTTGTTGCCATGACCCACACTTTCCTCATCTTCCGACTTTCTTTTTGCTCTAAGAAGATCATTCCTGACTTCTTCTGTGATCTGGGACCGCTGATGAAGGTGTCTTGCTCTGACACTCAGGTCAATGAGCTTGTACTCCTCTTCTTGGGAGGAGCAGTCATTTTAATCCCCTTTGTTCTCATCCTGGTCTCTTATATCTACATTGTTTCAGCCATCCTCAGAGTCCCCTCTGCCCAGGGAAGGCACAAGGCCTTCTCTACCTGTGTGTCACACCTTGCAGTTGTTGCCCTGTTCTTTGGGACAGTGATCAGGGCTTATCTGTGCCCCTCATCATCTTCCTCCAACTCCATAGAAGAGGACACAGCAGCTGCTGTCATGTACACAGTGGTAACTCCCCTGCTGAACCCCTTCATTTACAGCCTGCGGAACAAGGACATGAAGTGTGCCCTGGAGAGATTTCTCAGGGGCAAAGTCTTCTTTTCATGGGGTCAGTGACTTCTGTAGTGATACTGCAGGTGTCCTCCATCCCCTCCACAGAGGAGCTTCACAGAAATTTCTACCTCAGGTTTTTCACTTCTGACTCCCACATATGCCTTATTGCCGCTTCCTTCCTTGAATCCCCTCATGACTTTGATATTGTTGAGGAACATCAAGATTTTACATCATGTTTTAAAGTTAATATGTTGAGTTGCTTATTTACTTATTTATTTTACCTATGACTTTCCACAAGGAAAAATGCCTTTTGCAATGTTTTTAATTCTAGAAGTCTGTGTAGGCTTTTATGCTAGTTCACCAAAATTCAATTTGTGAGGTCATGGAAAGTAGGTTAATGATCAAAATATTAGCAAGTAAAGTCAATATTGGACAGCAAAGAGCTTACAACTTCGAGTATATATGTATATATTCTTTATTTTTTCTTACAAAAATAAGAAATTATATATACACGTATGTGTATATATATGTTTATATATATAAACACTTATTATTTCAAGGTTGTGAGTCAAAAATCTTTGTAACTCTTAAAGCTCTCAACATTGTCAGTGAGAAGAATTTTGAATAGTTTAAATGAGAAGACAAAATAAATAAATTTAAATTAAATATTATGGCAACTCTTATGCAGCTGTTCTCTGAAATTCTTCCTTATCTGCTGAAGTCTTGGCTGATTGTGAATGCTGTTTTTCACATTGGCAGTAAAGGAATCTTGCATGTTCTCAAGGTTCTTTATGTTGAAACTTGTGGCCTCCAGACTCAACGAAGACCAAATCAAAGATAACCAAAGCTTATGATTTTTATTTCTGCTATGAAAAAGTCATAATTTCATACCAAGACAGAGTGAACACAAAATCATTGCCTAAAGTTGAAACTATGGAACAAATTCACTGCAGAGCGTTGTGAGGAAAGGGCTCTAGATTGGTGCCCAGGAGTCCCAGATCTTAAACTCAGTGCTTCTACTTATTTTGTCTGAGTCTAGTCTTCTCTTTTGTGAGATAAAATTACTGATATTTTTCCTGTCTACCTAACTGGAACTTTGTGGGGAAAATGCTTATGGTTTGGCTATTATAATATAGAAACTCCAAATGATTATAGATTTTAAAAGCTGGACATGTATTTCTTTCCCATATACATGTAAGATGTTGGCTACAAAATCATCAAGGATTCAGGCCAATTCTTTCCTGGTTTTCTGCAACCCTCAAAGAATGATTCCATAGGCATTAAACTTCTGCCTTGGTCTTCATTTCAACCAACAGGAAGGGAGAAAGGGTCAACTGGAGGATCCAACGATTCCCACTATGGAAAAAACCTGGAGAAATGGCACACACCTCTTCCATTTATATCCTATTGGCCAGAACTTGGTCGCTTGGCCTCACCCAGATGCAACTGGGCCTGGGAAATGTATTCTTTATACTTGGTGGCCATCATCTAATATTATATTAGCATGGACGAAGTACAAGCCTTATGTTGGGGAAAACCAGCCATCTCTGCTATAGTCAGGTGCCATGATGGCAATTGAAAGCCCTCCTAGCACGAAGAGCTCATGAAAACAGGAGAGTGTGCGGGCACTCAGTCACTCTCTAAATCTTCGAGGCTGTTGGAATACACCTAAGGAGGTGTCTTCTTCCTAGTGACCACAGATATTGTCAGTGGAGTGGCAACAGAAGGAGTGGCTGATAATAATTATGTGGAATCTGAGACATTCTTCTTTAGGATCACCCTGTCCCCCTCTCCTCCTCTAGGTGAGTACCAAGAGGGAAAAGTTAGGTCCTGACCTTTGGATCTTCTGAAAACCTATTACCAAACAGGGTAATGATATTCCTGGTGCACATAAGTTCAAATGTGAAACTAACCTGACATCTGCAAGTACAAACAGAATAAATATAAATGCACAACATATGCCACATGAATCTAAATTATTGGAAAAAAACTGATGAATATACTCAAGGATATTAGGGAGGATATTAAGAATATGAAACATAAAAAGAACAAATTGGAAGTATTAGTTAAGAAATATGATAGCTGGAGTTAATAATTCAATAGATGAGATAAATAGCAGAATGGATACACGTAAAGAATGGATTAGTGAATCAGAATCAGAATATCGGGTTGTGTAACCCTCTTAAAGGCAGCAAGCAGTGAAGAATAGAAATATGGAAAAATAAGGGAGGTGGGGAGTTAGAGAGAAAGAGAATATAAGTAAAAGTGCCAACATCTAGAAAATAAGAGTCCTATAAAAAGACAGAAAAAGTGGATGGAGGGAAATATTTCAAGGACTTCGTTTCATTCTTCTGAATGAAATAGCCCATGAAGTTCCAAGCAAAGGTAATTAAAAGTATCTCTAAATTCATTGTAATGGAATTAAAGAACACCACAAAGAGAACATCTTTTTATTGTTTTTTTTTAAGATTTTATTTATTTATTTGACAGAGAGAGAGAGAGATCACAAGTAGGCAGAGGCAGGCAGAGAGGGAGGGAAGCAGATTCCCTGCTGAGCAGAGGTCCCAATGTGGGGCTCAATCCCAGGACCCTGAGATCATTGCCTGAGCCTAAGGCAGACGTTTAACCACTGAGCCATCCAGGCACCCCCAAGGAGAACATCTTAAGTTTCTAAAGAGAGAGAGAGAATTACAAAGGAAAAATAGCAAGATTAAATTCAGGTGTGTCAATCACACACTGGATATAGGAAGATGAATAAAATTTGAAAAGTATTAAAGAAAATAAAATAACTTTAAATATAAAAATTAGTATCCATCCAAATATTTGCTTACATGTTCAAAAAACATCTGAAATAAAATTCTAAAATGCTAAACAGTGTCAACTCTCTGTAGTAGATGCTAGTAGAGGAATATAAGGACAGGAGAGCATGATAAATAACTTGGTTTTTTTTTTGTTTTTTTTTTCCATTTTATTTATTTTTTTCAGCGTAACAGTATTCATTCTTTTTGTACAACACCCAGTGCTCCATGCAAAACGTGCCCTCCCCATTACCCACCACCTGTTCCCCCAACCTCCCACCCTTGACCCTTCAAAACCCTCAGGTTGCCCCAACCTCCCACCCCTGACCCTTCAAAACCCTCAGGTTGTTTTTCAGAGTCCATAGTCTCTTATGGTTCGCCTCCCCTCCCCAATGTCCATAGCCCGTCTCTCTCGGGCAAAATAGAGAAGTATTTAAGAGATCCATGGATATAAGTTAAAATCATGTGTTTTAAGTTAAGGGAAAGCATCTTAGCTTTCAAAATAGATGTGTAACTTTCAAACCAATCTCAGAGAAAAAAGGCCTCTTAAATGGGAAACAGTAAGAAAAAAAATCAGAAGAAAATACAGCAAATGGAAATGATTTAAGTTTGAGTTTCTTATTCATATTATATCAGCACCTAACAGGGAATTCCCATCCTTTTAATAAAAAATAAAGCATCAGTACATATGATGCTATGAAGGAAGTCTCAGTAAATTCTTTTTTTTTTTTAATTAAGATTTTACTGGGGCACCTGGATGGCTCAGTGGCTTAAGCCTCTGCCTTTGGCCCAGGTCATGATCTCAGGGTCCTGGGATTGAGCCCCGCATTGGGCTCTCTGCTCAGCAGGGAGCCTGCTTCTGCGTCTCTCTCTGCGTGCCTCTCTGCCTACTTGTGATCTCTCTGTGTGTCAAATAAATAAACAAAATCTTTTTTTATTATTATTTATTTTTATTTGTTTATTTACAGCAAAACAGTGTTCATTGTTTTGGCATCACACCCAGTGCTCCATGCAGTACGTGCCCTCCCTATTACCCACCACCTGGTTCCTCAACCTCCCACCCCACCCCACCCCCGCCGCCCCTTCATAACCCTCTGGTTGTTTTTCAGAGTCCATAGTCTCTCATGGTTCATCTCCCCTTCCAGTTTCCCTCAACTCCCTCTTCTCTCCATCTCCCCATGTCCTCCATGTTATTTGTTATGCTCCACAAATAAGTGAGACCATATGATACTTGACTCTCTCTTCTTGACTTATTTCGCTCAGCATAATTTCTTCCAGTCCCGTCCATGTTGCTACAAAAGTTGGGTATTCGTCCTTTCTGATGGAGGCATAATACTCCATTGTGTATATGGACCACATCTTCCTTATCCATTCATCCGTTGAAGGGCATCTTGGTTCTATCCACAGTTTGGCGACCGTGGCCATTGCTGCAATAAACATTGGGGTACAGATGGCCCTTCTTTTCACTACATCTGTATCTTTGGGGTAAATACCCAGCAGTACAATTGCAGGGTCATAGGGAAGCTCTATTCTTAATTTCTTCAGGAATCTCCACACTGTTCTCCAAAGTGGCTGCACTAACTTGCATTCCCACCAACAGTGTAAGAGGGTTCCCCTTTCTCCACATCCTCTCCAACACACGTTGTTTCCTGTCTTGCTGATTTTGGCCATTCTAACTGGTGTCAGGTGGTATCTCAATGTGGTTTTAATTTGAATCTCCCTGATGGCTAGTGATGATGAACATTTTTTCATGTGTCTGATAGCCATTTGTATGTCTTCGTTGGAGAAGTGTCTGTTCATATCTTCTGCCCATTTTTTGATATGATTATCTGTTTTGTGTGTGTGTGTGTTAAAATGTCTATACTGCCTAGAGCAATCTATACTTTTAATGCCATTCCGATCAAAATTCCACCGGTATTTTTCAAAGAGCTGGAGCAAATAATCCTAAAATTTGTATGGAATCAGAAGAGACCCCGAATTGCTAAGGAAATGTTGAAAAACAAAAACAAAACTGGCGACATCACGTTACCCGATTTCAAGCTTTACTACAAAGCTGTGATCACCAAGACAGCGTGGTACTGGCATAAAAACAGACACATAGACCAGTGGAACAGAGTGGAGAGCCCAGATATGGACCCTCAACTCTATGGTCAAATAATCTTCGACAAAACAGGAAAAAATATTCAATGGAAAAAAGACAGTCTCTTCAATAAATGGTGCTGGGAAAACTGGACAGCGAGATGTAGAAGAATGAAACTCGACCATTCTCTTACACCATACACAAAGATAAACTCGAAATGGATAAAAGACCTCAACGTGAGACAGGAATCTATCAGAATCCTAGAGGAGAACATAGGCAGTAACCTCTTCGATATCAGCCACAGCAACTTCTTTCAAGATATGTCTCCAAAGGCCAAGGAAACAAAAGCAAAAATGAACTTTTGGGACTTCATCAAGATCAAAAGCTTCTGCACAGCAAAGGAAACAGTCAACAAAACAAAGAGGCAACCCACGGAATGGGAGAAGATATTTGCAAATGACAGTACAGACAAAAGGTTGATATCCAGGATCTATAAAGAACTTCTCAAACTCAACACACACAAAACAGATAAACAAAATCTTTTAAAAAATTAATATTTTGTTTATTTATTTGACAGAGAGACACAGTGAGAAAGGGAACACAAGCAGGGGGAGTGGGAGAGGGAGAAGCAGGCTTCCCGCCAAGTAGGGAGCCTGATGCAGGACTTGATCCCACGACTTTGGAATCACAACCTGAGCTGAAAGCAGATGCTTAATTGACTGATCCCCCAGGCACTCCAAATCTCAGTAAGTTCTAAAAAAGAAATATGTGTGTGTTTCCACATATGAACTATGTTGCATGTAAATATGTTCTCTAATTGTAATGCTCTAGAGTTAGAAATTAATAATTAAAGAAAAGCTTTAAAATTACCAAATATCTAGAAATTTAAGAAGGTGTTACTAAATATGAAGTAAATATGAAGTGAAGTATACTAAATAAACTTTGGGTTCAAAAGAAAATTATGAGAGAAATTATGGAATAATTGGAAACAATAAAGAAACAATAAAGAGAAACAAACTATAAATCAAAAGCAGTAATAAAAAAGATAGCTTTAGTTTTAAATAAACTTACCAGGAAAGAACTGCAGTTGGAACAAAGGATCTGAGTATCCAAATTAATAAAGTGGGGACAGAGTGACAAGAATAATCTTAAAGAAACAAAGAAAGAGAGGAAAGATAATGGCAGAAAGCAGTAAAATAAAGAATTGCAAAACAATAGACATCCTCAGCAAAATATTATCAAATAGAACTTAGCAAATTTAAATTTTCTATAAAAAGGATAATACATCATGACCAAGTAGTGTTTATTCTGAGAATGTAAGGCACATTTGACATTTAAAATCCAAGAATTTCAGGGGTGTGTAGGTGGCTCAGTTGGTTACGCGTCTGCCTTCAGCTCAGGTCATGATCTCAGGGTCCTGGGATGGAGTCCCACCGTAGGCTCCTGGTTCAGCAGGGAGCCTCCTTCTTCCTCTGCCACTCTCCCTGCTTGTGCCCCCCTGACAAATAAATAAAAAATAAAATCTTTAAAAAACATAATATAAAATTCATGAATTCAGTTCCCTGTATTATCACTGAAGACGTGCACCAGGTTTGTATAAGACAATCCATGTGTTTTCACTCAGATCCATTTGTAGCTTCCCATTTCATTCATCTCCCGTTCTATGATATGGGGACTCCAGTTGTTGTTAAAATGCACTGAGCCTCACTTATTCCCAAGTAGGGTAGATATACAGCTCAATATCTTCAAGGTGTTGGCTAGTATTAGCTGGAAAGTTTTAAGCAAAAGGGTAGTGAAACAAGATACAGTCCCCATTACTGTAAATTGTCTTAAGGTTATAAATAAAGTTTGTCATCTCTACTCTCTGATACTCATTCTAGATTCCTCTCACCTTCGCTACCAGTTCGGCAGGTCTGTGTTGATGCCTGGTAGAATATATGAGGCCTTCATGCCTGAAGGGTTTGAGCTCTTCGTTACTCTCCTCATTTTGTGGTGGGTAACTGACATTGCTCATTAGCATTCATTACTGTTCATAGAAGCACTAAGAGATACCCAAGTGAAACTCTAGGTTTAAGACATATTATTTCCTGCCCCCATGTGGAATAGCAAGCATAAGTCTTCATGCTAATCCTTGTCAATTGTCCTAGTTAGAAAAGTGACACCCATCTTTCCCTGTGGGCCTGCTGCACAAAATGTCAGAAGGCAATCACAGATTTTATTTAGTGGATCCTTCAAGGGAGTAAGGTTTTTATACTTTGTTCAAACTGGTAAAATGGACAAAGGACTTGTATCTAGAATGTATAAAGATTTCTCAAAAACTGAACAGTTAAAAAATTACAATTAGGAAATGAGCAAAAGATATAAACAGGTTTTTACTGAAGAGGATACACAGATGGCAAATAAGCACCTGAAAAGATGTTCAACACAAGACAACCATTTGGGAAAGGCCCATTGAACCACATCTGTCAGAATAGCTAAAATAAAGTGACAACACCAAATTCTGGTGAGGTTGTTGAGAAACTGGATGACTCATACTTTGCTGGTGAGAATGTAAAATGTTACAGTCAGTCTGAGAAGTAGTTTGACAGTTTCTTATAAAACTGAACACAAATACTCTACAACCCAACAATTGCACTCCTCGGCATATATCCTAGAGATGAGAACTTATGTTTACTCAAAAACCTGGACACAAATGTTCATAGAAACTTTATTTTAGAACCAATAAAAGATTAATATCTAGACAGTAAGAAGCTTCTTCCAAAGAAAGGTAGAAAGGAAATCTAGAACAAAGATGGGTGAAGTCTATGAGACGGAAATTTTTATAAGGAGAAGCCCAAATTGTTAGCAAGATACAAAGAAATGTTAAACTGTAAATCAGAGAAGTGATGAGATGATCTTTACATCAATCAGATTGCCAAACTACACCTGATGATGCCAAGTTCTGGTGAGAATATGAGAAAGGGAGAAGCATCATGTACTGTGATGAGAATATAAACTTGAAGAGACAATCAGAAGAACAGTCTATCAGGACATGACAAAAATTAAAATTAACTCTATATAGCAAAATTAAAATTAAATATATAGAGATATATTTTTTATATTTGGATATAGATGTACTTTTTAAAAATTAAAATGAACTATATATAGCAAAATTAAAATTAAATATATTTATATATTTAGATATATGTATATGTATATGTAAAATTCTGCTAAGTACCAATAGATTTCTCTCTTGATTCCCTGGTTGTATTTATATACATATATGTATGTGTGTATATATATATATATACACACACATATCCATCTGTCCATCTGCCCATCCATCCATCCATTCATCTATGCATCTATCTATCATCTATCACCTATCATCTATCTGTGTAGATCTTAGGTAGATCATCTCTCCTATTACCCAGCAATCTCATTCCTGGGCATATTAGAGAATGTCTTTTTTTTTAATGATTTTATTTATTTATTTGAGGGGAAGAGTGGGGGCGGGGGAGGGCCAGAGGGAGAAGCAGCCTCCCTGTTGAGTAGGGAGTCTGACCTGGGGCTCGATCCCAGGATCCTGGAATCATGACCTGAGCTAAAGGCAGACACTTAACTGACAGAGCCACCCAGCACCTAGAGAATATATCTTTTTTTTAAATTTTTAATTTTATTTTTTCACTGTTCCAAGATTCATTGTTTATGTACCACACCCAGTGCTCCATGCAATACATGCCCTCTATAATACCCACCACCAGGCTCACCCAACCCCCCACACCCCTCCCCTCCAAAACCCTCAGTTTGTTTCTCAGACAATATATCTTAAGTTCTGTAGAGAAACATACACAAGGCTATTCATTACAGTGTTGTTTGTAGCAGTATGGAGTTAAGTGTTCATCACTTGGGCAAATGGATAAATAAAATCTGGCAGATACCTACAGTGAACTATTATGTAAAAGAAGTATCACTCTAGCTATACATAGAACCACATGAATAGATGTTCTCTGTCATTTTTACAAGTATGATTACAAATATAAGGACTGGAACATAGAATAAAAATAATTTTGTATCTACTACTCAGTTTTATTAAATCTTAAAACATTGTCCTTGTATATGTGTGTGTATTTAAATAAAACATTACAGTTACAGCTGAGAGGACTCTCGAATTCCTAATTCCATTCCAGTTTCTCCTTCCCCAGAGGTAACCACTATCATTAACTTTGGGTTTGTCATTATTATGCATGTTTTTATAATTTTACTTGAAAGTTGTGTAACCACAAAAGGATTTAGCATGGTTTTTTTTTAAGATTTTATTTATTTGACAGAGAGAGAGAAATCACAAGTAGGCAGAGAGGCAGGCAGAGAGAGAGGGGGAAGCAGGCTCCCCACTGAGCAGAGAGCCTGAGCTACTCCCAGGACCCTGGGATCATGACCTGAGCCCAAGGCAGAGGCCCAACCCATTGAGCCACCCAGGTGCCCCTAGCATGTTTTTCATATTTCAAAATTTTATTTCAATGGTATCATCCAGTGTGTATTCTTAAACTTACTTTTTTCACTCAGATTATGTTCTTGAGAGTTGCCCATGTTGATAAACATACTCAACATCATTATTTTTACCACTGTAATAGGTATATGCTACTATTTGTCTATTCTCCTGTTGAAGAACATTTAGGTAATTTCTAGTTCTTTACCATTGTAAACAAAGTTGAAAGAAACTTTCTTGTACATTTCTCTTTGGGTACATGAATGAAAGTTCTCCAGAATATAATGATAAGAATGAATTGCTGGAAGGCAGGCCAGGTGCACTTTAAATTTTTTTTTAAGGTTTTATTTATTTATTTGACAGACAGAGATCACAAGTAGGCAGAGAGGCAGGCAGAGAGAGAGGTGGAAGCAGGCTCCTTGCTGAGCAGAGAGCCGACATGGGACTCAATCCCAGGATCCTGGGATCATGACCTGAGCTGAAGGCAGAGGCTTTAACCCACTGAGCCACCCAGGCGCCCCAGGTGCACTTTAAATCTTACTAGCGTATGCTGTTAGTGCTTTTCACTGGTTAGGTCTTTACTACCCCCCAGCTGCTGTTAATGTTGGCTGCTAATGGCTTATGACTGCTCTTTCTCTAGCTGGAGAAGTTAGGCACTCTCTCTTTACTGCCCTGGGAAGTGGAGGGGCAGCCAGTGGCCAAGGGCTAACACTTGGTAGACAAAGCTGGTTCCTTACCTTTGGATAGAATTGATTCAATGGATGCAATTCATGTTCTTGTGCTCCTTTTGAGACCAGGCTTAAGTTAATATGCTGAGTCCCTACTTACCTCCATCTTCTTCTGAGGGTATGGTTTCAATAAACTGCTCTCACACTTCCCATGAGCCATTCTGCCTCCAGGGAACCTGACCCAAGATAACAATAATGTATTGCTAAAGACTCTCCAAAATGGTTGTATTGATTTATACAGTTAAGCTAAAGCTCAAAGGTTGAGAAAGAGAAAGCCATTCAAAGAGTTGAGGGAAGCGTGTCCAGGCAGAAGGAAAACAAAGGCAAAAACCCTGAGATGAAATAGCTCTGTGAATTCAAAGAACTGAGAGAAAACCAACATGGCTGAAGTTCTGGGAACAATAGAAAGAGAATGATAGTGGTTGGGGTTGCAGATATATGTAGGAGTGAGACTAGGTAGGGACTTATATTTTCATATCTATATCTCTATATATACATATATGTAATATATATTATATTACTGAGTTTTTTTTTCTTTTTTCTTAAAGATTTTATTTATTTGAGAGAGAGAGAAAGAATGGGGGGGAGGGCAGAGGGAGAGAAAGTCTCAAGCAGAGTCCCCGCTGAACATGGAGGCCAATGTGGGGCTTGATGCAAGACTGGATGTAGGGCTCAATCCCAGGACCCTGGTATCATGACCTGAGCAGAAGTCAGACGTAACCAACTGAGCCACCCAGGCACCCCACATTTTTTTCTAATTGTAATAGGAAGTTCTTGAAATGAGTTAAGCAAGAAAGTGATAGGGACCAAGTTAAGCTTTAAGCAAATTACTCTGGTGTATACAGAAAATGGATTGGAAAGATGTAGGAGTAGCAGGGAGTTGGTGTCTGCTGAACAAGGAGAATGAATCATAAAAAATAGTGCAAAAATAAGAGACATGATGGGATCTATAACACAATAGATATATAAAATACACTGACATGCAAAGACACGTATTTTTCCGGTTTACATGGGTATACTGAAGTGGTTGTCTATGTGGGGGAAGAGGGAGTGAGTGGCGATTGGAGCCTATAAAAGGCAATAAAGCCAGAGACACACCTGGAAAGGAATAGTGGTGATAATGGGCTATGAACCGAGGGTCTAAAATTTACTCAACTCTGGACTCAAAGGAAACAAAAATCAAGACTACAGTAACCACACACTTCCCCACCACTCTTTTCAGTCTCCTTCTGAAGAGCCCTGTTTGGGATGTGAAAGAGCAAAGATGGTGCCCCTCTTTGCTTCAGAGAGTTGTAATAACTTGCTGTTCTGAGGGTCTCCAGGACCAGGTTTTCAGAGAGACATTCAAATCAGCCAACCTTTTACTTACTAGGTGGACTTCACTGGGTTGCAGAGACCTTCCCTCATGATTGACTTCAGCATCGGAGTCAGAACCTGAAGGCCAGAGGAAGCAGAAATTCCCTGGAGCCTCATTAGTGAGGAAACGGCTGGAACCCTGAGGATTCTGGAGGGACGCTCCTGACGCAACCTTGCAGGTTCCTCATTCCCCTGGGGGTGTCCATGGAGCAGGTCCTGTCTCTGGGCTCCAAGAGAATCCAGGCTGGGATGTCTTGTTATTGCTTCTTTGCACGAGTTTGTATCCTGGTCCCAGGAGACTGAAAACCTAACTTCCACTAAGTGTGCTACAGCTCTGTGCCTCAGTGCCCAGGGCAGGGAGCAATGCCTACTAAGTATCAGCAAATGTCTGTGGATGAAAAGCAATGGCCTGAATGCTCAACTGAGGCCATGTTTTCCTTTAAGTGCTCATGGAAGTGAACCACATACTCCGCGGATGTATTTGTCTATTCATGTTCAAAGAATTTGTTACAGTGGCTCTTTTTGTGTAGCTTTGGGAGACTTAAAGTCCTGGAACCAGAAAGCATGTTTCAGGAGGAGTGTATGTCCATTTTACCCAATGTCGAGCTGCTCTGAGGGGCTTCAGAGACACCTTCTCAGATGCTGTTCAAGAAACTTCCAAACCTAAATTTGTGGAACAAGTGTCTGTGGACCCTAGTAGTTTCTTAGTAGTTAACATCTGAGCTGAGGGGTATGGAGGGAGCCAAATCTTGCTGGATGGAGCCTTAACCAAGTAATCTCCCAATAGGCAAAGACCAGTAATGTCCTCTAGCTCCATGTCTTGGGTTGGACCCTGGGGATATTGAGAGGAATGAATAATTCTTACTCAGAGAAGGCCTAGATCTTGGTCCAGTGGGAAACAAACATAAGTAAACATCACCTCTAGTCCCATCACACAGAGATGACTGCTTGTATCATATTGGTATATTTACTTCTAATATTTTTTGTGTGCATGTAAGAAAGAGTTTTCCTTTTATTATAAGATGACAAGAAATTTCCCATGCCCATGCCCATGCCCATGCCCATAAACATGCTGCTTAATATTTCACCTGTTATAGGTAGCATCATAGGCTTAAGCATTTCCTAACTGATGGGCATTTAAGCTCTTTTTATTTAAAAAAGTATAAATAATGTTGTGATGGATATCTTTTTTTATAAAGCTGATTTAATTTTGGATGATTTATTAGGACATGTATCCATAGCAGTAGAATTATAGGGTCAAATTATGTGACTCTATGGCTCTAGGTATCTTGTATATTTATGCCATATCCAAATCCATGCCACCATCTAAGAGGTCTTATACCTAAATAACTTCTTGCCATCTCCCCTGCTCAGCTCTCAGAAGTTCAAACTCTTCCCTATGTTAATTCATTATGCTCCTTACTCAGGTCCTCCAAGTCAGAAATAAGAGATCATCCTTGATTTTACCCTTTCTTATTCTTTTTTCTTTTCAGTGATCTATTTATTTTTTGAGAGAGACAGAGCGAGCGAGAGAGAGAGCGCGCGTAAACAAACTGGGGGGGGGGGGGGTGGGGCAGGGAAGGACAGGCAGAACAGAAGTTCTCTGCTGAGCTGGGAGCCTGATGTGGGGCTTGATCCCAGGAGCTTGGCATCATGACCTGAGCAGAAAGAAAGAGTGGGATGCTCAACCAACTGAGCCACCCAGGTGCCCAGAGTTTACACTTTCTTCTATCTCTAGGGCCCAGTCCACTATTGAGCTTCATGATTTCATCTTCAAAGGTAGCTAGATCGTCTTTTTTCCTCTCTCTCCTACTCCCATCCCAGTGCAGTCCCACTCCCCCTACTCGCCTGGGCCACTGCTGTTCCGGTCTGTCTCTAACCTTTTATCCTCATGGCAGCCAGAGTTCTCCATTCAACCTAAATCCAACCAGTCCACTACACCAGCTGAAAATGCTTTGCTGACTTCTTGTGGCAGTTAGACTAAAATCAAGAATGACTCCCTGGCTTCATTTGCTCCTGTGAACCTCCCCACCCCCCAACCTGTGCCACTCATGGATTTGCTGACAGAGCACTGGCTTTCTCTCAGTCCTTGAACACACATTTTTGTGCCTTTGCAGATGCTGTTCCCTCTCTCTGGAAAGCTCTTTCCCTGACTCCCTGAGGAGCTGGGACCCTCTCAGCCATCTGGTCTTGGCTTGAATGTCTCTCAGGGAGATGTTCCCTGACCAGCCAATCTGAGAAGGTGCCCATTCCTCCCCCAGTTGTTCTCTATTTCAGATGACTGCTTCCTTGGGGATTGTGATTGCTTTCTTCCCTGGGTGTCTGCTTTTAGAAGATCTCTCCTGTATTGGTCTGTAAACTCCATGAGGGGAGGCACCTGTGTCCATCCTGTTCACAGTGGTTTCCCCAGCACCTAACCCAATGCCTGCCATCAATAAATAATACAGGAATAAAGCAAGAAGGGAGGAAGGTAGAACCCCAGGCATGAGTGTAACTGAGGTTGTTTTTTGATGAGAGGTAGGGAGGGTGTCCGTGCTGCTCCCAGAAGGGGCTCCAGCTTGTAAAGACTGAGTGCAGGGACTTCGGCAGCAGGAGAAAGGCCCATTACACAAACTGACTCCCTGGGGTGGCTGGGTGGAGGCACCGAGACACCTGTGACCACCTCATAGTTTGACCAGTGGAGGGTTTGTTATTCTTAGATTTGAAAAGTGGGGAAACTGAGGCCCAGAACAATTCAATAAATTACCTGTGGCCCATTGAATAGTGGAACCAGAAACAACCTGGATCATTCATCCTCTCCTCCAGCAGTGAGTCTGTGTCTCTGTCCCAGATGAGGACTGCAAATGGAGACATTTGTTGTAGAACTACCCACTATGAGACTGGAAGCACTTTTCTTGAAATTTGTTTTAAGGTAGTGAGCTCACCACCAAAGAGGAGATACAAAGACAGGACAAAGTGTTCTCTGGACAGGGATGTTAAAATTCCAGTTCCTCTATTTAGAGGGTGTGGAAAGGGTGGATAGGCTTGTTTGAATCTGGAATCCTTTCATCTCTGAGTCAGTGGTGCTAGGAATTTGGTCAGAGAGAGGATAGGCTGAGGGGATCTGTGGCTTGGGACATCCAAATTCATCTCATCCACCTAAAATAGGAAGGGAGGGGGAATGACAGGGGAAATGATAAAATGAGAGAAGAGGGAAGAAGAATCTGGCTTACTCCTTGTAAACAAGACTCATTTCCCAAGATCCTTGTTGACTGGAGTGATTACCCATGTTTATCAGAAGCAGCTGCCTTGGGATTGCTTCCCTGAGGCCTCCCCAAAATTAACAAATAGGCCTGAAAATAGCCCTGACTCAGCCACTTCCTTCCTGAACTCGAGGCTCAGGCAGCAGCTCTTGGGCACCCCAGCCTCGCGGGGGTGCCCACAGACTTACATTTGTCTCCTCTGCTAGGGGATCAAAGATCCAGGTACCAGCTTGCTTGCTTTTCACCTTTACCCTGTTCCAGCCCCAAGTCCCACAGTCTTACTTAAGATCCTTTATGTCCTGACTCTGAATTTTCGTTGAATGGAGGAGAGAAGTGGAGGCAACAGAACAGAGTGAGCTCTAAGACAAGCACAGAGCAGTGAGTAGGGTTTGGACATCATAGCCTCTCTCTCTCTTCCTTCCTTTTCTGATCTCATCTCTCCTCCATTTTCTCAGTCACACAAACATACTCACGTTCTTTGAAAATTCTTCACATAATCTAACCCTCTAGTATTTTTTTAAAAGATTTTATTTATTTATTTGGCAGAGAGAGATACAGCAAAAGAGGGAACACAAGCAGGGGGAGTGGGAGAGGGAGAAGCAAACTCCCTGCTGAGCAGGGAGCCCGATGCGGGACTTGATCCCAGGACCCTGGGATCATGACCTGAGCTGAAGGCAGATGCTTAACTGAGCCACCCAGGGGCCTCAAACCCCTTAGTATTTAAAGGTAAATAACAATCCTTCCAATCTTTCTGGTGCTCTCCAGTTTTCAAAGTGATTTCATGTGCTCTGTTGCACATGATTCTCAAACCAGCAAGAAAGGCTCCCCTGGTGGGATGAGCCTCCTCACAGTCCTGCAAACAGGGAGAAACACAGGAGGTTTTCCAACATCAAGTTTGGAACACTTTTCCATACTACCCTTATACTCTCTGCCTTCACTGCAGAAGGGTTTGTGTCTCTAAGGCATCTGACGACACAAGTGTTCAGAACCCACTGAGTCTTACTGACTCAGAACAGCATTTCTGCACAGCCAGAATCACCAGGTGACTTCTAAAAAGGACTTGGTCCTCAGTGCAGAGCCACTGAATCATCTCAAGGAAGGGGACCTGAACGTCTTTTAAAAAATCTGCATCACAGGTGATTCTGATGCACACTAAGATGTGGAGAACACTGGCCTTGAGGGCAAGAAAGCAGATGGGCCAATGTTCCTGAATGTCCTCTGGCTTTCCCCAGCCTTGTTACCTGCCTCCGACCCTCATTCCAGTGGGGAGGAGTCCCAGAGGGCCCTGAGTCCAGGCACTAGGCACCCGGATGGCTGGGGAGGGGGCTGAGACGCAATGAGCCCTGACTATGCCTTCCCGGTTCCTCCTCCTCATAGTCACAGCACAGGGCCTGGCATCACTAGCTCAAGTCAGGGTAAACCACACATTTTCTAGTTTATGGTGTAAGAGTAAACTGGAATTTTAATTAAGCAGTTATTATAAACAACTTTCCACATATAAATGAGAAAAATTTTAACATCACTTATGGCCTTCCTAATCTCTGATTTAATGGATTATGCAATTGTTTAGAACAGCTTTATTTTTTATTTAATTTAATTTTTAAAAAGATTTTATTTATTTATTTGACAGAGATACATCACAAGTAGGCAGAGAGGCAGGCAGAGAGAGAGGAGGAAGCAGGCTCCCTGCCCAGCAGAGAGCCTAAAGTGGGACTCCATCCCAGAACCCTGAGATCATGACCTGAGCTGAAGGCAGAGGCTTAACCCACTGAGCCACCCAGGCACCCTAGAGCCACTTTATTGAGATGTAAGTCAATACCATTAAAATTAACCCATTTAAAGTATACAACTCAGTGGTTTGAATATACTCACAGAATTGACAACAATCAAAATTTTAGGACATTTTTGTGACTCCCAACAGAAGGTTTGGCCCATTAACAGTCACTTCCATTTTGCCCTTCCCACAGCTCCTGGCAACCACCAGTCGATTTAATGTCTCTATGGATTTGCCTATTCTGTAATTTTTTAAGCAAAGTTTCTTTTTACTATTATTAACAAGGTTCTGATAAACATATATACATTTTTTACATTTTGCCTGATAACATCTTTCTTAGGATAAATTTCTAGAACTAAAAATTGCTTAATCAAAAGAGTGTCTTTTTTTTATTTCCGAAGTCACAAAATGACATTGTTGAGTGTACATTTTTCTCCTTTTTGGTCTGTGTGGAAAATACCCAGTAATGTGGAGAAAATATTTTTCAAGAGTAATTGTGTATGTGTTTGTGTGTATGAAAATGTACTTTAGAGCATACTTCTATGACTTTCAGGAAATATAAAATTAAATTTACAAAAAAATGGGAAAACTGAGTATAAACAGTCTGGTTTTGCATCAGTGCCCAGCATGATCACAGTGATTTCTCACATAAACGCAGGAAGTTCCCGGATCTCAAGTATCTTCAATAACTGCCTGTTTAATTTATGACCCTTGTCCTTCCTTCTACAAGAGATAATTTTCTCTTGTGATTTAGCTCCAAAAAGTCCATTTTGCTATTTCCTTAAGGTATTGAGTTAATTTAAAAATTTCTTTCTCTTGATTTACCTGTAATGAAAGCTGTGAAAATAAAACATGTTTCACAAATGAGATTGGCAAAGGATGAATGAGCCTAGGACACTCTGGCAATATGTATGAAAATGAATATATTTTTACTATAACTAAAATATGTCCAAACTATATGTACAAAAGTATTCACTGGTATATTTTTGTAATGGGGAAAACAGGGAAAAAATCTACGTATCCATCTGTAGGATATTTATAAAAATATGTATAATATAATCATAAAATGCAATAGTATGCAACCATTAAAAAGGATGAAAGTATTGATTTATAGAATGTTCTCCAGGATGTTGTTGAGTGAATAAAAATGATTTAGTGAAAAAACAAAACCAAAATAATTCACCAAATGTTAACAGAATGTGGGGTAGTTTTCACTTTTGTTTACATTTTTCTTGTACTGCTTGAATTTTTCATAATGAATTTTTTGTTGATATTTAATAGATTGCAATATAGTAAAAAGGTCATTTTATTTGGAAAAAATCCATGGAATATCTTTAAAAATTTATATGTAAGCATAGGGAAGACATTTCAACAAATTTCAAATAGAAGTTAACAATAAGTGAATACAAGTTTAAGACCGAAGTTAACATGTCATGATAAACAGGGAAAAGATTGACTCATACAATAAGAAGATAGGGACCAATCTTTCTTATAAATAAGAAAAGTATGGTTTAATGCAGTGAATAGGCACTAAAAAAGCATCAGATCAAAAATGTCACACCCATATCTGATTATTAAAATACTATCATAAAATAAAAAAAGATAATTGCTAAATATATATATATATATGTTTAGCTATACACACACACACACATACATACACCTTTTTTTACTTAAAATCCTTTAAGGCTTCCTAATTGCACTTATAGAATAAAGTTTTAAAACCTTAACAAGATTGACTGCTCAGGACGCTGCTGACCTGCATGACCTCACATCTCACCCATACCCTTCTCATTCAACCACACTGGTCCTTATTCATTACATAAACATGGCAAACCCTTCCTCAGGGCCTTTGCACACACATCTCTACCTGCAAAGCTCTTTGCTTAAGGCTTCATAAGACTGACTGCTTTTGGTCCTTCATGTCTCAACTAAGAAGACATTGAAATGTAGAAAATGGTGAATTAAATCCAGTCTAGTTGTATTCTCTAATTTTTAATTTTCAAAGTTTTCATTCCACGTATGGTAGATTTTCCAAAGGAAAGAAAGACACAATAAACTGTTTTAATCTTAAATACTTTAAAAATGTTGGTCTAATGTTTTCCCCTAAATAGACAGTTATCCCAATACCATTTATTGAATAATGCAACCTTTTATATGCAACCTGTCATTTTAAAGTACTACCCTAATAATCCACTCAGTCCTGCCTGATTTGGCTCTGCTTCTAAAGCTCTACCCAGCACTTGAGCACCATTACCACACTGGTTCAGAATCCTTTATAGTTGGTAGACAAAGTGTCCCATTCTTAAACCTTTTCAAGAATTTTCCTGGTTTATTTTCATATGAAATTTAGAATAGTCTTTGTTTCCCAAAAATCTTGTTATGATTTTGACTTCAACTAGGCTAACTGAACATCGGATTAATTTAGGAGAATATGTACCTTTGCAATATTCCATCTTTCTATTTAGAAATGAGTAAGTCTTTCCACTTATTATTAAATGGAAAAAAAGGATAATTGGAAGGTCCTGGCCGATTCTTAATATCTTAATGCTTAGAATATTGTATTGAAATGTGAATAGAATTGTTTCACATTGTATTTTCACCCCATGATTGTTTATGTAATTTATTTATAGTAGTAATAGGCAATATGTATTGAGTGCCCACTAAATGCCAGTTCTTTGTGTTAAGCATTTTATTGCTTAAATTTATTTTTGCCACCAGTCACTTTTCACATGAAGAGAGTGAGTCTTGAGGAGCTCAGGTCACTGGCCTGAAGTTTCACAGCAAGTGGCAGAGCTCAAACACAGATACCAGCATCCAATAGCCCAGTCTGAATCATGGCGCTGTATGGCTTACTGGGAGCATTCTTGGTTTGGGGTCTTCTCCTTGTGTGACTGACCACTTTACAAAGGCTGCTTTGTATTTCTAATGGCATATCAGTTGATTGTCTTAGGTTCCCCAGATAGAACATTCTATCAGCAAATAATAATTTTACCTTCTCCTTTCCAATGTTTTTATTCTCTCCCTTTGTCCAACTGTAAAATAGCCATTTCTTACAATACATACACTGGTTTTAGATATCCTTTAGGAATCTATTTGATATAATCACATAGAGATCTTTAAACATTTCTCAGGTATTATAAGATGATAGAATTTTAAATAAGACATAGACATTATTCCTGTAATATTGGGTATGCCAGATTAGAAATTGTTGGAATGACAGAGTTGCATAAGGATTTTCCATGTTATATGTTTGTTATTAACTTAAAATATTATATTTTTAATTTTTGGAGGAGCCTCCATACTGTTTTCCACAGTGGCTATACCAGTTTAAATTCTCATAAGGGTTCCCTTTTCTCCACATTCTTGTAAACACTTCTTGTTTCTTGTCTTTTTTTAAAAAAAGATTTATTTATGTATTTTAGAGAGAGAGAGTACAAGCAGGAGGGGCAGAGGGAGGGGGAGGAAGAATCTGAAGCCAACTCCACATTGAGAAACAAACAAAAACCAAACAGACCCTTAAATGCAGAGAACGATCTGGTGGCTGCCAAAGGGGATGTGGGTGGGACCTAGATTAAGAAACATCAACTTCCATTTACATAATAAGCCACAGATATGAAAAGTACAGCATAGGGAATATAGCCAATAATATTGTAATAATATCGTATAGTGACAGATGGTGACTACATATACTGTGGTAAGCATTGCAGAATGCACAGAATTGCCCAATCACTACTGTACACCTGAAACTAATACAACCTTGTATATCAATTATACTTTGAAAATAACATTTTTAAATTATAAAATTTAATCAGGTATTTTAATGCTAGGAAAACAATTAATTTTGCTTACATGAATGTCTATGTTCAATTGAGGACACTTAATAAACAAATATTGATTGGGCCTATGTTGCAGACAGTTGGGGAAATGGATGGAGTCAACAATAGTGCAGTCTCTGAGTTACTGCTCCTGGGGATCTCAGACAGTCCTGAGCAGCAGCAGGTCCTGTTCTGGATGTTCCTGTCCATGTACCTGGTCACAGTGGTGGGAAATGTGCTCATCATCCTGGCCATCAGCTTTGATCCCCGCCTGCACACACCCATGTACTTCTTCCTGGCCAACCTCTCCTTCACTGACCTCTTCTTCATCACCAATACAATCCCCAAGATGCTGGTGAGCCTCCAGTCTCAGAACAAAGCCATCTCCTATGCGGGGTGTCTCACACAGCTCTACTTCCTGGTCTCCTTGGTGGCCCTGGACAACCTCATCCTGGCCACAATGGCATATGACCGCTATGTGGCCATCTGCCGCCCCCTCCACTACACCACGGTCATGAGCCCTGGGCTCTGTATTTTGCTCCTCACCTTGTGTTGGGCACTTTCTGTTTTCTATGGCCTCACCCACACCCTCCTCATGACCAGGGTGACATTCTGCGGTTCCCGGAAGATCCACTACATCTTCTGTGAGATGTATGTGCTGCTGAGGCTGGCATGTTCCAATATTGAAGTCAATCACATGGTGCTGATTGCCACAGGCTGCTTTATTTTCCTCACCCCCTTAGGGTTCATGATCATGTTCTATGTCCGAATTGTCAGAGCCATCCTCCGAATACCCTCGGCCACTGGGAAGTACAAAGCCTTCTCCACCTGTGCTTCCCATTTGGCTGTGGTCTCCCTCTTCTATGGGACACTTGGCATGGTATACCTGCAGCCCCTGCAAACCTACTCCATGAAGGACTCAGTAGCCACAGTGATGTATGCCGTGGTGACCCCCATGATGAACCCTTTCATCTACAGCCTGAGGAACAAGGACATGCATGGGGCCCTGGGAAGACTCCTCCAAGGAAAAGCCTTCCAGAGGTCGACTTGAGATATTTTGGATATTGAAGTGGAGACTGGGAATTTCCTCTACCATGTGCAAGGCATTATCCTATGGGAGACAGAAGAGTGATTAGGACATGTCTCCAGCTCAGAATGAGCTTGCATATCTGTGATGAAGAAAAGACACTTCCATGTAACCCAGTGTCCCCCAGACCTTGCTAGCCTTGGCAATGCCAACACTCATACTAGAATTTTACAGGATCATTCTTTCAACTTTCCTGATCACAGGACCTCCATCCCAGCTTTTCGAAACATGTCAAGTAATGGTCTGGGGAGGAGGTGGTGTTCTCTACACACATCAATTCATGGTCCTGAGTTCTGGCCCTCTCTAAGGGGCCTGCTGCCTACAAGCCACCTGGAGAAGATAACTTGCCCTACTCCCATGGCAGGGGCACTGGGTGAGGTTGCCCATTTCCAGCTCTGCTGGGCATGGCCCCACTGCTTTCATGCTCTGTTTCACATTCCCTCTGAACACAGTCCCTGCTATTCAGGAAAGACTTGTAGAGAAGCTCTTCTCCTTTGCTCTGGGCTGGTTTTCATCTCTTGGGCTTTAGGGCAATACTAACTGTGCTTTTCTCCTGCTTTCCTTTTCCCTGGAAGACCTTAACCCTGGGCAGCCCATCCTGTCCTTCATTACTGTGGCTCCTCACTCCCTTGCCCTGTCTTTTCGGTTTGCTACCACTCCATCCTTCACTCAAAACACACCTCTCCAGCCTATCAACACATGCTCATGAACAGGAGTGGCGGTGGAGGTAGTAGAAGGCAGGAGGTCACTGTGAGACTCAGTCTCTACTTAGGTTCAACCAGCCATGTACGATGCGATGAAGAGAAACTGAATAGCAACGGATGAGAAAGTTAGTCACTGGGCTGTGGCATTTCCAAACAGGGAGCAGTCCTTTGCAAATCAATCCATGGAGCCAGACTAGACTTTGACAGATGGAGAATTGAATTGATCTGAGGTTCAATTCAAGTAATTGATAAGGGCTGAGTGCCTTTTAAGGGCCTCAAACTGGGTTACAGACCTGAATCAGAAGCTCACAATAGACAAGGAAGAAGAATATTTTAATGCAATGTCTGAAAGCAGTGGTTATGCTCTGGGCAGAAGGATTGGAGGGCACAAAGGAGGAAAGCCTAGCTTGGCTTGTTAGTGAGGGAGGATTCAGGGAAGGCTTCCTTAGGGTGGTGACAGCTGAGCTGAGTCTTACACAACATCCTGCCACATGAAGAGCTACCCAGGAAAAGGGGCAGGGCAAAGTAAGGTCACTGCAAGAAAGGAGGGACACGGTGTGGAGGAGAGTCTTCCTATCTGCAGTAGCCAGCCAGCATTCTCGTCCCAGGCCTACCTATCGCTTGTGTGGTCATGGTCATCCCTGGCTAGGCCTTGTGTTCTCATCTGAACGTTGAGTACAATAGCATCATGAATTGCTATTAGGTGATTACGTGAGCGAGTCATTGGCCCATAGTCAGCGTGGTTTTTACCGAGCAGGGACAGGTGGACAAAGAACAGGAAACAGCCTGATAGGTGAGGGGGATGTCCCGCCTGAGTGTACCTGGTGAGACAAGCAGCAGCCAGTGATGAAGCTGAAGGGGGAGGTGGGAGGGATCTCAAAAGGCCTCCAATACCTTGTAGAGGAGCTCCAAATAGAGTCTGTGGACAATGAGGTACCACGGGATGTTTATGAGTTTTAACTTCCACTGTTTTTAGTAAACCAACAATGTGCATTTCTTGCAGAAATATTAAAATAAAAATAACCCCCAAATACTCACCTGGATGTCTACTACCCAAAGACAACTCCGGTATAAATTCTAAAACACTAGGTATAAATTCTAAACTTTCATCTCTGCTCTCCCTCTCTAGTTCAGAATGAATTCAAATTGTTTTTAAACTTGCCTTTTCAATTAATAATGCCTTTCTATATTAACAAATGTTCAGCCACATTACAACTTAATGCCTACACAGTATTTTAGTGTGCCATTTAATGAATACAGCAGAACTTATTTAACACACTTGTTCCATATTTTAGTTGCTTTCAGTTTTCCTGCTGTTTGCAACATGGCAATAATGTCTCCATATGTACATCTTTGATACTGTTTCCTTAGGGGAAATTGGTGAAATGGAATTACTGAGCCAAATGTTTTCATTGCTCAGAGCCTTTGATACATTTCCTGAATCATGCTCCACAAAGCTCATGATGACCTAGACTTTAATAGGAGGGGTATGAGATCCTGTTTCTGTATTGTTTGTGTTTATTTGCCTTGAGGGATGTGGGAAGGAGAGGAAGCTCTAGAACTTTTAAGTACAACAGGCAAAAGCAAAAGCAATTTTGTACTTCGTTAGCAACATTGTTCTACAAAGATGAGGCAGGGTTTCTGGTGAGCTCAGGTTCTCACCTGTCACTCTCCCCGAAACTGTGCCCCTGAGAAAAAAAAAGCCTTCCCCTCTTTGGTCCACAAGAAGGCACTAGAAGGCGGGCCCTGGAGTTTATCACTCCCTTCGGGGTAGGGTGGTGTCCCTCAGGAGCCAAGTTCTGCTCCACAACAATCACTTCTTCCTCAACCATCCAGAAGGATGACATCTAGAACATGGGAGTATCTTCCTTGGACACATTTGGACACAGGAGGTGGAAAGACGGGGAATGGCAGCTAGTGCCTCTGTTCTCTTTTTTGTCTTCTTCATCCCAATAAATATCTTTTATTTAAAATCCTGAGTGTTAAGGGGGCTTAATTAGGCCTTTTGAGCTGTGGCAGATTGTGGGAAACTGTTGTTACTATGGGACATTTAGGCATTTTCCCCATACCTAGTAAGCTCTGATTATACAGTAGTCCCCCCTTAAGTGTGGTTTGATTTACTGTGGTTTTGGTTATCTGCAGTCAACCACAGTCAGGAAGCAGACGGATCTCCTGACACATCCTCAGAATGTCAAAAGTGTCCTAAGGCTACATCAGAGAGCCTATGTCATCCATCTCTTTCCATCTCCTCCCTCAGGCAGCCATTTTGTCATCCTCACACCATCACAAGAGAAGCTAAGATATTTTAAGAGAGAGAAAGAACACATTCACATTACAGTTCATTGTTATCATTGTTTTATTTTATTATTGTTGTTAATCTCTTACTGTACCTACTTCATAAGTTACACTTTATTTTAGCTATGTATGTGGAAAAAACAGTATACATGCAGGATTCAGTACTACCCTATGGTTTTAGGCACATTGTTGATGAGGGTTGGCCTATTTCCTATTATGTTTACTTCTAGAATGTAACATGTTGGAAGTCCCAGTTGAAAACCTGGAGTTTTCAACTCCTTCCCTCTGACAGGATTCTACCTCCACTTTTTGTCTCCATAGGCCTGCTAACGCTTGCCTCACAACTCAGCCTCTCAGCTGCACCTTCTGCTCCCAGCCTCTCAGCCCCTGCCTTGGAATCAACCAATGGCTTGTGGGGAAAGCAGAGCAGCTGTCAGCAGTGTCACTCTGGGGTTCCTCGATTTCCTGCATTTTGCCCCCCCCCCCCCCCCAGTTCATCTGGTAGCTCTTTGAGGCCTCCCAGACTTCTGAGGGCAAGGATGTTTCTTTGCTTGACCAGGAGTGTTGACACAAAACGAACAAATTTTTAAAAATTTTTTAAAAAAAGGAAGAGAGTTTTAAATTTTATTCGAGGCCAAGCAAGGGCAGCTGCCTGGGATACACAATCTTTACAAAGAAGGGAGTGCGCTGGAGAAGGAATGTTTAATACAGGATCTTATATGTTTTTGTTACATCAAGAGTTACAAATCATCATGACGAAGAGCATTTCAGAAAATTACAGGCTTTATCATGTGCTTTTAGTACGAGCAAGATTGCAGACTTCAGAGGTGTGGGAATAGAACTGCCAGGGGGGGATTTTTACTCTTAAGTCTGAAATGTTTCTTTTAGGTTATTTGCGAATGAAGGAGATGTACAATGTGTGCTCAGGGCAGAAAGAGCTTTTGCCCTTTGAAGTGTGGTGAAGTCATTATGACCTTGGTAAAAGTGTATCTTCTCTGGGAGCCCAGGTGCAGGGCCCACAAACATTAACAGTTGAAAGTTTCCTTTATGAGGAGCAGGTTTAGAGTGGCTCTTCTCAGCCAGTTCCAAAGGGAATTGAGTTCTAATAACTAAGGTAATTCTACGCAGTGAGTTAACTTCTGTCCTGTGCATCTAGAATGTGCTGTGGAGCCTTGGGAGAATTGAGAACATCGTCATTCAGATAATTTTCTATAGGGCTTAATTCTGTCCTGGAAACCCGGTTGTGAAAGGCTAGCATTGTCCCTGGATCCCAGGGTTCTCGTCTCACAGAGTGGAAGAATGAATCTCACAAGTGGGTGAAGTGAAGTGAAAGTTTATTAAGTGAAAGTGAAAGCAGAAAGCAAAGAAGAAGCTCTCTAGAGTGAGAGGGGTCCCAAAAGAGCTGCCACGGAGGCTTCTAGTGGCAGTCTTTTATTGACAACTGACTGGGAAGCTTGTGGTCTTGAGATTCCTGTGACATCTTGGTTTGAGCAAGGACCCTTGATAACACGTTTAATGACTTAATTCTTTGAGGTTTGGCCATTTTCTATGATTACACTGTAGTCACCAAAGAAAAACATTCTCTGACATCGCAGGCCTGGTGATCTGTTTCTTTATCTCTTGTTCACTCTGGCTTATCGGATTCTGTCTGCCAGGAATAGTTTCAGAGCCCAGCCAGGGGTCCCCTACCTCTCCCTGCCTATAACTTAACCCTTTCCTTATTCACTACGAAGAATTGTATTAAACAGATTAGGCCCCGTGCCCACAGAGAACCATCATTCCCAGGAACAATCCGGATGCCAAAGAGAAAATAATAGCTGTTAGAAACGGGGAAATAGAAGTCAGAAAGATTATTTTCCTTCTTGCATGTGGAGTTGGTTTGATTTGTTGTTGATTCTCCAGTTCTTTAAGGTGTAGAGACAGCTGGTGTATTCTGAATTTTTCAATTTTTTTGAGGGAGGCTTGGATGGCTATGTATTTCCCCCTTAGAACCGCCTTTGCTGTATCCCATAGGTTTTGGACCGAAGTGTCTTCATTCTCATTGGTTTCCATGAATTGTTTAAGTTCATCTTTGATCTCCTGGTTGATCCAAGCATTCTTTTTTTTTTTTTAATTTATTTTTATTTGTTTATTTACAGCATAACAGTGTTCATTGTTTTGGCATCACACCCAGTGCTCCATGCAGTACGTGCCCTCCCTATTACCCACCACCTGGTTCCTCAACCTCCCACCCCCCCCCACCCCCCTGCCGCCCCTTCATAACCCTCTGGTTGTTTTTCAGAGTCCATAGTCTCTCATGGTTCATCTCCCCTTCCAGTTTCCCTCAACTCCCTCTCCTCTCCATCTCCCCATGTCCTCCATGTTATTTGTTATGCTCCACAAATAAGTGAGACCATATGATACTTGACTCTCTCTGCTTGACTTATTTCGCTCAGCATAATTTCTTCCAGTCCCGCCCATGTTGCAACAAAAGTTGGGTATTCGAGGGGGAGGAGTTAAGATGGCGGAGAAGTAGCAGCCTGAGACTACATCAGGTAACAGGAGATCAGCTCGATAGCTTATCTAAACATTGCAAACACCTACAAATCCAACGGGAGAGTGAAGAGAAGAAGAACAGCAACTCTAGAAACAGAAAATCAACCACTTTCTGAAAGGTAGGACTGGCGGAGAAGTGAATCTAAAACGAAGGGAAGATAGACCGCGGGGGGAGGGGCCGGCTCCCGGCAAGCGGCGGAGCAAAGGAGCACAAAATCAGGACTTTTAAAAGTCTGTTCCACTGAGGGACATTGCTCCAGAGGCTAAACCAGGGTGAAGCCCACGCGGAGCCAGCGTGGCCCCAGGCCCCACAGGGTCACAGAAGGATCGGGGGTGTCAGAGTGTCGGAGAGCTCGCAGGTATTAGAACGGAGAAGCCGGCTGCAGAGACAGAGCCGAGGACTGAACTCTCAGCTCGGGGTTACCTTGAACTGGTCGCGGGCTGGGTGAGCTCGGAGCGCGGCTAGAGGCTGGGGATACGGGAGTGATTGGGTGCTGTCCTCTGGGGGTGCACTGAGGAGTGGGGCCCCAGGCTCTCGGCTCCTCCGGGCCGGAGACTGGGAGGCCGCCATTTTCATTCCCGTCCTCCGGAACTCTACGGAAAGCGTTCAGGGAACAGAAGCTCCCAAAAGCGAACCCGAGCCGATTACTTAGTCCGGCCGCCGGTAAGGGCGGTGCAATCCCGCCTCGGGCAAAGACACTTGAGAGTCACTACAACAGGCCCCTCCCCCAGAAGATCAACAAAATATCCAGCCAGGACGAAGTTCATCTATCAAGGAGAAAGCAGATTCAATTCCTAAGACAGCAGAGCAATTCTAGAGGAGGAGAAAGTAAAGCACGGAACTCATGGCTTTCTCCCCGTGATTCTTTAGTCTTGCGGCTACTTCAATTTTTTTTTCTTTTTTCAATTTTTTTTTCTTTTTTCAATTTTTTTTTCTTTTTTCTTTTTTCTTCTTCTGCTAAATTTTTTAAAAACTTTTACCCTTTTCTTTTTTAACGTTTTTTGACTAGTTCATCTAAATATATATATTTTTTCTTTCTTTTTTATATTTTTTTATTTGTTTTATTTTTTAAATTTTTATCTTTTTTTTTTCTTTTTTTTTCAGAACCTGTTTTTATCCCCTTTCTCCCCCCCACAATTTGGGGTCTCTTCTGATTCGGTTACAGCGCATTTTTCCGGGGTCTTTGCCACCCTTTTAGTAGTTTATTTGCTCCTTCATATCCTCTTATCTGGACAAAATGACAAGGCGGAAAAAATCATCACAAACAAAAGAACAAGAGACAGTACCGAAGGCTAGGGACCTAATCAACACAGACATTGGTAATATGTCAGATCAAGAGTTCAGAATGACGATTCTGAACATTCTAGCCGGGCTCGAAAAAGGCATGGAAGATATTAGAGAAACCCTCTCTGGAGATATTAAAGCCCTTTCTGGAGAAATTAAAGAACTAAAATCTAACCAAGTTGAAATCAAAAAAGCTATTAATGAGGTGCAATCAAAAATGGAGGCTCTCACTGCTAGGATCAATGAGGCAGAAGAAAGAATTAGTGATATAGAAGACCAAATGACAGAGAATAAGGAAGCCGAGCAAAAGAGGGACAAACAGCTACTGGACAATGAGGGGAGAATTCGAGAGATAAGTGACACCATAAGACGAAACAACATTAGAATAATTGGGATTCCAGAAGAAGAAGAAACAGAGAGGGGAGCAGAAGGTCTATTGGAGAGAATCATTGGAGAGAATTTCCCTAATATGGCAAAGGGAACAAGCATCAATATCCAGGAGATGCAGAGAACCCCCCTCAAAGTCAACAAGAATAGGTCCACACCCCGTCACCTAATAGTAAAATTTACAAGTCTTAGTGACAAAGAGAAAATCCTGAAAGCAGCCCGGGAAAAGAAGTTTGTAACATACAATGGTAAAAATATTAGATTGGCGGCAGACTTATCCACAGAGACCTGGCAGGCCAGAAAGAGCTGGCATGATATATTCAGAGCACTAAACGAGAAAAACATGCAGCCAAGAATACTCTATCCAGCTAGGCTATCATTGAAAATAGAAGGAGAGATCAAAAGCTTCCAGGACAAACAAAAACTGAAAACCAAACCAGCTCTACAGGAAATATTGAAAGGGGTCCTCTAAGGAAAGAGAGAGCCTAAAAGTAGTAGATCAGAAAGGTACAGAGACAATATACAGTAACAGTCACCTTACAGGCTAATAATGGCAATAAATTCATATCTCTCAATAGTTACCCTGAATGTTAATGGGCTAAATGCCCCAATCAAATGACACAGGGTATCAGAATGGATAAAAAAACAAAACCCATCAGTATGTTGCCTACAAGAAACTCATTTTAGACGCGAAGACACCTCCAGATTTAAAGTGAGGGGGTGGAAAACAATTTACCATGCTAATGGGCATCAGAAGAAAGCTGGGGTGGCAATCCTTATATCAGATCAATTAGATTTTAAGCCAAAGACTATCATAAGAGATGAGGAAGGACACTATATCCTACTCAAAGGGTCTGTCCAACAAGAAGATCTAACAATTTTAAATATCTATGCCCTTAACGTGGGAGCAGCCAACTATATCAACCAATTAATAACAAAATCAAAGAAACACATCAATAATAATACAATAATAGTAGGGGACTTGAACACTCCCCTCACTGAAATGGACAGATCATCCAAGCCAAAGATCAACAAGCAAATAAAGGCCTTAAATGACACACTGGACCAGATGGACATCACAGATATATTCAGAACATTTCATCCCAAAGCAACAGAATACACATTCTTCTCTAGTGCACATGGAACCTTCTCCAGAATAAATCACATCCTGGGTCACAAATCAGGTCTCAACTGGTATCAAAAGATTAGGATTATTCCCTGCATATTTTCAGACCACAATGCTCTGAAGCTAGAACTCAATCACAAGAGGAAAGCTGGAAAGAACCCAAATACATGGAGACTAAACAGCATCCTTCTAAAGAATGAATGGGTTAACCAGGAAATGAAAGAAGAATTGAAAAAATTCATGGAAACAAATGATAATGAAAACACAACAGTTCAAAATCTGTGGGACACAGCAAAGGCAGTCCTGAGAGGAAAATATATAGCGGTACAAGCCTTTCTCAAGAAACAAGAAAGGTCTCAAGTACACAACCTAACCCTACGCGTAAAGGAGCTGGAGAAAGAACAAGAAAGAAACCCAAAACCCAGCAGGAGAAGAGAAATCATAAAGATCAGAGCAGAAATCAATGAAATAGAAACCAAAAAAACAATAGAAAAAATCAATGAAACTAGGAGCTGGTTCTTTGAAAGAATCAATAAGATTGATAAACCCCTGGCCAGACTCATCAAAAAGAAAAGAGAAAGGACCCAAATAAATAAAATCATGAATGAAAGAGGAGAGATCACAACTAACACCAAAGAAATACAGACAATTATAAGAACATACTATGAGCAACTCTACGCCAACAAATTGGCCAATCTGGAAGAAATGGATGCATTCCTAGAGACATATAAACTACCACAACTGTACCAGGAAGAAATAGAAAACCTGAACAGGCCCATAACCAGTAAGGAGATTGAAACAGTCATCCAAAATCTCCAAACAAACAAAAGCCCAGGGCCAGACGGCTTCCCAGGGGAATTCTACCAAACATTTAAAGATGAACTAATTCCTATTCTCCTGAAACTGTTCCAAAAAATAGAAATGGAAGGAAAACTTCCAAACTCATTTTATGAGGCCAGCATCACCTTGATCCCCAAACCAGACAAGGATCCCACCAAAAAAGAGAACTACAGACCAATATCCTTGATGAACGCAGACGCAAAAATTCTCGCCAAAATACTAGCCAATAGGATTCAACAGTACATTAAAAGGATTATTCACCACGATCAAGTGGGATTTATTCCAGGGCTGCAGGGTTGGTTCAACATCCGCAAATCAATCAATGTGATAGAACACATTAATAAAAGAAAGAACAAGAACCATATGATACTCTCCATAGATGCTGAAAAAGAATTTGACAAAGTACAGCATCCCTTCCTGATCAAAACTCTTCAAAGTGTGGGGATAGAGGGCACATACCTCAATATTATCAAAGCCATCTATGAAAAACCCACCGCAAATATCATTCTCAATGGAGAAAAACTGAAAGCTTTTCCGTTAAGGTCAGGAACACGGCAGGGATGTCCATTATCACCACTGCTATTCAACATAGTACTAGAAGTCCTAGCCTCAGCAATCAGACAACAAAAAGAAATTAAAGGCATCCAAATTGGTAAAGAAGAAGTCAAACTATCACTCTTCGCAGATGATATGATACTATATGTGGAAAACCCAAAAGACTCCACTCCAAAACTGCTAGAACTTGTACAGGAATTCAGTAAAGTGTCAGGATATAAAATCAATGCACAGAAATCAGTTGCATTTCTGTACACCAACAACAAGACTGAAGAAAGAGAAATTAAGGAGTCAATCCCATTTACAATTGTACCCCAAACTATAAGATACCTAGGAATAAACCTAACCAAAGAGACTAAGAATCTATACACAGGAAATTATAAAGTACTCATGAAAGAAATTGAGGAAGACACAAAGAAATGGAAAAATGTTCCATGCTCCTGGATTGGAAGAATAAATATTGTGAAAATGTCTATGCTACCTAAAGCAATCTACACATTTAATGCAATCCCTATCAAAATACCATCCATTTTTTTCAAAGAAATGGAACAAATAATCCTCAAATTTATATGGAACCAGAAAAGACCTTGAATAGCCAAAGGAATATTGAAGAACAAAGCCAAAGTTGGTGGCATCACAATTCAGGACTTCAAGCTCTATTACAAAGCTGTCATCATCAAGACAGCATGGTACTGGCACAAAAACAGACACATAGATCAGTGGAACAGAATAGAGAGCCCAGAAATCGACCCTCAACTCTATGGTCAACTAATCTTCGACAAAGCAGGAAAGAATGTCCAATGGAAAAAAGACAGCCTCTTCAATAAATGGTGCTGGGAAAATTGGACAGCCACATGCAGAAAAATGAAATTGGACCACTTCCTTACACCACACACGAAAAAAGACTCCAAATGGATGAAGGACCTCAATGTGAGAAAGGAATCCATCAAAATCCTTGAGGAGAATTCAGGCAGCAACCTCTTCGACCTCACCCGCAGCAACATCTTCCTAGGAACAACGGCAAAGGCAAGGGAAGCAAGGGCAAAAATGAACTATTGGGATTTCATCAAGATCAAAAGCTTTTGCACAGCAAAGGAAACAGTTAACAAAACCAAAAGACAACTGACAGAATGGGGGAAGATATTTGCAAACGACATATCAGATAAAGGGCTAGTATCCAAAATCTATAAGGAACTTAGCAAACTCAACACCCAAAGAACAAACAATCCAATCAAGAAATGGGCAGAGGACATGAACAGACATTTCTGCAAAGAAGACATCCAGATGGCCAACAGACACATGAAAAAGTGCTCCACGTCACTCGGCATCAGGGAAATACAAATCAAAACCACAATGAGATATCACCTCACACCAGTCAGAATGGCTAAAACGAACAAGTCAGGAAATGACAGATGCTGGCGAGGATGTGGAGAAAGGGGAACCCTCCTCCACTGTTGGTGGGAATGCAAGCTGGTGCAACCACTCTGGAAAACAGCATGGAGGTTCCTCAAAATGTTGAAAATAGAACTACCCTATGACCCAGCAATTGCACTACTGGGTATTTACCCTAAAGATACAAACATAGTGATCCGAAGGGGCACGTGTACCCAAATGTTTATAGCAGCAATGTCTACAATAGCCAGACTATGGAAAGAACCTAGATGTCCATCAACAGATGAATGGATCAAGAAGATGTGGTATATATACACAATGGAATACTATGCAGCCATCAAAAGAAATGAAATCTTGCCATTTGCGACGACGTGGATGGAACTAGAGCGTATCATGCTTAGTGAAATAGGTCAATCGGAGAAAGACAACTATCATATGATCTCCCTGATATGAGGACATGGAGAAGCAACATGGGGGGGTAGGGGGAAAGGAGAAGAATAAATGAAACAAGATGGGATTGGGAGGGAGACAAACCATAAATGACTCTTAATCTCACAAAACAAACTGGGGGTTGCTGGGGGGAGGTGGGATTGGGAGAGGGGGAGCGGGCTATGGACATTGGGGAGGGGAGGCGAACCATAAGAGACTATGGACTCTGAAAAACAACCTGAGGGTTTTGAAGGGTCAGGGGTGGGAGTTTGGGGCAACCTGAGGGTTTTGAAGGGTCAAGGGTGGGAGGTGGGGGGAACAGGTGGTGGGTAATGGGGAGGGCACGTTTTGCATGGAGCACTGGGTGTTGTGCAAAAAGAATGAATACTGTTACGCTGAAAAAATAAATAAAAAAAAAAAACAAAAAAACAAAAAAGTTGGGTATTCATCCTTTCTGATGGAGGCATAATACTCCATTGTGTATATGGACCACATCTTCCTTATCCATTCATCCGTTGAAGGGCATCTTGTTCTTTCCACAGTTTGGCGACCGTAGCCATTGCTGCAATAAACATTGGGGTAGAAATGGCCCTTCTTTTCACTACATCTGTATCTTTGGGGTAAATACCCAGCAGTGCAATTGCAGGGTCATAGGGAAGCTCTATTCTTATTTTCTTGAGGAATCTCCACACTGTTCTCCAAAGTAGCTGCACTAACTTGCATTCCCACCAACAGTGTAAGAGGGTTCCCCTTTCTCCACATCCTCTCCAACACACGTTGTTTCCTGTCTTGCTAATTTTGGCCATTCTAACTGGTGTCAGGTGGTATCTCAATGTGGTTTTAATTTGAATCTCCCTGATGGCTAGTGATGATGAACATTTTTTCATGTGTCTGATAGCCATTTGTATGTCTTCATTGGAGAAGTGTCTGTTCATATCTTCTGCCCATTTTTTGATATGATTATCTGTTTTGTGTGTGTTGAGTTGGAGAAGTTCTTTATAGATCCTGGATATCAACCTTTTGTCTGTACTGTCATTTGCAAATATCTTCTCCCATTCCGTGGGTTGCCTCTTTGTTTTGTTGACTGTTTCCTTGGCCTTTGGAGACATATCTTGAAAGAAGTTGCTGTGGCTGATATCGAAGAGTTTACTGCCTATGTTCTCCTCTAGGATTCTGATAGATTCCTGTCTCACGTTGAGGTCTTTTATCTATTTCGAGTTTATCTTTGTGTACGGTGTAAGAGAATGGTCGAGTTTCATTCTTCTACATATCGCTGTCCAGTTTTCCCAGCACCATTTATTGAAGAGACTGTCTTTTTTCCATTGAATATTTTTTCCTGTTTTGTCGAAGATTATTTGACCATAGAGTTGAGGGTCCATATCTGGGCTCTCCACTCTGTTCCACTGGTCTATGTGTCTGTTTTTATGCCAGTACCACGCTGTCTTGGTGATCACAGCTTTGTAGTAAAGCTTGAAATCGGGTAACGTGATGCCGCCAGTTTTGTTTTTGTTTTTCAACATTTCCTTAGCAATTCGGGGTCTCTTCTGGCTCCATACAAATTTTAGGATTATTTGCTCCAGCTCTTTGAAAAATATCGGTGGAATTTTGATCAGAATGCCATTAAAAGTATAGATTGCTCTAGACAGTATAGACATTTTAACAATGTTTATTCTTCCAATCCAAGAGCATGGAACAGTCTTCCATCTTTTTGTGTCTTCTTCAATTTCTTTCATGAGTGTTCTGTAGTTCCTCGAGTACAGGTCCTTTACTTCTTTGGTTAGGTTTATGCCCAGGTATCTTATGGTTCTTGGTGCTATAGTAAATGGAATCGATTCTCTAATTTCCCTTTCTGTATTTCATTGTTGGTGTATAAGAAAGCCACTGATTTCTGTACATTGACTTTGTATCCTGCCACGTTACTGAATTGCTGTATGAGTTCTAGTAGTTTGCGGGTGGAGTCTTTGGGGTTTTCCATATAAAGAATCATGTCATCTGCGAAGAGAGAGAGTTTGACTTCTTCCTTGCCAATTTGGATACCTTTTATTTCTCTTTTTTGTCTGATTGCCGTTGCTAGGACTTCTAATACTATGTTGAACAAGAGTGGTGAGAGTGGGCATCCTTGTCGTGTTCCTGATCTCAACGGGAAGGCTGCAAGCTTTTTCCCATTGAAGAAGATATTTGCTGTGGGTCTTTCATAGATAGATTTTATGAAGTTCAGGAATGTTCCCTCTATCCCTATACTCTGAAGCGTTTTCATCAGGAACGGATGCTGGATTTTGTCAAATGCTTTTTCTGCATCAATTGAGAGGACCATGTGGTTCTTCTCTCTTCTCTTATTGATGTGTTCTATCACACTGATTGATTTGCGAATGTTGAACCAACCTTGCAACCCAGGGATGAATCCCACCTGGTCATGGTGGATAATCTTTTTAATGTGCTGCTGGATCCTGTTTGCTAGGATCTTGTTGAGAATCTTTGCATCCATATTCATCAGTGATATTGGTCTGAAATTCTCCTTTTTGGTAGGATCTTTGCCTGGTTTGGGGATCAGGGTAATGCTGGCTTCATAAAAAGAGTCTGGAAGTTTTCCTTCTGCTTCAATTTTTTGGAACAGCTTCAGGAGAATTGGTGTTATTTCTTCTTTGAAAGTTTGGTAGAATTCCCCAGGGAATCCGTCAGGTCTGGGGCTCTTGTTTTTTGGGAGGTTTTTGATCACTGCTTCAATCTCATTACTAGATATCGGTCTATTCAGGTTGTCAATTTCTTCCTGGTTCAATTTTGGGAGTTTGTAGCTTCCAGGAATGCGTCCATTTCATCTAGGTTGCTTAGCTTATTGGCATATAACTGTTGGTAATAATTTCTGATGATTGTTTCTATTTCCTTGGTGTTAGATGTGATCTCTCCCTTTTCATTCATAATTGTATTAATTTGGGCTTTCTCTCTTTTCTTTTGGATTAGTGTGGCCAATGGTTTATCGATCTTATTGATTCTTTCAAAAAACCAGCTTCTAGTTTCATTGATACGTTCTACTGTATCTCTCGTTTCTACCTCATTGATCTCTACTCTAATCTTGATTATTTCCCTTCTTGCATGTGGAGTTGGTTTGATTTGTTGTTGATTCTCCAGTTCTTTAAGGTGTAGAGACAGCTGGTGTATTCTGGATTTTTCAATGTTTTTGAGGGAGGCTTGGATGGCTATGTATTTCCCCCTTAGAACCGCCTTTGCTGTATCCCATAGGTTTTGGACCGAGGTGTCTTCATTCTCATTGGTTTCCATGAATTATTTAAGTTCGTCTTTGATCTCCTGGTTGATCCAAGCATTCTTAAGCAAGGTGGTCTTTAGCTTCCAGGTGTTTGAGTTCCTTCTGAACTTTTCCTTGTGATTGAGCTCCAGTTTCAAAGCATTGTGATCTGAGAATATGCAGGGAATAATGTCAGTCTTTTGGTATCGGTTGAGTCCTGCTTTGTGACCCAGTATGTGGTCTATTCTGGAGAAGGTTCCATGTGCACTTGAGAAGAATGAGTATTCTGTTGTTTTAGGGTGGAATGTTCTGTATATGTCTATGAGGTCCATCTGGTCCAATGTTTCATTCAGTGCTATTTCTTTATTAATTTTCTGCTTCGATGATCTCAATTGATGCAGAAAAAGCATTTGACAAAATCCAGCATCCGTTCCTGATGAAAACGCTTCAAATTATAGGGATAGAGGGAACATTCCTGAACTTCATAAAATCTATTTATGAAAGACCCACAGCAAATATCATCCTCAATGGGAAAAAGCTTGCAGCCTTCCCGTTGAGATCAGGAACACGACAAGGATGCCCACTCTCACCACTCTTGTTCAACATAGTATTAGAAGTTCTAGCAATGGCAATCAGACAACAAAGAGGAATAAAAGGTATCCAAATTGGCAAGGAAGAAGTCAAACTCTCTCTCTTCACAGATGACATGATTCTTTATATGGAAAACCCCAAAGACTCCACCCGCAAACTACTAGAACTCATACAGCAATTCAGTAACGTGGCAGGATACAAAGTCAATGTACAGAAATCAGTGGCTTTCTTATACACTAACAATGAAAATACAGAAAGGGAAATTAGAGAATCGATTCCATTTACTATAGCACCAAGATCTATAAGATACCTGGGAATAAACCTAACCAAAGAGGTAAAGGACCTGTACTCGAGGAACTACAGAACACTCATGAAAGAAATTGAAGAAGACACAAAAAGATGGAAGACTGTTCCATGCTCTTGGATTGGAAGAATAAACATTGTTAAAATGTCTATACTGCCTAGAGCAATCTATACTTTTAATGCCATTCTGATCAAAATACCACCAATATTTTTCAAAGAGCTGGAGCAAATAATCCTAAAATTTGTATGGAATCAGAAGAGATCCCGAATTGCTAAGGAAATGTTGAAAAACAAAAACAAAACTGGCGGCATCATGTTACCCGATTTCAAACTTTACTACAAAGCTGTGATCACCAAGACAGCATGGTACTGGCATAAAAACAGACACATAGACCAGTGGAATAGAGTGGAGAGCCCAGATATGGACCTTCAACTCTATGGTGAAATAATCTTCGACAAAACAGGAAAAAATATTCAATGGAAAAAAGACAGTCTCTTCAATAAATGGTGCTGGGAAAACTGGACAGCGATATGTAGAAGAATGAAACTCGACCATTCTCTTACACCGTACACAAAGATAAACTCGAAATAGATAAAAGACCTCAACGTGAGACAGGAATCTATCAGAATCCTAGAGGAGAACATAGGCAGTAACCTCTTCGATATCAGCCACAGCAACTTCTTTCAAGATATGTCTCCAAAGGCCAAGGAAACAAAAGCAAAAATGAACTTTTGGGACTTCATCAAGATCAAAAGCTGCTGCACAGCAAAGGAAACAGTCAACAAAACAAAAAGGCAACCCATGGAATGGGAGAAGATATTTGCAAATGACAGTACAGACAAAAGGTTGATATCCAGGATCTATAAAGAACTTCTCCAACTCAACACACACAAAACAGATAATCATATCAAAAAATGGGCAGAAGATATGAACAGACACTTCTCCAACGAAGACATACAAATGGCTATCAGACATATGAAAAAATGTTCATCATCACTAGCCATCAGGGAGATTCAAATTAAAACCACATTGAGATACCACCTGACACCAGTTAGAATGGCCAAAATTAGCAAGACAGGAAACAACGTGTGTTGGAGAGGATGTGGAGAAAGGGGAACCCTCTTACACTGTTGGTGGGAATGCAAGTTAGTGCAGCCACTTTGGAGAACAGTGTGGAGATTCCTCAAGAAATTAAGAATAGAGCTTCCCTATGACCCTGCAATTGCACTGCTGGGTATTTACCCCAAAGATACAGATGTAGTGAAAAGAAGGGCCATTTCTACCCCAATGTTTATTGCAGCAATGGCTACGGTCGCCAAACTGTGGAAAGAACAAGATGCCCTTCAACGGATGAATGGATAAGGAAGATGTGGTCCATATACACAATGGAGTATTATGCCTCCATCAGAAAGGATGAATACCCAACTTTTGTTGCAACATGGACGGGACTGGAAGAGATTATGCTGAGCGAAATAAGTCAAGCAGAGAGAGTCAAGTATCATATGGTCTCACTTATTTGTGGAGCATAACAAATAACATGGAGGACATGGGGAGATGGAGAGGAAAGGGAGTTGAGGGAAACTGGAAGGGGAGATGAACCATGAGAGACTGTGGACTCTGAAAAACAACCAGAGGGTTTTGAAGGGGCGGGGGGGTGGGAGGTTGAGGAACCAGGTGGTGGGTAATAGGGAGGGCACGTACTGCATGGAGCACTGTGTGTGATGCCAAAACAATGAACACTGTTATGCTGTAAATAAACAAATAAAAAAAAAACATAGAAAGAAAAAAATAATAAAATAATAAAAAAAAGAAGTCAGAAAGACTGTAAGTGCTCACTACAAGCAATTTTCAGGTAAAAATACATTGTAGTTTTCTGGCTTCCTCTCTGACATCATTACTCTCATACTCAAAATAAGAAAGAAGATGAACAATCAAAACAGCAACAACCTTCCTAGAGCTATCAAATAATCGAGGTCTCATAAATGAGAATTTAACATTTGCTGTTAGAAAACCATGAAGATTTTAGAGGCTGTTTGTTAGCACAGTGTAACCTAAACTATCTAATCTGATGGAGATGGAAAAAATCTTTTCCATTCAATGTGAGACATAAAATCATGAAATTATAAGGAAAGATTGTCAATCTGAAAATAAAGAGCCACAGCGAGAGGCAAATGAGCATTGATTTAGGATCAAAGAATTGCACTTCTGAGAGCATGGAGTCTGGTAGACACCCAAGCAGTGCCCTGCTTACAGGATCAAACCAAGGGGCTTTTTATGAGGAAAAGCTAAATAATCTAAATAATTACATGAGTTAAATAATTAAATATTTATTTAACATGAGTTAAATTTAAAAAGCTGAATAATTACATGAGTTGAAGAAGAAATGTTTTCTATGGGGAGCGAAAAGAGTGTCTTTTAAACATGGCGAGGTGGGGATTTATTGGCACTGACACATTTGAAGGTCATGCTTCTTCATTCTTAATATGTGTAATTAGCACGTTAAATACCCACCCCTGGGCATGATTTTCATTATTCTAATAAGAGAGAAAGTTGGGGAAAGGTCAGCTCTGGCGTTGGTCTTGGCACAGACTGGTTTGGTCCCATCGTGCCAGTCTTTGTTGTTGAGTTCCTCCTTTGGTAGATATCCTGCTTCTGCATTCCTACAGGATATGCTATTCAAGGGGCACAGAGTTTCAGCTATCAAGGAATGCTGGATTTTGCAGTTAGGGCTGAGAGGACCAGAGTCCAGTCCCTGCTCTGTCTCACCAAGGTCTGGGGCTCTTTGATGGGTAATAGATAAGATTAGTTGGGGCAGTGTCAAGGCTCATAGGGTAGATGGAGTTGTGGAAATAGTGGTGATAATGTTCTCAAAAGGTTTTCTGGGTTCAGCCCTAGGAAAAAGTTCATTCATTGTAATGAAGGGTCATTTAATGTGAAGAGCTGTGGAGATGACCTTGTCCCAGTTCTTTATGGTGTAGGTAGGAACAATCCCAGTCACAGAAAGGAAATTTCTAAGGTCTCAGAGTAGTGGTTATAGCCCACTTTCCTGATTTTTACTCTTAAAAACTTTGCCCTTTGGGAGAAGCTCATTTTCTTTAACACTGAGGTGTCTGAAGACTGAAAGATATCAGGAAAAAGACAAACATAATTTCTGTACCTTAGACTGTATTGCCAGGCACTGTCCCCAAAGGCAGGGGGGCTGACAACTTGAGTGGGCCAGTGGGGCTGTGGGGGATGAACTCTGAGCACACACATCCACCCTCCTTTTCCCTTATCAGCTCAACTCTCTCTTCTCCCAGGTATGGTTTTTAGCCAAAGGAAATGGAAGAGAGCACCTAGACCACTTTTCATTATTATACCTTCAGCAAAACTTACGCTTTATTTTTTTTCCTAGTTAGAAGAAAGCAGGGCTGGGGGGAGCCTGACAATAACATCAATGGTGCTGTTATCACATGGGACACGCTAATGGGAACTGATTCCGTAGTATGAATTTTATTCTCATCTCTTATCATCATTCATTTTTCATTTTCTTCATACTCATCTTCAAGCCCAACATTCCTGAGGCATCTTGTTTGATAATTCTCAATTATCAAATTGATAACCTCAATTATCAATTTGATAATTCCCAATTATCCCATCCTCTCTTATCTCCTTTCCCTAATTTCTCCTTGTGTCCTTTCCCTAATTTCTATCCTTCCTTCTTACCCCTTCTGCTCACCATCGTCTCCCGTCTCTCCCTATATCCTCATATTATATCTTCGTTCCTCCACTCTCACTCCTGTCCTACCGCGCCCACTCTTCTGTTTTCTTCCATTCTCATCTCAACCTGGCCTCAGTTCTGTGGCTTCAAGAAGAGACAACAGGGAAGCCAAGGTCCAGATGTAGCCATAGGACAGATTTAGGAATGATACAGTGGAGGGTAGTGGAATTGCCAGGTGAGGGTAAGTAGCCTTCCAAGAGAGGCTGAGGAAAAGATGCAAATCAGAAACAGATGAGCTGGGGTGCCTGGATGGCTCAGTGGGTTAAAGCCTCTGCCTTCGGCTAAGGTCATGATGATCCCAGGGTCCTGGGATCGAGCCCCACACCAGGCTCTCCCCTCTGTGGGGAGCCTGCTTCCTCCTCTCTCTCTGCCTGCCTCTCTGCCTATTTGTGATCTCTGTTTCTCAAATAAATAAATAAAAAATCTTAAAAAAAAAAAAAGAAATGGATGAGCTGAAGGCTGAATAAACATCAGGATGAGAAAATTCTCTGGATTAGAGCTGTACTGATGTATTTATAAAGTTAGAAAGAGGCATTACTACCAGAAACCTCATGTATGGGGATTTTCAGATCTAGGAGATTTGGGAGGAAAAAATAAGACTTTGAAGGAAAAGGTTAGATTTTACATTCCTCACTGAAAAAATCCAAAGACCTGGTTGGAGTATAAATGCTTATTCTTCCAAAAGCTTTATCACATATGTGAACAAGAGGATTCATCTGATAACAAAGCATGGCAGGGGTGAAGATGGAACATTCCTTTTTTGACATGAAGATATATCATGTATGCATTAATGCAGTTTTAATTTAGTGATCTGTTTCTCTCTACGGACCTTGTGTGTCCACTAAACATCCCATTGGGTTCTTGTATGGTAGCGAAGAGAAGGAATTGATTTTTTTTTTTTTTTTTGGAGGTAAAAGGTAAAGTGTAGATTAGAAACTTGGCACTGGACCAATGGTTTAAAAAGGTTTTCTGCACTCTGATCTAGGTGGAATCTTATGTTCCCACCAGAAAAAAAACTTCACCGTGATATTCCTGGTTACTTAGGTTAATGGGTTACATATTACCCAAATAGCCCTTCCGTGTAGGACATTGGTGTCCAGAGCTACTCAGCCCCTAAGGTTTCAACCTTACCCAGAAAATGAGCACAGCCATACACAGGCAGCAACTTACCCAAGGCACTTGCTCATATCCTCCCATCTTTGTTTTTCTTTATAGCCCTTATTGATATGTGATATTCCACATATGATGCTTATTTATGTATTTTGTCTCTCTTAATTAGAATGTGACTTGCATAAGTCCAGAGGCTTCTATTTTGTTCACTAGTCCCCTAGGAGAATGTCTGGATCATAGAAGCAATTTAATAAATATTTTCTGTATGAATCAGTTATGTAGGACTTCTTTGCTGGACAAATACATCATATAGATCTTCAGACAGTGAGAGATATGGTTTGGGACCATTTTCCCAGGTTATTGCCTTCATGAGAATTTTCCCTTAAACCAGAAAAGGCAAGAAGGAAGGGATACTATCAACCTTTAGGTCAGTGACTGCCTCCCCACAAGTACTCGCCACAGGGCACCCTGGACATCAGGGTTTCTGAGGCTGTAGATAAGTGGGTTCAGCATGGGATTGATAACAGTGTTAAAGACCCCAACCCCTTTATCCTTGTCTGAAGACTCCTCAGAACCAAGACGCATGTAGTTGAAGATACCAGTACCATAGAAGAGGCAAACCACAGTGAGGTGGGAGCCACATGTGGAAAAGGCCTTCTTCCTGCCTTCCACTGAGCGGATTTGTAGGACTGCAGCTGCCACGTGTGCGTAAGACACAGTGATGAGGACCAAGGGGGTTACAGCCATGAAGGCTGCTGCTACAAAGAGCAGCAGCTCGTTGAGTTGGGTGCTGGAGCAAGAGAGCCGGAAGAGCTGTGGGAGGTCACAGTAGAAGTGATTGACTGCATTGGGACCACAGAAGTTGAGGGTATTTAGGGCAATAGTGTGATTTAGTGCATTAGTGAAACCTAAAGCCCAGGACACAGCCACCAATATTCTCTGGACTGTCTGGCTCATTCGGGTGCTGTAAGTAAGGGGCTGACAGATGGCCAGGAATCGGTCATAGGCCATGACTGTCAACAGAAAGCAGTCCATCCCAGCCAAAAGGTGAAAGAAGAAAAGCTGTATGAGGCAGGCTCCATAGGGAATTGTACGCTTGTGCGACAGGAGACGAGCCAACATGGAGGGAACAGTGACGGTGATGCACCCAACATCCAGCACTGATAGGTTGCCCAGGAAGAAGTACATGGGGGTGTGGAGTTTAGGCTCCACCAAGATGGCAGCCAAGATGCTGAGGTTGCCTCCGACTGTGACCAGGTAGGCAAAGAGGAAGACTACAAAGACCACAGACTGCAGCTGTTCTGTTTCTACTAGGCCCAGTAGAATGAACTCAGTAACAGACGTCCTGTTGACTCCAACTTCTGGATCCATGAGTTTCTGTAAGGCAATGTCCCAGGAAGGGAGATAATCAGTCCATTCCAATGTATTTATTTATTAAAACATAAATTTTTTAACCCACCTATGTTCAGAGCCAGTTCTCAGCTATCTAGGGGATAATATTTCCACTCCCCAGGTCATCTCTTACTCACTGACCTCCTCCTTCGTCTCAATACCTTTACTCTGCTCTCAGCGGAGATACCCAAAACCATCACCACTTTGTCCCTCCCATCCTGTCCTACTTAGAAAACTCAGATTACTTTGGAAAATGAATTAAGATAAAAGCAGACTTCCTGGGGCGCCTGCGTGGCTCAGCCTGTCAAGTGGCTGCTTTTGGCTCAGGTCATGATCCCAGGGTTCTGGGATGGATCCCCGCATCGGGATCCCTGCTCAGTGGGGAGCTTGCTTCTTCCTCTCCTACTCCCCCTGCTTGTGCTCCCTCTCTCACTGTGTCTCTCTCTATCAAATAAATAAATAAATAAAATCTTTTTTAGAAACCAGACTTCCTCTTTAAATGTAATGAGATTAAGATGGATTTCTCCATTTCACTTTGAGGGATCAACCCAAACAATAAGCAGATTTCAAGATAGAAAAATTAATATTTCCAGAGAAACCAGAAAGCATTTGAAAACCCAGGTTTCAAAGCCTTTAGAGATATTGAAGATCAAACAAATATATAGCAAGACTCAGACCCATGATTGCAGATACCAGGTAGTTCAGCCAAGCACATTTCTCCAAGGTGAGGGACATACTCTGAAGTATAAGTTCAAAATCCCTACGTCAATAAATTGCTGATGTTCTTTGTGCCAACTAAGCCTTTACATTAGACTTTGAATAATTTAATTTAAAGTTATTTATTCTTTTCTAAAAAGATTTTACCTATTTATTTATTTGTCAGAGAGAGCAAGAGAGATTGTGCACAATTAGGGGGAAAGGCAGGCAGATCGGGGAGAAGGCTTCCTGCTGAGCAAGGAGCCTGATGCGGGACTCAATCCCTGAACCCTGGGATCATGACCTGAGCTGAACGCAGATGCTTAACGACTGAGCCACCCAGGCGCCCCTGAAGTTATTTATTCTTTTTTTTTAAGATTTTATTTATTTATTTATTTGACAGCGAGAGAGAGAGAGAGAGATCACAAGTAGGCAGAGAGGCAGGCAGAGAGAGAGAAAGAGAGGGAAGCAGGCTCCCCGCCGAGCAGAGAGCCCAATGTGGAACTCGATCCCAGGACCCCTGAGATCATGACCTGAGCCGAAGGCAGCGGCTTAACCCACTAAGCCACCCAGGTGCCCTATTTATTCTTTTTATGGTATCTGTTGCTTGCCTCTGAAAACAAAACTGAAAGCATGACCTGTGGGTGGGCTGCAGCTGAGTGCAGCCGGGTTTGTGTATTTCACAGCCACCACTGTTTCACTTGTCCTTGACTCAGGCATAGTGTTTTGACCAACAGCTCTAAGGAGAGATCTTCAAATGAAGCAGGCACATGTATAGAGAGCCAGACTGAGCCAAGTCTTACAGGATCTTATAATAAGATCCTGATGAAAAAAATATCAGTGTTTCTTTATGGCCCAAGGAATAAGCTGAGCTAGAGCTTCCTAAGAGTATTGTTGTTCCCTTGCAGAGAATACACTGGAATCAGAGGGAAGCAGTTGGAGTCTGATGACTCTAACAGAAGGGAAAGGTTGATGGGCTCACATGGATGAAAACTTGGATGCGGTGATCTCTAAAATACCCTTAAAATTCTCGGACCATGTGACTGGTGAGATGGAGGACCATTCTCAGGCATACTTATCGATGAAGTTCGTTAAGTGCTTTGCAAATGGACAAATCAATGGGTGGATAGCGCTCTCTTTATATATACTATATTAAATAACAATTAATTACTCTCCATTTCCCTTTTTGGGCCTTTTTTTTTTAACTTTAAAGAATATATTCCAAATAAGTTTTTAAATGATTACAGAAAAATCATCAATCACATTGTTTTTCTGAGTCACCAGAACAGCTTATTTCTAGTACCAAACACCTATCTCATATTCAACTTGGGCAACATTTATACTAGGTCACAACAGAGAACTCATAGGAGAAGCAGATAAACTATGGAATAGCAAAAGACAAAACAAAAACCAAAAAATAACAAAACAAACAAAAAAACCAAAGCTTAGTCTACAGACAAATGAGCAATACTCAACAAAAATTCGACTCTAATACCCATGAGCTACCCTGACTATTAGGAATGACTTCCTCAAAGCATATTCTAGAAATCATTCAAGGTATGGAAGAAAATTTATTTAGCTTTGTGAGGCTTTACTTTCACAATAATACATACCCTTGGCACTCTAAGACCCTATTAAAGTTTCATAAATTGCCTTAACAAAGCAAATATTTAGGTTGATTTTATGAGACTTTCAGACATTTAAGTTTGAGAAAGTTAGTGGTTTTCAGAATTTGCACACATGATGACAATCAAAACAGTAAAATAAATAAAAGAATGAGACTTTCTTAACAGCCTTAATAATATAGTAAGTTGCAATGTCTAATCAAACATCTATTCCTAGGTTTATATTTATTTTGATCCCATATTTTCCATTTTAAACTCTGGCATTTTCTTCTGAATATAGGTTACAAATAATCTTTTGTCTTAACTCCCAGCTTTAATACCACAAAGTCACCTGTTTTAACTTGACTATATTTTTATTACTTAGTGTAGGATATGCTTTTTAAACTTATTATACTCCAGTAACTCTGTGAATGAAAAACTGTTAAGAAAACTAAGAGCAAATAATGGAGTCATTCTTTCATTGATCCTCATCCAATTTCAGGAAAATCACTTCCCCAAGAAGCAATTCTCTCCAATAAAAACCTGTGATAGGGGCGCCTGGGTGGCTCAGTGGGTTAAAGCCTCTGTTTTTGGCTCAGGTCATGATCTCAGGGTCCTGGGATTGAGCCCCGCATCAGGCTCTCTGCTCAGCAGGGAGCCTGCTTCCTCCTCTCTCTCTCTTTGCCTGCCTCTCTGCCTACTTGTGATCTTTGTCTGTCAATTAAATAAATAAAATCTTTTTAAAAAAAAAACCTGTAATAGTTTACTAGATACTGTGTACTTTTAATAGATGTTTTGGGGCCTTTTTAAATATAAGTATTAGATTGTGACCCTGTGATTTTCTGCCTCCTTGCTCATACTGTTTTCTCTACCTGCAATGGCTTCCTTCCAACTCCACCCCCCATGTATTTCAGAACTTGACTTAAGCTGGTTTCCTGAAAGTTCCCTGTATCAAAAGCATCTTTGTCTGTCTGTCTCTGTCTCTGAAGCTCTTACTAAACATTATTTCATGTAACTTATTACTCTTTATCTTCTTGCTAAATCTTTTTCCTGTAGAGCAAATCTCCCCTACCGCTCTGTAAGTGACGTGAGGACCCAAAACATGTTTCATTCAGTTTACAATAACAATATTTATCATAATGCTTGGCACATAATAGGTGCTCAATATTTATTACATAAATAAACTAATGGTTGCAGTGTTCATAGGATTGCAGAGAAAAAGAGCATTAGCATGACCTAGAGTTTTCATGGAAGACTTCCTGGACAAATTGGAACCTGGGCTAGACTTTTGTATATTACCATGATTTACTTGGCGGGGGGTGAAGGGGTATGTAGAGGCAAATGCAAGGTGCAAGGTTGCTGCAGAGACTACTGCTTTCCTTGGTTTTATGGGACAAGCAGGTAATGTAGCTTAACACACACTAACATGTTTCTTTTCAGGGAAACCACCGAAAAGAATAAGGCTCTTAGAAGGGGCATACCCTACAGAGAAAACAGTGGTAGCCAGGGACAGAAGAGCAACACAGCAGCTGCCACCAACTTGCAAATTATTAGAGATGCAACTTCCTTGAAATCAGTGGGATTCTGGAAGACCTCTGATCATCCAGAGACATCCAGCGTGCCTAAGGGTCACCACGTTGCCCATCATGAGGAGACTTCCTGCATCATGATTCTCAAATGTTTGTTATAAGTTCCAGGTTCTCTCTACTGAGCAATTACAGCTCCCCATCCTGGAACTCCAAATAATCCCTCCATGTGCCCCGTGATGAAAAGGCTCAGCAAGACCTGGGATTGGAGTGAAGGTTCTAGGCTGCCTGACACAGTGGGTTCTGGGTGTGAACCAGACTCAGTGAATTGCTTCCTACTCTCTCCTAGGAGTAAGAAAGAACAGGCTTCCAAGAAATGGGACCTTGGGCAAAAGGGCACTGAAAAGGAGCCAGGACCTTTGGGTTGTGTCTTCTGATCTTCCCTTAGAACATTTTCTTTCCCCAGGGGCTTCAGTTGCACCACATGAGGAGTCAGGTTTGAGCTAATGGCAACATGGAGGCTCCACCTCTGTTTTGCAAGGGCAGGTTAGGACCCCTGAGCATACTCACCTTGGCATGGGCATAGAAACCAGTGAGGCTCTTCAGGAAGAAAGATGAGGAGCTATGCAGACCTTTTTATCCACCAGAAAGCAAGTTAATGAAGGAAACAAGCTGCCATTCTCTCTACGGTAGGGCTATCTTCTTTACAGTGTGATCTCTCCCTGAACGGGGGAGACAGATGGGGAGAGAGACAAGTTGTTTTATAAACAACCCTTCCTGAATATAGCAACCACGCTTTACACCTTCTGGTAATTTAGAATCTCTTTAAAAAAGAAGGGGGAAAAAGGCTTTCTCTCTAGCCCTAGCTTTATAGGAGGTAGTTAGGGAAGGTGATAAAGATTCCACTAAATGGTGGAGTCACTGAGGTTCACAGAACTTGTTCAAATCCTCAAAGCCACCCAGGAGGCTAGTGTAAGTGGGACTAGATATAGGTTTGCTAAGGGAGGAGTTCATTTCTCAGATGTCAACCCCAGGCAGAGCCTTTGAGCAGAGACAAGCTAATTTCCAGACTTGCCTTGGACCTGGGGTTGAGGAGGAGGCCCCAGAAGAAAGGCAAGAGGGAGAAGCTTTCTTCAAACCCAGTTTCCTAATGAGTCCTCAGGAATGTGGTGCTTTCTTCCTCAGGGCCTTGTTAGTTGGAAGCCCCTGGGACTGTATCTTGGCTATGGTTAATGACTCTGGATGTGGGGATAGAAGAGCTAGGAGAACTCCCGTGGAGCTGCCTGCCAATATGACTGTCTAGGCCAGGCTCTGAGGGATTGAGAGGCCTGGTGAAGGCCACACAGAAGATGTGGGAAGGTTGAGGGGTGTGTTCCTCTGACCCCTATACTCACCACTACCTACTCAACACCCTTCTCCCAAGAGGGGGTGCTCTGTCTTCTCTCACCAGAGAACCAACCGTTCTACAGGAGGAAATGTTCTTGTTACTAGTGGTTGACTTTGGACAAGCTGCTGTACCCCTTTGAGACTGTTTTCTCATCAGTGAAATGAGTGTATCCTCTATCATAGAACATTTTTTCAGATTAAGTAAAGTAAGATTCACTAAAATGCTAGTACAGATTTGACAACACGTCACCATACCCACTGATAACATTTACAGGTGTTTGTTAGGTACATGGTAATATGCTAAGCACTTTACGAGCCTGGAGTCTCTACGAATCCTCATACTTCTAGGAAGCATGTTGTGGTAGACATTTCAGATGTCTGAGTCACATCTCCCTCAGCCTATCTTCTGATTTCAGCTGTGGTCGGGTCAGACAGTTCCCTGCGGGCTTCTGCTTGTGGCTGGCGGCAGACGGTAGCCTCTTCCTTGGGATCCTCTGATGCCATGAAAAATGGTGGTGGGGGTGGGGTGCTCACTAGGTGTGGGCATGTGTACTTAGAGTGCAAGGAGCACCTTGACGATATGAAAGGGGAGCCAATGAATAAACACCCCAACACTCCTTCTTCAGACAATTTCAGGAAGCATCTGCGGGATGTCCATAGCAGAGACTTTTGTGCTGAACCCCTCAGTCATGTCCGCTTCTTCCTTCTTTGTCTTCTCATAACCTCAGCCTTCCTCCCAGGGACCCCTGCAGGCGGGGAGCCTGCTTCTCTCTCTGCCTCCGCCTGCCACTCTGCCTGCTTGTGCTCTCTCTGTAACTCTCTGACAAATAAATTTAAAAAAAATCTTTTAAAAAATATAGAAGATAGGGGGCACCTGGGTAGCTCAGTGGGTTAAGCCGCTGCCTTCAGCTCTGGTCATGATCTCAGGGTCCTGCGATCAAGTCCCACATCGGGCTCTCTGCTCAGCAGGGAGCCTGCTTCCCTTCCTCTCTCTGTCTGCCTCTCTGCCTACTTGTGATCTGTGTCTGTCAAATAAATAAATAAAATCTTTAAAAAAAAAAAAAAGAGTCTCAGAACTACAAAGGGGCCGAATATGCAGCTTAAAGGAAGGGGTGCCTCCTGTGCTAAATCCAGGGCCCTGCTATGGAAGGAGTGAGACCCTGAGTCTTGGGATGGGGACATTTTAGAGGTTGAGCAGGAGAATTGTGAAACCCCAGTCTCTCTTGTAGCCACTTGGCAAAAGCATCCCTTTCTCTTTGCTGGTGGAAATCAACCTCCTTTGGTGTGGTGGCCACACAAAGACCTCCTAGGAAGCAGATGCCTTACGAGAAGACTCTTGTCCTCCTCAAGAACATTTCCCATGTCTCCTCTGTGTCTACAGAATAACTGGGATTAGGGCTCAGCATATTCTGAGAAAAGCAATCTCACCCATGATGCAAGAGAAATAAATAATTTGCTCACTGAAAAGAATCCCATCCCTAGCTGTGCGAGATTGAATAAAGCCCTCCCCCCTCCATAGCCACATCCTAATCCCTGAAATCAACTTTATATGGAAAAATTAGGACCTTGTAAATGTGATTGCTGGAGGTCTTCATCTGGGGACATGATCCTGTATCACTCAATGGGCCCTCTCCGTCACCCCGAGAATACTTACGAGAGAGAAGTTGAGGGATATTTGATTACAGAAGAGAAGGCAATGCGAAGATGGAAGCAGAGAGGGAGTGAGGGGACCACATGGCAAGGAAGGCCAGCCACCCCTGGAGGCTGGGGGTGGGGGGGACAAGGAATGCATTCTCCCCTGGAACCTCTGGAACAAACTTTCCTTGCTCTGACACTTGAAGTTGGCTTGTATGGCTCATTTTGGACCTCTGGCCTCCAGAGCCATGACAGAATAAATTTCTGTTGTTTTAAGTCACTAAGTGTGTGGCAGTTAGTCACAGCAGCAGTAGGAAGCTAACACATGTGCCAAATTACCCTGGCAGGAAATGGAAGTTCCTCTTGTTTATAGAGGAGCAATGTGGGAGTGGGTCATGGGGACCAAAGGAGTGGGTGGAATGTAAGGCTGGATAGAGAGAGTCAATTGAGAAGGAAGCACTTTTCATGATTCATGATTTAACATCCTGGCAAGGATGCCTGGAGCTGGTCCTAATAAACTGGAGACATGTCCCTTTGAAACTGCATGTTGGTTATAGGGCTTCTTCAAGATCTATAGGATGGCAGGCCTACCTTTGGGAGTGTATCTTTCTCCAGGTCCTTGGGGGCACAAGTGTTCCCTGCCCATCACTTCGAGGTTATGGGGTCACTTTAATCTACAGTTGGATGGAGGTCAGTGGGGCAACCTCTGGGGGCATAGAAGAATGTGTCTTCTGGTGGGGTTCCAAACAAGCAGGAGTATTCCTGGTCCATGACTACGAGGTTCAGGAGCCAAGTTATGGGCCTTTTCAGTGTCTTCAGTTGGACTGAGGTCGAAAGCCTGAGAGGTATGGATGAGCATGGGGTGTTTGTCCCTGATGGGGCAGGACTGGCATCTAAGAGGACTGGAGCTGGGTCATGGGCTGCTTCATTATCCACGGCCAGGGTCAAGGTTGGCAGGGCTATTAACTGGGGGCCCAAGTGGGCATGACTTCTGCTGGGTCTCTTGGTAGATGTTGCTGGTGACAGGACCGAGGCCAAATGGGGCTGAAGCTGGGTCCACACAGGGACCAAGCTGCTTCTAGGTCTGTAACCAGACTACTGTTGGCACACTGCCACCTGGGGACAGGTCCTCCTTCTCAAAACAGCCCTCCCCATTCTTGGGTTCCACCAGGGTCTCACAGTCTCCTATCTAGAACCCCAAACTCCCACAACAGCATTTCTTGTCCAAAATATTGTCACTGTAGGGAGAATGTGAGTGGGGGACCTCCTCTTCTGCCATTTCACTTGCTGCTATTTTGTGTGTGTGTGTGTGTGTGTGTGTGTGTGTGTGTATGTGTATATACATATCATATGTACTGTACAAACAAGCTTATATTTTATAAGATTGGGGCAACTTTTATCAGCTGGGGGAAAAGTTAGAATATACGCAAAAATAAATTCTTTGTATTTTAAATATGTGACTTAAATATAAATGTAAATATACTAGAAAAACATCACTGACAAATATTTATACAACATTTAGATAGAAAAATTATATTTTTCTAAGCATGACAAAGCGAAGAAGATAAACTTCATAAAAATGGCAAACTTCATTTGGGTAGGAGAAGCCTAAACAACATAGAAGACAAGAGGGAAATTGGGAATGTATTTGCAACATACACGGCAAGGAGATACTACCCTAAAACTGAAGTGTTTCCACCAATTATTAATATAAACTATCTCCAAGGTGCAAAAACATGAACTGGCAATTTTGAAAGCATAAATACAAATAAGTAGTAAATACATAAAAATCAATTGAGGGCACCTGTGTGGCTCAGTTGGTTAAGTGTCTGCCTTTGGCTGGGGTCATGATCCAGGGTCCTGGGATTGAGTCCCACATCGGGCTCCCTGCTTAGTGGGAAGCCTGCTTCTCCCTATGCCTGCCGCTCCCCCTGCTTGTGCTCTGCCTCTCTCAAGTAAATACATCAAATCTTTAAAAAAAAATCAATTGAATCATACTCATAAACAAAGAAATTCAAATATAATTTGAATTTAAATATGTTTAAATATATAGTTAAGTAACTAATATATGTTTAAATATATAATTAAATATAATGCAATATTTGATCTAATTATCAAAGATTAAAAATTCTATATATAACAACCAGTTACAGCAGGTGAGGTAAATAGCATTCTCACAAACTGCCAATTAAGATGTAAAATGATTTTTGGCAAATAGGCAGATTATTTACTAATTTTTAACTTTTTAACTTTGCACTTCCATGTAAATGGATACACACATATACATACACAACTTTTATGAATTTAACCAGTGAAATAATTTCATTATATGGAAACATATACAAATTTATATTTATTTACAATAAACTATGAGTATTACATATATAAATTTATATATAATTACCCCAGTATTATTAGCAATTGTGAAAAGATAAGAAAGAAATAAAATCAATAGGGATTTATTAAACAGATTATAGTTAACACATAAAGTGGAATATTATGCAGCCTTTAAAATGGATAAAATTGATTTACAGGTTGATATGTAAAAAATCATAACATATAATGCAGAGAGGGGAACAGCACATTGCAAAGCAGTACAGCGTTTCCACTTGCACGTGTGTGTGTTCATTTGTGTGGAAAGCTAAACACCACCTACTACTACTAGTTCTTGTTTTAAAAAATTGGATTACTGAGGGAATGGTACGGAAGAGTGACAATGACATTCTGTATTGTCTGAACTTTTACAACATGATGTATTACATGTATGATAAACTTTTAAAGTAGCAAAAGATTGGAATTAAAAAAACTAGACAAATTCCAAAGGGAAGGTAAACTCCCCAATTTTTTTAAATTTATTTATTTTTTCAGCGTAACAGTATTCATTGTTTTTGCACAAACCCAGGGCTCCATGCAATATGTGCCCTCCCTATTACCCAACACCTGTTCCACCAACCTCCCACCCCCGACCCTTCAAAACCCTCAGGTTGTTTTTCAGAGTCCATAGTCTCTTATGGTTTGCCTCCCCTTCCAATTTTTTTTTTATAAACATATAATGTATTTTTATCCCCAGGGGTACAGGTCTGTGAATCGCCAGGTTTACACACTTCACAGCATTCACCATAGCACATACCCTCCCCAATGTCCATAACCCCTCCCCCTCTCCCAACCCCACCTCCCCCCAGCAACCCCCAGTTTGTTTTGTGAGATTAAGAGTCATTTATGGTTTGTCTCCCTCCCAATCCCATCTGGTTTCATTTATTCTTCTCCTATCCCCCTAACCCTCCATGTTGCATCTCCATGTCCTCATATCAGGGAGATCATATGACAGTTGTCTTTCTCCAATTGACTTATTTCACTAAGCATGATACCCTCTAGTTCCATCCACGTCGACGCAAATGGCAAGATTTCATTTCTTTTGATGGCTGCATAGTATTCCATTGTGTATATATACCACATCTTCTTGATCCATTCATCTGTTGATGGACATCTAGGTTCTTTCCATAGTTTGGCTATTGTAGACATTGCTGCTATAAACATTCGGGTACACGTGCCCCTTCGGATCACTATGTTTGTATCTTTAGGGTAAATACCCAGTAGTGCAATTGCTGGGTCATAGGGTAGCTCTATTTTCAACATTTTGAGGAATCTCCATGCTGTTGCACAAGTGGTTGCACAAGCTTGCATTCCCACCAACAGTGTAGGAGGGTTCCCCTTTCTCCGCATCCTCGCCAGCATCTGTTATTTCCTGACTTGTTAATTTTAGCCATTCTGACTGGTGTGAAGTGATCTCTCATTGTGGTTTTGATTTGTATTTCCCTGATGCCAAGTGACGTGGAGCACTTTTTCATGTGTCTGTTGGCCATCTGGATGTCTTCTTTGCAGGAATGTCTGTTCATGTCCTCTGCCCATTTCTTGATTGGATTGTTTATTCTTTGGGTGTTGAGTTTGCTAAGTTCCTTATAAATTTTGGATACTAGCCCTTTATCTGATATGTCGTTTGCAAATATCTTCTCCCATTCCTGTCAGTTGTCTTTTGGTTTTGTTAACTGTTTCCTTTGCTGTGCAAAAGCTTTTGATCTTGATGAAATCCCAATAGTTCATTTTTGTCCTTGCTTCCCTTGCCTTTGCCGTTGTTCCTAGGAAGATATTGCTGTGGTTGAGGTTGAAGAGGTTGCTGCCTGCATTCTCCTCAAGGATTTTGATGGATTCCTTTCTCACATTGAGGTCCTTCATCCATTTGGAGTCTATTTTCGTGTGTGGTGTAAGGAAGTGGTCCAATTTCATTTTTCTGCATGTGGCTGTCCAATTTTCCCAGCACCATTTATTGAAGAGGTTGTCTTTTTTCCATTGGACATTCTTTCCTGCTTTGTCGAAGATGAGTTGATCATAGAGTTGAGGGTCTATTTCTGGGCTCTCTATTCTGTTCCATTGATCTATGTGTCTGTTTTTGTGCCAGTACCATGCTGTCCTGATGATGACAGCTTTGTAATAGAGCTTGAAGTCTGGAATTGTGATGCCACCCACTTTGGCTTTCTTTTTCAATATTCCTCTGGCTATTCGAGGTCCTTTCTGGTTCCATATAAATTTGAGGATTATTTGTTCCATTTCTTTGAAAAAAATGGATGGTATTTTGATAGGGATTGCATTAAATGTGTAGATTGCTTTAGGTAGCATAGACATTTTCACAATATTTATTCTTCCAATCCAGGAGCATGGAACATTTTTCCATTTCTTTGTGTCTTCCTCAATTTCTTTCATGAGTACTTTATAATTTCCTGTGTATAGATTCTTAGCCTCTTTGGTTAGGTTTATTCCTAGGTATCTTATAGTTTTGGGTGCAATTGTAAATGGGATTGACTCCTTAATTTCTCTTTCTTCTGTCTTGTTGTTGGTGTACAGAAATGTAACTGATTTCTGTGCATTGATTTTAGATCCTGACACTTTACTGAATTCCTGTACAAGTTCTAGCAGTTTTGGAGTGGAGTCTTTTGGGTTTTCCACATATAGTATCATATCATCTGCGAAGAGTGATAGTTTGACTTCTTCTTTGCCGATTTGGATGGCTTTAGTATCTTTTTGTTGTCTGATTGCTGAGGCTAGGACTTCTAGTACTATGTTGAATAGCAGTGGTGATAATGGACATCCCTGCCGTGTTCCTGACCTTAACGGAAAAGCTTTCAGTTTTTCTCCATTGAGAATGATACTTGCGGTGGGTTTTTCATAGATGGCTTTGATAATATTGAGGTATGTGCCCTCTATCCCTACACTTTGAAGAGTTTTGATCAGGAAGGGATGCTGTACTTTGTCAAATGCTTTTTCAGCATCTATTGAGAGTATCATATGGTTCTTGTTCTTCCTTTTATTAATGTGTTCTATCACATTGATTGATTTGCGGATGTTGAACCAACCCTGCAGCCCTGGAATAAATCCCACTTGGTCGTGGTGAATAATCCTTTTAATGTACTTTTGAATCCTATTGACTAGTATTTTGGCGAGAGTTTTTGCGTCTGTGTTCATCAAGGATATTGGTCTGTAGTTCTCTTTTTTGGTGGGATCCTTGTCTGGTTTGGGGATCAAGGTGAGGCTGGCCTCATAAAATGAGTTTGGAAGTTTTCCTTCCGTTTCTATTTTTTGGAACAGTTTCAGGAGAATAGGAATTAGTTCCTCTTTAAATGTTTCGTAGAATTCCCCTGGGAAGCCGTCTGGCCCTGGGCTTTTGTTTGTTTGGAGATTTTGGATGACTGTTTCAATCTCCTTACTGGTTATGGGCCTGTTCAGGTTTTCTATTTCTTCCTGGTTCAGTTGTGGTAGTTTATATGTCTCTAGGAATGCATCCATTTCTTCCAGATTGGCCAATTTGTTGGCATAGAGTTGCTCATAGTATGTTCTTATAATTGTCTGTATTTCTTTGGTGTTAGTTGTGATCTCTCCTCTTTCATTCATGATTTTATTGATTTGGGTCCTTTCTCTTTTCTTTTTGATGAGTCTGGCCAAGGGTTTATCAATCTTATTGATTCTTTCAAAGAACCAGCTCCTAGTTTCATTGATTTTTTCTATTGTTTTTTTGGTTTCTATTTCATTGATTTCTGCTCTGATCTTTATGATTTCTCTTCTCCTGCTGGGTTTAGGGTTTCTTTCTTGTTCTTTCTCCAGCTCCTTTACGTGTAGGGTTAGGTTGTGTACTTGAGACCTTTCTTGTTTCTTGAGAAAGGCTTGTACCGCTGTATATTTTCCTCTCAGGACTGCCTTTGCTGTGTCCCACAGATTTTGAACCGTTGTGTTTTCATTATCATTTGTTTCCATGATTTTTTTCAATTCTTCTTTAATTTCCTGGTTGACCCATTCATTCTTTAGAAGGATGCTGTTTAGTCTCCATGTATTTGGGTTCTTTCCAAATTTCCTCTTGTGATTGAGTTCTAGTTTCAGAGCATTGTGGTCTGAAAATATGCAGGGAATGATCCTAATCTTTTGATACCGCTTGAGACCTGATTTATGACCCAGGATGTGATCTATTCTGGAGAAGGTTCCATGTGCACTAGAGAAGAATGTGTATTCTGTTGCTTTGGGATGAAATGTTCTGAATATATCTGTGATGTCCATCTGGTCCAGTGTGTCATTTAAGGCCTTTATTTCCTTGTTGATCTTTTGCTTGGATGATCTGTCCATTTCAGTGAGTGGAGTGTTCAAGTCCCCTACTATTATTGTATTATTATTGATGTGTTTCTTTGATTTTGTTATTAATTGGTTGATATAGTTGGCTGTGCCCACGTTAGGAGCATAGATATTTAAAATTGTTAGATCTTCTTGTTGGACAGACCCTTTGAAACTCCCAAATTTGTAAAGAAACCCTATGATCCTGGAGAGTAGACAAAGGGCCAGAAATCAGTGTCTTGGGTCATCATATATGATGTTGAAACAGTTGATCCATTTTATCCCAGTGATTACACTTGAAATCAACCCTTGAGGCTTGAGATGAGTGTTCATATTGAAGAAAGGCCAGAGGCCCAGGGATTTTTGGAAGCAAATAAGCTCCCTTTTGCAGCAGTGCTAGATGCCGGTGGGTAGAAAAGTGGTGGTGAAAGATGTGGTAACTCTTCAGGTAAACAGGGTGAGACAGACTATTCATTCTGGCTAGCAAAAGCAGAGGCATTACAAGTGGAAGAACGTTGATGGTTACCTTGTGCCTCTGTCAAGTAGTCCCAGACAAGGTAAAGAACTTACCCAAGGTCAAGAAAGTTGCCCAGGAGTGGAGGTGATGAAGTCAAGAACATGTTATAGCTCTTCCTCAACAGTTTTCTTGACCCTTCCAGGAAGCTCATTGTTTGTGTCCCTGAAGTTTATTTGGTGGCTAAGAAGGAATCAGGAAAGAGCTATCCTTTCCCCATGTCTTTTGATAGTCTTGGCAGGCATGACTCAAAAAACAGAGAGTAAGTTGATAAGTTGGATGGTTAGAAACAAATTCTGATGACATTTTAGAGATGCAAGTAGATAAAATACCCAGCACTCCCTTTCACTCTTTTGCCATCTGGTAGGGCTCCTTAATATTCTAGGAGCACTTTCTGTTCAGAAAAATGGAAAGTGTGTCCCTGAATAATTTTTAGCACTTTCAGTGAAACTTAAATTTTTTTAAAAGATTTATTTATTTATTTGACACAGAGAGAGCTCACAAGGAGGCAGAGAGGCAGGCAGAGAGAAAGGGGGAAGCAGGTTCCCTGCTGAACCAAGAGCCTGATTTGGGACTCGATCCCAGGACCCTGGAATCATGACCTGAGCCGAAGGCAGAGGCTTAACCCACTGAGCCAGACTGGCACCCCCTGACTCACTGGTTTTATTGTCCCCTTCCTTCCTCTCACCTTTTAACTGTCTCAAGGCATCTTATTTACCCTATTTCTCTCTCTTTCTCATATCCACTCTCTCTGTACCCCACTGGGTCCTCTCCAGTGCCTCGATCCTTTCTTCTCAGCTCATTTGCTTGCAACTCTCTCCTATTTCTCCCCAGTTCCCATCTTTCTTCTTCATTTCCCCACAAACTCTCCACCTCCATTCTTATTCTGCTCCCCCCCCCTCATGTCCTTTCTCTTCATCTTCATCTTCCCTGATCCTTTCAATCCTTTCAATGCATGAAAACTCATGGAGAAGACATGCCATGGGGGCAGCTCAAGGGATGTTTTAGAGAAACAAATCAGGAAACCTCAGTGGCATGGTAGAGATGCCCAAAATGGGCAATTCTTCTCAAAGAAAGGCTAGAAGGAAAATACAGCCAAATACAGACTGGACAAAAACCTGGGGAGCACCATGCAACATGAGAGAATATTCTAGACTGTTCTCCTACTGAGAAAGGAAATTTTAGGGGAGATATCACCATATCTTTATTTACAGATATGGATTATCTCAGCTGGAAGGGTTGGGGACTGAAAGTGAGGAGTTAGAGAGGAAGTTCATATTGAGTAGTTCAGCAGTTTTTCATGTTTAAATAATACTTACATTACAAAAGATGATCTTTTTTTTTTAAGATTTTATTTATTTATTTGACAGACAAAGATCACAAGTAGGCAGAGAGGCAGGCAGAGAGAGAGGAGGAAGCAGGCTCCCTGACAAGCAGAGAGCCCGATGCAGGGCTCGATCCCAGGACCCCAAGATCATGACCCAAGCCAAAAGCAGAGGCTTTAACCCACTGAGCCACCCAGGCACCCCTTTCAAAAGATTTGAAGTACATCAGGAAAGTTAGATGGGGAGCATTCATTTTATAAAATTTATCATATGTGTTAACTGAGTTTTAAAAATTTGCACACAGGGATGATGTTCTTCAGAGTTACTGGACAACACATAACAACCAATATGACTTCTCCTCTGTTCCTCTATATCCCATGTTACCTTTGTGTGATTGAAAAAGATAGAGGTATGTTTTGTTGTTGTTGTTGTTGCTGTTTTGCTTTGTAGGAACCTGATGGGAAAAATAAAATGATTCCGATCTCTAGGCCCATGTTTTATAACCAGACCACCCCTACCTGAACTTGAGGGAATCATATGACCTACTAGTGGGAGGGGTGGGGAAGACTTTTATTGGATATTTTTGGGAGCCCAAACTATAACCTTCGTGTGGGATATGAACCTGTAATAGTCAAAGCTCTGAGGTTCCATTTCTACACAGAAAAGGTAGCATGTGGCAACTGAAGATGTAATTTGTCAGAGGGGCTGCCCCTAGAAGAGCTAACACACCTACTGTCTATAACTGGGGCATGGCCTCAGTTAACTATTGTCCCTAACAAAAAAACCTCATGTTTTGCTGGGAGGCAGAAGCAATTAAGGACCGTTTTTCTTAGTTACTGGCTTTAGAGTATTTCTCTTTCAGTTCAGAAAGAGAAAATGAGGGAGTGACATTCCAGAACTCAAGACCTTGTCAAGCTAGTGACCGCATCCCCTTGAGTACCCGCCAGAGGGCACCCTGTACATCAGGGTTCCTGAGGCTGTAGATGATTGGATTCAGCATAGGGTTGATAACAGTGTTGAAGACCCCAACTCCTTTATCCTTGTCTGAAAGCTTGGCTGAACCCAGTCGCATGTAATTAAATATACCTGAACCATAGAATATGGCAACCACAGTGAGATTCTCCACATGTGGAGAAGGCTTTCTTCCTGCCCTCAGTAGAGCGGATTCATAGGACTGCAGCTGCCACATGGGCATAGGAGGTGATGATGAGAGCCAAGGGGGTACCTGCCATTATGAAACCCACAGCAAAGAGCAGCAGCTCGTTGAGTTGGGTGCTGGAGCAGGAGAGCTGAAAGAGCTGTGGGAGGTCACAGTAGAAGTGATTGATCACATTGGGACTACAGAAGTTGAGTGTGGCTATGGCTACTGTGTGGGTCAGTGCATTGGTGAAGGCTAAAGCCCAGGACACAGCTACCAATATCCTCTGGACTGTCTGGCTCATTCGGGTGCTGTAAGTAAGGGGCTGACAGATGGCCAGGAATCGGTCATAGGCCATGACTGTCAGTAAGAAGCAGTCCATACCAGCCAACTGATGAAAGAAGAAAAGCTGTGTGAGGCAGGCTCCATAGGGAATTGTACGCTTGTGGGACAGGAGACGAGCCAACATCGAGGGAACAGTGACAGTGATGCACCCAACATCCAGCACTGATAGGTTGCCCAGGAAGAAGTACATGGGGGTGTGGAGTTTAGGCTCCACCAAGATGGCAGCCAGGATGCTGAGGTTGCCTCCGACTGTGACCAGGTAGGCAAAGAGGAAGACTACAAAGACAACTGGTCGTAGCCCTGGTGTCTCCACCAAGCCCAGCAGAATGAACTCAGTAATGGCTGTTCTATTGACCCTAAATTTTGACTGCATTAGTTCCTGTAAGGAAACATCCAAGGAGAAGAAGAATCATTCCTCTCAATATATTGATTCAAAACAAACAAACAAATGAAAAACAAACAAAACAAACAAAAAAACCAGACTCTGTAGGGCAGCAAAATTTGCCATCCCAAATGGCATGTAGATTATTTTAGGCTGATTACTTTTAAAAAACATACGTGTCAGGAAGAACCTTTGCTTTCCCCCCATATAACTTAAAGAATTTAGATAGAGGACTTGCTTCAAGAAGAGAGCTATCACCATTGATACAGTATCACTATGTATGGTAGACAGGGAGCATTATAGTGGCTTTCATTCCACCATAGAATTAATTTGACAGAATAAAGAAAGGCTGTAAAAGCTCTCAATATAATTATTCAGGAGGTAAAGCTAGTTGGTATATATGCCTTTCCCAAATGTCCATGAAACATTCATCCCCCAAACAAAAAGCATGTTTGGACACCAGGGTGGCTCCATGAGTTAAGCATCTGACTCTTGATTTCAGCTCAGGTCATGATTTCAAGGTCGTGAGATTGAATCCCTTGTTGGGCTCTGCATTCAGCAAGGATTCTGCTGGAGACTCCCTTTCCCTTTGCCCCTTCCCCTTCTTGTGCTATCTCTCAAATAAATAAATACAATCTTTAAAAAGAGCATGCATAAACCTGAAATTCAGAAAATTCCAAAAGAATAAAGAATACAGGTAGTAATACTTAATTGCAATCCAATTTAAGGAAAAAAGATTTTAAAAAAATAAAGCCCAATGTTTTAAATAATCTGTAAGAAACAGTTGGATCAGAGGAAATCAAAACTAAAACTAAAAAACATCAGAGAGGTGAAAGGGGGATAGTGAAACCAGCACACACTAGAACATGTGGATTATCTCTAAGTCAGTGTTCATAAGGAAAATTATAGCCCTAAGAAAATACAATAAAAATAAAAAATAAAGAAGTGATTAAATAATCCGATCAAGACATTAGAAAATGAACTATAAGAAATGGGGAGAGGCTGGTTATGAGGTACAAACTTTCAGCCGTAAGAGCTTTAAGAATGTGAGGATCTAAGGTATAATGCAGTGACTACAGTTGACTGTACACTGTACTGTATAACTGAAATTTTCTAAGAGTGGAACTTCCATGTTTCACACACAAAAGAAAAGGTAAATATGTGAGGTGATGGATGTGTTCACTCGATTGTGGGAGTCCTTTCACAATGTGAACATATATGAAACCATCATGTTGTATACTTCAAATATAATCTTATTTGTCAGTTATACCTCAATAAGGCTGAAAAAATAGAAAAGAAAAAAAATTTTTAAGATTATTTATTTATTTATTTGTCACAGGGAGAGAGAAAGAGAGAGAGAGAGAGAGAGAGAGCACAGGCAGGCAGAGTGGCAGGCAGAGGCAGAGGGAGAAAAAGGCTCCTTGCTGAGCAAGGAGCCCGATGAGGGGCTCAATCCCAGGATCATAACCTGAGGCATAACTTGAAGGCAGACACTTAGCAGACTGAGCCACGCAGGCATCCCAAAATTTTATGAACTTTTAAAAGAAGAGAAATGAAATGCCCATTACTAATGTAATACAGGTATTTAGCACATGATATAAGTGGCATGAATGGGAAAATATACTATTAGATAAGTGCTATAAGGGCAGTAGTATAGCTATCTGGGAAAATTTTAAGTTGTATAAATACCTTATATATTTTGCAAAAATAAATTCAAAACAGATCAAAAATTTAAATGTAAAAATTAAACTGGGAAGTTTTAGGGGGAAATGGAGGATCTTTAATAGTGCAAGGATGATTCAAAATAAAGAAAAAAATTTTTAAAAACCAAAATTAATGATTCTGTTAAAATTCAAAAATTCTGGCAAATTACCTATGCTGGGCCTGCATTTCCCCAAATCTCATTCTCTGCAGGTTAGGTTTGGCTATAAGAGAAATTTGTAGGATAGTTGTAAGACAGAAATGAAAAGTTAAAAAAAGGCAGTTTGACATTGTATTTCAAAATAACAAATGTGTTTTCTTTTTACTTGGAAATCCACGTCTGAGAATTTATCCAACAGATATACGGTCACATATAAAAGGTGAAATATGCATGAGGTCATTTGCTGAAGCATGGTTTGTAAGAGCAAATGATTGCTAATAACCTGTGTTCACCACAAAAGGGCTGAGTAAATTAATTTGGTATAGCCTTACAAAGGAATACTATGCAGCTGTATGGAACAGTTCTGTCTGTGCTGACTCAAAAGATATCAAAGCCATATTATTAAATATAAATCACAACTGGTAGAAGGAATATAGTATTCTTTGGTTTGCTTTAAAAAGAAGAGAAAGAGCACACACACAGTTGCACACACATATGATATAAATCTTCTCTTTATGGAATGACTAGGTCATGAGAATAAAAGACACAGTATAAGGAGTGGGACAGATGGTAGCTTCACATTTTTTTTTAAAGATTTTATTTTTTTTTACTTTTTTTTCAAGAAAAAATTTTTAAAAGATTTTATTCATTTATTTGAGAGAGAATGAGTGAGAGAGAGCATGAGAGAGGAGAAGGTCAGAGGGAGAAGCAGACTCCCCAAGGAGCTGGGAGCCCGATATGGGACTTGATCCTGGAAGTCCGGGATCATGACCTGAGCTGAAGGCAGTCACTCAACCAACTGAGCCACCCAGGCACCCAAGATTTTATTTATTTATTTGAGAGAGAGAGAGAGACAGCACAAGCAGAGGGAGTGGCAGGCAGAGGGAGAAGCAGGCTCCCCACTGAGCAAGGATTGCAATGCAGAACTCGATCCCAGAATCCTGGGATCATGACCTAAGCCAAAGGCAGACACTTAACCAACTGAGCCACCCAGGCCTCCCTTGTAGCTACACTTCTGCTAAACATAGCATAATGTATAAACTTGTTAAATCCCTAAGTTGTACATCTGAAACTAATTTAACATTGTGTATCAACTATACTCAAAAAATGATAAGAAAATGTAAGTCTATTTAAATAATCAGACGATCATCTGAGCAAGAACAAGCAAGAAGGAGAAGGATGAATACAAACAATTAAGAATTAGGAATTGGGGTACTGGGGTGCTTGGGTAGTGCAGTTGTTTAAGCATCCAACTGTTGGTTTTTGCTCAGGTCATAATCTTGGGTCATGAGATCGATCCCTGCTTTGGACTTTGTGCTCAGTGCAGCCTGCTTAAGTTTCCCTTTCCCTTTCCTTCTGCTTCTCCCCCTTGCAAGCTCTCACTGTCTCAAATAAATAAATAAATCTTAAAAAGGAGAATTAGAAAGAATGATAGCCAGAGGTACACAAAGAAAAAACTAAATTTTAAGAGAATACTCCTTATATTATTTAAATGGAAATTTTCAATAAAATAGATATAATTGTAGGAAAATATAAATTAAAATACATTCTAGAACAGTCTCAATACCCAAGTAAACCAGAAACAGGGAACAAAGTCAAGAAAATTGTGAAGGAAATAATTACCCTAGTAGCAATATCTAGCCTCATAAAACTATTGAGAGAAGTTTAATTTAACTTCAATAAATAGAATATTCTCATGCTATGTAAACTTCCTGCAGCACCAGAAAGAAATTTAAGCTTCCCAGTGTCTTTGTAAAACAATTGTAGTTGACAATGTTACATAAGATTCAGATGTACAGCATAGTGATTGGACAAGTCTATATATTATGCTCTGCTCACTGGAAGTGTAGCTCCCATCTGTCACCACACAATGCTATACAATACCATTGACTATATTTTCTATACCTTTCATCCCTGTGACTTACTCATTCCATAATTGGAAGCCTGTACATCCCACTCCCCTTTACCATTTTGGCCATTCTCCCAACCCCCGTTCTCTCTGGCAACCACCAATTTGTTCACTGTATTTATGGGCTCTTTGTTTTGTCTTAATTTTTAGATTCAACATGTAAGTAAAATTATATGGTATTTGTCTAACTTGTTTTATTTAACATACTCTCTAGGTCCTATAGACTTTTTATGAAGTTAGCATACATTTGATACTAAAAATATCACATTTTTGGAAGAAATATATGAAATATCACTAGAGAGCAACTTTGCTTGTGACTATAGAAGCAAAATACCAAATATAACTGTAGGGAATTTTAAATATCAGAATACTTAAAAGAATCTATCATGATTGAGAGACCTCTTATATAGAATTGAAGAAGATTTAATATAAGTAAATGTATGTATATATCATATCAAGTGCCTAAAAAGTACTTTTTACAGGTTACAATCCATTCTTGATTTAAAAGAAAAAACGTCCATGTGTAGCCATCTAGGATTAGAGGGGTATTGCAGGATCATTTCCAAACAAACAAGAGTAAGAGAGGGATCCCCACCGTTACATCTGTTTTTATCATTGTCCTATGAAATTAACATCAAGAAATAGAAAAATCAAGTTCATATATTGAAAAGGAAGACAAAGTAAGTTTTTTGATTGTCCATTAAAAAAATGAAGAATTATTAGAAAAAAGTAGCAAAATAAAGATCAGATATACAAAAATCTATGTGTTCCTTATATACCATCAATATATATTGATGGGAAACATAATGCAAAAAAAAAACAAATTAAAAAATGAAATTGTTATGACATGTTAAGTGACTCAAGCAGGATGCAAAACTGCACAATGTGGTATTATTTCAATATCAACACAAATACACACACTCATACTCTCACACTCTCACACACAGAAACAAGACTGGAAAGAAATGCCAAACTTTATTAGTGGTTCGAGTAATAAAATGGTTTTTATCATCTTTCTTCTATTCGTCTCTACCTTCTGGTTTGTCTACAATGAATGCAGATTATTTTTATAATATTTGATGACGTATGATCTCCTGGGAATGCTCATGAAATTCTTACAAGGTCCCCATCACCATGAACTAACTGCACAGAAGACAAACAGAAATCCCTTTCCCTGTGATATGTACAGTTCAGGTTGTCCCAATATCTTTGATACTGACAAAATTTCCTCAGGGCAGTCCCTGACAACAATTGCAGCTAACAGCTATTAGGGGAATTTCCCTGGGTGAGGCACTATGTACAGTTCTAAGTGCTTTCTATTGTATTTCTATTTCTATAGTCCGTTATTCCTCCCAACCCTCACTATGAGATGGATATCTTTTATAATCCAAATTTTGTAGAAAGAACATGAGTCACATAAAGTGGTAGGGGCAGGATTTTAACTCAGATCACAAGTAGGCAGAGAGGCAGGCAGAGAGAGAGGGGGAAGCAGGCTCCCTGCCGAGCAGAGAGCCCAATGCGGGGCTTGATCCCAGGACCCGGACACCATGACCTGAGCCAAAGGCAGAGGCCTAACCCACTGAGCCACCCTCAGTCTCTGGTGATAGTCCCAGCTCTTCTGCTCACCTGATATGTCATCCTGAGCACATCTCTTATTATTGCTTTTGAGACTTTGGTTGCTGCACCTGTAAAACCAGGAGGTTTGACTTGCTCAGTAACTAGTAAATTCCCTTCCATTTTACACAAGAGCAGAGGAATGACCATGAGAACACTCACCTGTAACCACACGTAAGCCAGTGAAGTTGCATGGGAAGGGATGTAAGGGGAGCTGAGAATCTGCAGAAGCTTGGTCAGCTATTCCAGGGGGTCAAGAGGAGGTATATATATGGAAATTAGATTTAAAAAAAAGAGGTCATGGGACTTCACCATAGGGCAATCCTCTTGTGTCCTTAAAATTGCCCAAGAGCAGGGGAGGAGGAGGTGGGGAGAGCTAACTAAATAATACAAGTCCTAATAAATAGATAGTAGTAAAACAGTGGTGCCTCATACCTCCGAGGTGATTTAGAATTTCTCCAGATCTTTATCTCCATCTCCCATATTGATCTATAAGGATAAATGAGGCAGTTATCCTAATAACTCCATTTAACAGAAGGGGACATAGGGGGATCTTTGCTTTCCCAAGGTCATTCAGGGAATTCCATGGAGTCAGCACTGAATCTGGGTCCCCAGCCTAGGTCTTGATCTCCCAGATGTCTGGTCCAAACAGGATTTGGGGCAGAAACAAGCTGACTCCTAAACTGGGGATGAGGAGGAAACCTGCCTTGGATCTGGGGATGAGGAAGAAACCCAAGAGAAGAAGCAAGGGGCACCTGGGTGGCTCAGTGGGTTAAAGCCTCTGCCTTCTGCTCAGGTCATGATCCCAGGGTCCTGGGCTCGAGCCCCACATCGGGCTCTTTGCTCAGCAGGGAGCCTGCTTCCTCCTCTCTCTGCCTGCCTCTCTGTCTACTTGTGATCTCTATATATCAAATAAATAAATAAAATCTTCAAATAAAATATATCAAATAAATAAATAAAATAAAATCTTAAAAAAAAGAGAGATAGAAGAGGCAAAAACTGGAGATGCCCTTTCCAACTTGAAATTTTTTTTTAAAGATTTTATTTATTTATTTGACAGAGATCACAAGTAGGCAGAGAGGCAGGAGTTAGGCAGGGAGAGAGGGGAGAAGGCTCCCTGCTGAGCAGAGAGCCGGATGCGGGGCTCGACCCCAGACCCTGAGATCACAACCAGAGCCGAAGGCAGAGGCCCAAACCACTGAGCCACCCAGGCACCCCCCAACTTGAAATTCTTAATGAATCCCCAGGAACAAAATACTTTCCCCACTAGGGCCTTGTTAGTGAGGGCCACAGGCCCCCCTTTGGGACATTTGGGAGTCCCAAAGTGATCCTGAGAGAGTTGGTTGAAGCACTGTGCTGTGCTGGGAGGGGCAAGGGGAACCCCTGGGAAGTTGTCGCCACCATGATTATCTGGGCCAGGTCCTTAGAAAATAAGAATTTAGTGATAGAGATGGTGAGAGAGGAGATCAAAGAGGTTGTATAGTGTAACCCTTGGACTCTTATGTCTTCCTCATTAATAATTCACCTAAGCCCACGTGACAGCATGCTCTCCAGGGAAGCCTCCTGGACCTTGTAGATGGATACACCTGCTCTTCCAGCTATTAGTAACTACGAAACCCGTTGAACCCCAGTTTCCTTATTTGTGGAATGAGAGAAATATCCTCTTGAAAGGTTGTTGGGTGGATTAAATGAAATAACACACGTAGAGTTCCTTGTAGAAGACTACCAATGTTATTAACGTGACAATAATTGATAACATGTACATGACCCCACACTGTAAGATTTATATGTACCAAACCCCAACAACTCTGTCAAGTAGGTATCTTTACTACTCCCATTTTAGAGATGAATGACTGAGGTTCAGAATGACTCAGTAATTTGCCTAAGGCCATATACTTAGGGGTTTTGAGGAGTTGGGGTTCAAACTTTGTCTGATTCCAAGGTATATGATATCAACAATTATGCTATGTGATTGACTCTTCCACCCCTTTCCAATTAACCCCTGTCCCCCCAACAATATACTTGTTTATGCCATTGTTTGTGATCAATATTGCTTCTAATATGCTATGGACTGTGCTCCAGGATGAGCCTAAGGCATCCTACTCTCTGTAATAGCAGTCTCTCACCACCCCAGTAGCTTAGTCCACGGCACTGAGATTGACTTCCAGCTGCTGCCTCCAGCATAACCATCTTGCTCTCCAAATATCTGCTTATTTTCACTGCAAAGAATTATGACCTTGACTCAGTGCACTTATGCCTCAGGTCCTGAGTCAGAGCTCTCACCCAGCATCACCAGGATCAAACTGCTGCTGCACGTTGCCACATAGACCCAAGCCACCATTGCCCCTTGTTATTCCTGGGCTAGCCGCTGCAACATTTCCCTTCCCTCTCTGAGCCTGCATCACTGTGAACCCCAGAAACCCAAACCCTAGTTCTATGGGAGAGCTGCACTTGTTCATATGTCAGGCTTCAGCACCATCCCCATAACAAGAGCACTTGATCCCAGGACCCTGACCCTGTGGCCACCATGACTGCCAGCCCACCAGACCTGGTGCCAAGAGGGATCCACTCAGCTACAGCTTACCTCCATGGGCAAATCGGAGAGCAGGAGAATGCCAGTAGGCTTTACCACCAAGGACCCCAATAACGTTTGGGCCACTAAAGACTCCTGTGGTCTTTGCCAATGTTGAACTAAAAAGCATTTGCATAAAAAATGAAGTCATTAATAAATTGAAAAGGCAACCTATGACATGGGAGAAAATATTTGCAAGCCTTATATTTGATAAGGGGTTAATATAAAAAATATATAAAGAACTCATTCAACACAATAAGTAAAACAAATAACCCAATTTTAAAAATGGACAAAGGATCTGAGACATCCAAATGGGCAACAGGAAACTTGAAAATGGGAGGGAGACAAACCATAAATGACTCTTAATCTCACAAAACAAACTGGGGGTTGCTGGGGGGAGGTGGGATTGGGAGAGGGGGAGAGGGCTATGGACATTGGGGAGGGTAAGTGCTATCGTGAGTGCTGTGAAGTGTGTAAACCTGGCGATTCACAGACCTGTACCCCTGGGGATAAAAATACATTATATGTTTATTAAAAAAAAAAATTTGGAAGGGGAGGCGAGCCATAAGAGACTATGGACTCTGAAAAACAACCTGAGGGTTTTGAAGGGTCAGGGGTGGGAGGTTGGGGGAACAGGTGGTGGGTAATGGGGAGGGCACGTTTTGCATGGAGCACTGGGTGTTGTGCAAAAAGAATGAATACTGTTACGCTGAAAAAATAAATAAAATGAAAAAAAAAAAAAGAAAATGTGCTCAACATCACCAATCATCAGCACATTAAAACTATCATGAGCCATTACCTCACACCTGTCAGGATGGCCATTATCAAAAAGGAAAAAGCTAGTAAGTGTTCGTGAGATGTGGAGAAAAAACAAACCTTGTGCTCCCTTTGTGGCAGTGTAAATTGGTAGAGTCCCTAATGGAAAACAGTATGGGATTTCCTCTAAAGATTAAAAATAGAACTACGGTATGATCCAGCAATCCAACTTCTGGCTATAGACATGAAGTAAATGAAATTACTATCTGAAAAGAATATCTGTACTTCCAAGTTCACTGCGGTGTTATTCACAGTCGCCAAGATGTGGAAATGACTTAATATCCTTTGACAGATGAGTACAGAAAGAAAATATGATATATAGGTAGGTATTGATATACATGCACGCACACATAGTGCTAAAAAACACGCAAATGGAACTCCTGACTCTTCTTACAATGAGGATGGAATTTGATAGCATTACACTAAGTGAAATAAGCCAGAAAGAGAAAGACAAATTTAGTATGGTATCACGTTTACATGAAATCTTTTTTCAAGTAGAGAGAGGGTGGGGGAAGCAGGTTCCCCACTGAGCAGAGAGCCCACCCAATGTGGGGCTTGATCCCAGGACCCTGATATCATGACCTGAGCAGAAGGCAGAGGCTTTAACCCACTGAGCCACCCAGGCACCCCTACACGAAATCTTAAAAGCAGAAAAAGCAAGCTTCATAGATATAGAACGGTGGCTGCCAGGGACTGGCAAGTAGGCAGGGCAACATGGGGAGAGTAGGACATAGGGCACAAGCATTCAGTTATAAGATGAATAAGTTCTGGGGATCTAATGTACAATATGGTGAATCCAGTTGATAATTCAAGTATACTTGAAATTTGAGTAGATATTAAGCATTCTCACCACACATACACATATACGAGATAACTATGTGAAGTAGAGGGTGTGTTAATTATCTTGTTCTTGGTAATCATTTCATGTGTGTGTTTACATATCATCATGTTGTACACATTAATATATACAATTATATTTATCAATTATTCCACAATACGCTTGGGAAAAATTAATTCCCAGTGAAGAAGTACTAATGAATTGTATTGGTTAGCTCAAGCCTCCATAACAAAATAACATAGACTGGGGTTAAAAAAAAAAAGATGGTTTAAATTAAACAACAGAAATTTATTTTTCACAGTTCTGGAGGCTAGAAGTCCAAGGTCAGGTGCCAGCATGATCAGGTTCTGGTGGGGGCTCTCTTCCTGGCTTGCAGGTGGCTGCCTTCCCACTGTGTCCTCATGTGGCATGTTTCTTCCTCTCTTACCGGGTTAGGGCCACAACCTAATTTAGCCTTAATTACTTCCCAAAATACCTCATTAATACTTCCTAATTAATCTCATTTAGCCATAATTATTTCCTAAACACCCTATTCCATATATAGTCACACTGGGGATTAGAGCTTCAACATAGGAATTTTGGTGGGACACAGTTTAGTTCCCATCATGGACAATAAACATTTGAAAATATATTCAACCTTATGTGATGTCAAAGATACGGATATTGAAATAATAATTGGTTTTTTTCAACCATTACAATTTCAAAATTAGGAGAATTTATTTTAATAGTTACTGTTTACAAAGCTGTGGGGAGCAAGAAGTTTTACTTACCACTGTAACAATAAAAGAATGAATTTTTGTGTGGGATCAGGGGAAATATATATAAAATATAATTACATATTAATAATATATATTATATATTGTATATATTATATACTATATATAATATAAAAATCTGTTTTATTTTTTCAACTCAGTAATCTTACTAATTAGAACTTATAGAAATGCTTGCAAGATAATAAAAAACACATCTTTGAAGAATATTATTTCTATTATTGATCATAATTATAATAAATCGAGAAACAATGTAAACTATCAGAAGAAATATGGTTTAGTAAATTATGGTTAACTCATAAATTAACACTAGGCAGTTATTAAAATAGATAAGGTAAGTTTTTAAAATATTTTGATAGGGAATAAAGTCTACCAAGTAATGTATAAACAAAAAAGACATGGCATAACATGCCCCTATAAATATGACATACACATATATATTTTTATGTTGATACAAAAATATGTAAATGTATTTATATATGTATAAACAGCTAGATGGGAGGCACCAAATTCTTTTTTTTTTTTTATTTGACAGAGAGAGAGATTACAAGTAGGCAGAGCAGCAGGCAGAGAGAGAGAGGGAAGCAGACTCCCTGCTGAACAGACAGACTGATGCGGGGCTCGATCCCAGGACCCTGAGATCATGACCCGAGCTGAAGGCAGAGGCCCAACCCACTGAGCCACCCAGGTGCCTCCAAATTCTTTTTTTTTTTTTGTACCAAATTCTTAATAGCGGTTTCTTCTGGAAATTGAATTATGAAGGGCTTGGGTAGAGAGGTTGAAGATTTGACTTTCATTTTCTACTGGTAAAATTTTGTTTTGTTTTCATTTTTATAAACATAATTTCTAATGGGAAATTAAAAGCAATGAATGGTGTTTCCATTTTAGAAAAAAAAAAAAAAGAAGTCCCAAAGGAAGTATAAACTCTTCCTTTATATGTTGAATATATTATATAATTATATAAGTAATATATAATATATTTATATATATAAATATGATATATTTATATATAATATATAAATTATATATAATTATATAAATGAATATATTATATAATATATAATATTCCCTTATATGTTGAATACCCTAGAATCCTGCAATGTAGACAGAGTACTCAGTGTCTCAAATTATACTATACTAGGTCTAGAATCTTGTGTGGGACCCTGATGTCAAAGCAATTTGGGGAAGCTGTTTCAGGGAAACCCAGACAGGTGGATGTACTAACACTTGGTACCAAGCTGTGACTTTCCATATCCCAGTTTGGAGAGAGTCTTTCCTGGAGTCTTTTTGGGGTCTTCAGCAGAAAATAAACAAAGGTTCTGCCTGTAGGACCATGAGTCTCACAGCTTGCAGAGCTTCCTGGGTCCCACCTCCGTCTGGAGTGGAAAGGGTATCTAGGACCAAAGGCAACTAGCCAAGGATTCTGGTCAACAGAACCTGCACACATATTATTAGGTAGAGCCTCCCTGGGGAACAAGAAGTCTTACTTCCTAACAAAAGTCATTTTGCTCAAGGAGCTAAGAGAGAAGGAAAACACTTGCTGTGGTTCTACTCTCCTGAATCACTCCTCATACAAGGGCTCGTTTCCCTGTGAGCACATGCCGCAGAGCCCCCTGCACATCAGGGTTCCGGAGGCTGTAAATGAGTGGGTTCAGCATGGGGCTAATGACGGTGTTGAGGATGCCGATCCCTTTGTTCTTGTCTGAGGCCTCCACTGAGCCCAGCGTCATGTAGCTGAAGACACCGGTCCCATAGAATATGCCCACCACAGTGAGGTGGGAGCCACATGTAGAGAAAGCTTTCTTTCTGCCCTCAGCAGAGCGAATTCGTAGGACTGCAGCTGCCACATGGATATAAGAGGTGACAATGAGAATCACAGGTGCACCTGCCATGAGGATGCCCAGACCAAAGAGCAGCAGCTCATTGAGTTGGGTGCTGGAACAGGAGAGCTGAAAGAGCTGTGGGAGGTCACAGTAGAAGTGATTGATCACATTGGGACCACAGAAGTTGAGTGTGGCTATGGCTACTGTGTGGGTCAGTGCATTGGTGAAGGCTAAAGCCCAGGACACAGCTACCAATATCCTCTGGACTGTCTGGCTCATTCGGGTGCTGTAGGTAAGGGGCTGGCAGATGGCCAGGAATCGGTCATAGGCCATGGCTGTCAGTAAGAAGCAGTCCACACCAGCCAACTGATGAAAGAAGAAAAGCTGTGTGAGGCAGGCTCCATAGGGAATTGTACGCTTGTGGGACAGGAGACGAGCCAACATCGAGGGAACAGTGACGGTGATGCACCCAACATCCAGCACTGATAGGTTGCCCAGGAAGAAGTACATGGGGGTGTGGAGTTTAGGCTCCACCAAGATGGCAGCCAGGATGCTGAGGTTGCCTCCGACTGTGACCAGGTAGGCAAAGAGGAAGACTACAAAGACAACTGGTTGTAGCACTTGTGTCTCCACCAAGCCAAGCAGGATAAAATCAGTAACAGCTGTTCCATTGGTCCTGGATTCTAGGTCCATGGGTCTCTGAAAGAGATCAGTGTTCTCAACTTAGTTATTCAAGAAAAATATATCAACTCCCTCTCAAATGCCTAGCCCCAGGGTAAATTTCCAAGTGTCCCTAGTGAGTATTTTCCCACTCCTTAGGCCATACCTCACTCATTATCCCTCTGTCTTCACCTCAATGTCCTCACCCAAGTTCCAGGTGAGTTACACTACTACTACCTTGGAACTCCCCCTTCCTGTAAAAGATATATAAATCCTGTCTTCCAGTGCTCCCTAGAATCAAGGAATGAGGTCCTCCCACCAACAACCTGTATGAAGAGATTTAGAGAAATATGATGCTAAAAGTAAAAGTGAATAATTAGTAAATAGAAACAACAGAAGAATGTATCATAAGTCCTTGTAAGTATATTGCAAAGGAATAAATATATGGCAAATAAGTAAGAAAAATATCAAGATAAACAAAATTAAGAAGGGAAAGGCAGCAGGTCAAAAATAAATCAAATAACTTTGGTATACTATCTGTTCCTAAGTCTGAACAATCGATTCAAGAACAGTCCCCAAACCAAATAAACCAACTACAACTGAAAAAATAAAAGGGGGCAGGGGATAGTCAATAATGTACTTCCTGGTGAAGGCTCTAGGCTCATATAATTCTTTTTTTTTTTTTTAAAGATTTATTTATTTATTTATTTGACAGAGAGAGAGAGATCACAAGCAGGCAGAGAGAGAATGAGAGGGAAGCAGGCTCCTCGCAGAGCAGAGAGCCCGATGCGGGACTCGATCCCAGGACCCTGAGATCATGACCTGAGCCGAAGGCAGCGGCCCAAACCACTGAGCCACCCAGGCGCCCCTAGGCTCATATAATTCTTATACAAATTATTTTAAACCGTCAGTGTAAATATAGCTTTCATGTAATATAAAATTTCCTTAACTTAGGGAAAAAATTGTGATTTTTGCCTTCCAATTGATTTAAAAAGTTTTAAACTTATTTTAATTTTTTATTTTATACTATTAAATAATATTGTTAATATTATATTATAATTTTTATTTTATATTATTTTTGAAAGCAAGAGAGAGAGCACACTGTCCTTCACAGAGGAAGAGGGAGAGAGAGGGGCAGTGGGAGAGGAAAAGAGAGAATCCTAAAAGTAGCATGGAGCCTGATGCAGGGCTCAATCCCTGGGATGGTGACCTGAGCCAAAAATCAAGAGTCAGATGCTTAACCAACTGAGCCATCCAGGTGCCCCTCTAACTTACTTTGCAAAAAAATGAATTATTCTACACTACCCCCATTTGATAATATGTGTGCAAAAATCGTAAGTACAAAAAAATGAAGTCCATTATCTTTTTTTAAAACTAACATATAATGTATTATTTGTTTCAAGGGTAAAGGTCTGTGATTCATCAGTCTCACACAATTTACAGTGCTCACCATAGCACATACCCTCCCCAGTGTCCATCACCCACCAACCCATCCCTCCCACCCCCCTCCACTCCAGCAACCCTCAGTTTGTTTCCAGGGATGTCCTCTATCACCACTGATGTTCAGCATAGTACTAGAAGTCCTAGACTCAGCAATCAGACAACAAAAAGAGATAAAAGGCATCCGAATTGACAAAGAAGTCAAACTCTCACTCTTTGCAGATGATATGATACTTTATGTGGAAAATCCACAAGACTTCACCCCAAAACTGCTGGAACTTATATAGGAATTCAGTAAAGTGTCAGGATATAAAATCAATGCATAGAAATCAGTTACATTTCTTTACACCAAGACAGAAGAAAGAGAAATTAAGGAGTCAATCCCATTTATGATCGCACCCAAAACCATAAGATACCTAGGAATAAACCTAAGCAAAGAGACAAAGAATCTGTACTCTGAAAACTACAGAATACTCATGAAAGAAATTGAGGAAGACACAAAGAAATGGAAGAATATTCCATGCTCATGGATTGGAAAAACAAATATTGTGAAAATCTCTATGCTACCTAGAACAATCTAGACACTGAATGCAATCCCTATTAAAATACCATCAACTTTTTTTCCAAAGAAATGGAACAAATAATCCTAAAATTTGCATGGAACCAGAAAAGACCCCAAATAGTGAGAGGAATGTTGAAAAAGAATACCAAAGGTGGTGGCATCACAATTCCAGACTTCAAGCTCTATTAAAAGCTGTAATCTTCAAGAGAGTATGGTTCTGGCACAAAAACAGACACATAGATCAATAGAACAGAATAGAGACTCCAGAAATGGACCCCCAACTCTATGGTTAACTAATCTTAGACAAAGCAAGAAAGAGTGTCCAATGGAAAAAAGACAGTGTCTTCAATAAATGGTGTTGGGAAAATTGGACCGCCACATGCAGAAGAATGAAACTGGACCATTTCCTTACACCACACACAGAAATAGACTCAAAACAGATGAAAGACTTAAATGTGAAACAGGAATCCCTTAAAATCCTTGAGGAGAACACAGACAGCAACCTTTTCAACCTCAGCCACACCATCTTCTTCCTGGAAACATCGCCAAAGGCAAGAGAAGCAGGGCAAAAATGAACTATTTGGACTTGGTCAAGATCAAAAGCTTTTGCACAGCAAAGGAATCAGTCAACAAAACTAAAAGGCAACAGGCAGAATGGGAGAAGATATTTGCAAGTGACATAGCAGTATCCAAATCTAGTATCCAAAATCTATAAAGAACTTATCAAACTCAACACCCAAAGAACAAATAATCCAAGAAATTGGAAGGGGAGATGAACCATGAGAGACTATGGACTCTGAAAAACAACCTGAGGGTTTTGAAGTTTTGAAGGGGCGGGGGGTGGGAGGTTGGGGAAGCAGGTGGTGGGTAATAGAGAGGGCATGTATTGCATGGAGCACTGGGTGCGGTGCAAAAACAATGAATACTGATGTTTCTTCAAAGAAGACATGCAAATGGCCAACAGACATATGAAAAAGTGCTCAACATCACTCACCATTAGGGAAATACATATCAAAACCACAATAAGATACCACCTCACACCAATGAGACTGGCTAAAATTAACAAGTCAGGAAACAACAGGTGTTGGTGAGGATGTAGAGGGTCCTGAAGGTTGTTGGTGAGGATCCTACACTGTTGGGAATGGAAGTTGGTGCAGCCACTCTGGAAAACAGTATGGAGGTTCCTCAAAAATTTGAAAATAGAGCTACCCTATGACCCAACTATTACACAACTGGGTATTTATTTACCCCAAAGATACAAATGTCATGATCCGAAGGGGCACATGCACCCCAATGTTTATAGCAGCAAAGTCCATGGTAGCCAAATTATGGAAAGAGCCCAGATGTCCATCAATAGATGAATGGATAAAGAAGATGTGGTATATATACATGATGTAATATTATGCAGCCATCAAAAAGAATGAAATCTTGCCATTTGCAATGGCATGGATAGAACTAGAGGATACTATGTTAAGTGAAATAAGTCAATAAGGGAAAGACAATTATCATCTCACTATATGTAGAATTTGAGAAATAAGGCAGAGGATCATAGGGGAAGAGAGGAAAAAATGAAACAAGATGAAATCCATTATCTAATAGATTTTATATAGGAGAAGATGATTTAACATTAGTAAATCTATTAATATACTTAGTATATTTGTTGGCTTAAAATGTAGAAAATTTGCTAAAGGATAGTTCATAAATGTCTACATACCTTCTTTTTTTATGGCAATTAATTTCTTTTTTAAAATTATGTTCAATTAGCCAACATATAGTACATCATTAGTTTTTGATGTAGTGTTTGCTAGGTATTATATGAAACTAATCTACATACATTTTTGAGAAAAAGGAAAAAAAAACTGCTTGTAGTCACTTAAAATGGAAGTATACCACTTTATGTGAGAAGTCATATCCACTGCAAATCTGTATCATTCATAATGGTGAAGTAGTAGTGATATTTCTATCAAAATCAGGCACAGGAAACCAATGGTCTTTGTTACTTCAAGTGTTTGTCATTACTCTAAAAAGTTTTAGGCAAAGAGAAACAAAACGCTTAGATAATGGAACCAAGAAAGAAAAGAATAAATTGAAAACAATTAAATTGAAAACTCAAGAAAGGAGAAAAAAAATGGGGAAACTGAGAATTATTTAGGTAAAAAATTAGGTTAAAAAAAAAGATGAGGTTAAAAAAAATTAAGCACAAATCAATAGATTCCTTATATGCCAACAACAATCAGCTATAAAACCCAAAAGTCCTAACAGTAAGGTGAAATCTTACAAAATGAAGAATGAAGCACGAAGTGAATTTAAACCTGAATCATGTATGTAGGCAACCTAGAAAAAAGACCCCAAATAAACATCTCTCAGTTCCACTGACTGGTAGGAATATGGAAGAATTTTAATTCCTTTTTCCCACTTTGCTTTTAAGTGATCTACAAAGTCTCTGATTACTTTTATAATACTAAATATATTTTTTAATAGATTTAAATGATCTGTTTCCTCCAGATCACAGAGCTCTTTAAAGGCCAGCAATAGCAGCTCAAGGGCTCCTCCTCTCTGTCATGTTTCTAGATGGTTCAGGGATCTGCTACCCAGCAGATTAAAGGTTGAGTATGGTACACCAACCCATTTTGATTTGCCTCACTGCTCCATGAAGTAATGAAATAACATTTGCTCCATTGTACTTCCTTTACAATTACAACCCACTTGTAACGAAACAGCCAATTTGCTTACCAGTTTCTGCCCACATTAATTTATGTGGCATCCATCAGTGGAAGTTCATGGCCTCTTTTATTCTTTATGTGCATGTTTTAGCAGAAAATGAATGTTTTAAGACTATATTTACCTTCTCCTTATTAAACTAATTCCTTTGACTTTTTTCTGTCTTTCGATGGACCTTTTTTAAAACATCATAACCTGGTAACAGTGGTACCTGGAAATATGTAGGGATTTTTAAAATTATAATTAAACACATCATAGAAAATTATAAAAGCCATGATTTCTACAACTGTATTCTGATATAAGAATTATGAAGATAAGTTCCTAAATACCAGGGAATACTTTAAAATTCAAGACACAATGTCACTTTTCCATCAGTAATGTAGATTCTGAGTCATGGTGGGAGCCCCACATCCAGAGTAATATTCAGCTGGAACCCACTGGTAGAGATTACCATTCTGGTACTTGTTAAATATTTTGACAATAACCCTCATCCACACCGTGGCCTCAACAGTGCACGAAGCTGTATCCAGTGTCAAAGAAGTACCAAGTTGGCTGACATCTTGTAGAGTATTTACTTCCTCATTTTATTAAAGAGGAAATGATGGCAGAGCATTGTGGGGCTGGAGTTGTTGGGATTCGAGTGAATACTGAATATACTTACAAACTTTTTTTTTTTTTTTTAATTTTAAAAAAGTAACTCATCCTGGGCCAGGCCACTCACTGTATGCTTGCTACACCAAATAACTGAGGCTATCAGAGAACGGATTTGTATGAGGACACAAGAAATTTGTCCACTTGTTTGAACAGCTCAAATTGGCTGCTTCCAACCAAGCCCCCAATGGGCATTTCTTGACACTTACTGAGGGATGAAAGAATCCATGTCTCCAGGGCTGCTCTGGATGCACTCTTCTTTTTATTTATTTATTTATTTTTAATATTGTAGTTCTTTATTTGAGAGAGAGCAGAAACAAAAACAAGAGGGGACACAGAGGGGGGAGGGCAGGCTCCCCACTGAGGAGGGAGCCCAATGTGGGACTCAATCCCAGGACCCTGAGATCATGACCTGAGCAGAAGGCAGACACTTAATCAACTGAGCCACCCTTGGGTGCAAGGTTCTGAGAAACCTATTCTCTAGCCCAGCTGTGCCTTGTGGCCCTTACGCTTTCAGGCACACACACCTGTGGTAAGTAGCTCGCTGACAAGCAGGCTCTGTGGTCATGGTTACAGTCAGCACCTGCCTCACTTCATTCTGCATCCTACTAACCACAGAGTTCATTCTGGACCTCTCCTCCCTCACCGATCTTATGAGGGTCTTTTCTCTGGCATGTCTTCCTGATTCAGATTTTCTGAATCTCTCACCAAATATAACAGATCCTCAGGTCTCTCATGAATGCAGGTTTGTGAGGGCCCTTCTCAGTCACCAACAGTCTGCCTCCTAGCCCTCTGCTTTCCATTTCACCCAAAGACAGTAAGTTTTGCCCAGAGGAAAACAGTCTGCTTTCCATGCCTCTTCAATGCTGTATCTTATGGTCTTCCTCTAGCTGATGGCAGGTTACTATTCATCCCAACCCCAGCCTCCCCTCTGTCATCACCCATTATTCCTATTCTCTCAAAATAAGAACTTGGCTCCTTCTCATGTTGAGAGTTTTCCTGATAATTATAGGTAGTATGTAAAAACAATTGCAAATATAGGAAAATTACCAGAGTTTAGAATATCTTGCAACATCCTTGTCACACATGTCTTCTTGCCCTGTCTGAACAGTCCCTGGAAACCACAAAAAAAAAAAAAAAAGAGAGTGAGAGGCCATCAGGGTGCCTAATGGCCTCTTACTCTCTTTCCATCTCAGGCTCTCTTGACCCCTTTAGATCCTGCAGAAATCCTCTTTTCTATACAGGTTCATTTTATATGTGCGATTAAAGCAGAGCAGCACCTGCAGACATGCAAGGATAGTTGGTGAAAACCTGAACGCCAGAATTCAAATTAGATCTCTCTATTGGTGGCTGTCAGTTTTAGGGGATGTTATAAAGAAAATTGCATGTGGGTGAAAAATTTGATGCAGTGTCTCCTAAGTGATGTGGTTTTGGAATATTGGTGAGGTTCAGTGGGGTGAGATTGGGAGCCAGAACCAAGAAAGAATTCTTGAGATATCTTTGGTGGAAAATTGCAGTTCATTAAAGCCAGGGGACAGGACCAAGGGCAGAAAAACCCCCAGGGTTGTGAGGGGTGGTTGATTATAAGCTATGGGGTTGGAGGTAAGGAAAAGGGAGATTTCAAAAGGATTTTCATATGTTAAAGAAGTTAAGGTTGTTTTCCCCTGTAGCAAGGCATTAACAGGAAGATAGTTGGGAGCTTCCTGGAGGAACATTACACTTCTCCTGCTTCAGGTATCAGTGGGCTGCAGATTGCAAGGACTTTTCATTGTATTTACATTCTCTTCTGGAAGCTAGACCATTGTTAGAAATGCTTTGTCCTTGTAAACTGTTAAGGCTCCTGTAAACTGAGGGAGACTTAAGTCCTGCAGGACAGTGATTTCCATAAGTTAAGTATTTGTTTTTCCTTTTAGGGCAGCCAGGAGTGCCTGAGGAATGTCACCTGTATCACTTGGTGGGGGGTGCTGTTGTGGGGTGTCTGCTTCTTCCTGTCCTTAGCTAGCCTTCTCTCTCATCACTAAGGTATTTTGGAAACTCAGAAATCCATGATTCCTGTTGAGTCACCCTATGGGTCTAACTATAAGCCTAGACTCATTCTGTGATTGTGTGATTTGACATCAAAAGGAGCAACACAGATCTCCACACATATTACATAGTTAAAGAATAATTAAACAGCCTCCCAATTGTTCCCTTGAATCTACTTGAACTTGTGTTATAAGGTGTCCTTCTTCCCTACATTTGCTCAAAATGTTTATTTTCACTGGAATGTCCTCTTGCTAACTCCAAGTGATGAGGGAGCAGGAGGCTGGCTGAGGACAAAGCAAAAGCTGGCACCTTGCACCCCTCTCCATCCGCTCCCTCGGTAATATGTGTAGGATTCCTCAGGCACCCCTGACCACCATAAAGGAGAAACCAATAGTTAACTTGCAGAGATCCCAATCCTGCAAGATAGGAATCTCCCAACTATCTTGATGTTAATGGCTTGCCAAAAGACCACATTGATGGCACCTTGCAGGCCCTCTTTAGCATATGAAAACTCCGTTGAAAACTCCCTTTCCCTCACCTTCCCCCAACTGCAGGGTACCTTATATAACCTGCCATCCCTCACAACCCGGGACAGCAGCTCTTTCTGCCCACCGGTCCTGTCCCCATGCTTTAATAAACCACCATCTTGCACCAAAGATGTCTCAAGAATTCTTTCTTGGTCATCGGCTCTGGACCTCAGCCCACCGAACCTCAACTAGGTTCTAGAACTTCATCACAAGTGCTCAAATTCTTTACCACTCAACTAAAATATTTCTGTTCTGTTAAAGTTTTCTTGATCCCCCACCTGAAGTTCCTCAGCTAATCTCATGCAGCACTTTAATGGCATACTTCACAGAACTTCTCTCTGTAACCTTCCTGCATAGTAATTTCTCTCTAGAAACTCCACCACTTCTCTGCCTATAGTAAGTGGCTTCAGGACAGATTATGCTTTATTCAGCTTTGCATTCTCAATGCCCATCATTGCACTTGCATACGACTGGTGCTCAATATTTCTGAAATACATACATACATACATACATACATTTGGAAACTATGACCAAAAGACCAAAACTTTTTGGTGAAATGGGGCATGGGATTGGGCTGTAGTAGTTGGGAAAGATTTTTCTGGATAAGATGGAATTTATGCAAGACCAGGAACAATGAACAGAATTGGAAAGAAGTGTAAGTGTGAGTAAAAGGCACAGAAATATCGCTGTGAGAATCTCTGCTCCCTTTAGGTGCATTGGGAACAGTTAAGATAGAAGTTAAAATAATTGCTTCACTGACATAATGTCTTTTCTCGAAAACAGCTCCAAAGACTTTGGGAATCGGGGGTGGGGCATAGAGCCTATGAATAAATTAGTCCAGACAAGAAGGGTACACCCCACAGAAATGTCATATAACCCTCACTCTGTAGAAGTGAGACATTACCCCCCAAGATTTTATGACTGTAACAGCACTCCAGCCGATCTTCAGGATTAACTTGCTCCCAGATAACACACTCCTGACTTACTTACCTAAGGCCCTTGAATTATAACAGAACTAATTTACTTTCTGTGAGATTTGCCAAGAACTGGCCTTGAGGAATGAAGAACCAGAACTTTCCTAGGCCACAGAAGCCAGCAAGTCTCTTTGAAGCTGCCTCAGCTTTCTGATTAGCTTAACAATTTTATTAGCAAAATACTTTCTTTTTCAGGTCACACAAATGATTTTATTAAACTCCTTTCATGTGTTTGTAGACCTGGCCTTCCTTTGTAGAAAGAACACAGGACTCCTGCACATCCCAAAACAAGAACCCAGTCCCCTCACACAGCCCCCAAGCATTGAGATAACATTTGTAGCTGGTTTACCATGAGTCTGCATGTGATCAAGAAATCCTGCAGGCCAACTGTACTGCCTTTGCCAATTAACTACCCTAAATCCCTTTAAAAACTGCTGAGCCAGGCAGAAACCTGGGAATTGGCCTTTGGACAAGTGTCTGCCTTCTCCTCATGTGGCTGGCCTCCTGAGTAAAGCTCAAATGGCTTTCCAAGCAAAACTGGTCTTTTGAATCTTTCATGTTACTGATTTGGGTTCAGTAACATGATGACTACTGATCTATGCATCTAGGAAGTCCATCTTAAACAAGATCACCATGGTACCTCAACTGAAGAGGTCTGCCTAGATAACCATTCTTTTTTTTTTTTAAGATTTTATTTATTTATTTGACAGACTGAGATCACAAGCAGGCAAAGAGGCAGGCAGAGAGAGAGAGAAAGGGAGAAGCAGGCTCCTTGCTGAGCAGAGAGCCTGATATGGGGCTCGATCCCAGGACCCTGGAATCATGACCCGAGCCGAAGGCAGAGGCTTTAACCCACTGAGCCACCCAGGCGCCCCTAGATAACCATTCTTGGGTGAGCCCCAAGCTATCCTCACTGGGTGTTCACTGCTCCCTGCTCTGATATTCCAGCTATTATGCACCTGACGATGAAGATAAACTCTGACCATCTGATGTAGGGGTCTAGCCAAAGGTTACTTCCTAAGGAATGGGTCCAACAGGAGACTGGATAAGATGAATGCCCTCATACTCCAATAAACACAGAAGGTAGGCTTTGTTAAAGAATGACAAGGTATTGGCAAAATGCCTTGGCATAGGAGGGTGTCAACCCTTTCCTCTCACTTGATGTGTTACCCCAAACAAGACTTTCTTTACTGAAACTTGCTTGGTAAGAACTTAAGTGTCTTATCTATTATCAGAGAGCAGAAAGAGGACCCTAGAGAATACTCACCTTGTTGCAGGTACAGAAGCTGGAAAAGTTTCTGATGAAGGGAGTGAAGAGGGTGCAGTGCTATGCAGACCCCAGCCTGGGAGAGTGTGGAAGGGGCTATATATAAGAAAATGAGTGAAAGAGAGATGAGATCATCTCTGTTGTGGGACTGTATCCACTGCAGTGCTATCCCTGTAGACCTCAAATATTAGTACTCCTAGGAAGGAGTGGGGCTTTGGGGAGCCACAGATGAATAAATAACCCAAGGCTTTAATGAACCCAATAACGATGCTTCACAACTCTGATGCTTTTGATTTTCTCAAAAAGTCTTGCTATCTAACTCCTTACTCCACCTTTCATATTGTTCCATGAGGGTGTTAGTAATTCCATTTATCTCAGAGGGCAGTGAAGTCCAGAAAGTGTATCTATTCTTTTTCTTTTTTTCTTTTTTTAAAAGTTTTTATTTAAATTCTGATTAGTTAATATACAATGCAGTATTAATTCCAGGTGTACAATATTCTGATTCAACACTTGTATACAATGCCCAGTGCTCAACACAACAAATGCACTCCTTAATCTCTATCACCTATTTAACCTATCCTTCCACCCATCTCCCCTTCAGTAGCCATCCATTCTCTATAGTTGAGTCTTTGCCTCTCTCTTCCCGCCCCCCCACTCATTTGTTTTGTTTCTTAAATTCCATAAATGAGTAAAATCATATATTTGTTTTTCACTGTCTGACTTATTTCACTTAATATAATATTCTCCAGCTCCACATCATTGCAAATGGCAAGATTTCGTTCTTTTTTATGGCTGAGTAATATTCATATATATGTTGTTGATTTTAGCCATTCTGACAAGTGTCAGTTGATATCTCATTGTAGTTTTGATTTATATTTGATTTATATTTCCCTCATGATCACTAATGTTGAGCAACTTTTCATGTGTCTGTATACAGACATCTGTATGTCTTCTTTGGAAAAATGTCTATTCATTGGCTAAAATTAACAAGTCAGGAAACAACAGGTGTTGGTAAGGATGCAGAGAAAGAGGAACCCTCTTACACTGTTGGTGGAAATGCAAACTGATGTAGTGACTCTGGAAAACAGTATGGAGGTTCCTCAAAAAATTAAAAATAGAGCTACCCTATGACCCAGCAATTGCACTGCTAGTTATTTATCCAAAGGATGCAAGCATAGGGATTCGAAGGGGCACATGCATGCCAATGTTTATAGCAGCAATGTCCACAATAGCCAAAACATGGGAAGAGCCCAGAAGCCCACTGACAGATGAATGGATAAAGATAGATATGTTGTGTGTGTGTGTGTGTGTGTGTGTGTGTGTGTGCGCACACATGTGTACCTATACACAATGGCATATTACTCAGCCATCAAAAAGAATGAAATCTTGCCATTTGCAATGACATGAATGGAACTAGAGGGTATTATGCTTAGTGAAATAAGTCAATGAGAGAGAGACAAATACCAAGTGATTTCACTCATGTGTAGAATTTAAGAAACAAAACAGATGAACATAGGGGAAAGGAAGGAAAAATAAAATAAGATGAAAACAGAGAAGGAGGCAAACCATAAGAGATGCTTAATTCTAGGAAATAAAATGATGGTTGCTGGAGGGGAGTTGTGTAGGGGGAAGAGATAATTGGATGGTAAGGATTAAGTTTAGGACACTTAATATGCAAAGAACACTGGGTGTTGTATGCAACTGATGAATCACTAAATTCCACTCCTGTAGCTAATAATACAGTATACCTAATTGAATTTGTTTTAAAAGGTCTATTCATGTCTTCTGCTCAATTTTAATTAGATTATTCATTTTTTGAGTGTTGAGTTTCATAAGTTCTTTATATATTTTGGGTACTAACCTTTATCAGATATGTTATTTGCAAATATCTTCCCATTCTGTAGGTTGCCTTATAGTTTTATTAATTATTTTCTTTTCTTATTCCTGAGTTGCAAGTGTAGTTCAATATTCACAAATCAAGCAACATGATATGCCACATTAATAAAAGAAAGGATAAGAACCATATGATCATTTCAACAGATGCACAAAAAGCACTTGATAAAGTACAAATCCCTTTATGATGAAAACCTCAACGATGTAGGTTTAGAGGGCTCCATATGATAAAGGCTGTCCACAAGAAACCCATAGCTGATATTATCCTAAAAGGGGAAAAACTGAGAGCTTTTCCTTTATGGTCAGGAACAAGACAGGGATGTCCACCACTTCTATTCAACATAGTACAGGAAGTCCTAGCCACAGCAATCAGAAAACAAAAAGAAATAAAAGGCATCCAAATCAGTAAGGAAGAAGTAAAAAGAAGTATTTGCAGATGACATGATGCTCTAGAGAAAATCCAAAATACTCCACCAAATAATTGCTAGAACTGAGACATAAATTCAGTATAGTTGCAGGATACAAAATCAACACATAGCAATCTGTTGTATGTCTATAAGCCAACGATGAAGCAGCAGAAAGAAAAATTAAGGAATCAGTCCCATTTACAATTGCACCAAAAACTGTAATAATAAACTTAGGAATAAGCCTAACCAAAAAAGTGAAAGTCCCGTACCCTGAAAATATAGTACACTGATAAAAGAAATTGAAAAGGACACAAAGAAATGGAAAGACATTCCATGCTCATGGATCAGAAGAACAAACATTGTTAAAATGTCTATAATACCTAAAGCAATCTATACATTTAAGGCATTCCCTACCAACAGCATTTTTCACAGAACTAGAGCAAATAATCCTAAAATTTGTAAGGAATCAAAAAGACCCCAAATAGCAAAAGCAACTTGGGAAAAGAAAAGCAAAGCTGGAGGCATCACAATTCTGGACTTCAAGTTATACTACAAAGCTGCAATGATCAAGTATGGTACTGGCAAAAAATAGACACATCGATCAATGGAACAGAATAGAAAAACCCAGAAATAAACTCACAACTCCATGGTCAATTAATCTTTGACAAAGCAAAGGATATCCAATGGGAAAAGGACGGTTTTTCAACAAATGGTGTTGGGAAAACTGGACAGCAACATGGAATAGAATGAAACTAGACCACTTTCTTATACCATACACCCTATGTTTTTAAATTGGAGCATTCAGCCCATTTACATTCAAAGTAATTATGGGTAGATATGTATTTATTGCCATTTTACTACTTGTTTTGTAATTGTTTCTGGAAATTTTCTCTGATCCTTTCACCTCTGTCAATTTTGGCCTTTCCGTTCCACTCAGAGTCCCCTTTAATATTTCTTGCAGGGCTGGTTTATGATCATGAACTCCTTTAGTTTTTGTTTGTCTGGGAAACTATCTCTCTTATGCTGAATGACAGCCTTGCTGGATAGAGTATTCTTGGCTACACGTTTTTTCTATTCTGCAGTTTGAATATATCATGCCACTCCCTTCTGTTGTGAAATCTCCTGCTGGCCTTATGGGTTTTTCCCTGTAAGTTAAGGATTTCTTTTGTCTTGTTGCTTTTATAAATTTTTTTCTTTATCATGATATTTCACAAATTTAATTGCAATATGTGTTGGCCTGCTTTTGTTGACATTTGTGGGAGTTTATGTGCCTCCTGGATCTGGATGTCTGTTTCCTTCCCCAGATTACAGAAGTTTTCTGTTCTTATTTCTTCAAATAAAATTTCTGTCCCCTTTTCTCTCTCTTGTACTTCTGGGACTCCTATAATACAAATATAACTACATTTGATTGAGTCACTGAATTCCCTAAGTCTGTTCTTATGTCCCATAATAATTCTTTCATTCAGCTGCATTATTTTCCATTATTTTGTCTTCTAGGTCACTAATTTGTTCCTCTGCTTCTTTTAGTCTGCTGTTCATTGCATCAAGCCTGTTTCCAATCTCATTTATTGCACTCTTTATTCCTGGCTGATTCTTTTTCTACTCTTTAATCTGTGGTCAGGGTTTCACTGATTCTTCTATTCTTTTCTCAAGCCCAGTGAGTATCCTTATGATTGTTACTTTAAACTCTCCATCAGGCATGTTACTTACCTCTGTTTTGCTTAGATCTCTGACCTTATCTGGTTCTTTCATAGGGGATAAAGTCCTCTGTCTTGCCACTTTGTTTCTGCATTCTTCTCTGTATTAGAAAAGTCACCAAAATATCACCCGCTCCTGAAAGTAATGGTCTTTTGAAGAAGTGGTTATGTAGTTCCCTGGTCCTGGTGCTTTGGGGAGTGTCTCTTGATGAGGGAACAGAAGGCTGGCTGAGGACAAAGCAAAAGCTGACACCCTCCAACCTTCACCCACCCCCACTCCTGGGTGGGACATATGTGACATTCTTTAGGAATCTCCCACCCATCTTAATGTTAATACCTCCCTAGAGGGAAAAATGACCTTGACAATGGCAGTCTCTGGTAGCTTGTAGCTTCTCTTTAGCATATGAAAGTTCTATTAACATCTCCCTTTTCCTTACTTTCCCCACTCCCATGGTACATAACCTGCCACCCCTCACATCCTGGGGTTCTGTCTTTCTGCCCAGGGTTCCTGTCCCCGTGCTTTAATAAACCACTATTTTGCACCAAAGATGTCTCAAGAATTCTTTCTTAGTCATAGGCTCCGGATCTCACCCCACCAAACCTCACCCCACTGAACCTCACTTATATTCTAAAACTTCATTATCTCCCATGTGTGCTGTGTGTGTTCTGATGTTATGTTGTGGCTATTCTATCCTTCAGGCCAGTAATCTGCAGAGGCTCTCCTTGCCTGTAGTGGCAGTGTTTGGTCCCTGGCCTGAATATGGCAACTTTTAATTCGGTGTGCTCTGGTCTGCTTGTGAAATGAGACCTAACAAGACTTCTACCAGAATTGATGCCTTGCGGAACTCTCTGGGCAGGAGACATGCTGGGGGCCAGGGGCTTCTGCTGGTCTTCTGGGGGAGGATTTTGCCATGCTGGGACTGAGGCAGGCATGACTGAGAAGAGCAGGCAGTCCTACCAGAGTGCAGGGGAGTGGTGTTTGGTATTTGCAAGTTAGGCAACCAGTGTGGGCACTCTGCTGCTTCCTAAAGGTGGCTCTGTGTTTATGTTCTTCAGATCACTGTTTCCTTGCTGTCTGCCCCCAGAGTTGTTTCCTTGCCTTCTCTCCAGGAATAGCCTAGTGCCCTCTGGGCTCTATCCCAGCCAAGTCCACTGACCTTTAAAGCTTCAGACTTTAAGCCCCCAGTGATTATAAGAGCTCATGGGATGCAGCCCCTCTCCTTTTCCAAGCCAGTGGCTTTGGGGAAACGTTCTCCTTACATAACTTCTGTGCGCTCCTTTCTCTCACTCTTCTCTATGATCATGGCTCCCTCCCCTCTGGAGCACCAGTTAGGTCCCCCAATAATAGGTCCACAATTAAAGGAGCGAGATTGATACAAAACGAATGTCAAGCAAAGCTTTATTTTGTGCCAATCATCAAGAATCAAACCGAACATTCGGGGCCGCGCCTCTTACAGAGAGGGCGACCTCTCTCTGGTCCACAGACTAGATTTTAAGGGCAAAGGCCATGTGGTTGGGCCTGGCCATGCACAGGTAGCCAATGAAATTGTAACACACAGAGAAAACTGCAGTCATGCTAGGTCACACATAAGTGACCAACTGAATTTCAATTTACCCTATAGTAGACATTTGAACCAGCCTATCACCTTGGTCAGAATTGGGGCCCGAAAGGTGCCCAAAGGGCGAGGCCCATACTCCTTCGTAACTAGGGAGACAGTTATTGGATGTCTCCACCTGGCCTGACCCACCCTTGTATTTGGGCTTTGTTACCTGGGGCTGGTTTCCGGGACTTGTTTTTAAGTAAGTCCTCTGGGGAAAGGGGGGCAGAGACAGTTTAAGTTTTAGACAACAAAGTTATCATTTAACTGATGGAAGCGCTCTGGCTAAATAGGTCCTTACAGCACCTATGATCTCTTTCTCCCCTAAACCATGTCTCTGCGTTTCCTACCTTCTTTAATGTGGTCTCTTCCCTCCCTTTAATTGTGGAATTTGTTCTGTTAGTCTTCAGGTCAATTTCTGGATTATTTAGGATGATTTGTCAATTATCTAGTTGTGTTCTCGGAATGAGGGGAGCCTAGGGTCCACCTACTCCACCACCATCTTCCTCTCCAATCCCTAGAATGTGTATTTGTCTTTTCAATGTCACCCATGAAACTGTGGTGGAGCTGGGACTTAAGCAGAGTCCAGCCTGAGTGCCTTGCTTTCCCAGATTCCTGGTCCAGAATAGAGCTCTGAGCAGAGAGCAGCCAGCTCCCAGACTTGACTTGGCCTGGGAATAAGAGGAGGCACAATGAAGGGGGGAAAAGGAAGAAGCCTTCTGCAAACTCCACTTCCTAGTAAGTCCTCAGGAATGAAATGCTGTCCATCTTAAGAGCACTGGGATTGAATTATAGGGGTACCATAATGATTCTGTAAGTGGCAGTAGAACTGAGTTGTGTTAGGAAGAACCATGGAGTCCCAGGGTCTCCCACTCTTGCTTTTAGGTCAGATCCTTAGAAACCAAGGACCCAAGTGATAAGATTAACAAACAGAAAATGTGGAGAGGTTGTTTAGCCCTCCCTCAGGGCCCTACTGCCTGTTCAAGCAGTGACTGCCCATCATAATGGAGACCTTGATAGCTAAAAACTGCTACTCACAGTATGACTCTCTTTCTCAAAAAGCTGCACCTGACTGCCCTACAAGGTATCAGAGCATATGTTAAAGGTGTTGTAATTAAGACTATGTCCTTTCTGAGCAAAATTAGAGAAATGGACCAAAAGGGTGAATTAGGAAGCCTGAAAATAATATGTAGAAATTTGATATGTGACACAGGCAGCCTACAGAGCAGTAGGAAAAAGACAGACCTTCCAGTAAACAGTGTATCTATAGAGAAAAAAAGAAAACATGATGTCTTTCTCCCTCCACACAGAAAAATCAGCTTCAGGTGCATGAGGAACTTACATTGTACAGTCAAATTGTAAAGTCTTAAGAATAGTTTATGGGATATCTTCATGATCCTCTAGGAGCTCAGTCATTCTTAAAGAAGTCCAAAAAACATTGATCATTTTAAAAAGACTAAGATTTGTCTACATTAAAATTTTAAGCCTCTACTCATCACAGGACAACAATTTTTAAGTGAAAAGACAGCTACAAATTAGAAGAGATTTGTAGCACATAGAGTTACTCTGAAGAATCCAAGACATATCAAGAACTTCTACAACTAGTACAAAAATAAAAGGGACACAAGAGACAATAGACAAAAGTTAGGATTTCACAGGAAACACAAATGGCCAATGAAATTAGGAAAGGAATCTCAGTCCTATTTGTTATCTAGCAAATGCAAATGAGAAGCACACTGGAGATACTATTTTATACTCACTACATTGGTCCAAATGAATAAGTGAGATAATAGCCAGTTTTGATGAAAATATAGCACAACAAAAATTCTTATATACTGCTGGTAAGATTATAAAATGGTACAATCATTTTGGAAAATAATTTTATTTTATCCTTTAAATCTGAAAATACACAAATTCCATTCCTAATTGGAGACTCTAGAGAAATTCTTGCATTTGTGCACCAGGAGATGAGTACAAGAGTGTTCACAGAAGCAAAATGCCTTCAAACAAAAAACAAATGAACTATGGCATCGTCACATCACACAGTGCTATACATCCATAAAAAAACAAATGAGTGGTGCGCCTGGGTGGCTCAGTGGGTTAAAGCCTCTGCCTTCGGCTCAGGTCATGATCTCAGGGTCCTGGGATTGAGCCCCGCATCGGGCTCTGTGCTCCGCAGGGAGCCTGCTTCCTCCTCTCTCTCTGCCTGCCTCTCTGCCTAGTTGTGATTTGTCTCTGTCAAATAAATAAAATTAAATTAAAAAAAAAACAAACAAATGAGCAACAGTTGTTGGCACTCACTATCAGAGAACCACACAAACACATTGAGTGAAATAAACAAGTCAAAGGAAGAATAACTATTGAATGATCTCATTTATGTAAAGACTAAATTTGTGAAAAACTTAATATTTTGCTTAGAGAATCATATATATGTAATAAAAGGATTTTAAGTGGATTTTTTTTTTCAGAATAATGTTACCTGAGTAAGGAGATAAAGGATTAGGATTAAGGAGGGACACACACACTGAAGTCTTCAAAGGCAATGGAATGTCCTATTTCATAAATTGTGTAGTAGGTAGGATATTCACTTTATTGCTTTATTATTCTTTTTTAAAAGTCAGTTTTGTTGTGGTATGACTTACAAACAGCAAAATTTACCTTTTATAGGTGTCTATGAGTTCTGACCAATGAATACAGTTGTATACATCACCACCATCAAGATATAGAATAGTTCTATCACTCTAAAAATCCCCTCATGTCCCTTTGTAGTCAATCCTATTTGCCCTCTCCATCCCCCTAGAAATCACTGATGTGTCTCCATCACCATAGTTGTCTTTTTTAAGAATGTCATATAAAGGTAATCATACAACCTTTTGCACTTTTTTTTTTTTGCATAAAAAAGAGCTGTAAACAAATGTTGAACTCATATTACTGATATGCATGCTGAATTATTTAGGGAGAGGTGTACTGATGCCTATAATCTTATTTGAAATGCATCAAAGAGTAAGATGGAATGATAGATGGAGAGAGGGAAGGACAGATGGATAAATATGTGATAAAACAAGTACAGTAAAATTATAATGGTAAAATTGAGATGATGGGGCCATGGGTGTTCAACTGTATAACTATTTGAACTTTATGTTTGAAAAATGTTAGGGAGAAACAGTCTATTATTGAATAGAGGAATTGGTAAAATACCCTCTTATCAAATGTCAGTCTTCATAACCTTTGAAACCATTTCTAGGAATCTGATCTAAATGTAGTAGAACCATGTGTATAAAGAGAAATTTTAAATACAGTAATTTAAATACCTATCAATAAAGGAATAATCAAGAAAGCTTTTTATTTATTACTTCTTTATTGAAACTCTCTCTTCCTTGGATCCAGTGTGAGTCTGGAGATGAAGCAAGGGAAAATGGCACAAGAAGGTGAGCTTACTTTGATACTCAACCTCTTCACTTTGGACTTGGGCATAGCAACTCTCTCTGCCCTCTTCCAGGAGATTCTGCTATCCCTCATGCAAGCTGACCACAGCAGGCCTCCTGGAACCTTAGTTCTCAGGTGAAATAACTCATTCTCAAGCTGAGAAGACCACTGCATTGCAATATTGTCATACTGTTGTTTTATTTATGAAACACATTAAAAATGAAACTAATGGGCAAAGTGTTATTAATCAAATAAAAAAAATTAAAAACAGATTTAAAAAAAATTTTTAAAGGCTTTTATTTGAGAGAGAGAGAGCACAAGTAGACAGAGCAGCAGGCAGAGAGAGAGGGAGGACCAGACTCCCCTCTGAGCAGGGAGCTTGATGTCGGTCTTGATCCCAGGATGCTGAGATCATGACCTGAGCCAAAGGCAGACACAACCGAGCCAATCAGGCACCCTTAAAAACAGATTTTGTAGACTTTTCAGCTCTGTGGCAAACTGAAGTCTGGAGATTGTAATAAGGTTATTCTATTGAGTAAACACGATTTCACTATTATCTTAACTAAAAATGATGCAACTGTCATCAGTAGCAGCTGCACCAGCATCCTCATTAAGTCCCAAAGAAATTAAATGGTCTAAACACTCAAGCAAATTTGCTTCCTTTCTACCGGGTGATTTTTATTATATGAGGGTTTTGAATCGCCATATGTTTACATAATTAGTGTTCTTTTCTTTTCCTTCATAGTTAACGGAATTAAAAAACCTATGCTAACAAATAAGTCAATAGGTCTTGAAGCCAGTAAAACCTCTCAAAACAAAGATATAAGCAAGAAGTATGAACAATATTGGTGGGGGATATGAAGAATACATGTTTCCCCTGCCCCTATATAAAAGACAAATAGTTCTGTAATTTGTGCTTTTGTCATAAAGTAACAAGGAATTTAGTCTTGAGAATGTAGAGTATCAATGGATGAGGAAAAGATCTTTGCACAAACTGGAGGTAGAAACTATTTAGAACACAGGACTAACATCAGAGAGAAACATATTTGGTTGTATTATTATTTAAAAAACTGGAAAGTTGGAAACTAAATATCCAGTGGTTAGGTAGATTTTGGCAAATGCAAATTATAGAATATTAGAAAGTCATTATAAAAATTAATTAAATGAAGCTCAAAATACAGGTAATTTTTTAAAAGCTGAAAAACAAATAATCTAGTCAAGAAATGGGCAGAAGACATGAACAGACACTTCAATAAAGAAGACATACAAATGGTTAACAGACACATGAAAAGAAGTTCAACATCACTAGCCATCAGGAAGATACAGATCGAAACCACAATGAGATACCATTACACCAGCTAGAATGGCCAAAATGAACAGGACAGGAAAAAATAAGTGTTGGCAAGGATGTGGAGAAAGGGGAACCCTTTTACACTGTTGATGGGAATGCAAGCTGGTACAACCACACTGGAAAACAGTATAGAGTTGCAATAATGTGTTCCCTTTAGGCTCTGTAACCTGCAGTTTCCTTTCCATGTACAGCTGTCAAGAGAGATCCTAAGTTATCCTAATGCCCTGCCTATTTTCCTTGACTTATGATAGCCTTGAACCACTACGAAGCTGCTAAACTGACCCTGCAAAGAATTTCTCCCAGACTTGTTAATTAAATCCAAGGGTAAATTACTAAATTTTACACCTGAAACTAATTTTGCCATATATGTTAACTAACTGTAATTTAAATTAAAAATTGACATTAATAAAGAAAACCAGTGGGAAAGCTTTCTTACTAAACAGGAATTGTTAATAATTAAGTTTTACTTGATGCCTAAAGCCACTTTCAGGAGTTAGCAAAAGTAGGGCAGTATTGGTCTAAAAGATATCCCAAATCTTTATCTTTCCTTATGATACTGGGGGCCTTAAGGTTGGAAAACATTTTGGATCAGGATGCTACAGGATCTGGATTATGTGGAAGCAGGAAAAGGGCAAATCATTCATTTGGGACTAGAAGAGATGCCGAGTTTGAGAATGGTTAATGTGAGCTATGATGGGAGATGTGATGTGACTTGTGAGATAAAGGAGGCCCAGGACGCTGCTCCAGGGATGAGATAGGAGTAAACCCTGCCCAGTCTCCAACTCCTCTCAGCCCCAGGCTGCAGGCAAGGCTAGGAAGTCACAAGTCACTGCTCTTCCCCTCCCAAGAAGATGGGCTGGACTAAACCAGAAACCCAAAGTCCCAACCCCATCCCCAATACTGTATGTGATCTTTGCCACACTTTAAGGCTTTCTGAAATTCATTTTAACTCCATAAAGTGTTGATAACAGGGCAGACACATAGTGTGTAAATTAATGAAGGGAAAGATATCACTAAAATGGAGTGTGGAAGTCAGAATGGGGGCTCTCACTCTGTACCACTCTACCTCAATTGTATGAAAACCTGTCAATTACAGACCTTAACAGAAGAATTCTCAAGGGAAAAGATCATCAATTTCAGGTCCCAAAAGAGAAAGATGTACGTTTCATCTCTGACAAGAAATAGACCACCCCAGCAACTCACCCAGTGAGAAACCAACATTACCCTTAACTCTTGCTTTTCTCCAAGGGACAACTCCTCCCAACTTCCTCCTTCTTCATAAAGTAACATTCCTCTCTTTTGTTTGTTGGGTGAGCCTATGGTTTTTTGTTTGTTTTTTGTTTTTGTTTGTTTGTTTGTTTGTTTTTGCCATAGCTTGCTTGTTCCAAATAGCAATTATCTGCTGTTCCTGAATAAACCCATTTTTGCTGGTGAAAATAACTGACTTTTATTTGTAAGGTCAACAGTAGTAGGGGCTAAAAAACTTTTTTTGTTAAATAAATGAATGAATTTTGCCATATCCATGAAGGTCATACTTGGAAACATGTTGAGGAAGAACAAAACATTTTAATGGTTCTAGAGTTTGTATGTCACATAGCATCATATGGCTTTAGCTCCCCCTGGAAGGTGCTAATTTCTGAGGCCTCAAGGGGTAATAATGGCGTGGAAAAAATTCCCAATGTGAAAATGATGTCAGCTGAATTGTCCTTTTCTGTCCTTTATAAGCCACTGTCTTTGTGAGGGCCTCTGGGCTGGCTGACTCTCCCTCCTCTTCAGTCCAGAGGTGCCTCTCCTCCTAACTGGGTGAGTGCTATCCCAAGTCCCTCACTGCACTCTCAACTTGGTTTCCATACCAAAAAATGGCTTTTCTCTTTCTCCAAAATGTCAAGTGGGACTTGGGTGTTTGAAAGTGAGGGGTTAGAGAGAGAAAGCATCAATGATGACTAAGGTGTCCAGCCTTGTTACTGAGAGCATGGCAAAGCTGTTACCAAAATGTTGAAGTCAAGATTGGATTAAGAAAGGAAACCAATTCAGATCTGGAGAGACTGACTTGAGATGATACTCTGGACAAGTTGTTCATGTGAACTTGACATTATTCTTGTGAACTTGATATTAATCTCAAATTAATCATCAGCAAATACCTTCCTCTGCTCATGCCTTTTGTCCTGAAGATCCAACTCCAGAGTTTTCCTGTTCAGGATGACTTACACATCCATCCTTCAGCCATAGGCTGAGACAGATCACTGTGCATTTTATTAGGGTGACCACTCTGGGGAAAGGCAAGCATTATACAGCTGATCATGTGTCTGGGCCAGTCATGGCACCATAACAGACTTTGCCCTTATCTGGTCATCAGGTCCATGATAGTATGTGTGTTGGATGACGTGAAACTAGAGTCAGGAGACAGAAAGGCCAGAAGCTAAGTGATGGTGGAATTGGAAGCAGAGGGAATTCAGAGGCTAGGTATCTGCTTGTTTTTCTTCATGAGAGAGCTCAACTAGGTATCCATGCTACCACCTGGAAGCTTAAGCCTATTTCAAATTCTCACCCCGCTCAAAAATTATTTTTTATTTATTTATTTATTTATTTTTTTACATTGTTCTTACTCAGTTAAAGGTCAGTATTTTGGAGCCCAAATTTCCCAAATTCTATATGGAGAAATGCAATATAATCTCATGGTTTAGAAAATCTACAAGGCTGGTAGCCACCAACTGTGGATTTGGAAGTGTCCTCAGTGAGATCTTCTCATTCCATTTCATTGTTTTCATTTCACTTTTTCTGATGAGTCCAGACCAAGGTTCAGCTTCACAAGTTAATCTCTTAATCTCTGGGCAACAAGCATCTCACTACAGTCATCATACATGATGACCTGTGTATGTGGAGATCGTGGGGACACAGGTTGGGGGAACATGCCTTTCCATCCACTTCCCCTCAAGCCTCGATTTCATCCCGTGGGATCTCTCATACCCAAATTATGGCCATGCCACCATCTGCAGGCAAGGAGCTTTCTTCTTGAAACTTTGGTCTCAAGAAAGTCATCTTTCTCTTTAACTTTCAAAGATTACATTTGTTCCTCATTTATGTCCATTCATCTACTTCCATTTGAGTCTGTCCAATGCTACTGTTTTTACCCAGTAAGTGTCAAGTTTATCAAGTTTTTTCTAGTATGTAACAATCTTTAATTTTCTGTTAAATCTTGTGTTCCTGCATCCTGCCCATCTCCCGGATGTTGCTGCACTTGGTGGTTGCCATCAGGCTTTCATTCTCCTTTGACCACCATTAGCACCTCCTAGTTTTGCCCAGTTCTACTGCTGGTGGACGAAAGCCATGGATCCCGGGGTTTCAGGAGATGATTCCATTGTCACTGAGTTTGTGTTACTGGGCCTAACATAGACTCCAGTTCTACAGCCCGTCCTTGTCATCATCTTCCTTCTCGCTTATGTAGCTACTGACTTTCTGGGGCAACATCAGCATCCTGGCTGCCAGCCTCACTGAACCCAAATTCCACAACCCCATGTACTTCTTTCTGGGGAATGTGTCCCTGCTGGATGTCAGATGCATCTGTGTCACTGTCCTTGCCATGCTGAGGCACTGCATGTCCAAAACAAGAAGCATTCCCTACATGGCCTGCCTCTCCCAGCTTTTCTGCTTCTACTCCCTGGCAGGAGCGGACTGCTCCCTGCTGACAGTCATGGCCTCTGACCTCTACCTGGCCATCTGCCAGCCCCTCACCTACAGCACCCACATGAGCTGGGGAATCCAGCAAGCGCTGGCTTGTGGGCATGTCACGTGTCCTTTCCTTCACCAAAGCACTGACCCAAAGTGTTTCCTATCCACTCTTAACTTCTGTGACCCCCCATGTGATCAGTCACTTCTATTGTGACCTCCCACAGGCCTTCTGGCTCTCCTGCTCCAGCACCCAACTCAACGAGTGCTGCTTTTCATAGCAGCAGCCTTCATGGGGGTCCCCTTGGTCCTCATCACTGGGTCCTATGCACACATGGCAGCGAAAGCCCTAGGAATCAGTTCTGCTGAGGGCAGAAAGAAAGCTTTCTCCACATGTGGCTTCCATCTCAGCATGGTGGGCATATTCTATGGGACAGGTGTCTTCAGCTATGTGAGGCTGGGCTCAGTGGAGGCCTCAGACAAGGACAAAGGGATCGGCATTCTCATTGCTGTCATCAGCACCATGCTGAACCTACTCATCTGCAGCCTCCAGAACCCCGATGTGCAGGGGGCCCTGCAGTGGGTTTTCACAGGCAGACAGTCTTCAGAGTGAGATCCCTCCTCTGGCCTTAATGAATGTCATGGCTCTTTGTCTTTGCAGCTTCCAAAAGGTATTGTGATGAGTGCAAATGGGAAATGAATATGACAGTACAGGGTTAGAAACTGGCTTAGGAAGGAGAGCACAATAAAGATGACAATAGCTATCACTTGTGATATACAACAGGTCTTGTTCTAAGTGACTGACATCTATTAACTCTATTAATCCTCATAACAACCTTATGAGGTAGATACAGATTTACAAATTACAGATTAAGAAACTGAACCTCAGAGAGGTTAAGTAATTTGCCAAAAGTCACACAGCTAATGAACAGCAGAGCTGGGATTTGAACCCAGGCAGGCTAAATCTTTACTGCATCTTATTTCAAGGAGGAAGGATATCTGTAAGGTGTGTGTGGGGGGGGGAGGAAGAATGGATAACAAAAAGAATTAAAAAGAAAAGGAAAATCAGGGATGCCTGGGTGGCTCAGTCATTTAAGCATCTGCCTTCAGCTTGGCTCACGGTCCCAGGGTCCTGGGACCCTGCTTCTCCCTCTGTCTGCCACTTCCCCTGCTTGTACTCTCTCTCTCTCTGACAAATAAGTAAACTAAAAAGAGAGAGAGAGAGAGAGAGAAAAGGAAAATCAGTTCTATAGGGGAAGAGCTATTTAAATGAAACAGTAATAGGAATTAAGAAATTTTTGTTCCTTTGACAAATTTATAGTTTGTTCCAGAGCAGCTGGTAGAGGCCGAAGGAATAGCTGGGAAGTCAATTTCAACAAATAAATTAACAAAAAGAAAATATTTAAAAAAAACAAGTCTGGGGGAGGAGTCAAGATGGCGGAGAAGTAGCAGGCTGAGACTACATCAGTTAGCAGGAGATCAGCTCGATAGCTTATCTAAACATTGCAAACACCTACAAATCCAACGGGAGAGTGAAGAGAAGAAGAACAGCAATTCTAGAAACAGAAAATCAACCAATTTCTGAAAGGTAGGACTGGCGGAGAAGTGAATCTAAAACGACGGGAAGATAGACCGCAGGGGGAGGGGCCGCCTCCCGGCAAGCGGCAGAGGAACGGAGCACAAAATCAGGACTTTTAAAAGTCTGTTCCACTGAGGGACATTGCTCCAGAGGCTAAACCAGGGTGAAGCCCACGCGGGGTCTGCGTGGCCCCAGGTCCCGCAGGGTCACAGAAGGATCGGGGGTGTCGGAGTGTCGCAGAGCTCGCAGGTATTAGAATGGAGAAGCCGGCTGCAGAGACAGAGCCAAGGACTGAACTCACAGCTCGGGGTTACCTTGAACTGGTCGCAGGCTGGGTGAGCTCGGAGCACGGCTGGAGGCTGGGGATACGGGAGTGATTGGGAGCTATCCTCTGGGGGCACACTGAGGAGTGGGGTCCCAGGCTCTCGGCTCCTCCTGGCCGGAGACTAGGAGGCCGCCATTTTCATTCCCGTCCTCCGGAACTCTACGGAAAGCGTTCAGGGAACAGAAGCTCCCAAAAGCGAACCCGAGCCGATTACTTAGTCGGGCCACCGGTAAGGGCAGTGCAATCCCGCCTCGGGCAAAGACACTTGAGAGTCACTACAACAGGCCCCTCCCCCAGAAGATCAACAAAATATCCAGCCAGGACGAAGTTCATCTATCAAGGAAAGTAGGTTCAATTCCTAAGAAAGCAGCGCAATTCCAGAGGAGGAGAAAGCAAAGCACAGAGCTCATGGCTTTCTCCCCATGATTCTTTAGTCTTGCGGCTACTTCAATTTTTTTTCTTTTTTCAATTTTTTTTCTTTTTTCTTTTCTCTTCTTCTGCTAAATTTTTTAAAACTTTTACCCTTTTCTTTTTTAACGTTTTTTGACTAGTTTATCTAAATATATATTTTTTTCTTTCTTTTTTATATTTTTTCTTTATTTTATTTTTTAAATTTTTTTCTTTTTTTTTCTGAACCTCTTTTTATCCCCTTCCCCACCCCCACAGTTTGGGGTCTCTTCTCATTTGGTTACAGCGCATTTTTCTGGAGTCTTTGCCACCCTTTTAGTAGTTTATTTGATCCTTCATATCCTCTTATCTGGACAAAATGACAAGGCGGAAAAAATCACCACAAACAAAAGAACAAGAGACAGTACCGAAGGCTAGGGACCTAATCAACACAGACATTGGTAATATGTCAGATCAAGAGTTCAGAATGACGATTCTGAACATTCTAGCCGGGCTCGAAAAAGGCATGGAAGATATTAGAGAAACCCTCTCTGGAGATATTAAAGCCCTTTCTGGAGAAATTAAAGAATGAAAATCTAACCAAGTTGAAATCAAAAAAGCTATTAATGAGGTGCAATCAAAAATGGAGGCTCTCACTGCTAGGATCAATGAGGCAGAAGAAAGAATTAGTGATATAGAAGACCAAATGACAGAGAATAAAGAAGCTGAACAAAATAGGGACAAACAGCTACTGGACCATGAGGGGAGAATTCGAGAGATAAGAGACACCATAAGACGAAACAACATTAGAATAATTGGGATTCCAGAAGAAGAAGAAACAGAGAGGGGAGCAGAAGGTCTATTGGAGAGAATTATTGGAGAGAATTTCCCTAATATGGCAAAGGGAACAAGCATAAAAATCCAGGAGATGTTGAGAACCCCCCTCAAAGTCAACAAGAATAGGTCCACACCCCGTCACTTAATAGTAAAATTTACAAGTCTTAGTGACAAAGAGAAAATCCTGAAAGCAGCCCGAGAAAAGAAGTCTGTAACATACAATGGTAAAAATATTAGATTGGCAGCAGACTTATCCACAGAGACCTGGCAGGCCAGAAAGAGCTGGCATGATATATTCAGAGCACTAAACGAGAAAAACATGCAGCCAAGAATACTCTATCCAGCTAGGCTATCATTGAAAATAGAAGGAGAGATCAAAAGCTTCCAGGACAAACAAAAACTGAAAGAATTTGCAAACACCAAACCAGCTCTACAGGAAATATTTAAAGGGGTCCTCTAAGCAAAGAGAGAGCCTAAAAGTAGTAGATCAGAAAGGTACAGAGACAATATACAGTAACAGTCACCTTACAGACTAATAATGGCACTAAATTCATATCTCTCAATAGTTATCCTGAATGTTAATGGGCTAAATGCCCCAATCAGAAGACACAGGGTATCAGAATGGATAAAAAAACAAAACCCATCAGTATGTTGCCTACAAGAAACTCATTTTAGACGCGAAGACACCTCCAGATTTAAAGTGAGGGGGTGGAAAACAATGTACCATGCTAATGGGCATCAGAAGAAAGCTGGAGTGGCAATCCTTATATCAGATCAATTAGATTTTAAGCCAAAGACTATCATAAGAGATGAGGAAGGACACTATATCCTACTCAAAGGGTCTGTCCAACAAGAAGATCTAACAATTTTAAATATCTATGCCCCTAACGTGGGAGCAGCCAACTATATCAACCAATTAATAACAAAATCAAAGAAACACATCAATAATAATACAATAATAGTAGGGGACTTGAACACTCCCCTCACTGAAATGGAAAGATAATCCAAGCAAAAGATCAACAAGGAAATAAAGGCCTTAAATGACACACTGGACCAGATGGACATCACAGATGTATTCAGAACATTTCATCCCAAAGCAACAGAATACACATTCTTCTCTAGTGCACATGGAACCTTCTCCAGAATAGATCACATCCTGGGTCACAAATCAGGTCTCAACCGGTATCAAAAGATTAGGATCATTCCCTGCATATTTTCAGACCACAATGCTCTGAAGCTAGAACTCAATCACAAGAGGAAAGCTGGAAAGAACCCAAATACATGGAGACTAAACCGAATCCTTCTAAAGAATGAATGGGTCAACCAGGAAATTAAAGAAGAATTGAAAAAATTCATGGAAACAAATGATAATGAAAACACAACAGCTCAAAATCTGTGGGACACAGCAAAGGCAGTCCTGAGAGGAAAATATACGGCGGTACAAGCCTTTCTCAAGAAACAAGAAAGGTCTCAAGTACACAACCTAACCCTACACGTAAAGGAGCTGGAGAAAGAACAAGAAAGAAACCCTAAACCCAGCAGGAGAAGAGAAATCATAAAGATCAGAGCAGAAATCAATGAAATAGAAACCAAAAAAAAAAAAAAACAATAGAAAAAATCAATGAAACTAGGAGCTGGTTCTTTGAAAGAATCAATAAGATTGATAAACCCCTGGCCAGACTCATCAAAAAGAAAAGAGAAAGGACCCAAATCAATAAAATCATGAATGAAAGAGGAGCGATCACAACTAACACCAAAGAAATACAGACAATTATAAGAACATACTATGAGCAACTCTACGCCAACAAATTGGACAATCTGGAAGAAATGGATGCATTCCTAGAGACATATAAACTACCACAACTGAACCAGGAAGAAATAGAAAACCTGAACAGGCCCATAACCAGTAAGGAGATTGAAACAGTCATCAAAAATCTCCAAACAAACCAAAGCCCAGGGCCAGACGGCTTCCCAGGGGAATTCTACCAAACATTTAAAGAAGAACTAATTCCTATTCTCCTGAAACTGTTCCAAAAAACAGAAATGGAAAGAAAACTTCCAAACTCATTTTATGAGGCCAGCATCACCTTGATCCCAAAACCAGACAAGGATCCCACCAAAAAAGAGAACTACAGACCAATATCCTTGATGAACACAGACGCAAAAACTCTCGCCAAAATACTAGCCAATAGGATTCAAAAGTACATTAAAAGGATTATTCACCACGACCAAGTGGGATTTATTCCAGGGCTGCAGGGTTGGTTCAACATCCGCAAATCAATCAATGTGATAGAACACATTAATAAAAGAAAGAACAAGAACCATATGATACTCTCCATAGATGCTGAAAAAGCATTTGACAAAGTACAGCATCCCTTCCTGATCAAAACTCTTCAAAGTGTAGGGATAGAGGGCACATACCTCAATATTATCAAAGCCATCTATGAAAAACCCACTGCAAATATCATTCTCAATGGAGAAAAACTGAAAGCTTTTCCGTTAAGGTCAGGAACACGGCAGGGATGTCCATTATCACCACTGCTATTCAACATAGTACTAGAAGTCCTAGCCTCAGCAATCAGACAACAAAAAGATACTAAAGCCATCCAAATCGGCAAAGAAGAAGTCAAACTATCACTCTTCGCAGATGATATGATACTATATGTGGAAAACCCAAAAGACTCCACTCCAAAACTGCTAGAACTTGTACAGGAATTCAGTATAGTGTCAGGATATAAAATCAACGCACAGAAATCAGTTGCATTTCTGTACACCAACAACAAGACTGAAGAAAGAGAAATTAAGGAGTCAATCCCATTTACAATTGTACCCAAAACTATAAGATACCTAGGAATAAACCTAACCAAAGAGACTAAGAATCTATACACAGAAAATTATAAAGTACTCATGAAAGAAATTGAGGAAGACACAAAAAAATGGAAAAATGTTCCATGCTCCTGGATTGGAAGAATAAATATTGTGAAAATGTCTATGCTACCTAAAGCAATCTACACATTTAATGCAATCCCTATCAAAATACCATCCATTTTTTTCAAAGAAATGGAACAAATAATCCTAAAATTTATATGGAACCAGAAAAGACCTCGAATAGCCAAAGGAATATTGAAGAACAAAGCCAAAGTTGGTGGCATCACAATTCCGGACTTCAAGCTCTATTACAAAGCTGTCATCATCAAGACAGCATGGTACTGGCACAAAAACAGACACATAGATCAATGGAAAAGAATAGAGAGCCCAGAAATCGACCCTCAACTCTATGGTCAACTAATCTTTGACAAAGCAGGAAAGAATGTCCAATGGAAAAAAGACAGCCTCTTCAATAAATGGTGCTGGGAAAATTGGACAGCCACATGCAGAAAAATGAAATTGGACCACTTCCTTACACCACACACGAAAATAGACTCCAAATGGTTGAAGGACCTCAATGTGAGAAAGGAATCCATCAAAATCCTTGAGGAGAATGCAGGCAGCAACCTCTTCGACCTCAGCCGCAGCAACATCTTCCTAGGAACAACGGCAAAGGCAAGGGAAGCAAGGGCAAAAATGAACTATTGGGATTTCATCAAGATCAAAAGCTTTTGCACAGCAAAGGAAACAGTTAACAAAACCAAAAGACAACTGACAGAATGGGGGAAGATATTTGCAAACGACATATCAGATAAAGGGCTAGTATCCAAAATCTATAAGGAACGTAGCAAACTCAACACCCAAAGAGCAAACAATCCAATCAAGAAATGGGCAGAGGACATGAACAGACATTTCTGCAAAGAAGACATCCAGATGGCCAACAGACACATGAAAAAGTGCTCCATGTCACTCGGCATCAGGGAAATACAAATCAAAACCACAATGAGATATCACCTCACACCAGTCAGAATGGCTAAAATTACCAAGTCAGGAAATGACAGATGCTGGCGAGGATGCGGAGAAAGGGGAACCCTCCTCCACTGTTGGTGGGAATTCAAGCTGGTGCAACCACTCTGGAAAACAGCATGGAGGTTCCTCAAAATGTTGAAAATAGAACTACCCTATGACCCAGCAATTGCACTACTGGGTATTTACCCTAAAGATACAAACATAGTGATCCGAAGGGGCACGTGTACCCGAATGTTTATAGCAGCAATGTCTACAATAGCCAAACTATGGAAAGAACCTAGATGTCCATCAACAGATGAATGGATAAAGAAGATGTGGTATATATACACAATGGAATACTATGCAGCCATCAAAAGAAATGAAATTTTGCCATTTGTGACTACGTGGATGGAACTAGTGCGTATCATGCTTAGTGAAATAAGTCAATCAGAGAAAGACAACTATCATATGATCTCCCTGATATAAGGACATGGAGATGCAACATGGGGGGTTAGGGGGATAGGAGAAGAATAAATGAAACAAGATGGGATTGGGAGGGAGTCAAACCATAAATGACTCTTAATCTCAGAAAACAAACTGGGGATTGCCGGGGGGAGGTGGGATTGGGAGAGGAGGAGGGGGTTATGGACATTGGGGAGGGTATGTGCTATCTTGAGTGCTGTGAAGTGTGTAAACCTGGCGATTCACAGACCTGTACCCCTGGGGATAAAAATACATTATATGTTTATTTAAAAAAAAATTTGGAAGGGGAGGTGAACCGTAAGAGACTGTGGACTCTGAAAAAGAACCTGAGGGTTTTGAAGGGTCAGGGGTGGGAGGTTGGGGGAACAGGTGGTGGGTAATAGGGAGGGCACGTATTGCATGGAGCACTGGGTGTTGTGCAAAAACAATGAGTACTGTTACGCTGGAAAAATAAATAAAATGGAAAAAAAAAAAAACAAGTCTGAGGGAATAGGACCTGTTTAGAAATATCAGAGAGGTAGGTAGAATATTTTACATATTCATTTCAACAATACAAAAATTATGTGTAATGGAGAAAGAAGTTCAGCTCGTTTGGAAAAATCTTCCTGGCTGAATGGAATCTTCATCATCTCTGATATAAACCTGAAACCAAGCCTTTTTCTCTGTATTGCTTTAAGGGGGAATGCACTTCCTTTATTCAATTTACACCTTTAAACAACTTTTTCCATAATAATATAAAAACACATGATTATTAAAAAAATTAGAAAGTTCAAAAAGAACAAAATTAAATTTACCCTTAAGTTTGACATTTGGAGATAATCATTATGGACATTAAACACATGATTGTTAAAAATTTTTCATACTTAACATATATTTGCCAAAATAGACTTATTCTATACTTACTTGTCTATAATCCTCTTTTTTCAGAATAATTAAAGGAACATCTTTTCATGATAATAAATACAGATCTTCCTAATCTTTTTCTATGGTTGCATAGTATTCCTTTGAATTAGTGTTTTGTATTCTTTGGGTAAATACCTAGTATTGTGATTGCTGGATCCTAGGATAGTTCTATTTTTAACTTTTTGAGGACCTTCCACACTGTTTTCCACAGTGGCTGCACCAGTTTGCATTTTCACCAAGAGTGCAAGAGGGTTCTTTTTTCTCCACATCCTCGCCAACACCTGTTGTTTCTTGTGTTGTTGATTTTAGCCATTCTGACAGGTGTGAGGTGATATCTCATTGTCGTTTTGATTTGTACTTCCCTGATGGTAAGTGATAATAAGCACCTTTTCATGTGTCTGTTGGCTATCTGGGTGTCTTCTTTGGAGAAATGTCTGTTCATGTCATCTGCCATTTTTAAGTTGGATTATTTGTTTTTTGGATATTGAGTTTTATAAGTTCTTTATGTATTTTGGATACTAACCCTTTATCAGATATGTCATTTGCAAATATCTTTCCCATTCTGTACATTGATTTTAGTTTTGTTCATTGTTTCCTTTGCTGTGCAGAAGCTTTTTATTTTGATGCTTTATTTTAGTTTATTTTGCTTTTTCCCCCTAGCCTCAGGAGATATATCTAGTAAGAAGTTCCTATGGCTGATGTCAAAGAGGTTATTGCCTGTGCTCTCTTCTAGTATTTTTATGGTTTCAGGTCTCACATTTATGTCTTTAATCCATTTTAAATTTATATTTGTGTATGGCATAAGACAGTGGTCCAGTTTCATTTTGTTGCCTGTTGCTGTTCAGTTTTTCCAACACCATTTGTTGAAAAGACTGTGTTTTCCCATCAGTTATTCTTCCCTGCTTTGTCAAAGTTTAATTGGCCATATACTTTTGAGTCTATTTCTGGTTTTTCTGTTTTGTTCCATTGATCTATGTCTCTATTTTTGGGTCAGTGCCATGCTGTTTTGATTACTATAGCTTTGTAATAGAACTTCAAGTCCAGAAATGTGATGCTTCCCGTTTTGCTTTTCTTTTTCAAGTTTCCATTGGCTATCCATTGGCTTTCGTGGTTCCATACAAATTTTAGAATTGTTTGTTCTTGTTCTGTGAAAAATGCTGTTGGTATTTTGATAGGGATTGCATTAAATGTGTGATTGATAGGATTGATAGGGATTGCATTAAATGTGTAGATTGCTTTTAACAATGTTATTCTGATCCATGAGTATGAAACATCTTTCCATTTTTAAAAATATCTTCTCTAATTTCTTTTATTAGTATTTTATAGTTTTCAAGGAACAAAACTTCCACCTCTTTAGTTAGGTTTATTCCTAGATATCTTATTATTTTTGGCACAGTTGTAAATGGGACTTATTCCTTAATTTTTCTTTCTGCTGCTTCATTATTGGTATATAGAGATAAAACATTGATTTTATATCTTGTGATTTTACTGGATTTGGCTATCAGTTCTAGCAATTTTTTGATGGAGTCTTCTGGGTTCTCTATATAGAGAATCATGTCATAAGCAAATGGTGAGTTTTACCTCTTCCTTGCCAATTTGGATGCTTTTTATTTCTTTTTGTGGTCTGATTGCTGTGGTAGGACTTCCAGTACTATGTTGAAGAGAAATGGTGAGAGTGGACATCCTTGTCTTGTGTCTTGTTCCTGACCTTAAGGGAAAAGCTTAGTTTTTCCCCATTGAGGATGATGTTAGTCTTGCATTTTTCATACATGGCTTTTACGATATTGAGGTATGTTCCCTCTAAACCTACTTTGTTGAGTTTTTTTTTTTTTTAATCATGAATGGGTGTTGTACTTTGTCAAATATTTTTCTGCATCTATTTAAATGATTATATGGTTTTATCCTTTCTCTTACTGATGTGGTCATTCATGTTGATTGTTTACAACTATTGAACCCAGGAATAAATCCCACTTGACTGTGGTGAATGATTTTTTTAATGCATTGTTGGATTCAGTGTGCTAGTATTTTGTTGAGGATTTTCACATCTATGTTTATCAGAGATATTGGCCTGTAGTTATCTTTTTTAGTGTTGTCTTTACCTAGTTTTGGTATCAGGATAATACTGGCTCCATAGAATTTTTTGGAATATTTGAGAATTTCCTTTTCAGTTTTTTTGGAATCGTTTGAGAGGAATAGCTATTAACTCTTCTTTAAAGGTTTGGTAGAATTTGTCTGTGAAGCCGTCTTGCTCTGGACTTTTGTTTGTTGGGAGTTTTTTGATTACTGATTTAATTTATTTGCTGGTTATCAGTCTGTTCAAATTCTCTATTTCTTTCTGTTTCTGTTTTGGTAGCTTATATGTTTCTTAGAATTTATTCATTTCTTCAGTTTATTGGCATGTAGCTTTTCATATTATTCTCTTGTAATTGTTTGTATCCTGTAGTGTTGGTTATTTCTCCTCTCTAATTTATGATTTTATTTGAGTGCTTTCTCTTTTTTTATTTTATTTTTATTTTTTAAAAAGTTTTTATTTATTTATTTGACAACGAGAGTGAGAGAAGCAGTAGAGGGAGAGAAGGGGGTGAAGCAGACTCCCTGCTGAGCAGGGAGCTTGATGCAGGAATTGATCCTAGGACCCTGGGAACATGATCTGAGCCAAAGGCAGACACTTAAATGACTGAATCACCCAGGCGCCCCTTTTGTCTTTTTGTATTGATAAGTCTGGCTAGAGGTTTGTCAATTTTGTTGATTTTTTCAAGAACTAGCTACTGGTTTCATTGATCTGTTCTATTTTTAGTTTTTAGTTTTTAGTTTCTATATCATTTATTTCTGCTCTAATCTTTATTAGTTCCTTCCTTCTGCTGGCTTAAGTTTCCATTTGTTGTTCTTTTTCTAGCTTTTTTAGGTGTAAGGTTATATTATTTGAGATTTTTCTTGTTTCTTGTGATAGATCTGAATTGCTCTATATTTCCCTCTTAGAAGTCCTTGTCCTGCATCCCAAAGATTTTGGACTATTTTCATTTTCATTTGTTTCTATGTACTTTTTTATTTCTTCTTTTGATTTCCTGGTTGACCCATTCATTGCTTAGGAGCATGTTATTTAACCTCCATGTATTTGTGATCCTTCCAGATTTTTTCTTATGGTTGACTTCCAGTTTCATAGCATGTAGTCAGAAAAGATGCATGATAAGACTTCAGTCTTCTTCAATTTGTTGACACTGGTTTTGTGGGTTAACATGTGATCTATTCTAGAGAATGTTCCATGTGCACTTGAAAAGAAAATGTGTTCTAGTGCTTTAGGTTGAATATATCTGTTAGGCCATCTGATGCAGCGTGTCAATCAAAGCCATTATTTTCTTCTTTATTTTCTGTTTAAACGATCTGTTCATTGACATAACTGGGGTGTTAAGGTCTCCTGCTATTATTGTATTATTATCAATAAGTTTCTTTATGTTCATTATTAACTGTTTTATGTATTTGTGTGCTTCTATGTTGGGTACACAAATATTTACAATTTTTATCTTCCTTTTGGATTGTGCCCTTCATATAATGTCCTTCTTTGTCTCTTGTTATAGTCTTTGTTCCAAGTCATTTTGTTTGAAAAAAAGTATGCTACTCTGGCTCTTTTTTTTTTTTCTTTCTTTTTTTTTTTTTTTTTAAGTATCCATTCACATGATAGATCATTCTCCATCCCCTCACTTTCAATTTGCAGGTATCTTTAGGTCAAAAATGAGTCTCCTATAAGGAGCATTTAGATAAGTCTTCATTCTTTTATCCATTCTGTTACCCTTTGTCTTTTGATTGGGGGCATTTATTCTGTTTACATTCAAAGTAATTATTTCTAGTTATGTATCTACTGCCATTTTATTACTTGTTTTGTGGTTGTTTCTAAAGATTTTCTGTGATCCTCTCTTGTATTCTGTCTTTCATGCTTTGCTGATTTTCTTTAGTGATATATTTGGTTTTCTTTCTCTTTATTCTTTGCATGTTTGTTAGTGGTTTTTGATGTATGGTTGCATTAGGTTTGTATATAACCTCTTCTGCATGCAATAGTCTACATTAAGTTGATGTTCACTTAAATTTGAACCATTCTTTTCATTCTTTTCTCCTCTCCTCCCCATGTTTTACATATATGTTATTACATTTATATACTTTTTTGTGAGTTACTTGACTAATTTCTTTTACAGAAATATTAATTTTTACTGCTTTTTTGTTTTCTACTTTTATACTATCATTTTTGGTCTCTCTTTCCCACTCAAAGAGTCCCCTTTAATATTTATTGCAGGGTTGGATTAGTCAGGAACTGTTTTAGTTTTTGCTTGTATGGGAAACTATATCTCTTCTTCTATTCTGAATTGTAGCTTTGTTGGATAGAATATTCTTGGCTGCAGCTTTTTCCCATTCAGCACTGTGTGTGTGTGTGTGTGTGTGTGTATGTACCCACTTAGATTTATTGTACCAAACAGCTCACACACTTTTAATGTCTTTGATTTCATTATTATTTTTAATTTTTAAAATTAAATTTTTTTTTTATTTTTTAAATTCATTTATTTTTTTCAGCGTAACAGTATTCATTGTTTTTGCACAACACCCAGTGCTCCATGCAATACGTGCCCTCCCTATTACCCAACACCTGTTCCCCCAACCTCCCACCCCCGCCCCTTCAAAACCCTCAGGTTGTTTTTCAGAGTCCATAGTCTCTTATGGTTCGCCTCCCCTTCCAATTTTTTTTTTAATAAACATATAATGTATTTTTATCCCCAGGGGTACAGGTCTGTGAATCACCAGGTTTACACACTTCACAGCACTCACGATAGCACATACCCTCCTCAATGTCCATAACTCCCTCCCCCACTCCCAAACCCACCTCCCCCCAGCAACTCCCAGTTTGTTTTGTGAGATTAAGAGTCATTTATGGTTTGTCTCCCTCCCAATCCCATCTTGTTTCATTGATTCTTCTCCTATCCCCCTAACCCTCCATGTTGCATCTCCATGTCCTCATATCAGGGAGATCATATGATAGTTGTCTTTTTCTGATTGACTTATTTCATAAGCATGATACGCTCTAGTTCCATCCACGTCGTCGCAAATGGCAAGATTTCATTTCTTTTGATGGCTGCATAGTATTCCATTGTGTATATATACCACATCTTCTTTATCCATTCATCTGTTGATGGACATCTAGGTTCTTTCCATAGTTTGGCTATTGTAGACATTGCTGCTATAAACATTCGGGTACACATGCCCCTTCGGATCACTGCGTTTGTATCTTTAGGGTAAATACCTAGTAGTGCAATTGCTGGGTCATAGGGTAGTTCTATTTTCAACATTTTGAGGAACCTCCATGCTGTTTTCCAGAGTGGTTGCACCAGCTTGCATTCCCACCAACAGTGAAGGAGGGTTCCCCTTTCTCTGCATCATCGCCAGCATCTATCATTTCCTGACTTGTTAATTTTAGCCATTCTGACTGGTGTGAGGTGATATCTCATTGTGGTTTTGATTTGTATTTCCCTGATGCCGAGTGATGTGGAGCACTTTTTCATGTGTCTGTTGGCCATCTGGATGTCTTCTTTGCAGGAATGTCTGTTCATGTCCTCTGCCCATTTCTTGATTGGATTATGTGTTCTTTGGGTGTTGAGTTTGATAAGCTCTTTATAGATTTTGGATACTAGCCCTTTATCTGATATGTCGTTTGCAAATATCTTCTCCCATTCTGTCAGTTGTCTTTTGGTTTTGTTAACTGTTTCCTTTGCTTTTGCAAAAGCAAAAGCTTTTGATCTTGATGAAATCCCAATAGTTCATTTTTGCCCTTGCTTCTGTTGCCTTTGGCGATGCTCCTAGGAAGAAGTTGCTGCGGCTGAGGTCAAAGAGGTTGCTGCCTGTGTTCTCCTCAAGGATTTTGATGGATTCCTTTCTCACATTGAGGTCCTTCATCCATTATTAGTCTATTTTTGTGTGTGGTGTAAGGAAATGGTCCGATTTAATTTTCCTGCATGTGGCTGTCCAATTTTCCCAACACCATTTGTTGAAGAGGCTGTCTTTTTTCCATTGGACATTCCTTTTTGCTTTGTTGAAGATTAGATTGACCATATTGACCAGATTGACCAAGATTAGTTGACCATAGAGTTGAGGGTCTATTTCTGGGCTCTCTATTCTGTTCCATTGATCTATGTGTCTGTTCTTGTGCCAGTACCATACTGTCTTGATGATGACAGCTTTGTAATAGAGCTTGAAGTCCAGAATTGTGATTCCCTCAACTTTGGCTTTCTTTTTCAATATTCCTCTGGCTATTCGAGGTCTTTTCTGCTTCCATATAAATTTTAGGATTATTTGTTCCATTTCTTTGAAAAAAAATGGATGGTATTTTGATAGGGATTGCATTAAATGTGTAGATTGCTTTAGGTAGCATAGATATTCTCAAAATATTTGTTCTTCCAATCCATGAGCATGGAACTTTTTTCCATTTCTTTGTGTCTTCCTCAATTTCTTTCATGAGTACTTTATACTTTTCTGAGTCCAGATTCTTTGCCTCTTTGGTTAGATTTATTCCTAGGTATCTTATGGTTTTGGGTGCAATTGTAAATGGGATTGACCCCTTAATTTCTCTTTCTTCTGTCTTGTTGGTGTACATAAATGCAACTGATTTCTGTGCATTGATTTTATATCCTGACACTTTACTGAATTCCTGTACAAGTTCTAGCAGGTTTGGAGTGGAGTCTTTTGGGTTTTCCACACATAGTATCATATCATCTGCAAAGAGGGATAGTTTGACTTCTTCTTTGCTGATTTGGATGTCTTTAATTTCTTTTTGTTGTCTGATTGCTGAGGCTAGGACTTCTAGTAGTATGTTGAATAGCAGTGGTGATAATGGACATCCCTGCCGTGTTCCTGACCTTAGCGGAAAAGCTCTCAGTGTTTCTCCATTGAGAATGATATTTGCGGTGGGTTTTTCTAGATGGCTTTGATAATATTGAGGTATGTGCCCTCTATCCCTACACTTTGAAGAGTTTTGATCAGGAAGGGATGCTGTACTTTGTCAAATGCTTTTTCAGTATCTACTGAGAGTATTATAAGGTTCTTGTACTTTCTTTTATTAATGTATTGTATCACATTGATTGATTTATGGATGTTGAACTAATCTTGCAGCCCTGGAATAAATCCCACTTTGTCGTAGTGAATAATCCTTTTAATGTACTATTGAATCCTATTGGCTAGTATTTTGGTGAGTATTTTCGCAACTGTGTTCATCAAGGATATTGGTCTGTAATTCTCTTTTTTGATGGAATCCTTGTCTGGTTTTGGGATCAAGGTGATGCTGGCCTCATAAAATAAGTTTGGAAGTTTTCCTTCCATTTCTATTTTTTGGAACAGTTTCAGTAGAAGAGGAATTAATTCTTTTTTAAATGTTTGGTAGAATTCCCCTGGGAAGCCATCTGGCGTTGGGGTTTTGTTTGTTGGGAGATTTTTGATGACTGTTTCAATCTCCTTACTGATTATGTTCTGGCTTTCTGTTTCTTCCTGGTTCAGTTATGGTAGTTTTAATGTCTCTAGGAATGCATCCATTTCTTCCAGATTGTCAAATTTGTTGGCATAGAGTTGCTCATAATATGTTCTTATAATTGTTTGTATTTCTTGGTGTTGGTTGTGATCTCTCCTCTTTCATTCATGATTTTATTTATTTGGGTCCTTTCTCTTTTCTTTTTAATAAGTCTGGCCGTGAGTTTATCAATCTAATTAATTCTTTCAAAGAACCAGCTCCTAGTTTTGTTGATTTGTTCTGTTGTGTTTTTTGTTTGTTTGTTTGTTTCTATTTCATTGATTTTTGCTCTGATCTTTATGATTTCTCTTCTCCTGCTGGGTTTAGGCTTTTTTTGTTGCACTTTCTCCACCTCTTTTAGGTGTAGGGTTAGGTTGTGTATTTGAGACCTTTCTTGTTTCTTAAGAAAGTCTTGTATCACTATATAGTTTCCTCTAGGACTGCCTTTGCCTTGTCCCACAGATTTTGAACCATTGTGTTTTCATTATCATTTGTTTCCATGATTTTTTTCAATTCTTCTTTAATTTCCTAGTTGACCCATTCATTCTTTAGAAGGATGCTATTTAGCCTCCATGTTCGTTCAAAACTTCCTCTTGTGATTGAGTTCTAGCTTCAGAGCATTATGGTCTGAAAATATGCAGGGAATGGCCCAATCTTTTGATACTAGTTGAGACTTGATTTATGACCCAGGATGTGATCTATTCTGGAGAATGTTCCATGTGCACTAGAGAAGAATGTGTATTCTGTTGCTTTGGGATGGAATATTCTGAATATATCTGTGGTGTCCATCTGGTCCAGTGTGTCATTTAAGGCCTGTATTTCCTTGTTGATCTTTTGCTTGGATGATCTGTCCATTTCAGTGAGGGGAATGTTAAAGTCCCATACTGTTATTGTATTATTGTTGATGTGTTTCTTCGATTTTGTTATTAATGATTTTATGTAGTTGGCTGCTCTCATGTTAGGGACATAGATATTTAAAATCGTTAGGTCTTCTTCTTGAACAGAACTTTTGAGTATGATATAGTGTCCTTCCTCATCTCTTATTATATTCTTTGGCTTAAAAATCTAATTGATTTGATATAAGGATTGCCACCCCAGCTTACTTCTGATGTCCATTGGCATGGTAAATTGTTTTCCACCCTTTCACTTTAAATCTGGAGGTGTCTTTGGGTCTAAAATTAGTTTCTTGTAGGCAGCATATTGATGGGTTTTGGTTTTTTTATTTATTCTGATACTCTGTGTCTTTTGATTGGGGCATTTAGCCCATTTACATTCAGGGTAACTATTGAGATATGTGAATTTAGTGCCATTGTATTGCCTGTAAGGTGACTGTTACTGTATATTGTCTCCGTTCCTTTCTGATCTACTACTTTTAGGGTCTCTCTTTGCTTAGAGGATCCCTTTCAATATTTCCTGTAGAGCTGGTTTGGTGTTTGCAAATTCTTTCAGTTTTTGTTTTTCCTAGAAGCTTTTTTATCTCTCCTTCTATTTTCAATGATAGCCTAGATGGATATAGTATTCTTAGCTGCATGTTTTAATGTCTTTTTAACTGAGCATCATCTTTCCTTTCCAGTGAAACAAAAAGTAAATTTAAAAATAAACAGGAACTGGGGCACCTGGGTGGCTCAGGGGTTAAGCCTCTGCCTTCAGCTCATGTCATGATCTCAGGGACCTGGGATTGAGCCCCACGTCGGGCTCTCTGCTCAGCAGGGAGCCTGCTTCCCCCTTTCTCTATGCCTGCCTCTCTGCCTGCTTGTGATCTCTCTCTGTCAAATAAAAAAATAAAATCTTAAAAAAAAAATAAACAGGAACAATATTATAATAGAGAATGTCAATGCCAAATAAAATCCTATAGGTTCTGCTGATTCTCCCATCAAATGGCAGGGCTCATGTCATCCTTGGGAGGGAATTTTATTTTAAAATTGCCTTCTTAAATGCAAGGATGTTCATTAAACATCACAAGTAAACATGCCAAAGGAAAAGCCATATTGTCAAAATGCCTACTGAACCACCCAGACATCTCAAACCCACTCTTTGGTGATGTTATATAATCCCATTTTTTAAAGTTTTTTTTTTCTTTTAAACAAGAGTAATTAGACAGATACATGTTGGTCAATGCCAACTGTCCGTTATCACATAGAGACACAGTATAATAATCTCTAAGCCCAATGTACAGAGAAAAGATGAAAAAGCTAGAATTCTATGTCCTACTACAGATGGGCCCAGAACTCTGACAGCTGGAGAGCTGTCAGCATAGTTAAGGAAGCAGAAGAATTTTCTTTTTTCCCACGGAGCATGGTGGTGTAGATTCCATAAAGATCTGTTGAAACAGGAAGGGATAAAAATTAATTTGGAAAAGAAAGGGGTAGAGATCCTTTCCCACTGTATTCTGCTCAAAGGTATTCCTCTCTCCCATAAGCTGAGGACCATGGTAAAAAGGAAGAGTGATGAGACTTCAAAATAGTGCAATTAACATAAGAATGGGAGTGGGAAAGACTGAAAATTGCCTCCAGGGACTGGAAAAAATTAAAAAAGGAAGGTTGGAATCCATCAGTGTTCCATTAGTCATCTTCTCTTCATCTTCCTTTCCTTCCTTTCCTTCATCCTCATCTTCATCTCTTCACCTTCATGCTCACCTCCTTCTTCATTGATATCTTCCAATCCTTTTTCTCCATCATCTTCATCATCATCATCTTCTCCTTCACCTTCTTCATCCATATTGGGAACGAAGTAGTACTGTAATGGATTTGGCTAAATACCATCTTTGATGATCTCTCCTAACTCATCTGTACCTGCATCAGAATGGTCAGTAAACCAGATGAAGAAGATCTCTGGTTCCTCATGCTGTCTCTTTCTTCTAGTTTTATTCTGCATTTTACTTGAACATTTCATCAACCCCTCTCCAGATTTCTATTTGATTTCAGTAGACTTTGAAGACAGATCATCACTGTCATTCAGATGACATTCTTTGGAGAGAACTTTACTTTCAAAGGAAGAGTATTCATCAAAATAAAATCTATTCTGATTTAATACCTCCAAATTCTGTCACTTCAACTTTTGTCAATTAATGCAGCACCTCTTCATCCTCCTCCCCAAGGAGTGTAGACATTAGTAGATGGTTGACAAATGTTACCCCCAAATTTGGGATTTTTGGCAATCAGTTACAACCTCTGAAGGAATGATTGGTGGAGTTTGTTATATTTCTGTTCTACCTTCAAAAATCTCCTCACTGGGGGCACCTGGGTGGTTCAGTGGGTTAAAGCCTCTGCCTTCGGCTCAGGTCATGATCTCGGGGTCCTGGGATCGAGCCCCACATCGGGCTCTCTGCTCAGCAGGGAGCTTGCTTCTCCGTCTCTCTCTCTCTGCCTGCCTCTCTGCCTACTTGTGATCTCTGTCTGTCAAATAAATAAATAAAATCTTTAAAAAAAAATCTCCTCACTGGCTTATTCACTAAGCCCATCTATTTCATTTTGTACTTCATCTATATGTTAGATTGCTTCTTGCTGTTTTTTTCTCCCTTTGGCAAGTGCTCAGATGTTGATATCTCCTTTGGCTTGGGGGCAAGAGGCAATCTTGGTTTCTTTGTTTGGGGCAGGAGTGAACAATGGCATTTGGGGGCCATGCTGTGAGGACAGTCCACAAAATAAGGGCAGATGCATGTATGGAAGAAGTTCTGATTACTCTCCAACTCAGAACTTGGAATCTATCATGCCACTCTCTTCTGGCTTGCAAGGTTTCTATTGAAAAATCTCTGGGGCGCCTGGGTGGCTCAGAGGTTTAAAGCCTCTGCCTTTGGCTCAGGTCATGATCCTGGGTCCTGGAATCGAGCCCCACATCGGGCTCTCTCCTTGGCGGGGAGCCCGCGTCCTCCTCTCTCTCTCTGCCTGCCTCTCTGCTTACTTGTGATCTCTCTCTGTCCAATAAATAAATAAAATCTTTAAAAAAAAAAAAAACTCCTACTAGACTTATGGTTTTTCCCTTCTGAGTTAATGACTTCTTTTGTCTTGCTGCTTTCAAGATTTTTTTCTTTATCACTATTTTGTGAATTTAATTACAATATATCTTGGTGTTGGCCTGCTTTTGTTGATTTTGATGGGAGTTCTCTATACCTTCTGGATCTGGATCTCTGTTTTCCCATATTAGGGAAATTTTAAACTATTATTTATTCAAACAAAATTTCTGTGCCCTTTACTCTGTTCCTTCTCTGGGACTCCTATAATACCAATGTTATTATGTTTGATGGAGTCACTGAGTTCCCTAGATCTATTTAATTGTATATAATTTCTTTTTCTCTCTTCTGTTCAGCTTGACTACTTTCTATTACTCTGTCTTCTAGGTCACTAATTTGTGCCTCTGCTTCTTTCATTCTGCTATTCCAATCATTCAAGCATATTTCTCATTTCATTTATTGATCTCTTTATCTTTAACATGTTATTCCTTATCTCTGTGCTGAAGGTTTAACTCATGTCTCCCACTCCTTTCTCAAGTCCAGTGATTGTTGCTTTAAGTTTTCTCTCAAGCATGTTACCTGTATCTATTTCACTTAGATCTCTGGCTGTGGCCTTGTCCTTTTCTTTCATTTGGGATAAATTTCTCTGTATCCTCATTTTGCTTGCCTCTCTGTGACTGCTTCTGTGTGTTAAAGTCAGCTGTGTCTTCCGTTCTTTAAAGTAGTGACTTTATGAAGAAGAGGACCTGGAGGACCCTGCAGTGCCACATCCCTTGTTCACCAGAACCTGGCACTTATCAACACAAAATTAACAAATTTACAATTCAAACGCAAGTGAGGACAACTCCATGGGATAAACAATCCTCACAAAGAAGAGTGTTCTGCAAGGATTGTTTATTACAGGGTTACATAGCATTTTTTTTGGCTACATTAAGAGTTACAAATCATCATGATGAAGGAAATTTCAGAAAACTACAAGCTTTATCTTATGCTTTTAGTACATGCAAGGTTGCATGTTTTGGACGTATGGGAATGGAACTTCGGGAGATTTTTACTCTTATCTTTAGTATAAAATATTTCTTTTAGGTTATTTGCTAATAACTAGATATACAATGTATGCTTAGGGCAGAAATATTACCCATGCTCTGAAGTTTGGTGAAGTTATTGTGACCTTGGTAAAAGTATATCTTCCCTAGGAGCCCAGGAGTAGACCCACAAACATTAAAAGTTGAGAACTTCCTTTATCATTTCCCCCTTTTGGTCAATAATCTTTCCTCAGAAAACATTGATGATCAACCTATTTTATATCCCTTGGTGCCAGAGTGGCTGGCTTGTCTGCCCTAGGTCCATCAAGTCCCCATTGCTAAGTGTGAGAATATATACATAAATATAAATATAAATAAATATATAAATATAAATATAGGAACTTAGGTTTTCTCATTCAGGGGAATTTATTATACCATCAATTGTGGGAATCTTAAAAGTGATATATGTTTTCTAATAAGTCTAACTGGTGAGCAAACATGGTATGTGTGCTTGGCTTAGATGATCTAGTTTAACATTTCATATAATATTTGTAACAAAGATATATGGACAATAAAAGAATTCCAATAATTACAATTTGAAGGAACCAATGTGATATTAGAATAGACCCAAAAGAAAAAAAATCCAATGAATCCTTTATATTTAGCTTGGTAAAAGGGTAGGGAGATTTACGATTATTTATGAAGAAAAATGGAGCATGTGCACTGAGCAAACATAACATTCATTCCCATGTTTCTTCGGAGTTGTCAGAAGGAGGAAAAATTCAGTTCCTGACACCAGGAGGTTTTCTTACAATAAGGGAAGGGTCTATGGGCTTGCTCTAAGAGCTGGAGTCTTAGACTTGTTGATTTACCTAAAGAATGCAGGACCTTGCTTGTTCATAGACTGGAAACATATCAGTTGACCTTGAGTCCAGGCTTCTGCAAAGACAGCTAGTGAGCTTGTTAGTGGGGTCTGAAAAGACACAATTGCTGATTGGGGGAAACAGTTATATGAAAAAGTAGTTTAAATTTTTTTGTTAATTTTAACTTCATTAACCCTGTGGGGCATGTTCTCAGTTCCCTGAGTTATGATCATTCCTCACTCTTGAAGAATTGAAATGATGATTACTTTGGCTACTTCTTAATCTCCTCAGGTGGGGATGGTTTTGGTTCAAAGACAGTTTTTGCAAATCTTCACTGTAATGTGCCACGTGACAGGCTAAGCAAAAGTTTTAATTTAAAGGTCATAGCAGCAAGAGAAATAGAAGCAACATATGTCGCTAAGTCAGACATGCTAAGTTTTTTCCTGTTGTAATTTCCCATTGTCAATCCTTCATTCCATGTCTGTGGAACATGGATTTATCTTCTGTAACTCCTTCAAGCTGAATTAAGGCACAATAGGGGCTTTGGATTGGAAGGATTTGACAGGGTGTAGGATGCAACTTTTGGCTCCCAATGAAGGGGAACTATCAGAGATAGTTCTTATCTGAGAACCTGGATATTTTCCTACATAGTTTGGTACTACATGACATCACTAATTTTATCCCCAAATACATTTTAAGGAAAAGTAACAGTGTAATTAATTATGATCCTAAGGGTATCAGAAACCTGTATTTGTCAAAATTCCTTTTCATGAATATCCTTGAAGGTACTACAAGATGCAAGAGCATCAGCACAATAACTGTAAACGACTAAAGTCTTAACAATGGACATGGTTTGATGAGACTCTGATGAGAGTTCATTATAATGTAGTTGACCAGGAAATTTGGGTGTTTTTTGTAACACTTAATATTTTAATAATTAGAATTTCAAGTGATGAATTATACCAGGGCATATTAAAACCTTAGCAATTTTATATGGCTTTGGAACAGTTTTAACATTTACCCACAAAGATAACCTAGGAAATTTTATCATCATTTGTTTATCAATGCATTCCATGTGAGTTAACGTACCAAATAAATAAGCCTAATTAGACAAAAATACTTCATTTAGGATTTGAATTTCTGGAAGAAGTTGTTTTAAAAACCCTTAGCATGTTTTAAAGCACATGCCTATATATGATCTTAGGTTATTATAAAACTTTACATATTATTACTGTTTAACCATAGTGGCTGTGAGAAATTTTATGGAAGGTTTTATAGTTAACAAAACTTAGCTCCTTTAATATTGAAGGATTTAGTTCTTTTACGTAATCAAAGACCTTATAAAAACAAAGTTTTAGAAACACCATAAAACTAATCAGTAACAAATTGTGAATTGTTACACCAGATTTTTTTTTTAGAATGGCCAATTTATGAGTATGTTTCATGATTTCTACAAATGTCTTTTTTTCATGGTACAATCTTTCAGTAAGGCACAAAGCATGTATACCAACTGATTCATGCATTTTTAGTTTCAGCAACAAGAAGCTTAAAGCAGACAAACCTACATGCAGTAATTAATGTTTTGATCTCATTTGGGAAAGTCTTAGATACCCAATGAATTTAACCTAATTTCTGATTTAACTTATAAAAACTTCAAAGTTTTATGTTATTAATGATTTGTGGAAGTTATTTAAAAGTTTATCTGTAAATCTTTTGATTTATTTGACCTACTTATTTTTAACTATTACCCATGAAAACTTCATGAAACAGACAAACTAACCATGATTTTAAGTCCCCTCTGCTGACAAACTGCAACAGAGATAACATGACCTTAGTTAATCAATTCAAGTAGAATAGAAGTTGGTTGTCTCTATTATATTTGATGTTGAATATATGAAGACATGTTAAATTAGCTTTAATATTGAATATGTTACACCTGTTTCCACTAAAAAGTCCAACAGTTTGTTCCCTACCAGTCAATTTTATTTGGGGCTCCTGTGGGGAAATCTGAAGTGAGTGGAGTGGCTTAAGTCCAGGGGAGCTCTCGGGCTCTTGCATGTTGATTTGAGAGGTGCCTGAATTCAAGCCTCATGAGGAGGTAGTCCAATAGCTTGGGGTGCTTTTTGTTCCTTGATAGTGAGGGTAGGAGGAACAGTAGCTGACGGTACTAGAGGCACGGAGGAGGAACTGTGCAAACAGCCCAGGGAGTGTGGGATAGGAACAGTAAAGGCAGAGGCAAAGGCAGCAGGGTGCCACCAGCAAAGCCAGAGGCAGATTTAAAGTTTTGGACTAACTTTTTTTTTTTTAAATGACCTGCTTGATCATTCAAAGATAAAGACAAACCAAATGTAAGACATGTGATCCGTTTCCCAACAGTGAGAATAATGAGGAGGAGGAGGAGGAAAGTAGGCAGACACTAGAAATCCTAAATCCACACTCCAAGACAAGCACCAGAACTGAAGCCCAACCTACTGTCTCCTCCTCTACCTCTTCTAGAGGGCTGAATGGCAAAGCAGGTCCCTTCCCAAGATCCATCTTTATTATGGAATAATATTGAAGTCTGAATGTTGGGAATTTTATCCCAGATCATGGGAACTTGAAAAACATTTGGGTTGTTTTTATCCTTTTGAGTTTTAGAATGCTCAATTTTTACAAACCCTTGCCTTTAGACCAATTAAATAAAGCTCTTTTACAAATTAATTTTAGCAACACTCAACCGTAGGTAGAAAAAAAAAAAACACCTCACATTTGTAATACATATGGACACGTATACAAAAGCAGGATGCAAACTAAATTGAATTTGTGTTTCATTAATATTTGCAGAGAGGACATTAAAGACCAAATTTCTAAATATTCCCTTTTTATTAAAACAAGGCTAATTGTAAAGTAGCATTATAATTTATAGATCCATTTATTAGTTATTTCCCGTTTCCAATTAGAACACAACCAGTTTTCTGCAAAGACCCCAAAATCTGCAGCAACAGACAAACCCAAGGAAGCCAGAGTACTGTTATATCTATAGCAGCGAGTTATGCAGATGGACACCACATTTAGTAGACCAAATTCAGGGGCACCTGGATGACTCAGTGGGTTAAAGCCTCTGCCTTCAGCTCAGGTCACGATCTCAGGGTACTGGGATAGAGCCCCACATTGGGCTCTCTGCTCAGCGGGGAGCCTGCTTCCCCCCCATCTCTCTCTGCCTGCCTCTCTGCCTACTTGTGATCTTTGACTGTCAAACAAATAAATAAAATTAAAAAAAAAAACCCACAAAAACCAAAAAAAAACCTAGGCCAAATTCAGGAGTCTTTATTAAGAAGCCAGTGGCTGTGAGAGAGCTCATGCACTCCAAAATCTCACAGCCCCGAATGAGTTCAGGGGTAGGTGTGCCTTATAAAGGCATAAACCACATCCTGTTGCCAGTTTTAAAAATTGCCAAGGACAGTACAGAAGCAAAAATGCTGGGTTAAGCAGATATTTAGGGTAAGGGTGCATTTCCTGAAATTATTATATCTGGAGTATTTTGAGGTTTTTTTGTTAAGGTTGCAATAACATGGGTATAGTAACATGACTATGTTACGAAATGCCCACTTTTTATAAAAATGGCATGACTTATACTAAGTCCATCTCCTAGGTGTCTCAGTACTTCTGTGATCGTTGGTTCATCCCAAAAGCCAGGGATTTCATTGACTGACCCAAATGGCTTCCTAGTTTCTGGTTACTTAGTCTTAGAGCTGGCTTTCTCTAATTGTGGCTACAAGAAACTAATTCAGACATGTCAAAAGAACCCCCTTTGGGCCATCCAAGACATCCAATAACATTTAAGGTTATTCTTAAATGTTCCCATTTCAGTAAGCACTTGCACGCATAGGCTTATATGTACTATACATGTGGCCTCCCAGAGGTTCCTGGGGATGGTTGTTGGTTTCCCCCTTCTTTTTTTTTTTTTTTCAAAGATTTTATTTATTTATTTGTCAGAGAGAGAGATGCAGACAGAGTGGCAGAGGGAGAAGCAGGCTCCCTGTGGAGCAAGGAGCCCGATGTGGGACTCGATCCTAGGATGCTAGGATCATGACCTGAGCCGAAGGCAGCCGCTTAACCAACTGAGCGACCCAGGCGTCCCGGTTTCCCCTTCTTTTGAAGCACAATTCCCCATTTCTTTTACTTTCACTTTTATTTTTAGAATAAGGCTTGAACAAGATCTAAGGTTATTAAGTGTGGTAGGTCAAGAGAATGCTGCTTGTGATTGTCACTTCTTTTTTTTTATTATTTGTTTATTTACAGCATAACAGTGTTCATTGTTTTGGCATCACACCCAGTGCTCCATGCAGTACGTGCCCTCCCTATTACCCACCACCTGGTTCCTAATCACTAGGTAAGCTCTCTTAAGTGGGGCCTATGACCACTGGGGGCGCTCAGAGCACTGGATGATCAACCCCTATGTGTGTGTTCCCTGAGGAGTCAATCATTAATTACCTTATGAGATGGGAAATTCCTATGGGACCAGTATACATCTTGAAGAATATCCTTTGACACTTCTGCTAGGCTTTCAGTCACTGCAAAGCACCATTTGGACAGAAGGAGCAAGAGCTCCTTCTCTTTGGAGTCGAGTGACTCAGTTGTTCCAGTTTCTAGCCAGAAAATTTATTCAAGCCTTATATCAATAACATCAATTAGAGTAATGTCCAATTAAAATAACCAACCCATTCACTCCCCTGCTCTAGGTTATTCCCACCTGGAGAACATTACCAGTAACCTTTAACAGCTCACAAAAAGTTATGACCATCAGCTCAAATTGAGGAGGTCCAGTTATCAGGAGAACTCACCTGATACATCTGCGAAGTGTGGAGAAATCAGAGGGTCATGAGGGGTCCGTGTTGGTGCCAAGTTCCAGGTGAGCTCCGAGCATTTTCAGGCAAGTTGTTCTGATGGCCTGACAACTGTGCCGATGACAGTCGATGCAAAATGAACAAACCTTTTACAATTTCTACAAAAAAAAGAAGAGAGTTTTATTTAAGCCCAAGCGAGGACAGCAGCCCAGGATACACAATCTTCATAAAGAAGGGAGTGCTCTGGAGATGGAATGTTTAATACAGGATCGTATATGCTTTTATTACATCAAAAGTTACAAGTCATCACTAGGAAGGACATTTCAGAAAATTACACACTTTATCTTACGTTTTTAGTATGTGCAAGTTTGCAGGTTTGGGAGTATGGGAACAGAACTCCAGGGGATTTTTACTCCTATCTTGAGTCTGAAATGTTTCTTTTAGGTTATGTGCTAATGAAACAGATGTACAACATGTGCTCAGGACAGAAAGAACTTTTGTGCTTTGAAGTGTGGTGACGTCACTGTGACCTTGATAAAAGTGTATCTTCCTGGGAGCCCAGGTGCAGGGTCCACAAATATTAGAACTTGAAAATGTCCTTTGTCACACTTCAAGGAGAGAATCCTATGTGTGTTGCTTGTGCCCTGCTGTCGCCTCTGAGTCAATTTCCTTTCAGGGCAGTCGTCCATGATGTGGGAAATAAAGGCAGAAGAGAAATGATTAAATTCCCTTACTACCTACAGCCCATTGACAAGTCCTTGAAACAGGCAGAATGACAGTCCGCTAGGGACTCAACTGCCTTCATGTTGACACTTTGCTAAGGGCAAAAGGCAATCTGGACCCTCCCCCCTGCCCCACCATCACCACCAGGATCACATAAGCCTACTTTTTTTTTCCATTTTATTTATTTTTTCAGCGTAACAGTATTCATTGTTTTTGCACAACACCCAGTGCTCCATGCAAAACGTGCCCTCCCCATTACCCACCACCTGTTCCCCCAACCTCCCACCCCTGACCCTTCAAAACCCTCAGGTTGTTTTTCAGAGTCCATAGTCTCTTACGGTTCGCCTCCCCTTCCAAATTTTTTTTTTTAATAAACATATAATGTATTTTTATCCCCAGGGGTACAGGTCTGTGAATCGCCAGGTTTACACACTTCACAGCACTCACGATAGCACATACCCTCCCCAATGTCCATAGCCCCCTCCCCCTCTCCGAATCCCACCTCCCCCCAGCAACCCCCAGTTTGTTTTGTGAGATTAAGAGTCATTTATGGTTTGTCTCCCTCCCAATCCCATCTTGTTTCATTGATTCTTCTCCTATCCCCCTAGCCCCCCATGTTGCTTCTCCATGTCCTCATATCAGGGAGATCATATGATAGTTGTCTTTCTCCGATTGACTTATTTCACTAAGCATGATACACTCTAGTTCCATCCACGTCGTCGCAAATGGCAAGATTTCATTTCTTTTGATGGCTGCATAGTATTCCATTGTGTATATATACCACATCTTCTTTATCCATTCATCTGTTGATGGACATCTAGGTTCTTTCCATAGTCTGGCTATTGTAGACATTGCTGCTATAAACATTCGGGTACACGTGCCCCTTCGGATCACTATGTTTGTATCTTTAGGGTAAATACCCAGTAGTGCAATTGCTGGGTCATAGGGTAGTTCTATTTTCAACATTTTGAGGAACCTCCATGCTGTTTTCCAGAGTGGTTGCACCAGCTTGCATTCCCACCAACAGTGAAGGAGGGTTCCCCTTTCTCCGCATCCTCGCCAGCATCTGTCATTTCCTGACTTGTTAATTTTAGCCATTCTGACTGGTGTGAGGTGATATCTCATTGTGGTTTTGATTTGTATTTCCCTGATGCCGAGTGACATGGAGCACTTTTTCATGTGTCTGTTGGCCATCTGGATGTCTTCTTTGCAGAAATGTCTGTTCATGTCCTCTGCCCATTTCTTGATTGGATTGTTTGCTCTTTGGGTGTTGAGTTTGCTACGTTCCTTATAGATTTTGGATACTAGCCCTTTATCTGATATGTCGTTTGCAAATATCTTCCCCCATTCTGTCAGTTGTCTTTTGGTTTTGTTAACTGTTTCCTTTGCTGTGCAAAAGCTTTTGATCTTGATGAAATCCCAATAGTTCATTTTTGCCCTTGCTTCCCTTGCCTTTGCCATTGTTCCTAGGAAGATGTTGCTGCGGCTGAGGTCGAAGAGGTTGCTGCCTGCATTCTCCTCAAGGATTTTGATGGATTCCTTTCTCACATTGAGGTCCTTCATCCATTTGGAGTCTATTTTCGTGTGTGGTGTAAGGAAGTGGTCCAATTTCATTTTTCTGCATGTGGCTGTCCAATTTTCCCAGCACCATTTATTGAAGAGGCTGTCTTTTTTCCATTGGACATTCTTTCCTGCTTTGTCAAAGATTAGTTGACCATAGAGTTGAGGGTCGATTTCTGGGCTCTCTATTCTTTTCCATTGATCTATGTGTCTGTTTTTGTGCCAGTACCATGCTGTCTTGATGATGACAGCTTTGTAACAGAGCTTGAAGTCCGGAATTGTGATGCCACCAACTTTGGCTTTGTTCTTCAATATTCCTTTGGCTATTCGAGGTCTTTTCTGGTTCCATATAAATTTTAGGATTATTTGTTCCATTTCTTTGAAAAAAATGGATGGTATTTTGATAGGGATTGCATTAAATGTGTAGATTGCTTTAGGTAGCATAGACATTTTCACAATATTTATTCTTCCAATCCAGGAGCATGGAACATTTTTCCATTTTTTTGTGTCTTCCTCAATTACTTTCATGAGTACTTTATAATTTTCTGTGTATAGATTCTTAGTCTCTTTGGTTAGGTTTATTCCTAGGTATCTTATAGTTATGGGTACAACTGTAAATGGGATTGACTCCTTAATTTCTCTTTCTTCTGTCTTGTTGTTGGTGTACAGAAATGCAACTGATTTCTGTGCATTGATTTTATATCCTGACACTATACTGAATTCCTGTACAAGTTCTAGCAGTTTTGGAGTGGAGTCTTTTGGGTTTTCCACATATAGTATCATATCATCTGCGAAGAGTGATAGTTTGACTTCTTTACCAATTTGGATGCCTTTAATTTCTTTTTGTTGTCTGATTGCTGAGGCTAGGACTTCTAGTACTATGTTGAATAGCAGTGGTGATAATGGACATCCCTGCCGTGTTCCTGACCTTAACGGAAAAGCTTTCAGTTTTTCTCCATTGAGAATGATATTTGCAGTGGGTTTTTCATAGATGGCTTTGATAATATTGAGGTATGTGCCCTCTATCCCTACACTTTGAAGAGTTTTGATCAGGAAGGGATGCTGTACTTTGTCAAATGCTTTTTCAGCATCTATTGAGAGTATCATATGGCTCTTGTTCTTTCTTTTATTAATGTGTTCTATCACATTGATTGATTTGCGGATGTTGAACCAACCCTGCAGCCCTGGAACAAATCCCACTTGATCGTGGTGAATAATCCTTTTAATGTACTTTTGAATCCTATTGGCTAGTATTTTGGCGAGAATTTTGCGTCTGCGTTCATCAAGGATATTGGTCTGTAGTTCTCTTTTTTGGTGGGATCCTTGTCTGGTTTTGGGATCAAGGTGATGCTGGCCTCATAAAATGAGTTTGGAAGTTTTCTTTCCATTTCTATTTTTTGGAACAGTTTCAGGAGAATAGGAATTAGTTCTTCTTTAAATCTTCTTTAAATGTTTGGTAGAATTCCCCTGGGAAGCCGTCTGGCCCTGGGCTTTGGTTTGTTTGGAGGTTTTTGATGACTGTTTCAATCTCCTTACTGGTTATGGGCCTGTTCAGGTTTTCTATTTCTTCCTGGTTCAGTTGTGGTAGTTTATATGTCTCTAGGAATGCATCCATTTCTTCCAGATTGTCCAATTTGTTGGCATAGAGTTGCTCATAGTATGTTCTTATAATTGTCTGTATTTCTTGGGTATTAGTTGTGATCTCTCCTCCTTCATTCATGATTTTATTGATTTGGGTCCTTTCTCTTTTCTTTTTGATGAGTCTGGCCAGGGGTTTATCAATCTTATTGATTCTTTCAAAGAACCAGCTCCTAGTTTCATTGATTTTTTCTATTGTTTTTTTTTTTTTTTGGTTTCTATTTCATTGATTTCTGCTCTGATATTTATGATTTCTCTTCTCCTGCTGGGTTTAGGGTTTCTTTCTTGTTCTTTCTCCAGCTCCTTTACGTGTAGGGTTAGGTTGTGTACTTGAGACCTTTCTTGTTTCTTGAGAAAGGCTTGTACCGCTATATATTTTCCTCTCAGGACTGCCTTTGCTGTGTCCCACAGATTTTGAACCGTTGTGTTTTCATTATCATTTGTTTCCATGAATTTTTTCAGTTCTTCTTTAATTTCCTGGTTGACCCATTCATTCTTTAGAAGGATGCTGTTTAGTCTCCATGTTTTTGGGTTCTTTCCAGCTTTCCTCTTGTGATTGAGTTCTAGCTTCAGAGCATTGTGGTCTGAAAATATGCAGGGAATAATCCTAATCTTTTGATACCGGTTGAGACCTGATTTGTGACCCAGGATGTGATCTATTCTGGAGAAGGTTCCATGTGCACTAGAGAAGAATGTGTATTCTGTTGCTTTGGGATGAAATGTTCTGAATAGATCTGTGATGTCCATCTGGTCCAGTGTGTCATTTAAGGCCTTTATTTCCTTGTTGAAATTTTGCTTGGATGATCTGTCCATTTCAGTGAGGGGAGTGTTCAAGTCCCCTACTATTATTGTATTATTATCGATGTGTTTCTTTGATTTTGTTATTAATTGGTTGATATAGTTGGCTGCTCCCACGTTAGGGGCATAGATATTTAAAATTGTTAGATCTTCTTGTTGGACAGACCCTTTGAGTAGGATATAGTGTCCTTCCTCATCTCTTATGATAGTCTTTGGCTTAAAATCTAATTGATCTGATATAAAGATTGCCACCCCAGCTTTCTTCTGATGCCCATTAGCATGGTACATTGTTTTCCACCCCCTCACTTTAAATCTGGAGGTGTCTTCGCGTCTAAAATGAGTTTCTTGTAGGCAACATACTGATGGGTTTTGTTTTTTTTTATGCATTCTGATACCCTGTGTCTTTTGATTGGGGCATTTAGCCCATTAACATTCAGGGTAACTATTGAGAGATATGAATTTAGTGCCATTATTAGTCTGTAAGGTGACTGTTACTGTATATTGTCTCTGTACCTTCCTGATCTACTACTTTTAGGCTCTCTCTTTGCTTAGAGGACCCCTTTCAATATTTCCTGTAGAGCTGGTTTGGTGTTTGCTGAACATTCTTTCAGTTTTTGTTTGTCCTGGAAGCTTTTGATCTCTCCTTCTATTTTCAGTGATAGCCTAGCTGGATAGAGTATTCTTGGCTGCATGTTTTTCTCGTTTAGTGCTCTGAATATATCATGCCAGCTCTTTCTGGCCTGCCAGGTCTCTGTGGATAAGTCTGCCGCCAATCTAATATTTTTACCATTGTATGTTACAGACTTCTTTTCCCGGGCTGCTTTCAGGATTTTCTCTTTGTCACTAAGACTTGTAAATTTTACTATTAGGTGACGGGGTGTGGACCTATTCTTGTTGACTTTGAGGGGGGTTCTCTGCATCTCCTGGATTTTAATGCTTGTTCCCTTTGCCATATTAGGGAAATTCTCTCCAATGATTCTCTCCAATAGACCTTCTGCTCCCCTCTCTGTTTCTTCTTCTTCTGGAATCCCAATTATTCTAATGTTGTTTCGTCTTATGGTGTCTCTTATCTCTCGAATTCTCCCCTCATGGTCCAGTAGCTGTTTGTCCCTCTTTTGCTCGGCTTCCTTATTCTCTGTCATTTGGTCTTCTATATCACTAATTCTTTCTTCTGCCTCATTTATCCTAGCAGTGAGAGCCTCCATTTTTGATTGCACCTCATTAATAGCTTTTTTGATTTCAACTTGGTTAGATTTTAGTTCTTTAATTTCTCCAGAAAGGGCTTTAATATCTCCAGAGAGGGTTTCTCTAATATCTTCCATGCCTTTTTCGAGCCCGGCTAGAATGTTCAGAATCGTCATTCTGAACTCTTGATCTGACATATTACCCATGTCTGTGTTGATTAGGTCCCTAGCCTTTGGTACTGTCTCTTGTTCTTTTGTTTGTAGTGATTTTTCCGCCTTGTCATTTTGTCCAGAGAAGAGGATATGAAGGAGCAAATAAACTACTAAAAGGGTGGCAAAGACCCCAGAAAAATGCGCTGTAACCAAATCAGAAGAGACTCCAAATTTTGGGGGGGAGAAAGGGGATAAAAACAGATTTTGAAAAAAAAAAGAAGAAAAAAAAACAAAGAAAAAAATTTAAAAAATAAAACAAATAAAAAATATAAAAAAGAAAGAAAAAAATATATATTTAGATAAACTAGTCAAAAAACGTTAAAAAAGAAAAGGGTAAAAGTTTTAAAAAATTTAGCAGAAGAAGAAAAAAGAAAAAAGAAAAAAAAATTGAAAAAAGAAAAAAAAATTGAAAAAGAAAAAAAAAATTGAAGTAGCCGCAAGACTAAAGCATCATGGGGAGAAAGCCATGAGTTCCGTGCTTTTCTTTCTCCTCCTCTGGAATTGCTCTGCTGTCTTAGGAATTGAACCTGCTTTCTCCTTGATAGATGAACTTCGTCCTGGCTGGATATTTTGTTGATCTTCTGGGGGAGGGGCCTGTTGTAGTGACTCTCAAGTGTCTTTGCCCGAGGCAGGATTGCACTGCCCTTACCGGCGGCCGGACTAAGTAATCGGCTCGGGTTCGCTTTTGGGAGCTTCTGTTCCCTGAACGCTTTCCGTAGAGTTCCGGAGGACGGGAATGAAAATGGCGGCCTCCCAGTCTCCGGCCCGGAGGAGCCGAGAGCCTGGGGCCCCACTCCTCAGTGCGCCCCCAGAGGACAGCACCCAATCACTCCCGTATCCCCAGCCTCTAGCCGCGCTCCGAGCTCACCCAGCCCGCGACCAGTTCAAGGTAACCCCGAGCTGAGAGTTCAGTCCTCAGCTCTGTCTCTGCAGCCGGCTTCTCCGTTCTAATACCTGCGAGCTCTCCGACACTCTGACACCCCCGATCCTTCTGTGACCCTGCGGGGCTTGGGGCCACGCTGACCCCGTGTGGGCTTCACCCTGGTTTAGCCTCTGGAGCAATGTCCCTCAGTGGAACAGACTTTTAAAAGTCCTGATTTTGTGTTCCATTGCTCCGCCGCTTGCCGGGAGCCGGCCCCTCCCCCCGCGGTCTATCTTCCCGTCGTTTTAGATTCACTTCTCTGCCAGTCCTACCTTTCAGAAAGTGGCTGTTTTTCTGTTTCTAGAGTTGCTGTTCTTCTTCTCTTCACTCTCCCGTTGGATTTGTAGGTGTTTGCAATGTTTAGATAAGCTATCGAGCTGATCTCCTGCTACCTGATGTAGTCTCAGGCTGCTACTTCTCCGCCATCTTGACTCCTCCCCCGAAAAGGGAACACTCTTGCACTGTTGGTGAGAATGCAAACTGGTGCAGCCACTGTGGAAAACAGTGTGGAGATTCCTCAAAAAGTTAAAAATAGAACTATTGTATGATCCAGTAATCCCACTACTGGGCATTTACCTAAAAGAAAAAGAAAACACTAATTTGAAAAGACACATGCACTCCTATGTTTATTGCATATTAACTATGTTTAAGTGTACAGTTTAGTAGTAATTACTGGTTTTCTTTTCAAATTTATCTTTTCTTAAAATTAAAGAATGTTCTTGTTTATTCTCCTCCTTATGTTTAAAATTTCTTTATTTCACTTTCCCCTATTCTAAGGGTAATAAAGAAATAAAATAATCTCTCCTCACATATCCCACCTCTATAAGGTAATCAGTTTTGACAGCCAGGTCCCATGCTTTTCTCCCAGCACCTACAAACTTATATCTGTCTCTCCATCCACCTATCCATCCATCTACTCATCATCTGTCCATACACACACACACACACACACACACACACACATACACGTATAAAGTTTTTAAAAATACATATATTTTAGTAGAAAGAGAAGTTAAGTATAAAGGAAATAAATAGAGATATTGGCAAAGGATTTTATCTTCTAGTAAAGCAAGTATTTTCATTGTCTTTATTCCCCTTCAACACACATATAATGCTGAGCGTTGTGGAAAGGTTAAAAAAAAGTTCCTTTTTTACCAGTCCCAGACCTTAAGTTAAAAAGTAAACTATGTGGTGTTCACATTAATAACTGCATTTTCCATGACATGGACATGTCACAAGTTATTTAATTATTATTATCATTTTGAACGAATTATTAAGGAAGGTATGTCAACTCAGGCCTTTTTCCTTCCTTGACACTCTCCTAGAACCCCACAGAGAATATCCAGGGTCAAAGAGATGAACATTTCTCTAACTCCTGACAAATGTGGAGAAGAAAATCATCAAGCAAGCATTTTTACTAATTACACTGCCATCAGCAGTGATGAATGTGCCTTCTCACTGTGACATACTATCATGATTTTTAGTATTAACATTTTTCTTCTTCGTTTTTGTCTCTGTGGAAAACAGAACCTTGCTTTCATTTCCTTTGACTGTGAGGGCATTTCTCTGCAATCACGTGAGGAGTAGCTGTGCTCACCGAGTTTTACCTGCCTCTTTCAGCATAGTATAGACAACTCTAAATCAGGGTCTTGGCCTGACTTGGCCTCTGCCCCTGAGAAGCATTAAGCTATAAAATGAGGCATTTAATGTTTGCACTTTCTTCAGTGTAAACCATTGGAAACAATGGTATTTTGTTTTATTTTGATTTTATTTATTTATTTGAGAAAAAGAGCATGAGCAAAAGAGCACACCAGCAGAGGGAGAGGGAGAAGCAGACTCCCTGCTGAGCAGGGAGTCCAATGTGGGGCTTGATGTGGGGCTTGATCTCAGGATCCTGAAATCATGACCCAAGCCAAGGGCAACTGCTTAACTGACTGAGCCATCTAGGTGTCCCACAAGTTTTATTTTTATATTAGCGTAGTTATAATTCTCTGACAAATGTATAAATACAGGATAAATATCAAGTTTCACCTTGGTTTGAACTGACTTGTGGAGAAATTTCCAAAGACGCTGTGCCAGATGAACACAAAAACACATACATATTATATTTTAAAATATGTATATTATAATATTCATGTTATTATAATTTTAAAATATAATTTTTGTGTTTAAAATATTCATGTAGGGCGCCAGGGTGGTTCAGTCATTAACTTCTGCTATCCACTCAGGTCGTGGTCCCAAGGTCCTGGGATCCAGCCCCACAATGGGTTCCCTGCTCGGCAGAAAGTCTGCTTCTTCCTCTCCCACTTCCCCTGCTTGTGTTCCCTCTCTCGCTGTGTCTCTCTGTCAAATAAATAAAATCTTTAAAAAAATATTCATGTAATATTTACATTATATACTATAATTTAATAGTAGAAATATATTTATTTTATATTATATAAATATATTTAAAACATCAAGTTAAAGTGAAATAAATATAAAAATTTGGATAATTGTGATGTCCATATTTTTTCTAAATTACAGTGAGAAGTTACACTTGCAGTTTTTAGCATTATTATTTTGTAAAGAGAATTATCACATTACTTTGTGTTAATTTTTATTTTGATAAATATACAGATGCTGAAATTATACATCATCTTTATGCGGGATCAAAAGCCCGTTTTGACTTAGTTGTATTTAGAAGGAGTGTAAATCCTAAAGGAAGAACATCAGATGCCAAGTGAAGACTTTGTACACAGCTAGACATTTGATTGCCATTTTAGAAATATGTGAAAGTCACTCTCTCCAGGATTCTTGGACTCTGGTGGTTGAATTTTCACTGTGGATTTCTTTTAAGGACGTTTCATGTACTGAGGAGTTTATATGCAGCTGGAATTTTGTTGAATTTTTCTTGTTGAAATAATTTCTTGTGCTAGAGCATGCTTTGTTTTACTTTAAAAGTAAAATCAGAATTGTTGGTTTGATACTGTAATATTGTTAAATTAAGAATATATTTAGCTTGGGGCACCTGGGTGGCTCAGTGGGTTAAAGCCTCTGCCTTCGGCTCAGGTCATGATCTCAGGGTCCTGGGCTCGAGCCCCACATTGGGCTTTCTGCTCCACGAGGAGCCTGCTTTCCCCTCTCTCTGCCTGCCTCTGCCTACTTGTGATCTCTCTCTCTCTGTCGGATAAATGGATAAAACCTTAAAAAAAAGAATATGTTTAGCTAGTTATGAATAAAAGTAAAAGACTTAGACTTTAACATATGTCTCTGGTCTATGAGAACACTGTAATTTGTAAATGTGGGCCAACGATTTTGCATGAATGTTGCAATCTCTTTTCTTTCTTTCTTTTTTTTTTGTTGTTTTTGTTTTAAAAGATTTATTTATTTATTTTAGAGAGAGAAATAGTGAGCAGTGGAGAGGAGCAGAGGGAGAGGGAGAGAGTGTTTCAAGCTGTGGGACTCCATCTCAAGACCATGAGATCGCGATCTGAGCTGGAACTCACGATCAGAGCCATTTGGTTGATTAACTGCACCACCCAGGCAGTCCTCTTCTTAAAGTAATCTTTAAATCTTCTGGCCCAGGAGATTCTAAGTAAGTTAAGACCAAGATTTTAGAGAATGAGACCTGCTTCCTAAATTGATATATATACATACATATAGATACATAGAGTGTGTGTGTGTATACACATTAAATATACTATATAACATACTATAATACTATATTTAATATACTAATATGTGTGTGTGTGTGTGTGTGCACATGTGTGTGTATTCTGTTAGGTTCCACACCCAGGGTAGAGCTGAATGTGGGGCTTGAGCTCATGACCCTGAGATCAAGACCTGAGCCAAGATCAAGAATCAGATGCCTAACTGACTGAGCCATCCAGGCACCTCTTGAACTGCTATTTTATTTTTATTTTTATTTATTTGTTTGTTTGTTTGTTTGTCTTTAAGATTTTAATTTATTTGAGAGAGAGAGAGAGAACATGAATAGGAGGGAGAAGCAGACTCCTCCCAGGACTGGAGATCATGACCTGGGCCGAAGGCAGCCCCTCAATGGACTGAGCCACCCAGGCAGCCAGAACCATTATTTTTTTAAAATATTTTTATTAACATATAATGTAGTATGTGCCCCAGGGGTACAGGTCAGTGAATCATCAAGTTTACACATTTCACAGCACTCATCATAGCACATACCCTCCCCAATCTCAACCATTATTTTAAATAAAGAGTCACCAGTAACTGTACATACAGCAAGGAACATGTATCAGCATCTTAGATGCTCACAGCACAAGGCATACTATCAGGGGTAGGAAACAGAGAATAGAGAAATCAAGATTTCTTGGAGAGTAGTTTGCTATGGTTAAGAGTCTGTTTCTTGGTTTGTCTCTTCCCTCCACCATGGTTGTCTGTTTTGTTTTTTAATTTCACATGTAAGTAAAATCATATGGTATTTGTCTTTCTCTCTCTGACTTAGCATAATATTTGATTTTGTATGTGGTGTAAGAAAGTGGTCCAGTTTCATTCTTCTTCATTTTGCTCTCCAGTTTTCCCAACACCATTTTTGAAAGAGACCATCTTTTTCCCATTGGATATTCTTTCCTGCTTTGTTGAAGATCAATTGACCATATAGTTGTGGGTCCATTTCTGGGTTTTCTATTCTGTTCTTTGAAATGTGTGTCTGTTTTTGTGCCAGATCATATAGTCTTGATCACTATAGCTTTATAATAGAATGTGAAGTCTGGAATTGTGATGTCTCCAGCGTTGCTTTTCTTTTTCAAGGCTGCTTTGGCTATTCAGGGTCTTTTGTAGTTCCACATAAATTTTAGGATTGTATGTTCTAGCTCTCTGAAAAAATGCTGGTGGTATTTTGATAGGGATTGCGTTAAATATGTAGATTGCTTTGGGTAGTATAGACATTATATAGTGTGTGTGTGTGTGTATATATATATATATATATATATATATATATACACACACATTTTATGTCTATACTATATGTACTATATATATAGTATATATCTTTCACCTTTTGGAGAGGAATAAACCTAAACCTAGGAATAAACCTTTCACCTCTTGGAGAGGTGAAAGACCTGTACTCCAAAAGAAACTGAAGAAGATACAAAAAAAAAAAATGGAAAGACGTTCTATGTCTATACTACATGTACTATATATAGTGTATATATATTATATATAATATAGTACATATAGTATGTATGTAATGTATATATAGTGTATATATACATCACATAAAATATATAATATAATATATAAATATACTATATATAATATATAATATACATATAATATATATAGTGTGTATATATTATATATATTATATATTATACAGTACATATAGTATATATGTAATGTATTATAGTATATATATTATATAGTACATATAGTATATATATAGTATATATACTCCAAAAGAAACTGAAGAAGATACAAAAAAAAATGGAAAGACATTCTATGTCTATACTACATGTACTATGTATAGTGTATATATATTATATATATTATATATAATATAGTACATATAGTATGTATGTAATGTATATATAGTGTATATATACATATATACATTACATAAAAATATAATAAAATATATAATATACATATATTATATATTATATATTATATAGTACATATAGTATATATGTAATGTATATATAGTATATATTATATATTATATAGTACATATAGTGTATATATAGTATATATATACTTACTATATATAGTGTATATATATTATATATTATATAGTAAATATAGTATATATATAGTATATATGTACTAGAATATGTATAGTACATATAATAATATGTACTAGAAAGACATAGAATGTCTTTCCATTTTTTTTTTTTTGTATCTTCTTCAGTTTCTTTTGGAGTACAGGTCTTTCACCTCTCCAAGAGGTGAAAGGTTTATTCCTAGGTTTAGGTTTTTTCCTAGGTATCTTATTATTTTTTGTACAATTGTAAATGAGATTGTTTTCTTCATTTCTCTTTCTGCTGCTTCATTATTGGTGTGTAGAAGTGCAAGTCTCCTGTGCATTGATTTGTATCCTGTGACTTTACTGAATTTGTGTATCAGTTCTAGCAGTATTTTGGTGGAGTCTTTTGGGTTTTCTATAGAGTATCATGTCATCACCAAATAGTGAAAATTTTACTTCTTCCTTACTGATTTGGATGTCTTTTATTTATTTGCTGTTGTCTGATTGCTATGGCTAGGACTTCCAGTACTATGTTGAATAGAAGTGGTGAGAGTGGACATCCCTGTCTTGTGTCTTGGTCCTGACCTTAAGGGAAAAGTTTTCAGTTTTCCCCATTGAGAATAATGTTAGCTTGTGTTTTTCATATATGGCCTTTATTATGTTTATCATTCCTTGATTATGTTCCCTCTGAATCTACTTTGTTGAGGGTTTTATCATGAATGGATGTTGTACTTTGTCAAATGCTTTTTCTGTGTTTTCAGATATTTTCTTATGGTTGACTTCTAGTTTCATAGCATGGTAGTTAGATAAGATGCATAGTAGGACCATCTGGTCTGGTGTGTTTTTAAAACCCATCTTTTTTTGTTTGTTTTCTATGTAGCTGATCTGTTCATTGATCTAAGTGGGAACTTAAAGTCTCCTACTATTATTGTATTACTATCAATGAGCTCCTTTATGTTTATTATTAACTGTTTTATGTATTTGGGTGCTCCTATGTGGGGTACGTAAATATTCAAAATTGTTATGTCTTCTTGTTGGATTGTATCCTTTATTATTATTATTTTTAAATTAATTAATTTTTTTTCAGCATAACAGTATTCATTGTTTTTGCACAACACCCAGTGCTCCACGCAATACGTGCCCTCCCTATTACCCACCAACTGGTTCCCCCAACCTCCCACCCCACCCCTTCAAAACCCCCAGGTTGTTTCTCAGAGTCCATAGTCTCTCATGGTTCGCCTCCCCTTCCAATTTCCCCCAACTTCCTTCTCCTCTCCATCTCCCAAGTCCTCCATGTCATTTCTTATGCTCCACAAATAAGTGAAAACATATGATACTTGACTGTCTCTGCTTGACTTATTTCACTCAGCACAATCACCTCCAGTCCCATCCATGTTGCTACAAAAGTTGGGTATTCATCCTTTTTTTTAAAAAAAAAAAAACCTATAATGTATTTTTATCCCCAGGGGTACAGGTCTGTGAATCACCAGGTTTACACACTTCACAGCACTCACGATAGTACATACCCTCCCCAATGTCTATAAACCCCTCCCCCTTTCCCAACCCTACCTTCCCCCAGCAACTCCCAGTTGGTTTTGTGAGATTAAGAGTCATATATGGTTTGTCTCCCTCCCAATCCCATCTTGTTTCATTTATTCTTTGTCAAATGCTTTTTCAGCATCTATTGAGAGTATCATATGGTTCTTGTTCTTTCTTTTATTAATGTGTTCTATCCCATTGATTGATTTGTGGATGTTGAACCAACCCTGCAGCCCTGGAATAAATCCCACTTGATAGTGGTGAATAATACTTTTAATGTACTGTTGAATCCTATTAGCTAGTATTTTGGTGAGAATTTTTGCATCTGTATTCATCAAGGATATTGGTCTGTAGTTCTCTTTTTTGGTGGGATCCTTGTCTGGTTTTGGGATCAAGGTGATGCTGGCCTCATAAAACGAGTTTGGAAGTTTTCCTTCCATTTCTATTTTTTGGAACAGTTTCAGGAGAATAGGAATGAGTTCTTCTTTAAATGTTTGATAGAATTCCCCTGGGAAGCCGTCTGGCCCTGGGATTTTGTTTGTTTGGAGATTTTGGATGACTGTTTCAATCTCCTTACTGGTTATGGGCCTGTTCAGGTTTTCTCTTTCTTCCTGGTTCACTTTTGGTAGTTTATTTGTCTCTAGGAATGCATCCATTTCTTCTAATTGTCAAATTTGTGGGCATAGAGTTGCTCATAGTATGTTCTTATAATTGTCTGTATTTCTTTGGTGTTAGTTGTGATCTCTCCTCTTTCATTCATGATTTTATTTATTTGGGTCCTTTCTCTTTTCTTTTTGATGAGTCTGGCCAGGGGGTTATCAATCTTATTGATTCTTTCAAAGAACCAGCTCCTAGTTTCATTGATTTTTTCTATTGTTTTTTTGGTTTCTATTTCATTGATTTCTGCTCTGATCTTTATGATTCCTCTTCTCCTGCTGGGTTTAGGGTTTCTTTCTTTTTCTTTCTCCAGATCCTTTAGATGTAGGGTTAGGTTGTGTACTTGAGACCTTTCTTGTTTCTTGAGAAAGGCTTGTACCACTATATATTTTCCTCTCAGGACTGCCTTTGCTGTGTCCCACAGATTTTGAACCGTTGTGTTTTCATTATCATTTGTTTCCATGAATTTTTTCAGTTCTTCTTTAATTTCCTGGTTGACCCATTCATTCTTTAGAAGGATGCTGTTTAGTCTCCATGTATTTGGGTTCTTTCCAGCTTTCCTCTTGTGATTGAGTTCTAGCTTCAGAGAGTTGTGGTCTGAAAATATGCAGGGAATGATCCTAATCTTTTGATACTGGTTGAGACCTGATTTGTGACCCAGGATGTGATCTATTCTGGAGAAGGTTCCATGTGCACTAGAGAAGAATGTGTATTCTGTTGCTTTGAGATGAAATGTTCTGAATATATCTGTGATGTCCATCTGGTCCAGTGTGTCATTTAAGGCCTTTATTTCCTTGTTGATCTTTTGCTTGGATGATCTTTCCATTTCAGTGAGGGGAGTGTTAAAGTCCCCTACTATTATTGTATTATTATCGATGTGTTTCTTTGATTTTGTTATTAATTGGTTTATATAGTTGGCTGCTCCCATATTAGGGACATAGATATTTAAAATTGTTAGATCTTCTTGTTGGACAGACCCTTTGAGTAGGATATAGTGTCCTTCCTCATCTCTTATTATAGTCTTTGGCTTAAAATTGAATTGATCTGATATAAGGATTTCTACCCCAGCTTTCTTCTGATGCCCATTAGCATGGTACATTGTTTTCCACCCCCTCACTTTAAATCTGGAGGTGTCTTCGCGTCTAAAATGAGTTTCTTGTAGGCAACATATTGATGGGTTTTGTTTTTTAATGCATTCTGATACCCTGTGTCTTTTGATTGGGGCATTTAGCCCATTAACATTCAGGGTAACTATTGAGAGATATGAATTTAGTGCCATTATTAGCCTGTAAGGTGACTGTTACTGTATATTGTCTCTGTTCCTTTCTGATCTACTACTTTTAGGCTCTCTCTTTGCTTAGAGGACCCCTTTCAATATTTCCTGTAGAGCTGGTTTGGTGTTTGCTGAACATTCTTTCAGTTTTTGTTTGTCCTGGAAGCTTTTTATCTCTCCTTCTATTTTCCGTGATAGTCTAGCTAGATAGAGTATTCTTGGCTGCATGTTTTTCTCGTTTAGTGCTCTGAATATATCATGCCAGCTCTTCCTGGCCTGCCAGGTCTCTGTGGATAAGTCTGCTGCCAATCTAATATTTTTACCATTGTATGTTACAGACTTCTTTTCTCGGGCTGCTTTCAGGATTTTCTCTTTGTCACTAAGACTTGTAAATTTTACTATTAGGTGACGGAGTGTGGACCTATTCTTGTTGGCTTTGAGGGGGGTTCTCTGCACCTCCTGGATTTTGATGCTTGTTCCCTTTGCCATATTAGGGAAATTCTCTCCAATAATTCTCTCCAATAGACCTTCTGCTCCCCTCTCTCTTTCTTCTTCTTCTGGAATCCCAATTATTCTAATGTTGTTTCGTCTTATGGTGTCACTTATCTCTCGAATTCTCCCCTCATGGTCCAGTAGCTATTTGTCCCTCTTGCTCAGCTTCTTTATTCTGTCATTTGGTCTTCTATATCACTAATTCTTTCTTCTGCCTCATTTATCCTAGCAGTGAGAGCCTCCATTTTTGATTGCACCTCATTAATAGCTTTTTTTATTTCAACTTGATTAGATTTTAGTTCTTTAATTTCTCCAGAAAGGGCTTTTATATCTCCAGAGAGGGTTTCTCTAATATCTTCCATGCCTTTTTCAAGCCTGGCTAGAACTTTCAGAATCGTCATTCTGAACTCTTGATCTGACATATTACCAATGTCTGTGTTGATTAGGTCCCTAGCCTTCAGTACTGCCGCTTGTTCTTTTGTTTGTGGTGATTTTTTCCACCTTGCCATTTTGTCGAATAAGAGGATATGAAGGATCAAATAAAATACTAAAAGGGTGGCAAAGACCCCAGAAAAATGCGCTGTAACCAAATCAGAAGAGACCCCAAATTGTGGGGGGGGGGGGAAGGGGATAAAAAGAGGTTCAGAAAAAAAAAGAAAAAAATTTAAAAAATAAAACAAATAAAGAAAAAATATTAAAAAGAAAGAAAAAATATATATTTTAGATAAATTAGTCAAAAAACATTAAAAAAGAAAAGGGTAAAATTTTAAAAAAATTAGCAGAAGAAAAAAGAAAGAAACAAAAATTAAAAAAAAAAATTGAAGTAACCACAAGACTAAAGAATCATGGGCAGAAAGCCATGACTTCCGTGCTTTGCTTTCTCCTCCTCTGGAATTCTGCTGCTGTCTTAGGTATTGAACCTGTTTTCCTTGATACATGAACTTCATCCTGGCTGGATATTTTGTTGATCTTCTGGGGGAGGGGACTGTTGTAGTGACTCTCAAGTGTCTTTGCCTGAGGCAGAATTGCTCGGCCCTTACCGGGGCCAGACTAAGTAATCTGCTCGGGTTCTCTTTTGGGAGCTTCTGTTCCCTGAATGCTTTCCGTACAGTTCCGGAGGGCGGGAATGAAAATGGCAGCCTCCTAGTCTCCGGCCAGGAGGAGCCAAGAGCCTGGGGCCCCACTCCTCAGTGTGCCCCCAGAGGACAACACCCAATCACTCCCGTATCCCCAGCCTCCAGCTGCACTTGGAGCTCACCCAGCCCGTGACCAGTTCAAGGTAACCCCGAGCTGTGAGCTCTTTCTCTGTAGCCGGCTTCTCCGTTCTAACACCTGCGAGTTCTGCGACACTCCGACACCCCCGATCCTTCTGTGACTCTGCAAGACCTGGGGCCACGCTGATCCCGCATGGACTTCACCCCGGTTTAGCCTCTGGAGCAATGTCCCTCAGTGGAACAGACTTTTAAAAGTCCTGATTTTGTGCTCCGTTGCTCCGCTGCTTGCCGGGAGCTGGCCCCTCCCCGCCGCGGTCTATCTTCCCGTCGTTTTAGATTCACTTCTCCGCCAGTCCTACCTTTCAGAAAGTGGTTGATTTTCTGTTTCTAGAATTGCTGTTCTTCTTCTCTTCAATCTCCCGTTGGATTTGTAGGTGTTTGCAATGTTTAGATAAGCTATCGAGCTGATCTCCTGCTACCTGATGTAGTCTCAGCCTGCTACTTCCGCCATCTTGACTCCTCCCTCTCGTTGTCTATTATTATTATTTTTTTAAGATTTATTTATGTATTTGAGAGAGAGTGTGTGAGTGGTGGGAGGGGCAGAAGGAGAGAGAATCCTAAGCAGACTCTATGCAGAGCACAGAGCCCAACTTGGGACTTGATCCCAGGACCCTGAGATCATGACCTGTGCCAAAACCAAAAGTCTGACACACAACTGACTGAGACATCCAGACACTCCTGTACCCTTTATTATTATATAGGGTCTTTCTTTGTCTCTTGTTATAGTCTTTGCTTCAAAGTCTATTTTGTCTGAAACAAGTATTGCCACTCTAGCTTTCTTTTGACATGCATTTGCATGATAGGTATTTCTCCGTCTCCTAACTTTCAATCTGCAGGTGTCTTGTAAGCAGCATTCAGATGGGTCTTGGTTCTCTTATCCATTCTGTCACCCTATTTCTTTTACTGGGGCATTCATTCTGTTTATTGGTAATTATTGATAGATATATATTTAGGTACATTAAGGTAATTATTGATAGATATGTATTTAGTGCCATTTTATTACTGGTTTTATCATTGTTTCTGAAGATTTTCTTTGATCCTTTCTTCTCTTCTGTCTTTCATGTTTTGCTGATTTTCTTTAGTGATTATTTGGATTTCTTTCTCTTTACTCTTTGCATGCTTTTTGGTGGTTTTTGATATATAGTTAGTGTTGTTTGTATATAATCTCTTCTGGATATAGCAGTCTATCTTAAGTTGATGGTAGTTTAAGTTTGAACCCATTCTTTTCTCCTCTCTTCCCCACATTTTAGGTATATATTATTATATTTTATATCCATTTTTTGTGAGTTCCTTGACTGATTTTTTATAGAAATATTCATTTTTACTGCTTTTATGTTTCTTTTTTTCCTTTTGTGTCACTTTTACACTGTAAGAGTCCACTTTTTTATTTCCTACAGGCTTAGTTTGATGGTCATGAAGTCCTTTAGTTTTTGTTTGTCTGGGAAACTCTCTCTCTCTCTCTCTTTTTTTTTTTTTAAAGATTTTATTTATTTATTTGACAGAGAGAGAGGTCACAAGTAGGCAGAGAGGCAGGCAGAGAGAGAGGAGGAAGCAGGCTCCCTGCAGAGCAGAGAGCCCAATGCGGGGCTCGATCCCAGGACCCTGAGATCATGACCTGAGCCGAAGGCAGCGGCTTAATCCACTGAGCCACCCAGGCGCCCCTCTCTCTCTCTTTTTATTCTGAATGATAGCCATGCTGGATAGAGTACTTTGGGCTGCATATTTTTCCCATTCAGTGCTTTGAATATATTATGTCACTTTCTTCTGGCTTACAAAGTTTCCATTGAAAAATCTCCTGCTAGCCTAAAGGGAACCTTCTAAGTTAATGATTTCTTTTTTTTTTTTTTTTTTTTTAGATTTTTTATTTATTTATTTGACAGATAGAGATCACAAGTAGGGAGAGAGGCAGGCAGAGAGAGAGAGAGGAGGAAGCAGGCTCCCTGCCAAGCAGAGAGCCTGATGCGGGGCTCGATCCCAGGACCCTGGGATCATGACCTGAGCGAAAGGCAGAGGCTTTAACCCACTGAGCCACCCAGGTGCCCCTGTTAATGATTTCTTTTGTCTTGCTATTTATAAGATTTTTTTTTTCTTTATCACTCTATTTTGTGAATTTTATTACAATATGTTTTGGTGTTTCCCTGCTTTTGATAGGAATTTTCTGTGCCTCCTGGATCTAGATATCTGTTTCTTTACCTAATTTCTTCCAGATTAGGGAAGTTTCCAGCTATTATTACTTCAAATAAATTTCCTATCTCCTTTTCTCTCTTTTCTTCTTCTGGGATTCCTAAAATATGAATGTTTTCATGTTTGATGGAGTCACTCAGTTCCCTAAATCTATTCTAGTTTTATGTTGATCTTTTTTCTCTCTTTTGTTCAACTTGATTATTTTCCATTCCTCTGTCTTCTAGGTCACTAATTCTTTCCTCTGCTTCTTCCATCCTGCTATTCATTGCATCAACTATATTTCCCATTTCATTTATTTATCCCTTTATCTCTGCTGTGTTATTCCTTATCTCTGTGCTAAGAGTCCCACTCAGGTCTTCTACTCTTTTCTCAAGTCCATGAGTATCCTTATGATCATTGCTTTAAGTTCTCTACAAGGTATGTTACTTATATCTGTTTTACTTAGATCTTTGGCTGTGGCCCTGTCCTATTCTTTCATTGGGTTAATTTCTCTGTATCCTCATTTTGTCTGCCACTCTGTGTCTGTTTCTGTATGGCAGGAAGAAAGTCAGCTATGTCTTCTGCTTTTGAAAGTAGTGACTTTATGAAGAGGAGTTCCTGGAGTACCCTGCAGTGCAGTGTCCCCTGTTCATATATATGTTCATATATATGTTGCTTATACCCCGCTGTTGTCTCTGAGTCACTTTCTCTTTCCATGTAGTCACCTGCACTAACTTTCTGTCTGCTGTAAGCCACACTTACTCTTTGCGGCATTAGTGGGATCCAGGCTGGGCAGCTCTGAGCCTGCCAGGGAATTTAGGAGCAAGGCCTGCAGTATTAGCAAAATTTTAGCTGGACCAGTAGTCCTATGTTGGATATCCTGAACTCCTGTAGCAGTTGGAGGCTGCCCACTGGAGGGCCAGGAGCTTACAGGTGGGGGCAGCTGGCAGGCAAGGGTTGGGCATGATGGCAGCTGGGGTGCAGTGGCAGCTCTGTACCCTGATGTTGCGCGCGGCATGCATGGAGCTTTAACAAAATTTGCCCTGAGCCCTGGGCTGAGGTGTCCATGCAGCTCTTCCTCCTGTAGGTGGTTCTGTGTTTATGCTGGAGGACAGTGGGAGGAAAATGGCACCTGCCATCTTCTTCATTTTTGGAGAAGTCCCCAAACTCATTCTGGAATCAGTATGAATAGACCTGTCTCCTGTTTGCCCCAGCGTTAGGTAAACTGCCATTTTTACGTTGTCTCTCCATGCATGCTGCTGTCTCTTTAAGGGCCATGACCTGACCCACCCTCTCAGCTTGCCCAGTGCTGAGTCAGCTGACTTTTAAAGCTCCAGGCTCCAAGTCCCACAGCTTATACAAAGTCTTGGAATTCAGCCCCCTGTTTTTTTAAACACAAACATTATGGGGATTAGTCTTCCCCTGTGAGCTCCCTGACCTGAGGGCCTATTTCTCTGCCCTCTCCCCTCACACAGTACCTGATGTGCTCCCTCCCACTTGCTGCTGCTTCCCTCCACCTTTCTGACCTTCCTAACCTTTCAGATGCAGCTTCTTCTCTATATTCAGTTGTTCTGCCAGTCTTCATACCACGCTCCTGTTTTGTTGACTTGGACGTGGATAATATCTAGTTGTAAATGCCGGACAGCGTGAGCTCATGATCCTCCTACTCTGCCATCTTCCCAAGCTCCTCTCTTTTCAGAATCAATACTATTTAAAAGCTATGATCCGAAAATAATTGTAGCAGAAGAAACAGACAACTTTACATATTTTTTAAAAATGTTGCCACTATGCAGAACATGTCACTTTTAATGCAATTAAAATAAATGTTGTGTTGAAATTCCTTTATTATGCCTAGAGAATACATTTTTTAAAATCAGTAGCAAAAATGACAACTAAGAAAATATCTAGTCAAGATATTTGCCAGATCATACTCTGAGCTAATAAAACTCTCTCCATAATCCATGTCACGGAAACAAGTGCTGCTTTGACCACAGCAAACCCCAGATGGTGTCACCAGAGCTCATCAGGTCACTGAAAAACAGTGTTATAACTCCATGAAAAATCTGGGAAACAGCTATTCATTTCTATAAATATTTATTGTTCCATTCTCTATATGAAGTATGCTGTGATGCCACAGAAGATAAAATGAATATAATACCTTCCTACCCACAGTTTACCACATGGGCAAACATAAAAGTCGGGAGTAATTTGAAAAAATAATATTGGATCTGATGGTTCCTTTCCAGAGGAAGCAAAATTTTGGCGGGGAAGAGAGAGTAATTGAGACAAAGACAAATTTTTTTGTATGAATGTGTGTCAGAAGTCACAGCACTGAAACTGTCATATTTTGTTCCCACCAATTTGTGTTCTATTTTAGTAAGGAAGAGGATGGCTATACTGAGGATACAATTACCTTCAAAAATCTCGGGGATTAACACAACAAAATTTATTGCTCAATCATGCTTTATGTCCATATGGCATGAGAGGTCAGCTCCACATATTCAAGGACCAAGCTGACAGAGGCTTTACCATCTTGAACTGAGAACCCAGCACCTGAGGTTGCTGGACAGAGGGGAGGAGGGGAGGTACATAGGCCATTAACTTAGACCAGAAATGACACAACACTTCTGCTCACAACAGAACCTAAGTGTATGGCAGACTGAGAAATGTAAGGGAATACATGGTTCCTGCCAAAGATTCTTTAATCACAAACAACAGAAATCAACTAACTTACTTATGCAGAGAAGAAAAATTATTGGAAAGACATGGGGGAGATCACAGTATCAAAGAGACATTGAAAGAAGCATCTTTGCATATAGGACTCAGGAAGCCTCAGGGGTTCTTGAGAACAGAGAGTCCTGGGCCACCACTAGAATGAGTGACCCTAGTCTTTCTTCAATTCTTGCATATTTCCACTCAAGAGTCAAAGCCCCAGGGACCAAGTGGGAAAAGAAAAGTGCTGGTGGAAGCACTTTCCTTCCTTCCAGTGATTCCTTCAATTTAATATAGTAAAGTCAGGGCCCCTGGGTTTACTGCCCCAAACCAAGACCACAATGAATAAAGGAATTTTCCCAAAGGGAAATCATAGCCCTGTTATAAATGGAGAATGGACTTAGGGTGAGCACTGTGTTGATATTCTCACTTTAATATTTATCTTGGTGATTCCAGGTAGTGACCTCTTTGACATGGCTGTAGCAACTTTCTTCTACATATGTCTCTTGAGGCAAAGGAAATAAAACAAAAAATAAACTACAGGGACTACGTCAAAGTAAAGGCCTTCTGCCCAGTGAAGGAAACAAAACTAAAAGGCAACCTACGGAATGGGAGAAGATAACTGCAAATGACATATCCATCAAAGGGTTAGTACTCAAAATACATAAAGAACTTATAAAACTCAACACCCGAAAAACAAAGAGTCCAATTAAAAATGGTTAGAAAACATGAACAGATATTTCTCCAAAGAAGACATCCAGATAACCAGCAGACACATGAAAAGATCTTTATCATCACTTAACATTAGGGAAATGCAAATCAAAACTATAATGAGATATCACTCCATGCCTGTCAGAATGGCTAAAATCAACAACACAAGAAACGAGTGTTGATGACAATGTGGAGAAAAGGAACACTTCTGCCCTGTTGGTGGGAATGAAAACTACACAGCCACTGTGGAAAACAGTATGGATATTCCTCAAGAAGTTAAAAATAGAGCTACCTTACAATCCAGCAACTGTGCTACTGGGTATTTCCCCAAAGAATACCAAAACACTAATTCCAAAGGGATACCTGCACTTCCATTTACTAAAGCATTATTTACAATAGCCAAGATATGGAAGCAAACCAAGTGTCCATCAATAGATGAGTGGACCAAGAAACTGTGGCATATATATACAACGGATTATTACTCAGCCATAAAATGAATGAAATCTTGCCATTTGCAAGGACATGGATGGAATTAGAGAGTATAATGCTAAGCAAAATAAGAGAAAGAAAAATACAATATTATTTTAATCAGATGTAGAATTTAAGAAAGAAAACCAAAGAGCAAAGGGAAAAAGAAAGAGAGAAAGACAAACCAAGAAACAGACTCTTAATTATACAAAACAGGGTGCCTTGGGTGGCTTAGTGGGTTAAGCCTCTGCCTTCGGCTCAGGTGATGATCTCAGGGTCCTGGGTTCCAGCCCCGAATCGGGCTCTCTGCTCAGTGGTGAGCCTGCTTCCCCCTCCCTCTGCTTGCCTGTCTGCCTGCTTGTGATCTCTCTCTTTCTGTCAAATAAATAAATAAAATCTTTTAGGAAAAAAAAAAAAGAAAACAAACTGATGTTTACCAGACGGGAGGTGGAGGGTTGGGTTAAATGGGTGATAGAGATTAAGGAGTGCATTTGTTGTGATGAACACAAGGGGTTGTTTGGAAGTGTTGAATCACTATACTGTACTCCCGAAAGTAATATAACACTTTTAATTTTTAAAAGTTAAAAAAAATAACAATTATTGATTCTAACACTTGACATATTTTTTGTGTTTTCTACCTAAACAATTTTTTTCTTTGCCATCCAATAGATTTAATTTTTTTTTAAGATTTTATTTATTTATTTGACAGGCAGAGATCATAGGTAGGCAGAGAGACAGGCAGACAGGAAGGGAAGCAGGCTCCCTGCTGAACAGAGAGTCCGATGTGGGGCTCCATCCCAGGACCCTGGGATCATGACCTGAGCCGAAGGCGGAGGCTTTAACCCACTGAGCCACCCAGGCGCCCATAGATTTAATTTTTTATTTGTGTAGCATACATTCTTTAAATATCATTCTCCTTTAGAAGCAACTAAGATTGGTTATTTTGAAAAATTATGCATGAATTTTAGAAATTACTTCTAGAAAAATCTGTGATCTTGAGATATGGTGTTCACTAAGTAAAATTCTTAAAAGCATAAACTTATATTCAAAACAAATTCAAATATTAATCCTAAAGAAAAAGTGTATATATTATATTAATACATTTATATTTAATTTCTTTTTTTCCAGTTATCAACTCCAATTTTTTTTCCAGTTATCAACTCCAATTTTTTTATTATGTTATGTTAGTCACCATATAGTACATAATTAGTTTTTGATGTAGTGTTCCATGATTCATTGTTTGCACCCAGTGCTCCATACAATCTGTGCTCCTTAATACCCACCACCAGGCTAACTCATCCTCCCACCCGACCCAAAACCCTCAATTTGTTTCCTGGAGTCCATAATCTCTCATGGTTTGTATCCTCCTCTGATTCCTCCCCTTCACTTTCCCCTTCCTTCTTCTACTACTGTCCTCCATGCTATTCCTTATGTTCCACAAATAAGTGAAACCATATGATAATTGACTTTCTTTTTGACTTATTTCACTTACATAATCTCCTCCAGTTCAGTCCATGTTGATGCAAAAGTTGGGTATTCATCCTTCCTAATGGCTGAGTAATATTCCATTATGTATATGGACTACATCTTCTTTATTCATTTGTCTGTTGATGGGCATCTCCATTCCTTCCACAGTTTGCTATTGTGGACATCGTTGCTATGAACATTGGGTGCATGTGCCCCTTCTTTTTACTACAACTCTATCTTTGGGGTAAATACCTAGAAGTGCAATCACTGGGTCATAGGGTAGCTCTATTTTTAACATCTTGAGGAACTTCCATACTGTTTCCCAGAGTGGCTGTTCTAGCTTGCATTCCTACCAACAGTCCAAGAGGGTTCCCACTTCTCCTCATCCACTCCAACACTTGTTGTTTCCTGTTTTGTTAATTTTGGCCATTCTAGCTTGTGTAAGGTGGAACAGTATTGTTTAGATGTGCTAACCAAAGTATGGGCCACCCACCAGGAATACTGGCTTCATCTGGAGCTTCGTAGAAATGCAAACTCTCGGGACGCCTCGGTGGCTCAGTGGGTTAAAGTCTCTACCTTCTGCTCAGGTCATGATCCCAGGGTCCTGGGATCAAGCCCCAAGTCGGGCTCTCTGCTCAGCAGGGAGCCTGCTTCCCCCTCTCTCTGCCTGCCTCTCTGCCTACTTGTGATTTCTGTCTGTCAAATAAATAAATAAAATCTTAAAAAAAAAAGAAAAAAAGAAATGCAAACTCACAGGCCCCACCTGAGACCTGTTGGTTCAGAATCTTCTTAATAAGAACACCAAACTCTTTGCATACACATTAAAATAGCCGTGCATGGGCTAGGATGCCTCTTGTTATACAGGGGGCAGGTTTAGCCATCTTCCCTAATGGACTTAGTGTTTGGGCTGATAACTGCATAGCTTTCTCTCTTAGGAAAACTAAGAGAATAAGACCCTTAAAAATAAATTTTCCATCTTACATTCTTTTCAAGTACCCTTACCCACTTTTTCTACACTACAGATAAAATGTTGGTTATTAGAAAATTCAGTTATACAAAAACCCTCTAAGTTGGGGGTTAACACGTTTATTTTGGATAACATTTTCAGATGCACCAATCGCAGAGTAATAACTTGAAATTACAAGGGAAACAAAAGCAAAAAGCTAATGGGACTTAATCAAGATAAAAAAGCTCCTGCACAGCAAAGAAAACAGTCAACAAAACTAAAAGACAAACTTTGGAATGGGAGAGGATATGTGCAAATGACATACCCAGTAAAGGGTTAGTATCCAAAATCTATAAAGAGCTTACCAAATTCAACCCCCCAAAAACAAAAAACCCAGTTAAAAAAAATGGGTAGAAGACATAAATAGCCATTTTCCAAAGAAGACCTACAAATGGTCAACAAACACATGAAAAGATGTTCAGCATCACTCATCATCAGGGAGATGCAAATCAAAACTACAATAAAATGTCACCTCACATCTGTCGGAGTGGCTAGAATTAATACAGGAAACAGGAGATGTTGGCAAAGATGCAGAGAAAGGGGAACCCTCTTACACTGTCGGGGGAAATGCAAACTGGTGCAGCCACTCTAGAAAACAGTATGGTAGCTATTAAAAATTAAATTAAAAATAGAACTACTCTATGACGCAGCAATTGCACTACTAGGTATTTACCCAAAAGATAAAAAAATACTGATTCTCAGAAATACATGCACCCCAATGTTTACAGCAGCATTATCAACAACAGCCAAATTATGGAAAGAACCCAAATGTCCATTGACTAATGAAAGATAAAGAAGAAGTGTACACACAGACAATAGAATATTACTCAGCTATCATAAAGAATGAAATCTTGCCATTTGCAACAACATGGGTAGAGCTAGAGAGTATTAAGCTAAGTGAAAGCAGTCACTCAGAGAAAGACAAATACCAAATACTTAAGAACAAAACAGATGAACATAAAGGGGAAAAGAGGCAAACCATAAAATAGACTCATAACCACAGAGAACAAACTGTGTGTTGCTGCAAGGGAGTCGGGTGTGGGATGGGTTAAATGGGCGATGGGTATTAAGGAGGGCACTTGTGATGAGCACTGGGTATTACATGTAAGTGATGAATGTCTAAATTCTAGTCCTGAAACTAAATTATACTATATGGTAGCTAACTGGAACTTAAATAAAAACTTGAAACAACAGCAACAAAACCAGAAATTACAGAACAGAAACTGTGCCACGTGACCTGAGGCCTTTCTGGGCAGAAACACAATTTCAAAACAATCATGACCGATCTGGAGCTATGTCAGTGAAATCTGTTTTCAGGCCCACTCTATGGAGTAGGAGTGCCATGGAGTACTTTGCAGCTGAAAAGTAAGCAGCCATGCGTATTTGTCAGGGTTCTGCAGAGAAATAGAACCATATCTATCAACCATCTATGTATTTATCTATGTATGTATCTCCTGTTGCCTTAGTTCAGTTCCTCTGGAGAAACACATACATGTATATATACGTATACACAGATATATACATACAAATACGTATATTTATGCATATTAAAAGGAGATTTATAAATAAAAGATTGTATATTATAAAAGTTTATGGAGGCTGAGAAATCCCATAATCTTCCATCTGTAATCTGGAGACCTAGGAATGCCAGTAGTTCAGTGTGATTGCAAAGACCTAATAACCAAGGGAACCAGTGGTATAAATCCCAGTCCAAAAGCAGAAGAGATGAGATGTCCCAGCTCCATCAGTGAAGCAGAAAAAGGAGTGACTTCCTCCTTGTTCTGCCCTGTGCTCTCTTCAGGCCCTCTCACAAAGGACAGTGCTGTCTGCTTTCCTCAGTCAATTGATTTAAACTTTTTTTTTTTAAGCTTTTATTTATTTATTTGACAGATAGAGATCACAAGTAGGGAGAGAGGCAGGCAGAGAGAGAGAGAGGAGGAAGCAGGCTCCCTGCCAAGCAGAGAGCCCGATGCGGGGCTCGATCCCAGGACCCTGGGATCATGACCTGAGCGAAAGGCAGAGGCTTTAACCCACTGAGCCACCCAGGCGCCCCCTCAGTCAATTGATTTAAACGCCAATCTCATCCAGAAATAATCCCCCAGACTCATCTACAGCAGTGTTTAATCTGGGAACACTGTGGCCAGTCAAGATGACACTTAAAATGGACCGTAATGGTATGAAAGTTAAAACACAGTTACAAATTTTTCACAGTCAGGAGCTCTTAGTTTCTCTTGAGAGAAGCAAGAAATTAAGAGAATCCTATCATCAGGGAGGCTGAGCAGGAGGATAGAGGCTGGACACAGCCAGTAACTAATAATCTCTATTGGCTGTTACATACTGATGGCAAGTCTTCAGATTTGTAATAATAGCTAAATGAGAGAGAAAGTAAGGCCAGTAATAAGTGAAAATAACCATGTGAAGGCTTCACCATGTGCAAGGCACTTTCATATGTGGTTTGCAAAGTCACTCCTGTGGCCAACTCAGAAATCTCCCTCACCCCAACTTTGGTCTTTGTTGAGCACCCCAGAGTGAGGGGTTCCCATCCTGCAAGCCATTATAGGATATCTTCCAGTTTCACGGGCTCCTCCTGTGTTCATCATAAGGGAGGTCCTTCTTGCTCCCAACCTGGGTGAAGGCACAGCAGGGGGGAAATGACTGATCTCTGGTGTCCGTTTTACTGGGATGTTTTGAACACTGTACGGGCAACCACGGCGGAGCAGGTGAGTATAACTAACGTCGACCTTCGGGTAGGAGAGAGGCCTCGTGAGGCCAGTCTGCCCATCCACCTGGGTCTCCCAGAGCCCGCTCCACCTCAGGTCCTCCAGGGAGCTCTCAGACCCCTGGCATGTGACTGAGAACTGGTCCTTGAAGCAGCAGCTCTTGCCACATCCGCCATCACCCATGCGCAAGAGCTTCCGTGGACGGCGGCCCGCGCCCACTCCCATGAAGCGACCTACTGACCAGGTCCCTGGGCACCCCTTGACCTTCTGGGAGGAGCTTCCCGGCTTTCCGTGCGCTGAGGCTGCCACCTGGCGGCACCTGGGGCTGGCAGGGGCGGCAGGGGCGCAGACTCTGGTAAGAGAGAGAAGGGGATCAGGCTCCAGGGTATAGCCAGGGACCTCCTGTCCCTTCCTGGCGTCCCTGGAGTTGGCCCGCCTGCGTGGAAGGTTTTGTAGAATGCCCTCCTGAGTGTGCACCTCCCTAATTACCGAAGCTGTGCTTTCATAAGTTGATTGACCGCTTGGATGTCTTCTTGTGTGATATCCAAGCCCACTTTTTTGTTGGATTAATTTGTACAGATTCCTTAGTTGGTTGGTTGGTTGGTTAGTTAATTAGTTAGTTGTTTATACATATGTGGCAGTGCTCTTCTCCCAGTCTGTGGCTTTCCTTTTTATTCTCTTAGGGGTATCTTCTGATGAACGGAAGTTCTTCATTTTAATGTAGGCAGGTTGCTCAGTGTTGTCCCTTTATGACTGAACTTTTTGTCTTATTTAAGAAAATTGTCTCTATTCTGAGTCCTAAAGTTATTCTGCCTTATTATCCATCCGCTTGAAGATTTATTGTTTCTGCCTCTACAACTAGATCTTCAATCTGCTGGAACCCACATCAGTGTGTAATGTGAGATATGGGTCAAATTTCATAGTTTCCTGTTTAGATATTCAGTTACACCATACAACTTGTCCACAAGACCATCCTTTCCCCAGTGCTTTGAAGTGCCATCTTTTGTTGTAAATCAAGATCTGTTTGTGTGAAGATACTTCTGGGCTCTTCTTTAGTATATTAATTTGCCTATCTTTGTATCAATACCACATATCTCAATATCCAGTAGAGATAGTTGCTATCACAAATAAATCTCAATATCCATAGAGAACAAAAAGCTTGTTCTTCAAGCTATTTTTGAACCTTTGCATTTTCCAGAAAAATTTTAGAATCAGCTTCTCCAGTCTCCCTGCTTCTCTCCTCCACACAACACACACCTGTTAAGATTTTGATTGGGATTAAATTAAACATAGAGATCAATCTGGGAAGAATTTACTCCTTCATGTATTATATTTTTCAGCCATGAACATGAAAGCCCTTCATTTATTTTAGTCTTTTAAAATTTCTCTCCATTATGTTGTATAATTTCCTACTCAGTTTTACACATTTTTTATCTATTATGTATTGGGGTATTTGATATTTTTGGTGCTGTTTTAAGTGCTACCTTTTAATCTTTATGGTTTAACTGGAAGTTGCTGGTATATAGAAGTGCAACTGAGTTGGTATCAGCAATCCTATTAATCTCAATCTTAATGGCTTATCGTGTAATTTTTAGATTTCCTAAACCCACAAATATATAATCTATGAAAAGTGATAATTATAGTTCTCCCTTTCCAGTTCTCATTATTTTAATTACTATTACAGTTTTGCCTTATCAAACTGGTAAGAACTTCCAGGACAATGTTGAATAGAAGTGGTGTTAGCACTTGCTTTTGATCTCAGAAGGAAAACTTGCTGTATTCTTAGTTTGGGCTCCTCTAAAAGAATACCATAGATTGGGTGGTTTATGAACAACAGGAATTTATTTCCCGCAGTAGAGTCTAGGAAGTATGAGAATAAAGCACTAGCAGAATTCATGTCTGGTGGGACATGCCTCTTGGCTCATAGACAGCCATCTTCTCTCTGTGTCCTTATGTGGCAGAAGGTGTGGGACTTCTCTCTGGGATCTCTTACAATAGCACTAATCCCATTCGTGAGGGCTCCATCCTCATGAGCACCTCCCGAAGGCCCCACTTCCAAATACCACCACATTGAGGATTAGGTTTCAACGTAAGAATTTTGGAGGGACCCAAACCTTCAGTCTACAGCAAGCATGATGTTTGCTGTATTATTTGGCAGATACTCTTCTCTAGAGTACAGAAGTTCCTCCTATTAATACTTTTTCCATGTTATTATCATGAATGGATATTTCATATTGGTCATTTTTTTCCTGCATTTAATGACAAGATCAATTGATTTTTTTTCCTCCTTTATTGTGTTAATTTGGTGAATTACCCTGGTCTTTGAACGACATGTCAACTCTGCACATCTGGAATAAACCCATCTTGTTGTATTGAATCCTCTATGTTATGAATGGCCGACTTATCTTACCTTACTTTATTTAAGTTTTTTCCATAATGTTTATGATGACATTTGCCTGAATTTTTCTTTGTTTTAATGTTCTTGATAGATTTTGTTATCAAATGTATTCAAGTCTTATAAAACAGTAGGGGAATGAATTCTGTTTTTCTATTCTCTTGAGGAGATTGTGTAAAATTGGAATTATTTATTCCTTAAATATCTGGTACAAACTCACCTGATGCTTTTTTGTGTCTGTTAAACGTTTTTCATTAAAGATTTAATTTCTTTAATAATTACACTCTGTTCGGATCTCATATTCTTTTAAAATTCTTTTAAAATTCTTTTAAAATTTTTTTTCCATTTTATTTATTTTTCAGCATAACAGTATTCATTCTTTTTGCACAACACCCAGTGCTCCATGCAAAACGTGCCCTCCCCATTACCCACCACCTGTTCCCCCAACCTCCCACCCCTAACCCTTCAAAACCCTCAGGTTGCCCCAACCTCCCACCCCTGACCCTTCAAAACCCTCAGGTTGTTTTTCAGAGTCCATAGTCTCTCATGGTTCGCCTCCCCTCCCGAATGTCCATAGCCCGCTCCCCCTCTCCCAATCCCACCTCCCCCCAGCAACCCCCAGTTTGTTTTGTGAGATTAAGAGTCATTTATGGTTTGTCTCCCTCCCAATCCCATCTTGTTTCATAGATTCTTCTCCTATCCCCCTAGCCCCCCATGTTGCTTCTCCATGTCCTCATATCAGGGAGATCATATGATAGTTGTCTTTCTCCGATTGACTTATTTCACTAAGCATGATACACTCTAGTTCCATCCACGTCGTCGCAAATGGCAAGATTTCATTTCTTTTGATGGCTGCATAGTATTCCATTGTGTATATATACCACATCTTCTTTATCCATTCATCTGTTGATGGACATCTAGGTTCTTTCCATAGTCTGGCTATTGTAGACATTGCTGCTATAAACATTCGGGTACACGTGCCCCTTCGGATCACTATGTTTGTATCTTTAGGGTAAATACCCAGTCGGGCAATTGCTGGGTCATAGGGTAGTTCTATTTTCAACATTTTGAGGAACCTCCATGCTGTTTTCCAGAGTGGTTGCACCAGCTTGCATTCCCACCAACAGTGGAGGAGGGTTCCCCTTTCTCCACATCCTCGCCAGCATCTGTCATTTCCTGACTTGGTAATTTTAGCCATTCTGACTGGTGTGAGGTGATATCTCATTGTGGTTTTGATTTGTATTTCCCTGATGCCGAGTGACGTGGAGCACTTTTTCATGTGTCTGTTGGCCATCTGGATGTCTTCTTTGCAGAAATGTCTGTTCATGTCCTCTGCCCATTTCTTGATTGGATTGTTTGCTCTTTGGGTGTTGAGTTTGCTAAGTTCCTTATAGATTTTGGATACTAGCCCTTTATCTGATATGTCGTTTGCAAATTTCTTCTCCCATTCTGTCAGTAGTCTTTTGGTTTTGTTAACTGTTTCCTTTGCTGTGCAAAAGCTTTTGATCTTGATGAAATCCCAATAGTTCATTTTTGCCCTTGCTTCCCTTGCCTTTGCCGTTGTTCCTAGGAAGATGTTGCTACGGCTGAGGTCGAAGAGGTTGCTGCCTGCGTTCTCCTCAAGGATTTTGATGGATTCCTTTCTCACATTGAGGTCCTTCATCCATTTGGAGTCTATTTTCGTGTGTGGTGTAAGGAAGTGGTCCAATTTCATTTTTCTGCATGTGGCTGTCCAATTTTCCCAGCACCATTTATTGAAGAGGCTGTCTTATTTCCATTGGACATTCTTTCCTGCTTTGTCGAAGATTAGTTGACCATAGAGTTGAGGGTCGATTTCTGGGCTCTCTATTCTGTTCCACTGATCTATGTGTCTGTTTTTGTGCCAGTACCATGCTGTCTTGATGATGACAGCTTTGTAATAGAGCTTGAAGTCCGGAATTGTGATGCCACCAACTTTGGCTTTCTTTTTCAATATTCCTTTGGCTATTCGAGGTCTTTTCTGGTTCCATATAAATTTTAGGATTATTTGTTCCATTTCTTTGAAAAAAATGGATGGTATTTTGATAGGGATTGCATTAAATGTGTAGATTGCTTTAGGTAGCATAGACATTTTCACAATATTTATTCTTCCAATCCAGGAGCATGGAACATTTTTCCATTTCTTTGTGTCTTCCTCAATTTCTTTCATGAGTACTTTATAATTTTCTGTGTATAGATTCTTAGTCTCTTTGGTAAGGTTTATTCCTAGGTATCTTATAGTTTTGGGTACAATTGTAAATGGGATTGACTCCTTAATTTCTCTTTCTTCTGTCTTGTTGTTGGTGTACAGAAATGCAACTGATTTCTGTGCATTGATTTTAGATCCTGACACTTTACTGAATTCCTGTACAAGTTCTAGCAGTTTTGGAGTGGAGTCTTTTGGGTTTTCCACATATAGTATCATATCATCTGCGAAGAGTGATAGTTTGACTTCTTCTTTGCCGATTTGGATGGCTTTAGTATCTTTTTGTTGTCTGATTGCTGAGGCTAGGACTTCTAGTACTATGTTGAATAGCAGTGGTGATAATGGACATCCCTGCCGTGTTCCTGACCTTAGCGGAAAAGCTTTCAGTTTTTCTCCATTGAGAATGATACTTGCGGTGGGTTTTTCATAGATGGCTTTGATAATATTGAGGTATGTGCCCTCTATCCCTACACTTTGAAGAGTTTTGATCAGGAAGGGATGCTGTACTTTGTCAAATGCTTTTTCAGCATCTATGGAGAGTATCATATGGTTCTTGTTCTTTCTTTTATTAATGTGTTCTATCACATTGATTGATTTGCGGATGTTGAACCAACCCTGCAGCCCTGGAATAAATCCCACTTGATCGTGGTGAATAATCCTTTTAATGTACTGTTGAATCCTATTGGCTAGTATTTTGGCGAGAATTTTTGCGTCTGCGTTCATCAGGGATATTGGTCTGTAGTTCTCTTTTTTGGTGGGATCCTTGTCTGGTTTTGGGATCAAGGTGATGCTGGCCTCATAAAATGAGTTTGGAAGTTTTCCTTCCATTTCTATTTTTTGGAATAGTTTCAGGAGAATAGGAATTAGTTCTTCTTTAAATGTTTGGAAGAATTCCCCTGGGAAGCCGTCTGGCCCTGGGCTTTTGTTTGTTTAGAGGTTTTTGATGACTGTTTCAATCTCCTTACTGGTTATGGGCCTGTTCAGGTTTTCTATTTCTTCCTGGTTCAGTTGTGGTAGTTTATATGTCTCTAGGAATGCATCCATTTCTTCCAGATTGTCCAATTTGTTGGCGTAGAGTTGCTCATAGTATGTTCTTATAATTGTCTGTATTTCTTTGGTGTTAGTTGTGATCTCTCCTCTTTCATTCATGATTTTATTGATTTGGGTCCTTTCTCTTTTCTTTTTGATGAGTCTGGCCAGGGGTTTATCAATCCTATTGATTCTTTCAAAGAACCAGCTCCTAGTTTCATTGATTTTTTCTATTGTTTTTTTGGTTTCTATTTCATTGATTTCTGCTCTGATCTTTATGATTTCTCTTCTGCTGGGTTTTGGGTTTCTTTCTTGTTCTTTCTCCAGCTCCTTTACGTGTAGGGTTAGGTTGTGTACTTGAGACCTTTCTTGTTTCTTGAGAAAGGCTTGTACCGCTGTATATTTTCCTCTCAGGACTGCCTTTGCTGTGTCCCACAGATTTTGAACTGTTGTGTTTTCATTATCATTTGTTTCCATGAATTTTTTCAATTCTTCTTTCATTTCCTGGTTAACCCATTCATTCTTTAGAAGGATGCTGTTTAGTCTCCATGTATTTGGGTTCTTTCCAGCTTTCCTCTTGTGATTGAGTTCTAGCTTCAGAGCATTGTGGTCTGAAAATATGCAGGGAATGATCCTAATCTTTTGATACCGGTTGAGACCTGATTTGTGACCCAGGATGTGATCTATTCTGGAGAAGGTTCCATGTGCACTAGAGAAGAATGTGTATTCTGTTGCTTTGGGATGAAATGTTCTGAATATATCTGTGATGTCCATCTGGTCCAGTGTGTCATTTAAGGCCTTTATTTCCTTGTTGATCTTTTGCTTGGATGATCTGTCCATTTCAGTGAGGGGAGTGTTAAAGTCCCCTACTATTATTGTATTATTATTGATGTGTTTCTTTGATTTTGTTATTAATTGGTTGATATAGTTGGCTGCTCCCACGTTAGGGGCATAGATATTTAAAATTGTTAGATCTTCTTGTTGGACAGACCCTTTGAGTAGGATATAGTGTCCTTCCTCATCTCTTATGATAGTCTTTGGCTTAAAATCAAATTGATCTGATATAAGGATTGCCACCCCAGCTTTCTTCTGATGCCCATTAGCATGGTAAATTGTTTTCCACCCCCTCACTTTAAATCTGGAGGTGTCTTCGCGTCTAAAATGAGTTTCTTGTAGGCAACATACTGATGGGTTTTGTTTTTTTATCCATTCTGATACCCTGTGTCTTTTGATTGGGGCATTTAGCCCATTAACATTCAGGGTAACTATTGAGAGATATGAATTTAGTGCCATTAGTAGCCTGTAAGGTGACTGTTACTGTATATTGTCTCTGTACCTTTCTGATCTACTACTTTTAGGCTCTCTCTTTGCTTAGAGGACCCCTTTCAATATTTCCTGTAGAGCTGGTTTGGTGTTTGCTGAACATTCTTTCAGTTTTTGTTTGTCCTGGAAGCTTTTGATCTCTCCTTCTATTTTCAGTGATAGCCTAGCTGGATAGAGTATTCTTGGCTGCATGTTTTTCTCGTTTAGTGCTCTGAATATATCATGCCAGCTCTTTCTGGCCTGCCAGGTCTCTGTGGATAAGTCTGCCGCCAATCTAATATTTTTACCATTGTATGTTACAGACTTCTTTTCCCGGGCTGCTTTCAGGATTTTCTCTTTGTCACTAAGACTTGTAAATTTTACTATTAGGTGACGGGGTGTGGACCTATTCTTGTTGACTTTGAGGGGGGTTCTCTGCATCTCCTGGATTTTAATGCTTGTTCCCTTTGCCATATTAGGGAAATTCTCTCCAATGATTCTCTCCAATAGACCTTCTGCTCCCCTCTCTGTTTCTTCTTCTTCTGGAATCCCAATTATTCTAATGTTGTTTTGTCTTATGGTGTCACTTATCTCTCAAATTCTCCCCTCATGGTCCAGTAGCTGTTTGTCCCTCTTTTGCTCGGCTTCCTTATTCTCTGTCATTTTGTCTTCTATATCACTAATTCTTTCTTCTGCCTCATTGATCCTAGCAGTGAGAGCCTCCATTTTTGATTGCACCTCATTAATAGCTTTTTTTATTTCAACTTGATTAGATTTTAGTTCTTTAATTTCTCCAGAAAGGGCTTTAATATCTCCAGAGAGGGTTTCTCTAATATCTTCCATGCCTTTTTTGAGCCCGGCTAGAATGTTCAGAATCGTCATTCTGAACTCTTGATCTGACATATTACCAATGTCTGTGTTGATTAGGTCCCTAGCCTTCAGTACTGTCTCTTGTTCTTTTGTTTGTGGTGATTTTTCCGCCTTGTCATTTTGTCCAGATAAGAGGATATGAAGGAGCAAATAAACTACTAAATGGGTGGCAAAGACCCCAGAAAAATGCGTTGTAACCAAATCAGAAGAGACCCCAAATTGTGGGGGGGAGAAAGGGGATAAAAACAGGTTCTGAAAAAAAAAAAAAAGAAAGAGAAAAAAAAAAGAAAGAAAAAAATTTAAAAAATAAAACAAATAAAAAAATATAAAAAAGAAAGAAAAAATATATATATTTAGATGAACTAGTCAAAAACGTTAAAAAAGAAAAGGGTAAAAGTTTTAAAAAATTTAGCAGAAGAAGAAAAAAGAAAAAGAAAAAAAATTTGAAAAAAGAAAAAAAAATTGAAAAAAGAAAAAAAAAATTGAAGTAGCCGCAAGACTAAAGAATCATGGGGAGAAAGTCATGAGTTCCGTGCTTTGCTTTCTCCTCCTCTGGAATTGCTTTGCTGTCTTAGGAATTGAACCTGCTTTCTCCTTGATAGATGAACTTCGTCCTGGCTGGATATTTTGTTGATCTTCTGGGGGAGGGGCCTGTTGTAGTGACTCTCAAGTGTCTTTGCCCGAGGCGGGATTGCACCGCCCTTACCGGCGGCCGGACTTAGTAATCGGCTCGGGTTCGCTTTTGGGAGCTTCTGTTCCCTGAACGCTTTCCGTAGAGTTCCGGAGGACGGGAATGAAAATGGCGGCCTCCTAGTCTCCGGCCTGGAGGAGTCGAGAGCCTGGGGCCCCACTCCTCAGTGTGCCCCCAGAGGACAGCACCCAATCACTCCCGTATCCCCAGCCTCTAGCCGCGCTCCGAGCTCACCCAGCCCGCGACCAGTTCAAGGTAACCCCAAGCTGAGAGTTCAGTCCTCGGCTCTGTCTCTGCAGCCGGCTTCTCCGTTCTAATACCTGCGAGCTCTCCGACACTCTGACACCCCCGATCCTTCTGTGACCCTGTGGGGCTTGGGGCCACGCTGACCCCGCGTGGGCTTCACCCTGGTTTAGCCTCTGGAGCAATGTCCCTCAGTGGAACAGACTTTTAAAAGTCCTGATTTTGTGCTCCATTGCTCTGCCGCTTGCCGGGAGCCGGCCCCTCCCCCCGCGGTCTATCTTCCCGTCGTTTTAGATTCACTTCTCCGCCAGTCCTACCTTTCAGAAAGTGGTTGATTTTCTGTTTCTAGAGTTGCTGTTCTTCTTCTCTTCGCTCTCCTGTTGGATTTGTAGGTGTTTGCAATGTTTAGATAAGCTATCAAGCTGATCTCCTGCTACCTGATGTAGTCTCAGGCTGCTACTTCTCCGCCATCTTGACTCCTCTACCGTCTTTTAAAATTTTTAACTTTTGGGGCACCTGGGTGGCTCAGAGAGTTAAGCCTCTGCCTTCGGCTCAGATCATGATCTCAGGGTCCTGGGATCGAGCCCCACATTGAGCTCTCTGCTCAGCAGGGAGCTTGCTTCTCCCTCTCTCTGCCTACCTGTGATTTCTGTCAAATAAATAAATTTTTAAAAAAAAATTTAACTTTTTTGAAATAAACTTTTTCATAAATTCTCATAACGTTTTTAGTGTTGGAGTATCTGTGGTAATAGCCTCCTTTTCATTCTCTACATTGATTATTTTGTACCTTCTCTTTTTTTTTCTTTTTTATTAATTAATTTTATTAACATATAATGTGTTATTTGCCCCAGGGGTACAGGTCTGTGAATCATCAGGCTTACACACTTCATAGCACTCACCATATCACATACCCAATGTCCACAACCCAGCCACCCTCAAAATACCCCACCTTTCCCCAGCAACCTTCAGTTTATCTTGTGAGATTAAGAGTCTCTTACGGTTTGTCTCCCTCCTTATCCCATCTCGTTTTTTCCTTCCTTACCCTCCAAACACCCCACTCTGCCTCTCAAATTCCTCATATCAAGGAGATCATATGAAAATTGTCTTTCTCTGATTGACTTATTTCACTAAACATAATACCCTCTAGTTCCAACCACATCATTGCAAATGGCAAGATTTCATTTCTTTTGATGACAGCATAGTATTCCGTTGTATGTATATATATATATATACGTATATATATATATACACACCACATCTTCTTTATCCATTCATCTGTTGATGGATATCTAGGTTCTTTCCACAGTTTGGTTATTGTGGACATTGCTGCTATAAATATTCAGGTGCACATGCCCCTTCGTTCAGATCACTACATTTGTATCTTTAGGGTAAATACCCAGTAGTGCAATTGCTGGGTCATAGGGTAGCTCTATTTTCAACTTTTTGAGGAACCCCCCTATGTTGTTTTCCAGAGTGGTGGCACCAGACGGCATTCCCACCAACAGTGTAGGTGGGTTCCCCTTTCTCCGTGTCCTCCCCGACATCTGTCATTTCCTGACTTGTTAATTTTAGCCATTCTGACTGGTGTGAGGTGGTATCTCATTGTCGTTTTGATTTTTATTTCCCTGATGCCAAGTGATGTTGAGCACTTTTTCATGTGTCTGTTGGCCATCTGAATGTCTTCTTTGCAGAAATGTCTATTCATGTCCTCTGCCCATTTCTTGATTGGATTATGTGTTCTTTGGGTGTTGAGTTGAATAAGTTCTTTATGGATTTTGGATACTAGCCCTTTATCTGATATGTCATTTACAAATATCGTCTTCCATTCTGTCAGTTGTCTTTTGGTTTTGTTGATAGTTTCATTTACTATGCAAAAGATTTTGATCTAGATGACGTCCCAATAGTTCATTTTTGCCCATGCTTCCCTTGCCTTTGGCAATATTTCTAGGAAGAAGTTGCTGTGGCCGAGGTTGAAGAGGTTGCTGCCTGAGTTCTCCTCAAGGATTTTGATAGATTCCTTTCTCATATTGAGGCCCTTCATCCATTATTAGTCTATTTTCGTGTGTGGTGTAAGGAAATGGTCCAGTTTCATTCTTCTGCATGTGACTGTCCAATTTTCCCAACATCATTTGTTGAAGATGCTGTCTTTTTTCTATTGGACATTCTTTCCTGTTTTGTCGAAGATTAGTTGACCATAGAGTTGAAGGTCTATTTCTGGGCTCTGTATTCTGTTCCATTGATCTATGTATCTGTTTTCGTGCCAATACCATACTGTCTTGATGATTACAGCTTTGTACTAGAGGTTGAAGTCTGGAATTGTGAGGCCGCCAACTTTGTGTTTTTGTTTTGTTTTGTTTTGCTTTCCAACATTCCTCTGGCTATTTGGGGTCTTTTCTGGTTCCATATAAATTTTAGGATTATTTGTTCCATTGCTTTGAAGAAAATTGATGGTATTGTGATAGGGATTGCATTAAATGTGTAGATTGTTCTAGGTAGCATAGACATTTTCACAATATTTGTTCTTCCAATCCATGAGCATGGAACTTTTTTCCATTTCTTTGTGTCTTCCTCAATTTCTTTCATGAGTACTTTATACTTTTCTGAGTCCAGATTCTTTGCCTCTTTGGTTAGGTTTATTGCCAGGCATCTTATGGTTTTGGGTGCAATTGTAAATGGGATTGACTCCTTAATTTCTCTTTCTTCTGTCTTGTTATTGGTGTATAGAAATGCAACTGATTTCTGTGCATTGATTTTATATCCTGACACTTTACTGAATTCCTATATGAGTTCTAGCAGATTTAGAGTGGATTCTTTTGGGTTTTCCACATAAAGTATCATATCACCTGCCAAGAGTGAGAGTTTGATTTCCTCTTTGCTGATTTGGATGCCTTTAATTTCTTTTTGTTGTCTGATAGCTGAGGCTAGAACTTCTAGTACTAAGTTGAACAGCAGTGGTGATAGTGGACATCCCTGCCATGTTCCTGACCTTAGGGGAAAAGCACTCAGTTTTTCTCCATTGAGAATGATATTTGCAGTAGTTTTTTCATAGATGGCTTTGATGATATTGAGGTGTGTACCCTCTACCCCTACACTTGGAAGAGTTTTGATCAAGAAGAGATGCTGTACTTTGTCAAATGCTTATTCAGCATCTATTGAGAGTATTATATGGTTCTTGTTCTTTCTTTTATTAATGTATTGTGATTTGTGAATGATGAACCATCCTTGATTTGTGAATGTTGAACCAACCTTGAATTGATTAATTTGTGAATGTTGAACCAACCTTGAAGCCCTGCAATAAATTCCACTTGGTTGTGGAGAATAATCCTTTTAATGTACTGTTGGATCCTATTGGCTAGTATTTTGGTGAGAATTTTTGCATGTGGGTTCATCAAGGATACTGGTCCATAATTCTTTTTGGTGGGGTTGTTGTCTGGTTTTGGGATCAAGGTGATGCTGGCCTCATAAAATGAGTAAGGAAGTTTTCCTTCCATTTCTATTTTTTGGAATGGTTTCAGGAGAATAGGTATTAATTCTTTAAATGTTTGGTAGAATTCCCCTGGGAAGCCGTCTGACCCTGGGCTCTTATTTCTTGGGAGATTTTTGATGACTGCTTCAATCTCCTCGCTGGTTATGGATCTGTTCAGGTTTTCTATTTCTTCCTGGTTCACTTTTGGTAGTTTATATGTCTCTAGGAATGCATCCATTTCTTCCAGATTGTCAAATTTGCTGGTGTATAGTTGCTCATAATATGTTCTTATAATTGTATTTATTTGGTGTTGGTTGGGATCTCTCCTCTTTCATTCATGATTTTATTAATTTGGGTCCTTTCTTTTTTCTTTGTGATAAGTCTGGCCAGGGGTTTATCAATCTTATTAATTCCTTCAAAGAACCAGCTTCTAATTTCGTTGATTTGTTCTACTGTTGTTTTGATTTCTATTTCATTGATTTCTGCCCTGATCTTTATTATTTCTCTTCTCCTGTTGGGTTTAGGCTTTCTTTGCTCTTCTTTCTCCAGCTCCTTTAGGTGTAGGGTTAGGTTGTGTACTTGAGGCCTTTCTTGTTTCTTGAGAAAGACTTGTATTGCTATATACTTTCCTCTCAGGACTGACTTTGCTCTCTCCCAAAGATTTTGAACAGTTGTGCTTTCATTATCATTTGTTTCCATGAATTTTTAAAATTCTTCTTTAATTTCCTTTTTTTTTTTTTTTTTTTAGTAGATAGAGAGGCAGGCAGAGAGAGAGAGAGAGGTAAGCAGGCTCCCTGCTGAGCAGAGAGCCCGATGTGGGACTCGATCCCAGGACCCCGAGATCATGACCTGAGCCGAAGGCAGCGGCTTAACCCACTGAGCCACCCAGGCGCCCCTTCTTTAATTTCCTGGTTGACCTGTTCATTCTTTAGTAGGATGCTCTTTAGCCTCCATGTATTTGGGTTCTTTCCTACTTTACTCTTGTGATTTTTGAATTCTACCTTCAGAGCATTCTGGTCTGAAAATATGCAGGGAATGATCCCAATCTCTTGGTACTGGTTGAGGCCTGATTTGCGACCAAGGATGTGACTTATTCTGGAGACTGTTCCATGTGCACTAGAGAAGAATGTGTATTCTGTTGCTTTAGGGTGGAACGTTCTGAATATATCTGTGATGTCCATCTGGTCCAGTGTGTCATTTAAGGCCTGTATTTCCTTGTTGATCTTTTGCTTGGATGATCTGTCTATTTCAGTGAGGGGGGTGTTAAAGTCGACTACTATTATTGTATTATTGTTGATGTGTTTCTTTGTTTTTAATTGGTTTATATAGTTGGCTGCTCCCATGTTAGGGGCATAGATATTTAAAATTGTTAGATCTTCTTGTTGGACAGACCCTTTAAGTATGATATAGTGTCCTTCCTCATCTTTTATTATAGTCTTTAACTTAAAAATCAAATTTATCCGATAAAATGATTGCCACCCTAGCTTTCTTTTGATGTCCATTGACATGGTAAATTGTTTTCCACCCCCTCCTTTATATCCATCTGGAGGTGTCTTTGGGTCTAAAATGAGTTTCTTGTAGACAGAATATTGATGGGTTTGGGTTTTTTATTCATTCTGATACCCTGTGTCTTTTGATTAGGGCATTTACCTCATTTACAGTCAGGGTGGCTATTGAAAGATATGAATTTAGTGCCATTGTATTACCTGTAAGGTGACTCTTACTGTATATTGTCTTTGTTCCTTTCTGGTCTACTACTTTTAGGCACTCTCTTTGCTTAAAGGACCACTTTCAATATTTCCTGTAGGGCTGGTTTGGTGTTTACAAATTCTTTTAATTTTTGTTTGTCCTGGAAGCTTTTTATCTCTCCTTCTATTTTCAATGACAGCCTAGCTGGATATAGTATTATTGGCATCATATTTTTCTCACTTAGTACTCTGAATATATCATGCCAGTTCTTTCTGGCCTGCCAGGTCTCTGTCGATAAGTCTGCTGCCAATCTAATATTTCTGCCATTGTATGCTACAGACTTCTTGTCCCATGCTGATCTCAGGATTTTCTCTTTATCACTAAGACTTGTAGGTCTTACTATTAGATGACAGGGTGTAGACCTATTTTATTGATTTTGTGTCTCCTGTATTGATGCTTGTTCCCTTTGCCATATTAGGGAAATTCTCTATTAAAATTTGCTCCAATATACCTTCTGTCCCTCTCTGTCTTCTTCTTCTGGAATCCTAATTATTCTAATATTTTTTCATCTTCTGGTATCACTTATCTCTTGAATTCTACCCTCGTGATCCAGTAGTTGTTTGTCTCCCTTTTTCTCAGCTTCTTTATTCTCCATCATTTGATCTTCTATATCACTAATTATTTCTTCTGCCTCATTTATCCTAGCAGTAAGAGCCTCCCGTTTTGATTGCGCCTCATTAATAGCTTTTTAAATTTTAACTTGGTTAGATTTTAGTTCTTTTATTTCTCCAGAAACAGATTTTATTTCTCCAGACAGGGTTTCTCTAATATCTTCCATGCCTTTTTCAAGCCCAGCTAGCACCTTGAGAATCGTTGTTCTGAACTCTAGTTCTAACATACTATTAATGTTTGTATTGATTATGTTCCTAGTCATTGGTACTGTCTCTTATTTTTTTTTGTGTGTGTGTGTGTGTGTGAGTTTTTCCACCTTGTCATTTTATCCAGCTAAGAATATATGAATGAGGGAATAAAAATCTAAAAGGGTGGCAAAGACCACAGAAAAATGTACACTAACCAAATCAGAAGACATCCAAAAGTAGGGGGAGAAGAAAGGGGGGAAAATAAATAAATAAATACCTACACACACACACACACACACACACACATAAATAAGGGTAAACATAACGAAGGGATGGAATATGGCTGTAAAGATGAAAATTTAAAGAAAATTTAAAAGTTCTTTAGAAATTTTAATTGGAATTGATAAGATGATTTGATAAGAATTGATAAGATGGTTGGAAAAAGAAAAAAAATGGAGGGAATGTACTCAGGTTGGAGACTATAACAAAACCATGTGCTAGATTAGGGTATATTTGATCTATTAGAAGAAATTGTATCCCAAAATTTTTTAGAAAAAAAAAAAACTATACGTATACAAAAAATAAAGTTAAATACAATGAAAGGATAGGATAAAATATGACTATAACAATGAAGGTTTAAAAATATTTTTTTAGAAAGGTATTGTTAAGATAAACTAGTTAAAAAACGTTAAAAGAGGAAAGAGGAAAAGTTAAAAAAAAAGAATAAGAAAAAAATAAAATAAAAAGAAGTTTAACTTCACAAGACTGAAGGATCATGGGGGAAAAGCCATGAATTCTATGTGCTGTTTTCCCCTAGCTCTCAAGTTCCGCTCTTCTCCTTGATCAGCGAGCTTGGTCCTGGCTGGATGTTCTTGCTGATCTTCTGCAGGAGGGGCCCATTGCAGTGATTCTCAAATGTTTTTCCCTAAGGCAGAATTGCACCACCCTTGCCAAAGACCAGGCTAAGTAATCTGCTCAGGTTCCGCTCTCGGTAGCTTTTGTTTCCTGAACGCTTTCTGTACCGCTTTGCAGGACAGGAATGAAAATGTTGGCCTCCCAATCTCTGGCCCAGAGCAGCTGAGAGCTTGGGGCCCCACTCCTCAGTGTTCCCTCAGAGATAAACAGTCAATCCCTCCCATCTCCCCGGTCTCTGGCTGCACTCCATGTTCACCTGGCCTGTGACTGAGCATTTCTTTCTCTGGCGCATGGCTCTGTTTGGAGTCTCCAAAGCCAGCAGATTCCTGCTGTGCTGCTCCTCCTGGAGGAGGAAGGTGAGTCTCCCTGGATCTGCCACTGTGGGGTCCCTGCTTGAAGAACAGTGATCCAACTGTGCCTTGGATCGTGGCTTAAGGTAACCCCAAGCTGCGAGCTCACTCCTTAGCTCCAGGTCCATCTCTGCAGCTGTCTTCCCCACCCCGATACATGGCAGCTCTGTCACACTCAGACACCCCTGATCTTTCTGTCACCCCATGGGACCTGAGACCACATTGTCCTCACGAGGGCTCCACCCCCACTTAGCCTCTGGAGTGATGTCCCCCAGTGGAGCAGACTTCTACAAGTTCTGATTTTGTGTTCCACGGCTCCACCGCCTGCCAGGAGCCAGCCCGTCCCCTCATGGTCTATCTTCCTATTGCTTGGGATTCACTTCTCTGCATGTCCTACCTTTCAGAAAGTGGTCGATTTTCTGTTTCTAGAATTGCTGCTCTTCTTCTCTTCTATCTCCTGTTGAGTTTGTAGGTGTTTGGAATGGTTTGATACCTATCAAGCTGAACTCCTGGGATACAATGTCATTTCAGTCTGCTACTCCTCTGCCATCTTGCCTCTCCCCTGCTCTGTTTTTTTTCTTGGAAAGTCTTGCCAGGCCTTTATCAATTATATTAGTCAGTCTTTTCAAAGAACCAACTGGTGGCTTTGTTGATCATCTCTGTGATGATATTTTTTTCTATTTTATTGATTTCAACTCACATCTTTATTATTTCCTTCCTTCCTTCTTTGAATTTAAGTAGTACTTTTTTGTTTTAAACTCCTTTTTTAAAAAAAGATTTTATTTATTTATTTGACAGAGAGACAGAGAGGGATTACAAGTAAGCAGAGAGGGAGGCAGAGAGAGAGGGGGAAGCAGGCTCCCCGCTGAGCAGAGAGCCCAATGTGGGGCTCAATCCCAGGACCCTGAGATCAACCTGAGCCAAAGGCAGAGGCTTAACCCACTGAGCCACCCAGGCACCCCTGTTCTAAACTTCTTAAAGTGGGTGTTTTATTCATTGATTTTGAAAAAAATTTCTTTCCAAATATGCCTTTAAGTGCTTTTGACACTCTTCAAGGTCATAGAGAGAAAGGGTTAGAGTTCAGGTTATAATGAAACCCCTTTGTTTGGGTTGGGATGCAGAAAAGCTGCACTTTAATAACAAAGGGTGAACTAAAAATACAGAGACAACAGCACAGCTCCACCTTATCTCAGTTCTTGAAGTCCAGTCAGGAAATCCTGAATTTCTAGCTGGCGCACTCTGAAAACAGTGAAGGGCTCCAGGGAAAAATCCTGAATGGGTTCATTTCTGTGGGACTTGCCCTCCCTCTGGGTTCTGTCCTAGCAATTCTTCATTTTTTTTTTTAAATTAACTCTGTGATACCTTCAGGAATATATTTTAAAATATTTTGTTGTGTTTTTATAATTGTCTGGATAGGGAGGCTTAGTTCAAGTTACCTCATCTGCCATTATGAGAAATGGAAGTGTATCTGAATCCTTATTCTTCATGTGTGAACTGACAATTTCCTTCTCTCCCACCTCCACTTTGAAAGCTTGTGGACTATTCTCTGAAATCCCAGTGACTTGAAAGTTCATGATTGCCTTAGCGTAGATGTATTTTCATCCACTGCATTTTGAACCTGGACATTTTCTTGAGATAAAGAAATTTAAAAACAAGAACAACAAAAACCACTATTACTCCCCCCATTCCACCCCCACCTCATTCCATTTTCTTTGCTCTCTCTAGGCCACTGCCATTATCCAGATATTGAAAATTCTGGTCCTTTTTAAAAATATCTTTGGTTTTACTGCTCTTGCTTCTGCATTCTTCTTAAGTAAGGTTCTTCTTGTTCCCAACCAGGAAGATGGGCACAGCAGGGTAGAAATGACTGATCTCTGGGGTCCATTTTACTGGGATGTTTTGGAAACTGTTAGGGAAAACCACAGAGAAGCCGGTCAGTACCATGTTGACATCTGGGCAGGACAGCGGCCTCAGACGGCCACAGTCATCCCTCTCACTCTGTCCCACAGAGCCAGCTCCACCTCCAAGTTGGCCAGGTAGTTGAAACACCCTGGTGTGTAACTGAGAATTGGTCGTCTTGTCACATCCACCATCACTGATGGCCACAAGTAAATGATAGCAAGAAGAGGCATATGAAAACCTTAGCAATCTCCAAAGCGAATCACTAGGTAGGGTAGACTGAGCCTATTTTGGTCAATAAGTCAAATTCTTACTGTCTTTACATTAGGTTTTCCTATGAGGAAGTGTGTGCTTTGCTTTCTGGGAATAAACTATCCAGTTGGGATTTGGAGATAGGAAGAAGAATGAAGTTAGACACAGATACCAGAACGCAAGTTTGCAGTTTAACCCAAGAACACAATCAAAGGGGAGGAGTAACCACTGTTCCTGAGAAGGAGGTGAGTTAGGCATTAGGGTAAGAATGAGGAGAGAAGCAGTATCTGTTCATTCAGAGACTATTTACTAATGGCTACATGTGCTGGTTCTGGGGAGGTTTCAAGAAATAATACACAAATTCTTGATCTTGTGGTGAATGCTGTCTAGTCTGGGAGGGGGAAGAGTTAAGAAGTCATCTCTGGTGTGAGCACAGCTAAACAGGTGTGTGGGCTCCCAGATGGTGTAATACTTGGATATATTTTCAAATTGATGTTTTTATGCAATTCCTCAAATTTTATTTATTGTGGAGTATGGAAAAGATTCTTTTATTTTTTTAAGATTTTTTATTTGTTTATTTGACAGAGAGAGACACAGCAAGAGAGGGAACACAAGCAGGGTGGGTGGGAGAGGGAGAAGCAGACTTCCCACCGAGCAGGGAGCCTGATGCAGGACTCGATCCCAGGACCCTGGGATCATGACCAAAGGCAGACACTTAATGACTGAGTCACCCAGGCACCCCTGGAATGGATTCTTAATTAATAAAAATTACATGTCTCTCTTCCTTGGGTACCATTAATGGATTTAGTACTCGCTGGAACATACCTTGACTCAATAAAATAAAATACTCTCTCTTTTTAAGCTTATTTGTTTTCTATTATGCTGATCAATGATCATCATAAGATTATTAGAAAATGTAGAAACAGATAAAGAAAACATAAAGGTCATTCAAGATGCTATAAGTCAGATAATAAAATTCTTTTTTTAAAAAATTTTATGCTTCTTCCACTATTTATAGCTGAACACTGCTAGTTACATTCCTTAAAAATAGAGCAAGTTTATATGAATACGATTTTAAATTTTTGTCAAAATGTGTATGGAAATTATAATTTTGGGATATATCCACAATTTCTTTGATGCCCCTCCCCCAAGGAGAACTTAATTTCTGTCCCATGAAAGTGGGCTAGACTTGATGACCCACTACTAACAAACAGAATGTCACAGAAGTGATGGGCTGTCCCTCCCAAGATTCAGTTCTGTGGTTTCTATCTTCAATGTTCTCTCTCTGGTCTCTCTCACCAATCTCCTCTCACCTTTCACTCTGGCAGAAGCCGTGGTAAGAGCTTTCCTATGAAGAGGACCACATGGTGATGAATTGAAGCTTCCAGTTCCAGTCAAGTCTTCAGAGTCTGTAGCCCTGCCAGCAGGGTTTGACTACAAAATCATGAAAGACCCTGAGCCAGAAACACCCAGTTAACATACTCCCAGATACCCAGCCCTCTGAAGCATATGAAATAATACAAGTTTTTTTAACAGCTTTAAAAAGTATTCTTTTCCTGGCTTGCATATCCCTTCTGAAGTGTTTAAAATTAAGATAATCCAAAAAAGAAAAAAGTCATTTATACTACCTAAAAATTGCTATGCTGTGACTTATTCGGTTTTAGAATTTTAGCCCACTTCACCTACTCTATTCAGATGACCAATACCTGGCTGATGTCAAAGCTGGTTACACGTCTTTATTTCCATATGCACTTCACAAAATATAAATCAAAGGTAGGTCAGCATTGGCAAGGAGAGTTTTAAAATTTTCCACTGGAAGTACACTGGAGGGTTTTATGTTTTTCAGCAGGATAGTCAGTGAGCTTGCTTCTTGTCAAATGTGAATTTGCATGAGGGGGCATCTGGGTGGCTCAGTCAGTTAAGCAACTGACTTTGGCTCAGGTCATGATCCCAGGGTCCTGGGATCAAATTCACCATCAAGCTCTTTGCTTGGTGGGGAGCCGGCTTCTCCCTCTGTCTCTCTCCCCACTTCCTGACTTTTGCTCTCTCACTCTCTCTCAAATATCTCAAATAAATAGATAAAATCTTAATTAAAAAAAAAGTTGCATGAAGAACTCTGAGTGGGAACGTTGCAGCAATGTCTTAACCTTTGTTGTGCACTGACACTGGCGCTTCTTTGGCTGATCTGGTCCCTGATCCACTTTAGGAGGTGTGGTGGGATAGGCTGTGTGCAGAGTGTTAAAGGCACTAAGTAAGGTCGACTGGGGATTGAGAGAAGCCGGGTGATGTACCCTTAAACAAACTAAAAAAAAAAAGACATTGGGTGCCTGGGTGGCTCAGTGGGTTAAAGCGTTTGCCTTCGGCTTAGGTCATGATCTCAGGGTCCTGGGATCGAGCCCCACATTGAGCTTTCTGCTCAGCAGGGAGCCTGCTTCCTCCCCTCTCTCTCTCTCTCTCTGCCTGCCTCTCTGCCTGCTTGTGATATGTCTGTCAAATAAATAACTAAAATCTTAAAAAAAAAAAAAAGACAAAAATGAAATGTCACAGAGCATTCTCTGTCAGAATTTTCCTGCTGGGGCTGTCTTCATCTGTAAAATGAAAATTCTAACATTCGTCTCAAAGGAATTTATTGTAAGGATTAAATGAGATGATGTATGTAAAGCTTAGTCCCTGGCCAGTTGCTAAATAAATGGAAATAAATAGGGTTGTATTAACAATAATAGAAATATACTGGGGTGCCTGGCTGACTCAGTCAGTTAAGTGTCTGCCTTCAGCTCAGGTCAGATCCTGGGGTCCTGGTATCAGAGCCCCGAATCAGGTTCCCTCTTCAGTGGGAAGCTTACTTCTCTCTTTCCCTCTGCCTCTCCTCCTACTTGTGCTCTACCCCACTCACTTTGTATCTCAAATAAACAAACAAAATCTTTAAAAAAAATACTGAAAGAAGATATAAAAGAACATTTTAATAGATATCATGACATTAAAATCAAGAATCATTTTTAAGCCTCCAAATTACTAACAAAAACAATTAATGCGGAAAAAACCCTGAAATGTATATACAGTAAATAAATGACATTTCTACTATAAAAATTTCTTTTTAGGCTCTGTTGAGTTAGTCATAAAAATTGTCTTCAGCGTGAGGGGAGCCTGGGTGGCTCAGTCAGTTGAGTGTCCCGAGTCTTAGTTTCAGCTCTGGTTGTGATCTGAGGGTTCTGAGGTCGAGCCCCTGTGCTCAGTGTGGAATCTGCTTGGGATTTTTCTCCCTTTCCCTCTCCCTCTGCCCTTCCCCTCACTCGACTCTCTTCCTCAAAATAAATAAATAAATAAATAATTTTGAAAAGATTGTCTTGAGAATGAAAAAAAATAGTGATCTTTATTTAGAAATAGACAATTGTAGAATGGAAGACATATACCATAAAATTTTTTTAGCTTTATAATAATTTAATATGTACATAAATTAAGCATACAAATAACTTGGGTGGGGAATAGAATATTCAATAAATAGTGTTGAGGCAATTGATTGTTCATATGAAAGATGAAGATACCTTGGATGCATATACTATACGATGTGGCAAAGCAAATGCAGGATGGGTTTAAGCGTTAAATACAAAATTCAAAATTGAAAAAGTACACGGAATGGCAGACATTCTAGAAACACACAGAATGGAAGAAGGCTCAAAGGAAAAGATCAAAAGATTTGACTATATGCACATTTTTAAAAACGTATGTAAAAAGTTACCCAAATTAAAGGACAAACAACAAACTTGGAGAAATAATTGAAGAAAATATGAAAATGTTAATATATTTACCCTTTAAAGATTTACTAGAAATGTATACAACACAGATTAAAAAAAAATGAAAAACGGAAGTGAAAACACTGAGGTCTCTTTAGATAAATGGCCCAAGGACATAAAAGGCCATTTACAAGAAAGAAAAATGCAAACATGGTTACCTGAAGAAAATACTCTGCTTTCTAGTAAGCAGAAAAAGCAAAGTAATATTATAATAAGTTTTTGTCTCTCAAATTGGAAATGATAAAAAAAATCAGTATTTACAATAGTATGATGAAATGGACAGGGATCATTTCTAAGTGGAGACTGTTGGTAGTTTAACAATATGTATTAAATTCTTAAAATATTAAAATATGAATATTCTTAAAATATTCATTTTTATATTAAAATATAAATAAATATTAAAATATTTGCTTCATAATAGTAACAAAAACTATCATTTTTAAAAAGATTTTATTTATTTGACAGAGAGAGACACAGCAAGAAAGGGAACACAAGCAAGGGGAGTGGGAGAGGGAGAAGCAGGCTTCCCACCAAACAGGGAGCCCAATGTGGAGCTCCATCCCAGGACCTTGGGACCATGACCTGAGATGAAGGCAGACGCTTAATGACTGATCTACCCAGGCAACCCAAGTATTATATATTTAGGAATGAACTTGATAGAAAGGTGGAAATTCTTATTTTTAAAAACCTTCAAAACTCTTCTTCAGAAATAAAACTTGAGGGGCACCTGGGTAGCTCAGTCTTTAAGTGACTGCTTTCGACTCGGGTCATGATCCCAGGGTCCTGGAATCTAGCTCCACATCCAGCTCCCTGCTAAGCAGGAAGCCTGCTTCTCCCTAGTCCCCTTCCCTGCTTGTATTCCTTCTCTCGATGTCTCTCTCTCTGTGTCAAATAAATAAATAAAATCTTTTAACAAATAGAAAAAATACTTGAATAAAACAATAGACCATATCATGTCCCTACCTGGAAAGATATAATACTGTAAAGCTGTCAATTCCCCCAAAATCATATGTAAATTTTACACATTATAATTAAAATTCCAAAGGTAGAAGATTCCAATCAGAAACATGATTCTATAGTTAAACATATGAGACCAATCAAGTACACTTGGAAGGAAAGAGATCAATGAGAATGTGACTTGAATATGTGATTTCTAAAACAACACGTGAATGACTATGTAATCTAAAGCTACAGTGGTTGTGGCACTAACAGAATGATGTAACAGAATAGAATGTCCAGAAGCAGACACAAGTGTAGGAGAACATTTAATGTTTTGACAAAAGGAGGTACTTCAAATGATTGCGAACAGGCTTGGGACCTAAGCTATAGAATTAAAAAATAAAGCTGTATTACTATGTCATATCATGTATGAACATGAATTTGAGATGTAAAAATGTAAAACATAAAATATAAAAAGGAACAGTGAATTAGGGGAAACTGGAAGGGGAGATGAAGCATGAGAAACTGTGGGCTCTGAGAAACAAACAGGATTTGGGAGGGGCGGGGGGTAGGGGATGGGGGAGCCGGGTGGTGGGTATTAAAGACGGCACATATTGCATAGAGCACTGGGTGTGGTGCATAAACAACGTATCTTGGAACACTGAAAAAAATAAAATAAAATTTAAAAAATATATAAAAATAATAAAACAGATAACTATTTTTTAATGAAGGAACATTGCTATATTCTACTTACTTAGAAATATAAAAAATACTGTAGTAAGTATATTAATGAAGGAACATTGTTACATGCAACAGAATGTTGCAGTACCAAATGTACATGATAAATTTCACAGGCATAATGTTGAAGAAATAAGAGGGAGTGGATATATTTAAAGCTAAAGACCAGGCAAAACTAGAAGTCACCGTTAATTTGGGGAAGTGACACTTTCTTGTACACTCCAGTGTTCTGTTTCTGGGGCTGCAGTCTTGTAAATGAAGTGTTCACTGTGTAAACAGTGTTTTACTGGTGACTTGTTCAATTTTCTGTATCCTTCAGCAATTTAAAAGTGGAGTCTGATTCTTGACCTTCATTAATAAAGAGTTAAATTTGTTAATGAAGAATCATATATGTTTAGAAGGTATAATAAACTAGTAATTCTAAGTAAAAAAATAAAATCATAAAACAAGTAGCAGAAAACAGAGATGAATATCTACATAAACTTGAAATGGGGGAAATAATATCAAGTGTGACAGCAAAGATAGAAGTCATAAAGCAAAATATACACTTGACTACGGAAAATTTTAAAAAGTCTGTATATCAAAAACACCAGTAACATTAATGAGACACAAATATAAATAAGGAAAATATTTGCAGCATATATGAAAAAGAGTTACTATTTGCATTAATATAAGAAGGAAAGCTCAGCCTCTCTCACACAAAACACAAAATGAAACAGTAATGAAAAATACTGATTCACCCACGACACTGTAAAGATTTTTAAGAACGGTAATATCTAGGGTTGGTCAAGACTAGGAAAGTAACCTGGTTGCATTGAATTGGTAGAAATGTCAATTGGTACAATCGTCTATTGGTAGTTTGTCAATATTCATAGAAGTGAAGTACAAGCATGCTGTCCATTCAAGGAAACAGCTGTGCAAAGACATATCTAAGTTTTGTCTTTAAGAGTGAAAAACCATAAGCAGTCTAAAGGGTCAAGACAGGAGTTTGATTAAGGAAATCCTGGTGTGGTTATAAAAAAATGCACCCTTACTACAAAGAAGATGCATTTATTAATAGGGGATTGAAGACGACTAGGCTATGATGGGAGGAGAGGGACAACAGGAGAGTTCTGGGTGAGAAGAAGGTGGCAGGACAAAATGCTGAAGATCAGATAGAAAGTGAAGAAATGGGAGGTCAGTGTTTACAGGAAACTGAGACTCATGGCCAGGCATTCTCGGTTTGAACACATTTTCCCTCTACTCACAACTTCGCAAATGAGCCTTGCTAATGATGCTATTGCAACCTCCCATCACTAATTGGGCTCCTCCACTATCCTCCCTAAGGTCCCGTTTCTTTCTGACTTAAGGACCAAAAAGAAAGAAAATCTTCTCTGAGCATCAGTCCCCTCTGGCCTTATTAACCGAGATGCAGAAGACAATCAGCAAATCCCACGTTCCCTTAGCCTCTAGGCTGCATTATCCCGAACTCTCATTTGGGAGCTAATTAGAAGCTTCTGTTTGTGGAACTTGGACGGACTATATTCCCCAATCCTGATCCTGGCTGTCTCCGTGGGAAACTTTATTAGAGCAGTTGCTGGGCAGGTGGGACTCCCAAAGTCCTGCAGAGCTGGGGAAGTTAGTAAATTTTATCAATTAGTTGACTCTTGTGAACAGAGCAAAAGATACTGAGGTGTTTTGGGGGCCCAGGAGATCAATCATGCTCCCTCCCAGTCTCCATGGAGTGGGGGAAGGTGGTACGGGACAACAGCTTCTACATGACTGAGTTCTTCATCAGCGCTTTAGAGGGAGACGAGGGTAAAAAGGACATAGTACTAAGGGCAGTGCCATGTACAGAGGACATGGTACTAAGCTGGAGTATTAGGGAGGAAATTCTTGCTCTGGTCCATAGAAGAGGAAGGGCACAAACTCTAGAAATATGGCAAATGTCTTCTCCTGGAAACCCAGTGGAATTTTAACATCACCTTCCCATTGTACTTGTCAACTCAGTTTTTCTCTATTTCAGTTCACTTAACCTTCAGAATAATCATTTGAAGCGCATGTCAGGATTCCCATTTCATTGATGAGAAAATTAGGGCCCGCAGAGAGGAACTGGCCTGCCCAGCTTTACACAGCCAGCTGGTAGCAGTCTTAACCTGGAAGCCAGGTCTCCCAACTTCTCAGTCCATCTCTTTCCACTTGACCACAGCTGATTGAATTCGACTAGGAGCACGGGCTTCTCAGGTTCCTGCCTGGCACAGAGAAGATGCTTGCTTATTTGTTTTCTTTGTATCTTGGCCTGGACAACTACTACCTGTCAGTACCAAATAAAGGTCTGAAGTCTTTTAGGCCCTGATATCATTATCTCCCCAGGTCCTGCAAACATAAACTCGGAAAATGAGGTTAAATATTTTCTGGCTGATGTCCTAAGATTCCTTCCCAAACTCTCTTCTTTCTGTTTTAATGATTGTTAGCAGTCAGGCCTTCTATGCCTGGCCCACTGCTCCATCTCCAATCTGGGCCTCTCTCCAGTTGCTGACTATCAAGATCTGACTTTTACCCATCACAGGTCCACTGCGCATGAATTAATTGTTCCTGGGTTTGTACACTTGTTTTCAACCTTATCCCCTGTCCATTTAATTGTTTATGGTCCTTTATTTTCCCTCATCCTTTTGCATCTTATGTGGGTCTGAGTATTTATCATGCAGTATGTGAGTGAAAAAAGCCCAAGGTATTTGGAAGGGACTAGTTTTACAGATAATAGGAACTGATGCTTAGAAAGTTCATGTAAACTAAAATGGAAGAGGCTGGATTAGAACCCAGGTCTCCAGATGTCCTGTCTAAGGCTCTCTTCACTCAACTACACTGCCTTTCCCATTTCTGAGACTCACTGCATCTAGAGTCAGTATCACTGTTTAGTTTTGAGTTCTTTGGTGATTTACTAGAAGCGGGTGGGGAGGGAGAAAAGATGCCGGGCCAGGAGTCAGCACTCAGAGGTTGTCTTACCTTTTAAACCTCTGGTCTCTGGGAAATCACTTAGCCTGTTTGTACCTGTGCTTTTTTTTTTTTTTTAATCTACAAAGTAAGGATAATAGGAACTGGTCTTCTTACTCTGCAATCCTGGCCCTGGTTGTGGGTGACATTCAATTGTGCGGTTGCAACATTCAAATGAGAACACATTTCAAATTGCTTTGTAAATACTGTTTTATGCTAATAGAATAATAAGAGAAAATGAATTACTGTTGTACTCTTGAGTTCTAAGAGTACCTCTCTCTGTGCTGGACAAATGATTAAGCCTCTGGATGGTAGGATAGATGTGGGGAAGGAGGCAACATGGGGTGTGTAGGAAAGCATTTCCAAGTACTTGTATGTAGATGCCCAGTGTGTATAAAATGACATCTGTTGTGCTTGACATGTGGATCCTGGATGTCCTCAAAAGTTCACAAAGTAACTGATGACATCTGGAATATGTCAGCTCATCTTGCCCTCCCAACCCCACATTGTCACCATTGGTACTTTTTAAATTTTTTTTTTTTTTTCTGATTGTGTTCCTCTGATCAACACACAATTATCATATGGTTTCACTCATATGTGGAATATAAGAAACAGCACAGAGCACAATAGGGGAAAGGAGGGAAAACTGAATGGGAAGAAATCAGAGAGTGAAACAAGCCATACGAGACTCCTGACTCCAAGGAAACAAACTGAGAGTTGGGAAAAGGGAGGAGGGTGGGGGATGGAGTAACTGGGTGATGGACATTAAGGAGGGCATGTGATATGATGAGCACTGGGTGTTAGACTCAACTAATGAATCACTGAACATTATATCAAAAACTAATAATGTACTATAACTTGGCTAATTAAATTTAAATAAATAAACAATTTTTTGTTTTTAATTTTCTTAAAGATTCTACTTATTTATTTGAGAGAGAGAGAGAGCAAGAGAGAGCACAATTGAGAGGGAGAAGCAGACTCCCCGCCAATCAGGGAACTCGATGTGGGATTTGATTCCAGGACCCTGGGATCATGACCTGAGCAGAAGGCAGACACTTAACTGAGTCACCCAGATGTACCTTGTTTGTTTTTTTAAATTACAGAATCCAGTAAAAAAAAAAAAAACTTCATATAAAAATAGCATAAAAGCAAAGTGCTTCTCCACTTCCCATAGCTCTCAGTCCTACTTTCCTCCATGGAGGTAATCACACCATCTACAGCCTGAGGTTTGTTGTCCAGGATTTTTTTGCCCCCCACACATACACTTACCACATTAGCATCACTTTCTCAGTTTAGCAATAGATGCGATACATCTTCTCATGTTAATGCATTCACATTTCTTAACCAAAAATATGCTTTCTATTCAAATTATTCACATGAAACATGAATAACTCATATTTGCATAGCAGAATTAAAAGCTATTTACTTCAGATTTCACTGGGGGAGAAGTAGCTTTCTGATACGACTTACGGTAAATAACAATATTCACAGTACCTAAAGGTAGTCCTAAAACAAACTATTCACTTCAGAACATGAATTAAAGAAAGACAAACACTTTGTCATAACATACGATTACTTATTCATTATAACCCCTCTTCTGTAATGTGCTTGATGTTAAATAGATCCTGGTTTCTGGGTGTTATCAGATTTCATGCCCTGGCTTGATGGTCAGCTTGTGCAACTAAATGCTCTCTTTTTTTTTCTTTTATTTAAGATTTTATTTATTTATTTGAGAGAGAGAGAGAATGAGAGGGGAGAAGTCAAAGGAAGAAGTAGGGAGCCCAATGCAGGGCTCAGTCCTGGGACTCCAGGATCATGACCTGTGCTGAAGGCAGTTGCTTAACCAACTGAGTCACCCAGGCGCCCCAAATGCTCTTTTTCTAATTCTCTTCAGGAAGGAGACTCTTCTTTGTCTTAGCTTCAGGCAGTGTCTCTTAGTTCTGAGGAGAGATGATATGGTTCATAAGCAGTCAGGAAAGCTTCTCTCTTTTACATCAAACTCAATGATTGTCTTTATTTCACCAAGCGGAAGGTTTTGTTTTTTGTTTTTGTTTTTGTTTTTCCTTTTCCTTTTATATCTTTATATCCCCCTAATATTGGACCTTTGGGGTATTTTGGGGGGAGGGCTAGAAATGCGAATCATACTTTGATTTCACCAAAAGTTGTTCCAGTTGTATCCTGCAATTTCTTCATCACAGTAAGTTCATTAAACTTTGAGAGGGGCCCTTTTTCCTAACTGCATTGGATAGTGCTATAATCTAACAACTTTTTATTGAGTAAGGGGTTCTTTCAGATTTTTGCTGTGGCTTGTATTCATCTGGAATCCAAAATCGAAAAAGCACCTTGCCCTCGTTCACAAAGAACACTGCGGATTCGGTTTGTGGAAATGGAAGATGCAGAGAACACAGCTCGTGCCTGAAGGCCTGCTGACCCTGAACACACCTGGCAGGTAGGCATTGGACCACCTTGTCTGAGCTGCTATGGGGCCTCTGGCCTCCTTCTTTTGACCCTGTCCCTGCAGCCACAGGACGCAGAGGGGTTCTGAGCTTGGAACTGCACTGTCACCACCAGGACACCATGCAAGTTACCAACCTCCTTTGGCACTTTTTTTAAAATAATTTTTTTTTTTATGTTACATTAGTCACCATACAGTACATCACTAGTTTTTGATGCAGTGTTCCATGATTCCTTGTTTGCGTATAACACCCAGTACTCCATGTAGTTTGGGCCCTCCTTAATCCCCGTTCCTGGGCTGAGCCATTCCTCCACCCCGCTCCCCTCTAAAACCCTCAGTTTGTTTCCCGGAGTCCATAGTCTCTCATGCTTCATCTCCCCCTCTGACTACCCCTCTTCATTTTTTCCTTCCTTCTCCTAATGTCCTTCATGCTATTCCTTATGTTCCACAAATAAGTGAAACCATATGATAATTGTCCTTCTCTGCTTGACTTATTTCACTCAGCATAATCTCCTCCAGTTCCATCCATATCAATGCAAATGGTGGACATTCATCCTTTCTGATGGCTGAGTAATATTCCATTGTATATATGAACCACATCTTCATCCATTTGCCTGTTGATGGGCATCTTGGCTCCTTCCACAGTTTGGCTATTGTGGACATTGCTGCTATGCACATTGGGGTGCATATGGCCCTTCTTCTCACCACATCTGTATCTTTGAGATAAATACCCAGTAGTGCCATTGCTGAGTCATAGGGAAGCTCTATTTTTAACTCTTTGAGAAACTCTGCAGTTTTCCAAAATGGCTGTACCTTTAGCATTTTGAAAACATCTAGCAGTTACACTGGTCTCCCATGTAGAAAACAAATTTCTTTCCATAGGTCATGCTTCCTGTTACTAATTAATCAGTCTGCAAAATTGTTTTCTGTACTCAGGACTATGCTAGGTATTTGGAGGACACAGTATGATATTAAAAATGGTTCCTGGCTTTCAGGAGCTTATGATGTAGTGGGGAGAGCAAAAGAGGCTGCAGGGAATCCAGAAAAGTTGATGATGGTGTCTTCCTGCTCAGGACACAGTCTGTCAGAGGAGTCACCTAGCAAGGAGAATCCCTCCCTGAGTGAGAGGTTGTGGCTAAGAGTTCAAGACTGAGTGCAGAAGCAGGAAGAGATGACGGAGGGAGGGCCATGCACACCACAGAGGTCTGGATGTGATATGGTGGTCAGAAATCAGTGAAATCAGTGGCTTTTCAGGGTGGAATGACATGGGACAGATATATCTCCAGAGGTTAATCAGGCAGGTGTGGGGAGCAGCTCGTGGGGAGGAGAGTACAGGCTCAGAGGTCACTGCGGGAGCCCCAGTGGGACTGGATGGCACAGGCCTGAATCAGGAAGCAGTTGTCTGCAGAAAGACAAAAGTGTGGGTAGAAGAGAGTGTTAAGGACTGTTTAGCAAGACCTAGTAGGTGACTGGACTCGGAGAATGACTGTAGATCCATTTGATTGGGAAAAAATTCTTCAGGGTTCCATGCTGCCCTCCTCAAGCAATTAATAAGCATGCCAAGGAAGGTCACTCTTCTCAGACTTCCAACTTCGGGGCCAGGAAGTGTCTGAAATGGTTCACAAGAAAAATTCTAGAGATAGCCATGACAGGACATGAAATGGGCTATTATTCTATTCACTGTCCTTCTCTGGATTGCCTTAGCTTTGCTCTTTTGGTAAAACCCTAGTTTCTAATACTCATTCACTGGTGAACTGCAAACACTATCTCCCTCTATTTTCCTGTCCCTCCTCACCTTTGCTAAGTATCTACACATATTAAACAGAATGCCCCTTATATATCAATATATATACTGACTGTATTTTGTGTATTGTATATTGTCAATTTAAAAAATTGTCAAAATTGTATTTTGCCAATTAAAAAAAAAACCTTGCTATTCTGGGTGCTTCTTCTGAAAATGTGATATCCATCCTCAGTTTTTGGTGGAGGAGTTGTGAGTGAGCTAGCTCACACACGGACATGAAAATGTGGTGTTCCCCCTAATGGTTACTCAGGATGGAGACCCTGGTTTTGGAAACAAGTATTTGATAATGTTGCTCTGAAGAAGATGCTGGTGGGTCCTAACACTTTATTCCTAGGCTATGTCAAACCTCAATTTAGTTTCATAGTCCTGGGTTTATTTCCTGAAGAAGAATCTTTTAAAAACCATACCCCATTCTCCAGTACAAATATATTTTATCTTAAAAGGCAGGTGGAGGATGCAAACATTTTGCTTTTATTAGCATTTAAACACATTTCAATTAAATACTCATTTAATTTTTTAAAAATAGCCAATTTCCGTCCCATTTCCTGACATGCATTATGCTTTTCTCCCACCTCTCTTTGATCCATCTTCCACCAGCTTTAGCTTTTCTCCCCAGTCTAAGGTAAACCATGTTCTACTCTGGTCCATACTATCCACTTTCTTCCTATCCTTCCAGCCACCCCTGAAGATTCCCACTGCCCACATCCACGCCTTCAGCATGAGAAAGTCCGTGGGTGCTCTAGGGGCATGCTAGTGTCCTGCTTTCTCATTCAGGTGGTCGCTTCCCCATCAACACCCTTTTCAGTGCACCCTGCACATCCGGGTTCCGGAGGCTATAGATGACCGGGTTCAGCATGGGGCTAAGGATAGTGTTGAGGATCCCAATCCCCTTGTCCTTATCTGAGGCTGACACTGAGCCCAGACGCATGTAACTAAAGAAGCCAGTTCCATAAAAGATACAGACTACAGTGAGGTGGGAGCCACATGTGGAGAAGGCCTTCTTCCTCCCCTCTGCTGAACGGATTCGTAGCACTGCAGCGGTGACATGGGCGTAGGACACTGAGATGAGGATCATGGGGAACACCCCCATGAAAGTGGCCCCCACGAAAAGCAGCTGCCCATTGACGTGGGTGCTGGAGCAGGAGAGCTGGAAAAGGGGTGGGAGGTCACAGTAGAAGTGATTGACCACATTAGGGCCACAGAAGTCAAGCACAGATATAGCCACTGTGTGAGTCAGAGCATTGATAAAGGAAATGGTGCAGCAAATGCCCACCAGGGCTCCTTGGACTTCACGGCTCATGCGGGTGCTGTAGGTGAGGGGTTGACAGATGGCCAGGTAGCGGTCATAGGCCATGGCTGTCAGGAGGTGACAGTCCACACCAGCCAGGAGATGGAAAAAGAAGAGCTGTGAAATGCAGGCAGCATAGGGGACTCTGCACTGGTGGTCCAGGAGACATGCCAGCATCGGAGGGACAGTGACAGTGATGCATCCGATGTCTAGCAGAGACAGATTCCCCAGGAAGTAGTACATGGGCGTGTGGAGTTTGGGCTCCACAAAGATGGCAGCCAGGATACTGAGGTTGCCTCCAACAGTGACTACATAGGCAAAGAGGAAGATGACAAAAAGGATGGTTTGCAGTCTTATATTTTCTGTCAGGCCAAGAAGGATGAACTCAGTGACAGTTGTCCTATTCCCCAAGGCACCTGGCTCCATAGGCTGCTTCCAAGCTCTGCAGTGGGAGAAGACCTGAACCTGCCACAGGGGGAGAGAGACACAGAGTAGGCACCTAATCTGAGACTACTGGATGTTGGGGATTGTGGTGTGAGCACATACCAGCCTAGAGCTTGAGTGGTCTCCTGGAAGCCATCATGATGCCAGACATGAACCCTATAATTGCTTTCTCAGGCTCAAGTCCAGGGGATGCCAGGGAAGGGACTGGGGCAGATGAAACTACTCTGTGGTATAGGACACTGGCTACCTCACAACATTTTTAATAGCTATTGAGTTTGTGTTGGTATAGAGTGACTGAAGAGTAGTTTTGACTAGCTCAATGAATAGATGAATATGAGGTTCTAGAAAGGACATTATAGGAGAGTAGCAACAGCATAAAGAACAGTAGGAGGATGAGATAAAAAAGATATGCAAGAGAAAGTGAGAAGGAAAGGATCAAGGAGCAGACCAAAGTACAGAAATACTCAGAGGCTAAATATGGAAGTCATGAAGGCAATTTAAGAGAGCATGGACAACGTTTTTAAAGTGTAAACTATGAGTATTGTGCTAAGAACTTCATATTAAGTTTCTTAATTAATTTTCACAGGGCTCTATGGGATAGCTGCTATTATATCTATATTATCAGGACACTGAGGTTTTTAAAAGGTTAAATAAGTAGCCCAGTCCTCAAACTCAAGACTGTCTGACTCCCCAAATCCACAATTTAACTTTGTACAGCCTCTTACAGAACTTGGACATATGATGACTGATGTCTTATAAATGACATTTTGTGTGACAAAGAAAGGAAAGATATTTCTAAGTCTTCAGGTCTTGTCATCACCACAGATATTCAAAGAGGTCAGGATCCCATCTGTCCATCCATCCATCCATCCATCCATCCATCCATCCACTCTTCTACTCAATAATTGTTTATTTGTTAAATGAAGTAAGATTCTGCATGTATTTTAGAGGTGGAACTAATAGATTGGGCATGAGGTATGAGAGAAAGAGAAGGTACAGGGATGATTCCAAGATTCTTTGCCTGAGCAACTGAAGTTGCTATTAAGTGATATGGAGAAGACTGATTTTTTAGGGGGTAGGGTCAGCGATCAGGAGCTTTTCCAAGGGAAAAGAGGGGAGTTGAAATCCCAGGGAACATATAGCTAGTTTCCATTCAATTGCACATGGTAGCAGGTTGGTTTTCCCAACAAGTGCTCAGACAACTGAGGAATGAACCCATGATGTCAAAAGTTCTTTGATGTGACTGCATCAATAGCTCTGGAAAGGTAACTTTGGGGCCCCTTCTGCTGGACTCTTGCTCTGCTGGGCCACCCTTTGTCCATGACTGTGCCAGTGCTCCTTTCTAATTAGAACACTCTTCCATTCCACACATCAAAACTTCATCCTTCAAGGCTCCGTGCTGGGGCATTGCCCCATCATCTCAAGGAAGTCCTCCTTATCCACCCCAGTTTTTAATTGATCTTCCTGTCCTCTGATGAGACAATTAATAACCTGGATCATTCTAGCACTTGCAAATGGAGAAAGGGGTGGGGAGCTGAACCATTATGAGGTACAGCTTGCCCAAAGTCACACTGGAGGGCTATTTAGAATCAACATCACAAGACAAAGAATGTAGATTATGCTAATGGGCTACCACAGGAGACTCTACACTACTCCTGGCACCTCCATTCTGTCCTTTCCTGTGAAAACTGTTGGCAATCTTTTGGGCTCAAAATCTGTTTGGCCGATACTGACCCTCTTTCGGAGAAAGAAGACTGCTAGCCTCTTACAGGTTTTGTCTTCATTTCCAGAATCTACCTCTCACCTGCAGCCACCACTGATCCTCACAGTAGGAAGTCAGCCACAAACCTCTCAGACACTGTACACTTGGGTACACTTTTCTATCACAACTTCAGTCTTGGGCAAACTTTAACTCTATCAAGAGCTAGACTCCGGGGCGCCTGGGTGGCTCAGTGGGTTAAGTCTCTGCTTTCAGCTCGGGTCATGATCCCAGGGTCCTGGGATCCAGCCCCGCATCGGGCTCTCTGTTCTGCAGGGAATCTGCTTCCTCCTCTCCCTCTCTCTGCCTGCCTCTCTGCCTACTTGTGATCTCTGTCTGTTAAATAAATAAATAAATAAATCTTTAAAAAAAAAAAAAGAGCTAGACTCGGACACGGTGCAGAGTGACAATACCTCCTTTGCCCTAAGCAGGAGATACATGTCTCCTGATTATGCCCTTCCAGAATGCTGGAGATGCTAAACTCTAGGAAACAAACTGAGGATTGTTGGTGAGGAGATGGGTGGGGAGATGGGATGACTGGGTGATGGGCATTAAAGACAGCACTTGATGTAATGAGAACTGGGTGTTATACGCAACTGATGAATCACTAAATTCTACCTTTGAAACTAAAAGACGAAGAGGGGGAAAAAAGGAATACCCCAACACCTGCCATGCCGAGACAGGCAATTTGTGGATGCAGGTTATTTGGTGAGAAGAGAGAGGATATTTTCAGGGATCCCTAGTGTCACCATAGGAAATGTCCTCACAGATGGATTTTCTTAGCTTAATATTAAGCCCAATCTGGGTTTGAAATCATAGCAGCATCACAGCCCGATATCACATAGCACAGGGGCAAGAGTTCATTCCTGCTCTAAGCAGCAGCAATGCCTTCATCCTGGATGTATTTGTCCACTCCCCACTTCTTCAATCATCTCCCACCCTGCCTGTTCATACAAGGGTCAGTTCCCCTCAAGTTCTCTCTTCCAGTATGCTATATGTAGTTCTTTCTCTCCACGAAGCCATGCACAAACTCCCACTTTCCCTTTCTCTCTCCCCCTCTTCTCCCCTTCTTCTTCCTTCTCTCTCTCTCTCTCTCTCTCTCTCTCTCTCTCTCTCTCTCTCTTCCCTCCCCCTCCCCACCCATTCTTCTGGTTTAAAAGAATGACAACTCAGCACAGCTGAAAGACCTGTGGAGTTGGAGCGCGGGTGCTTATGTTATTTGTATTATAAACAAGTTTCTACTAGCATTGGGGCTTTGAGCAAGAAAAAATGGGGGGAAAAAGAAGGGGAGGATGGAGGGAGAAAAGAAGGAATGAAAAGAAAAATAAAACAGAAAGCTAATGTTTCCATAAATGTATACTCTGTTATACACCAGTACATTGTATGTTACATTTAAACTTTACAGATAGTCTTGAAGAAAGTTAATCCTTTTACAAATGAGAAAGGTGAGGCTCAAAAAATATAACTCATCAAAGATCACATATGCAAGAGTTTGTTCTGAATGAAGAACTTGTTCTTTTTCTGACAGCCCCTGTTGCTTCCCAAGGCCCTTGCCATTAACCATGTCTGTCTGTCCATCCATCCATCCATCCATCCATCCATCCATCCATCCATCCATCCCTTTTTCCTTCTGTAGTATGAAAGGGGATACTGCATTATCTCTAGGTTTACTTAAAGGTGTGAGATTCTATAAATACAGGTTACTCTGCCCTGACCAACCTAAATAGCCTTCTTGGCTCTTCCAGACTCTTCTTTCCCCTACTCTTTACCCCAGTCAGTTCCTTCTGATGTCCCTCTATTTGCAAGCTCTGACCTTCCATCTTTCAGTCACTCAGAGTGGAAAACCTCACCATGATATTTCCCTACCCTTCCTGAATCCAAACATCCCTCAGTTCTTTGTTCTATCAACAAGGAAAAAGCCATATGAAGATCATAAATGATGTCCATCCCCCCCTTACTCAAGACTGAAGGAAACTAGGAGCTCTGGAGCAGTGGAAAGTATCATGGTGGGCCTTCTGTGAGTACTCTGGGTGCTACTCCTGGCTGAGTACTTGTAGAGATGGGGTGAGTGCTAAGCTGACCCTAGGTGGCCTGTCTCCAAAGGCTTATGAAAGGTGTGAGGCAGGAGCCCAGAGAGTCTATCCTGGTGCTCTATTTGGCTGCTAACAAGCTCCTAGGGACCCTAAAAATTAAACTCTCTCAGGGATTGCACAAGAAGCCAGAGGCAGACAAGCAACCTCAGTCCTTAAGGGTTTCTCTCATCTGCCTAGTATTTTGGATTCTATTAAAGAAATATTAGATTTATGACATCATTCCAGGCTACTAACGTCTCCAAGAAAGGAGGAAAGGTAATAGTCACCATGTTACATATAGAAAAAGATCCAGAGGAGTTAGATGAGTTGGCAAGGCCAGAGAGTGGGCTGTGGTGAAGCTCAGGCAGAGCCCCAGCTGAGCTGATCCTGGTGCTTTTTCTCTTGTTTATATATCACATTGGGTTTTTTAAAGTAAAACTTTTAAAAAGTTGGGTTAACTAATGTATAATTTCAGTTGTGAATTTTAATGAATTTTGATAAAAGTGTACAATCATATTATCTACCATATCATCAATATATAAAATATTTCAACCACTCCAAAAAGTTGCCTTCTGCCCCCTTGCAGACAATATCCTTTCTGCACCATAGCCCATGGCAACCTCTGATCTGGTTTCTGTCCCTATGTTTTTGCTTCTTTCAGATTGTCATAAATCATACAGTATGTAGACTTTTTATTAGTCGATTCATTCAACTAGCATAATCCTTTTGAGGTTATCCATGTTGGCTTTACTGTAGTCCAGCCCTTTTTTCACTAAGTAATATGCCACTGTATGGATATACAGCAATTTGTTTACCTAATCACTAGTTAATGAACATCTGAGTTGTTTTCAGATTTTAGCCACTGCAAGTAAATCTACAATAAATATGTGCATACAGTTCTTTGGGTGGATATATGTCTTCATTTCTCCTTGAAAAATACCAAGAGTATAAATGCTGGACTATATGGGTGGATATTATTTCTTCTAAGAAACAAACTGTCTTCCAAAGTAACAACACCATTTGCGTTCCATTTCTCACCAAAGTGTGAGATTCCATTTCTCACCAAAACTTAATATCAATTTGCATTCCCACCAACAATGTAAGAGTGTTCCCCTTTCTCCACATCCTTTCCAACATATGTTTTTTCCTCTCTTGCTGATTTTGGCCATTCTAACTGCTGTAAGAAGGATGGGGTAACACAAGGGGAAGATGGCTAGCCGAGCATCTAGAAAACATGGATCTGGGGACTCAAATACTATATTGAGTTCCTTGTCTCTGCTTTTCTCTAGTTCATTCTTCAGATTGGCTATCAAGTACAGAAATATAAACGCATGGATATTTATGTAATATATATGCTTTTATGATATGTATCTTTTATAATAAAAAATAAATGATTTATTGATATTTTAAAAACTTGATATCGGAATTTTTAACACTAACTATTAGGTATGTAGTAGTATGTCATTGTGATTTAACTTTGTATTTCCTCAGTGATATTGAGCATCTGTTCATGTGCTTATTCACCATCACATGTCTTGGATGAAGTGTTAGTCTAAATAATTTACCCCCTATCCAAATTGGATGGCTTTCCTACTTCTTATTGAATTGTAGAATTCTTTATATATTCTGGATACTAGCCTTTTATCAGATAACTGTTTTGCAAATGCTTTCCCAGTCTTGTATTTTTCATTTCTTAACAGTTTCTCTTGAATAAATGACATTTTAAGTTTTGATGATGTACAAGTTACCATTTTTTGATTCATGATTTCTGTGTCTTATCTAAGAAATTTTGTCTAATCTAAAGTCACAAAGATGTTTCTCCGTTTTTTTACCCCCAGAAACTTTATAGGTTTAGTGCTTACACTTAGATTTAGGATCAATTTTGAGGGTTTTTTTGGGGGGGGTGTTTTTTTTTTGTTTGTTTGTTTGGTTTTTTTTAATGTGGTTCCAGACAAGATTTGGGCTTACGATTTTTTTTCCCAAATGGATGTACTTTGTTTCAGCACCTGTTGAAAAGACTATTTTTTGGCAACTTTGACAAAAATCAATTGCCCATATATGTGTGGGTGCACTTCCAGACTCTCTATTTTATTCCATTGATCAATGTGTTTTCTTTACACCAATACACATGGTCTTGATTACTGTAGTTTAGTAGTAAGTCCTGAAATCAAGTAGCCTGTGTCCCCCAAATTTGTTATTCTTTTTCTAAGTTATTTTGATGACTTTATGTTTTGTTTTTTCATATAAAATGTAGAATCAGATAGCCAATTTCTATAAAACACATGCCAAGATCCATAGATTAATTTGGGAAGAATTGATATTAACGATATTGAGTTTTCTGATCTATATCTCTCCATTCATTTAGGTCTTTTTATATTTCTTTCAGCAATGTTTTGTAGTTTTCAGTGTATAAGTCTTGCATGTATTTTATTTAATTTATTCTTTTTTGTTTATTTTTTAATGTTATGTTAGTCACCATACAGTACTTCATTATTATTTGATGTAGTGTTTCATGATTCATTGTTTGCATATAACACCCAGTGTTCATTGCAATACATGCCCTCCTTAATATCCATCACCAGGCCAAACCATCTCTCCCCACCCCTCCTCTCTGAAACCCTCAGTCTGTTTCCTGGAGTCTCTCATGGTTTATCTCCCCCTCCAATTCTACCCTCCTCCATTTTTCCCTTCCTTCTCCTAAAGTCATCCATGCTATTCCTTATGTTCCACATATAAGTATATGATATGATATCATATGATATGATAATTGTCTTTCTCTGCTTGACTTATTAAACTTAGCATCATCCCCCTCCCAGTTCCATCCAAGTTGATGGAACTTGGATGGATGCAAATGATGATATTCATCCTTTCTGATGGCTCAGTAATATTCCATTGTATATATGGACCACATCTTCTTTATCCATTCAGCTGTTGGAGGCCATTTCTGTTCCTTCCACAGTTTAGCTATTGTGGACATTGCTGCTATGAACATTTGGGGTGTGTGTGCCCCTTCTTTTCACCACATCTGTATCTTTTGGTTAAATACCCAGTAGTGCAATTTCTGGGGCAATAGGATAGCTCTATTTTTAACTATTTGAGAAACCTCTATACTGTTTACCAAAGTGGCTATACCAACTTGCATTTCCACCAATAGTGTAAGAGGGTTCTCCTTTCTCCGCATCTTCTCCAACATTTGTGGTTTTCTGCCTTGTTAATTGTTGCCATTCTACCATTCTCAGTGGGTTTTCCTGTAAGATCCCATAAGATCCCATAAGATCAGGATGTCCACGCTCACCACTATTATTCAACATAGTACTAGAAGTCTATGTACTGGATAGCTTTAGCAATCAGACAACAAAAAGAAATAAAATGTATTCAAACTGGCATAGAAGAAGTCAAACTCTTTTTCTTCACAGAAGACATGATACTTTACATGGAAAACCCAAAAGGCTCCACCCCAAAATATTAGAACTCATACAGTAATTCAGTAATGTGGCAGGATACAAAATCAATGCACGAAAATCAGTTGTTTTCCTATACACTAACAAAGTAACTGTAGAAAGAAAAATTAGGGAACTGATTCCATTTACAATAACACCAAAGACCATAAGATAACCAAAGAGGTAAAGGATCTATATGCTAGAAACTATAGAAAACATAAAAGAAATTGAAGAAGACACAAAAAGGATGGGAAAAAATTCCATACTCATGGATTGGAAGAATAAACATTGTTAAAATGGAACTCAGCCATTTGCTTACACCCTACACAAAGGTAAACTCTAAATGAATGAAAGACCTCGATGTGAGACAAGAATCCATCAAAATTCTAGAAGAGGTCATCATCAACAGTAACCTCTTCAACATCAGCCACAGCAACTTCTTTCAACACACACCTCCAAAGGCAAGGGAAACAAAAGCAAAAATGAACTCTTGTGATTTCATCAAGATAAAAGCTTCTGTATAGCAAAGGAAACAGTCAACAAAACAAGGAGGCAACCCAAGGAAAGGAAGAAGATATTTGCAACTGAACTACAGAGAAAGGGCTGGTATCCAAGATTCATAAAGAACTTCTCAAACTCAGCACCCAAAAAAACAAATAATTAAGTCAAAAAATGGTCAGAGAACATGAATAGACACTTCTCCAAAGAAGACATTCGAATGGCTAATTTATTCCTATTTCATGTTTTTAATGATATTGTAAGTGGTATTGGTTTTTTTGTTTTTTGGGGTTTTTTTATTTGTTTATTTTCAGCGTAACAGTGTTCATTGTTTTTGCACCACATCCAGTGCTCCATGCAGTACGTGCCCTCCCTATTACCCACCACCTCGTTCCTCAACCTCCCACCCCCCCCCCCCCCGCCCCTTCAAAACCCTCTGGTTGTTTTTCAGAGTCCATAGTCTCTCATGGTTCATCTCCCCTCCCAGTTTCCCTCAACTCCCTCAGCATAATCTCTTCCAGTCCCGTCCATGTTGCAACAAAAGTTGGGTATTCATCCTTTCTGATGGAGGCATAATACTCCATAGTGTATATGGACCACATCTTCCTTATTCATTCGTCCGTTGAAGGGCATCTTGGTTCTTTCCACAGTTTGGCAACCGTGGCCATTGCTGCAATAAACATTGGGGTACAGTTGGCCCTTCTTTTCACTATATCTGTATCTTTCGGGTAAAACCCAGCAGTGCAATTGCAGAGTCATAGGGAAGCTCTATTCTTAATTTCTTGAGGAATCTCCACACTGTTCTCCAAAGTGGCTGCATTAACTTGCATTCCCACCAACAGTGTAAGAGGGTTCCCCTTTCTCCACATCCTCTCCAACACACATTGTTTCCTGTCTTGCTAATTTTGGCCATTCTAACTGGTGTCAGGTGGTATCTCAATGTTGTTTTTTGTTGTTTTTTTTATTCGTTTATTTGTTTATTTACAGCATAACAGTGTTCATTATTTTGGCTTCACACCCAGTGCTCCATGCAGTACGTGCCCTCCCTATTACCCACCACCTGGTTCCTCAACCTCCCCCCCCCGCCCCTTCAAAACCCTCTGGTTGTTTTTCAGAGTCCATAGTCTCTCATGGTTCATCTCCCTTTCCAGTTTCCCTCAACTCCCTCTCCTCTCCATCTCCCCATGTCCTCCATGTTATTTGTTATGCTCCACAAATAAGTGAGACCATATGATACTTGACTCTCTCTGCTTGACTTATTTCGCTCAGCATAATTTCTTCCAGTCCCGTCCATGTTGCTACAAAAGTTGGGTATTCCTCCTTTCTGATGGAGGCCATTCTGATGGAATGGCATCGTGGTTCTTTCCACAGTTTGGCGACCGTAGCCATTGCTGAAATAAACATTGGGGTACAGATGGCCCTTCTTTTCACTACATCTGTATCTTTGGGGTAAATACCCAGCAGTGCAATTGCAGGGTCATAGGGAAGCTCTATTCTTAATTTCTTCAGGAGTCTCCACACTGTTCTCCAAAGTGGCTGCACTAACTTGCATACCCACCAACAAGTGTAAGAGGGTTCCCCTTTCTCCACATCCTCTCCAACACACGTTGTTTCCTGTCTTGCTAATTTTGGCCATTCTAAATGGTGTCAGGTGGTATCTCAATGTGGTTTTAATTTGAATCTCCCTGATGGCTAGTGATGATGAACATTTTTTCATGTGTCTGATAGCCATTTGTATGTCTTCGTTGGAGAAGTGTCTGTTCATATCTTCTGCCCATTTTTCGATATGATTATCTGTTTTGTGTGTGTTGAGTTAGAGAAGTTCTTTATAGATCCTGGATATCAACCTTTTGTCTGTACTGTCATTTGCAAATATCTTCTCCCATTCCGTGGGTTGCCTTTTTGTTTTGTTGACTGTTTCCTTTGCTGTACAGAAGCTTTTGATCTTGATGAAGTCCCAAAAGTTCATTTTCGCTTTTGTTTCCTTACCTTTGGAGACATATCTTGAAAGAAGTTGCTGTGGCTGATATCGAAGAGGTTACTGCCTATGTTCTCCTCTAGGATTCTGATGGATTCCTGTCTCACATTGAGGTCTTTTATCCATTTCGAGTTTATCTTTGTGTACGGTGTAAGAGAATGGTCGAGTTTCATTCTTCTACATATTGCTGTCTAGTTTTCCCAGCACCATTTATTGAAGAGACTTTTTTCCATTGTATATTTTTTCCTGTTCTGTCAAAGATTATTTGACCACAGAGTTGAGGGTCCATATCTGGGCCCTCCACTCTGTTCCACTGGTCAATGTGTCTGATTTTATGCCAGTACCACGCTGTCTTGGTGATCACAGCTTTGTAGTAAAGCTTGAAATTGGGTAACGTGATGCCGCCAGTTTTGTTTTTGTTTTTCAACATTTCCTTAGCAATTCGGGGTCTCTTCTGATTCCATACAAATTTTAGGATTATTTGCTCCAGCTCTTTGAAAAATACCGGTGGAATTTTGATCGGAATGGCTTTAAAAGTATAGATTGCTCTAGGCAGTATAGACATTTTAACAATGTTTATTCTTCCAATCCAAGAGCATGGAACAGTCTTCCATCTTTTTGTGTCTTCTTCAATTTCTTTCATGAGTGTTCTGTAGTTCCTCGAGTACAGGTCCTTTACCTCTTTGGTTAGGTTTATTCCCAGGTATCTTATAGATCTTGGTGCTATAGTAAATGGAATCGATTCTCTAATTTCCCTTTCTGTATTTTCATTGTTAGTGTATAAGAAAGCCACTGATTTCTGTACATTGACTTTGTATCCTGCCACGTTACTGAATTGCTGTATGAGTTCTAGTAGTTTGGGGGTGGAGTCTTTGGGGTTTTCCATAAAAAGAATCATGTCATCTGCGAAGAGAGGGAGTTTGACTTCTTCCTTGCCAATTTGGATACCTTTTATTTCTCTTTGTTGTTTGATTGCCATTGCTAGGACGTCTAATACTATGGTGAACAAGAGTGGGGAGAGTGGGCATCCTTGTCATGTTCTTGATCTCAACGGGAAGGCTGCAAGCTTTTTCCCATTGAGGATGGTATTTGCTGTGGGTCTTTCATAGATAGATTTTATGAAGTTCAGGAATGTTCCCTCTATCCCTATACTTTGAAGCGTTTTCATCAGGAACGGATGCTGGATTTTGTCAAATGCTTTTTCTGCATCAATTGAGAGGACCATGTGGTTCTTCTCTCTTCTCTTATTGATTTGTTCTATCACATTGATTGATTTGCGAATGTTGAACCAACCTTGCAACCCAGGGATGAATCCCACCTGGTCATGGTGGATAATCTTTTTAATGTGCTGCTGGATCCTGTTTGCTAGGATCTTGTTGAGAATCTTTGCATCCATATTCATCAGTGATATTGGTCTGAAATTCTCCTTTTTGGTAGGGTCTTTGCCTGGTTTGGGGATCAGGGTAATGCTGGCTTCATAAAAAGAGTCTGGAAGTTTTCCTTCTGCTTCAATTTTTTGGAACAGCTTCAGGAGAATTGGTGTTATTTCTTCTTGGAAAGTTTGGTAGAATTCCCCAGGGAATCCGTCAGGTCCTGGGCTCTTGTTTTCTGGGAGGTTTTTGATCATTGCTTCAATCTCGTTACTAGATAGCGGTCTATTCAGGTTGTCAATTTCTTCCTGGTTCAATTTTGGGAGTTTGTAGTTTTCCAGGAATGCATCCATTTCATCTAGGTTGCTTAGCTTATTGGCATATAACTGTTGGTAATAATTTCTGATGATTGTTTCTATTTCCTTGGTGTTAGTTGTGATCTCTCCCTTTTCATTCATAATTTTATTAATTTGGGCTGACTCTCTTTTCTTTTGGATTAGTGTGACCAATGGTTTATCGATCTTATTGATTCTTTCAAAAAACCAGATTCTAGTTTCATTGATACGTTCTACTGTATCTCTGGTTTCTACCTCATTGATCTCTGCTCTAATCTTGATTATTTCCCTTCTTCCATGTGGAGTTGGTTTGATTTGTTGTTGATTCTCCAGTTCTTTAAGGTGTAGAGACAGCTGGTGTATTCTGGATTTTTCAATGTTTTTGAGGGAGGCTTGGATGGCTATGTATTTCCCCCTTAGAACCGCCTTTGCTGTATCTCATAGGTTTTGGACCGAAGTGTCTTCATTCTCATTGGTTTCCATGAATTGTTTAAGTTCATCTTTGATCTCCTGGTTGATCCAAGCATTCTTAAGCAAGGTGGTCTTTAGCTTCCAGGTGTTTGAGTTCCTTCTGAACTTTTCCTTGTGATTGAGTTCCAGTTTCAAAGCATTGTGATCTGAGAATATGCAGGGAATAATGTCGGTCTTTTGGTATTGGTTGAGTCCTGCTTTGTGACACAGTGTGTGGTCTATTCTGGAGAAGGTTCCATGTGCACTTGAGAAGAATGAGTATTCTGTTGTTTTAGGGTGGAATGTTCTGTATATGTCGATGAGGTCCATCTGGTCCAATGTTTCATTCAATGCTCTTATTTCTTTATTAATTTTCTGCTTCGATGATCTGTCTATTTCTGAGAGAGGTGTATTAAGATCTCCTACTATTATTGTATCATATCAATATGACTCTTTATCTTGATTAATAGTTTTCTTATGTAATTGGGTGCTCCCATATTGGGGGCGTAGATATTCCCAATTGTTAGATCATCTTGGTGGATAGTCCCTTTAAGAATTATGTAGTGTCCTTCTGTATCTCTGACTACAGTCTTTAGTTTAAAATCTAATTTATCTGATATGAGCATCGCTACCCTGGTCTTATTTTGAGGCCCATTGGCATGAAAGATGCTTCTCCATCCCTTCACTTTCAGTCTGGGTGTATCCTTAGGTTCAAAATGGGTCTCTTGTAGACAACATATGGATGGGTCCTGTCGTTTTATCCAATCTGCAACCCTGTGTCATTTTATGGGCGCATTTAGGCCATTCACATTGAGAGTGATTATTGAGAGATAGGTTTTTATTGACATCGTGTTGCCTTTGAAGTCTTTCTGTCTGTAGATTGTTTCTATATTTCTGTTCAATGATATTCTTAGGATTTTTTCTCTTTATAGGATCCCCCTTAATATTTCCTGCAGTGTTGGCTTGGTGGTTGCATAGTCTTTTAAGCCTTGCCGGTCTTGGAAACTCTTTATCCATTTTAAAAGTCAGTCATGCTGGATAGAGTATTCTTGGCTGTATGTTCTTCTCATTCAGTACTCTGAATATATTTTGCCATCCCTTCCTGGCTTGCCAGGTCTCTGTGGACAGGTCTGACGTTATTCTAATGGCTTTCCTCTGTATGTAAGGAGCTTCTTTGTCCTAGCTGCTTTTAAGAGGGTCTGTCTTGAAACATAATTCCTCATTTTAACTATAAGGTGTTGTGAGGACTTTCGAGAATCTAAAATCTTGGGAGGAAATCTCTCTGCCTCTAGTACATGAACGTTGTTCGCATTCGTGAGATTGGGAAAATTTTCATAGACAACTTCTTCCACTATATCTTCTAGACTTCTTCCTTTTTCCTCCCCTTCAGGGATTCCAATAATTCTGACATTGGAACGTTTCATGGCATCGTTTATTTCCCTGATTCTGTTTTCATGGCTTCTGAGCTGTTTGTTCCAGGCTTCCTCCTGATCCTTTCTCTCTATCTGTTTGTCCTCCAGATCACTAATTCTATCTTCTGTCTCAGTTACCCTAGCTTTTAGAGAGTTTAGATTAGATTGGAACTCATTGAGAGCATTTTGAACATCATCCCTGGTGGCTTTCAGTTCTGCCCTAATCAATTCTGTTTGGTCATCCATGGCTTTCTCCAACCTAGCTATTGCCTGGATAATTGTTAGTTTGAATTCCTTTTCCAACATATTGTCTATGTCAATAGCCATTAGCTCTGTTGCAGAAGGTCCATCCTCTGTATTTTTCTTCTGTTGGGTGTTCCTCCTCCTAGTCATTTTGGTAAGAGATGACTGAACAGATGCAGCTGGATTTATCGATTGTGGGGCAGTCAAGGTGCACCCTGGAACGCTTCTGTACAATCAGGGTTCCCTAAACCAAATGAGAGAAAAAAGAAAAGAAAAAGAAATAGAGAAGAAGGAAAAAAAAAAAGGAAAAGAAAAAAGAAAAAAAAAGGAGAGAGAGAGAGAGAGACAGGAAAAAAAGGGAAGATAAAAGAGAAGACTCAGCCCAAATGGGCCCCAAGGTAAGATTTATGAAGTATACAAACAAAAACACAAATAAAAAGACTGATAAAAGTATATGACAAGGGGCATCTGGGTGGCTCAGTGGGTTAAGGCACTGCCTTCAGCTCAGGTCATGATCTCAGGGTCCTGGGATCGAGCCCCACATTGGGTTCTCCACTCAGCGGGGAGCCTGCATTCCCCTCTCTCTCTGCCTGCCTCTCTACTTGTGATCTCTCTCTCTCTGTGTGTGTCAAATAAATAAATAAAACCTTTAAAAAAAAGTATATGACAAGAGAAAAAATATATATATAAGCAAAAAAAAGGGAAGAACCTCATCAGAAAGAACCCCAAATATAAGATTTATATATTATCAGGACAAACACAAATTCACAGAAACACTGACAGAAAGAAAAATTGGGAGAGTGGTTATAAATTCTCAGTGTGGGCCAGGAAGGTTATTTTGATTCTTCCTGGATGTATCTTGATGTTTTTGTTAAGGGACTCAACTTTCCTAAGTTACAGGGGGATTAGATACTGGTTTGCCTATAGGGGTAGCATTGATTGGGGAAAGGGGATTACCTTGAAGTTTAACTCTATAGGTATAGTAGAAAATAAAAATTAAAATAGAATAAACTAGACTAAACTAAGTTAAAATTTAAAAAGAATTAAAAAAATAGAAAAGCAAAAGAAAAACACGGGTGTATGTATCAAAAAGTTCAGGTTAGAAGGTTATTAAGGAATTTGATGTACTGGACATCTCAGTGTGATGGTAAATAGGCTAAAAATTATCTGTATGTATTAAAAAAAAAGAACCAGAATATTGGTAAAGAGTTAAAAATAAAAGTTGTATTTATGAAGTAGTGGTGGTGGTTCTCTTGTAGTCTTCTTCTTTTTTTTTTTCTTCCTTCCTGATTGGTTTTCTGTGGGAGGGGCCTGCCACGTGGGTTTTCAGACAATGATGTTCCCTGAGTTAGGTCTTCCCATTCCCCTCAAGGGGGTGGGCTCTGAGGAAACTGTTTTTTTCAGGCTTTTGTTCTCTGGGGGTTTTTATGTTCATTCATCTGTTTTCTCTCGCCTTGACAGCTTTTGATGGTTTTTGAAGTTTTAGAGGAGAGCAAGCTGCACCCCGACCTCCCTCTCAGAGAGAAGCCTCAGAATGCTCTGCAGAGCTGCTGGCAGAGTTGGTTCTGAGTCAAGGTCCCTGGAGATGCAGGAGCTCCTCGTTGTACCCAAAACCAGGGCAGCGGTGGCTGTCTAGGCAGCTCCAGACCGCCAGAGAGGTTCTGAGCAGAGATCGCACACTGAGATTTTCCCGCTGTCATGGGCTGGGAATGTCTGGTTTTTCCGGATGCCAGAGTCCAGGCTAGAGCCTATGAGCACCTATCCCAAGGGAGGGTGTGGGATGCGCGCGTTTCAGGATTGCCGTCTGGCCAGGCTCCCAGCCCCTCACGGGAGCCAGACCCCTCTCGTTCTCAGGCGCGCTGGTGTTCAGGCGCACTGGCGGCTCAGGGACGGAGATCTTATTTCTCCGCCGCACTCTCTCTGGCTCAGCGCCAGGGGAGCCTGTCCTGTGTCCGGGGACTTAGGTCCCTGTCCCTAACCGCCCAGATTCCCACTATTTCCCCCGCAATCCTTTGCTCTTTGTTTTTTGAGTGCTTTCAACCAGACTCCAAGTTAATGCTGGTCCCCAGACACAGTGCACTCTCATATTGGGGTATTAATTTCCAGTTGGTCACCTCTGGTGGCTCCCTCCCCCTTTTGTTTATCTTCCGATATCAGTCCGATGTTCCCACTCTGCTTTACCTGCCACTGGCGTCTTGTGCTCCTGTAGAGATCCAGACGTGTATAATTCTGATCTCAGGCTGATTTCATGGGTGGTTGGAGTTCCCTGGTAGGTAATCAGCAGGGTTACAGGTTGAAACGGCGCCTCCTCCTACTTCCCCGCCATCTTGACTCCCTGTGTAAGTGGTATTGTTTTAACATCAACTTTCAATTTTTTTGCTAATATATTTGAAATACAACTAATTTTTACATACTCTGTATTGTATATTTTGTATTGACCTTTTTACTTTTACTTCACCAAACTCATTTATTAGTTCTAATAGATTTTGGTACATTGGGATTTTCAACAAAGAGGATATCTTTATCCTCTGTCCAACCTGTAGGACTTTTAATTTTGTCTTGCCTTGTTGTACCAACTAGAAGTTCCAAAATAGTGTTAAATAGTAGCTGTGAGTGCCAACTTCCTTCCCTTGTCCTTGATCTCAGGGGGGAACACATTCAGCCTTTCTCCACTAAATCTGATGTTTCTCTAAATCCTTTGCAGATATCCTTTATCAAGCTGATAAAGTTATCTTCTATTCCTAGTTTCATATGAGTTTCCGCCATGAATGAATGTTGAGTTTGGCACATGATTTTTCTGATAGATCATATGGTTTTTCTTGTTTAGTCAGCAGACATGGTGAATAAAATTGATTGATTTCAGAGTGATGGACCAATTTACATTCCTGAATACCTGAATCTGGTATTCTACTCCTGCCTCAAGAATGTTAACATTCCTTATGGTGTAAATCTGCTGGTGATAAATTCTTTTTTGCTTAATTTTTTCTCTGAGAATATCCTTTTTTCACCTTCATTTTTGAAGGATACTTCTGCTGGTTAACGTCTCTGAGTTGACAGCTTTTTTTCTTTCAATGCTTTATAGCTCCTGCTCTATTTGCTTCCAGCCTACATACCCTCTAAGAGGTCTGCTCTCATTCTTACCTTTGGTCTTCCATATGTGATGTTTCTGTTTTCTCTGACTGCTTTCAATACTATCTTCGGTGTTCAGCAGTCTGATCATGGTGTGTCTAGGTATGTTTTTCTTTACACTCATCCTGTTTGGGTGATAACTAAAGTTATCATATCAGGATCACAGACTTAAGTGATACTCTTACAGTGTAAGAAACTCTCCTGCCTCCCATTTAGACATTTCCTATAGGTGATTTACCTGGATATGAGTTTTAAGTAGATGAACACATGCCAAGAAGGTAGGTAAAATGAAAGCTGCATGGAATTAAAAGAAATGGTGGCTATGCTAATATATGACAATAGTGTTTGACTGCTCTGAGAGATGATATGCTAATAAGTTTCTAGTTGGAGGATATCAGGGACTACGGGTATTACACTAGGTCATCCAGTGAAGGTTCCTATGTGATGGTCAGGGGGAAGATGGTGGCCAGATGAATTTCTTATGCACAAAATACTGTCTTTTGCCAGGTTCATAAATGGACATGCTAAATCTAGGCCTGTTCCAAACCTCTTTTTCCCTGGGGTCTTTTCAGAACTGGTTCTGAAGCACTAGGTGATTCTGGTCAGTTTGTGGTGACTTGAGATCCCTGACTCATGTGGAACAATGTAGTTCTCATAGCCCAGTGTAAGGACTGTAAAATGTACCCTACAGAGCAGTGAAAAATTCTGTGTGGGCCTCCTGGACAAAGGCCTGGACAGCAAGATGAAGCAAGAGGCCAAAGCTGGGGATCTCAAGGCCTGACCTAGAACAGAGCGGAGTCAGGGTATAGAAAGTTACAGAGGAAAATTGAGGTTCTAACACTAGAGACCAAGGCTAAGCACCAGTTTCAGGTGCCAGTCAGGAGAAAGGCCAATTTCAGAGTAAGAAAATTTAAAGATATGTAGAAATGTAATCTCAGAGAAAAAAGGGAATGAAAAAGAGTGGGTGTCAGAACTCCAATTATATGTGAATGCATTCCAGCTCATTTTTACTGGCTCACAGATGCATGCTGAATGGGACAGTCAAGGATGCTAAAAGGAAAGGGTCAAGGAAAGAACTGATAACCTCTAGTTCTAAGTCTTAGGGGACCAGATGATGGTATACAAATGAGGTAATATCAAAAGAATAGCAAGGCTGGCAAGAAGATGAGCTTAACCACTTATATGTTTGGTTTGCATTGCATGTGGAAAGGTCCCTTAGACTGATGAATATTTGCATCCGAAGCTTGGAAACAAGGAGTCATCAGAGCAGATAAAATAATTCAAATGAATAAGATAATTTGGGGTGCCTTATTAAATTAGCAAAATTTTCCAAACTACTGAAATCACAATTTAGTTATGTAAATCTTCATCACTATAAAGAAGAAGCTTTGGCCTTGAGTTCAGAGGACATACTTCTAGAGTTTTGCTATTAAGGATATTGTTTGGTTATAAGTTTGAAATAGATGCTTCTTATTTTATTAAAGAAGAGCATGATATTATCTTAGTAGAATGTGTTGCAAATAGTTGTAATGTCTCTGTAATGTAATGTTTGCAACTTCATTCAAAATTATTTAAAATAGTCTACTCATCTGGAATCCTCCAGATTTCAAGTTCTAGGAGTTGTTCTAACACTGTGATCTTGAATGAGCAATTATGTACTATTGTACTCAAGGTTTTTCAACTGTATAATGAAGAATAGTAATGTTGCCTATACTGTAGGCCATACAAGAATGTCTCATTTCTGTTCATTGGGAAGTACTACTTGCATGTAATGAATTATTATTACTATATTTAGTGGTATTTTTCTATGCTTAAACCCCCAGCATTCTTGCAGTTCTCATGCTAGTAGCGTCAAAGGAGAAATTAATGCCTCTGACAATAATGTCAGAAATCCCAAATGAAAACACATAAAAATAATTGCATATTAGTAACTAACATCATTCCAGCACTTTGCCACAACAGACTGGGTTCTTCTTTCTCTCTGTGCCCTACTGTCCAGCATAGACATTTACTAGGATGTTTAGTAGGACTTCAGTAAAAATTTGTTGGATGCAGGAATAAATGAAAAAACTTTTATAAACATTTATTAATTTAAACCTTATAAATATTGCAAGATAATCAGGCCTGCTCTTCAGTGTTTGAAGGGTCTGTGGGTAAGTGATTGTTAAATCTCTGGGTTTCATAATAAGCTGTGCATAAATTAATATATTTTATTATAATTTTTTGTGTATTTTCAGTTCCTTGAGGGCAGGTGTTAATGCAGTACCATGAGTAGACATTGTCAGCAATTTAATCAATTATTAATGAAATAATTTAACAAAAGAAATTATTATTATCAGTACTTAATTATAATATTCTGTCTCTTTCAATGAGTAATTAAATGAGAACATTCTCTTAATAAATATGTTGTTATATAGAAAATCATTCATTTCTGCTATAACTTTTTCATTTTCTCACATTCTTTTGTATCTCACTCCATCAACTATCTCCTTTCTGTGAGCACCTTAACCTTCTTCCTTTTTGTTGGTGTTTGCATACCAGCATCTAAAACATGCAACTCTTCTCATCTTCAAACAAAACTAAAACAAAACCCAAAGCCCCTCTAGTTTTCTGTTTTCCCATTGCCCACCTTAGTACTTCCTTCCTTCCAATTATATCTGAACTTCCCCAGCTTCATCTGTGATCCCCATTTCCCAACTTCCTGTTCCCTCTGAAATCCCACTGCAACAACCTCCTACTCCTGATTCCTCTCACAGGTCCTGATAGACGTCACACTCTGCCTGGAAAGATCCTAATCAGTTTGGCAAATGCTCAATCATCTTTAAACACATGATCCAAGCTACATCTCTTTCAGGATGCTCTTTCTCAAAACCCTCACTGTCCTGTCACAAAAGACTTTTCTTTTTATCCTCACTGTGCATGGAAGCCATCTAACACAGCAACTACAACCCTTTGTGTTTCTGCAACTTTGGCCTTTGGGGTCCCTTTACTATCAAGGATTCATCTTGAAACCAGAGTTTTGTTTTACTCTTTTCTGCATCTCAATACTTAGTATTACTCCTGTTACATTTTAGGTGCTCAATGAATGCTTTTTGAATCAATCATTTAGTAGAATTAGGCTTTTATGAAAATATGCAAGCTTCAGTTTTGTATCAGATCTCATTGGGTGACAGGTCTATGCCTCTTTTCTCTCCCTAGATAATGCCAACTATTGTGACCATCTTCCTTGAAACAAGACAGATTCATCCCATTGGTATTACTCAAGAACATATTATTGTTGATGGTGTTGATAGAAGTTACCTGTATTCTAAGGTTTCAGATAGAACCAAGAAATTCTAAAAAACAAACATACATTACAGATAAAACCTTCAATATTGCCATGTGCCCCCCAAATTAGATGATCAAATGTCTAGATCAGTGATAACAAACTCAAATGCCTACAAGGGCCAGGCAGATGATAAGGTCAGGCAAAAGACTAGCAAACTACGCACTCACTTTCTCCAAAGAGGCCATGGAAACTGCCCCCTAGATGAGTGCTGACAAATGAGAATGTGGACCCACTGCTGACAGGTTTCATTTTATAAGAAGAATGGGAAACCACAGGACATATGGTGATTTTTATTTTTAATATTATAAATGACACTTCTGTGGTCTGAAAGATCTAGGGATCTGTTAGCTGGTGAACGCTAAAAGACAGAAAGATGACTCCTTTCCATCACTTCTTCTAAGTTCATATGTCCCTAATTCTCAGAATATTCAGATAGAATCTCTTGCCAGTAGTGGTTCTCAGTGTAGCAGAAACATTCACTCCCCTTATCTGTGGGACTTGCCTTCTTGTCATCCTAAATCACTTTAACTTCCATCAGCCTCCTGGGAAGGAAAGTCAACTTTCTGTTTCACATGATCTTAATTTTTGTCAAAAAAAAAAAAAAAAAAAACCTCTAATAAAGTCAAGGCTGTGAAGATGGCAGAGCAGTACTCTGAGCTCACACTCTCTCAAGTTTACAACTAGATATCATCCACACCCAAGTCCATAAACCAGAAAATGATCTGAAGACTGGCAGAACAAGCTCCACAAAAGAGTAGAGAGAAGAAGCTGAATCTGAAAGGCTAGGAAGGTCAGAAAGATAGAGGGAAGCTGTTGGTGGATGGGAAAGAGCTGCGTGCATGGAGAGAGCAGAGAAATGGTTCCTCACGCCAGGGAATTCACACGGGAAGACTATTCCCCATAACGTTTGGCTTTTAAAGACCAGAGAGGCTGAATTCTGTGAGTTTGTGTAAGCATTAGGACTTGGAGCCTGGAGCTTTAAAAGTCAGCTGACTGTCAGAGCCAGAGATAGCTGGGTGGGGGGAAGGGGACCCTTAAAGAGACAGCAGCCTGCATGGAGAGACAACATAAAAAATAGCAGTTTACGGGGTGCCTGGGTGGCTCAGTGGGTTAAAGCCTCTGCCTTCAGCTCAGGTCATGATCCTGGGGTCCTGGAATCCGCAGGGAGCCTGCTTCCTCCTCTCTCTCTGCCTGCCTCTCTGCCTAGTTGTGATTTCTCTTTGTCAAATAAATAAAAAAAAATTTTAAAAAAATAGCAGTTTACACATGCTGGGGCAAACAGGAGACGGATTGGTTCATACTGACTTTGGAGCATGTTTGGGAACTTCTCCACAAATGAGGCTACTGGCAGGTACCATTCCCGCCCCCCTCAACCCCCCTCCCCCTTCTCATATCCCCCCTCCCCCCATCTCCCGCCTGCCCCTCTCCCCAACATAAACCTAAGGTCTTCTGTGGGAGGCAGGGCTGCACTGAGGCTTGCTACCTAAACTGCCAGGTCTGTATCAGACCTGCAGGTTCTCCTGAGGACTGGACCACTCCAAGCCCACTTGTCTCAGCCCAGCACTTAGGGCAAATTTTGTTAAAGCTGCACTCACGTACCCTGCTGGGCCACCAAGTGCACAGCCAAGCCCAGCCTCAACCCCCTGCCCACCCTCCCCCCTCCCCTATGCATCACCCAACCTGTGTCAGACTTTGGGGGATCTGGCAAAGGACTAGTGGCTCAACACAAATTTTGCTTACACCGCAGCTTGCTCCAAAGTTCTCTGGGGACTGCCTGGGTCCCACTAACCCCATAGAGAGCAAGCAGAGCCCACAACAGGCAGAATCAGTGTGGACTGAGGTAGGAAAGACATTAGGGTCAGAGCTGATGGCCAAGAAAGAACTCTTGAGATGTCTTTGGTGCAAAAAGGTGGTTTTATTAAAAAGCACGGGGACAGGACCTGTGGGCAGAAAGAGTTGCACTGGGGTCATGAGGAGTGGCCCATTACATACTTTCAACTTGGGAGGGGGTTAGGGATAGTGTAAGTCTCTAAGGAATTCTGGAAGCAAGGTTTCCAGAACCTTGAGATGGCTAGCTATTGTTGGCAAATGTTGTTTATTACCATCTAATAAAACCTTAGTCATGAGACCCTTAAGATGTGTAATGGTTAGGCCATATGCTTAGGGGAGTGCCAAAACATATCTTGGGGGGGGTTAGAGATAAAGGAAGTTTCCAAAACACTTTTTATGTGTTAAAGTAGGCTTATGTGGGAGGGAGGAGTCAAGATGGCAGAGAAGTAGCAGCCTGAGACTACATCAGGTAGCAGGAGATCAGCTCGATAGCTTATCTAAACATTGCAAACACCTACAAATCCAACGGGAGAGCGAAGAGAAGAAGAACAGCAACTCTAGAAACAGAAAATCAACCACTTGCTGAAAGGTAGGACTGGCGGAGAAGTGAATCTAAAACGAAGGGAAGATAGACCGCGGGGGGAGGGGCCGGCTCCCGGGAAGTGGCGGAGGAACGGAGCATAAAATCAGGACGTTTAAAAGTCTGTTCCACTGAGGGACATTGCTCCAGAGGCTAAACCAGGGTGAAGCCCACGCGGGGTCAGCGTGGCCCCAGGTCCCGCAGGGTCACAGAAGGATCGGGGGTGTCAGAGTGTTGGAGAGCTCGCAGGTATTAGAACGGAGAAGCCAGCTGCAGAGACAGAGCTGAGGACTGAACTCTCAGCTCAGGGTTACCTTGAACTGGTCGCGGGCTGGGTGAGCTCAGAGCGCGGCTAGAGGCTGGGGATACGGGAGTGATTGGGTGCTGTCCTCTGGGGGCACACTGAGGAATGGGGCCCCAGGCTCTCGGCTCCTCCAGGCCGGAGACTAGGAGGCCGCCATTTTCATTCCTGTCCTCCAGAACTCTACGGAAAGCGTTCAGGGAACAGAAGCTCCCAAAAGCGAACCCGAGCCGATTACTTAGTCTGGCCCCCGGTAAGGGCAGTGCAATCCCGCCTCGGGCAAAGACACTTGAGAGTCACTACAACAGGCCCCTCCCCCAGAAGATCAACAAAATATCCAGCCAGGATGAAGTTCATCTATCAAGGAAAGTAGGTTCAATTCCTAAGACAGCAGAGCAATTCCAGAGGAGGAGAAAGAAAAGCACGGAACTCATGGCTTTCTCCCCATGATTCTTTAGTCTTGCGGCTACTTCAATTTTTTTTTTTTTCAATTTTTTTTCTTTTTTCTTTTTTCTTCTTCTGCTAAATTTTTAAAAAAACTATTACCCTTTTCTTTTTTAACGTTTTTTGACTAGTTTATCTAAATATATATATTTTTTTTCTTTCTTTTTTATATTTTTTCTTTATTTGTTTTATTTTTTAAATTTTTTTCTTTTTTTTTCTGAACCTCTTTTTATCCCCTTTCTCCCCCCCCCCCCCACAATTTGGGGTCTCTTCTGATTTGGTTACAGCGCATTTTTCTGGGGTCTTTGCCACCCTTTTAGTAGTTTATTTGCTCCTTCATATCCTCTTATCTGGACAAAATGACAAGGCGGAAAAAATCACCACAAACAAAAGAACAAGAGACAGTACCGAAGGCTAGGGACCTAATCAACACAGACATTGGTAATATGTCAGATCAAGAGTTCAGAATGACGATTCTGAACATTCTAGCCGGGCTCGAAAAAGGCATGGAAGATATTAGAGAAACCCTCTCTGGAGATATTAAAGCCCTTTCTGGAGAAATTAAAGAACTAAAATCTAACCAAGTTGAAATCAAAAAAGCTATTAATGAGGTGCAATCAAAAATGGAGCTCTCACTGCTAGGATAAATGAGGCAGAAGAAAGAATTAGTGATATAGAAGACCAAATGACAGAGAATAAGGAAGCCAAGCAAAAGAGGGACAAACAGCTACTGGACCATGAGGGGAGAATTCGAGAGATAAGTGACACCATAAGACGAAACAACATTAGAATAATTGGGATTCCAGAAGAAGAAGAAACAGAGAGGGGAGCAGAAGGTCTATTGGAGAGAATCATTGGAGAGAATTTCCCTAATATGGCAAAGGGAACAAGCATCAAAATCATAGAGTTGAGGGTCCCTATCTGGGCTCTCCACTCTATTCCACTGGTCTATGTGTCTGTTTTTATGCCAGTACCACGCTGTCTTGGTGATCACAGCTTTGTAGTAAAGCTTGAAATCGGGTAACGTGATGCCGCCAGTTTTGTTTTTGTTTTTCAACATTTCCTTAGCAATTCAGGGTCTCTTCTGATTCCATACAAATTTTAGGATTATTTGCTCCAGCTCTTTGAAAAATACTGGTGGAATTTTGATCGGAATGGCTTTAAAAGTATTGATTGCTCTAGGCAGTATAGACATTTTAACAATGTTTATTCTTCCAATCCAAGAGCATGGAACAGTCTTCCATCTTTTTGTGTCTTCTTCAATTTCTTTCATGAGTGTTCTGTAGTTCCTCGAGTACAGGTCCTTTACCTCTTTGGTTAGGTTTATTCCCAGGTATCTTATGGTTCTTGGTGCTATAGTAAATGGAATCGATTCTCTAATTTCCCTTTCTGTATTTTCATTGTTAGTGTATAAGAAAGCCACTGATTTCTGTACATTGACTTTGTATCCTGCCACGTTACTGAATTGCTGTGTGAGTTCTAGTAGTTTGGGGGTGGAGTCGTTGGGGTTTTCCATATAAAGAATCATGTCATCTGCGAAGAGAGATGTTTGACTTCTTCCTTGCCAATTTGGATACCTTTTATTTCTCTTTGTTGTCTGATTGCCGTTGCTAGGACTTCTAATACTATGTTGAACAAGAGTGGTGAGAGTGGGCATCCTTGTCATGTTCCTGATCTCAACAGGAAGGCTGCAAGCTTTTTCCCATTGAGGATGATATATATTTTTTTAATTTCTAAATGTTTTTTTTTTCAGCATAACAGTATTCATTGTTTTTGCACAACACCCAGTGCTCCATGCAATACGTGCCCTCCCTATTACCCAACACCTGGTTCCCCCAACCTCCCACCCCCGCCCCTTCAAAACCCTCAGGTTGTTTTTCAGAGTCCATAGTCTCTTATGGTTTGCCTCCCCTTCCAATTTTTTTTTTATAAACATATAATGTATTTTTATACCCAGGGGTACAGATCTGTGAATCGCCAGGTTTACACACTTCACAGCACTCACGATAGCACATACCCTCCCCAATGTCCATAACCCCCTCCCCCACTCCCAAACCCACCTCCTCCCAGCAACCCCCAGTGTGTTTTGTGAGATTAAGAGTCATTTATGGTTTGTCTCCCTCCCAATCCCATCTTGTTTCATTTATTCTTCTCCTATCCCCCCTAACCCCCCATGTTGCATCTCCATGTCGTCATATCAGGGAGATCATATGAGAGTTGTCTTTCTCCGATTGACTTATTTCACTAAGCATGATACCGTCTAGTTCCATCCATGTCATCGCAAATGGCAAGATTTCATTTCTTTTGATGGCTGCATAGTATTCCATTGTGTATATATACCACTTCTTCTTTATCCATTCATCTGTTGATGGACATCTAGGTTCTTTCCATAGTTTGGCTATTGTAGACATTGCTGCTATAAACATTCGGGTACACGTGCCCCTTCGGATCACTGCGTTTGTATCTTTAGGGTAAATACCCAGTGTGCAATTGCTGGGTCATAGGGTAGGTCTATTTTCAGCATTTTGAGGAAAGTCCATGCTGTTTTCCAGAGTGGTTGCACCAGCTTGCATTCCCACCAACAGTGGAGGAGGATTCCCCTTTCTCTGCAGAGGATGATATTTTCTGTGGGTTTTTCATAGATAGATTTTATGAAGTTCAGGAATGTTCCCTCTATCCCTATACTTTGAAGCGTTTTCATCAGGAACGGATGCTGGATTTTGTCAAATGCTTTTTCTGCATCAATTGAGAGGACCATGTGGTTCTTCTCTCTTCTCTTATTGATTTGTTCTATCACATTGATTGATTTGCGAATGTTGAACCAACCTTGCAACCCAGGGATGAATCCCACCTGGTCATGGTGGATAATCTTTTTAATGTGCTGCTGGATCCTGTTTGCTAGGATCTTGTTGAGAATCTTTGCATCCATATTCATCAGTGATATTGGTCTGAAATTCTCCTTTTTGGTAGGGTCTTTGCCTGGTTTGGGGATCAGGGTAATGCTGGCTTCATAAAAAGAGTCTGGAAGTTTTCCTTCTGCTTCAATTTTTTGGAACAGCTTCAGGAGAATTGGTGTTATTTCTTCTTGGAAAGTTTGGTAGAATTCCCCAGGGAATCCGTCAGGTCCTGGGCTCTTGTTTTCTGGGAGGTTTTTGATCACTGCTTCAATCTCGTTACTAGATAGCGGTCTATTCAGGTTGTCAATTTCTTCCTGGTTCAATTTTGGGAGTTTGTAGTTTTCCAGGAATGCATCTATTTCATCTAGGTTGCTTAGCTTATTGGCATATAACTGATGGTAATAACTTCTGATGATTGTTTCTATTTCCTTGGTGTTAGTTGTGATCTCTCCCTTTTCATTCATAATTTTATTAATTTGGGCTGACTCTCTTTTCTTTTGGATTAGTGTGACCAATGGTTTATCGATCTTATTGATTCTTTCAAAAAACCAGATTCTAGTTTCATTGATACGTTCTACTGTATCTCTGGTTTCTACCTCATTGATCTCTGCTCTAATCTTGATTATTTCCCTTCTTGCGTGTGGAGTTGGTTTGATTTGTTGTTGATTCTCCAGTTCTTTAAGGTGTAGAGACAGCTGGTGTATTCTGGATTTTTCAATTTTTTTGAGGGAGGCTTGGATGGCTATGTATTTCCCCCTTAGAACCGCCTTTGCTGTATCCCATAGGTTTGGACCAAAGTGTCTTCATTCTCATTGGTTTCCATGAATTGTTTAAGTTCACCTTTGATCTCCTGGTTGATCCAAGCATTCTTAAGCAAGGTGGTCTTTAGCTTCCAGGTGTTTGAGTTCCTTCTGAACTTTTCCTTGTGATTGAGTTCCAGTTTCAAAGCATTGTGATCTGAGAATATGCAGGGAATAATGTCAGTCTTTTGGTATCGGTTGAATCCTGCTTTGTGACCCAGTATGTGGTCTATTCTGGAGAAGGTTCCATGTGCACTTGAGAAGAATGAGTATTCTGTTGTTTTAGGGTGGAATGTTCTGTATATGTCGATGAGGTCCATCTGGTCCAATGTTTCATTCAATGCTCTTATTTCTTTATTAATTTTCTGCTTCGATGATCTGTCTATTTCTGAGAGAGGCATATTAAGATCTCCTACTATTATTGCATTCATATCAATATGACTCTTTATCTTGATTAATAGTTTTCTTATGTAATTGGGTGCTCCCATATTGGGGACGTAGATATTCACAATTGTTAGATCATCTTGGTGGATAGTCCCTTTAAGAATTATGTAGTGTCCTTCTGTATCTCTGACTACAGTCTTTAGTTTAATATATAATTTATCTGATATGAGCATCGCTACCCCGGCCTTTTTTTGAGGCCCATTGGCATGAAAGATGCTTCTCCATCCCTTCACTTTCAGTCTGGGTGTATCCTTAGGTTCAAAATGGGTCTCTTGTAAACAACTTATGGATGGGTCCTGTCGTTTTATCCAATCTGCAACATTGTGTCGTTTTATGGGTGCATTTAGGCCATTCACATTGAGAGTGATTATTGAGAGATAGGTTTTTATTGACATCGTGTTACCTTTGAAGACTTTCTGTCAGTAGATTGTTTCTATATTTCTGTTCAGTGATATTCTTGGGATTTTTTCTCTTTTATAGGACCCCCCTTAATATTTCCTGCAGTGTCGGCTTGGTGGTTGCATAGTCTTTTAAGCCTTGCCTGTCTTGGAAACTCTTTATCTCTCCATCCATTTTAAAAGTCAGTCTTGCTGGATAGAGTATTCTTGGCTTCATGTTCTTCTCATTTAGTACTCTGAATATATTTTGCCAGCCCTTCCTGGCTTGCCAGGTCTCTGTGGACAGGTCTGACATTATTCTAATGGGCTTTCCTCTGTGTGTAAGGAGCTTCTTTGTCCTACCTGCTTTTAAGAGGGTCTATCTTGAAACATAATTCCTCATTTTAACTATAAGGTGTTGTGAGGACTTTCGAGAATCTAAAATCTTGGGAGGAAATCTCTCTGCCTCTAGTACATGAACGTTGTTTCCATTCATGAGATTGGCAAAATTTTCATAGACAACTTCTTCCACTATATCTTCTAGACTTCTTCCTTTTTCCTCCCCTTCAGGGATTCCAATAATTCTGACATTGGAATGTTTCAGGGCATCATTTGTTTCCCTGATTCTGCTTTCCTGTCTTCTGAGCTGTTTGTTCCAGGCTTCCTCCTGATCCTTTCTCTCTGTTTGTCCTCCAGATCACTAATTCTATCTTCTGTCTCAGGTACCCTAGCTTTTAGAGAATTTAGATTAGATTGGAACTCATTGAGAGTATTTTGAACATCATCCCTGGTGGCTTTCAGTTCTGCCCTAACATTGTGAACAACATCCCTGGTGGCTTTCAGTTCTGCCGTAATCAATTCTGTTTGGTCATTCATGGCTTTCTCCAACCTAGCTATTGCCTGGATAATTGTTAGTCTGAATTCCTTTTCCGACATATTGTCTATGTCGATAGCCATTAGCTCTGATGCAGAAGGTCCATCCTCTGTATTTTTCTTCTGTTGGGTATTCTTCCTCCTAGTCATTTTGGTAAGAGATGACTGAACAGATGCAGCTGGGTTTTTCGATTGTGGTGCAGGCAAGGTGCATCCTGGAACGCTTCTGTGCAATCAGGGTTCCCCATCCAAATGAGAGAAAAAAGAAAAGAAAAAAAATAGAGAAGAAGAAAAAAAAAAGGAAAAGAAAAAAGGAAAAAGAAAAAAATAGAGAGAGAGAGGCAGGGAAAAAAGGGAAGATAAAAGAGAAGGCTCAGCCCAAATGGGCCCCAAGGTAAGATTTATGAAGTATACAAACAAAAACAGACAAACAAAAAGACTGATAAAATTATATGACAAGAGAAAAAAATGTATATATATATATATATATAAGCAAAAAAAGGGAGGAACCTCATCAGAAAGAACCCCAAGTATAAGATTTATATATTATCAGGACAAACACAAATTCACAGAAACACTGGCAGAAGGAAAAATTGAGAGAGTGGTTATAAATTCTCAGTGTGGGCGAGGAAGGTTATTTTGATTCTTCCTGAATGTATCTTGATGTTTTTGTTAAGGGACTCAAATTTCCTAAGTTACAGGGGGATTAGAAACTGGTTTGCCTATAGGGGTAGCATTGATTGGGGAAAGGGGATTACCTTGAAGTTTAACACTATATGTACAGTAGAAAATAAAAATTAAAAAAGAATAAACTAGACTAAACTAAGTTAAAATTAAAAAAGAATTTAAAAAATTAGAAAAGCAAAAAAAAAACCATGGGTGCATATATCAAAAAGTTCAGGTTAGAAGGTTATTAAGGAATTTGATGTACTGGACATCTCAGTGTGATGGTAAATAGGTTAAAAAATTATCTGTATGTATTTAAAAAAAAACAGAATATTGGTAAAGAGTTAAAAATAAAAGTTGTATTTATGAAGTAGTGGTGGTTGTTCTCTTATAGTCTTCTTTTTTTTTTCTTTTCTTTTCTTCCTTCCTGGTTGGTTTTCTGGGAGAGGGGCCTGCCATGTGGGTTTTCAGACAATGATGTTCCCTGAGTTAGGTCCTCCAGCTCCCCTCAAGGGGGTGAGCTCTGAGGAAACTTTTTTCAGGCTTTTGTTCTCTGGGGGTTTTTATGTTCTTTCATCTGTTTTCTCTCGCCTTGACAGCTTTTGATGGTTTTTGGAGTTTTAGAGGAGAGCAAGCTGCACTCCAACCTCCTTCTCAGAGAGAAGCCTCAGAATGCTCTGCAGAGTTGCTGGCAGAGTCGGTACTGAGTCACTGTCCGTGGGGATGCAGGAGCTCCTCGTTGTACCCAATACCAGGGCAGCGGCGGTTGTCTAGGCAGCTCCAGACCGCCAGAGAGGTTCGGAGCAGAGATCGCACACTGAGATTTTCCCGCTGTCGTGGGCTGGGAATGTCTGGTTTTTCCGGATGCCAGAGCTCCAGGCTAATGCCTATGAGCACCTCTCCCAAGGGAGGGTGTGGGATGCTCCCGTTTCAGGATTGCCTTCTGGCCAGGCTCCCAGCCCCTCACGGGAGCCAGGCCCCACTCGTTCTCTGGCTCGCTGGTGTTCAGGCACGCTGGCAGCTCAGGGACAGAGACCTGATTTCTCCGCCGCACTCTCTCTGGCTCAGCGCCAGAGGAGGCTGTCCTGGGTCCGGGGACTTAGGTCCCTGTCCCTAACCTCCCAGATTCCCACTATTTCCCCCCGCGATCCTTTGCTCTTTGTTTTTTGAGTGCTTTCAACCAGACTCCAAGTTAATGCTGGTCCCCAGATGCAGGGCACTCTCATATTGGGGTATTACTTTCCAATCGGTCACCTCTGATGGCTCCCTTCCCCTTTTGTTTATCTTCCGATATCAGTCCGATGTTCCCACTCTGCTTTACCTGCCACTGGTGTCTTGTGCTCCTGTAGAGATCCAGACGTGTAGAATTCTGATCTCAGGCTGATTTCATGGGTGGTTGGAGTTCCCTGCTAGGTTATCAGCTCACTTTAGGGTACAGGTTGAAATGGCGCCTCCTCCTACTTCCCCGCCATCTTGACTCTGCCACCTGTATTTTACCATAATAAAAATACTTTTTGAAAAAAAAGGAAAGAAAATCACATTTTCTATAAATGCTTAAGCATTTATAGCTAGCAAGTCTCTGAAGAGTTATTGCCATTCTTCCATGGCAAACATGGCTCCATCATGCAGTAGTACTTAGCATTGTTAAACAACAGGAACGCAGTAATCAGAGCATATTACCACATGTTGCAACAACAGTGATAGTCTTACGATATTAGGTAGTATCCTCAGATCTATTTGAGATAGCTACTAGCTATTTGAGTCGGCTAATAAGAAGATAATGTCTCTTTATCATTTAACAATGGTCATCTCATGTTTACCAGGGAAATGGAAAGATCCAAGGTGCTTTCTTTAAAAAAAAATAAATAAGTAAGTAATCCAGGTCCAAAGGGCACAAGAGCAAACCCTAAGACACCTAGCACACAGGATAATAACAGTAACAGCCAACATGTAGCCTGTGGTTGCTGTGTGCTGGGCACTATTCCAAGGGCTTACATTCCTCACAGCATCCCTATGAAGCAGGTTCTATTATTTCTCCGTTTTACAGGTGGCATATTCAAGTACAGGAAATTTGAGTAATTTCCCCAAGGTCTCACAGCCAGTAAGGGCAAGAAGATGCCAGAGAACCTGGAAGTGGATGCATGGACCTTCTCTCCTACTGGAAACTTGTGCAGGCAGCCTTTCCTTTCCATTGTATTTCTCGTGGGTGGCCCCTCTGCATAAACTGTGCTCCCCACATCCAGTGGGGATGCACACTGCCCTCTTACACACCCACATCCTCCCATTCTTCTGCCATTTAAACCCCACTTCCTCCCAGAAATTCTCCCTGAACACAAAGCCACAGGCACACCTTCTACTCTGAGCCCCACAGACGCACAATGCATCATAATTCCTTTACCCAAGTCTCCCCCCAACCGGGGGGATCTGAATGGCAACTACTCAGGGCCCATCCAGATGTTCCATTCTCTAACATGAAGGGGTCATCAGACTCTGTCAGTACCTCCCTCTCAATTTACCAATGAAGAAACAGAGGCCCTGAGTGGGAAGACGCTTGCCCAGAGTCCCACAGCCGGTCAGGACTGGAATACCTCATTCATTCCACGACTATTCTGACACTCCTCAGAGCCCAGTGGGGCCAGCACCCCGTGGATGGTGAACAATGTTTTCAGTAGTCTTCCTGGAGAGGTTCATCCCCTGGGATGTTGCTACCAGTTAGTTCCACAAGCTTACTGCCTTGCAAGAAATTTGTCAGCCTGGGAATTAGGTTGCCCCTCAGAGGTGGGAGGGCTGCTGTGTCAGGCCGAAGAGGACAGAAGAGTCAAAGGCTTTGGAACAAGGAGCAGAAATCCTCTTGTCCTGGCTCCAGCTGGGCAGGGCTGAGATCCTGTCAGCATCTCTGACTGGGACTATGGGCGACAGAAGGCAACACTCCTGAAGCCCATCAAGGGCAATTCCATAGGCACTCCCTGAGCCTGTTTCCTGGTGGAAATCTGCTGGCAACTCCAGCCCCTCCTCCCTCCTCCGACTTCTAGATCAGGTGGGACCTCTGGGGCTGAGGTGGGCCTGGGGCTCGAGGAAGGGCTTTGTGAGTCCAGGCTGGGAGACTGGGCATCAAGGTCCCCAGCTCCACCTTGCTACTTTCCCCACAGCTGGGTCAGAAGAGAGAGTTCTTTCCGACAGGCAAATCACAGTGGGGTCCCAGCTTTAGGGGTGATGGTTGCAGCTCAGTATATATACTGAGAAAGTTTCAGGATATATTCAGGGAGAATTTCTGGGAAGATGTGGGGTTTAAATGGCAGGGAGAACAGACCAGGGTCCCTGGCTCTATGACTGTCAACAAGCCCTGTCCCTCTCAGGCCATTAGTACCCTCTTAGAAAGAGGCAGAGCCCTGAGAGTATCTTCTGAGCACAGTGGGCCATCACAGGTGGTCACCACACTGAAGGGTGTCTTTCCCAATTCTGGATTCCTGGGCTGTTTAGTTCTCTCTCCTTACTCAGCCTCTCTAGAAGGGTAGGAGAGAAGCCATGTTGGGTGAGGGCTGAGGGGGCCTCATGGAGCCAGCAGGTGCAGAGGCCATTCTCCATGAAGCTTCCTGGTTAATTAATTAGTGAGTGGCCCCCTGTGCTCCCAGCCAGCAGGCCACTCTTCTCACCCTTGGCTGTTGAGGTAAATCTTCTGTCTTCACTTTCCCCCGATGGTAGCAAATCAGCCTCTGGTATCTGGTGTGGAGAGCAGAGCCCACTGTACTCACAGGTAAGGGGTCAGGCAGGACACTTGCTGGTACAGAGCAGAATAATTAATGGCAGAAAGGCAAGGAGCTAAAGCAAGGGAAAGAGGGTGAGGGAGAGAGAAAAATGAGACGTACCTGCCAATACATGGCAGAGAAGATGAGGAAATGCACACGACAAGGTAGGGTTTAGAGCCCTGGATTTAATTACTGGCTCTGTCCCCAGATTGCTGAATGACTTCAGGCACAGTGTTCTCTAGGCCTTGTTTCCCATTGTTGACATGGCTGCTGGGTTAGGTGATCTTAAAATTATTGCCAGTTGCTGATACCAAGATAGGAAGATGAACTCTTTGATTGTGTCTTATTCGTAAAGCTCTGAATGCCCTCTCTGCCTGGTGTTTAAGTAGCTGCTTGACATAGAATAGATAAAGCAGGTAAGATTGCTGTGTAAATTATTGAAGAGAAATGGATAAGAAATTGGCAGAGGGAAACAGAGGAAGGAGGAAGCCCTTGGATGGGGGAAGGACTCCTCTTGGATGAAAACTGGTAGAAGAGAAGGCTATTCTGGATGTTACTGAGAGAAGAATCTGGGCTGACCAGGAAGAGACTGGAGTCAAGGAATTGGATAGAAATTCTCAGGACGGGGGTTACCTGAGGGGCTTAGTTTGTTAGGTGTCTGACTCTTGATTTTGGCTCTGGTCATGATCTCAGGGTCATGGATTGAACCCCACATCTAGCTGTGTGCAGGGTTGGAGCCTGTTTAAGATTCTCTCTCTCCCTCTGCTGCCCCCTAATCCCCTGATTCATCCCCTCCAAAAAAAGAAAAAAAAAAAGAAAGATAGGGAGGGTGGGAGGGAGGAAGGAAAGAAGGAAGAAAGAGAAAGAGAAAAAAGAGAAAGAAAGAAAAACTCCCAGGACTGAGAGTGCTGGGGGCCAGTGATGGCTTCTCTTATTTGTCACTGCCCATGCTCCACTCTGATTAGGCAAATGGAGACCTTTGACAAGCGTGAGAGGAAGGAGGAAGCTGTTGGTGTTTGTGTGTTGACTCCTGATGTGTGGAAGAATCCACGGAGGTCTCTACATCTCTGGCATTTTTGGGTGTAGGGGTCTACATCTGGGTCTTTCCATGTCCGTGACTTGTATGTCTATGGACCAATCTGTGTATATGTCTACACCTCTGTTTAATGACTGTTATCAGGTGTGCCCATGTGTGTCTATTCCTGTCCTGGTGGTGGGTGTGAGTGTGTCCTTGTCATGTCCATGTGACTGGGTTTATCAGGATATGTCTATGTCTCTGTGCAGGCTCATATCCCTGTGTACTTCTGTGTCTTGGTGCATCTAAGAGTTTGTTACAAAGGCGACCTCTTCTACAAGCTGCCTGGGAAATGGGGTTTCTGGTTCTATATCCTAAGTATCTCTGCCTCATTCTGTGACCTTAAGTCAGTCCTTCCTATCCACTTCAAAGCAGACACCTGTCATGTGTGATTAAATCAGAACCTGTAAGAAGGGGTTCTGAATAAACTGTAACAGCTCTGCATTCAAGAAAACCAGTCCTGGGAGTGCCTGGGTAGCTCAATGGGTTAAAGCCTCTGCCTTCGGCTCAGGTCACAATCCCAGGACCCTGGGATTGAGCCCCACATTGGGCTTTCTGCTCAGCGGGGAGCCTGCTTCCCCTTCTTTCTCTGCCTGCCTCTCTGCATACTTGTGATCTCTGTCTCTCTGTTAAATAAATAAAATCTTAAAAAAAAAAAAAAAGAATTTCTTCTTAAGAAAAAAAAAGAAGAAAGAAAGAAAACCAGTCCTAGGCCAGGCTTTCCAGGGGAGGCAACATAAAATTCAGTCAACTTATCTCCCAACACCAGAAGTGTTTAGGGGCTGGGTGACAGAAGAAATTGACATTTATTAAGCACAAGAGATGGAGGAGAGAGGTTATTGTGTGGACTGGAGAAGTTAAGAAAGGATGGTGGTGGGGGGGCAGGTCTTGGAGAAAGCAGAGCTGGGTATTGGGAAAGGGTAGAAAGAGCATTTTGGGTGGGGAGCAGTGTACAGGAAAGGCGTGTGAGAAAGGTGTAAATAAGGGAAAATGACAATGCTGACCTGCCTACAGTGAGGGTACAGGGAAGCACGTGGAAGCAGTTGGAGCTGAGACCACCAGAGAACCAAGTTGGAAAGCTCTGGCTGCCGGGCTGAGCTGTTTGCACTGTCCCTGATGGGCAGTGGGAGACAGGAAGGGCCATAAACTGAGTAGAAAGAGTGTGGGTCCAAGAATTCCCAGGGTCCATATGGCTCTGGCTTTCTCTCTTTCTAAGGCTGCTGTCCTACCCCACAGAAAACACACCAAAGTCTCTGGGTGAAGATGGATGAGAATACATCTCTTCTGAAGACTGGGGACCTCTGGGCAGGAGGGAAATCAGCTCACAGACTCTGTGGACAGAACTGAGGCCTGGCATGCAGCCCTTCAGGTGAGAGAGCCCAACTTTCCTCTGCTGTCTTCCTGTCTGGGGTCCTATCTTCCTCCCTACCTCACTACATTGTGCCTTACAGTTGTAGGAAGGAAGAAGCCGCATGTTGGCTCCCTCCACCTACAAAACACCTTTTTCGGCCTTCCCATTCTCTCCCCTACCTGAAATTCTCTCCCCAACCCCAGTTCAAACCTCCCCTCTTCTTTGGACTCTTGCCTGAATCAGCCAAGTACAGGAAATTACTCCTTCTTTGTTCAGACATACATAGTGGAGTGCTTATTATTATGCACAGCTGGAGACCAAGGACAATGGCTGACCTGCCTTTATAATCCTAGAGACCACAAAGCCTGACCCAAAGCAGGTACTCAACAGATAGGTGTGAAGTGTACAGTTGAGTACTACTCCCAGGGACTCCACAAAGCCCAACCCCAGCAAGACCACTGTGTCCATTTCCAGTTAAGAAACACATGGACAAAGCAGAGAGTGACCAGAATGAAAAAGGACCTGGAAATGAGGTCCTATAAGAAAGAGTCTAAGGCACCAGGGGTATTTGGGTTGGAGGAAAGAATACTTAGTAGACTTAGGATGGATTTTTTTAACACTGTATGAAAAGCTGCCCAGCAAGGAGAGTAAACATTTAACCCCCAGTGGCCAAAACTGTGGCTTGTAGAAAAGTTACAGGGAAGTGGGATTCAGCTGAGATTAAGAAAAACATCTTTAAATAACTAACAGTGGACTGGATTGCTTCTAGTAGCCTCGGGGAAGAGGTAGAAGGCATCAGAAGTTGATGGAAAGGGAACCGACTTCTACTAAGCGTTCATCCTCTGCTACATGCTTATACATATATTACCTCATTCAGTCTTGGCATCAGTCATGCAGAGAGGAATGATTAGTAGTTCCGCTTTATAGATGAAGAGAGTGGAGATGAAATGAAGGTAGGTCTATGTTTACAAATCCAATCAGCATTAAAACCCAGGTGGCTCTGACTACAAAGGCAGTGACCTTTCCTCTACATCCCACAACTGCCCACTTGGAGGTGGGGAGGGAAGGTCAGGGGCTCTGCCAAGCCCTGTACCTCACAAGGAGATGGACAGGAGAGGTGACACGGTCCTGGCTCTTCTATACTTTGGCTTTTTGCTGGGGAAAGCGGTGGAGTTGGCATAATCAGATGACTCTCTGGGACAACTAATGGGTGACAGTGAATGCAGAAGAAATGAATGCAGAAATGTAGAAGAAATGAAAAAATGGGCTATAGGCTTTATCTGGGGTTTCTCTTGGGAAGCGACAAGAGTGGACACTGCAGGTTGCCCATCTTCTCTCTTGCACCTTCCCTTCCCTCTTTTTTCTCTCATTGCTCTTTAAAAATCTTCATTAAACAAATACTGCTTGGGTGAACTTTGTGTTTAGGTCACTGGCAAGACAGAACAAACCCCAGTGACTTCTTGCAAGGAACATTCCTGCTAAGAACTCATTGAGTCTGCTCTCTGGGATCTCATCAAAGCCTGGCCCTTTTTCCCGGCAAAGTGGTAATAGACAAGGCCAGTAATAGAACATTTATAGAAATTTTAGAGCAATGGGAGAAAATGTGTTTAAAGGAACAGATTGAGTGGGGAACAAAATGAGTGCCTGGTTTCTGAGATCACTGAATCACTTGGTTAACTGAGAAACTTTGAAGTTTTCTGTCAGCTGAGGTCAGAACAAAGACAAGCCTTGTCCCAGTATCATATATGAATTTTATCTTCTTCGTTCTATAATTCCTCTACCAATAACCCCACACAACCCCGTCCCTTATCTGGATGCCTCCCCCTCCCACACCATAACATGTCTGTAGTATAAAACTCTATTCATTCTCCAAGACCCAATTCAAATCCCATCTCTTCTTTAAATTCTTCCCAGACTCCTCCGGCAGAATAATTGACTCTCATGTGGTTCATGAAATTAGTAAACTGTGAAACACTGCAATCTGCTCTAGGTCAGACTGTAGGCAAAACTAAGACTCACCCTGTTCCCCAAAGTACCTAGCACAGGGGTCAGCAAACTATGTCCTAATCTGCCCCCTCTCCTGTTTTGTAAATAAAGTCTTATTGGGGCATAGCCATTGCCATCCATTTACATATTATCAATGGCTGTTTTCCTGCTACAATGGCAGAGCTGAATACTTGCAACAGAGACCATATGGTCCACAAGCCTAAAATGTTTACTCTAATATCCTTGACAGAAAACTTAATAATTCCTGAGTTAGCACACAATATGTGGTGAATCAATGAATGGTAAATGCCATAAGGTATTTTATGAAGAAACTTCAACTGGCATTCAGATGTCTGGGTCCCAATTCTGCCTCAGCTACTTATTGGACTAAGCAAATGATGATAGATGATAGGTACATCGATAGTAGATCAGTAGATGGGTAACATTTTTGTCCACTGGGTGGTGTGCTCTAAGTATTTTACATTTCTTTTCTTTTTTATTATGTTCAGTTAGCCAGCATAGTACATAGTACATCATAACTTTTTGTTGTAGTGTTCAACAATTCAATAGTTGCATAGAACACCCTGTGCCTTAATGCCTATCACCCAGTTACCCCGTTCCCCCATCCCTCTCCCTTCTGTAACACTCAATTTGTTTCCTAGAGTCCAGAGTCTCTCATGGTTTGTCTCCGTCTCTGATTTCTTTCCATTCAGAGTTCCCTCCATTCTTCTGTGCCTCCATTCTATTCCTTATGTTCCACATATTACTGAAACCATATGAAAATTGTCTTTCTGCTTCATTTATTTCACTTAGCATAATCCCTTCCAGTTCCATCCATGTTGTTGCAAAAGGTGGGTATTCATCCTTTCTAATGGCTGAGTAATACTCCATTGTGTATATGGATCACATCCTCTTCATCTGTTGAAGGACATTTTCACTCCTTCCACAGCTTGGCTATTGTGGACATCACTGCTATGAACGTTGGGGTGCAGATGCCATTTCTTTTTACTACATCTGTATCTTTGGGGTAAATACCTAGTAATGCAATGGCTGGGTGGTAGGGTAGCTCTATTTTTAACATCTTCAGGAACCTCCACACTGTTTTCCAGAGTGGCTTGCTCCTGCTTGCATTCCCACCAACAGTGTAAGAAGTTCCCCTTTCTCCACAACCTCTCCAACACTTGTTTCCTGTCTTTTTAATTTTTGCCATTCTAACTGGTATAAGGTGGTCTCTCCTTGTGATTTTGATTTGTATTTCCCTGATGGCTAGTGACGTTGAACATTGTTTCATGTGTCTGTTGGCCATTTGTGTGTCTTCTTTGAAGAAGTGCCTTCAATTTCTTACCCACTTTGTCTTTACAACACACTTTGGGGGTAGCTAGTAGTATTTTCCTCAAGGAAAGAAAAAGAAACATTCAGAGGGGTCACACCACCTGAGTGGTAGAGACAGGTCTCAAAATCAGATCTTGATTTACTCCCAGCTTGAAAGCACCCAAGGCCTTAGGACACCCTTCTGAGATTCCGTTTCTTCATAAAATGGGGCGGGGGGGGGCGTTGTGGTTTCCAAGCCTTTTTAGCAAGCACATATTTGAAAATAGGACACGAACCCGGACATGCAGAAGCCTAGCTAGAGGTGCCAGAACTTAGGCCTGCTCCCCCTGTGTGCTCTCTGCAGCCCTGCCTGTCCTGCTGCTCCATGGCCCTGGCCAACTTCACATCAGCCTCGGAATTCCTCCTCCTGGGCCTGGTGGATGGAACTGACATCCATCCGCTGCTCTTCCTGCTCTTCCTTAGTGTCTTCCTGCTCAATGCACTGGGCAACTTGACCATGGTGGTGGTGGTGAGATCGGATGGGGCCCTCCGCTCCCCTATGTACTATTTCTTGGGTCACCTAAGCCTTGTGGATGTCTGCTTTACTACTGTCACGGTCCCCAGACTGCTGGCCGGCCTGCTCCACCCGGGCCAGGCCGTGTCCTTCCAGGGATGCTTTGCCCAGATGTACTTCTTCGTGGCTCTGGGCATCACCGAGAGCTACCTGCTGGCAGCCATGTCATATGACCGCGTGGTGGCCGTCTGCCGCCCCTTGCACTACCGGGTGGTCATGACGCCCTGGCGCTGCACAGCGCTGGTGGCAGCGTCCTGGACAGTGGCCCACCTGCACTCACTGCTTCACACGCTGCTCATCTCTGCTCTCTCCTACCCGTGCCCCGCCCCTGTGCGCCACTTCTTCTGTGACATGACCGTGATGCTGAGTTTGGCGACCTCGGACACGGAGGCCGCGGAAACTGCCATCTTCTCTGAGGGTCTGGCCGTGGTGCTCACCCCTCTGCTCCTTGTATCTCTCTCCTATGCTCGCATCCTCGTTGCGGTGCTGGGAGTGCAGTCAGCGGGGGGCCGGCGCCGCGCCTTCTCCACCTGTGGGGCCCACCTGGTGGTGGTGTCGCTCTTCTTTGGCTCTGTCCTTTCTGTCTATTTCCGGCCATCGTCTGCCTACTCAGCCCGCTACGACCGCCTGGCCAGCGTGGTCTACGCAGTGCTCACACCAACCATGAACCCTTTCATCTACAGCCTTCGCAACAAGGAGGTCAAGGGCGCCCTAAAAAGGGGACTCAGGTGGAGGAGGGCTGTGTCTCAAGAGTTGTGAGTGCAGTTCCTGATTAACAGGCATTTCAAAAATAAGAACAATTACAAAAGAACTTCTCCCTCCTTTTCTAGCTTTACAAAGCGTTAGCAGTTATGATCCTGCCGCATCTTATTTATGGTTAAATTAAAAAATTAGACCTGAAGCAAAGGTGGCAATATGTTTATTTTACAGGGATGTGTATATAGCAATAAGTTAAATTCGTTTCCTCATTGTCTGAATGTTTAAAAAATAGAGATTACTTATAAATTTTGGAAAAGCAAAGGGAACAATCAGGGTGCTAGGGAATGAGTTTTGTAGCTTCTGGAGAGGAAGAGGGAAGAGTGTGGCTGGCAGCAACCTAGTGGATGGAGAGGAAACCCAAGAAGCAGTGTAATAAGGTTTTTAAAAAGAGTTCCTTTTTGTTGTTGTTGTTTGTTTGTTTTTAGGGGGACAGGGTGCTGCAGTGTAGACCACACCATCTTCAGACTCTTTTTCTGGAAATTTAAGGGAAGATGTAATTTTTATAAAATTTTTTAAAAAATTCTATTCCCTAGATAATATAGCCATCATTTTCATGGCAAGAACTCAAAAATAGAAATAAAGATAAAATTCTTCTTAAGTATCATTCAATCCGATCTCCACCTTTATCCCAGTTACCAGTTCAATACCTCCTGCACCTTTCTCTCCCTGCTTTTGACACATGAATAGTAAGTCTCCCTCTCTACATATTCTGCAATTTCCCTTTTCATGAAATAATAGTCCAGGAGATCTTCTCTTATCCCTACAAATATAACTTCTTTATTTTTATCTTCAGTTTAATCAGCTCCTTATTGATAGTTTGCCTTCCCAATGTTTCACTATTACAATAGTGTAATGACATCCTTGTACTAAAAATAATAGAAGATAACCTTTAGTGAGGGCTAACGTAAGTACTCTACGCATATGTTTCCTTTACACCTCACAAGATTCCGGGAGGAATATACTATTATTCTCATTGCACAAGAGAGGAAACAGGCTTAGAGAAACCAATTCTGTTAGACTCTGCAATGTCTTCTTTCTCGTTCTGAGCTCTGACTTGAGCTGCTGCTATATGGTCTCCTCCCTCATTATCCTGATAGTCCCTGGAGATACACTAACTCTCAGTTCCATCTGCACTCCATCAGTGTGTAAGAACTTTTCAGATCTTCATGGCCCAACATGGTTGAGAATATTTGCGTTTGTGTGCATGTATGTATGTATGTATTTATTTATTTATATTTATTTTCAGTGTTCCAAAATTCACTGTTTATGCACCACACCCAGTGCTCCATGCAATACATGCCTTCCATAATACCCACCACCAGGTTCACCCAAACCCCTACCTCCCTCCCCTCCAAAACTCTCAGTTTGTTTCTCAGAGTCCAGAGTTTCTCATGGTTCATCTCATTTATGTGCATGCTGAGGTAGAGACGGAATTTTAGACTCTCTTCTGTAGACTAGCGCTGTCATGATATGGCAGCCCCATGCATTGGTGGGCCCTTTCTGCAAAGGGCCTTCTCCAAAAATACCTCCAAACAAGTTGGGAAAGTTAACTATGCCCTTCAATATCAAAAACTATTGAAGGATAAAGAGTAGGGCCTTACACTAACATCTGAACTCTCCTTAGAATAACTATTATTTTATGTAGTTTTCGAAATGGTATTCAAATGCAATAAGAGAAGAGAAATAACAGAACTAAGTATTTGAAAAAATATTCATACTTACCAATACTGATATTAGCTTTGATTGTGTATCTTCAGTGCTTAAATATTTAATTGAAAATCCTTATTAGAAAATAAAAGAGAATTTAATAAGGTGGACTACTGTAAAACTGATATACAAAATAATCAGTAACTCCTGTGTAAAAAAATTATTGTCTAAAAACACAACAGTGACCCCCCATTTTTTTACATTTTTTACATTTTTACTTTTTTAAAAAAAATGTTAAATACCTAGGAATAAATGTAGAAAGCAATATACAGCAATATACCAAATTAAGAAGTCTATAGAATTTAACTGAGAAATGAAAACTTGGAGTAAATGGAAAGATATTTGTTATTTATAGGGTTTTTTTTTATTTCTTTATTTTCAGCGTAACAGTGTTCATTGTTTTTGCACCACACCCAGTGCTCCATGCAGTATGTGCCCTCCCTATTACTCACCACCTGGTTCCTCAACCTCCCACCCCAACCCCCCGCCCCTTCAAAACCCTCTGGTTGTTTTTCAGAGTCCATAGTCTCTCATGGTTCATCTCCCCTTCCACTTTCCCTCAACTCCCTCTCCTCTCCATCTCCCCATGTCCACCGTGTTCTTTGTTATGCTCTACAAATAAGTGAGACCATATGATACTTGACTCTCCCTGCTTGACTTATTTCACTCAGCATAATCTCTTCCAGTCCCGTCCATGTTGCTATGAAAGTTGGGTATTCATCCTTTCTAATGGAGGCATAATACTCCATTGTGTATATGTACCACATCTTCCTTATCCATTCGTCCATTGGAGGGCATTTTGGTTCTTTCCACAGTTTGGTGACCGTGGCCATTGCTGCAATAAACATTGGGGTACAGATGGCTCTTCTTTTCACTACATCTGTATCTTTGGGGTAAATACCCAGAAGTGCAATTGCAGGGTCATAGGGAAGCTCTATTCTTAATTTCTTGAGGAATCTCTATACTGTTCTCCAAAGTGGCTGCACCAACTTGCATTCCCACCAACAACTGTATAGGGGCACCTAGGTGGCTCAGTGGGTTAAAGCCTCTGCCTTCGGCTCAGGTCATGATCTCAGGGTCCTGGGATTGAGGACCCCCCCCCACCCCCGCATTGGGCTCTCTGCTCAGCGGGGAGCCTGCTTCCCTTCCTCTCTCTCTCTGCCTGCCTCTCTGCCTACTTGTGATCTCTGTCAAAAAAAAAAAAGACAATTCTTTTTTAATAGTCAATTCGAATTCATAAATGAATGTAATAATTCAATGTAACTCCAGTTAATTTCCCAATAGGTTTTTTTTTTATTGGAATTTAGCAAAATAGATCTAAAGCATATCTGAAAGGAAAAATGTCAGGAAAGTTTTGGAAGAGAAGAATATAGAGAAGGGCTTGTCACATAAGGCACCTAACATGCACTGTTATAGATAGGATGATGTCAATATAATAAGTCCAGAAATGAATAAAGTAATAATAATATAATGAGGTGTACATGAGCCTTAGGACATTATAAAATCAGTTTTTCATATCTGTGAAGGTGAAGACAATAAGGAAGGGGGGAAGAGAAAAGGGGCAGTTGCCCTTAAAATTTTGGGTGGATCAAAGTAAAGATATAGAAACTAAAACTGTGCAAGAACTAGAAAAAATAATGAGATAATAATAATGATGATAATATAATAATAACATTAATTTGGGGATAGAAAATCCTTTTCCAAGCATGTCAAAGAAAAAATATATATCAAGAAATAAAAATCAACTTACTTGTCTGCTTTGAAGTTTATGATCTTAGTGAAGGAAAAATGCATCACTACCAAAGTCAGAACTTGAACAGACCGAGGGAAATGTGGTTTACAAGATAGGTAAAGTGGCATCACAAGAAAGAAGAAAATTGACTTAAGCCAAAGGGCGTGCTCAAATTACATGCTCAAGGAACAGTAGTTAATATAAAGAGACGTTTGACCTTATTGATATGTATAGAAATTCAATTTTTTTTTTTTAAGATTTTATTTATTTATTTGACAGAGATCACAAGTAGGCAGAGAGGCAGGCAGAGAGAGTGAGAGGGAAGCAGGCTCCCTGCCGAGCAGAGAGCCCGATGTGGGACTCGATCCCAAGACCCTGAGATCATGACCTGAGCCGAAGGCAGCGGCCTAAACCACTGAGCCACCCAGGCGCCCTAGAAATTCAATTTAAAAATAGTAAAATCTCGGGGTGCATGGGTGGCTCAGTAGATTAAACAGCTGGCTCTTGATTTTGTCTCAGGTCATGATCCCAGGGTCCTGAGATGGAGCCCTGTCTTGGCCTCCTCGCTCAGTGGGTATCTGCTGGAAATTCTTTCCCTCTGCCCCTCCCCCTGCTCGAGTTTTTTTTTTTTTCTTTCGCTCTCTCTCAAATAAATAAATCAATCTTTTTTAAAAATAGTAAAATCTCATGTTTTGATATTAGGTTGATAAATAGCTGGAGAACAAAAAAATCCATTGTTGAGAACATGTAAAGAAACAGCTATGCTCATTCACTTTTGGAAGGAGTATACGTTAGCAGAATTCCTTGGAGGCGATTTGGAAACTTCTACCCAATTATAACATGCTTTTGATCTAGTAAGCCCATTTCTAAGAATGTGTCCTTAGAATCAAAGCACAAGCCCACAAGAAAACATACGGACCAGGCAATAAAATTGAAGTATTGTTCAAAATAATAAAGAACTGAAAACAACCCAGATTATTTAAATAAGTTATGGTTAATGCATCTATTCAACAAAACACTATACAGATTCTAAAAGGATTATATGTCTTTATATGAAATAATGAACTCAAAATATATTTTATGTAACAACATGAAAAAACGGAATGCATAATTTAATCTCATTTATTACATGCAAAGTTAGTCTTTGCATAGAAAATATCTATACATATTGAATATTCCCCAACCTTTAACTGCCTTTGTGGGGAGAGCAGAACTTTGGGGAACCCTCACATTCACACTTTATTATTTCTTTCTTTATTGTTTGGATAATTTTCTTTTTTTTTTTTTAAACTTGCAATGTTTGTCTTTATTTTGTTCTTTATATTTTGAAAGTGAAAAGAAATAGTATTGAGTCAATTTTTGTTTCTTTTTTTAAATATTTGTTCTATGTATTTACAAGCCTTAAAGTTGCTCTAAAGATTTCAAAAGTATTAAGAGTACTTTTCGCAGGGTAGCACTTTTTTTTTTTTATTTTTTAAACAATTCTTGGAGTTCTCTGGTCCACAGCATTTCCTTCTGTTCCAAGGTTATGTATGTTTTGATTACTATTGTGATTTTTTTTTTTTTATTTTCTGAAGCAAGCTGAGAGGCAGGCAGAAAGATTTGATGCCAAGAAAAAAAAAAAATCTTTCTTACCTTGTTCACCCCAAACCTTCTTAAATCTGGACTAACTACTATGCTTTAAAACAAACGTGAGGTGCATCTGAAGGGGAGGGAAATTTATTTCTCTGCTTTTCTATTATACAAGTTGTTTACAGAAACTGCAAATTAAAAAATTACACTGGCATTTGCAGTCCTTAAAATAAATTAAAAGTTCTCAACTTTTTTTTTCTGCTAAACAGATCTTTTTTTAAAAGTATGAGTCCTTGTTGAAAAAGAAAAGATTAAAACAGAAAATATTTTCTATAAATAATACATGGATTTTGGTTTTAGTGCTCCTGCCCTCAAGTTTGAAGTTTACTTTTTTCCAGTACCTTTATCCTCCATGATCACTTTTTGTTTGGATAATTTTCAATGAGAATGTTTTCTTTTTGTAATCAATAAAAATTTTTGAAGAAGAAATAAGGTCAAAGTTGGAATTATTAGGAGGACTTTTTTAAAAAGGTGAGATTTTTAAAGGCACACATTAATTTCAAGACACATATGAAAATGCATTCAAATAAAATCAATTACTATTCTACATTTAGCAAGTACAAGGCACTGAACTCATCATTGAAGAGACTAGAGAGCAGCTGTCTTCAAGACACTTAAACTTCATAAAAAAGAAATAAATGAAGAAAGCATCACAAGATTTTAGCATAATATTTCAGAGGAAAAATCCACCTGAGAGTAGTAAATAGATTCTAATCCCTCTGTCACTATTTGTGCTACCTTAGGCTGTATATGGTTTCCATTTTAGTTCCTATAAATTAACAATTCATAACAGAATCACATGGTTCATTGCTTATCATATGATTTTAATTCAAAAGATGAATTCTCATCCAAAATATAAATATTATCAAAAGAAGTAATCTGACGGGGCGCCTGGCTGGCTCAGTGGGTTAAAGCCTCTGCCTTTCGCTCAGGTCATGATCCCAGTGTCCTGGGATCGAGCCCCCAATCGGGCTCTCTGCTTGGCAGAGAGCCCGCTTCCTCCTCTCTCTCTCTCTGCCTGCCTCTTTCCCTACCTGTGATCTCTACCTGTCAAATAAATAAAATTTTAAAAAAAAAAAGAAGTAATTTGTCATTAACTGACAAGTGATAGACAAATCAAAGAAAAAGAAATTTTAGAATGTGGTCATTAAAAAGGTGAATCAACACCTGAAATGAAAATTAAGTACAGAATAGGTCAACAAGGGAAGAAATGATTATCCTTGGGAGAGTAAAAAATTACAAAAGGATGTACATAATAAATTAGAAGATATTCTTCATGGAATAAACATATTTGTCAGAAGCAAAGCACTGAAGTGGTTGAGAAATTTGGATTTACTTCTTAGAGAATTAGGAACTACTGAACATTTTTCTTTTTGTGCAGTAAACACTAAGGTTAGAGTGGTATTTTTTCAAATTTGAATAATAATTTCTAAGTGTCCACTACATGTCAGTCTTCTTGTACATCACCCCCAGAAACTGTGGTAAACCCAAGAGGTACAATGGACCCACCACTAATGACATGTGGGAAAAACCCCAGAGGTGCTATGAGGGCTGAATTAGGGTGGGTACCACTAGACTTTACAGACACTACTCACTGTTAATATTACATCTACTGTTTGAAAACATACTTTAATCTTTAGAGTCTCTGTCCCAAAAAAGCTGTATTGTCCACTTTGAAAAGGCTCTTCCCAAGGCTCCCTTCATGTCTCTGTTCCTCAGGCTATAGATGAAGGGGTTCAGCATGGGGGTGACCACAGTGTACATCACAGCCATGACAGTCTCCTTAACAGTAGAATTATTAGCTGATGGGCACAAATAGAGGGCAATGATTGTCCCATAGAAGAGAGACACCACAGAGAGGTGGGAGCCACAGGTGGAGAAGGTCTTGCGGATGCCCCTGGCAGAAGGGACCTTGAGGATGGAGGACACAATTCGTGCATAGGATGAAGAGATCAACAGAAATGGAACAATAATGATGAGCCCTCCCAAAATAAAGATTACCATTTCATTTATCTGAATGTCAGAGCAGGCCAACTTTAGCAGAGCTGACATGTCACAGAAAAAGTGAGGGATCACATTGTCAGCACAGAAAGACAGCCGAGCCATGAGCAGGGTGTGCAATAATGAGATAAAAGTCGTCAGCAGCCAGGACAGCACCACCAGGGAGAGACAGAGCTTGGGGCTCATGATGGTGGTGTAGTGCAGGGGGAAGCAGATGGCCACATAGCGGTCATAGGCCATGGCAACCAGGAGGAAGCTCTCCAGGTCTGCAAAAAGCAGGAAGAAGTACATCTGGGTCAGGCAGCCAGCATAGTGGATGGATGGGACTTGGCTCTGCATGTTCTGCAGCAATTTGGGCATTGTGACAGACGAGAAGCAGAGGTCAGAGAAGGATAAATTGCTGAGAAACAAATACATGGGCGTGTGGAGGTGGGAGTCCAGACCAATGAGGATGATGATGAGAAGATTCCCCAGGACAGTGGTAACATACATGGCCAGGAACAGGGCATAGAACAGGTCTCGCTGATTTGGATCAATGGGCAGGCCCAGAAGAATGAATTCTGAGACAACAGTGTGGTTTCCCATTTTCACATTGCTTTTGTTTTACCTTTTTAAAATTAAGAATAATTTGTATGAAAGTGTGAGTATGTATATATCTGTGTGTGTGTGTGTGTGTATTCTCCCAAGCTGCCTCTCCACCAGCTTTATCTGGAGCAAAGAGTGTGCAAAACCAAGTGGGGCTCTACCACCTCATAGCCATCAGCACCTGCATCCTTCTCACCAAACTGCACCCAGCACTCCTACTCCACAGAAAAGCCCATCTGTTTGTTTCCCCACCCAGTTTACACACCCCCTCAACCACCCACCTCAGGGGTGTGGGAAAGGAGGTGATCAGCCAAAACTGATCTGAGCCCATGTTCTGCACCTGCCACAGCCTGGGAACCATTGAGAACCATGGGGGGTTCCCCAAACTGCAGAATGACACAAAGGTCTGAGTTGCTGCAGATTAGAAGGTACTAGATGTTCTCTCATCGTCAGTAGGCACTAGAACCCAGGCCCCAGAACTTCAGATCCAGTTCCAAACACTTGAACTACCAGAAAAATGGCTCCTCCACTTTAATTTCTTTGTTACCTGGATTAATACTATCCTAACCCACATGAAAATCTTTTCTGTTTTCTCTTTCAAGACTTAAAAAAAAAAAAAAAAAAAAAGTCTTGATTGACCCAGGGGACACTAGTCAGAGAAGCAAGAGTTAGAAGGGAGAAGGAATGAGATGGACAGCAGGGTAAGCAGCTGAGTTTGGGAGGACCCCAGCATGCCTACATAGCATTTAAGTGCTGGGCCCTGTAGCCAGTCAACCTGGGATCACCTTACTACACCCATACCTGTACCATGACCTGGCCAAGAAACTTTTTTAAAAATTTAATTTATTTAAAAAACAATTTTTTTCTCACCATATCACATACCCTCCCCAATGTCCCTCATCCAGCTACCCCCTCACCCTCACCCCCTTCCCCTCCAGCAACCCTCAGTTTATTTCCTGAGATTAAGAGTCTCTTATGGTTTGTCTCCCTCTCTGGTTTTGTTTTACCTCCCTTCCCCTATGATCCTCTGTCTTTTTTCTCAAATTCCTCATATCAGTGAGATCATATGATAATTGTCTTTCTCTGATTAACTTATTTCACTCAGCATAATACCCTCTAGTTCCATCCACGTTGTTGCAAATGGCAAGATTTCAGGTGTTTTTTTGTTTTGTTTTGTTTTGTTTTGTTTTCGTACTGTCCAAGAAACTTAATCTCCATTAGTCAGAGTTCCCTGATCAGCTCAATAGGAATACAACAGTACCTAATTTATTCTGCCAAAGAAAGTTAAGACCAAGTGTGGCATTGGCAGGATTTACTACTGCCATCATTAAGGTCTGTGATGAGGATGCAGTATTTTCCCAAGTACCCCTACCCTCATCTCTACCCCTCACACTACCCATGAGCAGAACACCTTGGTGCAAGTAAAGTAAGTGGAAAGGGGTATTGTGGGGTGGAAGAAACTACTTTCTTCCACCCAAATTTTGTTTTTTTCCACCCAAAGTTTGGCCCAAGGGACAAACATTTGGAACTCAAAGAGTGAGGCTTTCCTCTCAAGTTATGAGTTAAATCTATCCCTAGCTAAAGATACCAATACTAGGATAACTCAATGGAGGGTGAGGAAAACTGGCTTCGTGGAGAGGGGCTCCCAAAATGGTCTTTTACACTCTGTTTACCTCACCCCCAAGCAAAACATTTAGGAGCCCACAGGAATCAGACTCCATCATTTACTGGCCTGTGACCTCGGCAAATTGTTGAACCCTTCCAACCTTACGCTCCATCATTAATGAATCTTACCTACCTTGCAGAATTGCAGGTTTGGAACGATTGGCACTTGCAAAGTATAAAGTCCTCTACAAACATACAATTTATTTTTTCCCACTAATAGCTCTGATGATTTCCAGTTATACTTAGAGCCAGGAATCGCTGTTGAGAGAGGAAAACAATGAGGCTGATGACTTCTAAATCATCCTGCAAGAGTTGCACTGTATAATTATGGAATCTTAATTTAATCTGTTAAAGGGGATTTTTTTGGAGTAACTACCTCTTCTGAACCCCCTCCCAGCTTACCCAGCTTATCTTAGTGTGGCTCCAGAGCCTGCCTCCTGTTTGTTACTTCCCCATCAGCTAGAGGCCCTGCCATTGTCTTCCAACTCCTCTCTTCTATAATGCTCTGACCCCTGGGATCCCTGGGTCCCAAAGAAACTCATTATTAACAAACCCAGTCCTTCCACCCACCCTTACTTCTGCACATTTCTGAGTAAGTCATACCCTGAGATAAAATTCTGGCTTTACTCTAAGTCTGATCTCAAGAAAGCTTTCCCCAGCCATTACAGCCCACACTAATATCTCCCTTCTTTACCTTCTGCCAATATCTGTCTGCTACAACTGTTATCAGAGTCAAATACTGTAGCACTTGGTCACCACTGTTATATGTTGTCCAATGATTTCTTCCACATATACCAACCTTCTCTTCTCAGGTGGGCTTTAAGCCCCATGATAGCAAGCATTGTGTCAATTGATTCACCCAGGAAATCCTTAATCTATTAGTTCATTAATGCATTTCTTCTAGAAATATTTACTGGGTACCTATCATGTGCAAGGCACTGAGCTCACAACTGTGGGAAAAACCAAGGTAGACATGGTTCCTGCCTGCAAAGACCTACTAGGTAGCTGGCATGGTAACTAAACAAGCTACTGCCAAGCATCACAAATGTTATCATAGGGAATGCAAGGACCTATTTAGAAACTGTCCCTGCTCCCCTTCCCCCAGGGGATTTACTTGGAGACAAGTCCCGGAAACCAGCTCCAGGTAACAGCCCAGATACAGGGCTGGGTCAGGCCAGGTGGAGACATCCGATCAGTGAGGGGTTGCATACTGTCTCCCTGGTTACCAAGGAGTAGGCACCCCCACCCTCTGGGAGCCTTTTTGGCACCAATCCTAATCAAGGTGTAATAGGCTGGTTCTAATGTCTACTAGGGTAAATTGTAATTCAGTTGGTCACCTAGCATCACTGTGGAGTTTCCTGTGTGTGTTACAATTTCATTGGTCACCTATGCGTGGCAAGGCCCGACCGCATGGCCTTTGCCCTTAAAAGCTAGACTGTGAAACAGAGAAGGGTTGTCCTCTGTAAAAGGGCGTCCCCGAACTGTCTATTTGACGGCCGGTCTGATTCTCGATGCTTGGTGTGAAATAAAGCTTTGCTTGACCTTTGCTTTGATCAGTCTCACTTCTTTAATCACAGACCCATTATTGGGGTACCCATTATTTGGGCATAACAGGGAAAATACTAGATATGTTAAGAGTGCATATTAAGGACACCTAACCTTATCCATTAGGTCAGAGAAGGCCTTTTTTTTCATGAAGTTTAAGCAGAATCTGAGGAGTTCTCCAGAAAAAGAACATGAAAGAGATGAAACAGCATATGGAAAAACTCAGAGATGAGAGAGCCTGGAGCTTTTTAAAAGCAAAGGAAGTTCAGTGTGGCTGAGGTATAGTGCGTGTGCTAGGAAGCAGGCAGAAGATAGGGGTCATTGGAAGGAGGGAAGGTGAGTGATATAGTTCGGTGATTCTTCAAAATAGAACTGCCATATGATCCAGCAATTCCCCTCCTTGGTATTTTAAGGGCCTATTTAGCCAGAGCGGCCCCACCTCGGTTGAACAGCCATTTTGCTGTTTATGCAGTAAAACTGAAATTGACCCTGCCCTCCCACCCCCCCAGGGAAATTACTTAAAAGCAAGTCCGGGAAACCAGTCCCAGGTAACAAAGCCCAAATACAAGGGCGGGTGAGGTCAGGTGGAGATAACAGTGGGAATGCAGGGATGAGTCAGGTCTGGTGGAGACATCCAATCAGTAAAGCACGCATACTGTTTCCCTAGCTACCAAGGAGTGTGGGCCCCACTTTTGGGCACCAGTTCTCACCAAGGTAATAGGCTAGTTCAAATGTCTACTATGGAGCGAATTGTAGTTTAGTTGGCCACCCATGTGTGACCTAGCATGACTGTGTAGCTTTCTCTCGTGTATTGCAATTTCATTGGCTACCTGTGTGTGGCCAGGCTCAACCACAGGGCCTTTGCTCTATAAAAATTAGTCTGTGAGGCAGGGAAGGGTCGCGCTCTCTCGGCGGATCGGTTTGATTCTCGATGCTTGGCATGAAATAAAGCTTTGCTTGACCTTCGCTTTGTGTCAGGCTCACTCCTTTAATCACGGACCCAACACTGGGGACACAACAGTATATACCTAAAAAACTGAAGTACTAACAAATACTTGTACATGAATGTTCATAGCAGCACCAGTCACAACAGCCCCAATGTGGAAACCACCATCAACTGATGACTAGATAAAGAATGTGGTGGAATATTTTTCAGCAATAAAATAAAGTACTGTTACATACCATAATATGGATAAACCTTGAAAACATTATGCCAATTTAAAAAAAGACAATCTCAAGAGCAACATATTTTATGATATGATTTATATGAAATATCAAGAACAGGCAAATCCACCAAGTAAGCTGGTGATTGCTAGGGAAAAATGGGTAGTGATTGTTAATGAGATTTTGGGGGGGGTTAATGAAAATGTTCTAAAATTGATTATGGTGATGGTTACACAATTCTGAGTATATAAAAATTAATTTTATACTTTAAATGGATAAATGGTATAGTATGTGAATTATATGTTAACAAACATCTAATAAAAAAACAAAGATTTTTTTTAAAAGGTTTTATTTATTTATTTGACAGAGACACAGTGAGAGAGGGAACACAAACAGGGAAGTGGGAGAGGGAGAAGCAGGCTTCCCGCTGAGCAGGGAGCCTGATGCAGAGCTCAATCCCAGGAGCCTGGGATCAGGACCTGAGCCAAGGCAGATGCTTAACAACTGAGCCACCCATGTGCCCCCCCTCCCCGCGCCAAAACCAAGTCTTTATCATTGGAGAAATTTGTATATAGATTGTATTAAATATATGTATGTTAATGTTTAATATCTCAGGTATGATAATAGTATTGTAATTATGTATGAAAATGTTCTTGTTTCTAGGAGATCTTAAATGCTGAATTTGGTGGCTGTCTTGATGACTGAAAATTATCTTAAATAGATCAGCCATTTTACTTATTTTTTTAAGTTTTTAATTTCTTTTAACATACAATGTTACATTAATTTCAGGTGTACAATATAGTGATTCAACATGGATCAGCCATTTTAAAAAGAAGAAGAAGAAAGAAAAGGAAAGAAAGAAAGAGGAAGGGGAGATGGGGGTAATGATTAGAAGGGAGAGAGAATTTGATATGTGCTATAAATATGAATGAATGAGATATGAACAGATCTGAGCAACTGATTGAGTATAAACAAACTAACTTGAAATTAAGCTTGTGCTTTTGTTTTGAATGTCACAGGTGTAATGACACAGGATTTTATCTCTTAAAATCTCTATTTCCACATTTCACTATTAAAATAGAAATTCAACATTTATATATTTGTCAATTATGTGGTCATTCAATTATCAATTGTTAGTTTTTCAATTTTCTTTTTCCTGGTTATCATTGAAGTCAAACATCTTTTCATACTGTTTATTCTTCATGAATCTTCTTTTTTTCATTAACATATAATGTTTTGTGTGTTTCAGGGGTACAGGTCTGTGAGTCATCAGTCTTAACAATTCACAGTGCACACCACAGCACATAACCTCTCCAATGCACATCACCCAGCCACCCATCCCTCCCACACCCCTCCACTCCATCAACCCCCAGTTTGTTTCCTGAGATCTTCATGGATTTTCTGTTAATATTTTTTAGGTATTAAGTTTTTATTCTAATTTCAGTATAGTTAACATAGACTGTTATATTAATTTAAGGTATACAATACAATGATTTAACAATTCAACACATCACCCAGTGCTCATTACAACAACTCTTTAATCCCCATCACCTATTTCACCCATACTCCTGCTCACTTCCCTTCTGGTAACCATCTGTTCTCTATAGTTAAGAGGCTGAAAAATATTCCATTGTGTGTATATATTTACCATATTTTTTTGATCCATTCATCTACTGATGGACAGTTGAGATGCTTCCATCATTTGGTTATTGTAAATATGTTTCTATAAACATAGGGATGTGTGTATCTCTTTGTCCCTTTGACTTAGTGTTTTTGTATTTTGGGAGGTAAATAGTAGTGCAAGTATTGGATCATAGGACAGTTCCACTTTTAACTTTTTGAGAAAACTCCATACTGTTTTCCACAGTGGTTGCACCAGTTTGTATTCCACCAAGAGTGCAAGAGGCTTCCTTTTTCTCCACATCCTTGTCAACTCTTGTTGCTTCTTGCGTTGCTGATTTTTAGCCCTTCTGACAGGTGTGAGGTGATAGTTCACTGTATTTTTGATTTGGATTTCCCTAATAGTGAGTGACGTTAAGCATCTTTTCACATGTCTGTTAGCCATCTATATGTCTTCTTTTTGCTTGTTTTTTTTTTAATTTTTCTTTAAAGATTTTATTTATTTATTTGACAGACAGAGATCACAAGCAGGCAGAGAGACAGGCAGAGAGACATGCAGAGAGAGAGGGGGAAGCAGGCTCCCCGCTGAGCAGAGAGCCCGATGCGGGGCTCGATCCCAGGACCCTGGGATCATGACCTGAGCCAAAGGTAGAGGCTTTAACCCACTGAGCCACCCAGGTGCCCCTTTTTGCTTGTTTTTAATTGGATTATTTGGTTTTGGGGTGTTGAGTTGTATCAGTTCTTTATTTTGAATACCAACCCTTTATCAGATATGTCACTTGCAAATATCTTCTCCCATTCTGTTGGTTGCCTTTTATTTAGTTTTATTGGTTGTTTCCTTTGCTGTGCAGAAGCTTTTCATTTTGATGTAGTACCAATAGTTTATTTTTGCTTTTATAACCCCTGCCACAAGAGACATATGTAGAAAAATGTTGCTACAGCAGATGTCAAGAAATATCACTGCCTTTCCTCTCTTCTAGGATTTTTATGGTTTCAGGGCTCACAGTTAGGTCTTTAGTCCATTTTGAATTTATTTTTGTGTATGCTTTAGGAAAGTAGTCCTGTTTCCTTCTTCTGCATGTGGCTGTCCAGTTTTGCCAACACCATTTGTTGAAGAGACTTTATTATTCCTATTAGATATTCTTTCTTCCTTTATCAAAGATTAAGTGACCATATAGGTGTGGGTTTATTTTGGGATTTTATGTTCTACTCCATTGATCTGTGTATCTATTTTTGTGCTAGTACCTACAGTTTTGATCACTGCAGCTTTTAACATAACTTGAAATCTGGAATTGTTACACCTCCAGGTTTGTTTTCCTTTTTCAAGATTGCTTTGGCTATTCAAGGTATTCAGTTTGTTTTATTTTTATATGACTTGTAAGTGTTCTTTGTATATTCTGAATTTTAATCTTGTGTTTTAGGCATATTACTGTCTGTCAATTTTCCTTCAAGTTTGTTTATGTTATCTTTTGTCCTAGATAAGTTGCCTCTTTTTATGTGGTCAAATGTGTCAAACATCAATAAAAGCTTGTCAGTTTCCACAAAAATAATTCTTTTGAGAATTTAACTTGGATTGTACTGAATGTATTAGGATAACTGATGTTGTTAAAATAATGAGGTTTCAAAACTCATCAAAATGCACAATTTTAAATGGATCTACTTTAGTGTATAAAATTATTCTCCCCAATCTGTTTAAAAGGAGACATCCAGAGTCATTGTGTATGTCCACTTACTGTAGTATTCTTTAATACCTTTCAGTAGTTTTAAAATTTTCTTCTTATATTATTGCACATAAATGCCATTGCTATTGAGAATAGGGTATATTTTTCATTCTCTTTTTAATGGAATTTTCTGCTATGGAGGAAAGTGCATTAATTTAATCTTTTTTCTTGTCACTATATATTTGTTGTATGATGGCACTGAGATTTCAGTATTTATCCATTATAGGAATTAGTGTTACCTTAGTTGCCTTATGGATACAATAAACTATTTTAAGAAATACAATATTAAGTGAAAATGTGTCATGAAAGATTGTATGTCTGTTCTGGTAACTGGGTATAAAGTGACATAAATGAAGATATAGAATAAAGGGAAAAGAGCAGATTTGAAGGAACATGAAGAGTTCAGTATTGTGCATGTTGAGCTTGAACAGTTCACAGAGCCTCAAGTAGAGATGTCCAAAGGGAAGATGACAATAACAGTCTGGAACTCTGTAGAAAATTCTTGACTTCAGACAGAGAGGTGGAGGTCACCAGAATGTACTTTGGGATGAAAATGGGGGGTTTGGATGCCATAGCTTAGAGAGGACAACTGAGGACACAAATGGACTGAGGTTGGAAAACTAGTCCATGCCATAAATGGAACTAAGAGAGTTTTGGTTTCTGGGTTTTTGGGGGGAGGGGAGTTGTTTTGTTTGGTTTAGTTTTGGTTTGTTATTAATGGGTGCTTTCTTTCTTTCTAAAGTGAAAGCCTATGAAAAGAAAAAATAAAATCACAATTTGGAATATTACATAGATTCAACAATTGACACACTGTGTGACTTGACGAGAAATTGAACAACATGCTTTTCAGTCTACAAAATAATAACCATATCTGTTCCTTGGGATTGTCATGAGGCAGGGTAGGATAAAAACATAGGTACAAAGTTCTTTTATGAACCAAATTATATAAATTACCAAACAGAGAATACCAAACAGGAAAGAGGCATCTTTACCAAGAAGCCCTTCAACAGATGAATGAATAAGGAAGATGTGGTCCATATACACTATGGAGTATTATGCCTCCATCAGAAAGGATGAATACCCAACTTTTGTAGCAACATGGATGGGACTGGAAGAGATTATGCTGAGTGAAATAAGTCAAGCAGAAAGAGTCAATTATCATATGGTTTCACTTATTTGTGGAGCATAACAAAGAACATGGAGGACATGGGGTGATGGAGAGGAGAAGGGAGTTGAGGGAAATTGGAAGGGGAGATGAACCATGAGAGACTATGGACTCTGAAAAACAATCTGAGGGTTTTGAAGGGGCGGGGGTGGGAGGTTGGGGGAACCAGGTGGTGGGGAATAGGGAGGGCACGTACTGCATGGAGCACTGGGTGTGGTGCAAAAACAATGAATACTGTCACGCTGTAAAGAAATAAAAAAATAAATAAATAAATAAATAAATAAATAAATAAAGACAATGGCAAATTAGTCAATATAGTTAAGGAGAAAAAAAATATACCTGTATATTTAAATATATATTAAAAACTTAGTATTTCACTCATAGAAACAAAAAAAGAAAGAAAAAAGAAAAGAGGCATCTTTAAACTCTGAACTTGTTTACTAGCTTTCAACTTCTTTCCCCATTCCTGGGGGAAATTTTAGGTCCCTTGGGTATTCCGTATTCCCAAGTAAAGACAAAACAGACTCTTGTAGCAAGGGCTAGAAAAATCCATTTCAGCTCAGGCCAGTCAGAAAACAGAGAAGACATGAAAACAAATAAGGAGGGGGGGAAGGTCAAGAGATAAAATGATGTGAATCTTATGCAGAGAGAGGTAACTAGGAGACATTAAGAGGGAGGCTGGGAGGTGGAGATTCTGGATCTCATTTAGTATTGACCTTAGAGTATAGAGAATTATTTTATAAAATTATACCACAATGAAAGCAGAGTTCTGGCTTAAAAAAGGAACATAGTCTCCCATGAAAAATTAAAGAATGTAAGTAAGGCATGAAGATCGTTTAAAATAGGAATTCTTAAACTACACTCTGCCAGAATCACCTGGGGAACACAAAGAGGAAGTATTAGCCAGCAGGTCACCAAGACCTCTCTCCCCTAGTTCAACTGATTAGCTCAATTTCATCTCTTTTACATACTGAATAAGTACTATATCATTTTAACAGAATGTTTCCATGGTAAGGAAAAAAATCTGGAATAATACTCCAAAATTATTATATCTACTAGATAGAAATATGTAAAAATATAAAATGTTACCATCATGCAGAGAAGATTTTCTTTCTACAAAAGACTCTTCCCAGGGCTCCCTTCATGTCTCTGTTTCTCAAGCTATAGATGAAGGGGTTCAGCATGGGGGTGACCACAGTGTACATCATGGCCATGACAGTCTCCTTAACAGTAGAATTATTAGCTGATGGGCACAAGTAGAGACCAATAACTGTCCCATAGAACAGTGACACCACAGAGAGGTGGGAGCCACAGGTGGAGAAGGCTTTGTGAATACCCCTAGCAGAAGGGACCTTGAGGATGGAGGACACAATCCGTGCATAAGACATGATGATGAGCAGGAATGGGATGACAAGAATGAGCCCTCCCATGATAAATATCACCAACTCATTAACTCGAGTGTCAGAGCAGGCCAGCTTCAACAGAGCAGACATATCACAGAAAAAGTGGGGGACTTTGTTGTCTGCACAAAACCACAATCTGGCCATGAGCAGAGTGTGTAACATAGCATGGAACATGGTCAGCACCCAGGAAAGCACCACCAGGGAGAGACAGAGCTTGGGGCTCATGATGGTGGTATAGTGCAGAGGGAAGCAGATGGCCACATAGCGGTCATAGGCCATGGCCACCAGGAGGAAGCTCTCCAGGTCTCCAAAAAACAGGAAGAAGTACATCTGGGTCAGGCAGCCAGCATAGGGGATGAAGGAGACTTGGCTCTGCATGTTCTGCAGCAATTTGGGCATTGTGACAGACGAGAAGCAGAGGTCAGAGAAGGACAAATTGCTGAGAAACAAATACATGGGCATGTGGAGGTGGGAGTCCAGGCAAATGAGGATGATGATGAGAAGATTCCCCAGGACAGTGGTAACATACATGGCCAGGAACAGGGCATAGAACAGGTCTTGCTGATCTGGATCAATGGGCAGGCCCAGGAGGACAAATTCTGAGATGACAGTTTGATTCTTTCTTGTCATGCTCTGTCTTCGGTATCTTTAGGAGGAAAAAAATTCCATTAAAACATGAATTTAAAACTGAACATATTTCTGTGATACATAATCTGTTAGGTGCTCTGTAAAGATACTTTATATAATTCTTATCACAATAATTACCATTTCTATACTCCAGATCTCTAAGGACAGAATCTCTATGATCAGAAATGACTTTTCATCACTTCCTTTTAACAATGTTCCAAAATTTTTAAAAAGATTTCATTTTTTTATTTGATAGAGACACAGCGAGAGAGGAAATACAAGCAGAGGGAGTGGGAGAAGGAGAAGCAGGCTTCCTGTCCAGCAGGGAGCCTGATGTGGGGTTTCATCCCAGGTCCCTAGGTTCATAACCTGAGCCGAAGGCAGACACTTAATGACTGAGCCACCCAGGCACCCCAACAATATTCCAACTTTTATAAAACACTCTTATCCATTACTTTCTGAGCCACTTATATATTGATTTTCCTCATACCTATCTTACCAGGCATCTTCAGTAACTCTAGTTTGTTTTGTCAAACTCTTCATGTTGATGTCCCAGGAGTTTTTCCTAAACACTGTTCTCTTATAATGCTACATATAGAATGAAGAAAAACTAATCTACTCCAAAGGATTTGATTACCATTTAAACCTCAGGTGTAAATGACTCTAATCTATAAAACTGTGTACCTAGCTGCTTAATAATTATCTTCCCTTAGACTTTTCACATGCATTCAAAGCTCAGCAGATCCTAAAAGAAACTCAGGATCTCAACCCCGCCTTCTCCCAATTCCAATTCCTTCCTCCTCTACTTACCCACATCTCGGTAAAAGATATCAAATGCAAATCATACACCTGAGAGTTTTCTTCCTTTCCATCCTTTCTCTCGTCCTCAATATTCAGTTTTTCAACATGTCTTTAAGATTCTGCCACATTAAACCTCTTTCTTATTCATCCACTCCTTCTCTCAACCATCACTATTCTGGCTGGGCTGACATCATGTCTTGTCTGTACTATTGGAATAACCTCTTCCCTCTTCACTCTTCTCCCTGCTTCCACACATGGACACTCTCTCCTTCAATATCTTTCATTCACACTGTGGCATTGTAAGATGAGAATCTGATCATCATTCTCCCTAAAGTCTTCATAGATTCTCATTGCCATTAAGGAAAAGGCAAAATTCATCTCAAAGGAATTGCACAAAAGATGCTTCAACATCTTGCTGACTTCCACAGCTTCACCTGGCCCCATAGTGACACTCACATTCACCTCCCCAGAAATGCTGGGCTTGAAAGGCACAATTTCTTGCCACCAGTCTTTTCTACTTGCTGTTCCCCTGCCTCACATCTTCCTCTCTCTGCTCCCTCTTCACCTGGTTTGTTCCTTCTTAGCCTTCAGCCATATTACATGTCATTTGCTCAGCTGTATCTCTCCTGGCCCCCTTCCCCAGACCAAGTAAGAACCTGCTACTATGTTTTCCAGGCATCCCATACTTGTCCCTCAAGCACTGAATGCCCAGGAGATTGGTTACAGCTGTTCTCCCTATTGGACTGTCAACATGGGGAAAGGCCACGTCTGCCTTCATGACCGCAGAAGTGTTAGCACCTGGCACAGTGCCTCGTTATAGCCAATGTTTCGTAAATATTCACTGGCTGTGCTTCAGGCTGAGACATGCATTCCTTCAACTTTAGAGACAGCAAACTTCTATTATGTTAAAATACCCATTGAACCCTCCAGAACAAGTACTCATTAGCTTCAACCATTTAGCACTAAATTTGTCACTGTGTTACAGATTTATTAATGTAACACTGTACCCATGGAAAGTGTTGGGGAACCTCAGATAAGACTACCCTTTTCATGACTACAGATGATACAGGTAATAGAGATATATTATCAGATTTATAGATATATAAATATAGATAAAGATATAATCTTCCATTGGTTCTATTTCTCTGGAGAACCCTAATACACCTCAATGTGTCTAAAAGGTGACAAAGCAGAGAACTGTCAAGAGATGTGGGAGGCTCCTTCATTAAAGACCAAACTGAATCCACCTGCTTAGACTACACCCTGCTGGTGCTGTTTGATCCACCCACATTAGCAGTTTTTACACATGGACATTACATACTGGCATTATAGTGGGAACAAACATCTAAGGGAAATCATACAGCTGTTTTTTCAGAATTTTGCTTCCTAATAAATGAGTGGGATCCATCTCTTGTGTTGAGGGTATGAGGAGGAATCATTAGCCAGAGACAACACTTGCAGATGCTACCACTAATTATGTAATGACCCTTTCATCTTTCACCGATGGCCGGTAGTTCTCAGCCTGGACTGCCCATAAGAATCACCTAGCACAGTGTTTCTGGAATTAAATACCCATGCAGGTCACCCAGGCATTCTGCTAAAATGCTGATTCTGATTCAGCAGGCTGGTCCTCTATTTTATTTTAGATTTTATTTATTTATTTGACACAGAGAGAGAGAACACAAGCAGGAGGAGAGACAGGCAGAGGGAGAGGGAGAAGCAGACTTGCCACCAAGCAGAAAGCCTGACGCAGGGCTCAATGTAGGCCTAGATCCCTGGACCCTGGGATCATGACCTTGCTGAAGGCAGACACTTAGGTGTCCTATAGTTCTACATTTTTAATTAGCACCCAGTGACTGCAGTGCTGTGGTCCAGGGACTACACAGTGCATGGTAAATATATATGAGGCTTTTAAAAATGAAGATTACTGGGTACCCTCGGATAAATATAATCACAATCTTAGAGGAGGCCTGTACAAAAATGTTAAAGTTACCAGGCGATTCTAAAATAAAACAAGGGCTCAGACTACTACATTAAAGCCTACCACAAGACACGAACAGACATTTCTCCAAAGAAGACATACAAATGGCCAAAGACACATGAAAAAATACTCAACATCACTTGTCATCAGGGAAATACAAGTCAAAACCACAATGAGATATCACCTTGCACCGTTCAGAATGGCTAAAATTAACAAGACAGTAAGCAATGAATGTTGACTTGAATGTGGAGAAAGGGAACCCTCTTACACTGTCAGCGGGAATGCAAGCTGGTGCAGCCACTCTGGAAAACAGTATGGAAGTTCCTCAAGAAGTTACAAATAAAAATACTCTATGACCTGCAATGCAGTACTAGGTATTTACCCCAAAGATACAGATGTAATGAAACAAAGGGGAACCTCTACCCTAATGTTCATACTAACAATAGTATGAACAATAGTCAAACTATGGAAGGAGCTGAGATTTCCTTTGACTGCTGAACAGATAAAGAAGATATCTATATCTATATCATATATATATATATAATGGAATATTACTCAACCATAAGAAATGATGAATACTTACCATTTACATCTATGTGGATGGAACTGTACTAAGTGAAATAAGACAATCGGAGAAAGACAATTATCATAGTTTCACTCATATGTGGACTATAAGAAACAGTGCAGAATATCATAAGGGAAGGGAGGGAAAACTGAATGGGAAGAAATTAGAGAAGGGGACAAATCATGAAAATTCTTAACTATGGGAAACAAACTGAGGGTTGTTGAAGGAGAGGTGGGTGGGGGAATTGGGGTAACTGGGTAATGGGCATTCAGGGGGACACATGATGTGATGAGCACTGGGTGTTAGACACGACTGATGAATTGTGGAACACTACATCTGAAACTAATGTTGTGTTGGCTAATTGAATTTAAAAAACAATAAAGCCTGCCACAAGAGCTGTCATCATATCAGAATTATGCAGTCTTGTAAGAATACATGACACGGTAACATTTACAAATGTTATTATTGCCAACAAAAATGTAACTGGTAAACATTAATCAAAATATTTCTAGAATGTAGGGAAGTCTTAGAAGGCAGGGAGGTGAAGAAGAGGAATGTTATCATACCTGAAGAACCATCCTGCAGAACATCACACAATTCTGCAAGACCCTTGAATTGGAAGGACCCTAAGGGTCCAGCTCATTCACCCTCTGCCCAACTTACCCAGTGTGTCTGAGGGTGACTCCAGCACAGTAACTTAAGGTCCTGTTTCCCTTTATTTACTAAGACATGTGAAGTGACAGCTTCTGTAGTCGTCACCTGTGTCTGCGTAGTTGTCACCTGTGTCTGCAACATCCTTCCTCACATCTCCTGTTCTATACATCCCTGGGCCTAAGAGGCCCTGGATCCCAAAGGAGTCTAGATCTTAAAGGAACTCATCAAAACACAGAAATCCAGGATGCTTAGCACAAATGCTCTGACTGATCACATCACTGATCATAACTGACTATGCTTTGGGGGAATGTGGGGAAGGAGAGATGTTCATAATATGGATGCTTAATCACTCCCTGTTTAGGGAATTGACAGTAGTCCTGTGGGGCTGGAGCTGACATTTTGGAAGGTGAGGGAGGATGCTTAGAGAATCCATAGAAAGGGACAGGGTCCAGGCTATGAATATTCTAAAATATTTTACAGTGTAAAAGGCTTTATCTTGCGGGCAAGAAGAAGTCATCAGTGGGCTTTGAACAAAGTGCCATGAAAGACACATATTTTGGAAAGATTCCCAGGGTGGCATAATCTCTCACTACAACCCAGTTTCTCATAAACATACTCAAGGGGAGAGGTAAACCTGCAGCTAATAAAGATTAGATCCCTATGACCCAATCATATGCAGATGCATAGAAAGTACTGGAATAAAAGACAGCTCTCCCAGATTATTTTCAATTCTTCTTCACGCAGAGATAGAAAATGAAACTCAGATTTGAAACTCACTGAGGTACTTCTATACCATTACCTCTCTTGGAAAACCTTTATAGAACTCGGTGACCACCATCATTTCTACTTCTTCCCAAGTGTCAGATTGCCCATTTTTCAGTTGTTCCTTGTACTGTAATTGATCACAAGGCTATAGTTGACATTTATAACTCCTTCTTTCACTACACATTCTATGTTCTCATTGGCCATCATCTCAGCTGTATGGGGCTCTTTCCATAGTATAATGGGAACCTTCATTCCTAAGGAATATGCACCCTTTTTGGTCCTGTCTTTATTAGGTTATTAGACTTTCCATTAAAATTTATCACTAAGTAGATAAAATACTAAGTGGCACCCAAATGTTCTCCAGGATTTCAGATATGGTCCTATCTGTCCCAATTGTATAGAGCAACCTAGACTCCCCTTGGTAATCAATATCACCACCTCAGGGAGAATGGCAACCCTGATCTTTATATATCAGTTCACATAAGAACAGTAAAATGTCCAGATGGAAGTTCATTGAATTGAACTTCCAATTCAGTGAAAACACTGCTATATGAAACCATCCCCTGATAGTAATAAGAATGATGTGGGACACTTCCCGTGCTCTATATTCATTCTTCAGTTTCATCTCTTGTTTTAGCCACAGCTACGGTAACTGCACTGACTTCAACTAGCACCTGAATTCTGCTGCACATGCTCCTTGTTTCCCGCTCTGGGACTTCTCTAATGCTACAAAACAGGATGCCGGCTGGGGCAGAGGGGCTTTCTTAATACCCGTACAAATATTTAGGTGTGAATTGTAGAGAGTGTGAGGTATTGATTATTATTATTATTATTATTATTATTTTGCACATGGAAATAAAGTTTTTCCAGCAGCTGATTGAAAATATTATTTTCCACAAATTGTCTTTGCATCTTTGTCAATAATCGGGTGGGCAGTACTTTAGTGGATCTATTTCTGGACTCTATATACTATTCTATGCTCTTGTACTGATCCATATTTCTATATTTTCTCCAATACCACACTTTTCTGACTGTTTTAATTAACAGTAAGTCTGGAAACGAGGTAGTATGAGCCCTTTAACTTCGTTTTCTTTTCCAAAATCAGTTTTTGTTTTTTTTTTAATTTCTTTGCTTTACATATAAATTTTATAATCAGATGGTCACTTTGTACCAAAGAAGTCCTGAAGGAATTTTGATTGAAATGGTGTTCAATCTCTAGATCCGTTTTGGTAGAGTTGACATCTTAACAATGTTGAATCTTTCATCCATGCATGATTTATATATATCCATTTTGTTCTTTGATTTCTGTAATCAGTGTTTGCAGTTTTCAAGATGTGGATCATGCATATATTGTGTAAGATTTATACGTAAGTATTAAGTGGTTTGGTGCTAGGGTAAATATTTATCTATCTATTTATTTAAGAGAGAGTATGAACAGGGGGGCAGGGGGACAGGGAGAGAGAGGGAATCTCCAGCAGGCCCCCTGCAGAGCTTGGAGCTGACATGGGGCTCCATCTCATGATCCTGAGATTAAGACATGAACCAAAATCAAGAATTGGATGTTTAACTGACTGAGCCACCCGGGAGCCCCTAAAATAGTACTCTAAAGAGTTTTTCCACTTTACATATGTTTATTGTCAGTTGATATAAATTTCATTTTAACATATTAGCATTATTTTATATTTACACACAAATAAACTTCTTAATACATTGACTTTATATCCTATGGTAATACTAAATTCACTACTTCTGGAATGACTTTTTTATGGTCTTTGGGATTTTCTAAATAGACAATCCAGTTGTCTATGAATAGAGATGGTTTAATACTTTCCCCTCTATGTAACTTTTATTTATTTTCCTTGTCATTTCTCACTGCTTAGGATTTCCAATGTAATGTTGAATAACAGTGGTAGGATCAAACATTTTTACTTTGTCTCTGAACTTAGGGAGAAAGCATTCAATCTCTCACCATTTAGTATGATATCACCTAAAACTTATTTCCACCACCTTTTTATTTAAATTCCAGTTGGTTAACATACAGTGTAATATTAGTTTCAGGTGTACAATTTAGTGATTCGTCATTTACATACAACACCCAGTGTTCATGGCAACGAATGCTCTCCTTAATACCCAATTTAACCCATTCTCCCCACTTCTCCCATTCGTCTACCACCCCTTCAGTAACCATCAGCTTGTTCTCTATAGTTAAGAGTGTTTTTCCTGCCTTGCCTCCTTTTTCTCCCTCCATGTTCAATGGTTTTGTTTCTTAAATTGAACGTATGAGTGAAATGATATGGTATTTGTCTTTGACTGACTTATTTTGCTTAGCACAATACTCTCTAGCTTCATCCATGTCATTACAAATGGCAAGATTTCACTCTTTTTATAATGGTTGAACAATATTCCTTTGTAGATAGATGTATGTCACATCTTCTTTATCCACTCCATGGACATTTGGGTTCTTTCCATGATATGGCTATTGTTGATAATACTGCTGTAAACATCAGGGTGTACTGGGGCGCCTGGGTGGCTCAGTGGGTTAAGCCTCTGCCTTCGGCTCAGGTCATAATCCCAGGGTCCTGGGATGGAGCCCCTCATCAGGCTCTCTGCTCAGTGGGGATCCTGCTTCCCCCCCATCTCTCTCTGCCTGCCTCTCTGCCTACTAGTGATCTCTGTCAAATAAATAAATAAAATCTTAAAAAAAAAAACCATTGAGGTGCTTGTATCCTTTGAATCAGTATTTTGTATCCTTTTGGTAAATACCTAGTAGTGAAATTACTAGAATTATTTAAAATTAGGGTAGGTTTTTTTTTTTTTTTTTGAGAAAACTCCATACTGTTTTCCAGAGTGGCTATACCAGTTTGCATTCCCACCAACACTGCACCAGTTTGCATTCCCATTTTCCTCATCTTCATCAAAAAATGTTGTTTCCTGGGTTGTTAATTTTAGCTATTCTGATTGGCATGAGGTAATATCTCTGTAGTTTTGATTTGTATTTCCTTGATGATGAGTGATGTGGAGCATTTTTCATGTGTCTATTGGCCATCTATATATCTTCTTTGGAAAAATGTCTATTCATGTCTTCTGCCCATATTTTCGGTGTTGAGTTTTATAAGTTCTTTATAGACTTTGGATACTAACCCTTTATTGGATGTGTCATTTGAAAATGTCTTTTCCCATTCTTTAGGTTGCCTTTCAGTTTTTTTTTTTTAAAGATTTTTATTTATTTATTTGACAGAGAGAGATCACAGGTAGGCAGAGAGGCGGGCAGAGAGAGAGAGGAGGAAGCAGGCTCCCCGCTGAGCAGAGAGTCCGATGCGGGGCCCAATCCCAGGACCCTGAGATCATGACCTGAGCCGAAGGCAGAGGCTTAACCCACTGAGCCACCCAGGCGTCCCTTGCCTTTCAGTTTTCTTCATTGTTTTCTTTGCTGTGCAGAAGCTTTTTATTTTGATGAAGTCCTGGTAGTTCATTTTGCCTCAGGAGACGTACCTAGTAAAGAAGTTGTTACAGCTAATATGAACGAGGTTACTGCCTGTGTTCTCCTCTAGAATTCTGATGGTTTCCTGTCTCACATTTAGGTCTCTCATCCATTTTGAATTTATATTTGTGTATGGTTTAAGAAAATGGTTAAGTTTCATTCTTCTTCATCTGCTGTCCAGTTTTCTGAACACCATTTCAGGAAAAGACTGTCTTTTTCACATTGGATAGTCCTTTCCTCTTTGTCAAAGACTAGTTGACCATGTTGTATGGGTACATTTTGGGGTTTTCTATTCTGTTCCATTCATCTGTGTGTCTATTTCTGTGCCAGTACCATACTGTCTTGATCACTACAGTTCTGTAAGAGAACTTGAGGTCCAGAATTGTGAGGCCTCCAGCTTTGCATTTCTTTTTCAAGATTGCTTTGTCTATTTGGGGTCTTTTGTAGTTCCATACAAATTTTGGGATGGTTTCTTCTAGCTCTGTAAAAAATGTTGGTATTTTTAAAAATTCAAAATCAATTAATTAACATACAGCTTACTATTAGTTTCAGAGGTAGAGTTTAATGAGTGATTCAACAGTTGTTCGTTACAATAAGTGCCCTCCTTAAGGCCCATCATCACCCCGTTACCCCATCCCCACACACACCTCCACTCCAGCAACTCTCAACTTGTTACTTGTAATTAAGAGTCTCTTAAGGTTTGTCTCCCTTTCTGATTCTGTCTTGTTTTAATGTTCCCTCCATTCCCCTATATTCATCTGTTTTGTTTCTTAAATTCTACATACAAGTGAGATCATATGATATATATGATATATATTTCTCTTCCTCTGATGATCAAGTTCCATCCACATCATGGCAAATGCTAAGATTTCATTTTTTTAAAAGATTTTATTTATTCACTTGACAGAGAGAGAGGAGTGAAAGAGAGAGAGAATACAAATCAGGGGGACAGTAGATGGAGCGGGAGAAGCAGGCTCCTCACTGAGTAGGGAACCCCATTCAGGATTTGATCCCAGGACCCTGAGATCATGACCTGAGCTGAACTAGATATTCAACCAACTGAACCAACCAGGAGCCCCAGGATTTCATTTTTGATGGCTGAATAATATTCCACTGTGTGTGTGTGTGTGTGTGTGTGTGTGTGTGTGTGTGTGTGTGTATCCATTCAGCTGTCAATGGACCTCTGGGCTCTTTCTATATTTTGGATACTTTACATTGCTGCTATAAACATTGGGGTACCAGTGCCCCTTTGAATCACTATACTTGCATCCTTTGGATAAACACCTAATAGTACAATTACTGGGTTATAGGGCAGGTGCATTTTTAACATTTTGAGGAACCTCCATAGTGTTATCCAGAGTTGCTGTACCAGTTTGCATTCCCACCAAAAGTGTAGGTGGGTTCCCCTTTTTCCTCATCCTCTCCAACATCTGTCGTTTCCTGACTTGTTAATTTTAGTCACTCTGACTGGTGTGAGGTGGTAGCTCACTGTGGTTTTGATTTGTATTTCCATGATGTCCAGTGATGTGGCATTATTCATGTGTCTGTTGGCCATTTGGATGTCTTCTTTGGGGAAATACATGTTCATGTCTTCTGCCCATTTCCTGATTGGATTGTTTCTTTTTGGGTGTTGAGTTTGATAAGTTCTTTATAGATTTTGGATTCTAGCCCTTTATCTGATAAGGCATTTAGAAACATTGTCTCCCATTCTGCTGGTTGTCTTTTGGTTTTGTCAACTGTTTCCTTTGCTATGCAAAAGCTTTTATTTTTATGAAATCCCAATAGTTTATTTTTACCTTTGTTTCCCTTGCCTTTGGAAATGTGTTTAGAAAGAAGTTGGTCACAGAGGTTGCTGCCTGTATTCTTCTTTAGGACTTTGATAGATTCCTGTCTCACAATTAGACCTGTCATCCATTTTGAGTTTATTTTTGTGCGGGGTGTAAGAAAGTGGTCTAGTCTCTCTGCATGTGGCTGTGCAATTTTCCCAACACCATTTGTTGAAGAAACTTTTTCCCACTGGATAATCTTTTCTGCTTTGTCAGAGATTAGTTGTCCATAGAGTTGAGGGTCCATTTTGGGGTTCTTTATTCTGTTCCATTTATCTATGTGCCAATACCATACTATCCTGATGATTACATTTGGTAATATAGCTTGAAGTTCAGAACTGTGATACCAACAGCTTTGGTTTTCTTCTTCTACATGCCTTTGACTTTTTGGAGTCTTTTTTGGTTCTATTCATGTTTTAATTTGTTTCAGCTCAGTGAAAATGTTAATAGTATTTTGATAGGGATTGCCTTGAATGTATAGATTGCTTTGGGTAGCATAGACTGTTTAACAATGCTTGTTCTTCCAATCTATTGCGCATGGAATGTTTTTCCAATTCTTTGTGTATTCCTCAATTCCTTTCACAAGGGTTCTATAGTTTTCAGCGTACAGAGCCTTAACCTCTTTGATTAGGTTTATTCCTAGGTATCTTGTGTTTTTTGGTGAAATTGTAAATGGAATCTTGATTTCTCTTTCTTCTGTCTCATTGTTAGTGTATAGAAATGCAACTGACTTCTGTGCATTGATTTTCTATCCTGCCACATTGCTGAATTCCTGTATGAGTTCCAACAATTTGGGGGCGGGGTCTTTTGGGTTTTCCACATAAATATCATGTCATCTGCAAAGAGCAAGAATTTGGCTTCTTCTTTGCCAGTTTGGTTGCCTTTTATGTCTTTTTGTTGTCTGAGTGTTGATGCTAGGACTTCTAGCACTATGTTGAACAACAATGGTGAGAGTGGATATCTGTCATGTTCCTGATCTTAAGGGAAAAGCTCTCCATTTTTCTCCATTGAGAATGATATTTGCTGTGGGGTTTTTTGTATATGGCTTTTATGATATTGAGGCATATTCCCTCTATCCCTATACTGCAGAGAGTTTTAATCAAGAAAGGATACTGTATTTTGTCAGCTGCTTTTTCTACCTCTATTGAGAGGATTGTATGATTCTTGGCCTTTCTTCTATTAATTTGGTGTGTCATATTGATTGACTTGTGGATTTGAACCACTCTTGCAGCTCAGGAATAAATCCCACTTTGTTGTCATGAATAATCCCTTTAATGTACTGAGGATCCTATTGGCTAGTATCTTGGGAAGAATTTTGGCATCCATGCTCATCAGGGATATTGGTGTGTAATTCCATTTTTTTGGTGGAGTATTTGTCTGGTTTTGGGGATTAAGGTAATGCTGGCCTCATAGAATGAGTTTGGAAGTTTTCCTTCCATTTCTGTTCTATTTCTAGAGTAGGTATTATTTCCATTTTAAATATCTGGTTGAATTCTGCCAGGAGGCCATCTGGCCCTGGACTCTTGTTTGTTGGGAGATTTTTTATTATTGCTTCAATTTCATTGCTCACTATGCATCTGTTCAGGTTTTCTATTTCTTCTTGTTTCAGTTTTGGCAGTATATGTGTTTCTAGAAATGCATCCATTTCTTCCAGATTGCCTAATCTGTTGGCATATTGTTTTTCACAAGATTCTCTTATAATTGTTAGTATTTCAGAAGTGTGTTTGTGATCTCTCCTCTTTCATTTATGATTTTATTAATCTGGGTCCTTTCTCTTTTCTTTTTGATATGTCTGGCTAGAGGTTTATTGACCTCATTCTTTCAACAAACCAGCTACTAGTTTCATTGATCTCTTCTACTGTTCTTTTGGTGTCTATGTCACTGATTTCTGCTCTGATCTTTATTATTTCTCTTCTGCTGGATTTAGGTTTTCTTTACTATTCTTTTCCAGCTCCTTTAGGTGTAAGTTTAGGTTGCATATTTGAGACTTTTCTTGTTTCTTGAGAAAGGCTTATATTGTTATACACTTCTCGCTATGACTGCCTTTGCTGCATCCCAAAGGTTCTGAACTGTAGTGCTTTCATTTTCATTTGTTTCCACTAAATTTTTTATTTCAACTTTTTTTTATTTCTTTTCAGCATAACAGTATTGTTTTTGCACCACACCCAGTGCTCCATACAATACGTGCCCTCCTTAATACCCACCACCTGGCCCCCCCAACCTCCCACCCCCCGCCACTTCAAAACGCTCAGGTTGTTTTTCAGAGTCCATAGTCTCTCATGGTTCATTTCCCCTTCCAATTTCCCTCAACTCCCTTCTCTCTCCATCTCCCCATGTCCTCCATGTTATTTGTTATGCTCCACAAATAAGTGAAACCATATGAAAATTGATTCTCTCTGCTTGACTTATTTCACTCAGCATAATCTCTTCCAGTCCCGTCCATGTTGCTACAAAAGTTGGGTATTCATCCTTTCTGATGGAGGCATAATACTCCATAGTGTATATGGACCACATCTTCCATATCCATTCATCCATTGAAGGGCATCTTGGTTCTTTCCACAGTTTGGTGACCGTGGCCATTGCTGCTATAAACATTGGGGTACAGATGGCCCTTCTTTTCACTACATCTCTATCTTTGGGGTAAATACCCAATAGTGTTTCCACTAATTTTTAAAATTCTTCTTTAATTTCCTGGTTGACCCATTCATTCTTTAGTAGGATGCTCATTAACCTCCAGGCATTTGTGTTCCAAATTTTCTCTCATGATTGAGTTTAAGTTTTAAAGTACTGTGGTCTATGACATTTTTCAAAGAGCTGGAACAAACAATCCTAAAATTTGTATGGAACCAGAAGAGATCCTGAAGTGCTAAGGAAATGTTGAAAAAGAAAAACAAAACTGGGGGCTTCATGTCGCCATTTCAAGCTTTACTACAAAGCTGTGGTCACCAAGACAGCATGGTACTGGCATGAAAACAGACACATAGACCAGTGGAACAGAGTAGAGAGCCCAGATATGGACCCTCAACTCTATGGTCAAATAATCTTTGACAAAGCAGGAAAAAATATACAGTGGAAAAAAGACAGTCTCTTCAATAAATGGTGCTGGGGAAATTGAACAGCTATGTGTAGAAGAATGAAACTCAAACATTCTCTTACACCATATACAAAGATAAACTTGAAATGGATAAAAGACTTCAACATGAGGAAGGAATCTATCAAAATCCTAGAGGAGAACATAGGCAGTAACCTCTTCAATATTGGCCACAGCAACTTCTTTCAAGATATGTCTTCAAAGACAAAGGAATCAAAAATGAACTTTTGGAACTTCATCAAGATCCAAAGCTTCTGCACAGCAAAGGAAACAGTCAACAAAACAAAGAGGCAACCCACGGAATGGGAGAAGATATTCTCAAATGACACTACTGAAAAAGGGCTGATATCCAAGATCTATAAAGAACTCCTCAAACTCAACACACACTAAACAGATAATCATGTCAAAAAATGGGCAGAAGACATGAACAGACACTTCTCCAAAGGAGACATACAAATGGCTGACAGGCACATGAAAAAATGTTCATCATCATTAGCAATTAGGGAGATTCAAATCAAAACCACATTGAGATAAAAATTTAAAACAGTTAGAATGGCCAAAGTTAACAAGACAATAAACACCAAGTGTTGGAGAGACACTGTTGGTGGGAATGCAAGTTGGTGCAGTCACTTTGGAAGACAGTGTGGAGCTTCCTTAAGAAATTAAAAATAGAGCTACCCTATGACCCTGCAATTACACTACTGGGTATTTACCCCAAAGATACAGATGTAGTGAAAAGCAGGACCACCTGTACCCCGATGTTCACAGCAGCAATGTCCACGGTTGCCAAACTGTGGAAAGAACCTAGATGCCCTTCAGTGGATGAATGGATAAAGAAGATATGGTCCATATGTACCATGGAGTATTATGCCTCCATCAGAAATGATGAATATTCAACTTTTATATCAACATGGATGGGACTGGAAGAGATTATGCTGAGTGAAGTAAGTCAAGCAGAGAGAGTCAAGTACCATATGGTTTCACTTACTTATGGAGCATAAGGACTAACATGGAGGACATTGGGAGATGGAGAGGAGAAGTGAGATGGGGGAAATCAGAGGGGGAGATGAACCATAAGAGGTTGTGGACTCTGAGAAACAAACTGAGGGTTTTGGGGGGGCGGGGGTGAATCTGACATGGTGGGTATTAAGGAGGGCACATATTACATGGAGCATTGAGTATGGTGCATAAACAATGCAAAACATAAACAAATAAATGTAAACAATTTTGGAACACTGAAAAGAAATAAAATAAAATAAAATAAAATGGAAAAAAAAAATAAAACACTGTGGTCTGAAAATATGTGGGGAATAATCCCAATATTTTGGTACCAGTTAAGACTTGATTTGTGACCCAGTATGTGATCTATTCTGGAAAATGTTCCATGTGCACTTGAGAAGAAGGTGTATTCTGTTGCTTTAGGGTGAAATGCTCTGAATATATCTGTGAAGTCCATTTGTTCCAGTGTGTCATTCAAAGCCCTTATTTCTTTGTTAATCTTCTGCTTAGATAACTTGTCCATTGCCATAAGTGGGGTGTTAAATTCCCCTACTGTTATTGTATTATTGCCAATGAGTTTCTTTAATTTTGTTATTAATTGGTGTATATAACTGGCTGCTCCCACTTTAGGGACTTAATATTTACAATTGTTAGGTCTTCTTGTTGGATAGACCCATTTATTATCATATAGTATGATATATGATATATGATATATATATCATATAGATATAGAATATATAGATAATATTATATCATATTCTACACTTCTTATTACAGTCTTTGGTTTAAAATCTAGTTTGTCTGATATAAGGATTGCTACCCCATCTTTCTCCTGACATCCATTAACATGATAAATGGTTCCCACACCCTCACTTCCAATCTTGAGGTCTCTTTGGATCTAAAATGAGTCTCCTGGGGCCACCTGGGTGGCTCAGTCAGTTAAAATGAGTCTTCTGTAGAAAGTATTTGGATAGGTCTTGCTTTTTCATCCAGTCTGTGTCTTTTGATTGTCTGGTAGAAGAATTGATACCCCACCTTAATTTTGATGTCCGTTAGCATGATAAATGATTCCCACTCCCTCACATGCAATCTGGAGGTCTCTTTGGATCTTAAATGAGGCTCTCGTAGACAGTATACAAATGAGTCTTTCTTTTTTATCCAGTCTGCCTTTTGATTGAGCATTTAGTCCATTTACATTCAGAGTAATTATAGAAAGATATGAACTTAGTGCAATTGAATTACTTGTAATGTTGCTGTTTCTGTAGATTGTCCCTGTTCCTTTGTGGTCTTTGTTACTTCTGGGCTCTCTCTCCTCTCAAAGGATCCCTTTTAATATTTTGTGCAGGGTTGTTTTAGTGATCACAAATCCCCTTAGCTTTTGTTTGTCCCGGAAACTCTTAATCTCTTCTATTCTGAATGATAGGCTTGCTGGATAAAGTATTCCTGGATGCATATTTTTCTCAGTTAGCACCTTAAATATATCATGCCAGTCCTTTCTGGCCTGCCAGGTCTTGTGGACAGGACTGCTGCAGTCTTAAGTTCCTACCCTTGTAGGTTAAGAACATCTTGTCCTGAGCTGCTTTCAGGATTTTCTCTTTATCTCTGAAATGCACCAGTTTCACTATTATATGCAGAGGTGTTGACCTATTTTTATTGATTTTGAGGGGGATTCTCTGTGCCTCCTAGACTTGAATGCCTGTTTCCTTCACCAGATTAGGGAAGTTCTCAGCTAAAATTTGTCCAAATAAACTTTTTCCTTCTCTCTCTTTATCCTCTTCTGGGACCCCTATTTTCTAATTTTATTTCACTTTATTGTATTGCCAATCTCTTGAATCCACCTTTGGCGATCCAGTAGTTGTTTTTATCTTTTTTTCTCTTCTGTATCACTGACTCTCTCTTCTGCCTCATTTATCGCAGCAGTGAGAGCTGCATCTGACTAATAGCCTTTTAAATTTTGGCCTGATTAGATTTTAGTTCTTTTATATATCCAGAAAGGGATTCTCTATGTCTTCTATGCTTTTTCAAGCCCAACTGTTCTCTTTATAATTATTGCTTTGAATTCTAGTTCTGACATCTTACTTATACCCATATTGATTAAATCCCTGGCTGTCAGTACTGCCTCTTGTTCTTTCCTTTGTGGTGAGTTGCTCTGTGTCATTGTTGTATCCAGAAAAGAGGAGATGAAAGAGAGAGAAAAGACAAAAATATAAACAACACCACCAGAAAAATACAAACCAATCAGAAGAAAAAGGTGAAACAAAAAAAAAGAGAGAGAAAAAATCAAATAAAAGTAAAAGAGAACAAAACAATAAACTAGATCCTGGGTGTATTTTGGTCTGTTTGTCAGAAGAAACTAGATGCTGGAGTAGGAAAGAGAGAAAAATTTATATATATACAAAAATAAAATTGAATACAATGAAAGGAAACCAAAGATAAATATATATATATATATATATATATATATATATATATATATATATCATGTAAATATAAAAATAAAAACTGAAGAGACAAAGAAAGAATTGATAAAAACAAGAAAGAAAATAGCTGAAAATGAAAAAAGTAAAAATTAAAGTATCGAAATAATAATTTAAAAAAAAAAACACACAACCCTATGAATGGTATGTATTGTTTTCCCCAACAGCCGAAATTTTCAGTTCTCTATCATCAGTAAACTTATTGTTAGAGGGATGTTCTTGCTGGTCTTCTGGAAGAGGGGCCTGTTGAGCTGATTCTCAGATGTCTTTGCCAAAACGGAATCCACCGCCCTTGCAGGGGGCCAGGGTCAGTGTAAGTGGCTCCAGATTGTACCATGTGGTGCTGTTTTGCTCCCGGAAGGCTGTCAGCACCGATTGGGGGTGATGAAAATGGCAGTGCCTCCATATCTAGCTCCAGAGCTGAAAGCTCCTGCCCCCCACTCTTCAGTGAGCCATCACAAAAAAGCAGTCACTCACTTTTGCCTCCCTGATTTCTGTCCAAACTCGGTGTTCACCCAGCCTGTGACCAAGTGTTTTTATCTCAGGCACACAACCCCCTTTTGAGTCTCCAAACTTCATGAACTCCTGTGGTGCACACCCATGCTCCTCCCAGAGGAGGGAATGGGGATCTTACCATGCTGCCTATTGCTGGGACGCTGCTTGAAGAGCATTTATCCGATGGTGCAGTCGTTCATGGTTTACAGAAACACCAAGCAGAAAGCTAGAACCTAGACTTGCTGTATGCAGCTCTACAACACTTGCAAACTCTGCCACACTTTGGCACCCCCATTCTTTTTGTGAGCCTGGGGATCCTGAGGCCATACTATCCCACCTGGGATTCTGCCCTACTTTGCCACTTGAGCCCCTTTCAGGCAGGAATGTCCCGCTCTGCAGCAGACTTCTGAAAGTTCCAATTTTGCACTCTGCTGCTTATACTACTTTCCAATAGCCAGTTTAAGGAAGTTCTCTCCCACCACAGTTTATCTTCCAATATATTACCTTGGACTCACATCTCCATACCTCCTACCTTGCAAAAAGTGGTCACTTTTCTATTCGTAGAATCGTAGCAATTCAACAGAACATTAAAAGAATCATTCACCATGATCAAATGGGATTTATTCTTGGGTTATAAGGGTGGTTCAATATTCACAAATCAATGTGAAACACCATGTTAATGAAAGAAAGGATAAGAACCATATGATTCTTTTAATAGATGCAGAAAAAACATTTGACAAAGTACAATATCCATTCATGATTTAAAAATAACCCTCAACAAGTGGGGATAGAGAGGATATACTTCAACATAATAAAGACCATATATGAAAAACCCACAGCTAATATCATCCTCAATGGGGAAATACTGAAAAGATTTTCCTCTATGGTCAGGGATAATAAGACAGGGATGTCCCCTCTCACCATTGTTATTTAACAAATACTGGAAATCCTAGCCTTGACAATCAGACAACAACAAAAATAAAAGGCATCCAAATGAGCAAGGAAGAAGTCAAACTTTCACTATTTACAGATGACATGATACATGAAAGACTTCACCAAAAAATTGTGAGAGCAGTTACCCAAATTCAGTAAAGTCACAGGATATAAAAATCAACATCCAGAAATCTGTTGCATTTCTAGACACTGGTAATGAAACCTCAAAAAGAGAAATCAAGGAATCAACCCCATTTACAATTGTACCAACACCCATAAGACACATAGGAATAATCCTAACCAAAGAAGTGAAAGACCTGTATTCTCAAATGTATAAAACACTGATGAAAGAAATGGAAGAGGAAAGACATTGGAATGGAAAAACGTACCATGCCCATGGATCAGAAGAACAAGCATTGTTAAATTGTCTATACTACCCAAAGACATCTACACATTATATGCAATCCCAATCAAAATACCGCTAGCATTTTTCACAGCGCTAGAACAAACGATCCTAAAATTTGTGTGGAACCACAAAAGACCCCAAACAAGGAAGGCTGGAGGCATCACATATCCAGACCTCAAGTTATATTACAATGTTGTAGTGATCAGGGCAGTACGGTACTGGGACAAATGCAGACACATAGATCAATGGGACAGAATAGAAAACCCAGAAATAAACCCACAATTATATGGTCACTAACTCTTCAACAAAGCAGGAAAGAATATCCAATGGAAAAGACAGTATTTTCAACAAATAGTGTTGGGAAAACTGGACAGCAACATGAAGAATGAAACTGGACCATTTTCTTACACTGTACACAAAAATAAGTTCAAAATGGATTAAAGAATAAAATCTGAGATTGGGGAATCATTAAAATGAGCTGTGTGGGGCTGTATGGGGCTCTTTCCATGGTATAATGGGACAGATAGGACCATGTCTGGAATCCTGGAGAACACTTGGATGCCACTTAGTATTTTATCTACTTAATAATAAATCTTAATGGAAAGTCTAATAACCTAATAAATACAGGACCAAAAAGGGTGCATATTCCCTAGGAATGAAGGTTCCCATTATACTACAAAGAGGTCACAGGCAGTAATCTCTTTCACACTGTCCTTTACAATTTCTTACTAAATATGTCTCCTGAGTCAGGGGAAACATAATAAAAAATAAACTATTGGGACTTCATCAAAATAAAAACTTCTGCACCGTGAAGGAACAATCAAGGAAACTAAAAGGCAACCTACAGAATGGGAGAAGATATCTTCAAATGACACAGCCGATAAACAGTTAGTATCCAAATATATAAAGAACCTATCAAATTCAACACCCCAAAAATGAATAATCCAATTAAAAAATGAACAGAAGACATAAACAGACATTTCTCCAAAGAAGATATACAGTCGATCAACAGACACATGAAAATATCCTCAACATCACTTGTCATCAGGGAAATACAAATCAAAGTACTTTGAGATATCACCTCACATCTGTCAGAATGGCTAAAATCAACAATATAAGACACAACAGTTCTTGGCAAGGATGTGGTGAAAGGGGAACCCTTTTTTTTTTAACTGTTGGTAGGAATGCAAGCTGGTGCTGTTTCTGTCCTGTTACCTCCATTCTGTTACCATGGGAAACAGTATGGAGGTTCCTCAAAAAGTTAAAAATATAACTACCCCTATGATCCAGCATTTTTTAAACAGATTTACCAGAAAAATACAAAAATGTTAATACAAAGTAATACATGCTCCTTATGTTTATAGCAGCATTATTTACCATACTTCAATTATGAAAACAGTCCAAATGTCCACGGACTGGTGAATGGATAAAGAAGATGTAGTGTGAGTGTGTGTGTGTGTGTATGTGTGTGCATGTGTGTGTATGTATGTGTATCACAAACAATGCAATATCACTCAGCCATAAAAAGAATGAGATCTTGTCATTTGCAACAACATGGATGGAGCTAGAGAGTATTATGCTAAGCCAAGTAAGTTAATAGGAGAAAGACACATACCATATGACTTCACTCCTATGTGGAATTTAAGAAACAAAACAACGAAACAAATGGAGAGAAGGAAGGAGAAAAAAAGAGAGAGAGAAAAGAGAGAGAGAGACCTCTATAGTAAACAAACTGATGGTTACCAGATGGGATGTGGGTGTGGGGATGGGCAAAATAGTTGATGGGGAATAAGGAGTACACTTGTCAGGCAATGGGTGTTGCATGGAATTGTTGAAACACTATATTGTACAAGTCAAACTAACACAACACTGTATGTTAACTATATTGAAATTTTAAAAAAAGAATATCCCCTAGCAAGGGGCCTCATTACATAGTGACATATTGTCTACCAGTAGGTCAAAGGCAGCCACTTTTCCCCCCCATTCTTTAAAAGCTAGTAACTTTAAATACCTTAACTTTAAGGTAATTTTAAATACTATTTTAAAACTTTATATAGTTTTTTAGTACAGCACCAATGAAATGCATGCCTGTATCTGGAATCCTGTTGTACAAGGGGGAAAAATATATCTCTACACACTAAACTCCTGCATGGTGTGTGAGGTACTCATAATTCATTCATTCATTCATTCATTCATGCATGCATGCATGAATTTTTGTCTCTCTCTGCTCCCTGTTGCTTTCTGAACATCTATTATCACATTTATATAAGCTAAAATTAAGGTGATTATATATACCAGTTTGTCCTGTAGAGTCCCATTATTAGACTCCTTTTACTCTCAAGGTATATTCCAGTTTGATCTATGAAGATACAATACAATAGACATCCTCATGATGAAGAGACAGTTCTAGCATTCTTTTGTTGGTGTTTATATATATCCATGTGGGTAACAGAGTATCATAAATTACACACAAAGAAATGATAATAATAATAATTATTATTATTAATAGTAATAATAATAATTCCAGTTCATGGTGATGTGCTAGTCAGTTTCCTGGTTTTGTTAATGTATTCTAGTTATATAAAGTGGTATCACTGGAGGAACCTGGATGAGGTATAAATTATCTTTCTGTACTATTTTTTAAATTTCTTATGAGTATATAATTATTTCAAAAGAAAAATTTTATATATTAAATTCATTTGGACAATAAATTATATGACCTCTCAGCTAAATGTACATAGTTTAGTCACACTTAACCCCCTTTCTTGACTTTACAGTTACTTCGTGCAACTTCCCTGATAGTGCAGCCAGTCTGGAAAACAGCCTGTAGTTTCCTCAAAAAGTTGAAAATAGGGCTACCTTATGAACCAGCAATTGCACTACTGGGTATTTACCCAAAGATACAAACGTAGTGATCCAAAGGGGCACCTGCACCCCAATATTCATAGCAACAATGTCCACAATAACCAAAATACGAAAATAGCCCAGATTTGCACTGACAGATGGATGGATAAAGAAGATGTGATTGGGGCACCTGGGTGGCTCAGTGGGTTAAGCCGCTGCCTTCAGCACAGGTCATGATCTCAGGGTCCTGGGATCGAGTCCCGCATCAGGCTCTCTGCTCAGCAGGGAGCCTGCTTCCCTTCCTCTCTCTCTGCCTACTTGTGATCTCTCTCTGTCAAATAAATAAATAAAATCTTTAAAAAAAAAAGAAGATGTGATTGATACACACACACACACACACACACACACACACATACACATATACATACACTGGAATATTGTGCAGCCATTAAAAAATGAAATCTTTCCCTTTGCAATGACATGGTTGGGACTAGAGGGTATTACGCTAAGCAAAATAAGTCAATCTGAGAAAAACAATTATCATATGATCCCACTCATATGTGGAATTTAAGAAACAAGGCAGAGGAATATAGGGGAAGAGAGAAAAAAAATAAAACAAGATGAAACCAGAGAGGGAAACAAACCATAAGAGACTCTTAATCCTAGGAAAAAAGCTGAGGATTGACAAAGGGGAGGTGGTGGAGGGATGAGGAAACTGGGTGATGGACATTGGGGAGGGTAAGTGTTATAATGAGCACTGGTTATTATAAAAGACAGATGAATCACAGACCTATACCCCTGAAACAAATAGTACAGTATATGTTAAATAATTGAATTTAAATTTACAGTAAAAAGAAAAAGAATGGTTTTTAAGTTTTTGGAGTCAGGATTTAAATGCAGATGGGATGGCAAAGCCAGTGCTCTTTGCCTTATGAGTGAGACCTCCTGACTACCAGCTTGGGAAACAATGGAAAGGATCCAAGAAACTATATTTAAGTTTTGAAAATTAAAGTAACTCTATTCAAAAAGGTGCACCACTTTGGAAGACATTTTGACAATTTTTAAATAAAGGCAAATACAGGCTTGCTATACAGCACAACAATCTTGCTCCTAGCTAGTTACCCAACTGATGTAAAAATAGGTCCATTTGATTCTTTTTGATTCTACATCAGTATTAAAACTTCTGCACAGCAAAAGAAACAACAGAATGAAAAGGCATCCTATTGAATGGGAGAAAATATTTGTAAATATCTCATGAAGTTATATATCCAAAGAAATGATATCAGGATCTCAAAAAGATATCTTCACTTCTGTGTTCATTGCAGCACATTATTTATAATAATCGAGATACGGAAACAATCCAAAAGTCCATCGACAGATAAATGAATAAAGAAAATGTAATATATACATACAATGGAATATCATTCAGCCTTTAAAAAGAAAGAAACCTTGATATTCAAGACAACAGGGATGAACTAAAGGCCATTAGGCTAAGCGAAAAAACCCAGTCACAGAAGGACAAATACTGCATGATTCCGTTTTAGATAGGAGGTATTTAAATAGCCACACTAGCAGACAATAAAAATTGAATAGTGCTTGTCAGGGGCCAGGGGGAGAAGGAAATGGAGAACTGTTGTGTTTTTTTTTCAATGGGTATAAGATGTTTTTGTTATAAAGGTGAGTAAGTTCTAAAGATCTGATGTACAATATAGTGCCTACAGTCAATAATATAGTATTGTACACTCTAAAATATATAAAGAGGATAGATTTCATGTTAAGTGTTCTTATCAAAAAAGAAAAGAAAAACCACAAAGGAACAGAAGGAAATCCTTGGAGATTAAGGATATATGTAATATCTTGGTTATGGTGATAGTATCATGGATATAGGGGTAAGTCTATACTCATCAAGATGTATACATTAAATGTGTGCAATTTTTATCACTTACACTTCTGTAAAGCTAAAAACCAAATGGAGTATAAGGGCAGTGAAAGCTTGGGGAAATATAAAGAGTTCATTTTTTTGCAGGTTGATTGAAGTTCTCATGGAGCACCAAGGGGAGATGTCTACTGTGAAGATGAAAATAAAAATTGGGAACTGGTGAAAGATCTGCAGATAGAGATGTGGCGCTAAGTAGAATATATGAAAGGATTAAAATAATGGATTTAGATGCCATCAGCTAGGGGAGACAACAGGAAACAAACCATCCAAAGTTGGGATTCTAGACAATGCCATACATGGGGTTAAGACTGAAAAATCAATGGCTTTGCCCTTTATGCTGAGGTTGGGGGGAAAGGAGAAGAAACCCTAAAATTAGACAGTCTGAGAAATTAAGTTCAATATTGACCAATTCTGGGACTTTGGCAAGCCATCAAATTCCACATATTCAATCTTTTTTTTTTTTTAAGATTTTATTTATTTATTTGACAGAGAGAGATCACAAGTAGGCAGAGAGGCAGGCAGAGAGAGTGAGAGGGAAGCAGGCTCCCCGCCAAGCAGAGAGCCCGACGCGGGACTCGATCCCAGGATCCCAGGACCCTGTAAAACTTGCTTAAAAATTCCAAAATACTAAGCAGAAGGGAGACACCCTTAAACAGTAAGGCTGTTAACCAGGCTCTGGCTTTCCCATACCTGTGGGAGTAACCTGCAAGGTCCTAGGTATACATTAGCTCCCAGGTAAAGACAAACTAAACTATTGTAGCAGACAGAAGGTCCACTTTAGGTTTAGGTCAGGTCAGAATGTAGACATGAAGATAAATCAGAGGAGAAAAGGTTAAAAGACAGAATGGTGTGAACCTGTGTTTGGGAAGAGGTAAGTAAAAATCTGCATTCAACAATGAAAGTCCAGTTTATCAGAGGTAAGCAGAGGGGCAAGATGCTTGAGTTTTAGTCAATATTGACCTGGGAGAGCAGGGTATTATGTAAAGCAGAGTTGTAGTTTAAAAAAAAAAATAAGCACACGACATATTAGTTGTTTAACAACTGGAGACAGAAAGATCAATTAAAAGCTTAAAAATAATGCTTCTTCAGTCACCTTGGAATAACAAAGAGAAAGACCTTGTTGGCAGGTCACTGAGACTCCCTTTTGCAGAGCAACTACACAACTCCACTTCTTTTATGTATTGAACCATTATCATGTCATTTTATTTTATTTGTGTATTTTTATTATGTTCAATTAGCCAACATATAGTACATCATTCGTTTTTGATGCAGTGTTCAACGATTCATTAGTTGTGCATAACACCCAGTGCTCATCACAACCCATGCCCTCCTTAATATCCATCACCTGGTTACCCCTTCTCTCCAACCCTCTCCCTTCTGAAACCCTCATTTTGTTCCCAGAGTCCAGAGTCTCTCACGGTTTGTTCCCCTCTCTGATTTCTTCCCATTCAGAGCTCCCTCACTGCCCATATGATTCTCCATGCTATTCCTTATGTTCCACATATGAGTGAAACCATATGATAATTGTCTTTCTCTGCTTGGCTGATTTCACACAGCATAATCCTCTCCAGTTCCATCCATGTTGATGCAAATGGTAGGCATTCATCCTTTCTGGTGGCTGAGTAATATTCCATTGTATATATGAACCACATCTTTATCCATTCATCTGTTGAAGGACATCTCAGTTCCTTCCACAGTTTGGATATTGTGGACATAACTGCTATGAAAAATGGCTTGCATATATCCCTTCTTTTTCACTACCTCTGTATCTATGGGGTAAATACCTAGTAGGGGAATTGTTGGGTTGTAAGGTAGCTCTATTTTTAACATTTGGAGGAACCCCCATACTGCTTTGCAGAGTGGATGTACCAGCTTGCATTACCACCACAGCGTAAGAGTGTTCCCCTTTCTTCCCCACACCCTTGCCCACATTTGTTGTTTACTGTCTTGTTAATTTTTGCCATTTTAACTGGTGTAAGGTGGTTTCTCATTGTGGCTTTGATTTGTATTCCCCTGATGGTGAGTGATGTTGAACATTTTTTCATGCGTTTGTTATCCATTTGTATGTTTTCTTTGGAGAAGTGTCTGTTCATGACTTCTGCCCCATTTCTTGACTGAATTTTTTTTCAGGTGTTGAGTTTGACAAATGACATTACAGATAAAGGGCTGGTATCCAAGATCTATAAAGAACTTATCAAACTCAAAAAAAAAACACCACCAACAACAACCAAATAATCCAGTTAAGAAATGGGGCAGAAGACATGAACAGACACTTCTCCAAAGAAAACATACGAATGGCTAACAGACACACGAAAAAATGTTCAACATCACTAACCATCAGGGAAATACAAATCAAAACCACAATTACATACCACCTTAAACCAGTTAAAATGGCAAAATTAACAAGATACCAGCCCTTTATTTGTAATGTCATTTCCAAATATTTTCTCCCATTCCATAGGTTGCCTTAGTTTTGTTGACTGTTTCCTTTGCTGTGCAGAAGCCTTTTATCTTGACGAAATCCCAAAAGTTCATTTTTGCTTTTGTTTCCCTTGCCTTTAAAGAGATGTCTTGAAAGAAATTGCTGTGGCCAATGTCAAAGAGGTTACTGGCTATGTTCTCCTCTAGGATTTTGATGGATTCCATCTCATGTCTTTCATCCATTCTGAGTTTGTCTTTATGTATAGTGTAACAGAATGGTCCAATTTCATTCTTCTGTGGCTGTACAATTTTCCCAGCACCACTTATTGAAAATACTGTCTTTTTTCCATTGGATATTTATTTCTGATATGTCAAAAATTAGTTGACCATGCAGTTCAAAGTCCATTTCTGGTATCATAAAAACCATCTATGAAAAGCCCACAGTGAATATCATTCTCAATGAGGAGAATCTGAGAGATTTTCCTTAAGGTCAGGAACACTACAGGGATGCCCACTCTCACCACGTTTGTTCAACTTATTACTAGAAGTCCTAGCATCAGCAATCAGACAACAAAAAGAAATAAAAGGCATTAAAATTGGCAAAGAAGAAGTCAAACTCTCTCTCTTCACAGATGACATGATACTTTATGTGGAAAATCCAAAAGACTCCACGTCAAAATTACTAGAACTAAAACAGCAATTCAGCAATGTGGCAGGATACAAAATAAATGCACAGAAATCAGCTGCATTTCTATATACTAACAATGTAACTGAAGAAAGAGAAATTAAAGAATCAATTCCATTCAAATAGCACCAAAACCATAAGATACCTAGGAATAAACCTAGCCAAAGAGGTAAAGGATCTATAGATCACTTATGAAAGAAATTGAGAAAGACACAAAGAGATGGAAAAACATTCCATGTTCATGGATTAGAAGAATAAACATTATTAAAATGTCTATGCTGCCCAAAGCAATCTACACTTTCAGTGGAATCCCTATCAAAATACAATCAACATTTTTCACAGAGCTGGAACAAACAATCCTAAAATTTATATGGAAACAGAAAAGACCCCAAATTGCCAGGGGAATGTTGAAAAACAAAACCAAAGCTGGGGGCATCACAGTCCCTGACTTCAAGCTATATTACAAAGCTGTGATCATCAAGACAGCATGGTATTGGCACAAAAACAGACATATAGATCAATGAAACAGAATAGTATGTTATTTAAACAGAAAGTGTCAGAGTGAAAAAAGGTCTGGGTCAATATTCTGATATTAATATCAATGTATCTACTTGATAAAATAATGTAAAAGTTCCCATCTTTACCATTATACAGGCAAGGTAATTTTCTTCTTGAAAAGAACTCTTCCCAGGGCCCCCTTCATGTCTCTGTTCCTTAGGCTGTAGATGAAGGGGTTCAGCATGGGGGTGACCACAGTGTACATCATGGCCATGACAGTCTCCTTAACAGTAGAATTATTAGCTGATGGGCACAAGTAGAGACCAATAACTGTCCCATAGAAGAGAGACACCACAGAGAGGTGGGAGCCACAGGTGGAGAAGGCTTTGTGAATACCCCTAGCAGAAGGGACCTTGAGGATGGAGGACACAATCCGTGCATAAGACATGATGATGAGCAGGAATGGGATGACAAGAATGAGCCCTCCCATGATAAATATCACCAACTCATTAACTCGAGTGTCAGAGCAGGCCAGCTTCAACAGAGCAGACATATCACAGAAAAAGTGGGGGACTTTGTTGTCTGCACAAAACCACAATCTGGCCATGAGCAGAGTGTGTAACATAGCATGGAACATGGTCAGCACCCAGGAAAGCACCACCAGGGAGAGACAGAGCTTGGGGCTCATAAGGCTGGTGTAGTGCAGAGGGAAGCAGATGGCCACATAGCGGTCATAGGCCATGGCCACCAGGAGGAAGCTCTCTAGATCTGTAAAAAACAGGAAGAAGTACATCTGGGTCAGGCAGCCAGCATAGGGAATGGAGGAGACTTGGCTCGGCATGGTTTGCAACAACTTGGGAATGGTCACAGAAGAGAAGCAGATATCAGAGAAAGACAAATTGCTGAGAAACAAATACATGGGCGTGTGGAGGTGGGAGTCCAGGCGAATGAGGATGATGATGAGAAGGTTCCCCAGGACGGTGGTAACATACATGGCCAGGAACAGGGCATAGAACAGGTCTCGCTGATCTGGATCAATGGGCAGGCCCAGGAGGACAAATTCTGAGATGATAGTTTGATTCTTTCTTGTCATGCTCTGTGTCCAGTATCTTTTGTCCATTATAAACCTGAGTAAAAATGAACAATTTCTATGACACACAGTAAGTTGTTCTGCAATAATTGATTTCATTCTCATTATCCAGAACAACATTCTGTAACCACAATATAACAAATCACTAAATCCAATTATTTTCAGACTTGTTTTTTTCATTTCTCACTCATTACCATTTAACAATGGTTGTTAAAATGTTAAATTGTTGACTCTTTCCTCTCTTCTGAAACACTTTTATCTCTTATCTTCTGTGCGATAATCCTGGTTCTCAGCCCTTCGTTCTCAGTAACTGATTGGTGTCTTCTATAACGGTATCTTATGTATTGGTGTTTTCTTGGGCTTTTCCCTCAATACTGTTCTCTTATAACACCACATATGCAGCCCTAAAAGAATGGCCTACTCCCATGGCACAAATTACCATTTAAATCTCATTGATAAACCTCTATCACCTCAGAAACTATATCATCAATTGCGTAGTGATTATCTCTTCATATACAATCACAAGCATCTTTGGTTCAAGAGATCACAAATAAAACTCATGATCTCACCCTGCCCCCCTCCCAATCTGTGCCTCTATATCTCTCACATCTCAATAAAAGCAATCCAAACACAAGTCATATACCTGAGAGCTTTCTTTCCTTCCATCCTCTCTCATCCTCAATATCCAATCTGTCAACACATCCTAAAGATTCAGCCACATTAAACCTCTGTCTCATTCATCCATTCCTTATCTCAACCTTCACTATCCTGACTGGGCTGACATCATGTCTTGTCTGTACTATTGGAACAGCCTCTTTTCTCTTCACTTTACTCCCTGCTTCCACACTTGAACATTTTCTCCTTCTGGACAGCTGAGTGGCTTTGTCCATTAAGCATCTGCCTTCTCAAGCCAGGAAGGGCTGGCAAAATATATTCAGAGTACTAAATGAGAAGAGCATGCAACCAAGAATACTCTATCCAGCAAGACTGACATTTAAAATGGATGGAGAGATAAAGAGTTTCCAAGACCGGCAAGGCTTAAAAGACTATGCAACCACCAAGCTGACACTGCAGGAAATATTGAGGGGGGTCCTATAAAAGAGAAAAAATCCTAAGAATATCATTGAACAGAAATATAGAAACAATCTACAGACAGAAAGACTTCAAAGGCAACACGATGTCAATAAAAACCTATCTCTCAATAATCACTCTCAATGTGAATGGCCTAAATGCGCCCATAAAACGACACAGGGTTGCAGATTGGATAAAACGGCAGGACCCATCTATATGTTGTCTACAAGAGACTCATTTTGAACCTAAGGATATACCCAGACTGAAAGTGAAGGGATGGAGAAGCATCTTTCATGCCAAGGGGCCTCAGAAGAAGGCCAGGGTAGCGATTCTCATATCAGATAAATTAGATTTTAAACTAAAGACTGTAGTCAGAGATACAGAAGGACACTACATAATTCTTAAAGGGACTATCCGCCAAGATGATCTAACAATTGTGAATATCTATGCCCCCAATATGGGAGCACCCAATTACATAAGAAAACTATTAATCAAGATAAAGAGTCATATTGATATGAATACAATAATAGTAGGAGATCTTAATACCCCTCTCTCAGAAATAGACAGATCATCGAAGCAGAAAATTAATAAAGAAATAAGAGCATTGAATGAAACATTGGACCAGATGGACCTCATCGACATATACAGAACATTCCACCCTAAAACAACAGAATACTCATTCTTCTCAAGTGCACATGGAACCTTCTCCAGAATAGACCACATACTTGGTCACAAAGCAGGACTCAACGGATACCAAAAGACTGACATTATTCCCTGCATATTCTCAGATCACAATGCTTTGAAACTGGAACTCAACCACAAGGAAAAGTTCAGAAGGAACTCAAACACCTGGAAGCTAAAGACCACCTTGCTTAAGAATGCTTGGATCAACCAGGAGATCAAAGATGAACTTAAACAATTCATGGAAACCAATGAGAATGAAGACACTTCGGTCCAAAACCTGTGGGATACAGCAAAGGCGGTTCAAAGGGGGAAATACATAGCCATCCAAGCCTCCCTCAAAAAAATTGAAAAATCCAGAATACACCAGCTGTCTCTACACCTTAAAGAACTGGAGAATCAGCAACAAATCAAACCAACTCCACATGGAAGAAGGGAAATAATCAAGATTAGAGCAGAGATCAATGAGGTAGAAACCAGAGATACAGTAGAACGTATCAATGAAACTAGAATCTGGTTTTTTGAAAGAATCAATAAGATCGATAAACCATTGGTCACACTAATCCAAAAGAAAAGAGAGTCAGCCCAAATTAATAAAATTATGAATGAAAAGGGAGAGATCACAACTAACACCAAGGAAATAGAAACAATCATCAGAAATTATTACCAACAGTTATATGCCAATAAGCTAAGCAACCTAGATGAAATGGATGCATTCCTGGAAAACTACAAACTCCCAAAATTGAACCAGGAAGAAATTGACAACCTGAATAGACCGCTATCTAGTAACGAGATTGAAGCAATGATCAAAAACCTCCCAGAAAACAAGAGCCCAGGACCTGACGGATTCCCTGGGGAATTCTACCAAACTTTCCAAGAAGAAATAACACCAATTCTCCTGAAGCTGTTCCAAAAAATTGAAGCAGAAGGAAAACTTCCAGACTCTTTTTATGAAGCCAGCATTACCCTGATCCCCAAACCAGGCAAAGACCCTACCAAAAAGGAGAATTTCAGACCAATATCACTGATGAATATGGATGCAAAGATTCTCAACAAGATCCTAGCAAACAGGATCCAGCAGCACATTAAAAAGATTATCCACCATGACCAGGTGGGATTCATCCCTGGGTTGCAAGGTTGGTTCAACATTCGCAAATCAATCAATGTGATAGAACAAATCAATAAGAGAAGAGAGAAGAACCACATGGTCCTCTCAATTGATGCAGAAAAAGCATTTGACAAAATCCAGCATCCGTTCCTGATGAAAACGCTTCAAAGTATAGGGATAGAGGCAACATTCCTGAACTTCATAAAATCGATCTATGAAAAACCCACAGCAAATATCATCCTCAATGGGAAAAAGCTTGCAGCCCTCCCGTTGAGATCAGGAACACGACAAGGATGCCCACTCTCACCACTCTTGTTCAACATAGTATTAGAAGTTCTAGCAACGGCAATCAGACAACAAAGAGAAATAAAAGGTATCCAAATTGGCAAGGAAGAAGTCAAACTCTCCCTCTTCACAGATGACATGATTCTTTATATGGAAAACCCCAAAGACTCCACCCCCAAACTACTAGAACTCATACAGCAATTCAGTAACGTGGCAGGATACAAAGTCAATGTACAGAAATCAGTGGTTTTCTTATACACCAACAATGAAAATACAGAAAAGGAAATTAGAGAATTGATTCCATTTACTATAGCACCAAGAACCATAAGATACCTGGGAATAAACCTAACCAAAGAGGTAAAGGACCTGTACTCAAGGAACTACAGAATACTCATGAAAGAAATTGAAGAAGACACAAAAAGATGGAAGACTGTTCCATGCTCTTGGATTGGAAGAATAAACATTGTTAAAATGTCTATACTGCCTAGAGCAATCAATACTTTTAATGCCATTCTGATCAAAATTCCACCAGTATTTTTCAAAGAGCTGGAGCAAATAATCCTAAAATTTGTATGGAATCAGAAGAGACCCCGAATTGCTAAGGAAATGTTGAAAAACAAAAACAAAACTGGCGGCATCACGTTACCCGATTTCAAGCTTTACTACAAAGCTGTGATCACCAAGACAGCGTGGTACTGGCATAAAAACAGACACATAGACCAGTGGAATAGAGTGGAGAGCCCAGATAGGGACCCTCAACTCTATGGTGAAATAATCTTCGACAAAACAGGAAAAAATATTCAATGGAAAAAAGACAGTCTCTTCAATAAATGGTGCTGGGAAAACTGGACAGCGATATGTAGAAGAATGAAACTCGACCATTCTCTTACACCGTACACAAAGATAAACTCGAAATGGATAAAAACCTCAACGTGAGACAGGAATCTATCAGAATCCTAGAGGAGAACATAGGCAGTAACCTCTTCGATATCAGCCACAGCAACTTCTTTCAAGATATGTCTCCAAAGGCCAAGGAAACAAAAGCAAAAAATGAACTTTTGGGACTTCATCAAGATCAAAAGCTTCTGCACAGCAAAGGAAACAGTCAACAAAACAAAAAGGCAAACCACGGAATGGGAGAAGATATTTGCAAATGACAGTACAGACGAAAGGTTGATATCCAGGATCTATAAAGAACTTCTCAAACTCAACACACACAAAACAGATAATCATATGAAAAAAATGGGCAGAAGATATGAACAGACACTTTTCCAATGAAGACATACAAATGGCTATCAGACACATGAAAAAATGCTCATCATCACTAGCCATCAGGGAGATTCAAATTAAAACCACGTTGAGATACCACCTGACACCAGTTAGAATGGCCAAAATTAGCAAGACAGGAAACAACGTGTGCTGGAGAGGATGTGGAGAAAGGGGAACCCTCTTACACTGTTGGTGGGAATGCAAGTTAGTGCAGCCACTTTGGAGAACAGTGTGGAGATTCCTGAAGAAATTAAGAATAGAGCTTCCCTATGACCCTGCAATTGCACTGCTGGGTATTTACCCCAAAGATACAGATGTAGTGAAAAGAAGGGCCATCTGTACCCCAATGTTTATTGCAGCAATGGCCACGGTCGTCAAACTGTGGAAAGAACCAAGATGCCCTTCAACAGATGAATGGATAAGGAAGATGTGGTACATATACACAATGGAGTATTATGCCTCCCTCAGAAAGTATGAATACCCAACTTTTGTAGCAACATGGACAGGACTGGAAGAAATTATGCTGAGCGAAATAAGTCAAGAAGAGAGAGTCAAGTATCATATGGTCTCACATATTTGTGGAGCATAACAAATAACATGGAGGACATGGGGAGATGGAGAGGAGAGGGAGTTTAGGGAAACTGGAAGGGGAGATGAACCATGAGAGACTATGGACTCTGAAAAACAACCAGAGGGTTTTGAAGGGGCGGGGGGGTGGGAGGTTGAGGAACCAGGTGGTGGGTAATAGGGAGGGCACGTACTGCATGGAGCACTGGGTGTGATGCCAAACAATGAACACTGTTATGCTGTAAATAAACAAATAAACAACAACAACAACAACAACAACAAAAAGCATCTGCCTTCTGCTCAGTTCATGATCCCGGAGTCCCAGGGTTGAGTCCCACATAAGGCTCCCCACTCAGTGGGGTGTCTGCTTCTCCTTCTTACCTCCCCTCACTCGTGCCCTCTCTCTTTCACTCTCACAAATAAATCTTTAAAAAAACAAACAACAACAAAAAAACACTCCCTCCTTCAATATCCTTCATTCATACTGTGGCATTCTAAGATGAAAATCTGAATCATCATTCTCCCTAACATCTTCATGGAATTCTCATTGCTCTTGAGATAAAAGTCAAGGGATGCCTGGATGGCTCAGTCAGTTAAGCATCTACTTTTGGCTCAGGTCATTACCCCAGAGTCCTGGGACTGAGTATTGCATCAGGCTCCTTGCTCTGCAGGGAGCCTGCTTCTCCCTCTGCCTCTCCCACCTGCTCATTCTCTTTCTCATACTCTCTCTCAAATAAATAGATAAAATCTCATTTTAAAAAGATAAAAAGCAAAATTCCTCTCAAAGGAATTGCACAAAAGATGCTTCAACATCTTGCTGACTTCCACAGCTTCACCTGGCCCCATAGTGACACTCACATTCACCTCTCCAGAAATGCTGGGCTTGAAAGGCACAATTTCTTGCCACCAGTCTTTTCTACTTGCTGTTCCCCTGCCTCACATCTTCCTCTCTCTGCTCCCTCTTCACCTGGTTTGTTCCTTCTTAGCCTTCAGCCATATTACATGTCATTTGCTCAGCTGTATCTCTCCTGGCCCCCTTCCCCAGACCAAGTAAGAACCTGCTACTATGTTTTCCAGGCATCCCATACTTGTCCCTCAAGCACTGAATGCCCAGGAGATTGGTTACAGCTGTTCTCCCTATTGGACTGTCAACATGGGGAAAGGCCACGTCTGCCTTCATGACCACAGAAGTGTCAGCACCTGGCACAGTGCCTCGTTATAGCCAATGTTTCGTAAATATTCACTGGCTGTGCTTCAGGCTGAGACATGCATTCCTTCAACTTTAGAGACAGCAAACTTCTATTAGAATATTTACTTCTACTAAATCATCCTAGAACAAAATTAATAACTTTCAGCACTTTATTATAGAATTGCCTGACATAACCTTGTTACTCATGGAAAATTTGAACTCCAACTATGCTGCTCTTTAACCTAACTACCAACCCAGTATACATCCACACCATCACTATTTCCTTTTGCTCTATCCACAAGATTCAGTGATATTGCTGTAAAAAAAAATGAACCTGATGGATCTCGAGATTTAGTAATTTGGGGATAAAAGGAAGAAATAAAGGTCATTTCTGGATTTGAGATCTTATATAGTAATATTTATGAATATTATCATTAAAAAAAGACAAAATGTAACTGGTGAACTGATGTAACTGATGGTGAACATTAGTCAAAATATTTCTAGAATGTAGGGAAGTCTCAGGAGGCAGGGAGATGAAGCAGAGGAGGATGGGGCGCCTGGGTGGCTCAGTGGGTTAAAGTCATGATCCTGGGGTCCTGGGATCGAGCCCCACATTGGGCTCTCTGCTCAGCAGGGAGCCTGCTTCCTCCTCTCTCTCTGCCTGCCTCTCTGCCTACTTGTGATCTGTCTGTCAAATAAATAAATAAAATCTTTAAAAAAAAAAAAAAGAGGAGGAGGAGGATTATCATACCTGAAGAACCTATCCTGCAGAATGTCATATAACCTGGGAAAACAAGACTCTTGGGTTAGAAGGACCCTAATGGACCAGCTCATTCACCCTCTGCCCAACCTACCCAGTATGCCTGAGGGTGACACCAGCACACTAACTTAAGGTCCTGTTTCCCTTTATCTACTAAGACATGTGAATTGCCAGCTTTTGTAGTCATCACCTGTCTCCGCAACATCCCTTCTCAAATCTCCCATTCTATACATCCCTGGGCCTAAGGGGCCCTGATCCCAGAGAAGTCTAGATCCTAAAGGAACTCATTAAAGACACAGAAATTACCCACGACCCTTGGGACAAATTCTCTGAGTCCAGGATCAGTGACTGATTACATCACTGATCACACCTGACTATACTTTGGGGGAAGGTGGGGAAGAAGAGAAGTTCATAATATGGATGCTTAATCATTCCCTGTTTAGGGAATTCCCATGGGGCTGGAGCCTTCCTTTTGGGAGGTGAAGGAGGATGCTTGGAGAAGCCACAGAAAGGAATAGGGACAAGGCTATGAATTCCCAAAATATCTTACAGGGTAGAAGGCTTTATCTTGAGGGCAAGAAGTCGTCATCAGTGGTCTTTGAACAAAGTGCCATGAAAGACGTATTTTGGAAATATTCCCAGGGTAGCATCACCTCTCACTACAACCCAGTTTCTCATAAACATACTCAAGGGGAGAGATAAACCTGCAGCTAATAAAGATTAGATCCCTATGACCCAATCATATGCAGATGCATAGGAAGTACTGGAATAAAAGGTAACTCTCCCAGATAATTTCAATTTTTCCTCATGCAGTGATGGAAAAGAAACACAGATTTTCATTCCATTGAGGTATGTTTAGCTTCTTACGTCTGTAGGAAACCTTAATAGCACCCTGCCACCACTATCCACATGTGTCAGATTACCTCCTAGTTTCCAGTTGTTTCTTACTCTCTATTGGTCATAAGGCCATAGCTAATATTTATAATTCCTTCTTCCATATTTCCTCTATGTGTATCACTGTAGCTACATGGTTTCTTTACATTCAACTTTCATTCCCTGTGAGCCCAAATCCTCAGTGTTGATGTCTTTATTGGGTCACTATGGTTTTCCATTTTCTTTTGCTAAGGAGTACTCCAAAGAACCTCCTGGATATCAGGCAGGGTCTTTCCTCATTGTGTAGAGAAATCCAATTTTCTATTGTTAATTTAGATTTAATTACTCCAGACAGTATCATAGCTCCTTTCTTTGCCTGTTGGTTCAGTAACACAAAAAAACTAAAATGGCTAAGTGGCAGTCTCAGCTTCCCATAGAATAGAACCATTAAAGCAATCCTGGTAGAAATATTCGTTAGGAGCTGTACCAGAAACTTCTTGTGCAGCACTTCAGATTCTCTCAGACATCTTTTATTCCAGCTACAGCTGCAGTAACCAGTTCTGCAGACTTTAACCAACTTCACATATGATCTAACTATATTACCTCAGACCTGCTCCACCTGATTATTGCATCCTGTCATAGGGTTTTTCTGCTTCCACGGAGTAGAATATCACAGGTAGCCAGTTTAATACTGATACATACACACCTAAAAATGTAAGGGAGTTCAGGACCCATGTGCCAACCCTTAAAGAAACAAGTGGTGGGAGCTAAGGAATATACGCTTCCCATTTTCACTAAGGTGGACGGTTCTATGATGCATTTCAACAAGCCTTATTCACCAGTAGTGGTCAACTTAATAAGCCACCCCAGTTATTGGTTGTCCTTTCTTCGTTATTTATACCCTTCTGTCTCTTCCTGTGAGATAACAGTACCAAAAAAATACTAGCAAATAATAAGATTTTGTTTGCATTTTGAGCAACCCAGACTATAACAGAAAGTAAGATCGCTAAACCAGAAGCCTAAAATTGTTGGGGTGGGAAGCAAAAATTTTGTGAGGTCATCATTTGGTGTAATAATGACAAAAGTGAGTCCTGCTACCACCTCTTGATTCCCAGACCCATATATCATGGCTGTGGGAGAAGTAGCACCATGTATGGGTTCCTGGTTCATATTCTATAGAAGTATACATCAATCTTTTGGGATGTGATCTCCCAACTGGCATCACACCTTTGGTATAAGGCAGTAACTGTGAAGCCAGAAAGAACTTGCTATCATCCTCTGCATCCTCCTTCCATGTACCTTCCAAGAGATTTCTCCATCTTAATTGCTTTTGAAGCTGGAGACTATTACTCCCCTCCACTTATTTGTTTTATAGAGCGGTGAGCAATTAAGATTGTAAAAATGAGGGCAGGGAGAGGAGGTAGGGAGGAAAGACTAGAGTGCAGATGCATTTTAGAAGAACAGATATAGGAAAATAGAGAATTAAGTGTTTAAATTAACATAGATATATAAATATATATTACATATGCACACTAAATCTTTGAAATAATTAAATAAACTGCATAGACTAGCAGTTCTTATATAAATTCTTAGTAACAGTACCGATAGTGGGCACCCTTGTCTTATTCCTGATTTTAGTGGGAATGTCCCTATATTTTCCCATTAAGCTTGATGCTGGCTTTTGGGATGACTCAAATATATTATTACATCATGTTAAATAAGCATCTATTCCTACTATTTTGAGGATTTTTATCTAGAAATGGTTGTTTAATTTTAGCAGATGTACCATTTTCATTAAAAAAAAAAAACGCGGGGAGGAGTCAAGATGGCGGAGAAGTAGCAGCCTGAGACTACATCAGGTAACAGGAGATCAGCTCGATAGCTTATCTAAACATAGCAAACACCCACAAATCCAACGGGAGAGCGAAGAGAAGAAGAACAGCAACTCTAGAAACAGAAAATCAACCACTTTCTGAAAGGTAGGACTGGCGGAGAAGTGAATCTAAAACGACGGGAAGATAGACCGCGGGGGGAGGGGCCGGCTCCCGGCAAGCGGCGGAGGAACGGAGCACAAAATCAGGACTTTTAAAAGTCTGTTCCACTGAGGGACATTGCTCCAGGGGCTAAACCGGGGTGAAGCCCACGCGGGGCCAGCGTGGCCCCAGGCCCCGCAAGGTCACAGAAGGATCGGGGGTGTCAGAGTGTCGGAGAGCTCGCAGGTATTAGAACGGAGAAACCGGCTGCAAAGACAGAGCCGAGGACTGAACTCTCAGCTCGGGGTTACCTTGAACTGGTCGCGGGCTGGGTGAGCTCGGAGCACGGCTAGAGGCTGGGGATACGGGAGTGATTGGGTGCTGTCCTCTGGGGGCGCACTGAGGAGTGGGGCCCCAGGCTCTCGGCTCCTCCGGGCCGGAGACTGGGAGGCCGCCATTTTCATTCCCGTCCTCCGGAACTCTACGGAAAGCGTTCAGGGAACAGAAGCTCCCAAAAGCGAACCCGAGCCGATTACTTAGTCCGGCCGCCGGTAAGGGCGGTGCAATCCCGCCTAGGGCAAAGACACTTGAGAGTCACTACAACAGGCCCCTCCCCCAGAAGATCAACAAAATATCCAGCCAGGACGAAGTTCATCTATCAAGGAGAAAGCAGATTCAATTCCTAAGACAGCAGAGCAATTCCAGAGGAGGAGAAAGCAAAGCACGGAACTCATGGCTTTCTCCCCATGATTCTTTAGTCTTGCGGCTACTTCAATTTTTTTTTCTTTTTTCAATTTTTTATTTTTTTTTCTTTTTTCAATTTTTTTTCTTTTTTCTTTTTTCTTCTTCTGCTAAATTTTTTTAAAAACTTTTACCCTTTTCTTTTTTAACGTTTTTTGACTAGTTCATCTAAATATATATATTTTTTCTTTCTTTTTAATTTTTTTTATTTTATTTTTTAAATTTTTTCTTTTTTTTTTTTTCTTTTTTTTCTTTTTTTTTCAGAACCTGTTTTTTATCCCCTTCCCCCCCCCCCCCCCCACAATTTGGGGTCTCTTCTGATTTGGTTACAGCGCATTTTTCCGGGGTCTTTGCCACCCTATTAGTAGTTTATTTGCTCCTTCATATCCTCTTATCTGGACAAAATGACAAGGCGGAAAAAATCACCACAAACAAAAGAACAAGAGACAGTACCGAAGGCTAGGGACCTAATCAACACAGACATTGGTACTATGTCAGATCAAGAGTTCAGAATGACGATTCTGAACATTCTAGCCGGGCTCGAAAAAGGCATGGAAGATATTAGAGAAACCCTCTCTGGAGATATTAAAGCCCTTTCTGGAGAAATTAAAGAACTAAAATCTAACCAAGTTGAAATAAAAAAAGCTATTAATGAGGTGCAATCAAAAATGGAGGCTCTCACTGCTAGGATCAATGAGGCAGAAGAAAGAATTAGTGATATAGAAGACCAAATGACAGAGAATAAGGAAGCCGAGCAAAAGAGGGACAAACAGCTACTGGACCATGAGGGGAGAATTCGAGAGATAAGTGACACCATAAGACGAAACAACATTAGAATAATTGGGATTCCAGAAGAAGAAGAAACCGAGAGGGGAGCAGAGGGTCTATTGGAGAGAATCATTGGAGAGAATTTCCCTAATATGGCAAAGGGAACAAGCATCAAAATCCAGGAGATGCAGAGAACCCCCCTCAAAGTCAACAAGAATAGGTCCACACCCCGTCACCTAATAGTAAAATTTACAAGTCTTAGTGACAAAGAGAAAATCCTGAAAGCAGCCCGAGAAAAGAAATCAGTAACATACAATGGTAAAAATATTAGATTGGCGGCAGACTTATCCACAGAGACCTGGCAGGCCAGAAAGAGCTGGCATGATATATTCAGAGCACTCAACGAGAAAAACATGCAGCCAAGAATACTCTATCCAGCTAGGCTATCATTGAAAATAGAAGGAGAGATCAAAAGCTTCCAGGACAAACAAAAACTGAAAGAATTTGCAAACACCAAACCAGCTCTACAGGAAATATTGAAAGGGGTCCTCTAAGCAAAGAGAGAGCCTAAAAGTAGTAGATCAGAAAGGTACAGAGACAATATACAGTAACAGTCACCTTACAGGCTACTAATGGCACTAAATTCATATCTCTCAATAGTTACCCTGAATGTTAATGGGCTAAATGCCCCAATCAAAAGACACAGGGTATCAGAATGGATAAAAAAACAAAACCCATCAGTATGTTGCCTACAAGAAACTCATTTTAGACGCGAAGACACCTCCAGATTTAAAGTGAGGGGGTGGAAAACAATTTACCATGCTAATGGGCATCAGAAGAAAGCTGGGGTGGCAATCCTTATATCAGATCAATTAGATTTTAAGCCAAAGACTATAATAAGAGATGAGGAAGGACACTATATCCTACTCAAAGGGTCTGTCCAACAAGAAGATCTAACAATTTTAAATATCTATGCCCCTAAGGTGGGAGCAGCCAACTATATCAACCAATTAATAACAAAATCAAAGAAACACATCAATAATAATACAATAATAGTAGGGGACTTGAACACTCCCCTCACCGAAATGGACAGATCATCCAAGCAAAAGATCAACAAGGAAATAAAGGCCTTAAATGACACACTGGACCAGATGGACATCACAGATATATTCAGAACATTTCATCCCAAAGCAACAGAATACACATTCTTCTCTAGTGCACATGGAACCTTCTCCAGAATAGATCACATCCTGGGTCACAAATCAGGTCTCAACCGGTATCAAAAGATTAGGATTATTCCCTGCATATTTTCAGACCACAATGCTCTGAAGCTAGAACTCAATCACAAGACGAAAGCTGGAAAGAACCCAAATACATGGAGACTAAACAGCATCCTTCTAAAGAATGAATGGGTCAACCAGGAAATGAAAGAAGAATTGAAAAAATTCATGGAAACAAATGATAATGAAAACACAACAGTTCAAAATCTGTGGGACACAGCAAAGGCAGTCCTGAGAGGAAAATATATAGCGGTACAAGCCTTTCTCAAGAAACAAGAAAGGTCTCAAGTACACAACCTAACCCTACGCGTAAAGGAGCTGGAGAAAGAACAAGAAAGAAACCCTAAACCCAGCAGGAGAAGAGAAATCATAAAGATCAGAGCAGAAATCAATGAAATAGAAACCAAAAAAAACAATAGAAAAAATCAATGAAACTAGGAGCTGGTTCTTTGAAAGAATCAATAGGATTGATAAACCCCTGGCCAGACTCATCAAAAAGAAAAGAGAAAGGACCCAAATCAATAAAATCATGAATGAAAGAGGAGAGATCACAACTAACACCAAAGAAATACAGACAATTATAAGAACATACTATGAGCAACTCTACGCCAACAAATTGGCCAATCTGGAAGAAATGGATACATTCCTAGAGACATATAAACTACCACAACTGAACCAGGAAGAAATAGAAAACCTGAACAGGCCCATAACCAGTAAGGAGATTGAAACAGTCATCAAAAACCTCTAAACAAACAAAAGCCCAGGGCCAGACGGCTTCCCAGGGGAATTCTACCAAACATTTAAAGAAGAACTCATTCCTATTCTCCTGAAACTGTTCCAAAAAATAGAAATGGAAGGAAAACTTCCAAACTCATTCTATGAGGCCAGCATCACCTTGATCCCCAAACCAGACAAGGATCCCACCAAAAAAGAGAACTACAGACCAATATCCTTGATGAACACAGACGCAAAAATTCTCGCCAAAATACTAGCCAATAGGATTCAACAGTACATTAAAAGGATTATTCACCACGATCAAGTGGGATTTATTCCAGGGCTGCAGGGTTGGTTCAACATCCGCAAATCAATCAATGTGATAGAACACATTAATAAAAGAAAGAACAAGAACCATATGATACTCTCCATAGATGCTGAAAAAGCATTTGACAAAGTACAGCATCCCTTCCTGATCAAAACTCTTCAAAGTGTAGGGATAGAGGGCACATACCTCAATATTATCAAAGCCATCTATGAAAAACCCACCGCAAATATCATTCTCAATGGAGAAAAACTGAAAGCTTTTCCATTAAGGTCAGGAACACGGCAGGGATGTCCATTATCACCACTGCTATTCAAAATAGTATTAGAAGTCCTAGCCTCAGCAATCAGACAACAAAAAGAAATTAAAGGCATCCAAATTGGTAAAGAAGAAGTCAAACTATCACTCTTCGCAGATGATATGATACTATATGTGGAAAACCCAAAAGACTCCACTCCAAAACTGCTAGAACTTGTACAGGAATTCAGTAAAGTGTCAGGATCTAAAATCAATGCACAGAAATCAGTTGCATTTCTGTACACCAACAACAAGACTGAAGAAAGAGAAATTAAGGAGTCAATCCCATTCACAATTGTACCCAAAACTATAAGATACCTAGGAATAAACCTAACCAAAGAGACTAAGAATCTATACACAGAAAATTATAAAGTACTCATGAAAGAAATTGAGGAAGACACAAAAAAATGGAAAAATGTTCCATGCTCCTGGATTGGAAGAATAAATATTGTGAAAATGTCTATGCTACCTAAAGCAATCTACACATTTAATGCAATCCCTATCAAAATACCATCCATTTTTTTCAAAGAAATGGAACAAATAATCCTAAAATTTATATGGAACCAGAAAAGACCTCGAATAGCCAAAGGAATATTGAAGAACAAAGCCAAAGTTGGTGGCATCACAATTCCGGACTTCAAGCTCTATTACAAAGCTGTCATCATCAAGACAGCATGGTACTGGCACAAAAACAGACACATAGATCAGTGGAACAGAATAGAGAGCCCAGAAATCGACCCTCAACTCTATGGTCAACTAATCTTCGACAAAGCAGGAAAGAATGTCCAATGGAAAAAAGACAGCCTCTTCAATAAATGGTGCTGGGAAAATTGGACAGCCACATGCAGAAAAATGAAATTGGACCACTTCCTTACACCACACACGAAAATAGACTCCAAATGGATGAAGGACCTCAATGTGAGAAAGGAATCCATCAAAATCCTTGAGGAGAACGCAGGCAGCAACCTCTTCGACCTCAGCCGCAGCAACATCTTCCTAGGAACAACGGCAAAGGCAAGGGAAGCAAGGGCGAAAATGAACTATTGGGATTTCATCAAGATCAAAAGCTTTTGCACAGCAAAGGAAACAGTTAACAAAACCAAAAGACAGCTGACAGAATGGGAGAAGATATTTGCAAACGACATATCAGATAAAGGGCTAGTATCCAAAATCTATAAGGAACTTAGCAAACTCAACACCCAAAGAACAAACAATCCAATCAAGAAATGGGCAGAGGACATGAACAGACATTTCTGCAAAGAAGACATCCAGATGGCCAACAGACACATGAAAAAGTGCTCCACGTCACTCGGCATCAGGGAAATACAAATCAAAACCACAATGAGATATCACCTCACACCAGTCAGAATGGCTAAAATTAACAAGTCAGGAAATGACAGATGCTGGAGAGGATGTGGAGAAAGGGGAACCCTCCTTCACTGTTGGTGGGAATGCAAGCTGGTCCAACCACTCTGGAAAACAGCATGGAGGTTCCTCAAAATGTTGAAAATAGAACTACCCTATGACCCAGCAATTGCACTACTGGGTATTTACCCTAAAGATACAAACATAGTGATCCGAAGGGGCACGTGTACCCGAATGTTTATAGCAGCAATGTCTACAACAGCCAGACTATGGAAAGAACCTAGATGTCCATCAACAGATGAATGGATCAAGAAGAAGTGGTATATATACACAATGGAATACTATGCAGCCATCAAAAGAAATGAAATCTTGCCATTTGCGACGACGTGGATGGAACTAGAGCGTATCATGCTTAGTGAAATAAGTCAATCGGAGAAAGACAACTATCATATGATCTCCCTGATATGAGGACATGGAGAAGCAACATGGGGGGGTAGGGGGATAGGAGAAGAATAAATGAAACAAGATGGGATTGGGAGGGAGACAAACCATAAATGACTCTTAATCTCACAAAACAAACTGGGGGTTGCTGGGGGGAGGTGGGATTGGGAGAGGGGGAGCGGGCTATGGACATTGGGGAGGGGAGGCGAACCATAAGAGACTATGGACTCTGAAAAACAACCTGAGGGTTTCGAAGGGTCAGGGGTGGGAGGTTGGGGGAACAGGTGGTGGGTGATGGGGAGGGCACGTTTTGCATGGAGCACTGGGTGTTGTGCAAAAAGAATGAATACTGTTACGCTGAAAAAATAAAAAGGGAAAAAAAAAAAACGCCACATTTAAAAGGATTGAAATATTTTAATTCAACAAATGAACTACAAAAAACAGCAGCTATAAGCATGGAGATGATCATTTAAACAATAGGAAAGTGCATTAAATTATAATATTTAACTTCTCTTATTACTATTTAAATTTCATTCATTGTATCAGTATAATACTTCATCTCAGCATCTACAATTTTAACAAATGCTTGGAAAGTTTTTTGTTCAGAAACAGATGCTGGTCTAACAGAAACGCATTTGAAAATATTCTTTTTCTGGTCATAGTTTCCAACACACCTATGAACTCGGCCTCTAATCAGTCTTGGAAGTTCACGATCCTGTTTTAAAAAAAATAAATATCAAAGAAGTTATTATTTATTTCATCTGAATTTCAGTTTTTTAAAACTAATCATATGACGAACTAAATATGAATCACCCCAAAAAGCTGTAATTCCCTCAACCTGATTTAGGGCCCCACTGCCTGTAAGACCAAGATAGCTAGGCATATATGGGTGTCCTGCCATAGAGGAAAGACATTAACTTGGGTAGGGCTTCTTACAAGCTGGTAAGCTATTGGTCTTTTTTTTTTTTTTAAAGATTTTATTTATTTATTTGACAGAGAGAGATCATAAGTAGGCAGAGAGGCAAACAGAGAGAGTGAGAGGGAAGCAGGCTCCCTGCAGAGCAGAGAGCCGGGCGTGGGACCCTGAGATCATGACCTGACTTGATCCAGGACCCTGAGATCATGACATGAGCCAAAGGCAGTGGCTTAAACCACTGAGCCACCCTTAGGCGCCCCTAAGCTACTGGTCTTAAAAGACTGAATAACTCCCAGTGTAATGGCACATGAATGATTCACTTTATTATACTGCTAGAGTTCCACTTCCAGTAGACAGCAGACCAGGTAGTTCCACCAACTCTCTAGCTAAGAACAACTCAAATAGGTAGATGAAATATTTTTAAATCTCCTCATAGACATTAGAGAGATACCAATGCAGTGAGGGAGGAGAGAGACTCCCACCTGGGAAAAGACAGAAGTCCAAAGTGGGGCTTGACATTTAGGAATGTTTCCCCTTGAGATTATCTGTTAAGAACAGTCAAGGCAGTTGAGAGTCTAAGAAACTGAGCAGAGGTTTTGAAAGGCTCCTAGGACTGGGAGATAAAAAACAGAATCAGAGGCTCCCAAGGAAAAGAGATTCTGGTCACCACTCTCACCCTCACCCTTGGGTTAGGGTTGGTACCCAAAAGGGCTACACCTTTCATGGGACTAGTAAAATGGAAAAAGACCAGCCAGCATCAAATCTTCTGAATCATTAATTAAAGGTGAGTATTCTAGAATTCCCTTCACCAAATGGTCATAAAAAACACTAGGTATAAAAGGTAGCATTGATAATTGCTAAAAAGGCTATATTAATTTGTTCCTCAACAGCCATCACTAAGACTAAAAAAGCAGGGCCTCGTGTGGCTTAGTCATTAAGCATCTGCCTTCAGCTCGGGTCATGATCGAGCCTGGCATCGAGCCCGGCATTGAATCCCACATCAGGCTCCCTACTTGGCGGGAAGCCTACTTCTCCCTCTCTCACTCCCCTGCCTGTATTTCCTCTCTCACTGTGTCTCTGTCAAATAAATAAATACATCTTTAAAAAAAATAAAAGACTAAAAAAGCAAACTATGGAGTATGAGAAAAAATTTGCAATACAATTAATGGACAAATAACTTGTACCCAAAATAGTCACACACAAAAAACCTTCGATAAATCAGTAAGGATAAAACAATAACTCAATAGAAAAGAGTAAGAGGTCTGAAAAGACTTTACAGAAGAAAGTGTCTAAGTGGCCAGTAAACACACAAGGTTTTCAACCTCATTAGTTACCAGGGAACTGCAGAAAAGTAAGGTAGCACTAAAAACCTACATAGCTGAAATTAAAAAGACTGACAGTACTAAGTGTTGATAAGAAGCAGAAAAACTGTTAATTTCTCTACACTGATTGTGAGAGTGTAAATAAGTATAAGCCTTTGGAAAATTCTTTGGTAAATAACTACTATATTGGAACATACGCATGAACTATGATGCAGTGATTTTACTTCTAGGTATATGCTCAACAGAAATGTGTGTATATGCACAAGAGATATATACAAGACTATTCATAGAATATTATTCATAACAGCAAAAAAATCTGGAAACTTGGATATCACCAACAGTAGAATAGAAAGCTAAATTGTTTTACAACAGAATATTGTACATGGAAATATAAATAAATAGACTACAGCTACACGAAATAACAGATGAATCTTGCAAACATTGTACTGAGGGAAAGACTTTAAAGACATACCATATAATACATTTATATAAGGTTCAAAACTAAACAGATTTATTTTGTGATATTAAAAAGCAGCATAGTAGTTGCTTTTAGGTAGGAGAGAGGAGGTCAAGAATGGGAGGAGACACAGGATGCATGGAGTGACAGCAATGTTCTTTTTCTTAGCCTTGGTAATAATGTCCACTTTGTGATACGTTATAGGTACATCACAGAACTGTACAATTATGATTTGTATACTTTTAGGTATATGTTATACGTCAATAAAAGATTTTTTTAAAGATTCTATTCATTCATTCATGAGAAACAGAGAGAGAAGAGGCAAAGGGAGAAGCAGGCTCCCCACTTGAGCAGGAAGCCTGATACGGAACTCAATCCCAGGACCCCGGGACCATGACCTGGGCCGAAGGCAGACGCCCAACCAACTGAGCCACCCAGGTGCCCTCAATAAAAGATTTTAAAACTTAACAGGCTAGAGAAAAATAAGCATTAAAGATAATATAGAAATTAGTAATATAATTATTTTTTAATCTACTATGTGTCAGAAGATGTACATTCATATATGTTATTATCTAATCTCCAAAACAACCTTTCAGTAGGAATTAGTCTTCCCATTTTACAGATTAAAAAAACTCAGGGAATTTAAGCAGCTTACTCAAGGTCATAAAGCTAGTAAATAGTGGGGTAAAAACTGGAATCTAAGTCTGAATTAATACCAAACTCTTCTACAAAGTATGTAAGTTTTACAAAGCCTCCAGCCTCCGTTGTCACCTGCAGCCTTATTCGTCAGCAAGAATCTTTCCTAAATCCCAACCCACTCCCTGCCTTTCTCCAACTTCAGAACCACTGTCCTTCCACACTCTGTTGATTATAAACTATGTGCAGTTTCCTCTACAATCCATGCTCTCAGCTTCATGCCCTTGCATATGCTGCCCTCTCACCGAAGAATTCATTCCTCCTACCTCTCCCCTCCCCCAACACACTTTGGCTTCATTTATTACTCTTTAAACATGTAAGATAACTTACTACATTCTTGAAAAGTCTTTCTCTGACCTGCTCCATCCTGTCTACTTTTATAGCACACTGTACATACCTCTACCTACCACTTATCACACCACAATGTAACATTTATGTACCTCTTTCTATCTGAGACTACAATAAACTCTGAGAGAAAGAGCTGTTTAGCACTTGTATTCTACTTTGTATCCCTTGCATCTAGTACAGCACCTGGCACACAGTGGTTATCTCTATTAGCTGAACAAATAAACTTTAAAGTCAGAATTAAAACCAAACAAAATGTTGAAAGTAATACTAAATTGTTAACAGAATTTCTGCTATGATGGAATTATAGCCAGCCTTTGTATGTTTGGTTGGCACAAGCTTTGCAAAGAATATGTAAACAAATACTCACTATTTCATAAAATACACAAGGCAGAGTGTTTTTCCCATCTCTCATAAGAAAGGTCTTTGAATAATACGGACCAGGTGTAACAGCTGAATCGAGAACAGCTAAGCAACATTAAAATAGGGGAGAAAATCAGTGCTGGTAAAACGCAAATAAAATTTAACAGTGGGAACTAATATTTAAATAATTACTCCTACACAAAGCTCTTCTAGTTTTATCTATACAATAATAAAGACTACATCTGAAGCGGGAACAATATCTCTGAAACTGTTATATACTAAGGAAAACAAAATTTCTGGCCCTATTCAACTCAGGAGTTAAGACAGAGCGCCTGTAACAATCTTTCCCATTTTAACATTATGAATCAGAAGAATACTACCAAAAATAACTAAATATGTCTTAAGTCACACAAATCAATAACAAATCTAAGAAAGGAAGAAAATCCTAATAAACCATAATCTCCTTTTGCAAATTTTATTTTTAAGATCCCCTAGGTATTCCCATAGACATTCAAAACTATTGTCTAAATAGTATTACTGAGGTTTTCCAAAGTACTATACCTACCCAATATTTCAAAAAGAAGTACAGTCTTCTGTGCATGTTCACGCCAGTACTTCATGCTTTCAATAACTGCAGATATAATTCTTAAAGAATTATCTTTTTCCTTAAGCTTTAACTGATACAATGAGCTTTCCTTTTGAAAAATAAAAACATAGCATTAGAAAAAACTTTCTTTTTTTTTTTACACTTGATCTTAGCCAAAAGGCTGAGAAGCGATTCATTTTTTTTTTTCTTGTCATACTCTTTCACTTTCCATGTAAAGATTCTAGGTCCTTATGTATAGAATATATAAGAAAATATTGAAAATTGTAGAAGTTATTCCCTTAAATTAAAGACATCATTAGCAGTTTATAGGAGGAGAAACTAGGATATACTTGAAGACAATAAACCAAGAAGAAAATTATTTGTATGGACATTCACGCACTCATTTACTTATTCACTGAATATTTTTAGAGCATTGTGTGCCAATCCTCTGATAAACACAGGTGCATAAAACACAGTTCCTTTCCCTAATGTGTTCACACTCTAACAGGGGAGTCAAACACACTCACTCGTTCATTCCAAAAGTACTTACTGGCATTTACTATGTGCCACACACAGCTAATGAGGAACCAGCACTGAACAAAACAGACAAGATACCTCACCGATATTGCCCTCTAAGGGAGTATTCAGAAAATAAACAAATAAATACATAATAGAATGTCAGGAATTAATATATCCTATGAATTAAAGAAAAAACAGAGTAAAAGGATAAAGAGAAATAGAAATTACTATTTTAAATAGGTTGTTAAGTGAGGGTTGAAGGAACAGCAAAATATAGAGGCCCTAAGATGAGAATGTGTTTGGCATTTTTAAAGATCAACTAAGAATACAGTACGTCAAGTACTAATTTCAGGGGGGAAGAGGGTACTTTCCCTTGTGAGGGTGGCAGCACATCGAAGAACACTTGGTGGGACTTTTTTTTCTAACTACAGTTACCTTCCTTCCTCCTCCCCTTCCTAACCAAGATACGAATACCTCCCATTGAGAGTTACTGCCATAATGAACACTTGTTACTAAGGTAACTATCATTCTTTTGTACAAGGAAACATAAGGTTGAAAGCCACTGTGATATATGCTACATTAGTCAGATTTCTAGCAAAAAAAAAATTACCCCAAATGGCTTGAGAAGACTTCTTAACAGGTGTATGGGCAAAACAAACAGGGTACTTATGCCCTCCAGACTAACAACAACAAGAGACTTCTATTATTCCTAGGCTGAAAGGACAAGGGAAAGAAATAAAGTTACCACACCTATGAAAGCTGGACTCATGGAGGAGCTGTATCATTTGGGGACAGCTACTGCCCACAATACAACATTTAAACAGGGAGAAAATAGGAAAATCCAACCTCTCCCCCTCCCCTCTGATTTCCTGCCAGTGACTCCCATTGGCTGACCCCTAATAAGAGCTAGCCTGGGGACCTCAGGAGGCTGCACTACGTAGGACAACTCAGCCTTCCAGAGCACAGACAGTGGAGAGTAAAGAATCTCTTGGGCCAGGGTACAAGGGAAGGAAGGTAGCGAACAATCAGCACACAAAATATATAAAAGATATTTACAAAGAACAATTAGAGCAAAGAGTGGTGAGAGGAGGAAGTAAGGGTGATGTATAGATAGAGAGAAAAAAATAAACCAAAGCAGAGTCATATTAGAGTACATATCATGTTCAGAGAATTGTGAAAGATCTGAAATGGCTAGTATATAAGAGACTTTGTAGATTATGGAATATGAAGCTGGAAGAGTAAAATAAACTCTGGCTTGAAGTCCAAATCTAACCTGTTGTCTGTTTTTGTAAACTTTTATTGGAACGCAGCCAAGTCTATTATTTATGCATTGTCTATGGTTGCTTTCAAACTACAATGGTAGAGCTGAGTGGTATACTTAAAAGAGACAATATGACTCATAAAGTAAAAAAAAAATTTACTATCTGGCCCTTTAAAAAAAGAGTTTGCTGACCCCTGTTACAAAAAATTAGACTGACACATAAAGAACTGGGAGAAATTTCTGTAAGTAATGGATAAACTCTCATCATCTCAATAATCAGTCAACAGTGAGATTCAGAACCCAGTGAGATTCAGAACCCAGTAGGACACTCTAAGGCAACCATAAAAAGGAGCAGTTATTCATAATCACAAAGAAAATATTTTGAAACATTCGTCTACACCAGGGACCAGGCATTTGTGTTAATCATGTAATGCATGCCATGAGATTGATTTTTAAATGCTCTTATCCCTGTAATTTAAGTATTTATCTCATATTTTTAAATGTAAATGATCCATATTTATAAAGTTTACCTTAAGACTACTTTTTTCTGGAATATCATCCAACATTTTCTTCTTAAATAGACTTTGTTGAAAACTAGGCTCAAATGCCTGTAAAGCACTGCTTTTGTCTAGACCTCTCATTGTAGAGCCAGGTATTTCTGACGAATGTGTTTGTCTGAGTACTTTGGCTTCTCTTTGGTGAGAGAAGTTAGGAGGTTCTGATATTCTTAATTGTTTCCCTTGCTGAGCTCCCCAACAGGAATTTATTCCATCATTTCCCACCAGGTTTGTTCTTTTGCATTGAGGCCTAACATCATTTCTGTCCGATGTTTTCCAGCTGGTATTTTTGCTGCCATCCCTGTAGCTGTAATAGATTTTTTAAAAATTAATATTAGCTTTTTGTTTCTACATACTTCTTCTTTTAAAAAATTCATAGGAGGCGAACCATAAGAGACTATGGACTCTGAAAAACAACCTGAGGGTTTTGAAGGGTCAGGGGTGGGAGGTTGGGGGAACAGGTGGTGGGTAATGGGGAGGGCACGTTTTGCAAGGAGCACTGGGTGTTGTGCAAAAAGAATGAATACTGTTACGCTGAAAAAATAAATAAAATGAAAAAAAAAATTCATAGTGAAAAATTATGATTTATAACATACTTTGTAACTACTGAGTAGTTGGACTTCCAAATACATTATCACAACTCAACAAAAGATCATACCTCTCTTTTTAGGTGATGAAACCGAGGAAGTAACTTGCCTGAAGTTATACAGCAAGTTATTGTCAATCTGGAACCCAGAGAATCCTGGTCTCCTAACTCAGAGTCTAGTGTTACAAAGTATATATTTTTTTAACTGTAGGCTTTCATATGATAGTGGTTGTCTCTGAGTGGTAAGATTCTGAGGATATTTGCCTTCTTCTTTATGCATTTATTTTTTAAATTTTCTACGATAAAATTTCAACAAGTTAAGTTATGGCTTATAGGTGATTTTAAATCACAAGGAGAATAAATAAAAGCAGTGTAGATAACTTTGATTAGAAATTTTATGCTTTTACTACATAGCTTAAAAGTCCAATTAATGAATCTGTTGCAAAATTTTAGTAACTACATTAATCTAAGTGAATTATATTAGCTGATGAGAACATGATGTTAATGAAGCCAAAATCCAAAGTATAATTTCTAAGCAGACCAGTTAAGAGTTCAACAGGGAGAAACTAATCCAGGTCACAAATTCTTATTTCTGGGTAATTTTCTTGGAAATATCACTTGTATTACAAGGGGGCAAATAATACAACTCATCCCTTGTTAGAGAAAATAATACAGGTTCCCTAGTGACCACGCACAAGTCCAGACTGTATGGGGCCTGAAGCTTGTTAATGTGGGCAGCCTTCTTAAGTAAATTAGGTGCAAAATTAGGTATGAAAATAAGGGCAGAAGAAATCATGAATAATTTCAAACCTTTAAAAGTTGATAAATCTCACAAACTTCAAAATATCCGGGAACCGTAAGAGACTATGGACTCTGAAAAACAACCTGAGGGTTTTGAGGGGTCAGGGGTGGGAGGTTGGGGGAACAGGTGGTGGGTAATGGGGAGGGCACGTTTTGCATGGAGCACTGGGTGTTGTGAAAAAAGAATGAATACTGTTACGCTGAAAAAATAAATAAAATGGAAAAAAAAAATATCCGGGAAAAAAATCACTTGTATTTTTATTAATTGTCTGATACACCTCTTTAAAATTTTTTCCTACATTCACCACCTCTTCATATGACAGCAATTTTATTTTCAGTAGAGAGAACAGAAACCAAACTTCGCCTTTCTCCTCTCATGGCTATAAAAATTATGTTTATTATTCAATTTAGAAAAGTTTCTTTGTTTCACAACTCCTTATTTTTTTTTAAGATTTTATTTATTTATTTGACAGATAAGTAGGCAGAGAGGCAGGCAGAGAGAGAGGAGGAAGCAGGCTCCCTGCTGAGCAGAGAGCCTGATAAGGAGCTTGATCCCAGGATCCGAGCTAAGGGCAGAGGCTTTAACCCACTGAGCCACCCAAGCACCCCTCACAGCTCCTTACTGATAATGCATTTTAACTTCTTCCCACATTATTGTCTAGGAGGCGCTCCTGGCCTGGGGACAAGCCCTGGAAGAACCACAGTCCTTTGACCTTCCTGAGTGAGCCCACCAAGGATGCTGCTTCAGCAGCCAATCTAGCTCAGCCACATACTCAAATCCCAACCAGACCATGAAAGGTACTAAAGCTGTAGTGGCTTCTGAGAAGGGAAGGGGAGTGTCTGCTTTGGATCCTTCTCTTTGGATCTAGGTGTCCAATGAGATCCCAAGAACAAGCTCTTAACAGGGGCTACATCGATGTGAAGATAAAGCAGAGATTCTAAACCTAAGCAGAGAACCAGTTAAAAGAGCTTCAGCAGATTACCAGCCACCTACCTGGGTTTTCAAATGGTTTTGCTCCTGGATTTTCTGTTGTTATAGTCCAACTGTCTGATAGATTATCTATGATTTCAAATTGGAATATCTAGTACTGACTGCCTGTTACCTAATTCTCAAATGCCAGTCCGAAGGCATTTTGTTACAGCATCTGCAGGTGAAACTGTGCCTCTGAGGATGATCTCAAACCACTGAATGGCCTAGGTAGTAAGCCCTGGTTCTAAAGAAAGTAAGTAACTGGCTCTGAGGAAACCAGCATGATCAAAACTATTTTAAAATATATATATTGTTTTGATGTACTTATTAAGTATTTTACTAATGTTTCTCCCCTTTAAAAAATATGGTATCTCAAACATAGTGATCCGAAGGGGCACGTGTACCCGAATGTTTATAGCAGCAATGTCTACAATAGCCAGACTATGGAAAGAACCTAGATGTCCATCAACAGATGAATGGATAAAGAAGATGTGGTATATATACACAATGGAATACTATGCAGCCATCAAAAGAAATGAAATCATGCCATTTGCGACGACGTGGATGGAACTAGAGCGTATCATGCTTAGTGAAATAAGTCAATCGGAGAAAGACAACTATCATATGATCTCCCTGATATGAGGACATGGAGAAGCAACATGGGGGGGTAGGGGGATAGGAGAAGAGTAAATGAAACAAGATGGGATTGGACTCTTAATCTCACAAAACAAACTGGGGGTTGCTGGGGGGAGGTGGGATTGGGAGAGGGGGAGCGGGCTATGGACATTGGGGAGGGGAGGCGAACCATAAGAGACTATGGACTCTGAAAAACAACCTGAGGGTTTTGAAGGGTCAGGGGTGGGAGGTTGGGGCAACCTGAGGGTTTTGAAGGGTCAGGGGTGGGAGGTTGGGGGAACAGGTGGTGGGTAATGGGGAGGGCACATTTTGCATGGAGCACTGGGTGTTGTGCAAAAAGAATGAATACTGTTACACTGAAAAAATAAATAAAATGAAAAAAATGAAAAAAAAATATGGTATCTCTAATAAAAGTGAAGGTAATGTTAACTTTACAAGATTGCTGTAAGGATTATTAAAATAATGTATCACAGCACTAAACAAGACTGATACAAGATATATGTTTGATGTTGTTTCTCTAATATTTTGTTCCCAAAATTATTTCCTTCGGTAGTTACTAGTTACTCAAGAATACTAAAATCCAACCTAACAAATAATCCATGTCCTTTCCCTAACTATTTATTTCTTCATCATATTTAGGGATTAATCTTAGACTCTTATAGCAATAATCCAGGAGCATTCTCACCATCTTCCTTGATGGTCATCTTCATTTCCTGAGAACCTACCACTGTTTATGTACACGCATTTTGGTCATCATCTTTCTTTCTTACTCTGTTCTGTTTATGGAGCTGACTGTCTTACTAAGGTGAGATTTACCATTCTATTTGGTTGGCAGTTCCTAAATATATCCAACACTAAAATACAGTTATTCCTGACTCTTTACCTACTGCCAATTAGATGATTAATGATCTGTAGCATGATGACAAATATAGGCAGAAATTTCGATATAACGTGAAGAACGCTTTGGAAACATACTCACTGACAAATTTGCCCATTTTTTTAAAAATTTGCCTATTTTTAAAGTCTTATATAGCATTTTTAAACTTCTTTTACAAACTGTAGCTAATACTGCTATGGGGTTAGTTACTATTTAGCATAAACATTTCTAAATGTAATTTTGCCTGAGAAAGGAAGAAGAGATGAAGGAAGAGGGAATGGAGGAGAGAAAAAGAGGGGGAAGAGAAGGGATAGAAAAAAGAAAAATCTTAAGTAAACTCACCTCCAGTGACTCTTGCTTCTTTCAGTATTTAATTGAATAGACTTAGACATGGAATCTTGACTTCTCAGAGGATTCAGAGAAACTGAATGTGGTATTTGCCTTTCAAAGAAATAGGTCTAATTAAATATTAATAGTTTGTTTCCAAACTGACAAATGTAAAATATACAATGAAGAATAACATCAGTCAGTAACAGACACATATAGTCAGTGGTATATATTTTTCCACCTACCCTGTGTTCACTGTTTTCATTAAAGGAGGAAACTCTGGATTCACAGCTTCCCAAGCCCAATCTCAAAAGATACAAATAGCATAGACAAAAGTAAGATATGTATCATTTTTTAAAGATAATCACTTCATATTTATTTAATAGGTGGAAAACTAAAAGCCTGGAGAAGAAAAGGACTTGGAAGTTATGGGTATGTTGTTCAAACAGCACTTTATTGTGGAATTTGTCACAGCCTGCCTTATTAATTTTCATAGATGTCTCCCGTTCTCATTGTATTTTAAACAAGGTAGTAGTTTAATCTGTATCTTTTCCATGATCAGTTCTGGCGTAGTACCTTGTACTTTGTAGCATGAATATAGTATAATCAATGTTTCTTCAATTTTTTTGAACCCAACCCACAGCAGAAAGTACATCATAGCCCAGAATATATGCGTGCACACACACACACACGCATGGTGTACATGAGAGAGAGAGAGAGAGACAAAGGAGAGAGAGCATAATAAAACTGCAATATCAATTTGATCCTTACCATGTGTGATGCACCCTGACATTTTCTATTCTACTCTATTCTCTTCTATTTCCTTCTTTAAAGATTGTATCCCAACCAAACTAATGGATCAAGACGAAAATTTGAGTAACACTGATCTAGCCCTATCTCTTACCCAATACAAGAATCATATTACATCTCTGACAGATTTTAATCCTGCTCAGAGCTTGGACAGTCCAGGATTTCAGGAGGATGAACATTTCCCTATGGAGGACAACATTTATGCTATTTATAAAAATACTTTAAGTGTCAGAGAATTTTTTTAGATGGCAGAGGATGATCAGATAAATGCCAATTTATGCACATCCATATGGATTTTTTCTTTCATCAATAAAAATGAAAATAATATAAAATTCCTACTGTGAATTCCTCAAATGTGGAAGAAAAGAAAATAATTATAGATTTACAAGCAGACTAAGGCCTGGAGGGGTGAGGGAGACAGAGGAAGGGAGAGAAATTTTAAAATTCTAGTTGCAAAAGATCTTATTAAAGATTTTTAAAGTATCCTCAAAAATATATAAATGTATACAATCAGCATATACCAAGTATATTTCAGAACGCCTGCCTGTCCGTGCCTTTTTCTGAAGAGAAATAAAAGTCAGCAAACATTAAGACCTCTCAGCACCCACAACCACAGCTGACTGTTGCAGAGATGAGAGACCTAATCATAAAGCTAAACCAGAATTTTAGTGACCTTACTTAAAAAGATGTGCTGAACCAAAGGCTGTCTTTAGAACTTAATCAAAAGATACAGAAGGCAGTCAACAGTGGACTCTGAGAACTAGAAGTAAAAGGCTATGTTAACTTCCAGCAAGGACAATTTATTTCACGGGCTAGTTGAAGTTATAAGGAAGCCAACTGGATAGAGAAATAAAGTAACAAATGAAGAAAAGCAAAAATGCTCAGAAAAGAAAAAAGCCAAGCAGTAGAAATTTTAGGCTTCTACCCTTCCTAAGGTCTAAATTTTCTCCCATTTTTCCCGTGTTCATGTGTACACATATCCCACTTCCTGAGGCAACTTGAGTTTCTCCACTCTTTATCACCACATGCCCAAGTCACAGTATCCATATATCTTGAAAAAGAAAAAAAAAAAACAAATCTTTACAATGTGGGTTACAACTTCATTAGAACAAAGGCTTCAGATCTAAGATACTCCATTTAAATGCTAAGCCACCCTTGTAGACAAGGAAACTCAAACTACTGTACTGGAATGTTCAGAAAGAGCCAAGTAATCCCTATATTTGGATAGGGGAAAGAAGAAAAAAAAATAAACTTTCTATTCCCATTGTAATAAAATTAAAATGTTAATTTTCTATAATCTTAATTCCCATTTTTTGAAAATTTTCACCGTATTTCCTTACCTGGTGGTAAAGGAGGGAAATCATAACTGTCAGAAGTAGTACTGCTACTTGCATCATTTGTAAGTGGATTGGATGTTAATGGCTGTCTATTCCTCTTCTTCTGATTGAACAATGGTACAGGCAAACAGCCTAAGTTGAATGTACCAATAAATTAGTACATAATAGGCAAATAGATCTAGTTATAGAATAATGGTGTATAATAACAACTTTGATTTGTCTACTTCTTTATGTTAATTTTGAATTTATTGCAGATATATTTCTGTATCTTTGGATTGACTTTTACATTCTTTTTAAGGTCCCAAATAACCTCATTTTTCTCTATTAAAAACTCCTTTCCTGTTCTACATTAACACTGATTTAATTTCACTTGTTTGGAAGTAATTCCCATCTCCTTCCTCACCCCCAACCCTTTCCAAATCCACTTTTTGTTTTCCTTATTTCCTTTCTGTGCTTGTTATTACCATGTCAACTGGAGGGGGCCCTTCAAATACAGTAGAGGTGAGGGAGAACCAAACTCTGACCCATGCTTTCCAAAACCCTAACCACTCTTTGGACTGTGACAGCACACCCTAGAGGGTCACAGTTCTCCAACTTTAGTCTGGCTAAAATTTACATGGAATTTTCCTTAACATGCCAGTTCCTAGACCCCACTCTCATGGATTTTATTTCAACAGATTTAGTTTGGAATCCAAAACTTTGCAATTTTAACATGCACTCCAGGTGTCTGTAATGCGTATTTTCTGTGGATCATTTTCTGAATGCTTAAAGTGATAATATTCAATCCACATGAGGATAAATAAACAATACTACGTAAAAGCCCTCCAGATGGGAGACCTGGGATCTCAAGTCAAGCCAAAAGTCAGAATTTATAAACACTAAAACTAGAAGGGATCTCAGACAAAAAGGGTCTGAAAAGCTTGCACAGTGCCTAGATAGGACCCAAGCTTCCTAAATCTCAGTTCAGATTATCTTGCCACTAGATCATACCCTAGCTGATCTATCAACACATGTACTATGGGGAAAATATAGACTCTGTAATAACTGTATGATAAAAGGCTGGGAAAATTATGTGAGCTCTGAAATCAGACTGCCTGAGTTTGAATCACAACTTCAAAGTATAAATTTGGGCAATTTCCTTAACTCATTCTGTTATTAGGACATACACAGAGGAGGGAAATATACTAATTAAGAGCATGAACACTAGAGCCAGATTCCTAGGTCCAAATGCTGGCTCTGCCACTTCATAAATTACTTATTTAACCTCTCTGTGCCTAAGTTTCTCATCTGGAAAACAGGAATGATAATTATAATGCCTATCCCAGAGGGCTGGTGTAAGGATTAAATAAATTAATACATTTAATTAAATGGCTAGAATACAGTACAGCTATCATAAATAGCTATTACTGTCTTCACTGCGCATTATCACTAGATTCCTGGTTCTCTTCATCCTTATCCTCTCTCCTCTTACTAACTAATACACTGGGAAAGCAGGAATGGTAGGGGAAGTTGTTAGGGAGATAGAAGTATTTTAAATAAGAAAGTCACAAATACAAATAGAAATAAATCTATTTCTATGTTTTCAGCTTAAAAGTGAACAACTCAAGCACATAAAGTTTGTAGAAAGAATGCTAGGGTAAATCCAGGAATGTTTCATTTTACTCCTACCTCTGCCACTAAATGTTTTGACTAAGTTATTTTATTTCCTTGGACCTAAAAAGTAAAGAGGCTAGACTATATGTTCAATCTTTTAAAAATGTTCCATCTATAAACTTCACAAGGTTTACATGGTATATAAAAATATACAAAATTTAAAATAAAAATTTAATAAAATTGAATATAATTGTTCAATACCTGTTGTACTTCGAGTTGAATTTTCACTTAGGTTTCTCTTCATTTTTTTCAATATCAAAGTCTGTAACGTTTCTTTATCATTCCAAATTTACAAATGAAGTTGTTTGACTAAATCTTCAAAGAAAGAAATTTGCAACTCAAATTGTATCAACAAAATAAGCTAATGCTCAGCCTAGTAATTACTGAAATTATGACTTAACACTATGGTTTCAAACCTGATAACGGAATCACTTTACAGCATCTTTTCTTCCTGCATAAGAATTTGTAACAATCTACTTTTCCAACTCTGTTCCAGATTGGTTAGGACTAAAGTGGCGATACCTCTCTTCCTAAACATGCAGGGATTTTCACACACTCTACATCATGTATTCTAGGGCCAAGGACCCACAATAGCAACAGTTCTGAAACAAATTTATAAAGAGGGAAATGGACAACACTGGCAAATTGGTATGCTTACAAGGCAACCAACGAAACAAAAACAATTGAACTAACCGCATGAGAACAAGCTCTATCTCACTTTAAAACACTGTGCAGAGGGGCGGCTGGGTGGTTCAGTGGGTTAAGCCTCTGCCTTCAGCTCAGGTCATGATCCCAGGGTTCTGGGATCCAACTCCACTTTCAGCTTTCCGCTCAGCAGGGAGCCTGCTTCTATCTCTCTATCTGCCTGCCTCTCTGCCTACTTGTGATCTCTGCCTGTCAAATAAATAAATAAAATCTTAAAAAACAAAAAAAAAATAACAAAACAAAAAAAAACCACTGTGCAGATCACTTGCTTTGGCCATTAATTTGAGACCCCTGTATTATATAATATCAAAGATTAAAGCCACAAAATCCAGAATAATTGTAACGATAAGTTTCTATTCAGTGGGGCGCCTGGGTGGCTCAGCGGGTTAAAGCCTCTGCCTTCAGCTCAGGTCATGATCCCGGGGTGCTGGGATCGAGCCCCGCATCGGGCTCTTTGCTTAGCTGGGAGCCTGCTTCCTCCTCTCTCTCTGCCTGCCTCTCTGCCTACTTGTAATCTCTATCTGTCAAATAAATAAATCTTTAAAAAAAAAAAAAAAAGTTTCTATTCAGTGTCTACATAACTCCAAGTGAAAGAAGTTTGTTTTTGTTTTTTCTTCTACAACAAAGTATGTTGTAATTTTTTCCATGTTTAGCATCCTAATATATTTCAATCCCAATTTAATTCAACAAACACCTATTACATGAAAAGGCAAAACACAAATGTAAACAAGGTAACTTTCTGTTCCTAAACTCACTATCCAATGAGGAAAACAGACATGAATACACAACGTAAATTGCACTGAGATAAACATTAATGTCCAAATACCACTTATAGAAATAAAACTTGGGAAACGTTAAGTGCAGAGACTGTTTCTGCTTTGTTTCCACATCCTGGGCTTGAAGCCGGATATAGCAGGCCCTTTAGAAAATATTCTTGGTATCATTCTAGGAAGAAAAAGAGAGGTTGTGCGACTTTTTCTCATCACAGAAATACCAATGTAACTCACACACTGAACCTAGAGAGGGGCTTACAGGGGCTATTACATTTCTGAATACCACGCAAACAAAAGAAGCATCCTCCCCCAGACCATGGAGTCAGGGACCCTGAGTTGCTCGACCCCAACTTCTAACTGGACCCCGATGGCAGTAATGCGGTTGACAGCGTCGATGAGCAAAAAGTATGTCCAATGTACACACGCACGTGCGCGCGCGCACACACACACACCCTCCCCCAATTGCCTCCGCCAAAGCCCACTGTCTCAAATGGCGACCAGGAGGGCCTATTATGGCTCCTCCTAGGCGGCCCAGTCAGGGGTTAAGTTCTCTTCCAACGACCTCTGCTGATCTGGGGACGGGGGAAGTTTAGTAACTAGGGATAATACAGTCTTTCCCTTCTTGACCCTCCAGCTAACACGACACGCAACTTCAACCTTCAGGTTCCTACGCCTCCCAAAACAGTCGTCTTCCGCCTCTTGCCTCCCGCGGACACACTCCAGTCAGCTGAGGCCCACTTCCCCGCCTCCGAAAAAGCGCGAGAAGTTGAGCTTCACACAGACGCGCCGCCACCCGCGCCTCCAATTGCGCAGGCGCAGAGGTCAGCTGCGTTTGGGTCATTGGTGCAAATGGTGTCCTCTGCCCCGTGGGCAATGAGAAGGACACATGCTCCATATCTTAGGAAGGAGAACGTTAACGTACCTCCCACTCACAACTGTGAGGTACGTAGCACAGGAATGGCTGTAGGGACAAACCTGTTTCTTTTTTTTTTCTTTTTTTCTTTTTTTTTTAATTAATTTATTTTTATTGTTTATTTACAGCATAACAGTGTTTATTGTTTTGGCATCACATCCAGTGCTCCATGCAGTACGTGCCCTCCCTATTACCCACCACCTGGTTCCTCAACCTCCCACCCCCTCCCCCCCACCCCCCCACCCCCGCCGCCCCTTCATAACCCTCTGGTTGTTTTTCAGAGTCCATAGTCTCTGATGGTTCATCTCCCCTTCCAGTTTCCCTCAACTCCCTCTCCTCTCCATATCCCCATGTCCTCCATGACAAACCTGTTTCTGTTCACTGCTGAGGTGTACACAGGTGGCCCAACACACTACCCACCCCCACCACGCGCACGTATATTTTAGGTTCTAGACGTCAATTTGTAAGATGCTGGGAATTCACTTAGAAGAGAGTAACTAGAGGCCACAGGCCTCAAAACCAGGCCATAGGGTTTGTTTCAACTCCCTTGGTCATAGCTGGGAATTAAAGTCGCTTGGCAGCCAGTGGGAGAGCTGAGGCTGGGTTAAGAGGGCCCTGCAAATCCAAGTAGAGTCCGTAAGGCTGGGCCTGTGCTGTGCAAGCTCGGTGGAGAACAAGCACTTGAGACCGGGAGAGGAAACGGAATGGTGCAGTGACCGGGGCTCTGACCCTCACATGATAGACGGTCACTGCCTGGCCCCCTGGTCTTGGGCAAGTTATTGGCCTCCTCTAAACCTACATTTCGCTTCCAATATAACTATTTAATTAACTGTCCTCAAAGTATTAAAATAGAGAACGAACAGTCCTGGCACACAGTAAATGCTCAATAAATGTTAGCCTTTATTTAGTAACAGTAGCTATTTACTGAATGTTTACTAGAGGCCAGAAATAGTAATCCTAGCTCCATCTGGAGTCCAAGACATGTTTTGTTGTTACTATAACTTATGACCATTTGAAGACTGGGATATGGGGCGCCTGGGTGGCTCAGTGGGTTAAAGCCTCTTCCTTCGGCTCAGGTTGTGATCCCAGGATCCCATGTGGGGCTCCTTGCTCAGCAGGGAGCCTGCTTCTCTCTCTGCCTCTGCATGCCTGCTTCCTCCTCTCTCTGCCTGCCTCTCTGCCTACTTGTGATCTCTCTCTCTGTCAAATAAATAAATAAACATTAAAAAAAAAGACTGGGATAGGTGAACAGAAATGTGCAGAGGGTCTAGAGATGGAAGGTTATTGGTACAGGCCTAGGATTATGAAACCATGAGACATGTACAGTTGACCCTTGAACAGCACAGCTTTGAACCGTGCAGGTCGAGTTACACATGGATTTTTAAAAAAAAAGATTTTATTTAGGGGGCGCCTGGGTGGCTCAGTGGTTTAAGCCACTGCCTTTGGCTCAGGCCATGATCTCAGGGTCCTGGGATCGAGTCCCACATCGGGCTCTCTGCTCGGCAGGGAGCCTGCTTCCCTCTCACTCTCTCTGCCTGCCTCTCTGCCTACTTGTGATCTCTCTCTGTCAAAAAAAAAAAAAATCTAAAAAAGAAAAAAAGATTTTATTTATTTATTTGACAGAGACACAGCAAGAGAGGGAACACAAGCAGAGGGAGTGGGAGAGAGAGAGAAGCAGGCTTCCCACCAAGCAGGGAGCCTTATGTGGGGCTTGATCCCAAGAGCCTGGGATCATGACCTGAGCTGAAGGGAGACACCCAAGGACTGAGCTACACAGGAGCCCCTATATATGGATTTTTTTTAGAGTACGATACTGTACATGTATTTTCTCTGCCATGATTTTCTTAACATTTTCTTTTCTCGAGCGTACTTTATTGTAAGGATACAGTATATAATACATACACATAATACGTGTTAATTGTCCCTTGGTAAGGCTTCTAGTCAGCAGTAGTCTGTTAGTAATTTAAGTTGTTAGGGAATCAGAAGTTATACAAGGATTTTCAACTGTTTGGAGGTCAACACCCCTAGCCCCTGTGTTGTTGGAGGGTCAGTTCTTTTAAGATTAAGTCAGAAGAAGAATGAGGGGCGGCTGGGTGGTTCAGTCAATTAAGGCACGGACTCTTGATTTTGGCTTTTGTCGTGATCTCAGGGTTGTGAGATAGAGCCCTACATCAGGCTCCCCACTAGATGTGGAGCCTGCATATGAGTCTCTCTCTCCTTCTCTTTCTGACCCTCTCCCTCCTTAAAAAAAAAAAAAAAAAAAAAGAATAAGTATGAATGCCAAACTAAGGAATAACTTTGAAAGAATAGTGTCTTCATTTAATCTGAAAAAGATATTTCACACAATAAAATGTCTGAAGATTTGTAAGTTGTCATAGTTCCAAAAAAGAGACCTTTAAAAATGACTAAAAGCTTTTTACCGAATTTTACCTTACACACACACACCCCCCCACACACACACCCCCAAAATGGATTTCTCATTAAAAACAAATACTTAAACCCACTGTGAGCAACATGTGTGTTACGTCTGTCAGGACTACAGACATGATCAATGTGGAATCTTTACTAGCAGTGTATAAACTTACCTATTTTATACTGATCTTGTTTTGGCTACATTGATTTGTTTTCATCTGGAAAGTTGGTCAGAATGGGTGACAGCAAGAAGGCCACAAAGGAAGGAAAAAATTTAAACAGTGAGAGTAGTTTGATTACATGACTGCTGGACAACTGCATTATGAATGAGATACCTTCCTTATATGTAATATTGGAGAGAAGACCCTCCTTATCCTCCTGTCATACTATTTTGTAAACAACTTAAATGTGTCTCCTACAAAATTTTTTGCATGCATTTATTGGATGACCAAGACTATGAAAAATTTATTCTCCCTTTGTTTTATACTACATTATTTTACTAATAAATCAGGCACCATCACCCCTACAAAACATTTATAGTGCTGGAAATTACTAGGCTTATTCTTTTCAATACTTCCGAACATTAAATATTCAACCTAATAGTGAGATGGTGATAACTAGAAAGGGTTCCACTTTGTATACCATCAGTTCTTTGAATTTTCAAAACAGAATTAGACTAATAAAACTTTTTAGATATTGTAGAGCTCAAAAATTTGGTGTGCTTTGGGAAACAGGGAGTTAAAAATCATTCGGAAGTTAACTTGGTATAAGAGTATGAAAAGCCTCTGTTGCTCTAGTTCTAAGGAAGTGCTCTCCTTTTTTTCTAATAAAGCTTTCTGCAGAAGACGAACTGTACACAATAAACGAGGTAAGTATAGGACAGAATTGCTGTAATTCTTTAACTCTCAAAAAAGTTATTCATTTGACATGTAAGGGAAACTTTATTTGTGAATGTTAAATGTGCTTCAAAGTGTTGATCTGTTAAAATTCCATAAAACAAGCCTCGAAATGCCAGTCATTTGTGCCAGCTACGAGTAAATAACCAAGGCAGCATTTCCAGAGAGACTAGGGCAAAGGACAGAACTAACCACAATCAGCAGAAAAGAAATAAAACATAATCAAATGTTAATAATTCACCATAGTTACAACTCTTAAAACAAAAGTAAACAATACAACTGTCATTTGTTCACATTTAGGCTTGTTTTCAGAATCTCTACATTGAAGTGTTCTGTGTAAGTTGATGTGGATAGAAAATTAAAGGCTACAGAGGCATTTTCTTAGGTTAGAATGGTAATTTTAATGTGTAAATTTGGATTTCATTATTTTGCTTTCTCTAGCTCTGTATTACAGTTTTTTAAAGGAAGAACATAGGTATTAGTTTATTAAATATTATAAAACAGTCACATTTTATATTCTCCAACATGTGTTTTGTTTATATGCTTGTTGTTTCCTGAGCACACTGTAGTAACTGCTTATGTGAATTCCAAAAGAACAAAATTAGAACTTTGGGAAAGTCCAAAAATAACAGGAAGCACCCTGTTCTGTAAAAAACACTGGGCTTATAATCAGAAAACTTGGTTCCCAGCTTGATTTTCTCCTGGTAACTGAGGGACTTTTCCTTTAACACTGCAACGGGAATGTCAATACCTTACCCACCCTATCTTAAAAAGTGAATATATGAATAAACTGAGATAACGTGGGAAATTTAATTATAAATCAAACTTTTCTTTGGTTGTAATGAATTTCTCTTGTTGTACCCCATCAAACAATGTGGCATTACTAGTACATAATATTTCCAATACTTGAATGTATTTTCCTTTCTGGATGATTGAACATGAAATCAATTCTGATTTGGTTCAGAGGCATTTTTCCAAAGGAATGTAATCATCTTAGTGTTCTGGATAGTTTCCCCTAATAAGACCGCCTATTGAGTAACACATTCCAGTGAAAAGTCTGTGCTGACAGTAAGTTAGACTGTGTATTGCAATAAACTCTTAATTTAGTTAGTATATATAGCATGCCCTAAGACATTTTCCCAAGCATTACAAAGACTTGAAAATTATCCCCAGTTGCTTTTCCTTTAGAATTAAGGCAAAAAATGAGGATGATTCCTAAAGAAATTGATGGAATTATCAAAAGCTCAATCAGAAAGAAATTAAAGCATATTTCAAAGTAGCTTTTTAAGTCCTAGGAATCATTTATTTGGTTCTTATGTCTCTGACCATGAAAAAGCTACTGAAAGAAACAATGCTGTTTCTTTCAGTAGAGAAGTAGAGAAGGTCTCTTAGGACCTGTCTGTGGCTGTTTTAGTGAGATTCAAATGTCCTCTGATGATAAAACGGATTTGAACTCATTTCAGAGTAGAAATGTTTTCAAATGTGAGTGGAAACATAAATATCAAATAATAGCATGCATATTATGAGCCACTTCTTTTTTTATATATTTTTAAGTTATTTATATTTTTAAGGATTAGAAAAATATAAACTATGTTTACTATCACAAGTAGTTGTAGAAGCACCAATAGGTGACCTTCTCGCTGAAAGAAAAACAGAATTTTGTATTAGTATGAGATGCTGATTTATTATTGCATTTAGAGCGACTGACCATGTGAGGGAGTAAGAAGTTAAACAGTTGTCTCTAGTTCATCTCCGCATATTTTAATCCAAATATGGTAAAGGGCAGGGCTAAAGATGGGAGTGTCCCTATAATAAACAGGGCTCTGAACTTGTAACAGAATATTAAATTATACTCCACTCACGAGAACTCTGCACTTTGCACTTTGGTTAAAGTCTCGTTTAAATTTAAATTACTAAACTTGTCTTAAGAAATTGGGTTTTATTTGATCTCCTCTTTTCTGAATTGCAGAAATCAGATAAAACTACTTGATAAAAATGACTTCTTGTCATGTTACTAAAGATCCTATAAAAAAGGTTGCTATCTTTGGAGGAACTCATGGGAATGAGTTAACAGGAGTATTTCTAGTTAAGCACTGGCTGGAGAATGGCACTGAGATTCAGAGAACAGGGCTAGAAGTAAAACCATTTATTACCAACCCAAGAGCAGTGAAGAAGTGTACCAGATACATTGACTGTGACCTGAATCGAGTTTTTGACCCTGAAAATCTTGGGTAAGACTATATTTTGTGTTGTATGCATGGGTACATGTATGGGTGTGTGTGTGTGAAAAGTGGTACGTGTGAGAGAATATATATGTGTAGCACATGATACACAAATCCATACATATAATTGCTGTTATAAATAAGATCACTTTCACTTTTAATCATACTATACTATGAATTTCTCAGTGACCTAAACTGGGCATTCACATGCTCTCTTATAAACTTTTGAAAGCATCAGACTGTTCTTAACTGATTTTCTTTTAAAATGCATTCTGTAAAGACTGAGACAAAAAATAACAATGTTTTTTTATTTTTAAGCCATATCTTTAAAGAAACAGATTTAATGGTCTTATAATTTGTTAGTGTTTGGCCACTTCACTTGCATACATATTTGTTAGTTTCTAGGTGGTTTGCCACTATGTGTTTATACAACTATGTTTATGGTAGTACATAAAGTTCTAGTCAAGAATATTGTAACATTTCAATTAATATTTAATGAAAAATGTGAATAAATGCCCATCACCAAAAAAAAAGAAATATATCAGGCCACCCTGTGAAATGAGGAGTAGATGTACTGGCTTCAGTGGTGGATCACTGAGAGTTAAAGATACTTCACCTGCATGTTCTGAATTTATATTGGAACTGGCTTATCATATATTGCACACAATATGCAATAATAATACTCTAGGTATTAATTATGATACATAATATAAATAAGTATTTTTCCTTCGTTTACATCTTTGTAGCTCCTAGTGTAGATATATATGCCTCTTAGTATTATTTGCTTATCACATTCTTTAATTTACCTAAAAATATTATTAAACACCTACTCTTTATGGGGCGCTGTGCGAGGTACGTGGGAGTACAAAGCTATGTACAAAATGGTTTTTGCCGGCAACAAGTGGGAAGATTACTAAGATAGAAGACATGCAAAGGAACAACAAATACAGCACTGATTTATGGACTCATTTTCTAATAAAGACTAAATTCAGTTTAGAGTTTCTTAAATTTGATCTCACAGCCAGTCAAAAGATGGTTATGGGGGCACCTGGGTGGCTCAGTGGGCTAAAGCCTCTGCTTTCGGCTCAGGTCATGATCCCAGGGTCCTGGGATCGAGCCCCGCGTCGGGCTCTCTGCTCCGTGGAGAGCCTGCTTCCTCCTCTCTCTCTGCCTAGTTGTGATTTCTCTCTGTCCAATAAATAAAATATTAAAAAAAAAAAAAAAAAAAAAAAAAAAAAAAGATGGTTATGACTTTTAGTACAAGTATGCCTCACTTTATGAAATAGATATTTTCTTTTTTTTTTAGTTTTTTTTTAATTTATTTGATAAAGAGATAGCACAAGTACGCAGAGCAGCAGGAGAGGGAGAAGCAGGCTCTCTGCTGAGCAGGGAGCCCAATGTGGGGCTCGATCCCAGGACCCAGGGATCATGACCTGAGCCGAAGGCAGCTGCTTAACCAACTGAGCCACCCAGGAGGCCCAAGAAATAGATATTTCCTCGGGAAAATTATAATTAGTTATGTTCTGTGAATCAAATAATATTTTTTTACTGGCATATGTTTTAATTTCAGAAATACTTTATCTTCATGACTGAGCTTATGTTGATACAATTAAGGTTTATCTAGTCACCTAAAATAACTTTTTAACTAACTCTTTTAAGAATTTGTTGAAGAATAACTCTTTTAGGCAACTTCTCAAATAACTCTGAAATGAACAGGGGTGAGTCTTCTTATTATGACCACTCGATAGTGTACATTTTCAATGAGAGCAGTCTTTTAAATTCATTTTCTACTTCTTATACTTGAATACTCTTCAGAGGCTAGACAGTTCTCTGCCAGGGTGGTTATAAAACTTATAGATAAGCTAATTACATTCTCCAGTCTTCCCTCTCCCAAAATCTGTTCCTTTTCCTGTATTTACCCTTTCAGTGATGTCACCAATACCCACCAAATCCACTATGGAAATCAACTTGGAACCTTCCCTGTTCCTCAAGCCCCATGTCTAGTAAGTCACTAAATCTTCCCATTTGTTCAAGTATTGAATATTTTGCAAATACAATCTTCCTCTGCATTCTCACTTCCTTAGTTTATTTCTTCTGTGGACAGTTAAAGTAGCCTCCTAAAGAATCTCGGCATCTAGCCCTACTCCAGTCCTTCCTGCTATTCACTCATAGGGACCATCCTGACCAGCAAATCTTATCATGTCTGTCCTCAGCTGAAAATTCTTCAAAAAGCTCCTATCCAGCATAGATTTAAGTAACTTAGTATTGCTGCTGTGCCTTTTCTGAGCTTGCCCTTGCCTATTGTTTGAGCTTCATCCCTTGGGACTCCTCCTATGAGAACTGGACCCCAGGTGTGAAAACGCAGTGTCCATTATCTTTTAAGACTCCAGTCCTTAGGGGTGCCTGGGTGGCTCAGTGGGTTAAAGCCTCTGCCTTCAGCTCAGGTCATGATCCCAGGGACCTGGGATTGAGCCCTGCATCCGGCTCTCTGCTCAGCAGGGAGCCTGCTTCCTCCTCTCTCCTCTCTCTGCCTGCCTCTCTGCCTACTTGTGACCTCTGTCAAATAATAAATAAAATCTTTAAAAAAAAAAAAGACTCCAGTCCTTAGCTCTGAGCAACTGGACAGCTAGCAATGCCAATTATTCACCTGAGGGAGAATTAGAAGCAAATCAGTTGGGAGTAGAGGAAACTCGCAGTTTTGTTCTCTGAATTAACTTTTGAAATGCATGTCTGGGTGGCTTAATTGTTGGGTGACTGGCTCTTGATTGAAGCTTACAGGGTTCTGGTATAAATCCCCACATCGGGCTCCATGCTCAGAGGAAAGTCTGCTTGAGATTCACTTTTTCCCTCTGAATCTGCTCCTCCGCCCTAAAATAAATAAATAAATTTAAAAAAAAATACTTATCTATCTATTAGGAACTGTGTTTCGTTGCATATAAAAACCTGAACACAGTGGCTTAAATAAATGGTTTCTTTTTCACAAATAAGTGAAGAGGTTGGCAGTCCAGCAATGGTTGCAGTGGTTCAATAATATCATTAGTGTCACAGGTCTCTTCTGTCTTCCCACTGTACTATCCTTACTATGAAGCTTTTGTCCTCATAGTTTTGGTTTATGGTCAAAAATGGCTGCTTCATTTTTGACTGCTTGATTACCTTTCAGGCAGAAATTACCCAGGTTCAAACTGTAGGTCCCTTGATGATACCAACAAAAATAGTCAGGGAACAGAAATAGATGGAATTATAGAGAAGTGGTTGAATTAAACCATTGTTTAATGAGGAATAATAAACTTACATCATCATCCTGTACAGTAAGAAAAAAAAAGTACCCTAAAGTGTAAGAGGAGATAGAGACTCATTTGAGAATTCAATAAAAACTCATCCCAGAAAAAAATATATATATATGCATATACCTGCGAAATTTTGGCATTTTCTTAGAGCTTAATAGATGTTGTAAAGCTTGCCGTAGACCACTAGTGGTACCCTGATCTCCATTAGAATCCCTAATTAGATAACATGATCACCTAAGTTTGACTATTTTCATGCACTAGAAAATCAGCGAGAGGAAGAAGAAATTCTAGCCCCATAAAATAGCCCAGTGCACATAACTTTTTTAAAAACTGTTGATTAAATTAATGAATAAATTTTTTTCAACATTGAAGTCAGATGGTAAATTCTATTTGAAATGTCTTTTCTGGGATCAGCCACATAAATGAAATATTATTTGTGAGCAGGCCAATGCACCATTACATAAAATCAAATGGAGAAAAAAGGGAATTTTTTTATTTATGAAGTTTTCAAATAAGTTCCACTTCCCTTACAGATTTTTCATATTAAAGGTTTGGCAACTGTTTCCTTATACACTATGTTCTTATTAGATATTTATGTTATCTTAGCCACAGATGTTTTTAATCTTTTTCTTTCTGCTAATAACAGCAAAAAAATGTCAAAGGATTTGCCATATGAAGTGAGAAGGGCTCAAGAAATAAATCATTTGTTTGGCCCAAAAGACGATGAAGATTCCTATGACATTATTTTTGACCTTCACAACACTACTTCTAACATGGGATGCACTCTTATTCTTGAAGATTCCAGAAATGACTTTTTAATTCAGATGTTTCATTATATTAAGGTAATGTCAATGTTATTAATTTATATGTTAGTATAGTTCTTGTACTTTTAAGCCAGTTATAGGTATAAGACAACCAGAAAAGGATCAGGATATGAAGGAGTGTCCAAGAGAGATGAGGGAATGAGAAGGACACTAGAATAGAGGCAGTGTTGACAAGCAGGACAAAAGGTGAGGAAATGAGTAAAATAAGAAATACAGTGAATAAAATAATGAGACCGTTGTAGATACTTGTGTCTATAAAATTATAAATCTTTTATCCAGACAGCCACCAAGTCATAGGCTATTTGGTAAAATTAATAACAATGTTTAAATTGGTGTGGTTGAAGAAGCTCAATTCTAGTTTTAGGAAGCTCAAGAAATAGTCATTTAATGTTGACTAAAGGTCAGTGTTAAAAGGAGTGGCTCTTTTTATTTCTGCCTTTGTCTGCATTTGATTCAGATACCCCAGCACATCTGTTCGTCTGGTACTTGATAAAGTTAATCATTTTAAGGCTCAGAAATTTACAGGATGAAAAATTCAGCAATCCAGTGCCTATAGCTAGAGAATTGCTAAACTACAGCAAAACCACAAATAATAAACTCTATGTTTATTTCTCTGTAATGGGTACTCTTCCTTCCAGAGTGCTAGTATGATCTAGTGAAAGAGTTTGACCCACGGAGCCAGGAGAACCTAGGTTTATAAGTGTCTTTTTTTTTTTTTTTTTGACAGATAGAGATCACAAGCAGGCAGAGAGAGAGAGAGAGAAGAAAGCAGGCTCCCTGATCAGCAGAGAGCCCGATGTGGGGCTTGATCCTGGGATCATGACCAGAGCCAAAGGCAGAGGCTTTAACCCACTGAGCTACACAGGCACCCCAGAACCTAGGTTTATAATCCTCACTAACCTTGGACAAGATACCCCACTCCCAAAACTGTGCTTTCCTTGTTGTATAAAATTGGCATACCAGCAAAACTTACCCATATGGCTGTTAAAGCCTTAAATGAGAAGTATTTATGTATTTAAAGCATTTACCTTCAAATCTAGCATACAGTAAAGAATAATTGTTATTTTCATTTCGCTTGAGTTTTTTATAATAAGTAGATAGTTCTGGTTGGAGATCATAATGGAGCAATTCTTTGTTGCTTATTGAAGGGAGAGTCAAATGCTCTGGTTGCCAGGTATAGAAGCAGCATGGCTGACATTGTCATCAAAACCTGGAGGACTTTCTTGAATTCTCACTCAGATAAGTGGAGGTGGGGGAAGTCACCCAACATCTACACAGACCTGGACTGTAGGGGTAGAAGCAGAATTCATTATGTGATCAATACAAAGCTAAATAGTAACTGTAAGCAGCAGTGAAAACAAAAATAACCAAATCCATCCAGAAGGAAAAATTATTTCCTGTGCTTCGATCATGGTGCTTGAGAATTGTTTAATGTACCTTCTACCCAGAAAGTTATGCAGGATTCAATTTTATATGTAATTCATTGGTGTGTGTTCAAGTTATAATAATAACACTGAATCTTAGAGTATTTCATAAAGCTGCCTTGCTAATCTTAGCTGATGTGGTAAAACATATTGAAGGCATTATTGGCTCTCCAGTGGAAAAGAGAACAAAGCAAATGGTCTTTACATAATAAGAAAGATGTTTTAAATTCTTTTCAGACTTCTTTGGCTCCATTACCCTGCTATGTTTATCTTATTGAACATCCTTGCCTCAAATATGCAACCACTCGTTCTATAGCCAAGTATCCTATTGGTAAGTCATATTTTCCATTGTCACAACTGCACAAAATGTATCCTAGGTGAAACTCTGAGAAAATTATTTTTTAAGAATATTTATAGCTATCTTGCTAATTATTATGGCTTATAACTATCAGTTAATAAGCAAACTAACTCCAGGCAGGCTCTAATTATACCAAATTTCTTCAATTTCATTGAGCAGCTTTCTGCATTCCAGGAGAGAAACAGTGAGCTGAAGGAACTTCAGTCTTTTATAATGAGCAGTAAACATGCCTACCTTTTGTCCCTAGAAAGAGATCATCCCCATTTTCCAGGACTGTTCACTATACAAACATTCTTTTTTTTTTTTTTAAAGATTTTATTTATTTATTTATTTGACAGAGAAAGAGGCAGAGAGGCAGGCAGAGAGAGAAGGGGAAGCAGACTCCCTGCTGAGCAGAGAGCCCAACGTGGGGCCCGATCCCAGGACCCCGAGATCACAACCCGAGCCGAAGGCAGAGGCTTAACCCCAACCCACTGAGCCACCCAGGTGCCCCACTATACAAACATTCTTAAAAAATAATCTGGAACCAGGGCAGTCAGTGTCTTGCTGGGAAGACATGCAGAAACACAAAAGACCCATGAAAAATCTTGTGTCAACATTCTTCTGAGCACCTGCTTTGCATTCATGTCTCCCATAAACTGTTTGCTATCCATTCATTTGTTTGCCCTGAATGTTACTTGGCTGTGAATTCATCTTTGCCTTCTAGCAACTTCCAACATGGAGGTTTGCATACTCAGTCTCTTTTTTCTGTATTCCACTCTCTTCCTGAGTGACCTACTAACATAGTTGTTTGCAGATATACTACGATCATTAAAATTGCTATTACAACTTAAAATCCTTTTTTGTTGATGGTTTTAACCAAGAGTAATTTAATTTAAATACAAGTTGTCAAACAATATAAGCAAATTTAAAGTCATCCTCATTATTCAGTTGTTGATAACTTGGTGTAAAATCAGGGATCTCCTGGGGCAGGCTAAATATCCAAGTATGGGTAATTATTTGAAACAAACCAAATGCTTAACAATAAAGGATAGAGAGCCTGTTTCTCTGGGACACCAAACAAATCAAAAGATTTCCACACTTTGAAAAAGCAGTCTTGGTTTGTGATGTTTGTGGGGCAATGCTGCTCTTAGCTAGAACAAATATCTACCAGTATGTTTGGTCCTAAAAAATAAAGCCAAATATTTCAAACATTTTAATATGACAGAGTATTAAGATCATCATAAATATGTTAGAAATACTGTATGTTCTTCCTGCAATTTTGCTATTTGGAATATTTTTATACCATCGGCTCATTGGGGGAAAAAAACACTTAAGATCAGAGGAAAAACTATCTGCAACTCAACATTTTATTTTATTCTTTTTAAGACTTTATTTATTTATTTATTCGGGGGAAGATCGCAAGCAAGGGGAGAGAGAGGAGAGAAGAAGCAGACTCCCCACTGAGCTGGGAGCCAGATGTGGGGGCTTGATCCCAGGACCCTGGATTCATGACTTGAGCTGAAGATAGCCCCTTAACTGACTGAGCCACCCAGGTGCCCCTCAACATTTTATAATACACCTATAACTTCTGCTCATAGAAATTTTCTTTAGCTTCTATTGACCTTCTACAAGGACTCCTTTTGCATTCTTTTGCCAAGGCACCTAAAATGTGGCAGGATCATTCCAGATAAACTTTATTCCAGAAAGAAGTTGTTTGCTTCAGTCAGCCTTAAGATCATTCCTAGAATCTTCTTCATTTTCTGTCCGTATCTCTGTCTGTCATGTGTGCATGGGCATGCGTACACGCGCGCACACACACAGAAGAGAGACTAAACAGAATTTTCTACTAACTGTCCCAAGTCGACCATGGCCTCATTAGAGACTCAGAAGATTTAATTTTATGACCATTACTTCTTCAGCTCCACTCAGGACTATGCCATGGCCATTTTCTACAAATCTAAACATTCTTCTCTGACACAGGATCTTGTGTCAAGGTTAATTGCTGGTTTAGAAAATAAGGCCGCCCTATTACCTTCCACTGACAATCAGAAAGGGAAAAAACTGTCAATAACTGACTTCTGGGTCAAATACCCACTCCTAATCATCATATCTTCTCTCCATATAGGACTGCCCCACACTACACCTTCCATCTCCCCCCATCTCCCCCCAGAACAAGGAAATGTAGAACATTTTTTGGCTGCAAGAAGCTCAAATGGCTTAAGCAATAAGTTAAATTTATTATTTCATGTAACAGCTCAACAGCATCATGAGGGGCTAGGTTCTTCTAACTAGAAAGTCTACCATTGTTAGCATTTTTTTAGCAGCCCCAGGGCCACAAGATGTCCACTGTAATTTTAAGCATCATATGCCAACAAGATAATATCTAGTGAGTGAAAGAACTCCCCTGCAGACCTTCTATTATAACCACTTGGTTAGAACTGGGTCACATATCCATTCTTAAATCAATCACTAGGGTAATGGGAGTACTCTAATGACTTATTTTATTCCACATTTGCACTTGATCTGGAGAAAAGTTTCCTTACCTGGAAGATTGGACACCCAACCAAAATAAGGACTCTGTTAACGGAAGAAGGTAGAATGGCTTTTGGATGGGCAGCCAACAATGTCTTCAACAGCACAGATGTAGACATGTCCTTGAACATGTTTTCACACATCTGTACAAATCATTTATACACAAGATGCTTACCTCGGCCACACTTACACCACATACTTAAATATATGTCCAAAGGTGTATACGAGGAAGCTAAGCCTAGGGGTGCCTGGATGGCTCAGTGGGTTAATAAGCCTCTGCCTTCGTCTCAGGTCATGATCTCAGGGTCCTGGGATAGAGCCCCACATCTGGGTCTCTGCTCATTGGGGAGCCTGCTTCCCCCTCTCTCTCTGCCTGCCTCTCTGCCTAATTGTGATCTCTCTCTCTCTCTCTGTCAAATAAATAAATAAAATCTTAAAAAAAGAAAGAAAGCTAAGCACAACAAATAAAAAATGTTGATCGGGGCACCTGCATGGCTCAGTGGGTTAAGCCTCGACCTTCAGCTCAGGTCATGATCCCAGGGTCCTGGGATCAAGTCCCACATGGGGGTGGCGGAGGGGGGCGTCCTTGCTCGGCGGGGAGCCTGCTTCTCCCTCTCAAATAAATAAAATTCTTTTAAAAATGTAGATCAAATACAGAAAGATTGTGTGAATCAAGATATGAGAGACGTGAGTGAAAATAGAATGGGTGAAAAAATATGTATATGAATACATATGAATTGTCTGGAAGAGAATGGATGATATTATACTTGGTAAATGGTTTAAAAGTAGAGGAGGTAAGAATTGGAGGAATAACTGTGTTGGAGGGATAACTGTAGGGATTGGAGGGAACAGGAGGGAGGTGACTAGATATTTAGTGTAAGATTGGATTGGCACTCGGGGCACCTGGGTGGCTCAGTGGGGTAATCCTCTGCCTTTGACTCAGGTCATGATCTCAGGGTCCTGGGATCAAGCCCCGCATAGGGCGCTCTGCTCAGCGGGGAACCTGTTTCCCTTCTCTCTCTGCCTGCTGCTCTGCCTACTTCGGATCTCTCTCTGTCAAATAAATAAGATCTTTTAAAAAAAAAAAAAGATTGGATTGGCTAGGAGTGAAAAATAAATACAAATTTATTCTAAGGAAAACTAAAACTGTCACACTATCATGTCAGGATGGGTTGTTATGAAAGGGTAAGTAAGAGTGTTGCTCTAGGGTCACATAGATTGTCATGTTGTCTTACATCCATGGCTCTAGATTTCTCTGACTTAAACGGATGACTTTCCTCCAGTCAAAACTAAATATTAGGTCTATGACAGTTTCTCTTTGTGGCCACTTACTATTTTGTCAGTATAAATTTGTCTACTCTGTTTATTAGGTTATGATATTTAAGCATTTTGACAGTAATGAAGGAAATTTGAAGAAAAATGACCCCAGTATTTTAATATTTTAATATAACTCTTTGATATTTTTCCATGTTTTTTCCCAGTCTTGATTCATTATGCTTAAAGCATGTACATGCAGATGTTCTGCTTTTATTTTTTGCCTAACATTGTCTCAAATATTTTCCATGGTGCTACATGGTCTACCTTTTTAATAATTTTAATGATGGGATTATAGATCTTTATACATTAAAATGATCAATTTTATAATGTGTTGCAATACTCGTTGTATAAATATGACTATTTCCCCTTTTGTACCGAGGTATAGAAGTTGGTCCCCAGCCTCAAGGGGTTCTGAGAGCTGATATTTTGGATCAAATGAGAAAAATGATTAAACATGCTCTTGATTTTATACATAATTTCAATGAAGGTAAGTAAGAGGTAGGAACTGTTTCCTTGTTAGCGTATGTGTGTGTGTGTAAAAAAATCAGAAAAGGGAGGGGCGCCTGGGTGGCTCAGTGGGTTGGAGCCCCTGCCTTCGGCTCAGGTCATGATCCTGGGGTCCTGGGATCAAGCCCCACATCGGGCTCTCTGCTCAGTTGGGAGCCTGCTTCCTTTCCTCTCTCTCTGCCTTCCTCTCTCTCTGCCTGCCTCGCTGCCTCCTTGTGATCTCTGTCTGTTGAGTTTATGAATAAAATCTTAAAAAAAAAATCAGAAAAGGGAGCTGATGAACACACAGTGACTTAACCACTGAACACTGAAATAGCAATTGTTAAATTTACCATGCCCATGGTTGTAGATGGATTTTTTCCCCTTTTTATTAATTTTTTCAGCGTAACAGTATTCATTCTTTTTGCACAACACCCAGTGCTCCATGCAAAACGTGCCCTCCCCATCACCCACCACCTGTTCCCCCAACCTCCCACCCCTGACCCTTCAAAACCCTCAGGTTGTTTTTCAGAGTCCATAGTCTCTTATGGTTCGCCTCCCCTCCCCAATGTCCATAGCCCGCTCCCCCTCTCCCAATCCCACCTCCCCCCAGCAACCCCCAGTTTGTTTTTAAAAATGTTATTCACTTCAGCCATTCTTCAGTGACCAGAGTAGACAGTTAAGAAAAGCAGCTACTAAATAAAGCTCTCCAAATAAAATCCTCATTTTCTAATTTCCAGTTTAAAAAGCAAATACTAAGAAATTAAAATGTCCAGTAAATGTATAAAAAGATATCCAATATTACTAGTTATCAGAGAAATGCAAATTAAAATGAGAAACCATTTTCTCCCATTAGAGTGAAAAAAATATTAAAATCTGATAATATTAACTGTTAGTAAGTGTATACGAAAAGAGATGCTCTCATCCCTGATGGTTTAAATTGGTAAGGGCACTTTAGAGATAATTTTTACAGTATCCACTTTTTAAAATACACAAATCCTGTGATCCAGCATTTCCATATCTCAAAGAAACACAAACACATGCACACCCAATACAACATACACAAGGGTGGGTATCAGTGGCAACAGTAACAGCAAACATAGAAATGACCTGAATGCCGATCCATTGGTGAACAATTAAATAAACTAATGTGGAAAGATCTTCAAAATATATTTTTAATTATAGAAAAGAAGCTACAGACCAAAACATGCAGTATACCAATTAGCTTACAATAATAGTAATAGTAATAAATGCTTGCTAGAATATATCTACACATATATCTTAATACACAGGAAAAGTTCTAGAGGAAAATACACCAAACTCATAACCATGATTATTGGGGAAGGGAGTAAAAAAACAGATTAATTTTGTTTTTATTGTTTTCAAGGTGAATGATGCATTCATTTATTATTTGTGTAATTAAAAAATAATTAAATGGGGCTGGTGGTAGGGTGATATATGGAACTCTACTATCTGCTCCTTTATTTGGTAAACCTAAAACTTCAGCAAAAAAAAGTCTTATTAGTTACTAAAATTACTAAAAAATGGATTTTTTTCTTTCAAAAGAATATTTTTTTAATTTAAGTTCATTTAACAAACATATAGTACATCATTAGTTTTTGATGTAGTGTTCAGTGATTTATTAGTTGTGTACAACACCCAGGGTTCATCACATCAATGCCCATCACCCAGTTATCCCATTCCTTCACCCCCCTCCCTTCTGCAACCTTAGGTTTGTTTCCTGAAGGGAGTGAGGAATCTCTCATAGTTTGTCTCCCTCTCTGATTTTCTTTAAAATTTAAAAATAAAGTATAATTAAAACCAAAGAGACCTTCAAAGAGCTGGAGCAAATAATCCTAAAGTTTGTATGGAATCAGAAGAGACCCTGAATTGCTAAGGAAATGTTGAAAAACAAAAACAAAACTGGTGGCATCACATTACCCGATTTCAAGCTTTACTACAAAGCTGTGATCACCAAGACAGCATGGTACTGGCATAAAAACAGACACATTGACCAGTGGAACAGAGTGGAGAGCCCAGATATGGACCCTCAACTCTATGGTCAAATAATCTTTGACAAAACAGGAAAAAATATACAATGGAAAAAAGACAGTCTCTTCAATAAATGGTGCTGGGAAAACTGGACAGCAATATGTAGAAGAATGAAACTCGACCATTCTCTTACACCGTACACAAAGATAAACTCAAAATCGATAAAAGACCTCAACGTGAGACAGGAATCCATCAGAATCCTAGAGGAGAACATAGGCAGTAACCTCTTCGATATCAGCCACAGCAACTTCTTTCAAGATATGTCTCCAAAGGCCAAGGAAACAAAAGCGAAAATGAACTTTTGGGACTTCATCAAGATCAAAAGCTTCTGCAGAGCAAAGGAAACAGTCAACAAAACAAAGAGGCAACCCACGGAATGGGAGAAGATATTTGCAAATGACAGTACAGACAAAAGGTTGATATCCAGGATCTATGAAGAACTCCTCAAACTCAACACACACAAAACAGATAACTGTATCAAAAAATGGGCAGAAGATATGAACAGACACTTCTCCAATGAAGACATACAAATGGCTATCAGACACATGAAAAATGTTCATCATCACTAGCCCTCAGGGAGATTCAAACTAAAACCACATTGAGATACCACCTGACACCAGTTAGAATGGCCAAAATTAGCAAGACAGGAAACAACCTGTGTTGGAGAGGATGTGGAAAAAGGGGAACCCTCTTACACTGTTGGTGGGAATGCAAGTTGGTGCAGCCACTTTGGAGAACAGTGTGGATATTCCTCAAGAAATTAAGAATAGAGCTTCCCTATGACCCTGCAATTGCATTGCTGGGTATTTACCCCAAAGAGACAGATGTAGTGAAAAGAAGGGCCATCTGTACCCCAATGTTTATTGCAGCAATGGCCACGGTCGCCAAACTGTGGAAAGAACCAAGATGCCCTTCAACGGACGAATGGATAAGGAAGATGTGGTGCATATACACAATGGAGTATTATGCCTCCATCAGAAAGGATGAATACCCAACTTTTGTAGCAACATGGACGGGACTAGAAGAGATTATGCTGAGTGAAATAAGTCAAGCAGGGAGAGTCAAGTATCATATGGTCTCACTTATTTGTGGAGCATAACAAAGAACACGGTGGTCATGGGGAGATGGAGAGGAGAGGGAGTTGAGGGAAACTGGAAGGGGAGATGAACCATGAGAGACTATGGACTCTGAAAAACAACCTGGGGGTTTTGAAGGGGCCGGGGGGTGGGAGGTTGAGGAACCAGGTGGTGGGTAATAGGGAGGGCACGTACTGCATGGAGCACTGGGTGTGATGCAAAAACAATGAACACTGCTATGCTGAAAATGAACATATAAAATTTAAAAAAAATTAAAAATAAATAAAAATTAAAAAAAAGAGACCTGAAGCTAATATAACACTGTATATTAATTATCCTGGAATTAAAATTTTAAAAACTTTTGGGGTGCCTGGGTGGCTCAGTGGGTTAAAACTTCTGCCTTCACACATACAAGTTCTCTTGGAGAGTGATGGTGGCCATGATTATAAGTTCAAAAACATTAGCATGAGAGATTGTGGTGAAGGGTGGTGTATTCTGGTTTTCCTTGGAGTCGGTGGACTCAGTTGTACCTAGATAGGCTTTTGCTGATTCGTGGGCAAATGTCCATGCAATCCTCTGCTCCTACTTTAGTAGCTTTTAACACCATTTTCAGTACTGCCTGAGTTGACCCCTGAATGGATCTTTCTAAGTAAAAGTGTGTTATCAGTTGCAAAGCACTATGAAAATGTTAGTTGCAGCTGTTTTAGCAACTGGTATTTTGAGGCAGGAAAAGAAATTCATTTTGGCTCTTCTCTTCTTAAAATTGAGAAGCTCTGAACTCTGACACTTAATTGTTCTTTCTCATAATTATAGTGAGAGGGAGAATTAAAACTAAAATTCAAGCAATTACACGTGCAAGGGCAAAAGTGGCGACTATGTTAAAATGCATGGCCCGTTTTCACATTAGTTAAGATGGCTGTTAAGAAAAAAAAAATCTGAGATGCAGGAGGTGGGGGCAGGGCCTATCATGTGAAGATCTTGACCTCATAGTCCCATGACTGTGTTTTTTTTTTAATTTATTTATTTTTTCAGCGTAACAGTATTCATTGTTTTTGCACAACACCCAGTGCTCCATGCAAAACGTGCCCTCCCTATTACCCACCACCTGTTCCCCCAAACTCCCACCCTTGACCCTCAGGTTGTTTTTCAGAGTCCATAGTCTCTTATGGTTCGCCTCCCCTTCCAATTTTTTTTTATAAACATATAATGTATTTTTTTATAAACATATAATGTATAAACATATAATGTATATAATATATTTATAAACATACCAGGGGTACAGGTCAGTGAATCGCCAGGTTTACACTCTTCACAGCACTCACGATAGCACATACCCTCCCCAATGTCCATAACCCCCTCCCCCTCTCCCAAAACCACCTCCCCCCAACAACCCCCAGTTTCTTTTGTGAGATTAAGAGTCATTTATGGTTTGTCTCCCTCCCAATCCCATCTTGTTTCATTTATTCTTCTCCTATCCCCCAACCCCCCATGTTGCATCTCCACGTCCTCATATCAGGGAGATCATATGATAGTTGTCTTTCTCCGATTGACTTATTTCACTAAACATGATACCCTCTAGTTCCATCTACGTCGTCGCAAATGGCAAGATTTCATTTCTTCTGATGGCTGCATAGTATTCCATTGTGTATATATACCACATCTTCTTTATCCATTCGTCTGTTGATGGACATCTAGGTTCTTTCCATAGTTTGGCTATTGTAGACATTGCTGCTATAAACATTCAGGTACACATGCCCCTTCGGATCACAACGTTTGTATCTTTAGGGTAAATACCCAGTAGTGCAATTGCTGGGTCATAGGGTAGTTCTATTTTCAACATTTTGAGGAACCTCCATGCTGTTTTCCAGAGTGGTTGCCCCAGCTTGCATTCCCACCAACAGTGGAGGAGGGTTCCCCTTTCTCCGCATCCTCGCCAGCATCTGTCATTTCCTGACTTGTTAATTTTAGCCATTCTGACTGGTGTGAGGTGATATCTCATTGTGGTTTTGATTTGTATTTCCCTGATGCCGAGTGACGTGGAGCACTTTTTCATGTGTCTGTTGGCCATCTGGATGTCTTCTTTGCAGAAATGTCTGTTCATGTCCTCTGCCCATTTCTTGATTGGATTGTTTGTTCTTTGGGTGTTGAGTTTGCTAAGTTCCTTATAGATTTTGGATACTAGCCCTTTATCTGATGTGTCGTTTGCAAATATCTTCTCCCATTCTGTCAGTTGTCTTTTGGTTTTGTTAACTGTTTCCTTTGCTGTGCAAAAGCTTTTGATCTTGATGAAATCCCAATAGTTCATTTTTGCCCTGGCTTCCCTTGCCTTTGCCGTTGTTCCTAGGAAGATGTTGCTGCGGCTGAGGTCGAAGAGGTTGCTACCTGTGTTCTCCTCAAGGATTTTGATGGATTCCTTTCTCACATTGAGGTTCTTCATCCATTTGGAGTCTATTTTCGTGTGTGGTGTAAGGAAGTGGTCCAATTTCATTTTTCTGCATGTGGCTGTCCAATTTTCCCAGCACCATTTATTGAAGAGGCTGTCTTTTTTCCATTGGACATTCTTTCCTGCTTTGTCGAAGATTAGTTGACCATAGAGTTGAGGGTCAATTTCTGGGCTCTCTATTCTGTTCCACTGATCTATGTGTCTGATTTTGTGCCAGTACCATGCTGTCTTGATGATGACAGCTTTGTAATAGAGCTTGAAGTCCGGAATTGTGATGCCACCAACTTTGGCTTTCTTTTTCAATATTCCTTTGGCTATTCGAGGTCTTTTCTGGTTCCATATAAATTTTAGGATTATTTGTTCCATTTCTTTGAAAAAAATGGATGGTATTTTGATAGGGATTGCATTAAATGTGTAGATTGCTTTAGGTAGCATAGACATTTTCACAATATTTATTCTTCCAATCCAGGAGCATGGAACATTTTTCCATTTCTTTGTGTCTTCCTCAATTTCTTTCATGAGTACTTTATGGTTTTCTGCGTATAGATTCTTAGCCTCTTTGGTTAGGTTTATTCCTAGGTATCTTATAGTTTTGGGTGCAATTGTAAATGGGATTGACTCCTTAATTTCTCTTTCTTCTGTCTTGTTGTTGGTGTAGAGGAATGCAACTGATTTCTGTGCATTGATTTTATATCCTGACACTTTACTGAATTCCTGTACAAGTTCTAGCAGTTTTAGAGTGGAGTCTTTTGGGTTTTCCACATATAGTATCATATCATCTGCGAAGAGTGATAGTTTGACTTCTTCTTTGCCAATTTGGATGCCTTTAATTTCTTTTTGTTGTCTGATTGCTGAGGCTAGGACTTCTAGTACTATGTTGAATAGCAGTGGTGATAATGGATATCCCTGCCATGTTCCTGACCTTAGTGGAAAAGTTTTCAGTTTTTCTCCATTGAGAATGATACTTGCGGTGGGTTTTTCATAGATGGCTTTGATAATATTGAGGTATGTGCCCTCTATCCCTACACTTTGAAAAGTTTTGATCAGGAAGGGATGCTGTACTTTGTCAAATGCTTTTTCAGCATCTATGGAGAGTATCATATGGTTCTTGTTCTTTCTTTTATTAAAGTGTTCTATCACATTGATTGATTTGCGGATGTTGAACCAACCCTGCAGCCCTGGAATAAATCCCACTTGATCGTGGTGAATAATCCTTTTAATGTACTGTTGAATCCTATTGGCTAGTATTTTGGCAAGAATTTTTGCATCTGTGTTCATCAAGGATATTGGTCTGTAGTTCTCTTTTTTGGTGGGATCCTTGTCTGGTTTTGGGATCAAGGTGATGCTGGCCTCATAAAATGAGTTTGGAAGTTTTCCTTCCATTTCTATTTTTTTGAACAGTTTCAGGAGAATAGGAGTTAGTTCTTCTTTAAATGGTTGCTAGAATTCCCCTGGGAAGCCGTCTGGCCCTGGGCTTTTGTTTGTTTGGAGATTTTGGATGACTGTTTCAATCTCCTTACTGGTTATGGGCCTGTTCAGGTTTTCTATTTCTTCCTGGTTCAGTTGTAGTAGTTTATATGTCTCTAGGAATGTATCCATTTCTTCCAGATTGTCAAATTTGTTGGCGTAGAGTTGCTCATAGTATGTTCTTGTAATTGTCTGTATTTCCTTGGTGTTAGTTGTGATCTCTCCTCTTTCATTCATGATTTTATTTATTTGGGTCCTTTCTCTTTTCGTTTTGATGAGTCTGGCCAGGGGTTTATCAATCTTATTGATTCTTTCAAAGAACCAGCTCCTAGTTTCATTGATTTTTTCTATTGTTTTTTTGGTTTCTATTTCATTGATTTCTGCTCTGATCTTTATGATTTCTCTTCTCCTGCTGGGTTTAGGGTTTCTTTCTTGTTCTTTCTCCAGCTCCTTTACGTGTAGGGTTAGGTTGTGTACTTGAGACCTTTCTTGTTTCTTGAGAAAGGCTTGTACCGCTGTATATTTAACTCTCAGGACTGCCTTTGCTGTGTCCCACAGATTTTGAACCGTTGTGTTTTCATTATCATTTGTTTCCATGAATTTTTTCAGTTCTTCTTTAATTTCCTGGTTGACCCATTCATTCTTTAGAAGGATGCTGTTTAGTCTCCATGTATTTGGGTTCTTTCCAGCTTTCCTCTTGTGATTGAGTTCTAGCTTCAGAGCATTATGGTCTGAAAATATGCAGGGAATGATCCTAATCTTTTGATACCGGTTGAGACCTGATTTGTGACCCAGGATGTGATCTATTCTGGAGAAGGTTCCATGTGCACTAGAGAAGAATGTGTATTCTGTTGCTTTGGGATGAAATGTTCTGAATATATCTGTGATGTCCATCTGGTCCAGTGTGTCATTTAAGGCCTTTATTTCCTTGTTGATCTTTGGCTTGGATGATCTGTCCATTTCAGTGAGGGGAGTGTTAAAGTCCCTTACTATTATTGTATTATTATTGATGTGTTTCTTTGATTTTGTTATTAATTGGTTGATATAGTTGGCTGCTCCCACCTTAGGGGCATAGATATTTAAAATTGTTAGATCTTCTTGTTGGACAGACCCTTTGAGTAGGATATAGTGTCCTTCCTCATCTCTTATTGATGAGATGTCTTTGGCTTAAAATCTAATTGATCTGATATAAGGATTGCCACCCCAGCTTTCTTCTGATGCCCATTAGCATGGTAAATTGTTTTCCACCCCCTCACTTTAAATCTGGAGGTGTCTTCGCGTCTCAAATGAGTTTCTTGTAGGCAACATACTGATGGGTTTTGTTTTTTTATCCATTCTGGTACCCTGTGTCTTTTGATTGGGGCATTTAGCCCATTAACATTCAGGGTAACTATTGAGAGATATGAATTTAGTGCCATTATTAGCCTGTAAGGTGACTGTTACTGTATATTGTCTCTGTATCTTTCTGATCTACTACTTTTAGGCTCTCTCTTTGCTTAGAGGACCGCTTTCAATATTTCCTGTAGAGCTGGTTTGGTGTTTGCAAATTCTTTCAGTTTTTGTTTGTCCTGGAAGCTTTTTATCTCTCCTTCTATTTTCAATGATAGCCTAGCTGGATAGAGTATTCTTGGCTGCATGTTTTTCTCGTTTAGTGCTCTGAATATATCATGCCAGCTCTTTCTGGCCTGCCAGGTCTCTGTGGATAAGTCTGCTGCTGATCTAATATTTTTACCATTGTATGTTATAGACTTCTTTTCCCGGGCTGCTTTCAGGATTTTCTCTTTGTCACTAAGACTTGTAAATTTTACTATTAGGTGATGGGGTGTGGACCTATTCTTGTTGACTTTGAGGGGGGTTCTCTGCATCTCCTGGATTTTGATGCTTGTTCCCTTTGCCATATTAGGGAAATTCTCTCCAATAATTCTCTCCAATATACCTTCTGCTCCCCTCTCTCTTTCTTCTTCTTCTGGAATCCCAATTATTCTAATGTTGTTTCGTCTTATGGTGTCACTTATCTCTCGAATTCTCCCCTTGTGGTCTAGTAGCTGTTTTTCCCTCTTTTGCTTGGCTTCTTTATTCTCCATCATTTGGTCTTCTATATCACTAATTCTTTCTTCTGCCTCATTGATCCTAGCAGTGACAGCCTCCATTTTTGATTGCACCTCATTAATAGCTTTTCTGATTTCTACTTGGTTAGATTTTAGTTCTTTAATTTCTCCAGAAAGGGCTTTTATATCTCCAGAGAGGGTTTCTCTAATATCTTCCATGCCTTTTTCGAGCCCGGCTAGAACGTTCAGAATCATCATTCTGAACTCTTGATCTGACATATTACCAATGTCAATGTTGATTAAGTCCCTAGCCTTCAGTACTGCCTCTTGTTCTTTTGTTTGTGGTGATTTTTTCCGCCTTGTCATTTTGTCCAGATAAGAGGATATGAAGGATCAAATAAAATACTAAAAGGGTGGCAAAGACCCCAGATAAATGTGCTGTAACGAAGTCAGAAGAGACCCCAAATTGTGGGGGGGGGGGGGAGAAAGGGGATAAAAAGAGGTTCAGAAAAAAAAAGAAAAAAATTTTAAAAAAAACAAATAAAGAAAAAATATAAAAAAGAAAGAAAAAATATATATATTTAGATAAACTAGTCAAAAAACGTTAAAAAAGAAAAGGGTAAAAGTTTTAAAAAATTTAGCAGAAGAAGAAAAAAGAAAAAAGAAAGAAATTGAAAAAAGAAAAAAAAATTGAATTAGCCGCAAGACTAAAGAATCATGGGGAGAAAGCCATGAGTTCCGTGCTTTACTTTCTCCTCCTCTGGAATTGCGCTGCTGTCTTAGGAATTGAACCTGCTTTCCTTGATAGATGAACTTCGTCCTGGCTGGATATTTTGTTGATCTTCTGGGGGAGGGGCCTGTTGTAGTGACTCTCAAGTGTCTTTGCCCGAGGCGGGATTGCACCGCCCTTACCGGCGGCCGGACTTAGTAATCGGCTCGGGTTCACTTTTGGGAGCTTCTGTTCCCTGAACGCTTTCCGTAGAGTTCCAGAGGACGGGAATGAAAATGGCGGCCTCCCAGTCTCCGGCCCGGAGGAGCCGAGAGCCTGGGGCCCCACTCCTCAGTGCGCCCCCAGAGGACAGCACCCAATCACTCCCGTATCCCCAGCCTCTAGCCGCGCTCCGAGCTCACCCAGCCCGCGACCAGTTCAAGGTAACCCCGAGCACTCTGACACCCCCGATCCTTCTGTGACCTTGCGGGACCTGGGGCCACGCTGACCCCGCGTGGGCTTCACCCTGGTTTAGCCTCTAGAGCAATGTCCCTCAGTGGAACAGACTTTTAAAAGTCCTGATTTTGTGCTCCGTTCCTCCGCCGCTTGCCGGGAGCCGGCCCCTCCCCCCCCCCCCCCCCCCCCCCCGCGGTCTATCTTCCCGTCGTTTTAGATTCACTTCTCTGCCAGTCCTACCTTTCAGAAAGTGGTTGATTTTCTGTTTCTAGAATTGCTGTTCTTCTTCTCTTCGATCTCCCGTTGCATTTGTAGGTGTTTGCAATGTTTAGATAAGCTATTGAGCTGATCTCCTGCTACCTGATGTAGTCTCAACCTGCTACTTCGCCATCTTGACTCCTCCCCCCCCATGACTGTGTTTTTAATTCTTTCAGCCCCAAATAAATGTCTTAGATCAAAAAAAAAAAAAAAAACCCTCTGCCTTCAGCTCAGGTCATGATCCCAGGGTCCTGGGATCAAGGCCCACATCAGACTCTCTGCTTGGCGGGGAGCCTGCTTCCCCCTCTCTCTCTCTGCCTGCCTCTCTGCCTACTTGTGATCTCTCTCTGTCAAATAAATAAATAAAATCTTTTTTTGAAAATTTTTAAACTTTTAAATATTCCTAAAAGAAAGAGAGAGAGAGAGAAAATCCTATGGAAATAATTATTCCAGAAGGCTGAATCGAAATTGTTGTGGAGTTGGTCATTATAGTGACAAGGCTGGAGAATAGTTCAGTGTTGTGGGGGATATAATTCCTTAATGTCAGATTGTGCACCCTACTTCAATCACAGAAATTTCTTTTCTGCTTAGGAATCCTTTGACTCCAAAGTCATAAAGACTGAAAATCAGATTTTACCACCTTTGTCTGAGGACAAGGTCGATAGCATTGAATGGACCTGGTATTGGGAAGGTCACCACTAATTTACAAGAAACCCTTCCAATAATAAGTGTGGGACTACAGTATATTAAGAAATGATGTAGCAGGTAGAAGGCCACAAACCTGAGTGGAGAAACATGGTTTCCAAATCAGAGTCCACAGAATCCTACTCCAGGGGTGGGGGTCTCCTAGCTGCCCAGTAGCTCTGGGACAGTACAGGGACAGTTGCTCCAGAGGAGTTCTACTGCTTTATTGCTCTTCCATGTAACATTTCACTTAAGCAAAAGATTCTAAAGTTCAGAAATGTTAAACCATTATAACTTTTTAGTTTGGTGGATTTTTAACTAACATGGAAAGAGCACAATTACCCAAAGAATGCTGACAAAGAGATAACCACCTAGAGAAAAATCTCTAGAAATGTGCAGAAGAGCTCTGTCCTTGACTCTGTGCTACTCAAAATTATCAGTAAGTTGGATAAAGATATATGTGACATGCTTATATAAATGAAAGGTGGCAGGAAACTTGCAGGAAAATATTCGGGGTCAGGAGGTGGATCCAAAAAGTCCTGACAATCTTTAACAATTGCATGAAGCAAATGCTTTAAGTTAAAGACATTACAGGTACAAAGTTTGCTTTTATGTTTAAAAATAAAAAATCCAGGAGGTGATGGTCTCTCTCCTGCGTTGAATAAACACCACTTGGGGAACTGTGAATAAATTCTGAGTCCATATTAGTGGTTAGCCAAGGAGTAAATTAAGAATGCTAAAAGGTTTGAAAACCAAAATAAGAGTAATCCCTAAGACACACACAAAACTTGAGTTTACAAAGTACCTTCACATAGAACCTCATGAACGTGACCACGTAGGAGTAGTGAATAAGAATATTTAGATCAGGGGCGCCTGGGTGGCTCAGTGGGTTAAGCCTCTGTCTTCAGCTCAGGTCATGATCTCGGGGTCCTGGGATTGAGCCCCACATGGGGCTCTCTGCTCAGCAGGGAGCCTGCTTCCTCCTGTCTCTCTACCTGCCTCTCTGCCTACTTGTGATCTCTCTCTCTCTGTCAAATAAATAAATAAAATCTTTAAAAATATATATATTTAGATCAGCAAAAGAAGAATTTATATTGGCATTTTAGAAGTGTTTTATTGGAAAGCAATTAGACTTGTTTTCTGTGACTGAGGGCAGAGTAGAATTAACAACACTGACCACACTTTGTGAAGCTTTCCGAGCTAGAGTAAGATGACCACCAGTGGGCCAGAAAGAGATGGAGAATACTCAAGCACTGATGAAGTTAGGCATCTGAGGCTCCTTCAGACTCTGAGATTCAAAGTAGCAAAAACATGCTACTTTATTTTTTACCACTTTTTCCTTTACTCCCAATGGACCTTATGCTTTAAAGAGAGGACACCTGGTAAGTTTCCATCTTCCCCTGAAAGGTGGGGTAGATTGTAAAAATGGCCACAAATTCTTTCCTTCTCTGCGTCCATGTTCTTACAATGTGCTGTTTTAGATCCTTCTACCAAGAAATGGAGTCTATTTCCCTACCTCCTGAATCTTACATGTTTTGTGCCACAGAAGAAATTTGAAAGGACTTGCCCTCTGGGGGTTTCTCTCTTGCTCCCCTTGCCAGTATGTGGATCAGCCTGGCCTAGCCTCTTAAATAATGGGAGGTTATGAGGCAGAGGACTCAGACACCCGAGCTCTAGCCAATAGGCCTGTCAGATGCCAGACATGAGAGTAAGACCATCTTAGATCATCCAGCCCCCAGCTGACCTGCTAGCTTACCACAAACACATGAGCAAGCCAGTCAGAAATCAGCAAGCCAGCCCAAACCAGACAAACTGCTCAAACAACCCACAGAGTCATGACTAAATTGAAGGTCCTTGTATGACACCATTGCGTTCGGGGAAGTGTGTTAAGCAGCAAAAACTAACTGATACAGAAGTGATCATAGGTTACCACATTCCAACCCAGGCTTTACTTTCTGCTCTAAAGACAAAAGATTTTTCTTTGAGTTGCAACCATAGTGCACTATGAGCCCTATGTTGGATGAAACTTCATCCTGTTTACTCAAGGTTGCCTGGTATACATGTACACTACTTCTTTTCCAAGTTTCTGGGCTGTTTGATGTTGCTGCATCTTTGGAAGGAGGACCCCACTGTTGGCAGGTTGCCTGTTTCCCTGTGTCTCACAATACTATGTTACAAGAAGGGGCACAATGCTGAAGTCATCTAACCTGCTGGAAGTCCTCCTGAGGTTTTGTGATCATAGAATGTCAAAGCTAGAAGGAACCTCCAAGAGAAGATAATTCAAAATCTTCATTTGACAGGTGAAGAAAGTGAGCCTCAAGAAGTTAAGCATCTTGCAGGGCGCCTGGGTGGCTCAGTGGGTTAAAGCCTCTGCCTTTGGCTCAGGTCATGATCCCGGGGTCCTGGGATCGAGCCCCACATTGGGCTCTCTGCTCTGCAGGGAGCCTGCTTCCTCCTCTCTCTCTGCCTGCCTCTCTGCCTACTTGTGATCTCTGCCTATCAAATAAATAAATAAAATCTTAAAAAAAAAAAAAAGAAGTTAAGCATCTTGCTCAAGATTACACGCTGGATTAAAGCCTGGGTATCTTGACTTCCAACCTAGCCTCTTTTTCTCCCACACTGGCTTCTCAAGTCCTGTTATCTACTTCTATCCATTAGTGTATCTGTGGACAATGTACGAATAGGAGTAATTTGAGAACTTCTTTTGGCCAGATGTTGTTTATGAATATCTTTAACTAAAATGGTATGTTCTTGTAATTGTCTTCATTTTTTGGTGGTTGTTTTTCCCTTAAAGTGTCAACTTCCTTTTTTTTCAAGAGGCAGTTTTAGTCACCAAATATACATATTGTTTTCACCATAGGAAAAGAATTTCCTCCATGTGCTATTGAAGTCTATAAAATAATGGAGAAAGTTGATTATCCCAGGAATGAAAATGGAGATATTGCTGCTATTATCCACCCTAATCTGCAGGTAACATTTGCTGTTTCTTTAAAGTATTCAAAATAATGATGCTCCACCTTCCAATAGAACTTTAGAGTTTATAAACAATTTTACATACATTAGCTCATTTGTGTTCTCAAAAACCCTACAGTATAGGTAAGACATTCAAATCTTCATTCAGTAAATATTTACTGAGTAGATCCATGCTGGCTCTGGGGGTACACAGATACTTTTGTGGTATTTACAAAGCAGATGTACTAAACGCTAAACTGGCTTAGAAATCAAGATAACCAGATGCTATAACAGAATAATGATGTAGGGAGGAAGGGGTCAGGCAAGACCTCTCAGGGAAGGTGAAATTCCTGCCCAAGTGCAATGGGCAGGAATCAGTGTATCTATTTTAACTTAAGAAAACTGAGGTTCACACAGGCTTCCACTTATGGAATGGATAAGTCACAGGGTAAAAGGCAGAACACAGGGAATACGGTCAATGCTATTGTAATAGCGTTGTACTCTGACAGATAGTAGCTACGCTTGGGGTGAGCATAGTATAAACTATGCTGTACACCTAAACTAGTGTAATACTGTGTGTCAACTACATTCAAAAAAAAATTTTTTAAAGAAAACAGAAGCTCAGAAGTTAGATCTTCCCCATAGTCCTGTAGCTATCCATGGCAGATCTAGAACTAATGTTCTTTGCAGTTTGATCACATTGATGCCACCTCCCTGCGCTCCATACTGAATAAGTTAGAGCAAATTCAAATTTCTTCCTTTGCAATGTTTTCGGCCACATTCCTCACTCTCCTCAGAACCCTAGTATCTGTTCCTTGTCTGGCTTGATCAATTATGGCATAGTTAAGGGAGAAGAAAAGGCTCTTGGGAGAGTTTAAAGCTGGGAAAGTCAACAGTAGAAAAAAGGAGGAGCAAAGATTCCAAAAAGCTAAAACATCCATTCCCATTGTGAGTACCCTACTCACCCTTAGACATCAGAGATGGAAGAGACCTGGTGGATTATCTAATCGGGGGCTTTCAGCTCTGGCTACATATTGCCTAGAGAGCCTTTGAAAAATAATGATGCCAGGATCCCACTCAGATAATCTGATCTTATTGGCCTGAGTAATCAAGGTGGAGAACCACTGATCCAAGTTCAGATTCCTATTTAATGACCCTACTACTAGTCATCCAGACTTACAACTTAAAAAAGTAGCCTGCCCAAAAATACAGATAATTGGAACAAATTGTTCTTGGTGCCTTTGTGGGATCCAGGTAGACACCAGAAGGAACCTTGGGCAGTGATTTTAAAAAAAGAAAGATAAAGAGTGAGGGAGAAAGAGGAAGTCCTACAGAAAACAAAAATAGCAAGTCCAGAAACAGAGGCCAAGATGTTGATGTCCTAACTGACTATAACACGGGATTTTTTTAAAGAATTTGTATTTCTCGGGGATCCTTGAATAGTACAAAAATCATCATGGGGAGGCCGAGAAGAACAGTTAACAAACAGGGTTAGTGGTAGGTGTTGAAAGGAAGGTTAGTGTTGTTCTGATGGCTCTGTATTCTACAAGGAAAAGTGATTCATTAGTTATTGCAAAAAATATATTTGAGTGACTAAGCCTATTCTGGGCCCTGAGATTCAAGATAGACAAAGTCCCTCATGGAGCTTCCATACCAATCAGGGGAGAACACACCGTGAATAAGTAAACAATACATAAACCAGTTCATTTCAAATTGTAATGAGTACTATAAAAGAAATAAGCAGAATAATAGAGGCTAGCAGATGGTTCCTATTAGATGAAATGGTCTGAAAGAGTCACCTCTGAGATGATGGCATTGAAGCTGGATACTGGACCACGAGAAGTCAACCACGTGGAGAACAAGTCCAAAGGCCCTGGGGCTGGAAGAAACTTGGAGTGTTTGAGGACCAGCAAGACCAGTGTCAGTGTAGAGCAGGGGGTGAACAGAGAGGACAGTAGGCCCTGGAGCTAGAGACACAGTCCAGGTTTTATGCTAAGAGTGACGGTTCTTAATCAGGATGTTCACTGGAGTGACCTCAAGAATGTACCGCCAAATGCTGGGAGCCCATTACAAAAGCACCAACACAGTGCTTCTCACAGGAGGGGTGCCTGGGTGGCCCAGTCGGTTGAGCGTCTCTGCCTTCGGCTCAGGTCCTGATCTCAGACTTCTGGAATCGAGTCCATGTTAGGATCCCTGCTCAGTTGGAAGTCTGCGTCTCCCTCTGCCTGCTGCTCCCCCGGTGCTTTCTCTCTCTGTCAAATAAATAAATAAAATCTTAAACAAAACAAAACTTAGGCCACAGTAGAATCACCTGAGGAGCTTTGAAAAATCTTGATTCCCAGGTCCCATCCCCGGAGATTCTGATTTAATTCATCAAGGTGGACACCAGATATCAGTTAGGCTCACCAGGTGATTTTCCCATGGCTCCAGTCTGGGTAGCCCTGCCTGACCTTGGCATCACTGCAGGTGTGGCAAAGCGGCTGTGTCACTTGTTCCAGAGGCACATCTCTGGCTGCAAATCACTGGTCCAGAGCAGCTTTTCACACACTGTCCTACAGAGTCACCTGGGGCTTTGAAAAACAAAACCAGCCAACAGGGAACTATAAATAGTGAAGCGAGGGAGGGGTGTGATGGAATCATGCACCTTCGTTCCATATTCTGTGCTTACCTGACTCTCTACTGTGCATATCCCAACTCATAGAACAGTGCATAAAAATGAACAAATTTTACTCTATGTAAATTTTGAAATAAATGTTTTTAAATTAATGGTGCCTGAGCCCCACCCTTGAGATTCTAGTTTCATGTATCTGTGGTGCAGGCAGCCCTTCTACTCATCTATAGTTTTTAAACATCCCAGGTGATTATAATGTGCAGTCGTGGTTGAGAAAATTGCCATAATGCAGTGCTTTCCAAACTTCAATGTTGTGCATGTAAATATCTGGAGATTTGTTAACATGAAGATTTCGATTTAGCAAGTTTGCAGTAGGGAATGAAATTGTGCTTTTCTAATGAACTCTCATGTGCTGCTGGGAAATGTTAGAAATGCAGACTCATGGGCTCTGCCCCAAACCCATAGAATCCAAATCTGCATTTCAACAAAATCCATACACCACCTGCAAATATGTCAAAGTTTGGGAAGAACTGGTTTAGGGTTCCTGTGGTGTTACAGCATTGGGGTTTGAGGGCTCAGAGGTCCAGATCCCTGGTGTGGGACATTTTAGATAACTCAGTTTTTACCATGGAATACACTCACCTTATCCTAGATTTGCCCCAGCCCACCCCCACTGTCTATGCTCGAAGCCCATCCAAGTAAAATCCCTTTGCAGGCAGGCACAATGGTACCATTTTCACATCCCCAGCAGTATAATGCCCAGCACACTGAAGGGTCTTAATGGTATTTCCTAAATTTTGCTGAACAGGTAGAATATACACTTAAAGAGACACGTGTTATTTTTGTCCTTTCATACTCTAATCTCCTTGGCAACAATCAAGACAAACTTGGTATTGAGGCAAACTCTAATTACATGTATCAGTTATAAAAATTAAATGCGAACTCTTAAAACTGCAGCCCAAAGTCATGGTTCGGCCTCAGTTTAGTGAGATCATGGTGTGCTTCCTAACACATCTGTCAGGTATCTCCTTATTTATACAGTGCTGCAATCTGTTAGTTGTCTAGAGCCCGGCTTAAACCTTTAAAAACAAGGGAAAAAACCAAATGTAACTTACATTATTTTCATTATTTCCTGAGAGGATCAAGACTGGAAACCGCTGCACCCTGGGGATCCTGTGTTTTTAACTCTTGACGGACAGATAATTCCATTGGGCGGAAACGATACTGTGTACCCAGTGTTTGTAAATGAGGCTGCGTATTATGAAAAGAGGGAAGCTTTCGCAAAGACAACCAAACTAACACTCAGTGCAAAGAGTATTCGCTCCTCTTTACATTAGGAATCGCTTCTAACCCCCTGTGTACACTATCTCTACTAGTTTGTAAGCTCTTGAAGGGCAGGATCATGCCTTCTTCAGCTTCATAAGCCTAGCACCTAGTCCAGTGCCTTGCACACAGTGGGCATTGAGGCAAGAATTTTCCGAATGAATGAATAAACGATTTAATGAGTATCTTTAAAAGTATCATATTGGATAGGTAGCTTATTCAAAGAGGTGCATTTTTTATTTCTGTATAGCTCCTTATATATTATACTTTGATAGTTTAAGATTCTGAATAAAACCACCTTTAAATTCACATTTCAAAATTGAAATGGATATTATCTAAAAAAAGTTATTAATTTGAGCATAGAATTAAATGTGTTTTCAAGTAATGCATAAATGTTACTAGAAACTAATGGTGCAGACTTGGCTATTTTTAAATTTTTCACATTTGAATTAATGATAATATATTAAGTATCCCATCTGTAAACTTTACCAATAGTTGTGATATCCATAGGAGGTTTTTAATTGCTCTTTTGAAGATGAAATGTGAACAGGAAATGAGGGCTGATTAGAAACTGAATGGACCTCTGTCCACAGAAAGACTGTAACCCACACACAGCATCGCTGCTCTCACATGGTTGCTTGTTCCGTGCTGACCTCCGGGAGCGGGGAGCCTCCTCCAGACATCTCACAAGCGCCTTGGGAAGTTAACATCCCTTCCCAACTTGGGAAAATCTGGAAGAGGCGCAGTCCTCCAACTGTCGCTTCTGTTTGAAGGAATGCACTTGCCTTTGTCCCCAGCCAACATGTGAGGAAGTCTTGGGGCTCCTACAGCATAGGTGGTGAAGACAGAAATAGCAGAGGGCAGGGGACACTGTGGAAATGCGACCCAAACTCATGGCTCTGATCAAATGCGTTCTTTCAAGAAAGCACCCATGACTGAAGTGGGAGATTTTTCTGAAGGAGATTTTTCTCCTCAAAGTTCTCCCTCTCCCTCCAGCCCCTACAAGGAACTGCGCCTGTCTCTTCTCTTAGGCCCCCACGACCAAGTTAATGAGAGTTTTTATCCTATGATTTGGGCCCAAATGAACCCATGTTTATAGTTTCAAATATATGTACCAAAATCATACTAATATTATTGGAAACAAAGATATCTCATTCTTCCAGAGCAAACCCCATTAAGCCAATTTCATTTGCATATTCAGTGTTTTATAAAGTGCAAGTAAACTGTTTCTAAATTTTTCAGCACCAATATTTTTGTACTTTGCCAAAATGATTTTTATTGGAATAAACTCTCTTCCTTCTGAATTCTGAAATAAAAATTCAATTTATCAATAAGCTTTCATACATAACAAGTTTTACCAATCTTCTTTCCCCCACTGTGAAAACGCCTTCTGTTTTATGTCCGAGTCCAATTTTTCTGGGTCAGTTTTTTCCAGATGTAAATGTTGACCAGAGTCCTTTTACTCTTCCATCAAATTTGAGTTACCAGGGCGCCTGGGTGGCTCAGCGGGTTAAAGCCTCTGCCTTCGGCTCAGGTCATGATCCCAGGGTCCTGGGATCGAGCCCCGCATCGGGCTCTCTGCTTGGCTGGGAGCCTGCTTCCTCCTCTCTCTCTCTCTGCCTGCCTCTCTGTCTACTTGCCTACTTGTAATCTCTATCTATCAAATAAATAAATCTTTAAAAAAAAAATTTGAGTTACCTATAAAATTTTACCAATGCAAAAAAAAAAAAAAAATTACCAATGCAAAGTCTTATTTATTCTGACTCAGTATTTACTGAATTCAGAGTTTCTAAATTAAATGTGATTTTTTTAAAAAAATCTAGAGCATAGTGCTGTTTGGTTTTAGCCACTTTCAGTTTTGTTCTATTTTGATTATTTCTAACAGTCTGCGCATTCGGTTTTTGCATTTGTAAAATGGGGGTGATCATAATAGTGTCCCTCTCTTGGAATTGTTATAGAGAATAAGTGGACTGATACAGACAAGTACTTAGCACAGTGCCCAACACAGAATAACAAGTTATTCAAGTTCAAATTCCTAATACAAGAGGCCTTTTATGATTTACTGTTCTCTCCCCCACAACCTCTCTAGATGCTTTGCCTTTCAGGTCCTCTCTGTTCTAGCCCATTTCACATTGTTTTATTCCTATACGCCTTCACACAGACTGGTCCTTCCACTCAGAATTCTCTCCCTCCTTCCTCTACCCCTCACCCTCATTCGGCCCTCGCTCTAGCTAATTCCTCCTCTTCCTTCAAAATGCTCCTTAACTCTCCTTTCATCTTAAAGACTTTTTGGCCTGACCCTTTGCCCCTTTCTGCTTTCATCCCATCTTGAAGACATTACCGGTATCTTTTCCAGTATCTGAAATCTATAAGCGCCCAGTAAAGTTTAGTCGACTGAGTGTGCTTAAACATCCCTTCTCTACTGAAGTGTCTTCATATTCCACCAGTGTCCTTGCCTTCTTTCCTTCTCTCCCATCACTCTCAGTTGAAATTCACTTCATTGTACACTGTTCAAACATTATTGTGTCCCAAAGGATGGCAGGGGGGAACATATACCCTTTTAAGCCTGCAATCCCATTGCAAAAACCCCTAGGGGAATGTTCAGATTTAATCATTCCTCTCTGTAAAGCCTTTTAGTAGCTTCCTCTAAACTTGATATGAAAGCTGAACATGTCCTATGTGCTCTGGCCTCTGCCTACCTCTCCAGCCCTATTTCATGTCACTTGTCCCTTTGTTCCCAGCAGTTTGGCCACACAGATTCCTCCATCCTCAGCTGCATCAAGCTCCCTAGTACCTTAAGGTCTTTGCCCACATTGTTACCTCTTCTTGAAGCCCTATCCCACCCCACACTCCCTTTACCTGGATGAGACGTATTCTTAAATGTGACTCGGCTAGGCTAGCACGACTGACTAGCACTAACTTTCTGATCTCTACGTGGACCCATGGTTTTATAGCCACACTAAATAAATTGATAGGCCGCAGGACATGGTGGACAGAGCACTGCTTGTGGGTCATGTAAGCCTGAGCCGCTGACATTTTCTGGCTGTGATACTTTGGGCCTGTCATTTCAACTCTCTTAGCCCCTCTTTACTCAAACTGGTTATAGAGTTGTTGCATGGCTCAGCTAGGGTATTGGACATCAATATATTGTGAGATGTAAACACTGTTCAAAGGTGACCTGTCTCACAGTGTGCTGACTCTGTCCCTGAGTTGGGACCAATATTTCAGGTCCAAAAAGTGGGCATTCCTTTGCCTTAGATTAAGCAACACTCTAGGATTCCTAGTTGGTCTTCATAGTAGCATACATAAAATAAGGGATAAACTACAAAGCAAGGCAAAATATTTATTAGAAATCATGAAAGCATTTCTTCAATGGCACTAAAATGTTCTTTATTTATGACTTCTTAATTAAACACAGAGTTTCACACACACACACAACACTAAGAACAAATTAAATTAAAATTTAAAATTGACAAGGATCAGGCACATTCAATGAGAACAAGCTGATAATTCTATGTTTGGAACCAAGATCACAGTATAAACATGTAAATCAATGCAAAACTCAAGTATGGCTTACAGGCCAGGAATAAGGCCCATCCACCTGGGACCCGCCCAGAGCAAAAGGACACAGTTAAACCAGGCCTTGAGGAAGGAAAGGAACTTCAGTAATACTGGGCTCTCTCAGGCAGGAGCCTTCTAAGAGCTTCATTACTTCACAGTACAATCTCGTACCCTTCTGCTACATCCCAGAGAGGAAGGTCAGCAGCATTTTTATTCCAGGTGCATACATCACATAATGTCTAGAATAATAGATTCCTCCTGAGGCAGTTTAGCCAAAGGAAAACTCCCAGGCAAAACCATTATCTGAGCAAGGGGGATTCCATCCCTGGAAAAATGCCTATCCCTTAAATTACTGAAATGTAAATCCTGAAGTTTTAAGATGTCCTGATATGCCGGTGGATTCGGTGTGATGTGGTGTGTGTATGTGTGCGTGTGTGTGTGTGTGGTTTGTGCACACCTATGTGCACACTTGAGTTTTAAACCTTTCCTAGGGATCATTGGGACAATGTAGACTGTCAACATGAATCATCTGAGCAAAATCCCTTAGCCCCCTGGCATAATATATGTGGCAACCACAAAGGCAGGCTCAAATTTACTGAATAACTATGTTGAAACTGTGCTGGGAGAAACCTGTGGCCCAGGAGTCAGAGCACTCTGACAGCAGTTCTGATGTGACTTCCCACATGACTGTATGGCTTTAAGCAAGTCCACTTTCTTTTCTGGTCTTTAGTTTCCAGGTATAAAATGAGGGAACCGATTCTTTCAAAGCAATGATCTTTGACTCATTGCTTCCTTTCGCCTTGGTAAACCTACCCTGACTCAGATGACCTTGGCTGAAAGTCTTTCAGGGATGAATACGGTATAGAAAATGCCCCTGCCAACAAATTCCATCCAGATCCACAGATAACAGCTCTTCAGATGCGTGAGAGGACCAAGATCCCATTATTGATTTCCATTCGCCTCACCCCGCAGCCTTTGTTCAAGTGGGAAATGGAGAGCTGTGCAACTTCATCCATTCCTATCCAAATCAAAACAATCCTGGAATTCCCAGATCATGGCACCATGGATCCCAATGGCTGCCCTTCAGACCAGGACATCTGCTCTGGATATACACAAGTAGGGAACTCCAGACACAGGATGCTGACCTCCAGGCTAAAAGGACCTCACAGTCCATCTGACTGTGATCCTTAACAACATGCCTAATGAGTTCTGCTTAAACATCTTCAATATCTGGAGCATTTGCTAGACTGGAGGGAACCAAAATCTTTGTCCTTGAAATTTCCTTTGGCCCTGTTTCTGCCCATCTGGGACACAGGTGCTCCTCCTGCCTCCAGGACAACCCTTCTCCCTCAATCATCTGTTTCCAGAGAACATACCTCATCCCTGCTACCCCTGCTCACACCAGAGCTTGATCTGAGCACCACAGCTTAGAGCCCTGGTCAGCTTCAGCTGGGAGTACAGGGGCTGCAGCGAAGTGTGCAGGTCTCAGGCTCGTCCTAGGCCCACCCCACCTCTCCCAGCCCCGGCTCATCAGGGACACAAAGGCCAAGTGTCCACTCACCCGGGGAAGCTGGCACACAGAGCAGCCCAGAGTGGAGAAAAGGGCCCAGAGTGGCCCAGAGTGCTTGGCTCACACTCCTCAGTTTGCCTCAAGTCAGCTTCGCTAGCCAATTGCCAAGTTGTCTAAAAGGCCAAATTTATTTGTACGCCCTTTAAAATTCAAACTCTTGGTTAATACCTTGATAATCCCGCCTCCAGAAACTCTCACATGAATCCTTTGACCGGATTCCTAAGGCAGAGCAGATTTTATGCCGGTGGATTCGGTGGATTAAGTTCCAGTGATCTGGAAGAAGTCTCCCATCCCCACTTCACCTCTGCCTCAGACTGAATCTGCGTAATTTCACGGGGGAGAAAAATCAGAGGATGAGGCTCTAAAAAGAAGCCCTATGTTTTGGCAGACACTCCTTTCTCACACTCCCTCTCTTCAGCCTCAAAATTCACAGTTAACAAAAACATTTAATACCAGAGCATTCTGGGTATTTTGTTAAATTCCTCCAATGAGAAGTACTGATATATAATAGTAACCTCTGAGATTTAAGACCATGGAAACAGAGCAGCTGCTATTTCTGTATCAGAAGAAGCCCGGCTCCCAGCTGGGAGGCATGCATGACCGCAGGGCCAGAACGAGGACGAGAGCCAAGCTCTCCCACCCAGGTCACAGCAGCCCACACAGGCCCTGCCTGGCACGTCCCATGTGGACTTTTGTGTGTGTAAAGAAAAGCTTTTTGTCCCTGCTCTGGCCACACTGAGGGCAAGTATATAATACTTATATCCAGCCCCAAATCCCCAAATCTGTTTCTCAGCTTTTAAAATCACATACTTCATCTGAAGTAACTTTCATTCAAAACTGAAATGTTTTTTCTCTATTGAAAATAAAAACCCTGTGTTAATTACTCTACTAAAAATGTCTCTTAGTTTGAAACAGTTCGAGCCTTGGAGTACCAAGGCACTCATTCCAAGGGTAGTTTCCTGTTCCCTGAAGGGTCCAGAAGGGCATTTCCATAGCTCAGTCCCTTCGACCCTCAGGATGTCCGACTTAGTTCAGTCCTGTTTGTTCTGGGATGGGATGGGATCAAGAATTGCTTAAATTCAGGCGATCCAGTCACAGTAAGGGAGACAGTGGAAAGTGAGGGCTGGGGGACTGGGGGCTGTTGAGGAGATGTTGGCAGGAAGGAAGTTCTGCTCCTCAGGCCTCTGCCCCTTCCCCGCCACCCCTTTCTCCCAGCCAAGCTGTCCTGCAGTTGGTGAGCCCAGGCCTTTGCCCTGGACTTCAAGGACTCCTAGCCATGAGTTTACACAAACCCTTTGCTGAGTAAAAAAAATAATCCAGGGTGTTTCCCATACAAGCAGACTGACAGCTGCCTCTTAGCTCAGCCACCACTTGGCATGAGGTTGCTTTCCACTTCTGGGCATGCAGTGCAAGGCCACATTCTGCTGTAGGCCCTTAGCACAGAGTCCAGGACCCAGACTGCAGCGCCAGACAGCCCAGGCTCACACCAGCTCTGGATTTTGCTTCTACACCGAAGTTTCTGGAAACTCATCTATTTCATCAAATGCGTTGAGGGTGGTTTTGCTGTTGCTTCTGGAAGAATCTTGGATTTTGCTGAAATCTGCTTTAAAAACAAAACACCAAAACCACTATTTCAGAAAGGTGGTGCTCTGTAATGTGGGATTCCATGTCTAGCACACCACCTTATTCTTTTATCCCCACCTGATTGTTAAAAGTTATTCCTACTAGGGATATAAAATGTCACAGCCTGAAAGGGACCTGAGAACCCATTTAATTCAACCTCCTATTTTGCAGATGGGGAAAATCAGGGCCCCCAGACACAGTTTACCCATGGTCACGTGGTCAGACAGGCATGGTCAGCACACTTTGAGACAGCAACAGTACCTGTCCGTCTCACGGGCCCCGGGTCTTCATTGAGGAAGGAGACATGTGTTTTCCATTCAGTCCACTTCACCTCATTGATCCTGCAATTGTGATAATCATTCTCACTACTTCTCAACTGCACCTCATTAAGTGCAAACAACTAGCATGACATTTGGAGTGTTCTAAACAGCTCCCCTTCTTTCCATCCCAGGGATCTGGGACTCCCACCTCACATGGCCATTCAGCAGTTTTGGGGTTAAGGTTGCACTAGGAGAATGCAGTTAGGGTTCAGACCCCAGTAAGAGTGGGCAGAGTCTAAGGTGCTAGATTGCAACCGAGGCAATGGTTTGGCTGAAGTTCACATTCAGGAGCAGCTCTAGAATCTAGAATGAGGGTGTGAACATTATTTGTCAGGGTAAGCGTTATAGAGCTGGAAACGGTGGTTTCCACAGTGTGGGACTTTCAGTCAGAGAAGCTGGGCACGGTGAGGTATACATGGAAGGCATCCATAAGGTCAGGCAGTCAGCCAGAGGATAAAGTAGACTCATCATCAGAAAAGTTGGTCATGGCATGTGCAGGTACTTTTTTTTTTTTTTTAAAGATTTTATTTATTTATTTGACAGAGAGAGAGATCACAAGTAGGCAGAGAGGCAGGCAGAGAGAGAGGAGGAAGCAGGCTTCCTGCAGAGCAGAGAGCCCGATGTGGGGCTCGATCCCAGGACCCTGAGATCATGACCTGAGCCGAAGGCAGCGGCTTAATCCACTGAGCCACCCAGGCGCCCCGTGCAGGTACTTTTTAAAAAACCAAAAAGCTTGATATCGTCCCAAGTAGCTGTCTCACTCTCCAGTCACCCATGACAAACATGGCTCAGGTCCCCTGGTATTCCATGAACCCACAGAGGCTAGAGAAAAGGACAGAGACTTCTGGGTCAGCAAATCTTTCCTAAACAAGAGAGTGGACCGGGAGAGGCCACGGAGGCAGCTGCATGGGCAGAGAGGGGAACAGCCACCAGCAGTCTCCTTCCCTCTCCCTGCAGAAACTGGAGAAGCTTTGTCCCAGCGCTAGCAACCACATAGGAGCAAATTCCATGTTCTAAGGAGGCCAGAACCGACTGCAGGTGTGGTTTGGGAAACAAAGGGCAGCACCATTTCTCTGACATTCACTGACTCCTCTCTCTTCACCCCCGCAAAGACACCCACCAAGGGGCCCCTTTCCCTTTGTTACCGCAAACACAGCCGGAAATCTTCCTCTGCTACTTTACATAGCTCTCCCATCCGGAATCTGCTCCTCAGCCATTCTGGTAACATCTTCTCAAACTCCAAAATCGTCCTGGCTCTCTGGGGACATACATGAACACATCAATGAGAAGCCGGCCCAGGAACACAGCTCTGTATGAATGTGCAGACACCTCCCCCCACACACATGCACACACACGCACACACAGACACACACCACCAAACAGCCAGCTTCACCTCCAACTGGAAGCTTAATGCACAGATCCGAAGGGTCCAGCTAATCTACAGATTTCAAAAATGAGAAACCAGTAAGTTAGGAAAAGGTACTCAAATTACTTTAAACACAACATAAACACTGTTTCTGGAAGTCCAGGAGCTTCCTAACTGAAAATGCTAGGATCCTGGGATCCCACGGTGAAGAGAGGTGCTGACATCATGTAATCTTACCTGCATCCCAGGCTTGGAATCCCCTCACCGTTTAACTATCAATAATTTGTCAGATCTCTCCTGAATGGAATCAACAATCCAATTAAGAAGGCCCTAATAATCAGAAACTTCCTCGTGACAAAGCAAAGCTTTTCTCCCTGTCATTGCCCATATACCTCAGTTCTGCTATCTGGGGCCACAGAAGGAAGCTGTCCCTTCACAAGTAGCTCTGCAGATACATGAAGAAACTCTTACTTTTTTTTTTTTAGATTTTATTTATTTGACAGAGATCACAAGTAGGCAGAGAGGCGGACAGAGAGAGAGAGGAAGGGAAGCAGGCTCCCCGCTGAGAAGAGAGCCCGATGCGGGGCTCGATCCCAGGATCCTGAGATCATGACCTGAGCCGAAGGCAGAGGCTTTAACCCACTGAGCCACCCAGGCGCCCCGAAACTCTTACCTTTTCAACCCTAGTCCCAATACCATTTCTTGTGAGGCACAGTTTCCAAGTCCTCTCCTAAGCCTGGTAACCCGCTGTGGACCATCCTGTGGGTTACTGTCCTCAGTGTGTAAGACCCCCAGCATGTAAGGAACGTTGCAGCCAGGATGAAGGAGTGTAGAATTGTCACCTCCATTGTCCTATACCGTATACTCCTCTTAATGCAATCAAAGGTCATATTTCAACATCCATACATCACACCAGACTCTGAGCAGATCATGCCTGTAAGCCTGAGTTTTTCTCACCTGTGCTGCTGTCCAGTCATACTGCCCGGACCCTAGACTAAGATCTCCCCAAACCTGGCCAATCACAGGGAGCTGATGCAGATTCCCAGGCCCCACCCCAGGTCCCTGGTACAGACAGCTGTCCATACAACGTGCTGAATGGAGTCCCCAGGAAGATCCTCATAGCAGGGGCCCTGCCAGGCTCACCTGTAGACGCCAGATGCGCTCACTCTCCTTGGAGACATTCTCTACGGTTTCTCCCATCAGGGCGATGAGCATGTTGAGGAGGAGGACGAAGGTGAGGATGACGTAAGTGATAAGCAGGAACAGAAAGAGGATAGGGTACTTGGAGTTCTGCTGTATGTTCAGGTCACCCAGACCAATGGTGAGCTTGAAGAGTTCCAGAACAGCATCACTGAAGCTGCCGTAGGAGCTGCAGTCCTCATTGTCACTGGGACACTTCTCAATCAGAGAGGCCAGGGCTGGGAGGACAGAAGAGGGTGTTTTCCTCTGGTGCTCTGGCTGCTTAATTACCCAACAAGCTCCTGCACACTTGCATGTACACACACGCCCCTCCCCCATACACCCTGCAGGCCTACAGCCTCAGCCTCTCTGCTTATTTAAATTTCACCTCCAGCCTCCCTCAGCTCCTAGAAGTTTCCTCATGGCATGCTTCTCTTGCCATGACCTCCTGTAAAAAACTCTTCCTGCCTAAGAAAGCCCACACTCTTCTCTCCTTCCTCTACTCTGCCATTCAGCCCTTGATCACTCCCAGCCTTGCAGAGTTGCAATCTATCATCTCTGCATGTCCCGCTTTGGGCTCCCAGCTTCCTGTAGCCTGGGTCATCTCCTCCAAGACTGTAAGGTCCTAGGTCTCTTCCTCACGCTCTGTAGGGAGATCCCCTGGCCAAGAAGACTGGGGCCTCTTTCTTATCCTCTTTCCAACACACCATAGCAGTGTCTTATTGCTAAATGGATAGACAGGTGGATGGATGGATGGTCAAATGAATGAGTGAGTAAATGCATGGATGAATAAACAGGCAAGTGAAGGAGCAAATAAATAAACACATTGTGGCCCAGCAAAGGTACCAGAAGATGTGAATGTCTGCCTAATTTCAAATGCCAATGATCATGGCTGGGGATGAGGGGTGGGGTAGGGGGATGGAGGAGACGGGAAAATTCAATGATACCTCTCTATGCAGAAGCTAGAAATAAAATCAGGTTGTACAAATGAAGAGACTTTAAGAGGGGGCTCCCCGTCCCCAGTCCCCAGGAGAGCAGAGGCCCTCACAGATATATCTGAACCAAACCGCAAGTAACATGATGTGGGGAGCCAAAGGAGCTTACCTCGATGCATTAATTTATTCCTATTTTTCAAAGACCATCAGTCACATTGCTGCAGACTCTAGCTTTCCTGTCTGTAAAATGGGGCCAACACCACCTACCAATCCTCTCTCTGGTTGTGGGGGCCACGTAAGATGCTGGATGTGAATGCGGGAGGCACAGCCCACAGTGTGGATGGACAAGAGTGACAGGTCTGATTCTTAGCCTCAGTTACCTTACAACCAGGGACGATGGCTCCCCCTTGGTCAAGATATTGAGAGAAATAAAAAGACAATGCCTGAAAAATGCTAAGTACGGCAAGTGCTCCGCTGGCTGCTGGGGACGCTGTCATTTTGACATCTGTATAAAGTGCTTTACGAATGTGGCAGTTCCTATTATCTATAAATAAATTACCTACTCCAAATCCAAGTAAGAACACGATATATACAAACAAGAACTTCAGAACATCATGCAAAATGACCTATAAAGGGAGAAACATGATTTAAAGGTAAGATTTGAGTACATATTCACTAGACCCTGATCTCCTTACTGCTTCCCATCTTCCTCCAACCCCCGCCCTGACCACGCCTTCCCCCAGACCATTCTCCCTTCCCTTAGCAAACCCTTCTGATGCCCCAAAGCTCCGCTCCGGGTCCCATATCCTCCAAAAAGCCTTCCCTTCCGTTCCTCCTCTCCTCCCTCCCCCTTCTGGCACATAGTCTGTGCCTGTCCCTGGTGATTCACTCTGTACGTGAGCACCTCTTTTCATAGTGTCTCGTGTCAGAAACCCTCATGCTTCCTGGGGGCAGTAGTGTGCTGGGGCCTGATGTCAGCTCATTAGAGCTGTTACATTCTTATCAATTCTTATCAATTTTGTAACCTGGCTGTTAAACAGAACCATTATGAAAAATTAAATCACGTAAACTTATAATTAAAGGAAATTATAGTAAAACAAAGATAATAAATATTCAAAACTCATCACTCACTTTACAATTATCTAAGTGACTAAGGTTATTTACGTCACTGGCAGCCACACTGTGTACCTACTATATCTTGCATTACTGAGCATCTCTTCCTGACTCTGTGTTTAACTCCATCATCCTGGCAGCTGGAAATCAGCCGTGCTAGGATTTACACTATGGGAATCGGTGAATGGGACAAATCACAGACTCATGATTTTGCTGACTGTCTAGACCTAGATTTGTCTAGATCTAGATTTAAGACGACAATAGAGATGATGGTAAGGCAGATTAAAATTTAAAATGTGCCCTATCTGTAGCTGTTGTGTCATAAACAAAACAGTAACATTCAAGAAGTAGTCTTCCAATATTTGAGAACTATTATTCAAGTCAGCGAGTAAGTAGTTCACATCATTGACAAGCAAGGGAAGTTCTCATAAGGCTGCGCTTTTTCACTTTCATCTTACTCCTTAAAGAAAACATCAACCGATACTGACATATCTGTCACTTGCAACCATAAATGGGCAGCAGATACAGGAGTCCAAGAAAAACCAACAAATGCTTCTGGCGATGTGGAATTTAAATAAAGGCCATTATATAGATTATTATTTGTAAATATCCTTTGGGTGATAAACTTGTTAAAGTCTTACCAGCACACCACAGCCTGGGGGTGAGATCATTCTTCCCGGGGCCCAACAAACCTGGGTGTTTCAAGGTCTAGACTCTTAAAGCCTGGCCACAAGCAAAGGGAGACAGTGGTGTTTGGGAGGGAGAGAAGCAGGCTTCTCTCCCAACCTGCTTCCCCATTGGAAAAATGGACGTTCTCTGAGGACTCCCCATCTCCCCAACATAGATGTCTGTGTATCTGTGATACTCACGAGCCCCCAACGCACCTTCTGGATCATGACGCTGTACATGCCCATGGACTGGAATCCCCGCGTGTAGTAGAGCATGTTTGCCCAGCCCAAGGCCATGGCCAGCACGAGGCAGGCGAGGTACTCTTTGTAGGCAAACAAGTACAAGAAGACAGACAGTATCACAAGCACAGCTTGGACAAAACTGTTCAGGAGACACAGGAGACAAGGGCCTTACTTACTTCTCAGCATCCAGGGAGACATTCCAACCCCAATCGCCCTTCCACCCCGGAACTGGCACCCTGAAGGGTAAGGCGGAAGAGACAGGTAAGGTTGCCCCAGACCCTCTCGACTCGAACATCCAGCCTTGCAGATGGCATCAGCAGACGTGTGTCAGAGCCAACAGCAGGTGGACTGCAGCTGGCAGGGACTTTTTAAAAAATACAGATCCTGAGGATTCAAGGAGATTCTGGTTCAGAAGCCCATATACCTTAACTGACACATGTGATTTCTGATGCCCATGTAGATCAGGGAACCGCTGGCGTAGACTAAGGGATGTAAGTGACTGATTGCATTTTTAACAAAAATGATGAAAGCTAACAACGTCTATACTTAAAAGCCAATCATAACAAAAGTCTTTTAACAACTAAAATATGTGCTAGATGATAGCTCTGTTGAACATACTGGTTGCATAACAATATGAATGTACTTAATACCATTGAACTGTACGCTTAAAATGGTTAAGATGGCAACTTTTAGGTTATATATATTTTACCACCATTATAATTTTTAAAGTACAACATATAACAAACACACAGGACCAGCATCAACTCCTAAACATCACTACATCATCAGTGATGCAGACATCTAGATAAAAAGCTCCATTGCTTAGAACATCAGACGGTCTCCATGATTATAAAATATCCAATGAGTTAAAGTTAGGACACAGGCAACCTTGCTTTTCATGTGCAGTGAAAAGCAAATGATTGGACGATCGATGCATTTTAGACTGAAGTGAGGAAGCATGATGTATCCCTCGTTAACAAAACACCTAAGAAGCTGAAAAGCAGGGCAATGCACTGGTGCCTTTTGTCGGCACTAAAGCCAGTGGCTGGATAAACAAACACTTCACTGGAATTCTCATATTTTCTCAAAGGCGGAAGACTCCCATGAGGGAGATATCGTGGGGTCCATCTACTCACTGAAGTATCTGGGCACCCTACTTGCCCACAGGGATGAAGAATTCCATTTATGCCTCTAGAAGGCAGGTGCATACATAATAAACACCTAGGTATTTGGAAACATTGGGCCAAGATTTAAGGTCCTATAGATCCAGCTTCCCAAATACTCTGAGGCAGGACTTCGGTGGGATCTGCAGAGCTGAAGAGCCCAACATACTTCGTTCCACACTGCAAGTCCTATTTCCTTTGCATGGCAGCAATGTTGAATCAGCCTTTGTTCCTTGAGAGACAGGTGTCTTATAAGCCTCTGATGTCAACTCGTAACCTCATTCAGAGAGGCTGCTGAGCTGGGCTTCCTGGCCCCATGGTAACCACCCCTGCTCTAGCATAAGGTGAAGATGACGGGGTGCCTGGGGCTGGCTCTGACACCACCGAGGCTTGGTGTGACCTTGAGTAACTCATTTCCCTGCTCTGGGCTTTGGTTTTTGTGCCTATGGATGAGACTTGATGATTTCTCTGGTGTTTTCCAGCCCTGATCTGCCAGAGTCCAAGATGGCAACCTCTAGACCCCACAAAACTAGGAGGAACTGGCCCAGACCATCTCTTCCTAAAGAAGTAAACCACTACTAAGCCTCTTCCTGCCTTCTTTGCCACACCTGCCAGGGTAGAGACAGTCATCACTGCAACCTGATGGTGGGCAATGTGCTAGGCTCTTCTGGTCCTCTCCATGGGTGTCCATGGGCTTCTCTCACTAGAAGGGAGAGGAGGTCCCTGGCCACGAGGCTATGGCCAAATGACTGGGACATGGTGACATGGGAGGGTGGTTCCAAAGGACACAGCAGCCACCATACAGGACTTCGGCCCTGTGGTGCAGTGGTGACCAAATGGGACAGACCTACTTACAAGACAAAGTGAAACCAGGCATCAGAGAGAATGGACTGCAGATCTGAGGGTCTCAGCAGGAAGATCGCGATGCCCTGAGGCCAAAAAGGAAAGAAAAGCTGCACCCTCTGCATGCCTCTCACTGGAGGATCTGAGGAAGGCAGTGTTTCCTCAGGACTGAGACTCGGTGAGGGGGAGGGCACGAAGGCCAAGCCAGAGCCCAGGTGAGAAATACAGAAGGGGACCTATGCCCGGGAGCAGAGGCATCCCAGGGCAGGAGTGGCTGCACCCCCAAATCCTCTCACATCTCTCACTCCCCCCGCTTTATCCTCACCCAGACCCTGCAAAGCAGCACAGTCACACAATTCCCTGCCATTCCCCAGACACAGCCTAGCTTCTAAAGCCAGAAACAAGAAACAACAGGTGTTGGTGAGGATGTGGGGAAAAAGGAACCCTCTTGCACTGTTGGTGGGAGTGCAAACTGGGGCAGCCACTGTGGAAAACAGTGTGGAGTTTCCTCAAAACTTAAAAACAGAAATATCATATGATCCAGTAATCGCACTACTGGGTATCTACCCAAACAATACAAAAACACAAAATCAAAAAGATACATGCACCCTTATATTTATTGCAGCATTATTTATAATAGCCAAAGTATGGAAGCAGCCCAAGTGTCCCCTGATAGATGAACGAATAAGGAAGATGGGACATATATACAATGTAATATTACTCAGCCATAAAAAAGAATGAAATTTTGCCATTTTCAATGACATGGTAGAGCTAGAGAGCATTATGCTAAATGATATAAATTAGAGAAAAACAAATGCCATATGATTTCACTTACATGTAAAATTTAAGAAATGAAACAAATGAACAAAGTGAAAAAATAGAGACAAAGCAAGAAACAGACTCTTAACTATGGAGAACAAACTGATGGTGGCCAGAGGGGAGGAGGGTAGGGTCTGGGGGAAACTAGGTAAAGGGGATTATGAATACACTTGTGATGAGTACTGAGTCTTGTACAGAACTGCTGAATCACTATATTGTACAAAGGAAACTAATATAACACTGTAAGTTAACTACACTAGAATTCAAATTAAAATTTTAATTAAAAGACAAAAATAGATATGGATTAGCTCTCCTGCCTCTGAGCCTTTTAATGCTGTTCCTCCTGCCCACTCTGTAATGACCTTCTCTCCAATGTCCTCATGCCAGATCCCACCCTTGCAGACTAAATACCACCTCTGCTTTCATGCCTTCCCTCCCTGTCCTGTCCCCAGATAAAAGTCATCTCTCTTCCTCTGAGTGCTAGTCTGAACCCCACACGGGACCCTTTTCATCATCCATTTTAGGCTCCAGATGTTTGTGCCTATCTGAAATCCCCCACAAGACTGTGAGTTTAAAGAGGACAAACTCCCTCTCTCCATCTCACCTCCCCCAGGGCTCCACATATAGAAGGTGTTCGAAATATACCTGTTGATTCATTGGTTGGATGGTTGACAAGGGACTGATGGATAAACCCAGACGAAGGGCTGGGTCAGGGAGAGAAGTGACTGAATGTGTGGATGGAGGGACAGGAGGATGGGGCACTGAGTGGCTGGGAGGGTAGATGGCTGATAGAGGGATAGAGGGGTGGATAGATAAAGTAGGTGGGACAGGTCTGCCTAAGAAACTAACTTTGGATCTACAAAATCTGAAGCTTAGAAAGGAAGTACTCCCCAGAACCCCCCTCCCCAGAGTCAGGCAGAACAGGGTGGATCAAAGCCAGGCCTGTGGTCACTCTGCCTGCCTTGCAAAGGGCTTAGTGGGCCACTCACCTCTTTCACAGAAATGCACATGGCCCAAATGAGCACGAACATCCTTCCTAACAGCTGCAGCCACCCCATCTTGTGCGTCAGGGCCAAAGGGTGTGGGAGGGCCTGGGAAGAAGGGAAGGAATGGATGGGTGCAAGACGGGGGATGAGGAAGGCCCCTCTGGGTGTAGGATTCACACACACGTGCCAAGACCACTAGTTGAGCTGGAGGCCAACGGGAAGCCCAAACTCGGTACAATGGGAGAGAAAGAACGGCAGCTCTGTGCCCCTGTCCCCACCCACAGTGGGACCCAGAACTCTACGGTCTAATCCATGCTAACGACCCCTCACACCTCATGGCATTTGTTCATTCCAGAACCCATTCATATCCAAACACTTACAGGACACTCAAAGCTAAAACTCTGCCCCCTGTAATGAATGGGAAATTGAGGCCCAGAGTGGGGAAATCCCCCCTCCCATTTCTGTGACCCTCATGGCAGAAACACCCGATTAGCTCTAGATTTAGGTGGAACCTGGGTCTTCCAACCCTCCAGATTTCCCCACATTTGCCGAGGACCAGAGACGTATTCAATTCCCTAGAAGTTGTGAAGGATGACAACTGGGGAACGCCATGCAAATGTCTTGGTCATTCTGGGCCTCAGTTTCCTCATCTGCACATGGGACTCTCCAAGCTCCTGGAGCTCTGACCACCCCACCCGCCTCCCTCCAAGGGCCCACGTACCTCCTCTTCCCGGGGGCGGTAATAGGAGACTAGAGTCAGGGTGATGTTGTAGAAGAAATAAAAGCAGAATGACAAGAAGAACATGTATTTGGCAAACTTCTTCCACTTCATATGCAGCAGCGTGTGCAAGGGCTCCAGGGTCAGCATCTCATGCCGGTTCTGGGGGTAAAACACCACCCCCACTTTCAAAGGGCCCTCGTTCCAAAGGGAGCTCTGAGTCAGCACCACCCCTGGCAGAAGGGGCCAATCATTCTGTCCCATGGGCTGGAAATGTGCGGAGAGTCATTTCTAGCTCCTGCAGCTCCTTCCCAGTGCCCCCAGGCAGCAGCCAAACCCCACAGGAGCTGGGCTTCCAGTGGGAGGACCCACTGCTCAGTGGGGAGCAAGAGCCGCAAGGGGGAAGGGTCATGACTGGAACCAACTTGGCCCCTTCACTGTGTAACCTTAGGAAAACCCCCAATACTCCCAGGGCCTCAATTTCCTCATCCATAAAACTGAAATCAACTAAACTGCCCTACCAACCAGTAGACTGTGAGGGTTCTGGGAGACCCCAGACAAGGCAGGCTCCAGTAAGCATGGCTCTTGGTAACATGGGGCTGATGAAGGTCTAATCTGCTGCCTCGATTCCCCCCCAAAAGCTGAAAACCTCTCACTGCTGATCCTCTCACTTCCCCTCCAGCTTCAGTGATCTTCACCCCAGCCCTTGCCTCCTCCAGGAAGGCCTCCCTGATTGCTGCAGCTGTGCCTTCTCTGTGGGTAGGGGAGATTATAGAACCATTAAGGAAGAGAAGGAGAAACAAGATGGAGAAGATCAACACCAATCATCCCACCCGCCGTCTCACACGGCCCAGGATTCTGGGGCCAGGAGACCCTCACCACAGAAGTTTATAACGCAAGGTTAGCTAGGAACAAGTAAACACAGCACCGGCCCTAGCCCTGCCCTTTCTGTGTTGACTCTCCCCACCGAGGTAAAGAACTAGAGGACCACCGACATGTCCGGCTAGTGCCAGAGGTCTTCCCATTGCGGCCTGACACCCAGCCCCTCATCCCCAGCCCTCCCCCAGCCCCCCTGAGAGACCCACATCAAGGTTGGTGTTGTAGACGATGATTTCCAGCACGGAGTTGTCTGTCGTAGTGTCCACGTTGGTGAGGTCGTAGAGTGAGGATGACACAGGCCCATATGCCCAGTCTGTGAACTTCCTGGACAGACTCCGGAGTGGCTTTTCCTTGATCTCACGACTGAGGATATACTTCAAGATCTGGGGACAGAAAGAGGAACAGCCATTGAACAGGGCTGGGAAGATGTTCCCACCTGGATGGATTGAGTGCCCCCTCGGCACCTGCCACCGTAAGCCCTGAGCTCGGCTTCCACTGCAGAATCCGTGTGAACCTCACTGCTCTGCCTAGTTCACCAGGGACTGAGAATACAAGGGACAAAAGGTGCGGAGGCCCTTTGCAGGTGCAGAAAGCTGCACAGTAAGATCATAAAACCTTGTACCAGTTGAGGACTCCATTCAGTGAAGCATCTGAGAACTGACAATTCTGAGAAATAATTTCTATTTGACCTGGATGGGAGAAGAAACTAGAACTTTTTCCAGCTTCCATAGCCTACCCTCAGTCAAGACCATTCCAACTGAGGCTCACTGTGGGCCATACAAGATGCCAACCTGGAAGAGAGGCCTGAGATATCCACTCTCCAGGTGACCCTCAAACTCTGGTACACAGTAGAGTCACTTAGGGACACTCGACAATCCCACACCACTGACTAATTCAGTCCAAAGCTCTGCAGGTGGGACCCAGATACTATGTTGTGTAAAGCTCCACGGGCAGTTCCGAAGTGCAGGCAAGGTGGAGAGCCACTGTTCTCCAGTTCACTCCTTTCCAAAACTGGGGCCAGAGCTTCCTGGGGGACCAAATCGAGACCGAGGAAGAGGGTTCTGTTGGGGAGAACAGTGTCAGAGCCCTGGTTTCACACCACCCAGTGGGGTTCCCATCTCATCTCATGTGGGAGCCTTGTCCTCACAGTCCAGGCAGAGAGCCTCCGGACACAGGGCCAGTCTCCCCATCCTGGGCCCCAGCCTCAAAGAGCCCCAAGGAACAGGGTCTGTGTCTAAGCATCTCCGCACCCTCCACTCCCAGCATAGTGGCCAACTTGGGCAGCATCCAGAAAGGTTTTCCAAAGAACACTGAATGAAGAAGAGAGAGGGCCAGGAATGGGGGAGTCACCTCTCCAGGACTGGCCACGGGGGAGCAAATTATCCTCGAGAGAGTCAACAGGTCATGGGGCCATGCTCCAAGCACCACAGCCCATGCCACAGCAGCTATCAGGAAGCTCCACTTGCAACCCTAATCTGACTCTCTTCAAAGCCCCCCCCAAACTGTGTTCCTGGGGGAGGGTAGGAGATGGTAGGGAGGGTGGGAAGGCACACAATTTCTCCTTTGTCAAAGCCAATCTCCAACACTTCCTTCCCCCACAAGAGAATGAAAAGGTCCCTTGTGGGCCCCAGCCCTGGCCACTGACACTGGGCCCAAGGCCCTCAAGGCCCCCGCCTCCCCTGTCAGCTGCCCTGAGGCGGGCACAGCTGTGATTGTTCAATAGGCCCCTGCACCCACCCAGTCCTCTAACAGCCTCCCAGGAGCCTCAGTCCACTCCTAGGGCTTGGACACATGGAGACTGAAGAGCAAGCTACTCTGGGCCTTGCCCTCGGGCCCACCTGAGTCCTGACCTTGATCTCAGACCGAGCTGTGACTCCAGGCACTCACAGCGATGGGAGCCCGCCTCAACGCAAGTCTTCACCAAGGTTAAGCTTTGAGCTCCTCAGCCACTCCACACAGAGCACAAAGGGCTACAAACAACCACACTTTCTGCTGGGGACCTGGCTCAGAGTTTCAACATGACAGAGAGAGGTCTCTCCAGACTCGGGCAACCCACTGTCTCTGGATGCAGAGCCGGCATTCTGGGACTCCTCGCCTCCTGAGAGAGGCTGAAGGCCCTGAGGGTCTTCAGACATAGCCTCGGCTTGTGTGCCTGCCTCACACCACACAGGAATCCTCAGCCACAAAGCCTGTGATGTCCCATGTCACCACAGCCTTCAAGTTCCTCCACTCTGACCCCAGATGGCAGTCCCAGAGCAGGGCATAGAAACACAGAGTTTCAGGGACTAAAGTCCAGAGGGGGCCCCCATGTGCCATATTTCCGTGTAGTCACTCAGAACAAACCCACCCCAGGCCACAAATGTACTTCCTAGACTTCAGGCTGACCTTTCCCAGGCCAAAGTACAATCTGGAGGGTCCCCAGAAAGGCCAAAGCACTGGCCAGGAGCCTCCTTGCCCTCCTTCCTGCCCCCTCCCGCCCTGAGGCCCCACCTCGGCCTTGCCCATCTTGGCAGCCAGCTGCAGCGGTGTGAGCCCGTCCTTGTTGTGCATGGTCTCCAGCTCCCACGTCCCACTCCTTAGTAGGATCATGTCGTACATGCGCTTCACAAAGTCGTTCTGTGTCTTGAAGTCCTCAGCCACTGTCACCAACGCGTGTAGGATGTTGTTTCCCCGTGAGTCCTGCGAGGTGATCTCAGTCTGCTCATTCTCCATCAGCAGCTGCACAATCTCAGGCTGGTTGGTACACGCCGCCAGAGCCAGTGGGGTCTCGCCTGGGGCAGTAGGGAGCACTGGACCTCACTTCTCTCCTAGACCTGCCCAGTTTCCCCAAGCCCTAGGACTGAGGCCCACGTCCTCAGTAGGACTGACACCCGAGCTTCCCCGTAATTCCCCCCACCTTCTGCCTTGTACAGGGAGAGCGGGGAGACCAAAGCTGGATCACTGCCATTACCTCCCAACTGATCTCTCTACTTCCATCCCAGGCCTCCATCACTATCCTCAGCATAGACCCTAGTGACACAAAAGAGTCACCTCACCCAGAATAAAAGCCCAGGTTCCAGCAAAAGCCCACAGGCCCTGCATGTTCAGACATCACCTCCTGTCTTAACTCCACTCACCCTTCTCCGGCCCAATGGCCTTCTTCCTTTTCCTAGAACATGCCAAGGCATTTTTCCTACTTTACGGCCTTTGCACAGGCTGTTCCCCTCGCTTTTAGTACTGTTTCTCAGCATCTGCCTTGTGCATCTCCACACCTCTACCAAGTCTTCACTCAAACATCACCTTTTTAACGAGTCACCCTAATTGCACTATTTAAAATTGAAATCCACTTCCCTGCCCTGGAACTCCTGACCCCCTTTCCCTGCCTTGTTTTTTTATATTTTCATAGCACTTATCATTTTTTAACATATTACATAGTGTTATTTATTATGTTTATTATTGATCATTTTCCTCCAGTCTAGAACATAAGTTCCATGAGGCTAGGAATCTTTGTTTCGTTCACTGATACATTTCAAACACCTAGAACTGTGCCTGGTGTGTATAGTAAGTGATCAATAAATGTTTTTTAAGAAAATAGAAGGCAGGTGACTCATACGTGGTCACACAGCAAGCCTGGGATGGAACTAGGACTGGACAGGAGGTCTCCAACTGTTTCCCTTTCAATCTCCTCCTGTTCCCTCTCTTCATCCCACCTGACAGACATTTCCCAACACTGGTTCCAACAAGGTCTAATGTTGGACAATGGACTGGACAAGACCCTGTCCTCATGGCTGCTCAGACCCAGCTAGCCCTACAGATAAAAACCAAACAAACAAACAAAAAACCACCCAGAAGAGAAAACAGGTCAGTGGTTGCAGCCAAGGGCTGGAGTAGGAAAAGGGGTTGACAAATTTGCGGGGGCAAAGTTTCTGGTGTGATGGGACTATTTACACCCTGCCCTCATGGTGGTGATTAGTCAACTGTATACATTTGTGGGGCTGAACTGAACTATCCATTAAAACGGGTGAATTTCACTATATCTAAATTATGCATTACAATCTTTTTTTCTACCCAGAGTATCCTAACCCCAATTCCTTTTGAACTCCTTAATTTGTCATTCAGGGAATCTTCCTCTCTGACTCTTGACTGCTGTGTTTGCAGTCCTGGAAGGCACTGGGCGCAGGGGCAGAGGCAAAGTTGAGTCTGCTCATGTGGATGCCCACTCACGCCCCCTCCCCCAGTTCAGAAGGCTCTATCCCAGCGGCCTCCCCAGGCACTGTCCCTCTGGGCCTGGGGCGGGTCCACGTGTCCACGTGCCTAGCAGGCAGGAACCGGCAGTGAGGGCTCCAGGCCAGCCGGCTAGCGCCTCCTGGGACAGGGTGGGTCGGGAAGGCCGGGCGGGGGGAGGGGGCAGCACCCACCAAAGTAGAAGCCCTCGTGCAGGTACTTGGGGTTGAAGAAGACCCCCCTGGCGTGGGCGTTGACGTCGGCGCCCGCAGCAATGAGCAGCGCGGTGATGTCTCCCTGCCGCCGCTCGATGGCGATGTTCAGCGCCGTCTGCCCTGCGAACGGAGCGGGGAGGGAGGAAGGGGGGTGCTCAGCGGCTGGGCCCTGGGGGACAGACCCCTGGCCCCCGAACTCCCCGCGGAGCCACAGCAAAATACTAGCTGCCTTCCTGCTCCATGCTCCGGTGAGACTTCAGTGCTACCATACTGGGAGTCGCAAGGGCTGGGGGACCTAAAGCGGGGCGGGGCGGGGCGAATCGAGACTGCATAAGCCAGGTTAAGAGGTTAGAACTTTATCCTAAGTGCTGTGGGAAGTCACTAGTCATTGAAGCAGGCAAGGGACACGACCAGAGTTTTGAGTTTTGCACACGTGTATTTTCGGATCACTATGGATGCAAAATTGGAGGATGCATTAGAAGGAGCCCAGACTTGGCAGGAACTGCCACTTCAGTGGAGAAAGAGATGATGAGGGCCAGAGACCCATGGGAGAAAGAGTCCTCAGAATGGCCTGTGGGGGCTGGGAAAGAAGGGATGACTGGCCTAGGAGCTGAGAGAGTGGTGCCACAATGACTGAGGAACAGAACAGGAGAAAGCAGCAGGAAGGGACTGGAGGGACGTTAATCCAGCTGGTGGAGTCTGTGGACTCTCCAGATGGAAGGCTCCGAAAGGCTGGGGGAGGGGATAGGTCTAGGAATTTCCCACCAGAAACAGCATTTTCCAAAGAGCTGCCACCATTCCATATACAAAAATAAATTCCTGGTGGATTAAAGAAGTATGCGTTTAAAAAAACCAAAAATTCATTGATAACTAATCTTTTCATAAGGAAGAACTTCTTAAGCAAAATCTAAAAATGCAGAAACAACCACAAAGAAAAAACTAACATGTCGGCTCACAAAGAAAAAAATTTAAGGTTTCTGTAATTCAAAAGACATCGTAAAAAAAGTTAAAAGGTAAGTGATAGGCTGGGGAAAATATCTGAGACATAAATAAAGAGACAGTAGGTTTTTTAAAGTTCCTAATATATTAAGACCATTTACAAATCAACAGACAAACAACTTAAAAGAAAACTGAGAAAAAATTAACAAACATCTCACAGAGAAGAAAATACACATGGCCAATAGAGAAAGTGAAACATGATTGGAATCACTGATAATTGAGAAAATGAAGTTAGAATCTAGCAAGTTAACACTTTTCTACTTTTCACTGACTGGATTGGCAAAACAAAACAAAAAACAAAGCAGAGCCAAACAAACAAAAAAGATAATTTCCAGTATTAATGAAAGGTGAGAGAATGAGGGAATTAATACTTTGTATTTCGAGGAGAATAAATTAGTACCTTTTGGAAGCAAATCTGACAATTATCATTACAAATTTTAATGTGCATGCCTTTGAACACAGAAAATCCAATTCAAAGTATTTTCCTAAACCGTGTGCACTGAGCATGGGGTCATAGGCAAGAATATGTACTGTGATATTTTCATAGTGAAAAATTGAAGAACATCCATATATATATGTATATATATCAACAGGGGATAAAAGAAATTAGCCACAGGATAGCCACACTCAGACTAGGCAGGTAAAAAGAAGGCAGACTTGCATATTCTGGGATGAGAAGGTATCTAAGGCATAGAGTTAAAAAAAAAAATGCAAGGTGTAGAACAATGCAAACAGTATACTATTGTTCTATGTTAAATAGATACATGAATAAACAAACATGTTTCTATGTTCACATATACACATGTGTAAAAAGCCTAGGAAAGTCCTCAAGGTCTACACATAATTATTTCTAGAGAGGAGAGTGGAAATACAGGCAAAGGGTTTTTGTTTTTTTTTTAACTTAATTAAATACTTGAATTTCTTTTATGGTCTAAGGGATTTATTTTTAAATTTTAAAAAAGATTTTATTTATTTATTTATTTATTTATTTAGAGTGTGTGCAGGGGGAGGGGCAGAGGGAGAGAGAGACTCTCCAGCAGGCTCCTTGCTGAGCACAGAGCCCAATGTGGGACTTGATCTCATGACCCTGAGGTCAAGACCTGAGCAGACATCAGTTGCTTAACTGACTGAGCCACCTAGGAGCGCCTCAATGGGTTTTTAAAATCTGGAAATGTAGGTCCTTCAGGTCTGGAAAATATTTTTGTATTACTCCTTTGACCATGGACTCCCTTACATTTTCTCTATTCTGCATTTCTTCTGTTGGGCTTCCTAGGTAGATCTTTTGCTTTCCTTATTTTTTTTTCTCTCCTCTTTTGCATACCTTTATTTACTTATTTATTTATTTACTTTCTCAAAGGTTTCCTTGACTCTATCTTCCAAACCCTCCTGTTGGCTACTTTATTTCTGCTGCCATATTTTCTTTCTTTTTATTTGAATGTTTTACAATGAAACTTTTCATGTGTTATTTATGTAATTAAAAATAATTATGTTGAATTGCAATGATGGATATAAAATCATTCATTATATTAATCTCAAATGCATGTTTAAAATTTTTAATAATAATTTTTAGTTGAATACATTGCTTTAAAAAAGGCAAATTTCTAAAGGCCTTTAACAAAATGTTAAAAATAATATTTTAAAAGTTGCCTTTGGATCCTCTTAGCAGCATAGGAAGGAAATATTAGCCCCTGACAGATGGAGGAACGAGACTCAGAAAGGCAAAGTAACGTGCCCAAAGTGAGGAAAAATGACTCCTACTCCCCATGGTGCTGTAGCCCCTCAGCCCCCAGTGGCGGGGAGTACCCACCCAGACACTGGAGGGAAGGTACGAGCAGATACCATCAGAGGGAAGAATGGGGAGTCAGTTTCTGAGAAGACAGAAATAAATGGCTCCTCCCACCATGCAGAGAGAGTGCTCACAGCCCCCAACAAGGCCACCAGCAAAAGACAAAGTATGAAAGAAGGAAGTGATAAGGGAAGGCTAAGAAAGAAATAAGGAATTGCAGCCAGGACAGCAACGCCTTAATAGTAACCTTCATTTATTCACTCATTCAAAAAACATTTATTAAGGACCTCTTACATGAGACCCCAAGGGGCCCAGGGAATTCACTATGGGCAAGACAGACTCCATCCCTGGCCTCAAGGGGAACATGCTTCTAGAAAGAGGTGTAAGTGTCTATATACTGACAAGAAGAAAGAAGGGGACAGAAAGGGACTGAAAAGGGGGATGAATCAAGACTAACCTAAAACTTGAAGCACTGACCTAAAACTCCTTGGCTAAGGACTAGTATAGCTCCCTAGTGACAGGCTGAGAACATTATACACAGCTCATCTAGTTTCTGTCTTTGCTTTGGCTACCAGGGAGCTCAGCATGCAGTTCAGCACTCAGCTGTAGCCATCTTCCCTGGATTCCCTCTCTTCCAATGAACAGTGTTAGTTTTCACAATCCTTTACTTTTTCTTGAATATAGCAAAAATGCTTGTGAACATCTGGAGTATAAATAAATAAATAAAAATTTAAAAATGACTTTTTCCCATGAGAAAAGTTGAGGGCCCAAGCTAGACCATCCCCTGCAAAAAGCAATGTTCAGCACCCGTTGGCATGTCAGCAAGATAGCATCTGGTCATTCCTGAGCTCATCATGTTTGCACGTTATTAGAGATGAACAGGATGTTTACTGAGTCCAAAAACTCCAGTGAGGGCATACCTTACCGATTATTCACAACAGATTTTCTGGGCAGGGAAACATCATCCCAAATTTGGTCTTCTGCCCCTTTCTAGTCCACTTAACAGAGAAGCCACAAAATTGAGACCCAAATGGGGCAGTAGTGATGATGATGATGGTGAGACTGACAGTGGCCGTGTGTGGGCCCCGCCCAGCTATCTGACAGCATCTCTGTCCCGCTTCCCATTGCCCTGATAGGCCAAACTCGTTCCCATCTCGGGCTTCAGCCCTTGCCCTGCTCCCAGTCTTCCTCATCATGCCAACCTCAGGCCAAATGTTCCCTCCCTGCTCACCCACTCTAAAGTTGCCCATACCCAGGCACTTCAGATCATTTTCCTAGCGTTTTCCATCTGAAATTACTTTATTTAAAGCCTACGTCTGTCTTGTTCATCACTGCACCCCAGTGCTGAAAACAAGGCCTGCCTGGCGTGTGGTGAGCACTCGAATCTCTCTACACAACCAAGGATGGAGGCCGGGAGGGCCTGCTATGTGGTACTGAAGCACGCTTCGTGCTTTGGGTCCACAGTGACAGTGGGGGGCTCCGCATGGCTTGGTTCCCACCCCACCCCCTGTCCACATGGCACCTCCCACAGGTAGCATACCTTCGTAGGCCTCCTCTGTGTATGCAGCGTTGATGAACCTGTCCAGGATGTCATTCTCCTCCGCGAAAGCCAGCAGAATCCGCACAATCTCCTTGGTGTTGGGGTTGATGTTTAACAAGGCCTTCATCAGGCAGGTCTTTCCCGTGTCAGAGGCCGTCAGCTTGTGCATGAGGAAGTCTGCAGGCAGGGTCATGGGGTGAGCCACGGGAGGGACCCCGGCTGCCCCTAGGCCTCCCAGCCCTGAGCAGGGGAGGCCAGGGTGTGGGGGCTGCAGTCTCAGATCTTGAGACACCCATGCCGTGCCCTCCACTGGCCTCCTGGAGCCTGTGCTACCGGCTCCCCTCCTCCCTCTCCAACTTTTCCCCCCTTGAGGCCCCCGAAAGCGTTATGTGAGGCCTTTTGCTCTCTGCCTTCTGCACCTGCTACCTTGGAGGGGGCAATCTCACCCACTGCATGCCTTCCCACCATCCACCTCAGTGCTGACACCCGAAATCTCCAGCCTGCCACCTCCTGGCAGCCTACAAATAAAGCTTATCACCTCCCTCTAACAAGCTATTCCCCAGCCCCCCAGACAACGTGGGCCCCACCAGCCAGCCAGTCGCCAAAGGTGCTACCCGGGAATCCTCCCTTTCTCTCACTCCCTTTGTCCTTGGTTCCAGACAGTTCCCCTGCTGAGGAGCTGGTCACCTTCCCCCAGGTCTGCTGCTGTGATCCCAGCATTGCCTGAATAGTGTCCTTCTCCAGTTTTACACCCGCCCTCCATGCAGTAACCAGACATGTCCTTCACCTGTCTAAGCCCTTCTGTGGCTCCACATTGCCCTCAGAGTCAGGTTCAAAGTCCCCATCCCAACCTTCTGGGCTCCTCACATGCCCCCCTCATGGGTTGTTGTGGGGAAAGGTGGACAGCAGGAGCCAAGCTGGGGCCCCAGCCCCACACTCCCTCTGCTAGAGCCAGGCACTGACCAGCCACGTCCAGGCCACGACGCCGTTTGCAGAGTTCCTGCAGCTCCCCCAGCAGCTCCAGCAGCTCCTCCACGCAGCCCTCTGCCGCGGCTGCAAAGATGCGCTGCTTCAGCCGCTTCTTCTTCCGCCTCTGCTCTTCCTTGGCCAAGTTTGCACTGAGGCCAGAAAGTATCTCCAATTCACCATGTGTGTGCCACCAACCTACTCTCCCCCTCCTCCTGCCAGGGCCACTGTGCCTGCCCAGAGCTGCACCACAGCGGGGTCCATAGCCCCAGACACCACAGCCGCAGCTCCACAGCCAGTCACCAGGCCCCAGACATCTTCCATCAGCGCCCTGGGCCCCTGGCATCCATGTGGCCCCATGCAGGCTTCCCTCCAAATCCAAATGCAATCACGGTTTTTCAAACTGTATATTTGGATACACATAGCAAAGATGACTAGAAAGGACAATTAATAGTGATTATCTTAAAAAGTATGAGATGAAACTAAGGAAAATCCTACTTTCATCTTTGGCAGTTTTTGAATTTTTAAACTCTGTCTCTCCCTGCCCCCACACTCCAAAGAGACAGCCATGGCAATGTGTATTTTTTTGTTTGTATGTGTTCTTGTAAAATGCACATGGTGTTTCATGGTTTAGGTGCATGTATTTTTAATTAACTTGTATGGGATTGTGTTACAGTTCTCCCTCTGCTGCACTGTTGTCTGAATATTTTCTAATGAATGGGTAATACTTCTTATAGTTTATGAAATGTAATACTCCCCCCACAAAAGAAAATTCCTACATGCCACAGCCATGGGCCCAGACATTTGTCCCAGCCCCAGGAATGGAGGCTATTTTCTCTTCCCTGGGTTATGATGCCCGTGCCTCTGACACCCACCTGGTGGACACAGTGGGCGGAAGGGAATGGCCAGGCTTACCTGGGGCTGTTGGGATTGGACGGGGTCTCTGTCACATCGTCCTGAGGAGACTGTGGTGAGTCCATGTCATCACAGTTCCCAGAGAGGCTGTGGGGGCGTGGGGAAGAAAGAGAGAGAGACAAGTTTAAAAGAGAGAGACAACCAGGCCTGGCCATTTGGGCCTGGTTGAGTCACTGCCCATCCTAGAGTGGAGGGCTGGACTGGAGTAGGGGCTGGCAAGGGGGCCAGTACTCACCACTGCCGGATGTTGGAGTCCATAGGCTTGGAGAAGATGGGGGGAGAGGTCTTGGAGACAGTGGGGTTGGGATCGAACCCTTCTATCTCCAGGAAGAAGTGTGCACTGTGGGGACACCCAAGCAAGGCCATTAGAGCGGGACAGGGACTGTCCACCCACATGCCCTCTACCCTGAGAGTGACCTGCCACACAGCACACTCACCCTTGGCTGGCTCCACACTAGACTCCATCCCTCATGGCTTTGCTCAAGCCCCACAGCTGCCCTCTCAGATGGGTACCATCCCAATCATCCACACTTGACAGGTGGGCATGTGGAGGCTCTGAGGTCAAGCTACTTGCCCAAGCTCACACAGCAAGCAGGTGGCAGAGCTTGGATTCGAAGCTGGGTCTGGGTGACTCTTGTCACTAAAAATACCGGGAGATGAGCCCAGGGGTCTCTGCTGGGGTGGCCTAGCATCTGAGGGGGACTTTCCTGTCTGCAGCTTCCTCCAGGTGCGAGGACGCACCAGAGATGGGGGACATGATAACAAGAGCTACAATTCCCCATCATCTCCGGCAATAGCCCCTCTGGCCTCAGGTCTGAAGAAGAGCCCTTCCAGGGGGCAGTCCCTAGATGCTGACATCGACAAAGGCCTTTCCTGGCTGCCAGGGCATATTCAACCCCCTTTGATCATCTCTTATACAGTTTTGTCGACACAGAAAACAGACCTAGAGCTAAGAGGGCATGTAAAAGTTCAGGGTACAAGACTAAGACTCCTCATCAAGAAGGAAAACTCAGGAGACCACTTTGGACAGTGGACATGAGGAGAAGTAGACGGGCAAGTGAAGGGCACACTTTCTCCCAGGGTTGGAAGAGAGATGTGGGCCCAGGGCCTGTGACCTGACTAAGCCCCAGGGAAGGGGACAGACTCACTGGCCACTCAGAGGTGAGACACACATCCAAGATATAACTCCCGAGCCAGACACCCACAAACAGAGACACGCATGCTCACAGAACCCACAATCACACACTCAGGGACAAGCCTTCCCATGACAACCAGGATGATGAGAACCAGGACAAGGGTCGGTTACTACGATACCCCCCACCCCGTGACTGCGGCCATGTACCTGCTGGCTCTGTGACCTGGCCTGGGAGAGTGGCCTCCTGACCAGCTGCTCTTTCTCCTAAGTGTCTTTGCTGCCTGTTTCCTTCTCACGCACAGGAGGATCGACATGGCCCCTCCCATTCTCATAAGGCCACAAAAGAGCTCCCAAAGTACAGTTCCAGCCATGTCAAGTTCAGAAGGGTAGCAGGGAAAGGATTGTGGCCCCATTCTATAAATGAGGGAACTAAGGCCCAGGATGGAGCAGCAGATCACCATGGATATCCTTTTACCCCAAGGATAGAAGCCATGTTGGTCAGAGAACTGACTTGTGATTCCAGGCTCACAGTCTATACCATTATCTGTGCTGCTCTCCTCTCAGCCCTCTGGATCTTCTTCTAGCCAAACTGGTTCTAGTGATTAGCTGAAAGTGGACACTGCCCAACATAGCCACTTCCCCAGATGGGCAGGCATGAGCGAGTCCTGGGTATTCCAGGGTCTTCTAGGGTCTTCCAGGACTTTCCCAGGCAAGACCCAGGGCTTCCTCTCCTGTCCTCCAGAAACAGACAAGACTGGAAGGCTCAGAACCAATCCAGAACTGGGGCATCGATGGGGTGGGGAGGCAGCACTGACTGGCACATTGGCCCTCACCCTCCTGTCTTCTGCCCATCAAGAGGAACTTTCTGACCTGAACTAAAATCAAATCCTTCTTCCAAAAGAGAAGTACACCCCTGACTGGGAAACCAAAACCTGGGTTCTAGTCTGTCTTTGCCTCTGCCTCTGCTTCCTGTGTGACCCGAGGATGGAGAGTGGTTGGGCCAGATGATCTTGGACTCTGCAGCCAGGACTGCTCTAAATCATCCACAAATGGACTGTGTAGCTAAAGTGGGCATCAGAGGTCATCCAGTAGGATCACCACTCCCAGCATCCCTGAAGTGCCCCAGAAATGCCACCCTAAAAGCTATTCTTATTTGTCTAGTCTCCTTGGTAGTACATCTACTCAACAAATATTTATTGAGCACCTACCGTGTGCCCAGCACTGTTCTAGGAGATGGGGATTAGATGGTGCACAAATGAGCAAAAATCCATTTGAAGAGCTATTGTTCTGGTGAACTGGTCAGAACTGGTCCCAAGGATTGGACCAGGGCCCAGGGCATAGCACAATGAGGTCATTGCTTTCCCTGCTCCAGATAACACACCGACCTTCAACTGTAAGATCCTCAATGGGAGGAAATACACTTGCAGTGTCCTTAATTCTCCAGAACCCAATACTTGTTCTGACATGTGGAAGACTTAACTGAACAGGAGAGCAGAATATGGATAGATAATGTGTGAAAGGAAGGGAAAATGGCTCATCAGATAGATGGACAGATAAGTTGGATGAATAAATAAGATGGTTAGAAGGCTGGATGGATGCGTGAATGGCTGAGGAATGAGTAGTTGGGTGGGCAGAATGGCAGATAGATACAGAGGTGGGTGGAATGAACCAATAAACAGACAGACCAGTATAAACCTCAGGTGACTCCTATTGGGCTCTCTCTTGCCCAAAGCTCTCATCTTTTTCTCAGTCTTTCCCAAGAAGTTGAGGAAGGGTCCTTTGCCTTTCCTCCAACTCCTCTCCTTCTCAAGGTCTCCTCCCAGAGTCCATAGGGGGCCCCCAGGGTGGACCAAAAACCAAATCATGGCAGCATCTATCTATTCCAGGCCTGAAAACCAAAGGGACAGAGGGAGTGGAGGAAATGTATCCTCATCTCACCATGAAGTGTCCTCATTTGTGCTGAGGGACTGTGCTGCACCCCCAGGACACTTACTCATCAGCTCACCTACTCTGTCTCTTGTTGTCTCACCTGCTCTTGCACCGACCCACCTACTTATTCAAAAACTACTAATATGCTCCATGTAGGAAATGTGGGAAACAGGGAAGGAAGAGATGACCCTTCTAGGAACCTTGTCCTCAGAGACAAGGGAAAATCCCCAGAAGCAGGGAGAGCAGGTAGAAGAAAAGCTTCTGCGGCAAAAGGTGAGGACTATGTCAGAGGAAGTCTTCAGTGGCTAGGAAGGAGAGTGGTGAAAGTCAGACTGGAAAGATCCCTGACTGTGAACAAGGACCCAGTTCCTGGGATAAGGAGCTGTAGACCATGACAATCTATCCCACACACGCCCTAATTGCCACTGCACATGCCACATCTCACCTGCCACGGTGACAGATGGTGATGTCTTGGCCATGTGACAGCCTGGCTTCTAACCTGCAGCATATGCTGTTTGTTTATTCCTACCTTTGATCCAGACCAAAGGACACCTCACAGGTGTTGTTAACTCAGGTAAGTACATAGCTCTCCATCATCTCTCCTTCATTTCTGTCCCTTTGAAGATGGTGAACTATCCCTGAGCATCCCCGGGGCTGGGAAGGAGGCTGTGTGACCAACTACTTTGTACCAAAAATTGTCCAAGTGCTCTGATCTCCAAAAGGCCAGCTCCTCCGTAACCTTCATCAGCCCATTTCTACCTCAGGGCATTTGCCTTGCACAGGTTTCAGGAAAGAGGCCACAGTGGTAACTGCTCATGAGAAATAGCATGATGACTCAGGAAAAGCTCCGGGTCCAAAAACCTCTCCCTACTTAGACTTCTTGGTATCTTCAATCCCGCCATTAGTACAGATTTCCTTACTGGACAGACTGGCCTTCTTTATTTACATTGAATTTTTTCTTTTCTTTTCTTTTCCTATCTAGGTTGAGTCCTATACTCAGTGTTGAGGGAGATGCTCAAACCTTCAGGGAGAAGTAGGCACTTGAGGGCCCACAAGGAGCCCTTGGATAGAAGGTGCTACTGCTTCGTGAGATGAAGTTCACATCTCACACCCAGGCCATTGGCTGTGTGAGGCCATAGGTAGAGCTGAGTATGAGGCTAAGTTCATGAACAGGGATGGGCTCAGAAATGGCAGCTTGACTGTGGGAAGATCCTGGGATTTTCCTGAAACCATGTTCACCATCTTTCCCAAACCTCCCCTAGGAATGGGAGAAGGCAGGAAAGGGAAAGAGAGGCAGGAGGGTGGTGTTTGGTGGCTTGGATCTGGAATCTCTGCCCTTACCTAGACAACTAAGACTGCCCCTTAAGCCCCAAGTCTGCCCAGTTTTCTCTCCTGCACTCCAGATGGAGCCTCTACCTGAACGTCCCTCGGGCACTTCTCAGACAACATTCACACCTGAACTTGGCTTGTCTCTCCTCATCTTGCTCCTTTTCCTCTGATGTGCTCATGTCAGAGATGGCCCCATCAACCCTCCCATCAAATGAAGGGGATGTCTCTTGGTTTGCCTTGTCCCTCCCTTCTCATAGTTGATCCTGAAGACCCCATGATCCTGATAAATTTCTGACCTGACCCCCTCTTCCCCATCCCTGATCAACCAGGTTCAGACCTTACCAGCTGTCACTCAAGCTTCCCAAGAGCCTCCTTGTCATCTTCCTGCTCCCAGTCTACCCTCTAATCCATCATCCACATAGATCACCCAGACTATCCTTTCCAAAATGCAAATCTCACCATGCCCTCTATCTCACATGAAATACCTCTGTGGCTCCTGACTGCCCTCAGGTTTGTCCAAACTCCTTAACCAACCCCCAAGACCCAGCCCCCATGGGACTCATGTTCTCCAAGATTCCAGCACCCATCCAGCACTTCAGTTACACATTTCCTCAATGGTCCCTGCCCCAAGCCTCCATCTGGGGATGTCATTGCCCCTCCTCTCCACCTGCCATCACCCATGTTAAACCAACTCATCCAGGAAGTGCCCTGAGACTGCCCACAGTCTTCTCAGATCCCTGCTCAGATCCCTTCTCAGATCCCATCTCAGAAGTTGGGACACATCTCACATTCTTCTGGGTGCCCTTCTCACCAGACTGTGAGCAGGGATAGGTATTCTTTCTCTCTGCGTCTCAGTCTCCCCAGCCTGGGCCCTGGTGCACAGAAAACTTCAGTAATTATTACTCAAAACAACAGACAGAAGGGAAATCACCATTCTCACCTCCGGCCCAAGCAGGGGCTGGGGCTGGGGCCAGAGGAGGCAGGGCAAACAAGCTAAATCACATCCGGGGCCCACCAGGGCCCAGTGAAGACACAGCTTGTGGTGAGGAAGGGCATTTGGGCTGAAAGGGCTTGGGCGACTGCCACGGAAGCAGCTCAGGCACCAGGGATGACCCTGGAGAAACACTCCCGTGCTTTGCTTCCTCCACATTCCCAGCTGGGAAGTAGTCGTAATCATCCCAGTCCTATTCAGTTCCCAGAGGCCCCTTAGAGTGACAATAACAATGACAGTGATGAAGATGAAGCTCCAAGTAACAAAAACACCATCAACACGTGTGTGCAGGATGCCAACTCCCTGCCGACAACCCCAGCAAACCATCGCCTTATGAGCTGATGCCTTTGCTTCTTACCCATTACACAGGTGGTATTTAAGAGCTTGAACACCCTGGCTGGGCACCCAATGGATGGGAAAGCAGTTGGTGTATATGAAAAGAGCATTCATTTGGGGATCCATGTTGCCTGGAATGTCCATGCCTCTTTCTGCTCCTTGTCTCAAGGATGGCTCCAGGGATCCCTTGCCTCCCCGAGAAGCCCTCCTGAATATTATTGCCTCAGCACCTCTGATCCCTTCAAGGAGGCCTCCCTGATTATTCCCATTGTACTGGCTTCCCTAGCTCAGCCCCTGAACATGTAGGGCTGTTTCCCCACCTTCCCCTCATTTATACCTAGCTGGATACCAGGTCACCACAGATGAGACAGAGTCTTGTGTTGACCACAGGCAAGGGCTGCCTGAGGGTGGGCATCAGAATCCCTCTTGTGCCCCCACAGCACAGTGCCCAAGCCTGCCCGTCCTACCTCTTCTTGGTGGGGGTGATCTCTGTTGGCCTCTTCTCCTGCAGGACGGCAGGGTTCCCACTGGGGACAGCAGCTCTTCTGCCCATGAGGGGCACCATCTCCTTGGGGTGGGCATTCATGGCTGGAGCAAAATCGTAGCACAGATGCTTAGGTTGAGTGGACATGGGGGAGCTCTAGGGGGCTTCAGATGCCCATGTGGCACCAGGTGGTCCCTACTCATACCCCTAGGACAAGGAGCTCACTCTCTACCCTCCAAGCCTGCCAACTTCCCTGCAATTCCTCCTGTTCCCTGCTCCATCACCTCTGTCCTTGTGTATCCTAGGAGAGCCCAACAGAGCTTCCAGTCAGAGACCACCATGACCTTAGCTTCTCTCAAGACATCATCTCCACCCACAATCTTCAGGCAGACTCCTAAGAATTAGCTCTGCTTTTTCCATTTCACCATCAGATGTTGCATTCAGTGATATCCTCAACAGAACAGGACTACCTTCTCCTTTGTCCTAGACACTCTGCTCCTAGTAATACAGCTTCAGGCCTCTTTGGTGCTTTGGATTTCTTACTACCCTGGTGGCCTCTGCAGCTAACACACTCATTATCTTTGTCTCATCCCCAAGAGCTGAGTGCCACCAGCCTTGTGGCTATCTGTCCGTTAGATTCCCTTCTCACCTGAAGCGAGCAGCTGAGCTCCCTCCCCAGAGGCAGGCAAGGCAACCCCTCAGATGTGCTCAGTACAGACTGGACTCCATGCTGGGCTCAGAGGGATGTGCTGGGGAGAGGGACTGACATGTCTTTTGAGAACTCTAAGGGGACCTTAGAGGTTTCTGTGTAGATGAAGGACAATCTGGGCAGAGGGGACAGCTTGAGCAAAGATCACGGGTCAAGAAAGATAGCAAGTGGCAAGGAGCTGGTGTGGCTGCAGAACCCGGGGAGTTCTGGGGACCACTGGCGTGAGAGGCTCCAAAAGCAGGGGGGCCATGTTGTGAGGGCCTAATACACCAGTGAGGAGTTGTAGCTGGTCCCAAGGGCAGCGGGCATGGGAGGGCTTACACAGGAGACAGACATGTTAGAGATAGCAGGCTATGAAGGATGAAGGAGACTAGCACATGAAGCTAGGAGCAAGCTAGCTAGCAGAAGGCTACTGTGGGGGCAGTATATGGCAGCACCCATGGAGAAGGGTGGGCTGGCCATATAGGATAAAATGGACAGGACAAAGGGCTCGTGGATAAGAGGTGACTCTGCAGTCAACAGGGGGCCATTCTCAGCTTGAGCAGCCCTCAGAGAACACCCTCAGGGTCATGGAGATAGGAGCAAGGGACAGATCCTCTAAGAAGAGCCTAGCTAGGTGGGGTAGAGCTGGGGCCACTGGTAATCCTGGTCCAGATAGGAAAGCTTCCTGGAAAAAGTATCCAGAACCGTTCGTTATCAGATGGCAATGAGGTTTGGAAATGGGACAGCTGCCCTCCCCAAAGTAAGCAGCCCTGGGAGAGGAGGAGTTACCCAAAGGAAGGCTTTGGCCTTGGAGTGCAGGGAACTTGGAGCCAGAGAGAAGTGTCCTACTGAGAAAGAATCATGAGCATTTAGGTCCCTGACTGTATCCACAGTCACAGAATGAGGGTGGGTGGGCTTTAACTCCTTCTTCAGCCAGGAGTGGTCTATGGACAAATAGGTCTAAAAGGCCAAGCTAAACCAAGACTGAGGCAGGGGTTTGGGGGTGGGGGAGGGTGGAGGGCATGTCTCTTACCCTGGGCCTCTGTTTTCCCCTCTGATGAATGAGCTGAAAGGACCCCAAGGACCCTAGAGTGCTCACCCATGACAGCCGGCTGCTCCATCCTCCCAGTACTGGGCCCATGAGTTAGGGCAGCCCTGGGAAGCTGGGGCAGGAGAGGGTCAAGAAAACTCTGGGCTGGAGCTATAATTAGCGGTGATAATTAGCTCCCTGAGTCACCCCATAAACTCTGGATTCTCACCTGTGGGACTCTCTCACTGCCTTGCCCTCCCTCCCTGGGTTTGGCCTTCCTCATTGGAGAAGTGCTCCCAAGCTGTGATACTGACTGAACGGCCTTTCCCGGGAGACAGGCCAGACCTGGGGCCCACAGGGAGCCCCTGCAGCTGCAGGATCAGCCCCTGTGAGGTGCCTGGGCCTTGTCTCTCTCAAGCTCTGGGCTACCTCATCTCATCCTGAACACCTCCCTCACTTTCCTGCACTGGAGAGCCACATCCCAGGGCCCACTAGTGGTGACAAGAGCCTCACCTTTGCCCCTAAGTGGTTGTGAGCCCTTCCCCCTCCCAAGATCTCCAAACCTCAGGGAAGTTTCTTGGGTCCATCAGAACCTGGGCTCTGCACTTACTCGCCGGGCCAAGAGCTCACACCTCACTTTGTTTCTCCTGCTAGAGATCCAAGCTTCTTCCCAACCCCTCCCCCAAGGCCTATCAGCAAAGGGCAGATGAGACCTAAAGGACCCCTTGGGTTCTCACTCCAGGGTCCCCTAGGACCTTGGAGAGTGCTGGCTGCCATGTGTGGTGAGGACTCACCTGGTGAGGTCTGGGTGGTGGTGGCTGCCTTTGCTCTGAGATCACCGCATGTCCTGGGCCCAGGGACCCCTGGAGGGACTGCGGTTGAGGCGGCGGGAGGCTCTCATCCTAGGCAGAGAGAGGGTTGAAATGAGGCGTCAGAGGCAGAACTGGCTGGGCCACCTGCCCTAGGCGTCAGGCAGGCCACACCCACCAGCCAGAGCTGCAGTGCCTGCCCACCCACATGCCCTGCCTGAGTCACCCCACACCCACACAGCAGCCCAGCCTAGGAGAAGGCAGGGGAGGCAACAGGTGCCAAGGCCAAAGTTTTGGTCCCAACTCTTTTCTCTCCTGTAATTGATGCTTCCCATCACAGGCCTCAATTTCCCCAACTGGGAAATGGGAATTACAACTAATTTCCAAGGATGCTGTGAAGAGTCAAAGAGATCATGCTGGTGGGAGAGCCTAATGTATGGTCAAGTGCTCTGTCCTGAGCCCTGGGAGGAAAGGCCACAAATGAGCACTGGCTTGGTCAATCCCAGGGTAGCCAGTACCAAAACTCGGTATCTGTCCTTCAAAGTCTGGGATCAGATCCTTTAAGAGACAAAGGAAGTCCCCATTCAAAGACTACCACCAGGGGCACCTGGGTGGCTCAGTTGGTTAAGCGTCTGCCTTTGGCTTAGGACATGATCCTGGAGTTCCAGGATCAAGTCCCACATCAGGCTTTCTGCTGAGCAGGAAGTCTGATGCTCCCTCTGGCCCTGCCCGCCCCCCACCCCCCGCCCCATGTTCTCTCACTCTCTCCCTCTTTCATTCTCTCTCTCTCTCAAATAAATAAGTAAAATCTTTCAAAACAAAACAAAACACAACTTACCACCAGAAATTATTCACTTCAGACCTTGGTGTCAGACAACCTCACCCCTCTCTGGCTCTATGATCTTGAGCAAGTCATTTCTCCCATTTCCTGTCTGTGAAATGTGCATAATAAATCCACTTTGCAGGGACACCTGGGTGGCTCAGTCAGTGAAGCATCTACCTTTGGCTCAGGTCGTGATCCCAGCGTCTTGGGATTAAGTCCCACATCAGGGTCCCTGCTCAGTGAAGAGCTTGCTCCCTCTGCCTGCCGCTCCCCCCACTTGTACTCTCTCTCTCTCTCCCTGACAAATAAATAAAAATCTTAAAAAAAAAAATCTGCCTTGCAGAATTACTTGAGAAAACACATAGAAAGGACTTCAACAAGACCCAGAGGACAGAAAGAACTCAATAAACAGTGACAGTCATTAATTCTTACTGGTCCCTTCCCCCAGCAACCACCTGGGCCACCTGCCTCCAGGCCAGATGTTGGGGAAGATTCTACACCCTCCCTCCTCAAGCAGGCCACGGCTGTGAAGGGGGCGGAACGAGTCTGGGGCAGCCCTGACTGCCTCCTGTCACTCAGGAATCACACACCTGTCCCCTTGGGCAGACAAGATTGGGAGGGAGCAGGAAGTCTTGCTGACAGGGAGGGTGCCCATGACTGATGCAGCAGGGATTTTCCCAGCTGCCCTCCGGGGCCAGTCCCTCCATCCTTCATCACCACAACCTTCCAGCCTGGGCAGAGGCAGGCGGCAGACTCAGTCTTCTGACCATAGGGCAGCAGGACCTATGGCCAGTAAGGGACAGGAAACCTGGCTTCAGGACCAACAAATGTGGGTTGCTTTGTTGGTTTTACATCAAGTGGTCCTGAAGTTCCCACAAACATTGCCTGAAACTCCATCATGATAGCTTGACCTTGGATCAATCATAGCCTTCCTTCTATTACTCAATTAATTTCCCCTTCTGAATCAGCCCCTTGTCCCTCTTAGCTTTACTTCTCGTGGCCTCAGAACCCTAGGGACACGGTTGTTGTCAAATTTCAGCATTTACATTTTGCCTGGTGTTGGCATTTTTTCTCAAAGGCCAGGCTGGAACCTCTCTAAAAGACCCCTGTCCCCACCCAAAGTCCCACACTGTGCCTGGCAAAGAGTTTGCTGTTTGTGGGATCAGGAACCATATTGCAGCAGTCAGAGCCACTACCCACCCCCCACCCTGCTCCTACCCCAAATACAAGGAAACAGCAACTCCTACCCCTTGAACTGGCCTACGTTCAATCCCATTTAATGCAACACATCGTGAGATCCCACAGTAGGATACAAGGCAGGCAAGCAAGGACCAGCATAGGATTCAGTACAGGAGAAAGTGGTCTCCACCCTCAAGAAACTGTGGGCCACACAGGACACAGGCTCAGGCAAGAACCATAACCCCACTCAGCAAGTTGTAAGGACAAAAAGGGCTTGGGTCACTGAGGAGGAAGGAAATCTGGCCCATGGGGCAGTGGGGAATGGGCTCAGGGAAGGGAGAGAATTTGGGCTATACTGGGAATGAGGGAGGACCTTGTACACGGGGAGAGCATCAGGAGCAGAACTGGGCAAAAGATCCTGGCACATTCAAGGAACGATGACGAGCTTGGGTGAATGATGCACAGTCTTGGTGGAGTATCAGACAGGAGCTGTGAGTCGGGCCACAAGCCACTGAGTCAGCTCTGACCCTTTCATCACAGGAGTCTGCACCCATCCAGCTTTATGGGGTGCAGAGGCCTGTTGAAGACGCTCGTACCCATGTGGTCAGGGAGGGAAGTGCCCCAGCTCAACCGAGTCAGCACCTCAAACCAGAGGCAACATTTTGGCCAGTGGACAGGCTGCCTGCACTTGCCAGGGCTGCAGGTGAGCTTGATCCCCACCCTGTGTTTGGGACCCACATGGCACAATGGCAGGAATGTGGAGCCAGGAGTCCGGCCTCCTCTGCCAAGCCTGGAGCCCTGTAGAAGCCAGCATTGCCCGCTCAGCCCTGGCCGCCACATGGGTGACTTCTAGTGCTTGATCACAGCTGCACCAGTACCTGGGCACCCAGGAGAACAGACCAACTGGACTCCAGAGTCCAGCTCCTCTTTCCTTGGAGCAGCCATGGGCCCTGCTGTGCCCACCCTTCCTCCATGACCTCAGCTCCTTCTGTGACTGTGCAGAAAACAGGAGTTTAAATTAAAAGACAACAGTGACAGGAGGAACCATCCAAACGGGCTGTATGTGGGAAGCAAAATGCCAAGGGCAGATGCAGCCTGGGGCCTGGAAGGGATGTGTTAGTGAGAGGGAAAGGGCAGCTTTTCTTGCCCCAAGCCTGCTTCCCAGAGGCCCAAATTTTAGGCAGCCCCTAGACATCTGCCAGCATACCCTACATGGCCCCCATCTCACCAGACCATCTGCCCTGGACTATAAAACACCCCCAAAGTACGTACTAGATAGGAGTCAAGCACACCCTTACCTCCTCCCCACACCTCCCAGGCCTTGCAGATATCAGACCCTGGTGACAGGTGCACAAGCTCTCCCTTCAAGAAGGAGGAGTAAGAGAAGTGGTCTCTGTGGGATGACTGCATGCAGGGATGGGCCAACGCCTTGACCTGCCCTAGGAAACACTCCACGTAGTGCAGTGAACAAGGAGGGAGGCCTGGGAGCCAGGCAGATCTCCATTTACACTCTCAGGCCTGAGCAGATCCCCCCAGACTGTGGTCAAGAGAGGCTGTCACAGCTCACCCCGGACTAGGAGAGCTGAGCAGCCTCCCCACCTGGGATTCTGGTTTGTGGCTCCTCCTGCCTCCACGTGTTGGAGGGAGGGACATGGGGACAAAGGGAGCCAAAGAGACAGTGACAGATACAAAAAAGCAAAGAATGGGCTAATTGCATGTGTGTCCTTCTTTAAAGAACACAGGTTTACACAAAAGGTTACACTCATTCATTTTAGAAAAGAACAACCACAAGATTCCTTCCAGCTCGGGTTAAGTTTGAAAGTTGATCTAATCTGCAGAAACTTGCAAATATCTGACATTCACATGACATCTTCTAGGAAGGCCTCCAGGAAAAGAGAGGGGTCCCAGGCCCACAACAGGAAGCAAAAAGCCCTCACCTCTGCTCCCCAGGGAGGGACTGGAATGCCCCAGCCCATTCTATTCTCTGCCAGATAGCCTGGTGCCACAGTTAAGTTCCAGGCTTTGGAGTCAGACCCAGGCAATGTTGTTTACTGGCTGTGTAACCTAACTGTCCCAGCCTCAATAGAAACACACACACACACACACACACACACACACACACACACATCATAGCCAACTAGCTATGGCACAAAGTTCACACTGGATGTGATATTTATTTATTTATTTATTTGTTTGATGAGTGACAGGATGCATGGAGCTGGAAGTAGGACCCCTGCGGGGGAGTAGGACTACAGTTGCTACAAAAATGGAAGACCATGAAAAAATTCTTGCCACATGCTTTTAAGACAGGTGCTGTACTTTAATCTGGACAGCAAAAGAGTTCTGTTTTGGGGGCCATGATGTATCACACAGAACGAGGAAGTCACTCTGGCAAAACCTGATTCTGGCAGAGCTGGATATAGGGCCAGCCTTCCCCCACCTTCTCTGAGGAATAAATGACATCCCCCCCAGCCCACTCTATTTCAGAGGAGGTATTAAACACAACACAGAGAACAGCTGCAGCTGTTTACATCAAAGGACATGTTTTGTTTTGTTCCAAGAGGTGTTTTCCTGGGCCTCATTTACATTCACTCCTAGTCATATAAAATAAAACAGTGGCATCACATATGTCCACACAAGATTCATCATTCATGATACTTAACAAAGTCAGTAAAAATATGAGAGCAAAATAATTTCCTGGTGGAAGACTCCCTTGGGGACAGTGAGGCTGGATGACTAGCTCTCCCCATGCACCCAACAATGCTTCCCCTAGCTTGTGCAGAGCAGGTGAGGAAAGTGCCTGCGCAGGCACAGGCCAAGCCAGGCTGCTGAGAGGGCCCTGTTGTTCCCTCCACAGTGAGATATCCTGAGGCTCAACAGTGTTAGGAGTACCCTAGAGGGGTCCCTCACTTTTCCCCTCAAGCAACAGGATCCTTGAAGACCTCAGCATCTTCTGGCTTGAGGGACCCTGTAAAGTGCCTCAGATGAACTTCCTCTGGCTGAGCAGGGGGCCTTTCTCTTGTACTTGCATCTCTTAAAAGGGGAACCAGGGCAAAGTTCTTCCAGTTTCTTCCTGAAACTAAAGGGTAAAACATCATTACTGCCTTGGATGCAGCACGCAGAAATAAACACTTATTTGTTGGCCTTACCAACTTGTAGTTCTCTTAAAGGAGACCCAGACATTTTGGTCCTTCCTGAGACACAGGGATAGCTGCCATTTCCTCTTCCCTTGCCTGCTTAAGGAGCCTCTTCCACTCTGGAAAATCTTAAATCCTCTTCCTTCCTCTCACCCTGACTTGCAGGGACTTCATCAGAGTCTATTGCTTGCCTTTCCCAGGCTCCATCTCCTCCCTGTCCACATGGGAGGGAGGACAGATCTCCACAGAGCAACATTGGGGCCTGCCCCATGGTGGCTCCACATCAGGTCAGCTGTAGGCTGATGAACCAGCCAGAGAATCAGGATCTGGGGACCAGGACCCACCAGAGCATAGCATATTGGCAACAGTGTCAAAGAAAACATGGTGACATTAGGTCTTAAATGGGGCTCTACTGTGTGCACAGGGAGCTCCTAAAGAGAATCCAGTTGTCACTCCCTAGCCCCCTCCAGCTTCCCAGCCACCTAGGCAAACTGACAACCAAGAGGGAAAGCTTTACATGTTCCCCTCCCACTGCCAGAGCCCTGGTCAGCCAAGTCTTCTGGTTGGCCACTCTGGGTCTAATCTCTCTAGAAAACCAGCCTCAATTATACCTTTTATACCTCCTACCCTCAGGCCATAATTCAGGTTCCTCTGCTGGTGTCTAACACTGACCACATGTCAAAGGCATCAGGAATATGAGAAGCCAAGCCCATCATGACCACTCCAGCCAAATTCTCCAGGTCTTGGTGTTTACCCCAGGCCTGCAGGCTGATGTTAGCCTGCTCCCAAGCATCACCTGCTAAATACGAACCCAGGCATTGAAGCAGGACTTCCTGGGGATATAGGCCAGGTCTCACTGAGACACAGTCTTCTGGCTGGCTCAGTGTTGGGAACATGCAGCCTCAGAGACTGCTTGGCCCAGCCCTAGCTCAAAAGTCCTGAAAGGAGGCACAGGGCTCTCCATGCCCAATTCCCATAGTCCTGATGCCAAGACTCTCTCAAGTGTTCTCCCCAGCTCAGCTATTAACTGCTTTCCTCCCTGGCCTTTCTCCCATGTATTTCTTTGCCCCTTCCCAATCATATATACTTTGTAGGTAGGAGAGTTCCTTGTTATCTGAATTGTATGACTATTCATCACTAAAGTGTACACTGCTACAAAGTTGTACAAAAAAGCAAAATCCTCAGGAAATATTCACTAATTAATTATAAATGTGAAATCAGGGAACCTCTAATCGTCTCCTACCCCAATCCAAGTAACAAGAATGTGTATATCCCTGCTACTTCAACAATATCTTTATTAATACACAGTGAATGTGCAGTGTTATAAACAGCCAACAATGTCATGCAAACACAATGCAAGTTAACCACAAAGTACAACAGCAAATCTTTAAAAGATGGGAGGTTTCATGAAGTCAGTAAGATTGATATTGGAAGACTGCTCAAATTACAGGCAAAATCATCTTTGAATAGCTCTGTGGTAAAGTTAGATCAATAACAATTGTAGAGATAATCAATAAGTACTATGGCATGACACAGGAAGTGCTTCTAATGCAACTAGTGGGAAAATTACAGGATTGCAGATTGCAGATTGATAAAAAAGATTTCTACTTCTAGCCCTGATGGAGTATGTAGTACTGAGCTACCCACACTGTTGTAAATAACCATAAAGAAGGAAAAAATATTTGCAGTAAATGTTTTCAGGCATAGGATATAGACTGAAAACTGCAGTTGCTGAGAAAAGGTGAAATCCACAAACAGCCCCATGATTGCCCTGATGGTTTGCATAGGGACAATTTCTCTGACTGTGGTGTAGTGAGCTGGAGTCTAAGCAGAGCATGGCAGTACCTCTGAACTAAGGAAGAAGAGATTGGGGATTTGGACAGCTGAAGCAGCTAGAATCTGTGAGACAGGGCACAGAAGAAGAGGAAAAAGAGAGATGTGATGGTGGAGGTCTAGAAGTTTCTGTGCTGCGGGCTGGAGTGTACTTGTACAATGTGAGACTGCATAAGGCCTACCAGACAGTGGCCACTATAGGGCTGACAGTGGGATAGAAACACTGGAAGCTGAGCAGTACTGAGTGGGGAGACCTCCTTAATACCTTTTTTCTACTCTGAGGATCAAGTTAAAGAAATGCCCTACTTACTCTACATGCCCTAGAGTAAGGTCTACCCAAGACCCACCCTAACAAAGCATAAAACCAAGTCCTGGCAAGAACTTCAGTGGAAACAGTTTGGAGGTCGGGTCCCACAAGTTTGATGGAATTGGAAAATACCTTGGCATTTCACAGATCTATCATTATAAAGTTTAAAACTAAGTCTACACAAGTTCAGGGTGATTCAATCAATAATTGAACTGCCAACTAAAACAAAAATTCAATCCAGGGTCTCTAAAACATATTATCCACAATGCCCAGTATACAATTAAAAGTTACTAGACATGCAAAGAGACAGGGAAATGTGACTCACAGTAAGGAGGGAGAAAAAACAGTCAGTGGAAACTGTCCCCAAGATGGCCCAGATATTGGACTTAGTTGGCAGAGAATTTAAATTAACTATTATTAATATGCTAAGAAAAAAAAAGGAAAATAGGATCTTGATAACAGAACAGCTAGAGAATCTTAGGAAAGAAATGAAATCCGTAAAAAAAAAAAAATAGAAACTTGAAAACCAAATAGCATAATACTTGAAATATAATAGTCACTGGATGAGCTTAATCATAGTTTGGAGATGGCTGAGGACAGGATCAGTGAACTTGAAGACAGAACAATAAAATTCTCAAATTTGAGAAATAGAAAAAAAAATCAAGGAAAAATAAAGCCTCAGAAACCTGTGGGACAATATCAAACAATCTAAAATACATGTAGGGAGTGCCTGGGTGGCTCAGTGGGTTAAGCCACTGCCTTCGACTCAGGTCATGATCTCGGGGTCCTGGGATCAAGTCCCACATCGGGCTCTCTGCTCAGCAGGGAACCTGCTTCCCTCTCTCTCTCTTTCTCTGCCTGCCTCTCTGTCTACTTGTGATCTCTCTATCAAATAAATAAATAAAATCTTTAAAAAATAAAATAAAATAAAATACATGTAGGGACGGGGCACCTGGGTGGCTCAGTTGATTAAACCTCTGCCTTCGGCTCAGGTCATGGTCTCAGGTCCTGGGATTGAGCCCTGCATCAGGCTCTCTGCCTGCCTCTCTGCCTACTTGTGATCTCTCTCTCTGTGTCAAATAAATAAATAAAATCTTAAAAAATTAAAATACATGTAGGGGCACCTGGGTGGCTCAGACAGTTGAGCATCCGACTCTTGATTTCAGCTCATGTCATGATCTTGGGGTCCTGGGATAGAGTCCTGTGTCAGGCTCTGCGCTCAGCAGGGAGTCTGCTTGAGGTTCTCTTTCTCTTGCTCCTTTTGTCCCTCCCCTGCTCTCTCCTTCCCTCTCTCTTTCTCTCTCAAATAAATAAAGTTAAATAAAATAAATAAAACATATGTTATTGGAGTCCCCCCCCAAAGTAGATAGGGACAATGAAGCAAAATATATGTAGAAGATCCAAGAATTGCAGGCGAATCTTAAACAGGATAAACCAAAAAAACAAACCAAAGCACGTTTTACTTAAACTGCTGAAAACCTCAGATGAAGAGAATATTTTGAAAGCAGCCAAAAAGAAAAAGACAAATTACATACAGGAATGCAAATAATGAGCAACTTTTCATCAGAAACAATGGAGGCCAGAAGACAGTGGAGAAAAAGTTAGTGTTGGAAATTTCTTTTAAAAAGAGGAAAGAAAATCTGTTAACCCAGAATTCTGTATCTAGTGAAAATATCTTTCAAACATGAGAATGAAATTCACATTTTCAAGTAAACAAAAGCTGATATCAAACTAATTGACAGGGATAGAAATTAGACAAGTAGTTACCTGGGATGGGGAGGGCGAAACTGATTACAAAGAGGCATTAGGGTACTTCCTGGCATGATGGAAATGTTCTATATCTTGAGTGCGGTGGTGGTTCCCTGAGTAGATATTTCCTGAAACCTACCAAACTATACATTTAAAATGTGTGCATTTTACTGTATGTAAATTATATCTCAATAAAGTTGATTTTAAGTTTTAAAATAAAAAAGTCTCTCTATGAAGCAATATCAATTATGAAAGATGAAGTATCATTCTATCAGGCAAGTTGATCTGAAAATAGTGCCCTTTCTCCCACCCTACCAAAAAAAAAACCCCAAACAGTCAACATCTGTTTCATTCTTTGTTCAAGAATAAGTAACATCAGCAAAATGGTAAAGTAGGTAGTTCCCAAAACCTAGACCACCACAAAAACATCAAAAAACAAACAAACAAACAAAAAACAGACAGAAACTTTGGAGCCAATATTGTCACAACTCTGGGAAACAGTCCAAGGTTTATAGCAAACAAGAAAATTGTGAATCAATTAAAAAAATCAACATGGAAATGGTTGGGTACTAAAACTATAGAACTCTTACAAAAAAACATAGGGAAAAATCTTCAAGACATTGGATTTGGCAGTAATTTCTTACATATTACACCAAAAGAATAGGCAATAAAAGAAAAGAATAAATAAACCGGGCTTCATCAAAATAAAAACTTTTATATCAAAGGACAAGTCAAAGAATAGAAGAAAACACTGGCAGATGGTACACCTGACAAAGGATTAATATCCAGAATGTATAAAGAACTTCTATAACTCAACAACAACAAAACAAATTTTTAAATGGGCAGATTGCTTGAATAAAGGCATTTCTCCAAAGAGTACCTATAATGACAAAAGAGCACTTGGAAAGATATTCAAAATAATTAGTCATTAGGGAAATGCAAATCAAAACCACAATAAGATACAACTGCACACCCATTAGGATGGCTACAACCACCACCACCACAACAAAACCCCACAAAACAGCAAGTGTTGGTGAGGATGTGGAACCCTCATGTTTTGCTGGTGGGAATGTACAGAAATGCAGCCACTTTAGAAAACATTCTGGTGGTTCCTTTAAAAAGTTAAAAACAGAATTACCACAGGATCCAGCAGTTTCATTTCTATCCAAAGAACTGAAGCATCAGACTCTTGATTTCAGCTCAGGTCTTGACCTCAGAGTCATGAGACTGAGCCCCACACCCACACTGGGTGTGGAGTCTGCTTAAGATTCTCTCTCTCATACTTGTTAGATTTAAAACTGTGGACTGGGAATCTTCATGTTCCTACATTTCAGCAATAAACTGTAAGCCGTATTTTTGCACAGAATAGACTAAAAAAATTCATGAGAAGCCTGAAAAAAAATAGATTTTTCTCTCTCTGCCCCACACCCCCTTTCTGCCTCTCTATAAATTAATTAATTAATTAATTAATTAATTAAACACCTGAAAGCCAGCAGTCAAACAGAATTAAGTCCACCAATGGTCACAGCATTATTCACAATAGCCAAAAAGTGGACACAATCCTGATGTTGATTGAAAACATGAATGGATAAATAAAATGTGGTATATACCTACAATGGAATATTATTGAGCTAGACACAAAAGCTGTGTTCCACTTATACCAGGTACCTACCCTAGGCAAAAGAGACAGAGACAGAGACAAAAGAGACAGAGACAGAAAGCAGAATAGAGGTTACCGGGGGGTGGGGGAAGAAATAGGAGTAATCATTCAATAGGTACAGAGTTACCGTTTGAAATAATGAAAATGTTCTGGAAATAGAAAGTGGTGAAGATTTCACAACATTGTGGACACAATTAACACCAATGAATTATACACTTGAAAATGGTTAAAATGGCAACTTTTGTATTACACATATTTTACCACAATTTTCTAAAAGCTAAAAACAAAGAATTAGTGCAGAATTGTAACTCAAAATCTGTTTAGTACAAACATTTGCTTCATTTTTAAATAAATGTCCTCAATTAGATCTTTAATTTAACAAGTACTATTAAATGTTTACCATTAATTGTTAAAGGACTTTTTTTTTTCCTGGTAGTGACTTTCTGCAGAGCATTTCTGCTCAAGGTATATATACCCTTTAGTCTTCCCATTCTTCCTCTGCCTTCCTGGTTGTGTTCATGCAAGGTGAGTTTTTGCCTGTACCTGCTCGTATCCGTAAGAGTCACACAGCTGAACATAGACACTGGGTGTGAGGATCGAGAAGAGGAGACAGAGCAGCCCACAAGGCCAGCTGTCCCAGATGGCTGTATATGGGATCAACTGCTTCCACTGGGGCACTTGAGGACAGATGCCTGGGGCAGGGTACTGGCAGAGCTGGTGAGCATGGGCACGCGGCACAGTCAGCTATGCAGGAATGTGTACAGGAGAGTACAAAAGAGTGCCTGTGACAGAGTGTATGCAGGTGCTTGACCCTTGGGGCTGTTCCAGCATCCAGGCTGTGGGGTAAAGAACGCCTGCAAGGAGCAAGGAACCCCAAGGCTTCACCCTGCCCAACATCAGGCTCCCTCCATGTCACAGCATACTTCCCTCATGCCTCACCTCTGCCTGACCGCAGGGAGAAGCTCAGGGTGCGCTTGATGCCCTCACAGTCGCCCGGGTCTTCATTGATGATACCTACATTGGTGTTCCAGGTGGTCCAGTTGACCTCATCCACCCTGTAGGGCAAGAAGACGAGGGAGCTAGGAGCTGATGGCCTAAAAGTCATGCCTAGCTTCCCAGGTTGAGGGCTTAATACCACAGGCCAATCCCAAGAAGCCCATAGACCAGGATGGGGAGACAGCTGGTAGGCAGGAGGGCTGGTAGGCGGGAGGGCTGAGAGGGGCCTGCTTTTTGGACACCAACCCTGAAGCTCTGTTCTCTGACCACATCATGAGGCCCAGGGACTTTAAATTCTGGATTCCTGGTTCTGACCCTGATCACTGGATGACCCCTTTGGACACTTCATTTTCCTGTAGGTCTCCTATGCCCAACAGTAAGTCTCTGATGCCCACAGCTGAGCCTTGAGGTAGCCCATGTACCTACCGATAGCTGGCCTTGGGAGAGTCCCCTATGTTCATGACTGGTCCCAGGAAGCCCTGAGGCAGGTTTCTGTATCCACAGCTGGCTCCAGATGAGTCCCTTATGCCCACAAAGCCCCAAAATGGCCTCTGTACCCATAGCTGGCTCTGGGTAGATCCATGATATCTATAGCTAAGCCCCTGAGCTCCCTAAGTTTGACTTCCTGCCTGGGCATTACCTGAAACACCACCTGCAGTCATCCTTGCCATCAGGTGTGTACCCCACTTGCAACAGCTTGCCTGAGCGGAAGGCCTTCCTCATGCACTTAAGGAAGCTCTTCTCTGTGTCCAGGATGGTGATAGCTCTCTGCGAGAAAACACAGAGAGGAGAGGGGCAAAGCGTTTACCCCGGGGCTTCCCCTGGCTGTCAGTGGGGCTTCCAAGATCAGCCTCTCCAGAGTTTGTCCCAGTCCCAGTGCCCCTGAGCAGGACCTCTAGTGCCTTCTATGTCAAGCTTGTTTCTGTAGCTTGGCAGGTGCACACTCCAAGCTCAGCCCCTCCAGCCCAGACCTGCCCAGGGACTGCTGCTGCCTGCCAGGTCGGGTTGGGGCAGGGCCTTCCGCAAGTGAGGTAGAGTGTCCAGCCCCAGACTCTTCCCTGAAGGGCTCACAGAGGGGCAGATAGTGTAGTAGTTAAGATCCAGGCCACAAGATGGGACTGCTTGGGTCGAATACTGACTATGCTACTTATTACAGATAGTCCCCGACTTACGATGGTTCAACTTAATGATTTTCAACTTCACAATGATACAAAGGCAATATGCATTTGGCAGAAACCATACTTCAAGTTTTGAACGTGGATCTTTTCCCAGGCAAGCAAAATAGTACAATCCTTTCTCGTGAGGCTGGGAGTTCCCAGTCAGCCATGCGATCACAAGGGTCAACAACCAGTACACTTACAATCACTCTGTACCCATATAACCATTCTACTTCTCACTTTAATTATAGTAGTCAATAAATTTCATGAGACATCCAACACTTTATTATAAAATAGGCTTTGTGTTAGATGATTTTGCCTAACTGTAGGCTAAAGTTAAGTGCTCTAAGCACACTTAAAGTAGGCTGGGCTAAGCTGTGATGTTCAGTAGGTTGGATGCATTAAATGATGGTGGTTTATTGGAAGGTAACCCCATTGTAAACTGAGGAAGATCTGTAGTTATCTTGGACATAGATACCCAACTTCTCTATGCCTCAGTGCCTTTATCCAAAAATGGGAACAATAATGGTAGCCACTTGATAGCACTGTTGTGAAAATTAAATGAAAGTATGTAAAACACTTAGAACAATATCTGGTATAGAGTCAATGCTACTTAATAAGAATGACAGTTTATTATTACTCAGGAGAGTGGATCAGGTGCCTCAAAAACGCAGCTATTAGAGCTCCCCCCATTCTAGATGCTCCCCCCAAGTATGGTCTCTGGTGCCCACCCTAGACCAAGCTTCTGTGAGGTGGGCACCCCCTGGGGCTGAGCCCTCCATCTCCTGCCCCTGGAGACTGTCTAACCACAGTGTCTGTGAACGCCAGTTGGTGATGCTTGGGAGGGAAACCCAGAAGGAGGGACCAGCAGGGAGTTGACTGGGGGAGATGCTCTTGCTTGATCCCCCAGGGCTGCCTGCGGTCTCTGCCCTTCCCCAAACCCTGCAAGGGGTCGCACACCTAACTGTGCTAAGCAGCAAAGAGAGCAGCAGACATCCTCCTGCTGGGCACACCCCACCCACTGACCCACCTGTAGCTTCCAGATGTTCTTGCTCTCCTGCGCAATCTTGTTGACAGTCTCACCCATGAGGGCAATGAGCATGTTCAGCAGAAGAATATAGGTGAGAATCACGTAGGCCAGCAACAAGATGATGAAGACAGCCTTGAAGTCATAGTTCTCTGTGAACTCCAGATCACCCATACCAATGGTGAACTTGAAAAGCTCCAGACATGTGGAGTAAAGGCTGTTGTAGGAGCTGTCAGGAGGCCGGCAGCCGGGCCCTCGCCACCTGTGCAATGTGGACTCAGCAGGCACAGAGTTATTCTTCCCATCCTCAATCAGCGTCACCACCGCTACAGGGCATGGGGAGGGACAGGTGCAGCTGAATGGAAGCCAAGACAGAACCACCAACAGACACACCCCATATCCCAGGATGGGTCTGCAGCAGGAACGCTGCTTGGCCATGGAACACTTCTTTATGAATTTAAACACAGAAAAACCACCCTTTTCTTCAGAACTATCAGCAAACTGTTGTAGTATAACTGATCCTTGAACAACATGGATTGGAACTTCGTGAGTCTACTTATACACAAATTTTTTTCAATAAATACAGTATAGTACTGTAAATGTATTTTCTGTATGATTTTATTAATAACGTTTACTTTTCTCTAGCTTACTTTATTATAAGAATACAGCATGTTATATATATATGTATATATATATATATCACATATGAAATATGTGTTAATCAACTGTTTATGTTATTGGTAAGACTTGCAATCAGCAGTGGGCTATTATTAAAGTTTTGGGGGAGCCAAAAGTTATTTGCAGATTTTTAACTGTGCAGGGAGTTGGTGTTCCTAATCCCCCTGTTGTTCAAGGGTCAACTGTATACTGTTTTGTTACACTAAGAGCTTTATCATCATCTTCTAGGAAAAAAAACTGTTAAAATAAATGTGCAAATCTATATATACAATGTGAATATAGTCACCTTTGTGCAGCACACAACCTGCCTAACTTTACGTATCAGTTCTGAATCGACACCCAGCTTCTCAATCACACTCTGTCTGCCTGTGCACCTTAAAGAGTGACCCAGAGCTAACTCATTCCAAAATGATGGGGACTAAGCAGCTCAGAGCAGAATAGCCTCTTGCAGCACAATACACCTTTCTTGGGAAAAATAATCTGGAGTCTGACAGCTTCCATAGCAGTTGTGCCCCATGGTTCCTGCATAGCTGGTAGCCATGAACCCACTTGGCCAAATCCCTTCCCATGGGTACCGACAGACCAGGGCCTTCAGACCAGGTGCTGGAGCCCACACCCATCCCTATCAGTCAAAGCTCCCAGGCAACACTGTCCGTAACTCTGAGACAGAGATTCCAAAACAGGCTCTGGGGTGGGGACAGCGGACGGTGTGCATGCGAACCATGTAACTGCAGAACTCAGATGAGGATCAAAGCAGAATCAGGTGCCCAGAAATGCTGCAGATGTGTCAAAAGCTCAGGAACCAGCTTGGAGGGGCTCCCAAGACGATTGCTCAGACAATCTCAGCATCAAGATAGATGGTGATAGTTAAGATTATGACCCATTTAACAAAGTGAGAATCCATGAAAAAGAAACAAAAAACAGAAGAGAATCTGTGAGGCCATGATGATGTAAATAATAAATGAATGCAGGAGAATGGAAAGCTCCTCCCTACAATAGAACACCAGCTAATAAATGTAGAAGGAGTGACAGAGTTAGAAAATCATCATCTGGCAACTATTAGGATTAAGTGATTCAAGTGAGAATCATCTGTTTTAAGTTTGATGAGAAACGGGATATTTACCTAGTCTCAAAGCATCTCCTCACAAATTACTTATTGACTCTTATTGATTCCAATGGGAAAGGTAATTACTTGACAGTAATCTAGCAGACCCATCAAAACCAAGTAATTAAAGTTAACATCACTAGAAATGGGCTAAACGAACATTGTGGGACTCCTGATACAATGGACTGAGGAAGACACACATTACATCCTTGATATTCTGATTTTAAAAAATACATACCTGAATCTAATTGTGAGGAAACATCAAACAAACCCAAACTGAGAGACATTGTAAAAACCAGCCTTTATTCATTAAAAATGCTAAGGTTACAAGACAAGGAAAGACTGAGGAATCACTCCAAATTAAAGAAACTAAAGAGACTTGACAACTACATGATCTGGGATTTTCATTTCTGTAAAAGACATTACTCGGACAACTGGTGAAATCTGAATAAGGCTGGTAGATTAGCTAATAGCATTGTATCAGTGTTTTATTTCCTTATTTTGATCATTATACACTGTTTATGTAAGAAAAATATTCTTGTTTTTAGGAAATGCAGACTTTATCCAGTGGTAAAGGGCTGATCATGTCTGCAGCTTATTATTTTTTTTAGTATGGTGGTGGTGGTGGTGGTGTGCACCCACATGTGTGCGTGCATGCATGCGTGTGTGTGTGCGTGTGTGTGTGTATGTGTGTGTAGCAGAATGTGATTTTAAAATGTGGTAAAATTTGGGGACTTGGGGTAATAAGTAAAGTTATTTGCATTATTCTTACAAGATTTCTGAAAATCTGAAATAATGTCAAAATTAAAATTTAAAAAGGGGCACCTGGGTGGCTTAGTCAGTTAAGTGCCAATTCCTGATTTTAGCTCAAGTCATGATCTCAGGGTTGTGAGGTCAGGCTCTGCCCTGGAGACAGAGGCTGCTTAAGATTCTCTCTCCCCCGGAACACCTGGGTGGCTCAGTGGGTTAAAGCCCCTGCCTTCAGCTCAGGTCACGATCCCAGAGTCCTGGGATTGAGCCCCGCATCGGGCTCTCTGCTCTGTAGAGAGCCTGCTTCCTCCTCTCTCTCTGCCTGCCTCTCTGCCTACTTGTGATCTCTGTCTGTCAAATAAATAAAATCTTAAAAACAAAAAAAAAAAAAGATTCTCTCTCCCCGGCTCCCTTTGCTCCTCTCCTGCTTTCTCTCTCTCTCTCACTGAATTAATTAATTTAAAAATTAAAGGTAAAAATGTAAAAAAAAAATCTAAGCCAAATGCATCTCTACCTCTAAAATTGCTTACAATTTTATGAATTACATTTCCATGTTCTCCTGCTCATTTCTTGTGTTCTTTATTTTCCAACTCTCTCACTACAGATACATACCCCAGGGGCCTCTCCCCACCCTGCCCCTGCAGAGTCCTCAGGAAGCTGAGGTGAGCAGGATCTTTGCCCACCACCAGCCCTGGGCAAGACCATTACCTGTGGAAAACCCGAACAAGAAAACAAGGTAGACAAACATGAAGCGACACAGGTCTCTCAGGATCATCTGCAGGAGAGAGCAGGCTTGTCAGAACCAAGTCCAGTCCCAGGCAAGACCAAGGGAGGGGTTAGGACTATGTCAACCTAGCAGTTACTCTTGAGCCCAAGTAAAGCTGGAGAACATGCAGGAGGGTTTGGTTTGGTGGCTTTCAGTTCTGGGATCATGAGGAATTCATCCATAGTTCCCACCCTTGGCCTTTGTTCTGGTGGGAGAAGGGGACCTGATATGTAGAGGGGTCCAGTTTTAGGGGAGCCCCCAAGCCTGGGTCAGGGTCAGATAGCCTGATTCTTGAGGAATACACTGGGAAATTGGGTCCTGATCTAAACAAGCGCCTCCCAGACATTACAGAGGATAGACAGAGTTTGTAGACCATGTCCCACATACCCATGGTATAGACAGGCTCTGTGGAGAACCTACTTGGACACTGACACCCACCTTCTCAATCATAACAGCATAGATGCCCATCTGCTGGAAGCCGCGGGTGTAGTACAGCATGTTGGTCCAGCCCATAGCCAGGGAGAACACCATGGAGGCCACGTACTCCTTGTGGTGGCAGAAGTACAGTACCACGGTCCCCAGCATGAACAGTGACTGCACAAAACTGGAGGTGGAGGGATAGCAAGCTCTGTCTGTGAGCACCCAGGAGACCTGCCACCCTCTCAGAAGCACAGACCACAGGCTGTGGTAGGAGCTAGGGTTGGCTGTCCTGCCTCTTTTAGCCCATGATACTCAGTGTGAGCAAGAGCGACCCCAAGAGGGCAAACGTTGGTTGGGGGGTACAAAATCTTTTTCTCTATAGAAAGTACAAATATTAATACAGTACACAGACAACTATACAGTGTATTTGTGATACTAGATAATGGAAGGGGCAATTAGGGAAAAAACATCTAAAAAGGCAAAAAAGAAAAAGGGCTTAGAAACACTGCTTAAGCAGTAAGGAGGGGCAGGCCATACACTCCTGAAAAATCACAGGTGGAGTCTGCTGGTCACACCCTCAAACTCAGAAGCAGAGCCAGGGAAGACGTCCCTCAGCAACTGCTGAGGAGCTACCCAAGTAGGATCCATGGAAGATAGAATAAATCTGATAACCCTTTGTCAGAGTCTGTCCAGTGGTCCCTTCTTTACGTATTCATACCAGGTCTCCTTGTTCATCATGGTCTCCTCCTGAAACTTCCCCCAGCTACCTTTGCACTATAGACCACATTGACAACCTCATTTATATGAGAGAATCCAGCAAAAAATTACCATTGTGCTGATGTGAGCATACTGTAAATTAATGTCAGTAGACTGGCTCATCAACTGGAATTCTGCTGCAAAGGAAAACTATTCCTCTGTATTTGCAGAACTTTAGCCAATATAAGAACTGACACCAGTTGAGATAGGTAAAGAGTTGCCTTGGGTGGCGAATGGAGCCCTCACATATGAACTTGGGAAGCGGTGGACAAATGGAAACTGACTTAGCAGATGCAAGAAAACCGTATTCCAATCTGTAGTTGGGGGAGAGCTGAGAACCATTTCATTTAATCGAGGAGTCTCAAAAGGCTTAGGGACCTCTGGAGGAGAGATGAAGAGACCTAAAATAAAGAAGAGTGGAGGTTTTGTCTCTGAAGAAGATGAAACAGAGGATCTTTGGATCCTCTTTCATCACACAACGTGAAAGCATTGGTATTTTACCAAAAGCAGAAGACTACAGGATTTTTGTATAATACAGATTACAGAAATCCCTCTTTTCCACTCAATTCTCAGAAATATGGCATCCAGACATATTCCCTTCAGGTAGAAGATTGAAAAGATGCAATTGACTAACTTGGATATTCTCCAACAAATAGCTTACATAGACTAGTTTATAGTGAAGCTTAAAATTGATAAGCCGTATTCATGCATTAAGAGCTTCTAGGGGCACTGGGTGGCTCAGTCAATTAAGCATCTGTCTTCAGGTCAGGTCATGATCCTGATGTCCTGGGAACAAGTCCAGGCTCCCTGCTCGCTAGGAGCTTGCTCCCCTCTCTCACTTTGCTGCTTCCCCTGCTTGTGCTTTCTCTTGTTCTCTCTCCCATTCTCTGTCAAATAAATAAATATTTTTTTTAATTTTAAAAAGAGCCTCCAGCCAGTGTTTCAGTCCTCCACTCTTATCCATTAGCAGATATAAAAAATTTCCAAGTATCCTCTAACATGAAAGATAGAGCAAAACAAGAAAATGGGAAACGACAACTTGGAGAAAATAAAACCTATACAAAAAGAAGAAAAATTTACCAAAAACTCTTAACAGTCTCAGAGAGACAAAAGAAGATTGTATCAATGAAACAAGAATAGAATGCTATAAAGAAGGAACAAAGAATTTTGAAGAGTATTTAGAAATTAAAAACATGATATAAAAAATAATAAACTCAGGGGCACCTGGGTGGCTCAGTGGGTTAAGCCGCTGCCTTTGGCTCAGGTCATGATCTCAGGGTCCTGGGATCAAGTCCCGCATCGGGCTCTCTGCTTCACGGGGAGCCTGATTCCCTTTCTCTCTCTACCTGCCTCTCTGCCTACTTGTGGTCTCTCTCTGTCAAATAAATAAATAAAATCTTTAATAATAATAATAATAATAATAAACAATAGGAGGGTTGGAAATTAGAGTTGATTTGAATCTCCCAGAAAGAAGAGCCAAAGATAAAGAGATAAAACACAAGTGAGAAAATATAAGAACTGGTTCAGACTAGGTCAAGAAGTTCAATATACATACCACAGGGTTCCAGAAGAGAAATCAAGAAATAAAAGATATAAATTTCCAGATTGAAACAGCCCCCTGAGTGCCCAGGACATTGGATAAAAACACATCCACATCAAGACACATCATTAAGCTTCAGAACACTAGGAACAAATAGAAGATACTACAGATTTACAAAGAGAAAAAACAAACCACGTCTTAAAGGAGGATCCAGAGTCTGAATGGTTTTGAACTTGTTGTCTATAATACTGGAAGCAAGGAAACAATGGAGAAATATCTTCAAATTTTTAGAAGAATTGTATACCCAACCAAGCTATCAACCAAACATGAAGGTAAGTAGAATATTTTTCAGACATGCCAGATTTGAAATAAATTTTATTCCCCCTTGCCCTACTATGTGTCTTCTCTCTTTGGCTAAAGGATGCCTTCTCCCCAAAAAGGGAGTGAATCAGTAAAGAGGAAGACAGAAGGTTAAGAAAATAAAGGATCCAAATCAGGAGAGAAGTGAAAGGGATCTCCAAGGTGCTAGTGAAGGGATAACACATTGGATGTGTATGTGGCAGCAATGAAACTCAAGAATCAGGTATGGTGAGAGCTGTCATCACTGTGTTCTCCACCATGAGGTCATCCTTTTCACCAGATGATAATACTGAAGGATGTGCTCAAATAAAACAAGGAGGAAAACCAAGAAAGAGATAGTAAGTCTAACCCAGGAGGAAAGCAGTGAGCATCCCAAGGCTGGCAGCAAAGAAGAGTCCCAGGAGGACAGCTAAGCAGCAGGCCCAGAGAGCAAAGAGTTCAGTTAGAAAGAGAGGACAGCACTCCAGGAGGAAATCCCTCCAGAAAAGAAAAAGGTGCAGGGGATTCCAATCATATAATTTAGGTGACTGAGTTTGAGAAAAATTGTACTGAGGGGTTTCAAGATATGTGGGATGAGTTAAGCGTGGATACAAAGAAAACTAAACAAATAAAAACAAAACAATTACTAACTTCAGGAGAAAGAGGAAAAAACGACATAGAGCATATTTTGAAGCTCAACTGTGAATACTACTTATAGAGACGTAAGAATGTAAATTACTGGGGCACCTGGGTGGCTCAGTGGGTTAAAGCCTCTGCCTTCAGCTCAGGTCATGATCCCAGGGTCCTGGGATCGAGCCCCACATCGGGCTCTCTGCTCAGCCCACCTGCCTCTCTGCCTACTTGTGATCTGTCAAATAAATAAATAAATAAATAAATCTTAAAAAAAAAAGAATGTAAATTACTCAATATCCAATAAAACAAAAATTACTATGAACCATATTAAAAGACTAGAGAAGTGGAAGCAGAAAGGATTTAAAACTGTGGACTGGGAATCTTCATGTTCCTACATTTCAGCAATAAACTGTAAGCCGCATTTTTGCACAGAATAGACTAAAAAAATTCATGAGAAACCTGAAAAAAATAGATTTTTCTCTCTCTGCCCCATACCCCCTTTCTGCCTCTCTATAAATAAATTAATTAATTAATTAAACACCTGAAAGCCAGCAGTCAAACAGAATTAAGTCCACCAATGGTCACAGCATTATTCACAATAGCCAAAAAGTGGACACAATCCTGATGTTGATTGAAAAGATGAATGGATAAATAAAATGTGGTACAAAGATGCTAAATCCTCATCTACTGGGTGAGTAAACATCAGAAGAAAGTTTTGAGAATGAAAAGCGATTGTCCCTGGGAAGGAGGAATGCAAGGAATTGGAAGGATTAAGATGAGGACCTCATATACTGGTTATAAGCTTTTTAGTACTCATTATCAATGTTTCCATATGTGCATGGGTAGTTTAAAATAAAATAAAATAAATTTCTAACCTGCCTACAATGGGTCTTCCTAGAAATAGAATCAAGTTTATTGGCACAATGCTACGTAGGAAAATATTGCTTCTCTTAGTAAAGCAAACCAGCATTGCACTAACCATACAAAACTTGCTCTTTGAAGTTGAAGTGTAAGTATCTTAGAGAAAGACAAACACCACATGATTTCACTCATATGTAAAATTTAAGAAACAAAACAGGTGAACATAGGACCCCTAAATAAAATAAGATGAAAATTGAGAGGGAGGCAAACCGTAAGAGATGCTGAACTCTAGGAAACAAACTGAGGGTGGCTGGAGGGGAGGTGAGTGGGGGGAAAGGGTAATTAATTGGGTGTTGGGCATTAAGGAAGTCAATTGATGTAATGAGCACTGGGTGTTATATGCAACTGATGAACCACTAAATTCATCCCCTGAAACGAATAAAAACCAAAACAAAATAAAACAAATGTATAAGCACCTCAAGATCATAGTAAAAGCGTGAGGTTGTGAGTCCTAGGGACAAGCTAGCTACAACTGGATGAGAATCAGCTCCTTGCATTTGCCAGGAATAGAGAGAGAGGTCTCAGGAATGAGGGAAACCTGGAGATCAGAGTAAAGTCCAAGGAAGAGATCCCAGGAGAAGAACCCATTGCCATCTGAAGGTCCCCTTTGTAACCTGGGTCCCGCAAGGAAACTTCCTAATGTTCCAGGTTATTTTGTGAAGGAAGGAGGTTCTTTGTGACATCCACATTGTTCTTATAACTATGTTTTTGCTTATCTGTCTCCCCCTAAAGCAGTGTACCTCCCCAGGTAGGGGGCATTTGGCAATATCTAGATACATTTTTGGCTGTCAAGACTGGGGGACAGAGGGGCGCCTGGGCGGCCCAGTGGGTTAAGCCTCTGTCTTCGGCTCAGATCATGATCTCAGGGTCTTGGGATCGAGCCCCACATCAGGCTTTCTGCTTGGCTGGGAGCCTGCTTCCCCCCCCCCCCGCTCTGCCTGCCTCTCTGCCTACCTGTGATCTATCTGTCAAATAAATAAATAAAATCTTAAAAAAAAAAAAAAGACTGGGGGACAGGGAGAATGCCATTGGCATCTGGAAGGTAGAGGCCAGGGATGCAGCTAAGCATTCTATAATGCATAGGACAGTCCCCCCTCCCCAGCAAAGAATCATCCAGTCCAAAATGTCCTCAGTGCCAAGGCTCAGAAGCCCTGCCCTAAAAACTGGAAATTCCTTGAAGATAGGAATCATATCTGTTTCATCTCAGTATCCCAGTGCCAATTCACTGAATGCCAAATGGTTGGACAAATGTATGAAAAAAATGAACAAGAGTATTCAGACTGTAACTCAGACTGTAAGCCCCACGAGCCCACCTCTGTCATTCCCTAGCACTTGGTGCATCTCTGACAGAGTAGAGCCTCGGCATCCGCTCATTCGACACACATCCTGAGGGCCTTCCACCATTCATTCAACATGCTTGTGAGGTCCTACTGTGTTCCAAGCCCAGCACGAGTGAAAGGATGGGTGAGAAGGAAGGCTATAATCTTAGGACTGGGCCAACAGATGCTGTCTGTTATGGAGGAATAAGAATCAAAGTGTCACTTACAAAAGCATTTCACTGTAGCTGTCCACAAACAAGGTCTTCAGTGATGGCCGCCTCTGCAGGAAATATTGAATCTGCAGGCAAACAGAGAGAGTAAGCTCCCAGGAAAGGCTAGATGGTGAGCATTTGCAATGTTTCCTAAATGGCCTAAAATGGAACACAGGAGGGCATCAAAGCAGATTCCAACGAGGGTAGAACAGTGAGGCTAACAGGTAACTGGGATTTTTTAAACTAGAGAGTGGAATTTTAACAATACCTAGAAGTAAAGACAGGAAGGAAAATCATCAAAATATTATTAATTGTTGTATTTGAATGAGGAGATGGAGAGTTTTTTTTTCTTTCTACTATGTGCATTTTCCCCTAGTTTTCTTTAATAACTGTGCATTATAGTAAAAATTCTTTAATTAGCCTCCACTGAACTAAGTCACCAGAGTAGCCAGTGCTCTCCATTCCCTGAAAATATTCTGACCAATACCCACAGTGAGTGCTGGTGGCTAGGAGATCCTCTCTCAGACACCCACACCCTCCACTCCCTCCCACTGGTGAATCCTGGTTGCCGAGAGTGCTTTTTGCCCACTGCACTTGCTACTGTGGCTTTGTATTTTATTATAATTTAAAATATGAGTACAAAATAAAGACAGTCACTTCTGTAAAGACAGAGTCCAACAATTTGGAAAGACTCCTTAATGGTGAGTCACTAAGAAACACTGGGTGTAGCTTAGATCAAAAAGATTAAGGGGAAAAATCATAACAATCTCCAAATATTTGTAACAGTGTAACATGTAACATTGGTCCAAACTTCAAAGAAAAGACTGTTAATATGTTAGAAGAAGTACCAAGTAATATGCACGTATTTTCAGGTAAAATAAAATGATGCCAGTATATGTGTACATTTATTTCATTATTTTGAACTTTAACAGAATGTTTGGATTAAATGAACAACAGTTGTGATCCATTTTATTTCCGGAATTAAATATTACAGTTGATCCTTGAGCAGCATGGTTTTGAACGGTGAGGGACCACTCACGCGGGGGTTTGGATGGTTGTTTTTATAAACACGAGATAGTACTGTAAATGTATTTTCTCTTCCTTATGATGTTCTTAATAACATTTTATTTTCTCTAGCTTACTTTATTGTAAGAATATAGTGTACAATACATATATCATCCAGAATACATGTTAATTGACTGTTTATGTTATTGGTAAGTCTTCCGGTCAATAGTGGGCTATTAGTAGTTAAATTGAGGGAAGTCAAAAGTCAAAATGAGCACTGGGTGTTATATGCAACTGATGAGCCACTAAATTCATCCCCTGAAACTAATAAAAAACAAAACAAAATAAAACAAAAGTGTAAGCATGTAGACTTTTGATTGTGGGGGCAGTTGGTGCACCTAATCCCTGCAGTATTCTAGGGTCAACTGTACATTCAGTCCTGACTGTCCTTGAATGTGACTATCCTGGGTCCACAGGAACTCACGGGGCAGACTCTCAACCCTCAGTCGTGAATGTCTGGAGAGATCTCTTCTTCACCTGTGTATCTCTCCCATGAATTAAAGAGTGAGTGAGCACTTAGTGAGTCTCTTGGCTTTTTGCTTTGGTGATAATGGAGACTCACGGTGTGGGAAGGAATGCTTACCCCTCGGAAAAAGAAGTAGACTCCCCCTGATACAGAAAGAATCTCGCCAGTGACTCGGAAATAGTCCCCAATGGTGTGTTTCAGCTTGTAGGGAGGCTGCAAGGTGCAGAGAAGTTAGTGACTCCATTCACTTATTCACTCATTCAACAAACATTTTCCAAGCCCTGTGATTAAGAGCCACCCCCTGCCCAAGAGGCTCAGCCTCTACCGAGAGAAAGGCATAGGGGCGTCTGGGTGGCTCAGTTGGTTAAACATCTGCCTTTGGCTCAGGTCATGATCCCCAGGGTCCTGGGATCGAGCCCCATGTCAGGTTCCTTGCTCATTGGGGAATCTGCTTCTCCCTCTCCTCCCTGTTGTGTCCTCTCTTGCTATCTCTGTCTCTGTCTGTCTGTCTCTCTCTCTCTAATAAATAAATAAAATCTTTAAAAGAGAGAAAGAGAGAGAGGGGCATAATTAAAGACAGTGTATTATTGGAGACACTTACAAGAAGGCCCCTCTGCGGGACCTGATTCCCAAGGTGGCAGACTCTAGGTGCCAAGCAGAGTATGCTTACAGTGCTGTGCTGTCCCAGCACGGAGCTCTGCTGGAAGGGTGATGGCATAGGTGGAAACACTCCTATAGACTCGATGCCATATGCTTCCTGCTGCTCCCATGGCCATGGTGAACCCGTCAAGGTTTCCCATGGATGGTGGAAGGTGGGACATTCCACACACGTGTGTCATCCTCGTGTCACAGACCATTTCCTGGGGTGGGTTTCCTTTCTGCATGCCATCGATGGTTTGTAAAATACTGCTTTACTACTTGTCTCACTAGCATGTTTCTCTTTTGCCATAAAATGAAATTATTAAATGGCTTATTAAGTGGATAGAAGCCAGGTTTTACCTAACTCAGAAGTAGAATTTTATTTTTTTCATTTTTTAAAAGATTTTATTTATTCATTTGGGAAAAAGAGAGAGAGCACAAGCAGGAGGAGAGTCAGAGGGAGAGGGAGAAGCAGGCTCCCTGCTGAGCTGGGAGCCTGATGTGGGGCCCAATCCCAGGACCAGAGATCATGACCTGAGCTGAAGGCAGACACTTAACCATCTGAGCCTCCCAGGTGCCCCATAAGTGGAATTTTATATCCAATTTATAAGCAAGGTACCCTGGAAATAAAGGCAACAAATTAAGTGCTTGGGTAGCAAATGGAAAGGATTCAATTCAGTAACTCAAAGGAGTTGAAAACTCCTGGCAGAGGAAGAAGTCTGGTCTTAAGCTGATTTGAAGGATGGCCCAGGGCCTGGCACAGAAGATGTGCTCAAGGGGCACCTGGGTGGCTCAGTCAGTTAAGTGTCTGCTTTCAGCTCAGGTCATGATCCCAGGACCCTTTCATTTCTTCAGCACGCTGGGAAGGAGTCCAGGATCTTATAAGAATGCCCATTCCTCTCCCCATTTCCCTGTCATGAGGCTGAGCCTCAGTCCCCACCAAGCCATCCACAGGCCTGTAGTAGGCTGCTGTGGTGAAGATGATCATATACAAGCAGTAGACGAAGAAGTTGAAGTAGAAGATGCGCTTGACAAATCTGTCCCATTTGTCCTGCAGGAGTCGGTTCAGCGGTTCCACCAAAAGCATGTCGTGGCGATTCTAAAGGGAGCAGAGAGAGGTAAGACTCACTCCCCAGCCAGAAACCACAGAATCTCATATCCAAGAGATCTCTTTTAAAGTTCCACTATCGCTAAGATGGATGAGCCAAAATCAGATCATCCCAACCTTTGCTGGCCATCAAGCCCAACCCCCAGCCCAAGCTTAAGCTCCCTCAACAAGGTCCCTGTTCAATGTCTTCTTCAATACCTTTGGAGATAGGAATCTCCTGGCCTTACACAACCTGGGGAGAAATGCTGTCAGGAAGATCTATCCTCTGGAGTTAAGTTGGTCTTCTCTGCTTTCTACCAGTTGTCCCAGTTCTGCACCTAGGGACTCCAGTACTAAATTTCTGCCCAAGAGAGCCTTTGGAGACATGAAAACGGCAGCCATGCCCCCATAGCCCTCTCCTCTCTAGATCTAACACCCCAGCATTTTTGGAGACGTTTCCTACATGGGCAGCCCTCTGGGATTCTGAGTCAAGGCCCTGAATCAGCATGGCAGCCCAGACAGAGGACAGAGCAAAGCAGGCTACGCCACTCTCTCCCCTCAACTTTGCCCCTGTAAACACAGCCTCTGTCCTGTGGGATACTGGGGCAAACCCTCCTCACTGACAGCACAGACCCACCCCCTAGGTCTGCCTCAGAGACTGGTATCACCTTAGAAAGAATGGACAGGAGAGGTGGCCTTTCAAAGCAGTGGTGGTAGGACAGACTTTTCATTAAGTGGCCCTGGGACGCTCATTCAGAAACAAAATAATTAAGTAAGATGCCTACTTCATACCTACACAAAAATAAATTCTAGGTAAATTAAGAAGCCAAACATAAAATACCTACAAAGGAGTGAAACGAAAGTACTGAAGGATATGTGTATAATCTTGAAATGGGAAAGACCTTGCAAAGCAAGACACAGGTCACAGAAGCTATAAAGGAAAAAGACTAATTAATCTGACTCTCAAAATGAAAAACTTACAAGCAAATGATGCCTTATACGAAGTTAGAAGACAAGAGACAGACCAGAAGAAAATATTTGCTACATATGCAACAAAGAAAGGATCAATTCATTTTATAACAAGAGTACCTACAAACCAAAAGGAATGGGACCAACAGTCCAGTAGAAAAGATGGCGAAGGACAACGAATAGGAAAACTAACCAAAGAAATATGAATGGTCAGATAATTACATAAAATATTATCCACCTCACATTATCAAGAAAACGAGAATTAAGACATCAATAAGATAGCATTTTTGGCCCCAAGAACTTAAATTAGTTTTTGAGAAAACATTGATAATACCCAGGTTGACAAGGACCTGGGTAGATTTTTACCCACTAATGGTGGGCAAATGAATTGATGCAGTCTTTTTGAAGGACAATTTGGCAGTAGCTATTAAAATGTTAAAACATTTAAACATTTTCTAATTTTTTTAAATTTTAAAATGTTAAACATTTTTTGATTTAGCAATTACAATTCCAGGCATCCTAGAAAAAGTCCCAAACCCATGCCAAGTGGCTTGCAGCACTGTAGTAACAAAAAACTAGAAATAACTTAAATGTCCTCCAATGGGCATTTACTCCCCATCCCTACTATGGACACTATGCAGCCAGAGTTTTTCTGAAGGAAGCAGGCCCATATGTACTGATATAAAATGATCTACAAGACACACCATTAAATGAAAAAACTGTTCTACATTTCATATGGTATGATCCCATTTATGTAAATAAAATGAAACCACAAATTTTTATATGGTATAAAAAGAGGATTCTTGGGGCGCCTGGGTGGCTCAGTGGTTTGAGCCTCTGCCTTTGGCTTGGGTCATGGTCCCAGGGTCCTGGGATCAAGCCCCACATTGGGCTCTCTGCTCAGCGGGGAGCCTGCTTCCTCCTCTCTCTCTCTGCCTGCCTCTCTCAAGCATGCTTGTGATCTCTGTCTGTCAAATAAATAAATAAAATCTTCAAAAAAAAAAGAGGATTCTTTTTGTTTACCTGAAATATTTGTGTTTTTTTAACGGGAAAATTAGTCTACATTATTTGTATGAAGAAGGAAAACATTCAGTGGGAATAAATGGGGAGATGAGGCATCAGGGCCTAGGCCCAAGGCAGTGGGATTTCCAGGCAAAGCTGGATGGGGGCTAGGACAGGGGCTGGGGCACAGTGAGGCCAGAAGCCTGCCCTGCCCAGGCCCCACCCAGGCCCACTCACAGGGGTCTCGCTGCTGCTGTAGGCGATCACCTCCAGCACTGAGTTCTTCTCACAAGTGTCAATGCAGGACAGGTCGTAGAGTGAGGAGTGCACGGGCCCATACGCCCATTCCGTGAACTTCCTGGACAGATGCCTGCACTCAGGCTCCTGGATCTCCCTCTGGAGAATATAGGCCAAGACCTGCCACAGGGATATAAGAGCTTGTGAGAGACCAGCCTGGAGCCCCCCGCCAGGCACATCCCCACCACGCCCCCAGCTCTACTTCAATAATAAGTCTGCTTCCTAGCCCAATTGGAGACCAAACTCAGCCCCAGGAAAGCACTCACTTCTATCCAAGCAGCCTCCTGACCAACCTGCCCACTTACTCAGACGCCAGCTGCAGCCACATCAGACCCATGGTGGCCTGATCACACTTGGAGGATCACACCTGATCACATCCATTTCACCCTTGGCTCAACCTACCCCCATGCCCAGGTGCCAGCACCTCACTCCTACTCCGTGTTTGGCTGGTGCTGCTCAGAGGTGGAAATCAGAAAAGGACAGGAGTGGTGCCTGGCTTCTGCTTAGCATCTCACACTTCCTCTGGTTTCCTCTAATAGCCCCTAGTGCCACAGCAGCAGGGTTCTGCAGGGTGGTGATCCCAGGTATGTAGCAATGTAGGCACTTCCCTCCCACAGCACCCTCCAAAGTCATACCCCAGCTCAGCCATGAAGCCTGCCCCCTACCCCAATTTTCCCACTCCTGGCAGCCAGAGCCAGTGGTGTCAGCCCCTTCTTGTTGGTGAGCTCCTCCAGCTTCAGCGTCGGGTGGAGCTTGGCCCCCAGGATCAGAATCTCATTGTACATGCTTGTCACAAACTTGGTGTTGTCTGCTGTGTTGTCGGCCACCTCTACCAGCGCATGCAGCACTGTGTTGCCCACGGAGTCCCTGGCGCTGATGTCCGCTGGCTGCCAAGAGTTCTGCAGCAGGAACTTCACAATGCCCAGCTGGTTGGTGCATGCAGCCAAAGAGAGGGGCAGCTCACCTGTGGCCAACACAGGCATATGATGGGCCTCAGGAATAGAGTAGCTTGGTCCCTAGACCACCCAGCCTCCAAATCCCTGTCTCCACCCCAAACCTCCCCTTAGTAATTGTCAAAAAGCCACATGTCCCTACCAAAGTAGAAGCCAGGCCGCCCTTTGGTTTTCTTAAAGAAGTCCCCGTTGGCTGCAGCCTGGACATCTGCCCCATTCTCCACCAGGAGGGTCACTAGTGCCATGTTCCGCCTCTCGATGGCAATGTGCAGGGCTGTCTGGCCTGTGGAGATGGGTGCAGTTGGGTTTGAACTCACAGTCCTGGGCTTGGGCAGGTACAAGGGGAAGACTTGGGCGGAAAATGCCAGATGACTCCCCCGCAAAACAGGAGAGCTGGACAGAATGCCCAAAGTGGGCCCAGGAGTCCCCTTGGCAGAAGCAGAGACCCACAGGGGAATACCAGACTGGGAACTAGAGTAGTCAAAGCTGCCCAACATCAAGGAACAGTAGCAGAGACAGGAGTCATGGCTTCTGGAGGCAAAGAACACCAAGTCCACAGAGGGAAGGAAGGGACTGTCAGCACCAGGAGAAATCAAGTCCAGCAGGCAGGGGAGGCAAGAACCCCCTGGGCTCAGGAGATGCCACCTCAGTGGCTGGTATAGGGAGCAAGGAGCCGAGAGGCTTGCCCAGGCACAACAACGCCTGCTGGCTCCAGGTGTGCTGGTGGACAGAGCCATGCAAGACCCCACCCCCCTCCTCACCCTTGTAGTAGCTGTCTGTGTAGCTGGCATTGACAAACTCCTTCAGGCTGTCCGTCTGCCGGGCAATCTCCAAGAGCAGGGGGATGGTGTCATTCTGCCCCTCATGCAGGTTGAGCATGGCTTTCAGCAGACAGGTCTTCCCGGTCTCTGGGTCTGCAACAAAGGGAGGATCAGAGCCGGGCACAGTGGCTGGGGCCCCTCCCAGGAAGCCGGCTCCCCAGGGCCACCTTTGAACTCGCTGTCCATCAGGTGCTTCTTGCTTCTCTGCAGGAAGAGCAGCAGGCTCTGCAGCTCCTCACAGTTATTCTGAGCAACAGCTTCAAAGATCTTCCTGCGATCGTAGAGCTTGAGGCTCTTCTCAGATCCGGCAGTGACAGAATCCTGGGACAGCTGCCTGGGGGCAAGAAAACCCCTTCATCGAACTATTCTAACCAGGGAGCATGACGGAAGCCCAAGGCAAACCAAAAGGGAAAGAATATGTGATACAAAACCCATGCCTTAGTCTAGGTGACTGTCCAGGAAACTGATGTAACAAGGAACCGTGGGGGTGCAAGTGCCCTCATTCCATCCCTAGCCCGCCAGTAGGCACCCTCTGGAAAGTCTTTCCTGCCACCACTTCCTCCAATACCCAAGCCACTCACTTCTTCGCTTGCTCAGGAGCTGGGGCTCTAGGGGCAGTGTCCTGGAGGGGGCTGGAGACAGGGGTTTGAAGGGTTTGGATGGCCACTGCTAAGTGAAAAATGTCCCTATACTGACCTGGGGGTTAGCTAGTCTATGAGCCCTCCCTGACCTGCCTTGGTGGAGGCACTTGGTGGGCTCCTCACTAGAATGGTTCTGCCCTCTCTGTCTGAAAGCCGCCCAACTTTGAGCTTTTCAACTTAAAGTCTAAATGTTTGGGGCTGGTGAGCATTGAGGACTGGACACCTGGAAATCAGCCGGCAGCTAAGATCAGCATATACACCAGCATCCATGACCATGTGTCCCAAAGCTGCTATGAGGGCAGATGTTGGACCACATGACTTCTGAAGGGTCCCCAGCTCCCTGGCTCTGTGACCCACAGTCCAGAAGCTAGAGTACCACGTGGTATCTCCATAGCTGGGGCCTCAGCCAGAGGAGCCAGCTCAGCTCCTGGTGAAGATGGGGATCCATGCTCCAGATACAGCTTACCTGGCACATGTGGGGCCATCCTCGTGCTTCTGGATGATGACAACAGGGTTGACTGTGATGGCTGGGCAAGAGGCTAGCTGGCCTTCTTCATAAGAGCAATCCATAGGAGAAGCCTCCTCTGAGTCACACTTCCCAAAAAGCCGGCTGCGGCTCTTAGCCGTGGGGAAGAAGTGGAGCTTGGCTGGAGCTGACCTGGAATTAGGGTCTCCATCCAGGGGGTCTGGGCAGGAGTCCTCTTGGGATGGGTCCTCAGCCTCCCCTGAATCTGAGCTCCCCCATTTCTTCATCCTTGCCAGATCCTTCGTGGCCTAAGAGGCAGCCTGCAGGCAGCCACCAAGATGAGGTTTGTTCCCAGCTCGAGGACAGCATGATTCTAGCCCACATCTGCCCTCCTTGCAAAAGCCCCTGTGAAGCAGCACACCCCAGAGGTCCAATAGCTGTCGGCACTAGCCCCCTAGAACTGAAGTTCCGGAGGTGCTGTACCTCGTACCCCAGGCATGAACTGGCCTAGTAGCCCCATGGGCATGGGGCTCAGGGGTGAATGGGTCCCCCAGCTCGGACCAATCAGGCTCTGAAGGTCTTGAATGTATTGTTCTCCCCTCTGGACCTCAGGTGCCTCTTCTGCAAAGTAGGATGTTAACCACTCCTCTGCCTCCCTCCAAGATCAAAGTAAGGGAACCGATGGGAGTGGCTGACATTGCACATTCAGGAGAGGAAAAGGTGCTGAGGATGGCTCAACCCTGAAAAGCAGGGCAGGCTGTATCTTCATGAACAAGGCGAGCGGCATGTCCCTGTCACCAGCCATGCACTCACGGGCCTTTGCTCTTTGACCCGGTTGGCCGCAACTCTTGAGTTTGTAGGAGATTTTTTGCACTTTTGGTCATTTCTGTGAAATTGGCATATTTCAAGCATCCCTGAACTTGGAAATTTTAAATGATTCAGGGCTGGTTCAGGCCTTCTAGCACATATGGCTGTGAACTTGTTTTGATACTGCTTTCCATTCACTCTCTAACCTCCTCTCCCATTCTTCACTCCATCCAAGCAGGACATCCTCACTGTCTAATACCCAGGGCTCTCCCATATCTCAGGGTCTCCACCTGGGGTGCTTTTTTCCCTTCTCCTCCTCTTGCCCAAATCCTATGACCTTTAAGATGCCAACTCCCCTTGGCGTCCAGCATGGATGCTGCCTCCGCCATACCCCCAAGCTCTGCGCTGGCCATGCACCCCACCCCCCTCCAGAGTGGCCCAGTTGGTTGTCTATCATCCTTCAGTCTAGCAATCTCTATCTGGTACTGCCTTATCTCCCCCATAACGTGTGACCTCCTCTTGAGCAGGGAGCTTGCCTGATCCCCACCTTATGAAAAAACGCTGGGCTGGTCTCTGTGGAGGACATGAAAGAGATCAGATACAGCCCTTTTTGTTCCCATTTGCATAGAAAGTGAGATTCATGTTCCAGCAGTGGCTGGATTCCAGAAAATAGCCACTGAAGGAAAGGGAGGTGCCCCCTAGGCCTGCATTTTCAAGTGCAAGTTCAGACAGTGAACACTCAGGGCACATGGCTGGGCCTTGGCAATAAATCAGCTACCATCTGATGCCCAGATCCTTGGGGGAAGAAAATGAGGCTGCCTCACCTCTCTGCATCCTGTGAGTAAGACAGACCCATTTTCCCTCCTGCCTGTTGTTCCTCCTTCAGGAGGGACCGAGTCTTTCTCTGGGTCATCCATTAAATGGAAACCCTGTAGCAGGAAGTGTCCCGGCCACAGAGAATCCCACTCCTGACCTCTCACCCATTTGTTCATTCCATCACTCAACACCTATGTACGGAATCCCACCGGGAACCCAGGCCCCTGCTGGGGGCCAGAGAGTGCTCAGGGCCCATGTGAGACAGAACCTAGATGCTGGCTGGGGCAGGGCTATCGCAGGAGGGGCCAGGGTACTGAAGGAGGCTTCAGGGAGGAAGTGACAAGGATCCGGGCCCAGAAGAAGAGCAGGGTTGGTCTGGAACTGGGGGAGACGATACTGATCCCAGATTAGCTGATAGAGAGGAAGCCAGTGGGACTGGAAGGCAGGCAGCAGGGTTAGAACCAGATGGCTGCTGTCCTTGGATGTCAAGGAACAGGATGTGGACATTATTGTGTGGATGGTAGGAAGCCACGAGAAGCTTCAGAAGCATAAAGACTGGCATTCATCTATACTTTCAAAAGGTAACTTCCTGTCCAGGACTGTTCATACTGTGGGGAGGATGTCACCTTTAAAAGGCACAGGAGGCTAGGAAGAATAAAAATAACTGACATGCTTAAGCATGTGCTGTGCAAAGGTGGGTGCTGTTTGAACACCTCACATGCGCTCACTTCGTTTTCACTTGTCTGAGAAGTAAGCCTGTGACAGATGAGGAGATGCACAGACAGCAGTTCCCTGAGGCCACACAGGCAGAGGAGGAAGCTGGATCTGATATGTGGCAGCCTGGCTCCCAAGCGTCTCCAGCACTCCAACACCTCTCTGAAGGCTCGGGGCTCTTCTCAGGCATCAGACTCAGCTCCAGATCTCATCCCAGAGTGGGGGGCTGATCAGACCAGGGTTCCCCAGCCCTGGGGCCAATCAGGCAGGGACAACACCCTCCCCATCAGAAGCCCCAACCTGTAGAACCTTCCTGCTCAAACAAGTATCCCAGGAAACTCAAAGCCCAAAATGAAGTATGAGTAAGATCCAGGCCATATGCCAGGCGTGGCTCTCCCAGGGCTATCCCCTTGGATAGGCCTGGCCACAAAACCAAGAATAAACCTACTTCCTGACTCACAGCTCTTAACAGCCCAATAAGAGCACCCGTTAGCAGGAGCGTCCACAAAATCGTTCTGTGATGTTCCTTTTTGCCTCTTCCTCTGACTGGTCCAAATCTAATCAAACCCAAGAAACATGAAGCAGCCTACATAGTAACATCATTCAGTAGGTCAAGAAACCCCAAGTCTGCCCCACATGTCCCGCACCTGATTCCCTACCAGAAGCCAAGCTTCTTCAAGAGCAGAGGGAAGGACAGGGACTAAGAAGCTATTTGTTTGGGGCTGTGGGGTAGACAGAGACAGGAAAGCCTGCCACTGCCAGGCCTGGGTGTGCCTAGTACATGAGTCCCACGGCAATGCACCTGTCACAATTGAATGTTCTGCAATGATGAGGTATTTCCAACCATGACTTGGGGTGTTTGATGGAGACAGTGGTTCTGATTTCTGCGAGATTCACAAACACCAGTCTGGACTAAAGGATAGTCTTGAAAAAAATGACCCTGCTCAGCAAAAACTTAGCTTGGATGGAGCACTGGGTGTTGTGCAAAAACAATGAATACTGTTACGCTGAAAAAATAAATAAAATGGTAAAAAAAAAAAAACAAAAAAAACTTAGCTTGGTCTCTGGGTCTTCCTCAACTCCAGAGCCAGGGAGGACACTGGCCACCACCTAGGAGAAGCCTCCCTTTTCTCCCCAATCCAGATGAGACATACTGAGGTGCACCTCTTCTGCTCCCTCTCTGCTCAAAGTATCTGTCTCTGGCCTCCCCGCAGGCTCTTAGGAGCTGGCCCAGGACCCAGCCCCTACCTTTCTTGCCCTCTTGGCCTACCTGAGCATTTCCTAAAGAGGAATGGAGACCTGAGGGGCTACCCAACTTATGGATGAAGAGCCAGAGGAACTCTACCCAAAACAGAGAGTGACTGGAGCCTGGACAAAAACCCAGGGCTCCTGTCTCCCAGCCCAGCACTCCCTTAGTACAGAGAGGGCAATGTGCTGAAACCTCCACCCACAAATCACTGGCCTCTGCAGGACCCATGGCATCTTTGCTCCAGGATGAGGGTCCAGGATGACTCAGGTACAAATAATACACGTTGACCATGGCAACTTCCCCTATCACTTGCCAAGTGTTTATGATTAGCCACGCTAAATGCTCTGTATGCATCCCCACACATCACTTATACACCCCCACAACCTTTGAGGCAGTCACTGTGGTTATCCCATGTTCAGATGGGGTAACTGAGGTGCTAAGAGGCTAGTTGAACTGCTTATAATCACACAGCTGGACAAAGGCAAGGCCTGGCTTCTGACAGCTCACTATGCCATTCTAAAAACTAACATCGACATTGGCCATCAAACAACAAAAAGGACTCACCAGCTAGATGCAGGCACAGCCCAGACACAGCAGGTACCAGGGAGCTCCGAGGCTATTGTTAATTGAAGGGAGAACTGGAATGGTGTGAGGAGGAAAGCTGCCTCCCCTGACTCTGTGAGGGTCCTTGGCCCCTCCCCAGGTCGCGGTTGCTCTGCGCTGGTCAGGATGAGCTGTGCATACGCTCTGGCACTCAAGGAAAACGTTTCCAGCAATGGCAGCTGCTGCTGTTGCCGTGGCTGATTCCCAGAGGATCCCAGAGCTTTTCCCATCATTTTTGCCCTTTTTCAGAAACCACTTAGCTGCTGCCCCGCCTCCCACCACGCCAGGGGCTGCAGTGCACTTAGCCACAACACAGCCCAGAACCAGCCAGAGCTGTGACCTCAGCTCACAAGGAAGAGAAGGGCACTGCTAAGGCCTCCCAAACCCACCACCATTACAGACAGTGTGGTCTGGGGAAAAAAAAAAGTCCATGAATTCACTTTTACAACCAGAAATGTCAAACCCAGCACCATGTAGAAGGAATGGAAATGATCATGTCACCCATCATACAGTCCCAGCTTGGCATCTATGGACCTAGTTTTGAATGCCATCTTTGCCACCAGCTGTGTGTGACCTTGGATGAGTCCTTGCCTCTCTCAGGCCTTTCATTCCCTGTGGAACCGTGGTGTAGGGATTGAGGTAGAAGGCTTCTAGATCTGCCAGGTCCCAGCTTCACTCAGCTGGGACTCCTCATGGAACCACAGAACAGAGGAAATTATTTTGTCTATTTCCTTGTTTCTCTTAGTATGATCCTAAATGCGCAGGAGAAAAGTTAATACAGTAAGTTTTAATTCCCTCCCAGAATATGGCTGAGAAAAGCTGCCAGGTCCTTCTGAGTATGCATTCAGTCTGCAGCCCAAAATGTCCTGCAGAACCCAACCTGGCAGCTGCCCAGAGGAACCCTACATAACTCCATAAACCACAGGCCCCACACAGCCTGAAATGAGTCAGCCACATGCCAAAAGTCCCATCATAGCCCTATTTGGAGTAGCTCACGAGGTTGACCCTTGAGTCAAGAGAGCAGAGTGCAGACACTGCAAGGACTTTGCATGCCATTGGACAGTTTAGAGAGAGGCTATGCAAACTCATTCTCCCAGGCCACCCAACACCCTGGGCAGTGGCAGGGCAGAGATGGCCAGACTCATTTCACATGTGAGAAGTCCGTGCAGTTAGCTGACTGCCCAGGTCATGCTGTTGGTCTGGGTATGGAAGCCAGGCCCATCTCAACATGCCATACCATGCCCCCTGCTTGGACACCTTCTTAGCTATGTGCCTTTCCATATGCGCCACTTTAGCTGCAATTAAAATGAACCTTTGAATTCATCCCTTTTCTGAAATTTTGGTAAAATCCATATAACAGGAAAAATATCTTTTTAACCATTTTAAGCATACAATTCGGGAGCATTAAGTACATTCAAATTGTGGGGCAGCCATTACCACCATCCATCTCCAAAACTGTTTTCACCTTGCAAAGCTGAAACTCTATACCCATTAAACACTAAATCCCAATTGCTCCTCACCCACAGCCTCTGGAAACCAGTCTACATTCTGTGTATGAATTGGATTACTCTAAAATTGTCATATAAGTGGAATCATGCTGTATTTATCTTCTTGTGACTGGTTTATTTCACTTACCATAACATCAAGATTCATCCCTGTTGTAGCAAATTGCAGATTTCCTCCCTTTGTAAGGCTGAATCCTTCATATCCATACTGCATTTTATTTAGCCATTCATCTCTCAATGGACACTTGGGTTGCTTCCAACCTTTAACTGTAGGATGAACTATGCTGCTGTGAACAGGGGTGTACAAATACCTCTTTGAGTCACAGCCTCCAATTCTTTTGGGTTTCAATTCCAGAAGTGAGATTGCTGGATCATGGAATTCATTCTTCATCATACATAACTATCTGTTACCTATATTTGAAAAACTCCCCAGTAGTGACCTCTCAGCCTACAAGTTCTCTGAGTCACTGTTCCTTCTAACCAAATGTGTGGGCCAGAGGTGCTGCGGGGAACCCCTTGGTATGGAGACAGGCCTATGCTATCTTAGGGACAGCCTCGGGCTCGCCAGGGCCAGGTCTCAGACATGGGCAGCCCTGGGGAACAGGTGGGAGACATCTGAGAAAGGCACCGAGACAACTGGCCAGCTCAGGGGCAAAGTCCAAGAAAGGGGCAGGTTGCACTTCTCCACCAGAACCATCCCCTTGGCTTCTGAGGTGATTTCTGCCTCCAGTGAGGAAAACATACATCACTAAATGTGTCTCCTTTGTAACAGAGACATTGGGTGCTGACAACATCTCCCAGAGTCTGCATGATACCCTGCATACTGTGAGGGCTACAGGGGAAATCGTGGCCCTTCTCATCCTTTTCTGACTGCTTTTTCTCAACACACGGGACCTCCTTACGACTGACACTTATATCCTCCTACCCCTTTCTGAGACTCCACTCCTCCAAGGACCCATCTGACTTTCCCAAGCCAGGGACTCCCTCATGCAGGGGTCCAGCCCTCCCCTCTCCCCTGAGCTCCATGCCTACCTCCTAGAATCTCCAGATGATGACCACAAAGCTCTTCCACTCAGCACGTCCAAGCAGACTCCTCTGCCCTTCACAGTCCCCCCTCCTAATGTTCCTGCCTATAGAGACACCAAGTTTCTCGTGGTCACCAAGCCTGATATACTCTGTCATCTCTAGCCTCTCCTTCTCTGTCCTATCTGGGTTACATTTCCATAGCTCACATCTATCCTTCTCTGTAACTAGCAGCTACTTCCTCTCACCTAACGCTCCAGAGATACCTTCCTTCCCTGGCCAAGCTCCCCGATTTACCATGTCCCAATCCCAGTCCTGGAACATCCTTCTGACTACTTAACAAGGCCTTATCCTTCAGCCTGGCACCCTGAGCCCACAGCCCCAGTCCCCTCTCCCACCACAGCCCAGCCCCTCCTGTCACCCGGACATATCTCCTCCCTAGTCACACCAACTGTGCCTGCCTCCATGCTCTTCCCCTGCCCTTCTTCGGCCCAATGTGCTTGCACTGTGCATCCACTTAGCACGTCTTTAAGGCCCAGGTGTCAGGTGAGACCTGTGATTACTGAGAATATCATTCAACTCCCATATCCTCCAAAAAGCCTCTCTATCAAGGGCCCAATCTAAGTACTCACCTCTAAATTCTTACAGAAATCTCAGCATATGCCTTCCTGTAACAACTGGTGCTTGTGATCACAATGACAGTAACAGCAGGAGATCCTTATTAAGCCCATGCAGTATGCATGGGGTAAGCACTTGAGCATTAACTCATCAGACTCTCACAGTTTCATGAGGAAAGTGTGATTTTGTCCCCAGTTTATGGATCAGGAAATGAAGTACAGTCAGGCTGTGTAACCTGCCCAAGGACAGGGACAACCATACCAGTCTTGTCTGAAGCTTCCTAAAGCTTGTATTGAGTTTTAACATCTCTGATGTTTGTGTCTTATTTCACAGACTTTAATGGCTTCAGGGTGACAGGGCTCTTGCCCCCTCAATTTTCCTTCTCTAAGCCTAGTTCCATGGCTTTCCCAGGGTAGCACACTGTATTTATTGGCATTGTTTTATCTGAGCAAAATCTGCACTGAGTGGTTCTAGTAAAACTCATGAAATGGTGGCACAGACACCGCCTTAGAGGTGAGCACTGCTGTCATCAGCCTAGTTTTCTGGGTCATAATGGGCAACAAGGTGTTCCACCCACTCCCCTCCCCCCAGCTTCCATAATTCTTTAAGGGTTTTCTTGAATCTGTGTAATGATGTACCCATTAAAATTCTTTGTAAGTAGATCATGTCTAAATGATGCATTCTGGGAGGGGGTCCCTACTCCAAGCTCAGGTCTGATGGGGACAAAGAGCAGTGGAGGAAAGTACTAAAGGCTACACCAGCCAGTGTGTGGGCCAAGTCGACTGGAACCCACGTCACAATGGCTGTTCTTCTAGAGTTACCACCAGGGGGCACATTGACTTAAACTGAGCCCTTGACTCTGATGAAAGAATCCTAGTTTCTTTTCTTCATCCATCTGGGTCCTGGATTTGAAGCCAGACTTACTGGTACAGCTAGAGACCAGCATACTCTCCTCTGCTGAAAAAGCCTGATTACCAAAACTGTCAGCCTGGCATTTCTGGGAGGAACCAGGTAGGAACCTGTACCTATACCCCACCCAAGGACAGTGCCAACTCTACTAGTCATGTCTTGAGCTTTCTAAATTTTGTGTTGACATTTCACTTCCCTGATCTTTGTGTCTTGCCTCCCAGATTTTATTTTTTTTTTAAGTGTTTTTTTATTTATTTGACAGAGAGAGAGAGAGAGAAATCACAAGTAGGCAGAGAGGCAGGTAGAGAAAGAGGCGGAACCAGGCTCCCCGCCGAGCAGAGAGCCTGATGCAGGGCTCAATCTCAGGACCCTGAGATCATGACCTGAGCCCAAAAGCAGAGGCTTAACCCACTGAGCCACTTAGGTGCCCCACTTCCCAGATTTTAAATGGCTTCAGAGATCCCAGATGCAGATGGCAAACAGCAAGTCTGGAAGAAAATGTCTTTCCTTTCTGCCTTTGGTCTGTGTATTAGCATCACCGGGTACCCACATGAGTCAGTTTCTGTGGAAGGCAGAGCTCTGTGAGAGGTGTCAGCGTACTCCAGAAGTGGGTGGAGCAGCCCCCTAAGACAGGGAGGGATAGGGCATTCACTCAGTGCCCAATAACTGAGCCCTGCTCTGCAGAGCTGGGACCCAGGGTGGGGACTGGGAACGAAAGGGAGAAGAGATGGGAGGGTCGGGAGCATGGGCAGAGAATGGAGGCAGGAGAGGAGGTCCAGCTGTGCTAGATGCCCACTGCATAAATTTGGGCTGACAGCCAAAGCTCTGGGCCTGCTTCCTCCATCCACAAAATGGGCAAAAGCACCTGCCCTACCTGCTGTATAGGGCTTTTCTGAGGATTAATAAGGATACTGGGCATGAATAGTCTCTGTGAGCTGGCAAAGTTCTGGACAGGCATGGAGGATTATGGTTCTCATCCTCATTATTTCAAACAAGAACCGCATCTGCTGACTGTTGAGCTGTATCCGTCCATTAGCTCGAGGTTCTGACTAATTGTTTTTTAATGAAGAAAGAACAAGATTTGCTTAATGTTTCATGACTCACACAGTGAGTATCTCTAAACCCAGAATCTCTCAATTTCAAAGACGTGATGTGTCCATCTAACTGTGGCTGAGACAAGAGGTCAGGTGCAAACTGCCCTCTTTCCTGAGACCACTGTGCAAACCCACAGCAATTGAGTAGGGTGAATAAGATGGTCTCTGCCCTAAAGGAGGCCAGGATGCATGAGAAGGAAGACCTGCTAGGCTCTCTCTGATGCTTTACTTGGTGGGGAGCCCTGTAATAGGCAAACACTGAGAGCTGTCCTGGATGCCAGCTGCGATTATAATCCAGTGACAAATATGCTGCCAGGGAGGCTGTAGGAGGAAGATGGCATTTGAGCTGGGCCTTGGACAAGGTATAATGTTCTGCCCTAGAAGGAGGACATTCCAAACACAGGCAGCAGCCCAAGATGGAGGAGGAGGACAGGGAAGAGAACAGCTTAAAAGGAAACCTTCCTTCAAACAGCTTTCAGTGCAGTTGAGAAGAAAAATAGAGAACATGAAAACCATATAAGCATAATATGGATCTAGCCACAGTCAAAATCCAAAAGAAGGGTATGTGTGGCAGTCTCTGCCCCCAGGTTGGTTCGGGCCACCTTCTCTCATGGGCTGCTTTCTAGGCCCCTCCAGTTAGGCTCCTACCTTCTTCAACACCCATTTCTCCAATCTAGAGTCTGCACACTGGCAGTTAAACTCCTAAAGTCCCCAGGAAGCCTGTCCTCCATTCCGCTGCCCACAGGAGAAAGTCCAAACCCCTCCATCTGGCATCCAAGATCCTTCAGTTTGGCCAACATTTCCAGTCACAAGTCCTATCACACCCTTTCATATGCCCTATGACCAAGTTACACCAGACAATTCATCACAGCCTGCTCATGCCAGTCTTTCATGTCAATACATTTGCTCTCTCAGTCTAGAACGCCAAAGAAAGTGGGCTCTGGGGTTGAATCCTACAGCTGTGATCTTGGGTAGGTTACTTACCGTTTTTGTGTCTCAGTTTCTTCATCTGAGCAATGAAGATAATAGTACCTATCTTTTAGGATCACCGTAAAGATCAACAGGTCCAAACAAGTGGAACTTAGATTAGCTCCTAGTACAAAGCAGGTACTCAAAAAATGTTAACTGTTTGTTGTTGGTATTGATGGACTAAAACTCTCAAGGTTTAGCTCAATGTCCCTTACATAAAGAATGAATTGTTGCTCCTTCTTCACACACATAAATCTGTGCTAATGTTAATTTCATTCCCTAGTGATAGAAATTCAGCAACTCATCATTGTGTTGACAGTAAACTCAGCTCCTAGTGGGTGTCAACAAAAGTCTGGGTCAATGCTGGGTGCAGCTGAGGCTTCCTAGGTCTGGTCTCTACTGTGGCTGCGGTGGTCAGGATTCACCTAGTTATGCTGTGGTAACAACCCCCAAATCTCAGGGGTTTCAAACATCAAAGGTTTATTTCTCAGTCACACTGCATGTTGCTCATTCTTTGGCGAGGGTTCTACGCCATACCGTCCTAACACGGAACCCACGCTGACAGAGCCTTTCTCTGGCACATTACCAGTCACTGGTGGCAAAAGGAAGGGAATGTGACAAATCACGCACTGGCTCCTAAAGGCTGCACAAACTGGCCTGAAAGCACAGAACAAGTGACACACTTCCTGCCACCTTTTACTGGTGAAAGCAAATCAGGTGGGAGAATGCAAGCCTACCATGTGCCTATAAGATCGGGACACGGGCAAACAGTCCTCAAGGCCAGTGGCTCATATCAGGATCATGCTGGTATCAAACACTTCCTGGTACCTTCTGGGAATGACAGCAAAAGCAGTGAGTGGTTTGTGACTTCAGGCTGAAGAAATGAGGCCCTGGGAGCTGTCCTCAACCCACCCCCGTAGAGGCTCTCGGCCATGTGCAATAAAAACAGCAGCAGAGCTCTGAGCTGACGAGCTTGGACAGGGCAAAGCTCAGCCCTCGGAGGTAGAGTGGACATGTGGGAAGGGAACAAAGTTCCAGCACCATACTGGGCACTGGGCTGGGCTTCCGGGCCTTGCATCCAGGTCCTAATCCTACATTTACAGACTCCATCCACAGCCTGTCTTGCATTCTCTGTCGAGAACGCAAGACAGGCTGCCTTCCTGAAGTCAGAGGGCCAATTCCTCCTGGCAGACAGGGCTGTTATCCTTCGGCCTATCCCGCGGTGACTTCTCTCTCATAGGCCTTCCACAGGGGCTCCAAAGTAATGGGGTCAACTCATTCTAGCTGAGAGAAAACTCACATGACTTTCCTGAGTGATCTTCAGCCACTTGTCCTGGTAGAACTGTGCAACAGGCAGGGGTTTTCTACAGCACAACTTCAGGGCTACGTCCAGTCTCCCAAACCAAGCTCTGCAGCTGTGCCATAAATTACAATAATCCCAAAGAAGACAGGTATGTCTTATTAAAGGCGCAAGGCTCTGGAGGAGTGAGCTTTAGTATCTAAAATCCAATCAGCATGGCCAGGCAGATTAATCTAAGAGCTTCAGACAATCACATAACTGTGACATTTACAAAGAGGCAACATGACTGTTTACCAGACTCATAGTTGCCCAGGTGCCTCAGAGTCAGGCCTGCCTGAGTCTTAGAATCACTCTTGGGAGTCTGGAATTAGATGCAGCAATGACAGCTTTCTCCTAGATGCTCTGGGATCCCTGCAGGGAAGCTGAGTCCAGGGGTATGTTTCTGCAAGCCAGGAACACAGTGGCCCACCAAGGCCTACCCCAAGAGAAGGAAAAGCTAGTACCTGCAGGATATAGGGGTTCTCTCTGATCAAATTGGCCGCTCTGACAGGAGCATGCCCAGCCACATCCCTTCCCTTGGAAAGATTCCCAAGATTGTACAGGGACAAAAACACACTGCTGCCCAGACACACCTCTGAAAAGGGGTCGCAGACTCTTGGGAACAATATGCCTGAATGATGGGGCCACACAGCAGCCATCTCCCTTGCTAGTCATGGCACCCGCCTTTACTTCCCTGCTCTGTGACTTCAAGGGAGTTGTGTTAAGGATCTGGAGCAGCTCCAGTACAGAAGGCTCTCCTTGGAAGGAGAAGCACATCACCATGCATATCATGCACATGCACCATGCATCTCCATCTCAGCCAGTCTGCTTTACTATCTTGGGCTATGCCCTGCCTCAGCTAACCAGCTCTGGCCAAGGGAGAACAAGAATGGGAGAGGGGCCTTAGGGACACACGGTACAATCCAGTAGGGAAGGACTTTTCCAACAGTGCATATGACCCAAGTTTGGCCTTCATGTCCCAAAAAACAATCATTCCAAAAGTTGGAGCTGGGGGCAGGGTGGGGAGGTCTTCTTTTCTTAATTGGAGACTTTTTGGTGTCTGAAGTCCACATTTATTTTCTCTTTGTCTACATGTGAATCACAGAAGAGTCTGCTGACCATGATGCTGGGCTACTGTTCCTTTTCTTTCTTTTTCCCTCTTTTTTCCACATGTACATTTGCAACCAATTCCCGACTGAGTCTCTTGGGAAGTGCTGATTTGAGATCCAGCTGATGAGTCCTGCCTGCATTATTAGAGTATGAAGATAGGTACTTGGTCAAGATGGTTCCCCGAAAATGAGCTTTGCTTAAAAGCTGCCCACAAAACTGTCCAGTTCAAGGATGACCCCAAGGTCATGTCAGGAATGTTAGTTAGATAAAATCTGCAACAGTCTTTTGGCCAAAAAATGCACTAAGACTCCCTCTGGTTAAGATTTCTCTGCAGCATGACCAGCGCTGCCCCCACAGCTGCATCCACATCCTGCCCAAAGGACACTGGGAAGGGGAAAGCCCTCTGTACCTCCTGCCTTAGCACCTCATTCCTGGACAGAGCATTCCCACTGCCAATCACCCGTTTCACACCCCAATCCTTGAGCTGTTGAAATGGAAGCATGGAGTGCAGGTTTTGAACAATGCCTCGGCACAGAGCCCGGGTCACGTGCCCCAGGGAGAGGTCAGAGGAGGAGATTCTGGTCACTGAGGCCAGCTGGTCCGGCAGGTGCCTCTCGCCCAACACGGTTGGAGTGATAGTTAGGCAGGTGTCTCTTTGCTGTGCAGCTGCCTGGATCATGCATGAATACACAGTGGATTCTTCGACCTCTAGACCTTCCAAGAATAGAAAAGACCTGTGTGAGTTCATGCAACCTTGCTGTAGGCTGAGACAGTATAGAATTCCCAGTGAGCAGGGGTAGATCTTCTTGTTGCTCGTCCTCACTTGGCTGGCTATTTCCTGGCTCAGTGACTCATGCAGCTAGCTAGCTATGCTCTGCTCCAGACACCAGCCGGCCCTCTCACCGCAGACCCCAGCCGAGACTTCAGGGAGAGATCTCGTAAGTGTTGCTATGAACACTAAGCATCCAACAACTAAGCATCCCATAACTATGCTCCCAAGGGAGGCAAATGCATTCACTGATCAAAAGAGCATCATCACAGCTACTATTAGACTTATCAGCAGTGTCAAAAAAAAAAACCCAGGACCACAGTGCTGATCACAGTCTAGCCCAGCGCTCAGCAGAGGTTGAGAACCACCAGTCTAGACCAATGCATTTCACATTTGAATATGTATATGAATCAATTAGGGATCTTATTAAAATGAAGTTTCTGATTCAGTATGCCTTGGGGGAGCCCTAAGATTCTGCAGTTGTTACCCACTCCTAGAGGAAGCTAGTGCTGCTGGCCCCAAAACTACACTTTTGAGGTAGAAGGTTCTAGATCAGTGCTTACTGACACTTAAGGGCATAACAATCACCTGAGGAGTTTTTATAAAATGCCTACCCCACCCCACCTCATGACCAAATCATCAGCTTTCTGCAGGCAGGACTAGGACATCAACATTGTTTCCACAATGTTTTAAACTCCTCAAGTATTTCCAGTGTGAAGCCAGTGCTGAAAGCCACCGCCCCAGTGTGACCATGAAAGTCTCCTCAGCAGCACATTTAACTCATACAAACTCAACTACATACACTTGGGAATGAGACAGACAGAGGAAGCGGGAGAAATAATTCAAATATCATAGTCACAATGTGATCAGCAGAACTCTAGTTCAACATGCCAGAATCAGGGCACCTGGCTGACTTGGTCAGTAGAATATGTGACTCTTGATCTCAGGGTTGTGAGTTCAAGTCCCATGTTGGGCATAGAGCCTACTTTAAAAAAAAAAAAAATGCCAAAATGAATATTAGTGTCTTTCACCTCCCTCTAGAAATTCTACTAAAATCTAAAAAAAAAAAAAAAAAAAAAAAAAAAAATCACACGCTTGATGAATAACCTAGCACATGTGTACAAGTATACAAATCTGTAGGACTGAGTCCTTGGAGAATTTGTTCAAAAGATATGCACATCATATTCTTCCCTTAGAAGTTGGACCAATTTACACTACTACTGAATGTAGAAGAGGGATTATCTCTCCATATCGTAGGAAACACACTGCATTGAAAACTTCTAAAAGAATAGATAAAGAATATAAAACCATGAAACTAGTGGGAAAAAAGGGAAAGGAGATGAAAAAGAAAAAAAAAAAAAACAGAACAGATCAATCAAATAGAAAGCTTTCAAATAGAAAAGCTCCACCTGGCCGGCTCAGTCAGTAGAGTGTTTGACTCTTGATCTTAAGGTCATGAGTTCAAACCCTACACTGGGTGTAGAGATTAATTAAATAAATAAAAACTTTAAAAAGTAGAAAGCAGAGGGACTAAGGAGATATGATGATTAAATGCAATATGGTATCCTGAATTGGATCCTGGAACAGAAAAACGACATTAGTGGAAAATTGCCAAAACCCAAAGAAAGTCTATAGTTAAAAGCAGAAAACAATGAGACATGTGCTATGTCCTTAATAAAAAATCCCTAAAGAATGTTAAGGAAATGTTAAAATAAAGTGTTCTTCCTCACTGGGAAACATTTGGGCCATGAGAGGCACCTGAAGGAAGGAACAGATTAGCTGAAGGCCCAAGAGACCTGGCTTCTAGACCTGTCTCTCCATTCCTTGGCTTACCACCTTATTCAAATCTACTGGAGGGGATCAAATGCTATGAGTTGCCAAATATTCACATCAAAGGCTTAGAATCACAGACCATCAGAGCTGAAAAAACATAGAAGGGAAGGGACTTGCCAAGGCCACGTAATAACTTGACAGAACAGAGAACTGAGGCCACTCTCCTAGGTCGCACCACCACACAATGCTTATTTAACAAGCAGTTATATCACACTTGTTATGGGCCAGACATCATTCTAAGTGCTTTGCAATATAATTCATTGGATCCTCACAGCCCTTCAGGGTAGATCTGGGATAATCCTTTTCAGATGAGGAAAGTGAAGAACAGAGGGGATAAGTAACCTGCCCTAAAGCACAAGAAAGTGGCAGGGCCGGGATTCAAACGCAGGCCACCTGGCTTCAGAGTCCCTGCTCTAAGCCACGTGAGGGTGGAACTCATGTTTTTTAACTTCTGTAAGATAATGCAAATCTAGGGTATTCTGAATAGAGAGAGAGTTTTATTTTTATATCTTGTGCTTTAATATTTCCTTATCTGGTTAATAAATGCACTGTCTCTTATCTCGACAACCTATTGTATTTGTATCTATATATTTCTTATTATTTATTTGTTTATTTATTTTAGAGAGGGAAGGAGGAGCAGAGGGGGAGACAGAAAGAGAATCTTGAGCATACTCCCTGCTAAGCACGGAGCCCAACGCTGGGCTTGATCCCACAACCCTGAGATCATGACCGGAGCCAAAATCCAGAGTCAGAAAACCAACTGAGCCACCCAAGAACCCCTATTTATTTATTTTAGAGAGAGGGAGAGAGCACACAAGAGCAGGGGCAGAGGGAGAGAGAGAGAGAGAATCCTCAAACAGACTCCTTGTGGAGTGCAGAGTCCTATGTGGGGCTTGATCCTGGGACCCCAAGATCATGACCTGAGCCCAAATCAAGAGTCAGATGCTTAATTAAGTGAGCCACCCAGGTACCCCTGCATCTATATATTTTTTAATCAAATGACGTAATTGTAGAAATTTCTTAAAAGGTTAAGTTACATCCAATACTGAAGCCTTCAACGCCCTCAGTTTCACCAAAATAAGAATCATGACAATGCAAAAGACTTTACATTTTCAAAGGATCTTACAGAGAAATTAAATATTACCGTCTCTTTCAGGGGTAAAAATAACAGTCACTTCTGTGTAAAGAAAATACCGGTCAACTCAGTCAACAATTCATCGAGCCAACCAGTTAAACCAGTATCTAAATATAGGGCTTGCCTAAAGATTCTGATACTTGGTTCTGCATCTTGAAAACCTTTTCTGACATAGGCAAAATAAAATCAGAGTTCTGTTCTTTTAATGACACATTCCTGAGGAGGAATCTGGCTCTCAGCCAAGGGGGCAGAATTCCCCTGAAATCCTGACATCCCTTTCCAGCCGGAAAGGATATGTCAGCAACACCTGTCTGCACAAGCAGTATGACCTTCCCATGTGCTCCCTACTACCTGTGTCTCACCTTGTTACTATGCTGAAAGCTTCCCAGAGTGACCTGATTCAGAGCTCCAACAGGTGGACTAGTGATTTCCCTATACCTGCATGGCTGACCAGAAATTTCATCCCTACCTCAAGTACTTGGAAAGGGAACCTCTCCTGGAAGGAGGTTACATGTTTCTCTGCAAATGAAGAGCAGAGAAAGGCCCAATCTATTCTACCCTGATGAAAGCAGGAGGGCATCAGAGTTCTCAGGGATCCCTTCCAAGAAAGGGAGTCAGGAACCACTTGCCAGGAATAAGTGCTATCAGGATTTTATAATAATGTAAAATACCAGGACTCTCTTCACTCATCCATGTTTGATCATTTTATTTTCAGCTGTCGGTAGTCATCAGAAAGGGACAGTGACCTACTAACAAAGTAACCAGGGGGCACAGGAAAGCCAGGGGACTAGTCAGTGTTAGAGGAGAAAGTGCTCCCTCAGAAAAAAATAGGTGACGGCTGCTCAGAAGATGAGAAGAAAAAAGTCTGCAAGCCCAGATCCCCAAAGAAGAAAGGAATGTGCTGGAACTGGGCAGGATCTGACACATGAATCCAGAACTTAAATAACACAGGCAGCACCAAGATACTGCCACATCACAAGGACAAGCAGGGAACACATCACTGTGTGGGCAACACCTTACCTAGATCCGTCATCCACTGTACCAGCATGTGGACAAATGTGGCCAGCACGTTGCCCCCATTGAGTGATGCTGCCACCGCCAGGTAGGTCCTGTCAAAGTACGGAAAGTAGGTGACTGGAGTCGCAGGGTCTGGAGTCTGCGCTGGCTGGAATCCTGAAGGCATGGAGGTTGCCAACTGAACTGAGGTGCTGATGTTGAGAACTGGGGTCCAAGGAAAGCAGAAGTTAGGCCTATTGGCTGACTCAGAGGGCACAGGTCAAAACAGGGCAAGGGGAGAGTATTCTGGTTTAAAAAAATATGTCTTTAAATTCTTTGAGACTCCTCCTTTTTGGAACCTAATTTCCCCTACCCTGTGAGTGTGGGTGGGACTTGGGGGACTGGCTTCTAATTAAGAAAATAAAGCAGAAGGGATCCTGTGTAGTCATAGGGTCATAAAAAGGCACTGCAGCTTCTGACTTGGATCACTTGCTCTGGGGAAAGGCAGGCACCATGTCATAAGCAACCCTGTGGAGAGGTCCATGTGGCAAAAAACTGAGGCCCCCTGCCAAAAGCTACGTAAATGAGCTGAGAAGTAGATCCACCAGGCCTGGCCAAGCCTTTGGATGACTGCAGACCCAGCTAAGCAACACCTTTATTGCAATTCCATGAGAGACCTTAAACCAGACCATCCAGACACATCCAGATTCCTGACTCTCAGAAACTATGAGAGATAGTAAATGTTTGCTGCTGGAGGCCATTAAGCACTGGGATGATTTGTTACACAACAATAGACAATGACGTACAGAGAGTAAGACCTCACTCAGTCCAAGTATTTGACTCTCTGTGGAGGTTTCATTCATTTTTCAGCAAGTGCCACCTCTTTCTTATATCCATGGTGTGTTTCTTAACCTCCCTCCACCAGCAGGGGAAAAGCTCCCAGACTCAGCACAGAGGGGATGATTTCCTCCTCTGGACTGAGGCCAAGGTCTGTGGATGATTCTAGAAATCTCTTTTCTTCCATGTCTCACAAGATCTGGCCAAAAAGCCTGTTCTTCTCAGTCTGTTGGGATCTGAAATAACTGAGGTCAGCATGTAACCTTCCTACCTACTGGGAGGTTGGAAGCAAGAAGACTGAAAACAGTCTTAGAAAGCCAATAACCTTTACTTTCTGCCATATCAAGCCTTTCACCATGACTCTTTACCAGAAGCAACATGTCCTCCACCTGTCCCTTCAAGTGGAGGTGTCAAGGATGGAGGCCAACCAACTTTGACCATGGACACAGAACAAGTGAGCACAGTCAGCAGCCCCAATCTGAAACCAGAGACTACAACCAACTCAGTGAAGAGGGAACCTAATACCTACTTTCTTCCCATCCCACTACCCCTTCACTTACTGTAGAGAAAGCACATTTACATCCAGGCACAAGACAGTCCGCTGTCAAGGGAATAGCCTTTGATTAGAAAACCACCAGTGTAGAAAGAGCCAGGCACTTTAGAGGCACCATTCCAGTGTGTCACAACTGCCCCATGAGAAACATATCATTGCCCTCATTTTGGGTGGTGACAAGAGCTCAGGAAGAAAAGCAACCTGTCCAAGGCAACACCAGAAGGAGAAGAGGGGCTAAATTCTCACCCAGGCCAGTAGGCTGGACTCCAAAGTCCATGTGAGCTCCCTGACATTTACACTCTGAGATGCTGTATTGGGAAAATTAAGTGTCACAGAATAAATTTGGCACATTTTCCTGAAGAATAGATTTTAGTTGAAAATTTGGGAGAAAAAGTTTTGAACGACTTTTGACTTTAGAAGACTTTTTTCCATAAAATATGTGCAAACAAAATTGGCAGAATTTCACTTTTCTCTCTCAGATAATTTTGAATTAAGAGGAATTACTACCTAAAACAACATAAAAACAGTCCTTGAAATGTTAGTTCTTAAGACTGTCATGAAATAGGAACAAACTGCATAGAGCAGAAAGCTGGTCAGGATTTTTAAACTCAGGGTTGAATTGTAATAGTTCTAACTGATGGAAGAAAAAAGATGTGATAAAGAGAATTCAGGTAAAACGAATGAATTCTCCATTCCCCTTGATAACAAGGAAGAGACTCCCACAGTGGACTCACTCAGCCAGCCTGCCATGAAGATCAAATGAAACCCCCATCCTGCAACCACCCTGTTTGGGCAGGCAGGCCCCAATTCTCCCCTTGTCCAGGGAGGCGCAAACAATAGCCCACAGGCCATATCCACCCCACCATGTGTTTTTATGTGGTCTAGGAGCTAAGACCAGCATTTACATTTTGTTTGAAATAATAGATTTATTGAGATATAATTTGCATAATTCACCATAAACAGCAACCTTTTAAAGGGTATAACTCACTGGTTTTTAGTATATTCACAGTTGAACAGCCATCACCACAATCTAATTTTAGAGCATTTTCATCACTCCAAAAAGAAACTTTGTACCTGTTAGCACTCAGGGCTCCGCCCAGCCCCTTGCAACCATTCATCTGCTTTCTGTCTCTACAGATTTGCCAGTTCTGGACTTTTCTTAGGAATGGAACCAGACAGCATGTGGCCATTTGGAACTGGCTTCTTTCATTTCTCTCTTTCCCTCCCATGTATGGCATTTAAGCTACGTGGTTGTATCGCATTTTTAAAACCCATTTATCAGTTGGTGGGCATTTGGATTGGTTCTACTTTTTGGAATTATGACTTATCATGAATAATGCTGCTAAGAACATCTGTTTGAAGTGTTTGTGTGGGCATGTGTTTCCAGATCTCTTGGGTCTGTACCTGGGAGTAGAACTGTGTGATAACTCCCTATTTCACTTTCGAGGAACTGCCAGAATATTTTCCAAAGGGGCTGCAGCATTTTACTATCCAGTAGCATGTTCCTACACTTTTAAACGGTTGAGAAGTCAAAAGGAGAAGAAAATTTCGTGACACATGAAAATTCCATGAAATTCACATTTTAGTGTCACATTATAGACATAATGAAGTTTTACTGAAACACAGCTATACCCCTATTCATTTATGTATTGGCTATGGCTGCTTCCATGCTTCAGCAGAGCTGAGTTGTTGGGACAGAAACCATATGGCCTGCAAAGCTTAAAATATTTACTATCTGTCCCTCAAGCTGGTCCAACCACTCTGGAAAACAGCATGGAGGTTCCTCAAAATGTTGAAAATAGAACTACCCTATGACCCAGCAATTGCACTACTGGGTATTTACCCTAAAGATACAAACATAGTGATCCGAAGGGGCACGTGTACCCGAATGTTTATAGCAGCAATGTCTACAATAGCCAGACTATGGAAAGAACCTAGATGTCCATCAACAGATGAATGGATCAAGAAGATGTGGTATATATACACAATGGAATACTATGCAGCCATCAAAAGAAATGAAATCTTGCCATTTGCGACAACGTGGATGGAACTAGAGCGTATCATGCTTAGTGAAATAAGTCAATCGGAGAAAGACAACTATCATATGATCTCCCTGATATGAGGACATGGAGAAGCAACATGGGGGGGTAGGGGGATAGGAGAAGAATAAATGAAACAAGATGGGATTGGGAGGGAGACAAACCATAAATGACTCTTAATCTCACAAAACAAACTGGGGGTTGCTGGGGGGAGGTGGGATTGGGAGAGGGGGAGCGGGCTATGGACATTGGGGAGGGGAGGCGAACCATAAGAGACTATGGACTCTGAAAAACAACCTGAGGGTTTTGAAGGGTCAGGGGTGGGAGGTTGGGGGAACAGGTGGTGGGTAATGGGGAGGGCACGTTTTGCATGGAGCACTGGGTGTTGTGCAAAAAGAATGAATACTGTTACGCTGAAAAAATAAATAAAATGGAAAAAAAAAATATTTACTATCTGTCCCTTTACAAAAAAAAGTTTACCAAGCCCTGCCCTAGACTGAGGGCTCCACCTTACTGTGACTCTCTTACACTGAATACAGAAAGACAGCACTCCTAATCATATCGGATGGAACTTCCACTGACAAACACATAATAACAAAAAACCCTAAAACCTACTAATCTATTTTTTTGGTCATGGAGTTATACAGAAATCAGCCAACTAGAGAGAGTCAATTCCCTTACCTGGCCCTAAAGAGGAAAAGCGCAGACTGTGGTCAGGGACAGAACTTGGCCGGCTGGATTGTAAGCTCCCAGAGGAGGGGCTTCACCTATAGGAAGGAGGCTGTTTTTCATGTTTACAGCATAACGACAGACAGGATGCCAAGGCTGCTGGTTATGTGCGCCCCTTGGGCCCTCACACAGAGCTGGAGCTTAGGAGGTACTACAAGAAGTCTAAGGAGCCAATAAAAGAAAGACTTACCTGCATCTGTCCTTTTGGCCATACAGGAATAGACGGAGGCCTGTAAATCACCCAAGGCCACGCCCACCTGTGTCCCCTTTGGGATTTCAAACCAGGCACGGGTAGTTCTGCCTGCCACACTGCCAGCCTCCACGATGTCTGGGAGAAGGTGGACGGGAAAGCCTGAGGCCCTCAATCTGCAATCCAAAAATGGACAGTGTATTCACCCAGAGCTGGATTTTTGGTCTTTGCTGTTTCCAGGAAACTCAATGGATGAAAACACTATAGGATACACACACAAGAAGGGAGGGTAGAATCCAGTGTTTTCACAGAGGGACTTTTTGACTTTTTTTAAACCATGAAAAATAGACTTGCATTTTTTAAAAAGAGAACACTCTGGGGATTGGCCGTCCAGGGGAGAAAACAACCAGTTTAAGCAGGGGTGATCAGAAAGAGTTAGATAAGAGCCAGGTATCATCGCCATCCAGCCTTCTGTGTTTGAACCGAACACAAACACTCTGCAAAGGGAGACAGCATTTCAGCACACAGCCGTAGTCAGTTAGCACAGGCCAAACCAAAGTCAAACCCACCAGTCTCCTAAACACCAACTGCATTCATCACTCAGGGTTAGTAAACAGGGGGCTATCAATTTTATAGAATATGCTAGAGAGTCCTTTACCTGAACTACTGGTGCTTTTTGTTTTTTTACAGAGCTCAGAATTTAGACCCTGAAGGAAGTGAACTTAGAGGGCACTGGATTTCTGGATCTGAAAAGGCAAATGATTCCTTAAAATGAACTTTTGAAAGACATCCCTCAAGACTACTTTCGTTTCTTAGCCTTATTTAAGAATTTGTTACACTGACAGTTCTTTGAAATCCGCAGGCTAGGTCTGAGTCACAGAGAACAGGGGAGCCCAACCTACGTCTGGACAACTGTGGGGGACCAGGACAGCATGGTGTATGGGGTACCTCCCCTCCAAGGGTTCACTCACAGCCTGGCCCACCCTTGCCTGGTGACTGGAACAGGCTGAGGGTCTTTGGAACCTGATTCCTGGGTTCTTGGAATCCTCCACTATTGTTCCCAAATGGGAAAGCCCCACTTAAATCGCTTTCATTCAAGATTCTGGCCTTTACCCTGGGAGCCAGCTTGCAAGGATATACTCACATCTCCAAGTTCCAGCTTTGGCTCTGAGTGTTGAAATAGCCCCAGCTAGCAGCATTCTGGTCACACATCAGGGATCTTCGCAAGCCACACAGCATGGCAACCACATAGTCATGGATGGTGCCAGCAGCATCGTAGGACTTCAGGAACTCTGGGCTAGTTTTCATACCAAAAACAGTTCAACGTGGTCTAATAGCAACTTGAAAGCATGTGCTACACCTAGCCGCAGGCAGCAGACTAGACATGGCATAGCTGGGTGGCAGCAGGCATCCCACATGCTGTGGCTCCCTGATGGCCGGACCTCCCAGGGCGAGGCCCTCCCAGCCATTCAGGGCAAAGCTGGCTGGAGTTGGCCTTCAGGGAGTGGTTTCAAGGGAGAATATGCCATTCTCGAGAAAGCAGCACATCAGCAGCCCTGACCTCACCATGAACTTACCACGCAACCGTCGGCAAGTCCCTTGCCCTCTCTGCCTTTCTCTTCCCCCCCTCTGGTTTAGAATCAGATAACCAACAAGGAGCCCTCTGAGAAATGAAGCAGTTCTAGACCAAGTCTAGGTCTTGTGACCACCCCTCTGCCAGGCCACCTCACTGAGGGATGCTCCAGCAGGTGGAACAATACCAATCGGCTGGAGATACAGACTCCTGGCCATTCTCGTGTCCCTGGAAATCCAGCACCCGATTTAAAAATCAGTTGTCCATACCTGTTCTTCAAAAGCCAGAAGATGGTTGCACAGCCAAACCCCGAAGCCACACTGAGATGGGACTCTGGTTGGGGCAAAGAAGCCAGGAACCCACTGCTACACCGGCCGTCCTGCCATGTGACCAGGGGGCTCACAGCTCTGGGCTCAAACACAGGAGAGGGCCCTCCCTCTGTCCACTCACAGCCTGGAACAAAGGAAATTACCAAAAATAGAGAAAAGAAAAACTGACTGGCAGCAGCATGTCCTCGAGACCACTCTGCTAGTGAGATCAGAGCATGATAATGTTTCATGTATGCACGTGGGTTCTGTATCAAAGCACCAGGGTTTAACACCTGGCTCCACCACCAACAGCTGCATGACTCTCACCAAGTCACCTACTCCCTCCATTTATCCCACTTCCTCTATGTTCCCCTTAATTCATTTTTTTTTTCATTTTTTATTTTTTTTTTATTTTTTTTTCCCTTTTTATTAATTTTTTCAGCGTAACAGTATTCATTCTTTTTGCACAACACCCAGTGCTCCATGCAAAACGTGCCCTCCCCATCACCCACCACCTGTTCCCCCAACCTCCCACCCCTGACCCTTCAAAACCCTCAGGTTGTTTTTCAGAGTCCATAGTCTCTTATGGTTCGCCTCCCCTCCCCAATGTCCATAGCCCGCTCCCCCTCTCCCAATCCCACCTCCCCCCAGCAACCCCCAGTTTGTTTTGTGAGATTAAGAGTCATTTATGGTTTGTCTCCCTCCCAATCCCATCTTGTTTCATTTATTCTTCTCCTATCCCCCTACCCCCCCATGTTGCTTCTCCATGTCCTCATATCAGGGAGATCATATGATAGTTGTCTTTCTCCGATTGACTTATTTCACTAAGCATGATACGCTCTAGTTCCATCCACGTCGTCGCAAATGGCAAGATTTCATTTCTTTTGATGGCTGCATAGTATTCCATTGTGTATATATACCACTTCTTCTTGATCCATTCATCTGTTGATGGACATCTAGGTTCTTTCCATAGTATGGCTATTGTAGACATTGCTGCTATAAACATTCGGGTACACGTGCCCCTTCGGATCACTATGTTTGTATCTTTAGGGTAAATACCCAGTAGTGCAATTGCTGGGTCATAGGGTAGTTCTATTTTCAACATTTTGAGGAACCTCCATGCTGTTTTCCAGAGTGGTTGCACCAGCTTGCATTCCCACCAACAGTGGAGGAGGGTTCCCCTTTCTCCACATCCTCTCCAGCATCTGTCATTTCCTGACTTGTTAATTTTAGCCATTCTGACTGGTGTGAGGTGATATCTCATTGTGGTTTTGATTTGTATTTCCCTGATGCCGAGTGACGTGGAGCACTTTTTCATGTGTCTATTGGCCATCTGGATGTCTTCTTTGCAGAAATGTCTGTTCATGTCCTCTGCCCATTTCTTGATTGGATTGTTTGTTCTTTGGGTGTTGAGTTTGCTAAGTTCCTTATAGATTTTGGATACTAGCCCTTTATCTGATATGTCGTTTGCAAATATCTTCTCCCATTCTGTCAGCTGTCTTTTGGTTTTGTTAACTGTTTCCTTTGCTGTGCAAAAGCTTTTGATCTTGATGAAATCCCAATAGTTCATTTTCGCCCTTGCTTCCCTTGCCTTTGCCGTTGTTCCTAGGAAGATGTTGCTGCGGCTGAGGTCGAAGAGGTTGCTGCCTGCGTTCTCCTCAAGGATTTTGATGGATTCCTTTCTCACATTGAGGTCCTTCATCCATTTGGAGTCTATTTTCGTGTGTGGTGTAAGGAAGTGGTCCAATTTCATTTTTCTGCATGTGGCTGTCCAATTTTCCCAGCACCATTTATTGAAGAGGCTGTCTTTTTTCCATTGGACATTCTTTCCTGCTTTGTCGAAGATTAGTTGACCATAGAGTTGAGGGTCGATTTCTGGGCTCTCTATTCTGTTCCACTGATCTATGTGTCTGTTTTTGTGCCAGTACCATGCTGTCTTGATGATGACAGCTTTGTAATAGAGCTTGAAGTCCGGAATTGTGATGCCACCAACTTTGGCTTTGTTCTTCAATATTCCTTTGGCTATTCGAGGTCTTTTCTGGTTCCATATAAATTTTAGGATTATTTGTTCCATTTCTTTGAAAAAAATGGATGGTATTTTGATAGGGATTGCATTAAATGTGTAGATTGCTTTAGGTAGCATAGACATTTTCACAATATTTATTCTTCCAATCCAGGAGCATGGAACATTTTTCCATTTTTTTGTGTCTTCCTCAATTTCTTTCATGAGTACTTTATAATTTTCTGTGTATAGATTCTTAGTCTCTTTGGTTAGGTTTATTCCTAGGTATCTTATAGTTTTGGGTACAATTGTGAATGGGATTGACTCCTTAATTTCTCTTTTCTTCAGTCTTGTTGTTGGTGTACAGAAATGCAACTGATTTCTGTGCATTGATTTTAGATCCTGACACTTTACTGAATTCCTGTACAAGTTCTAGCAGTTTTGGAGTGGAGTCTTTTGGGTTTTCCACATATAGTATCATATCATCTGCGAAGAGTGATCGTTTGACTTCTTCTTTACCAATTTGGATGCCTTTAATTTCTTTTTGTTGTCTGATTGCTGAGGCTAGGACTTCTAATACTATGTTGAATAGCAGTGGTGATAATGGACATCCCTGCCGTGTTCCTGACCTTAATGGAAAAGCTTTCAGTTTTTCTCCATTGAGAATGATATTTGCGGTGGGTTTTTCATAGATGGCTTTGATAATATTGAGGTATGTGCCCTCTATCCCTACACTTTGAAGAGTTTTGATCAGGAAGGGATGCTGTACTTTGTCAAATGCTTTTTCAGCATCTATGGAGAGTATCATATGGTTCTTGTTCTTTCTTTTATTAATGTGTTCTATCACATTGATTGATTTGCGGATGTTGAACCAACCCTGCAGCCCTGGAATAAATCCCACTTGATCGTGGTGAATAATCCTTTTAATGTACTGTTGAATCCTATTGGCTAGTATTTTGGCGAGAATTTTTGCGTCTGTGTTCATCAAGGATATTGGTCTGTAGTTCTCTTTTTTGGTGGGATCCTTGTCTGGTTTGGGGATCAAGGTGATGCTGGCCTCATAGAATGAGTTTGGAAGTTTTCCTTCCATTTCTATTTTTTGGAACAGTTTCAGGAGAATAGGAATGAGTTCTTCTTTAAATGTTTGGTAGAATTCCCCTGGGAAGCCGTCTGGCCCTGGGCTTTTGTTTGTTTAGAGGTTTTTGATGACTGTTTCAATCTCCTTACTGGTTATGGGCCTGTTCAGGTTTTCTATTTCTTCCTGGTTCAGTTGTGGTAGTTTATATGTCTCTAGGAATGCATCCATTTCTTCCAGATTGGCCAATTTGTTGGCGTAGAGTTGCTCATAGTATGTTCTTATAATTGTCTGTATTTCTTTGGTGTTAGTTGTGATCTCTCCTCTTTCATTCATGATTTTATTGATTTGGGTCCTTTCTCTTTTCTTTTTGATGAGTCTGGCCAGGGGTTTATCAATCCTATTGATTCTTTCAAAGAACCAGCTCCTAGTTTCATTGATTTTTTCTATTGTTTTTTTGGTTTCTATTTCATTGATTTCTGCTCTGATCTTTATGATTTCTCTTCTCCTGCTGGGTTTAGGGTTTCTTTCTTGTTCTTTCTCCAGCTCCTTTACGCGTAGGGTTAGGTTGTGTACTTGAGACCTTTCTTGTTTCTTGAGAAAGGCTTGTACCGCTATATATTTTCCTCTCAGGACTGCCTTTGCTGTGTCCCACAGATTTTGAACTGTTGTGTTTTCATTATCATTTGTTTCCATGAATTTTTTCAATTCTTCTTTCATTTCCTGGTTGACCCATTCATTCTTTAGAAGGATGCTGTTTAGTCTCCATGTATTTGGGTTCTTTCCAGCTTTCGTCTTGTGATTGAGTTCTAGCTTCAGAGCATTGTGGTCTGAAAATATGCAGGGAATAATCCTAATCTTTTGATACCGGTTGAGACCTGATTTGTGACCCAGGATGTGATCTATTCTGGAGAAGGTTCCATGTGCACTAGAGAAGAATGTGTATTCTGTTGCTTTGGGATGAAATGTTCTGAATATATCTGTGATGTCCATCTGGTCCAGTGTGTCATTTAAGGCCTTTATTTCCTTGTTGATCTTTTGCTTGGATGATCTGTCCATTTCGGTGAGGGGAGTGTTCAAGTCCCCTACTATTATTGTATTATTATTGATGTGTTTCTTTGATTTTGTTATTAATTGGTTGATATAGTTGGCTGCTCCCACCTTAGGGGCATAGATATTTAAAATTGTTAGATCTTCTTGTTGGACAGACCCTTTGAGTAGGATATAGTGTCCTTCCTCATCTCTTATTATAGTCTTTGGCTTAAAATCTAATTGATCTGATATAAGGATTGCCACCCCAGCTTTCTTCTGATGCCCATTAGCATGGTAAATTGTTTTCCACCCCCTCACTTTAAATCTGGAGGTGTCTTCGCGTCTAAAATGAGTTTCTTGTAGGCAACATACTGATGGGTTTTGTTTTTTTATCCATTCTGATACCCTGTGTCTTTTGATTGGGGCATTTAGCCCATTAACATTCAGGGTAACTATTGAGAGATATGAATTTAGTGCCATTAGTAGCCTGTAAGGTGACTGTTACTGTATATTGTCTCTGTACCTTTCTGATCTACTACTTTTAGGCTCTCTCTTTGCTTAGAGGACCCCTTTCAATATTTCCTGTAGAGCTGGTTTGGTGTTTGCAAATTCTTTCAGTTTTTGTTTGTCCTGGAAGCTTTTGATCTCTCCTTCTATTTTCAATGATAGCCTAGCTGGATAGAGTATTCTTGGCTGCATGTTTTTCTCGTTGAGTGCTCTGAATATATCATGCCAGCTCTTTCTGGCCTGCCAGGTCTCTGTGGATAAGTCTGCCGCCAATCTAATATTTTTACCATTGTATGTTACTGATTTCTTTTCTCGGGCTGCTTTCAGGATTTTCTCTTTGTCACTAAGACTTGTAAATTTTACTATTAGGTGACGGGGTGTGGACCTATTCTTGTTGACTTTGAGGGGGGTTCTCTGCATCTCCTGGATTTTGATGCTTGTTCCCTTTGCCATATTAGGGAAATTCTCTCCAATGATTCTCTCCAATAGACCCTCTGCTCCCCTCTCGGTTTCTTCTTCTTCTGGAATCCCAATTATTCTAATGTTGTTTCGTCTTATGGTGTCACTTATCTCTCGAATTCTCCCCTCATGGTCCAGTAGCTGTTTGTCCCTCTTTTGCTCGGCTTCCTTATTCTCTGTCATTTGGTCTTCTATATCACTAATTCTTTCTTCTGCCTCATTGATCCTAGCAGTGAGAGCCTCCATTTTTGATTGCACCTCATTAATAGCTTTTTTTATTTCAACTTGGTTAGACTTTAGTTCTTTAATTTCTCCAGAAAGGGCTTTAATATCTCCAGAGAGGGTTTCTCTAATATCTTCCATGCCTTTTTCGAGCCCGGCTAGAATGTTCAGAATCGTCATTCTGAACTCTTGATCTGACATAGTACCAATGTCTGTGTTGATTAGGTCCCTAGCCTTCGGTACTGTCTCTTGTTCTTTTGTTTGTGGTGATTTTTTCCGCCTTGTCATTTTGTCCAGATAAGAGGATATGAAGGAGCAAATAAACTACTAATAGGGTGGCAAAGACCCCGGAAAAATGCGCTGTAACCAAATCAGAAGAGACCCCAAATTGTGGGGGGGGGGGGGGGGAAGGGGATAAAAAACAGGTTCTGAAAAAAAAAGAAAAAAAAGAAAAAAAAAAAAAGAAAAAATTTAAAAAATAAAATAAAAAAAATTAAAAAGAAAGAAAAAATATATATATTTAGATGAACTAGTCAAAAAACGTTAAAAAAGAAAAGGGTAAAAGTTTTTAAAAAAATTTAGCAGAAGAAGAAAAAAGAAAAAAGAAAAAAAATTGAAAAAAGAAAAAAAAATAAAAAATTGAAAAAAGAAAAAAAAATTGAAGTAGCCGCAAGACTAAAGAATCATGGGGAGAAAGCCATGAGTTCCGTGCTTTGCTTTCTCCTCCTCTGGAATTGCTCTGCTGTCTTAGGAATTGAATCTGCTTTCTCCTTGATAGATGAACTTCGTCCTGGCTGGATATTTTGTTGATCTTCTGGGGGAGGGGCCTGTTGTAGTGACTCTCAAGTGTCTTTGCCCTAGGCGGGATTGCACCGCCCTTACCGGCGGCCGGACTAAGTAATCGGCTCGGGTTCGCTTTTGGGAGCTTCTGTTCCCTGAACGCTTTCCGTAGAGTTCCGGAGGACGGGAATGAAAATGGCGGCCTCCCAGTCTCCGGCCCGGAGGAGCCGAGAGCCTGGGGCCCCACTCCTCAGTGCGCCCCCAGAGGACAGCACCCAATCACTCCCGTATCCCCAGCCTCTAGCCGCGCTCCGAGCTCACCCAGCCCGCGACCAGTTCAAGGTAACCCCGAGCTGAGAGTTCAGTCCTCGGCTCTGTCTTTGCAGCCGGTTTCTCCGTTCTAATACCTGCGAGCTCTCCGACACTCTGACACCCCCGATCCTTCTGTGACCTTGCGGGGCCTGGGGCCACGCTGGCCCCGCGTGGGCTTCACCCCGGTTTAGCCCCTGGAGCAATGTCCCTCAGTGGAACAGACTTTTAAAAGTCCTGATTTTGTGCTCCGTTCCTCCGCCGCTTGCCAGGAGCCGGCCCCTCCCCCCGCGGTCTATCTTCCCGTCGTTTTAGATTCACTTCTCCGCCAGTCCTACCTTTCAGAAAGTGGTTGATTTTCTGTTTCTAGAGTTGCTGTTCTTCTTCTCTTCGCTCTCCCGTTGGATTTGTAGGTGTTTGCAATGTTTAGATAAGCTATCGAGCTGATCTCCTGTTACCTGATGTAGTCTCAGGCTGCTACTTCTCCACCATCTTGACTCCTCCTCCCTTAATTCATTTTTTAAAGCTGATGACATATCCCCCCCCCTCCCTGTAAGAAAACAAATTTGGCACACTCTCAAGTCTCCTAGTCTCTGTCCTTCCAACCCTTATCATGATAATATTATCTAGACTTGATTCTGGATGATGATATCTAAGTTACTATGGATGTGGGAATAAGTACTGCTTGTCCTAAAGCCACGACAGTCCAGGGGAGCCAGCAGTTCTCCTCTTGATTTATCCTCCCACAGGCAAGGCTGGTTGCCTCTTGCCACAGATCCAAACAATCAACCCACACACACCAACTCAAAGTAGCCCCATCACCCTAGGTTCTCTTACAGTGTTCTCCCCTTTCTTTGGTGTTTTTCTCTTACGATTCTTCTGAAACCAATATTGGGGGAGAGAGCCAGCAGTCAGGCTAGTTTAGCATCTTGGTGGCAACTGTATCTGGAAGTCCAGAGGTGGAGGAAACTTATAACTATTTCTTAGGTCCTGATATCTCTTCCTGCCACATATTGACTTTACTGTCAAACTAGTAGCAAGGGAAAGGGTTAGAGTTAGGATTAGGGTGTATTGTCTGTGCTATATATATAGGGTTGTATGTATTAAATGAGTTAACACATGTACACATTTAGAACAGTACCTGACACGGTGAGTACTCAATTCATGTTAGTGATGATAATGATGAAAATGAATCATTACCTTCTAAACTCTGCCCAAGGTCTAAGACTTCCGACAGCCTTATAGAAAGAGAATACACACCCCCCTACATATCTTTTGTTCTCTCCTATCCTCATATACGGAGATTTCTCACACTTCCATATAATATTAATACAACTGCTGCAGCAGAATGGGAAAAGAATGTTAATATTAAGTGCCAGTTGAGAAAAATTATCAGCAGCAAGAATACTACAAACCCAATGGACAGACATGAAAATCTGGCTCCACATGACATGAGATGGCTTCCAGGTGAGACCAATGCCTGCCATGAAGCAAAGCAGGGCAAAGCCCCACATGCGACTGTTTCATGACCATGACTGATTTCAGGCCCCAGATTTGGGAGCCAAAACCATTACATTTTCTTTTCTTTTTTAAGATTTTATTTATTTATTTGACAGACAGAGATCACAAGTAGACAGAGAGGCAGGCAGAGAGAGAGGAAGGGAAGCAGGCTCCCCACTAAGCAGAGAGCCCGACGCGGGGCTCAATCCCAGGACCCTGGGATCATGACCCAAGCCGAAGGCAGAGGCCTTAACCCACTGAGCCACCCAGGCGCCCCCCATTACATTTTCTTATAAGTATGTTCATTAAGAACCAAAGAAAGAGACTTAACTGCCCCTCCCCCTGAGTTCCAGGCCACAAAACATCCATTCATTTATTCCCTCATATATGTATGATTGAATGACATGTGTATTAAATATCTAATATGTATTAGGCACTGGTTCTAGTCCCTGAGAATACAGCAAAGAACAAGGAAAAGTCACTACCTTCAGAAAGCTTATATGCTAGGGATATAGAATATAAACAAGCAAATATGTAGTACCAGATACTTTAAATTGCTGTCAGTGATAGATACTTGGAGGGTGATCAGGGAAGTCCTCTCTGAGGTGACATGTGAGGAGGGATGTGAATGGAGTAAGGAAGTGATCCAGAAGAATGTCTAGGGACACATACTGCAGGTAGATGGGTCAGAGCAAAGGATCTAGAGGATCTTGTCAGTCTCTGCTTGGTATCCCCGGCCAGTAGCCAAAAGAGCCACGCATCTAAACCATACTCAGTTTCACATGGGCTGAAGGGCTCCTCAAAGCAGTGCACCCTCACAACTGTATACTACATCTGTACTTAAACTTCGAGCTGCATTCTTATCCCAGCTCTAAAGCTGAATCTCTGCAGCTTTTTTTCAACACCTTTATCTGCTTCCAAAACTCTGGTCCTTTTTCAAAAACAAATTTGGACTATTGTTTATTTTGTTTGTATTATAAAACAAATGTGGAGCTCTTACCATGTACAGGTATTGTTCAAAGCACTTCAAAAATATTGATTCATTGAATCTACATAGTAGCCTTATCACATAGGTATGATAATTATCCCCTTTATACAAGAAAAATGAAGCACAGAAAAGTTAAAAAAAAATTGTCAAAGGTCACATAGATACTAAGTGGTAGAACCAGGATTTTCAGTATAAGATGTTCAGATATTACACATAAAGCCAAAGGCTTGGGTCCCAGTCCCCTTCCTGTCCTTGTTAGCCCCTGTGGGTAACCATCCAAATAAAATGTTTACACTGATACAACATATTCGGTTTGCTTTCATTGACTTCATTTTGTTTTTGTCTATTTTTTAAAAACAACTAGCACTACACTGTATTTCTTTTTCTAGGCGTTGTTTTTATCATCCAGCAAATGTTCTGGACTTCCTTCCATGTCAGGATACGTGAACGCACCTCCTTCTTGCTAACTACTTCATATCCTTCTGCAGCATGGGCACACCAACATTTATTCCTCCATGCCAGTTTCCACTAGCGTGACAAGAGGGCAAAGAACGACCATGAACGACCATCCTTATGCACATCCATATAAAAGTGATTTTCCTGAGCAGATTCCAAGCAGCAGAGCTGAGTCATAGCAGTTCCCTTATTTTTAACAGGCCCCACCAAACTGCCCTCCAAATGGCTACGCTAATTTATACTACCACCAGTCATATTTAAAAGAACCAATTTTCCACCCCATTTGCCAACTCTTGGCATTTTCAGACTTTGATTTCTTATAATCCAGTGGGTGGAAAGTAATTTCTCGTTGCTTTCATCTGTGCTACCCTAATTACTAATGACATTGAGCATCTCTTCATATGCTTATTAGCCACTTGTATTTCCTCTTCTAGGAACTGCCCTTCTCAGTATCCTTTGCCCATTTTCCACAGAGCCATTTGTCCTTTCTTTGTTCTTGGTTTTTTAGTATGCACCCATATTCACACTAGCAAACGTTTTCTCCTAGTCAGCTGCTTGCTTTTTAGCTTGGTTTTATGATCCCCATTTCTTTCCTGCTATTACTGAGCCTGGAAATGGAGTCTACAGGCATAATAACCACAGCCTCTCAAAAGACGCTCTCACTGCCTTTCCTCTCTGACCGCTGGCTGGCCTGTGCCCTCATGGAAGCAATTAGCTCTCTGCTCAGCAAACTGGTGCCTGTCTGTGTTGACGGCCTTGAGTGTGCCCTAGAGGGTGAGGGCTTTGTCTGCTCATTTCTATGTCTCAAATGAAGTCTAGCATGGAGCCTTATATATTGTAGGTACTGAAGCTAAACTCATCTATGGCCACCATTAAAACACAGTGACTTGCTGCCAAGTATGATTCACTCAACTCTGCTAAGCAAGTATTACCATCGTCAAAGAGTGGCTTCCCTCCTTCCCAGAAGCAGAAAACAAAACGCATGTAGGTTGTCTCAATGAAATATTAAGCAGCTCTCCAACAATGTGGGCAATGGTTTGTGTGGTTGTTACAGAGTCCAGGAAACGGGCAGAAAGGGAGGTTTATGACCAGACCACAATCTTTAGATCTCTGTTGTCCTTTTTGGGAAGGGTTTTAGTATTAAAAGGACATTTATTCTCATTAATGCAAAATTAAGGAGTTTAAAAAGCTTTTACAACCTAGATTCCCACTGAGAGGCCAGCTCTAACACCCTAATCGGCCTTCTCCTCCAACTACTGATTAGAGCCAAGCAGCTCCTGTGGTCCCAAACAGTCTGACAACAAGCAGATAAGAAGGAGGGAAGGAGCAAGAGATACTGCACTGGCTTCTACAGTCACCCAGGCCCTCCTGGGGACTGATCAAAAGATGCATCACTAGACACCTGTCACATTGCTGAGAGGCAGGTCACCACTCACTTGGCCCAGGAGAACTGGAATCACTAACTCTCCAGGCAAAAAGGGGTGAACCAATGTTCAAATCCCCTTTACTACAGCCCCCAAAGTAGCCACCCATCCTGTACTTAGAACACCTGCAGTAGGGCGCCTGGGTGGCTCAGTGGGTTAAGCCACTGCCTTCGGCTCAGGTCATGATCTCAGGGTCCTGGGATCGAGTCCCGCATCGGGCTCTCTGCTCAGCAGCGAGCCTGCTTCCCTCTCTCTCTCTGCCTGCCTGTCTACTTGTGATCTCTCTCTGTCAAATAAATAAATAAAATCTTTAAAAAAAAAAAAAAAGAACACCTGCAGTAAAATGTTGGCACCTTTGAAGCTGGGTGATGGGTATGTGTCCGTTCATAATATTCTCCCTACTTTTATGTCTATATAGAATTTTTTTATAGTTAAAGGCTTTTTAATGCTAGCTATAACAGGAACGCATAACATCCAAGGAAGTTGGACATTCTTTTGGGAAGTTCCTCTCTTCACTGAGCTACTGCACCCTCCTGCAACTCTGGTCCTTCTAGAGGCCTTTAAGAGCTCAGTGTCTAAAGTCAGACCAACCTGGGTTCAAAAGCTGGAGTCACCACTTGCTGCCATATGACCCTGAGCATATGAACCTCTCTGAACCTCCACTTTTCATCTGCACAATGGGGCCATTAATGTAACCTACCTCATAAAGATGTTGGAAAAGTTCAATGAGATCATATAAGTAACACCCTTACCAAGCATGCAAGTATTTTTATTTTGCTAGCTTAATAAGTCTCCTCCTGGAGGCCAAACAGAACAGGTCACTGACCTCTGCACTATGGGAGACCTGATAGAAGAGGACCAACTAAATACTCAGCACCTGAGCCCATAAAAAGGCTGTCCTGAAATTTGAAAACCACAAACTTCTGTGATTATGGCAAACAACAAAAATTATGCCCAAATTCAAGTGTCCCCTGTGTCTTGGCATCTCCCACAACTACACTAATCTTTAGTTGTCTGCGCTGATGCTCTGAGACACCAACAGAAATAAAGAGAAAGCTGCGGAAAATCCACTCCACTGAATCCTATAGAGAATCAGAGAGAACTCACTCTTCCCTCGCCCTATTTATGGACAGAGTGTGAGTGGAGAGTTCGCTTACTCATTACGCATTTGTACAAGAAAGGGTGCACACAAAATGCAAGAGACAGCATAGGCCATTTTGTTCACACTGCAGGGTGACCTGTTACTTCAGAGGAGAGCCCTCTGCAGCACTCTGCTATCCCACAGTGATTGCTAGGAGCACATGATCACCCCCAGAGCCCAGCATACCTTGGCCTGTTTTCCAAAACATGACTCCATGCATTTGTCCTGACACTCCAATGCCACAAACTTCCTGGAGCAGCTGCCGAGGAAGGGCAGCAAGGCACTCATTTAGGGCTTGGATGATTCTGCTCACATCCTGCTCCTGCCCCTGGAAACAGAACAGGACACATTGGGCAGGAGCACACAGACAGGGGGAAGAGGGCAGAGGCCTCAAGGAATTTCCTGGGTACTATCTGCCGAGCTAATTCCACTGGGGTCACTTCCAGGACCTGCTCACTGGCCTCAGGGAGGACATGTGGGACTGAGATTTCTCTACCACCTTCAGCAGGGCCTGGAGCAGGAATGTGGTGGGCAAGACTCCACTCCCTCCCTGCACAGGTGAGGCACTGCTGCAAATTAGATTCAGAAATGGCCAAGGCTCTGCCCTCTGTGGTAGGTGAGTCTGAGCTGAGGAAAGCATTGTCTCTGCCCTATGAGAGTGGACAGTCTCGCAGGAAGGATAGGAAAACACAAGAAAGACCATAATGTAAGTAGAAGTTAAGGGTCCATCACAAGGGACACAGAGGTTCGGGATAAGGGAAGGATGGAATATAGCCGGGAGGAACCTGGCAGGAAAGTTGTAGACAGAAAAGACCTAATGGACTTAAGCACTTTAGGACAAGCTCTAGCATTTTCTTCCATGTGGACTTTAGTTCATCCACATGGCAAACATTTCCTGAGTGCCTTTAGAGCCAGGCCTTAGACTTGGAAACAAAACACCCACTAGGCAAGGCAGGCAAGGAGATAACCCCAAGAATACCTGGGCAGAGCCCCAGGGAGATGGTCCATATGAGGGGCTGGTAGGAGATGAAGCTATAAAAGAGGAGAGGCTGAGCCCAGTGGAGGACCTCAAGACCCAGGGTGAGAGGCTCCTCCTAAAGCCCTCCCCTTGGGCTTTCTGAATAGGACAGTATCATCATCAGAAGGTTAATTAGGCAATGGTATAAGCTACCCAGAGAGAGACTGGTAGTATAGAGAGATTGGGGGGTGGGGGTGAGATTCAAGAATGTCAGGACCATCCTTTCCTGATTTGCCTTTTTTCTGATCTGCTGCCTCCTTAAGAACTTCTCAAGGCAGAATAACCTTGAAAACCAGTCATGAGAAATAAGAAGCTGTAAACAAAAAGCATACTAATATCTATGAATGAAATGGTCTTAAGCGACAAATATGTGAATAGAATGCAGGATTTGAAAAAGGTTAAAGGTCTCTGGAGTCAGAAGCAAAAGCACATTTATGTATCTTAGAGATAACAAAATGTCAAAACCAATTAAGCAGTGTATCTAAATGGGTGGGAGGTACAGACTAATATAACTTTAAAAGTAGGTGACTCACACCAAAAAAATTTAGGTAGGTTCCATGACCATCTCTTTTAAATTATGAAGTCCCTGTTAAAGACTCCAAGATCCCATCCAATCCCAGGAGATGTCTCCATTCAGTAAGAAGTTTCAAAAAGCTAAGGAGGCCACCACAAAATATGCACTTGTAAAAGCAACCCAAATGACATAATTGTTTTCTCAATGATTAAGTAGATTTCAAGTAGACTCCACACCCAGTGTGGAGCCCAGTATTGGACCTTGAGATCAAGACCTGAGCTGAGATCAAAAGTTGAACACTTAGCCACCTGAGCCACTCAGGGGTCCCATGATCAAGAATTAAACATGCATGTTTAAAAGAGTCATGCCTGTCTGATTAACATTTGTGCTTAAGGAAACTTAAGAGTATTTGGTATTTTAGATAAATTTATATGTTTAAGAAAATTTGGCCTAGGTTACCTTTGTAATTGAGTAACTGATGTAGATTTGCAATTGTAAGTTCAAATCTCACTATCGTATATTTATTTATTTATTTATTTATTTATTTATTTTTAAAGATTTTTATTTATTTATTTGACAGAGAGAGAGATCACAAGTAGGCAGAGAGGCAGGCAGAGAGAGGAGGAAGCAGGCTCCCCGCGGAGCAGAGAGCCCGATGCGGGGCTCGATCCCAGGACCCTGAGATCATGACCCGAGCCGAAGGCAGCGGCTTAATCCACTGAGCCACCCAGGCGCCCCACTATCGTATATTTATAAAAGGACTTTAAACATATAAAACATTTAAAGTTTACATCGTTATCCATTTAACTTATTAGATTTATAAGAATTACTTAGGTATTCTGAAAAGCTTCGGGTCAGGCAACTAGAGTACCTTATATACTTAAATAGAATATTGTATAATGTTATATTTTATATTATATATTTATATAAAATGTATAACTAAGGTACTTAACTGAGATGGCATTAATTATTATTCAAAGGTCCTCAAAAATGATAGTTAGATCTTAGACTTACAAATGGAACCAGCTTTATGAGCTAAATTTAAAAGCTTAAGAACTAGGGTTCTAAATTTAATAAGTTGAATACTTATTTTTATTTCAACCAAAGTAAAACGTTCTGGCACATAAAAATTATCTCGGGGCGCCTGGGTGGCTCAGTGGGTTAAAGCCTCTGCCTTCGGCTCAGGTCGTGATCCCAGGGTCCTGGGATCGAGCCCCACATCAGGCTCTCTGCTCCGCAGGGAGCCTGCTTCCTCCTCTCTCTCTCTGCCTGCCTCTCTGCCTAGTTGTGATTTCTCTCTGTCGAATAAAAAAAAAAAAAAATTATCTCAAGGCACAAAATAAATTTATACTTAATAACTAGAAGGACCCATGGAAAACTCAGAAGAGAAATGTGGCTCAGCTCTTAATAAATGTCTGGTCTCTGGAGAACTAAAAAGCTCACAGTCTTGGAAAAGTATCTAAAGATTAAGCCCTCAAGCCCCAAGACACCCTGCCCAGGGCAGAACGCAGCCTTCTCCTCCTTAAGACAAATCCCTCACTTGCCCCCGTCAGCCAGCTGGCCTTGGGCAGGGGCAGTTCTAAGGCTCCAAACAAGCCTGAACAAAGGAGAAGGAAAGGAAGGTGAGGCTGGGTGGGGTGGGGGAAGGAGTGGGAAGAGAGCACAAATCATTTCCCTGAGGCTGCAGCCCCAGATTCTAACAAGACTCTATAACAGAACTGACTAGGCAGCGAGAGACCAACAGAGAGGAGACACATGGCTGTGCACCTGAACTGAGATGTACTGGGAGTATAAAAATACATACCAGACTTCAGATTTAATATGAAAAAACACAAAATTTATATTATTAATAATTTATATTAATTATTATATATTGAAATGATAGTACATTGGATACATTGGACTAAATATGCAATTAAAATTAATTTCAAATGTTACTTTTTACTTTTAATACTAGAAAACTGAAAATTACAGGTGTGCATCACATTTGTGGTTAGAATTTCTTTTGGATAGTGCTAAAGAGTTCCCACAGGACCTTGGAAGGAGTATCAACCCAAGACAGAGGAGCCACTGTTTAAAATGAACCCAGGGTGGGTGAGTCGTGTGGGTGGGGATAGTGGAGGAGGGAAATGGGCAGGTGGCAGTGAAGACAAGGGGGTAGTCAGTGTTCAGCAATTAATTCGAGTTTCAACAAGTGAGTGTGATCAGGGAGTAGCTCTTTGACAATGGGCATACCCACAATGTAACAGGATTGGTGCTGCCCCCTTTCCTTGGTTCAAAATATCCATCGCTCTACAACCAAATCAAATCCGAAAACTTTAGATTTGAGGAGGAATGCAGAAACTCATTCAACCCTCCTACCCACCAACCCCTCTTTACAAATGAGGAAACCAAGACCCAGAAAGGGGAAAGTAATAACTCATAAAGGGTGGCAGAGATTCCAGCAAACATCCTGGTATTTTAAAGTCACAAATACTTAAAAGCTGCCAAGCTTGACCTTGGTGTATACAATACTTCCTAAGAGTAAAAAATATGGACATAAGGAAAGGACAGAGTCATCAGGCCTTTCTGTAGCTCAGTGGTCCTCACCTCAGGGGTAACGTTTGTCCCCGAGGGTACATTTGGCAGGAGGGGACATTTTGGGGTGTCACAACTGGGTAGAAGGATCTACTGGCATGTAGTACGTAAGGCCAGGGATACTGCTGAATAACCTACAATGCACAGGACAGCTCCCCACAACAAAGAATCATCTAATCCAAAGTATCAACAGTGCCAAGGTTGAGAAATTCTGCTATAGATGAAATTACAGCAATACTGTTTGTCCCAGAGCACAAAATAGATGTGGAGGATGCAAGGGTGCTATTCCTGGCCTCTCCTAAAACTGTCATTAGGCAGGTGTGGCACACTGTGTGCCTGTAAACACGGAACAGCCTGCTGCATGCTGTGGGAAGCCTAGAAAGCAGTTTTCAAGAAGTGACCCTATTTCAGGGCCCCTGGGTGGCTCAGTTGGTTAAGCGTCCAATTCTTGATCTCAGACCAGGTCTTGATCTCAGGGTTGTGAGTTCAGCTTTCCCATGCTGGGTGGGAAGCCTACTTGGGAAAAAGGAAAAAAAAAAAAAAAAAAGACTGGATCTATTTCAAGAGAAAAGTGCAGTGCCTAACTCCACTCCCTGTAATCCCAGCTCTGCTGCTCACCCCCACAGAGTAAGAGCAGAAGACGGCTCTATTTCATAGTCCATGTAGTGAAATAAGCATTCTAAAATACCCTGATGCCCCAACCAAAGTAATTTTGACTCTATGAAAATGCAAAGTGCTCCTGAACTCTTTATCCTCTGAAATGTTTCTGAGCAAGATGGACTCTGAACCCTAAAGAACTTAGATAAGTGCCAAAAGATTGTGAAAAACAAGCTCTAGGGAATGAGGCTTGTTCATGGCTGGAAAGGGCCTTAGAGGCCACCAATTTCAACTGGGAGAACAAGCAAAGATCCAGAAAGAAAAAAAAAAAAAGTCCTAAGGTTTCACAGAAAGTTCCTGGATATTAATTTCTATTGTCAATTAACTGAACATAGAGCTACCTTTTTCAGGGAATTAATGGAATCCAGCTCTAAGAACTGATGATCTTTCTGAACCCACATCTCCAAACAGATCCCGCTGCGGTGCAATTCTCCATTTCTACCCCGTAGCTTTCACAAAACACTAGTTTTAATATATAATGATCCATCCGATCTTCTCCTGACATTTAAATCAGCTTATCTCTCCTGTCTGTGTCTGCACCGTCCTTCCTCCAAGATGTCTCAGCCTTTGGGTCCTGGTGTCTTTTGCTGACCAAGTGTTTCAATTCCCCAGTCCACATTCCATCCCTGCGGAATGAGAAGAGCCACTTATGCCCTGATTCTACAATCTTAGTTCCTGAGGAAAGCCTATATTCTGCCCTGGGAACAAACTGAATCCTGAACTTGAAGATACCGGATACCGGCAGGTGTGAGGTGCAGAGAGGTCAAAAACAAGAGGGAGGCCTGAGGTTACACGGGGAGAGCAATTTCCCCAGATCAAAGTACAGAAAGTGGAGGGCAGAGAGCACCGGGATAGAGCGCCATGAGCAATACTCTCAGAGGCCAGAGAGCCAGACGGTGTCAGCAGGTGGGAAAAGCTCCTGGGAGGAAGAGTAACGGATCAGAGGGAGCTGCGGCAGGCAGGAAGAGGTCAGACAGGCTAGAGAAATCAGGGAGACTTCTTTGAAGAAGAGGGGTGTCGAGGAGGCCTCCTTTGAGGAGCGAGAGAGTGGCTCCCCGAGGCGGCGCAGCTCTAGGACGCTGCCTCACCTGGTGCCCTGCCGTCGCACTCTGGGCCGCCGCCTCAGCTCGCGTAGCCCGGGCACAGCTCGCCAGTACCACAAACCCGGACGGGTCGCGGGGCACGGCCTCCACCAAGGCCGCCTTCACAGACGTAGTACCCAGGTCGATACCCAAAGTGACCACCCGCATAGCCATTGCCTCAGAGTCGCGCAGCTGACGTATGGGAGACTGGCGCCCCCTCCTGCGCGCTCCACACGGATTCTAGGCGCCGAGGCGGAGCCAAGCCTTCAGCCACACCCAACATTGAGGCTTCTCACCTTACCATTGGTCGAAGAAGGCGCAGCCCCGCCTACCCTCGCGGCGAGCCCTGGCAATAGGCGGAAAGGCGGCGGAAGGCAGGACTTAGAGGGCCCAGTTCCCCAAGACAGCCGTTCTAGGACAGTGGCCTCGCTCCCCGGCCTCGCTCATCGTAGTGGCGCAGGGTTCGCCGACAGGCACTTGGGGCTCCGAGAGCCTCTGTGTCCCCAAAAGTGGTTTAAGCCTCCCACACACCCGGGCCCCCATCCCTGCCAAGGCGCCCAGGCCCCTCTGCTGAGCCCCAATCCTGCCCAATTGTCGAGCTAAGACTAAACTACAGTTCCCAGAGTGCATCGCCGAGAATCAGGTGGCTGGAGTCAGGTGACTTCTGCCCCGCCCTCACCCAAAGTCAGGCTGCCGGGGGAAGCGGGTACATTCCGAAACGGATCCAGCGTCCGGTGTGGTCGGTTCCCTGATCCTAGAGGATCTCAGGTGAGAGTCGGCGCGGCCCCAACAGCCTCCCTCTATTTACCCGGCCGAACCCCAGAGGGTTAAAGACTGGCACTTGTAAGTCGGTTGAGGATCTTGCGGCGTGTCTAGTCCCCCTCCAGCCGCGCCGGAGTTTCATCACCTACCAGGAATCCCGGCCTCGAGACACCAGACAGCCTCCAGATTGAAAGGCCAGCGTGGTGGTGAGCGGAGGCAAGAGACACGGGGCTGCCGCGGTGGTGTGGGTGGCTCTACCCCAGTGCAAGTCCGAAGCCCCCTCCCCGCCTTTGGGATAGTTGCGACCTGAATATGGGTCGCAGAGTTTGCAGATTACTTGGAGGGAGAAGATGCTGGAAAGCCCATTCCACGAACCCGCGTTGGTGTGCTGAGCGCCGGTCTGCGTTCTGGGGGACTGTGTATAGAATGAGACTCCGACCTGCATTCCGGGGCTTTCAGGCTTGGGGAAGGGAGGACAACTGCCTGGGCCCCACCCTTTTCAAAGAATTGAGAAAAATGATCACCTGTGCTTTATGAGAGCTTGCTAAGTGCCCGAGGCAACGGCAATGATCATTTTACAACATTGTTTCTCAACCTTTTTTTTTTTTCTAATGAACTCCATCATGAAATTTTAATAACACTGATTTAATCAGTTTATGTACTGTCCCCCTTTGGAGAACCACAAGCCATATTTTGCATTTCATCTCATTTAAGTCCCATGATGTAGTCTCACTGCCCTTGTTTTCACATTAGGAAATTGAAGATTGAGGAGGTTAAGTAGAACCCCCAAAGTCACACAATTAACATTTGGGGAGCCCAGATTCAAACCTATGCAGTCTGTCTGCAGGGCACACATTCTTGCCACTTTCTGTGTTTCACAGGAGAAGGAGACTCAAGGACTTGCAGGTTGTAAAACAGTTGACATGAGTAAGTCAGATACTCGACAGCAGCTAGAGACTCCTGACCCCAGGTTGCTCCTGGGACTTGTGGTTTGAGAATGGGAGACTTCTTGAAGTGGTATCTGAGTAAAGCCTGGAAGATAGAACTTACACAGGAAGAGGGCCATGCTGACAGAGCCCCTGGTCATGAAATTCTCCCATTTCTACCTTGTAGCATTCACAAGACATAGCTGTAGTGTATACATATCACTCTGACCTTTTTCTGACATTTTAATCAACTTACCTCTCAATGTCTATCTGTCCTGGTGTCTTTCCTCCAAGGTATCTCAGCCCCTGGGGCTGGGGGACTTTTGCTGACCAAACATTGGAGTTTCTCAGTCCACATTCCACTCCTGCAGGATGAGAGAGGAGCTGGTTAGGCTTGATTCATATTTGATTTCCGGAGGAAAACCCAGACTTTACCCTGAGGGACATTCTGAATCCTGAACTTATGGACACAGGGACACAGGAAGGTGTGAGGGGCAGAGAGTGGCAAGAGTGAATGGGAGACCTGTGGTTATTCCACAGACACAGGAGAGCATTTCCCTGCAGGTCAGGGTACAGAAAGTGGGTGGTAGAGAGCATAGAGATACAGCATCAAAGGCAAGGACTCCAGAGGAGGCCAGAGACAGAGGAGGTCTGTGCCAGCAGGTGTGAAAGCTCCTGAGATAAAGACCTAACAGATCAAAGGGAGCTGCTCAGATAAGACAGACCCCTGGAGGAGACAGGGACGCGCACAGATCAGGCAGACTGGAGCCCTCGAGAAGATGTCTTTGAAGGGAGGGGTGTATCAAGAGGTGCCTTGAGGCCTTTTGGGAAAACTGAAACCAGAGAGGTGTTTCCACACAGCCCTCTCCTAGCTGTCCCTCGGGAATCCCCAGAGGCTGTCAGGTGGGAGGGTCTAGGCTCAGCATGCTAAGGCTGCAGGTACAGACAAGTTAGAGATATCCATGCTGACTTGCCCATCTTGACCTGCGGTTCATCTGCTCTACACTGGGCTATAGGTGTTATGTAGTGCATCTCCCTCACTTAACCAATGAGTTTCCCCTGGGCTAATCTGGGACTCATCCCTCACTGGGTTCCTATCATGTGTGATCCCTGCCAGTCCTGGCGAGGTGACATTTGTTAAATGCAAAAGTCTTAACCTGGTGTCCTTGAGTGGCATTAGCCCCTTACGCTTTTGTCCCGGGACAAGGAATGTAATTACTTTCCTTAGGGTTCGTAGGTTCACTGAGTCAAATATCTGACCACAGTTTGGATAACTTTTTGAAAACAAACAAACATAAAAAAAAAAACAAACCCAGGCAATGAAACTGCATTCTTTCTTTTTGTGAACTAGTTACAAGAAGCAGGTGAAGAGGGAAAAAATCGGTAGTTGTCTACTTCCTCAGAGTGGAACCTTACACAACCCACTTAGCCTTTCTGAGCCCATGGTTCCACATATCAAACAAATCTGTGTTCCACACCCTCCTCCCCCAAGTCACCTCTGAGCTGGTGATGCAAGCGCATGATGAGGTCACAAGCGTGAGGTGAATGTCCTTTATGTGCCTTGATTCCAGCTGGCATATTGTCCATTTGTTGCTGAGTTGCTCCAAACTTAACCTGAACTCTTGCTGTTTGTTTTTCTTCCTAGTTCTTTGAAATTGAGGAACATGATAAGGAGTTGGCTGATTATTTTTATCCTTCTTCCCCTGAAGCTCATAGAGAAGTGTGGTGAGTTTAGAAATGGGTCATCAGCTTCGTAAAGAGGGAGATGGTGCGACAGAGTAAGTAGCCAGACCTGTTCATAGCCAAGGGTTTAGGATTGTCCGGCCTGCATGTGTCTGCCGGCTCCTTGGCCAAATGACCACTGGGTGATGGAGCAGACGCAGGTATGGGGTTCAGGACTTTCACAAGGATCCAGATGATTTTGCAAATAATTGGCCTTCTTCCAGGAGGTCCCTGTTACCTTTCCTGTACCACCAAAGTCCAGCTGAGGCGTTCCAACAACTCTGTGCTCTGTGGACCTCACAGAAGGAATTCTAGGTCCTAGGAGATGCTGCAGAAGCGAACAAAGTCACCACCTTGTTGCACCTGGTTCTTCTGTCAAGCTCAGATACATGAGCCTGACAGCCAGCATCCCCTTGTAAGATGAAAAAAACCTTCTCTTAGGGGCGCCTGGGTGGCTCAGTGGTTAAAGCCGCTGCCTTCGGCTCAGGTCATGATCTCAGGGTCCTGGGATCGAGTCCCGCATCGGGCTCTCTGCTCAGCAGCAAGCCTGCTTCCCTCTCTCTCTGCCTGCCTCTCTGCCTACTTGTGATCTCTCTCTGTCAAATAAGTAAATAAAAAATCTTTAAAAAAAAAAAAAAAAACCTTCTCTTAGAGAGAAACTGAGAAACAGGGTGCAGCAGCCCAATGCAGCAAGGGCCTCACATAACACAGGCTGGTTGTGAAAAAATACCTTGGGGTTTGGGCATCCTTATGAGGTTTGTGAGAGCAGCAGGGCCCTTAGATTAGAGGCCTGTATCATTCTATCAATTCTCCCACTGCCCAAAACATTGCTGAAATTTCTTCCATGAAAAGGATAGAAAGTATTTACACTCCTAGGATGGCAGGCCAGTTATTTTGATCATCACCTTAGCTATTGTCAAAAATCAAATATATCTCAGAGTGCCTGGGTGACTCGGTCGGTTAAGTGGCTGCCTTTGGCTCAGCCCATGATCCCGGGGTCCTGGGATCAAGCCCCAGGTCACGCTCCCCACTTAGAGGAAGCCTCCTTCTCCTTCTCCCTCTCCGCTCCCTCTGCTTGGGCCCTCTCTCTCTCTATCGAATGAATTAAAATCTTTCTAAAAAAATCAAATATATCTTAAAATCCCTGACTAAAGATTTCAAATGACCCTTATACACACAATACAAATCCTGCAGAAGCTTCCTGAGAGCCGTGTGCAGTGATGATACCGTAGCAGTCATGTGGCCTCTTGACAGCTCTTCCAGATTTGTTAAATAATCAGTCATATTACTTTGCAGTCACACCTTGTGGATAAACAATTTCCAAGAAAGGAAAGATGGTACCATGAAGCCTGGTGTTTCTCAACATGAATTCCAGAGCCCCGATCCAGACCTGTGGGTTCATATTCTCTGAGCCTGAGGCCCAGGTGTGTCACACCTGCACTGTCAGGCTTTAGATAAAGCCCAGGAAGGAAGAGCGCATCTGGCCGCCACCACCTGAGTTATACAGAGGGGAAACTTCGGCCCAGGAGAGGGTAAAAGTCGTCCCCAAAGGTGGGACCTGCACAGGATCCCTGCTCCGTTTTATTTCTTTGCATCCTTCCTGAATGTCATTGAAAAAGAATGATGTAAACACCATAAAATCAAGTGACTAGAAGTGGGGTTCTAAACTCATTCTGCTTGTTTTCTCTTTGCTCTGGGGATTGGTCCTCAAGGACTGTAGAGGAGTCTCGGACTTCTCTGGGTGGAATCTTGAGGCACTGTCACCTAGTGGCGAGAAGCTCGGCCTCAGGCCCAACAGGCCTGGGTTTGAATCCTGCCTCCTCCATTTCTGAGCTGTGTGGGCAAGACACTTTCCCTCTGGGGATTTGTTTCCTTATATCCAAATTGGGAATGATAATACCCACCTCTCACTGTTACAATAATTAGAGAATGGGTTAGCAGTGTAGCAGACTGGGTGGGATGGGAAGCACAGCACGAGGTGCCAATTAAGTATTCCTTCAGAAAAAAAAATTTTTTTAAAGATTTTATTTATTTATTTATTTGACAGAGAGAGATCACAAGTAGGCAGAGAGAGAGGAGGAGGAAGCAGGCTCCCCACTGAGCAGAGAGCCCAATGCGGGACTCGATCCCAGGACCCTGAGATCATGACCTGAGCCAAAGGCAGAGGCTTAAACCACTGAGCCACCCAGGCTCCCCAGAAAAATTTTTTAAAATACCCTGCCTCGGGGGAAACTTTGGGTGGTTTCATGAAGACTTGTTTGGTAATTCTTATGGTTTTCAGAGCCTCTTGCCCTGGGGCAAACTTTAGAATGCACTTTCCCTGGATACGATGCCTGTTTCTTAACTGCCTGCCATCTTGAGCTTGAAAATGTCCTGCCGTGTTTACCTGATGAGAACAGTCGCCAGCAATTATTTGGCACTCAGGCCACATAGGAAATGTGTCACAAACGCTATCTTCACAGCGCCATGTGAAGTACGTAGTGCCGTTCCCTCCACCTTGCAGGTGAAGAAAGAGGCCCACATAGAGGTTATAAACAAGGAAGGAAGCAGGGGAGTGACAAAGGCAGATGGACCGTTGGACTTCAGAGCCCAGTCTTTCAGCTGCTAAGTGCCACTGTCTCCAGGGACTCTTAGTGAGGGGAAAGCAAAGAGTCCATGATCTGGTTCTCAGGAGCTCACAGCCTCTTCTTGTAAAGTGCTAAGAATATGGAAGAACAAAGACCACGCGGATCTCTAGCTTGCCATGACCACAGCCCAGTAGAACCTTTGGGCCCGAGGTTATGGGTTACCCCAGAGATGTGGGGGCTGCCTGGCCTCACTGTCTGTCCGGGGCACTGTCTCTTCAATGGTTTTGCTTATCTGGTGTGGTGCTCAACTCTAGATAGAAAATAACAACAGGGACCTTAAGTCCTACCACCTCCCAGCTGTGCAAGCCCAGAACAAAGCCTCACATTACTATCAAGAGTGTGAAAAAGGGACAGAGTTGCCAAAGCCGCCTCGAGGTCCTGAGGCTACACGTGAGGGAGGGGTCGTCCCACTCAGCTCTGAGAGGCTTGGCCTCTGCCAGGACCAGCATAGGAACATACCCATTCAGTGGGACCCAGCCAGGCAGATGTGAGGAGAGTGCCGAGACTAGAGACCTCAGACTGTGGGATTCTCCCTGTTGGAGGCTTGCAAGTGCACATGACAGAGCCTGCGTCTGTCCACATTCATGGGCAGGGTTGTCATGGGGAAGGCGGCCCTCCAAGGCCCCAGGTAGCAGAGCCAGGCCCAGAAGTACAAAATTCCAGGCTGGCCTATTCCTTGGCAGGAGATGAGGTTACTGTTCTTAGAAATGTTCAGGCAGAGGAAGAGCAATTTCCAGGTAGGAATAAGGAAAAGGGGGATCAGACAGTGGAGGTTTTATCCAGAACTTTTAAGTGCCATTCCAACCTGAACACCTAAAACTTCTGATCTCAGTTCTTGATCTTCTGTCTGGAGGGAACCAGGAGAGAAATCTGTGCCTTGCCTACAGCCGTTCCCCCTACAAGGAGTATCTTTTTTTTTAATTAATTTATTTATTTTTTCAGCGTAACAGTATTCATTGTTTTTGCACAACACCCAGTGCTCCATGCAATACGTGCCCTCCCTATTACCCACCACCTGGTTCCCCCAGCCTCCCACCCCCGTCCCTTCAAAACCCTCAGGTTGTTTTTCAGAGTCCATAGTCTCCCATGGTTTGCCCTCCCTTCCAATTTCCCTCAACTTCCTTCTCCTCTCCATCTCCCAATGTCCTCCATGTCATTTGTTATGCTCCACAAATAAGTGAAACCAAATGATACTTGACTCTCTCTGCCTACAAGGAGTATCTTAATCAAGTTGAGCTCCTTTCCTGTGGGCTCCCTTCCTGTCCAGTCTAGCTTCATGACCACTCCTTATTCCTTGTGTAACCCTGAAGGCCCTTAGGTAAGGGAGGTGAGGTGGAGAGGTGACTGGGGCTTTGAGTACACCTGGGAGTAAGGTGGGGTGGAAGTGTGGGCTGCCCAAAGAACACAGGAAGAGGTCAGGGAGAGGCTAACTCACTCGGGTTTTATGGCCAATTTGCTCTGGGGTATTTGGCCTCCCAAACCTGCTTCCTCCCTCGCTCCCAAAGCCTATTTGTCTACCTTATCCTGCATTAACACCTTAGTGCCAAAAAGAAATCACTGATAGTGAGACTGTGGTAGTCACCATTTTCTCCCCAGTCCCCAGTAGAGTCAGCCTTGGGAAGGGGATCAGTGAATGGCTTAGGCTAAGTTAGTACAGAGTCCAAAGGGGTTCTTTGGAAACAAGGTAGCTGGGTCCTGTGTATCTCTGAGAGTACAGAAAAGAGCTGGACCAGTTCTACAGGCCATTTTAGCTCCATGAACAGAGGAGACCCCAGTGCTTTCCCATCTGAAGAGGGGGTTCAAGTCTACATTTTTCAGTCCCAGATTGATGCTTGAATTCCTGTGTGACAATTTTTGGGCTCCAGTATTCTAAAACTCTGGGTCACTCAGCCTCAGAGCCTCTCAGTGTGGGGAAGAAGAAGCTACAGTGTTTCCTGCTTGGGCCTATGTCTACCTCTCTCTGGCAGCAGAAGGAGAAAGAACATAATGAAGGCTCAGGTTTCCAGGCCCAGCACCCATCCTCTCAGGACCTCCATGTCTTCTCCTAGAAGATGGGGGTTGTCCCAAGTCAGAGCTCATGAGTTCAGATATTGGGGATCCTCATCCCTGTTCTTCCTTGTGAGCCTAAGTTCTCTGACCTAATGATTTCTCATTGGTTTGGGTCCTTCTAGAGTCGACAGTCGACCTCACTGTTCCTCCCACTGTGAAGCTGGAAAATGGAAGCTCAGCCAACATCAGCATCACCCTCCAGTAAGTCCCTGGGCCCAACTCTTGTCATCAGCCAGTTCATGCACCCCATGGCCAGGTCAAGGCTGACCCTTGGTTCTGTTCATATTTCAAGTGTGATACCTTTGCCCCTTCACTTTAAGACAAGCCAGAGAACCCGAGGGCCAGTGGATATTCTGTATGGGGTCATCAAGTCCCTTCTGTCCTGAGAAAATAAAATAAGCTTTAAAAAAAGAAGCCAGGGTGCCTGGGTGGCTCAGTGGGTTAAGCCGCTGCCTTCGGCTCAGGTCATGATCTCAGGGTCCTGGGATCGAGTCCCGCATCGGGCTCTCTGCTCGGCAGGGAGCCTGCTTCCCCCTCTCTCTCTGCCTGCTTGTGATCTTTCTCTGTCAGAATAAATAAATAAAATCTTTAAAAAAAAAAAAAAAAGCCAGAGGGAGGTGATAGCATGGTAGCAGGTGATCTGCAGACTCAGGTCCTAGAGCCTCTCCACTCCTGGCCGATGAACCCTTGTTTCAGGAACCTTTTCCTTGGCTGAGGTGACCTTGAGTGATCAGCATTTGATGCTTCAGAGTGGTCTCTTCAAGGCTCTAAGTATTTGCTGAGAGACCTGAAGGTCAGGGGTCAAGGAGCTGAGCTGTTCTAAGATCCCTTCCAAAAGCAGAAGTGACCTTTTTGGGTGGACCCCATCCATGGCAACACTCCCACTTGGCCTTGTCTGAGAGTCTTACTGACTAACATCTGCTGGTTCAGTTGTGAAGTACCGACCTAGTATAGACTGCTAAAGAGTCTGCCTCCTCCCTGTCCTTCACTGCTTCTCCCTACTCTTACCTCCCAGCCATGAGGATTCCCCGAGATCTAGAATTCTGTCCTTTTCTCTTTACCCTTCTCCCCTTTTTTCACCTCTCCTGGGAAGTCTGATCTCCAGCCAAAGCTTTGATAAGAACTTGGATTCCGTCCCAGCTCCTGCCATCTCTCTACATGGACACCTTATAAATCTGACAAGCCATCCCCTTACCACATCACCCCTCTCCAGAATCCTCAGGTGGCTTTCCGTGGCCTTCCAAATGAACCCCAGGTCTGTACATTCACACTTGAGGACACCACCAGCTACTCCCATCATACATGTCTCCTGGCTTTCTGGGGACACACTGGTCTCTGCTCAGACCCAAGCCCTTGAAAGCCTTCTCTACCAGAACAGATGGCATGGTCCTGTTGGCCTCTGGACACTTCATTTGGCAGTCACAACCCGTTTCCCACCTTCTCATGCTCTCATCTGGCCCCTGTGGGCCTCTTGTCTCCTGATACCAATGGAAAGCTCCTAGGAGCAAGGACCCCACCACGACCACTCAGGGCTTAGCACAGAGCACTTAACTATAATTGCTTGAGAAGTGACAGACCCAAAATCCCTAATTGCTTGAGCAGTGACACGCCTGATGTGAAGTTCAGAGGATTGGTTGAGATCTCATAGTGTCCAACTTCTCAGCAGTAATCAGACTTTTATCCTCCACAGGCATCCATTAAATGCAACCTTGGTGATCACTTTTCAAATCACATTTCGTTCAAAAAATGTTACTATCCTTGAGCTTCCTGATGAAGTAAGTAATGAATTTTAATGCTGGGTAACAAAATAGTTTTTAAGTAAGTGCTTTTCAAAATAGGCCACCTTGTTTTTATGCTGTGGGCTGTTCCTGTTCCATAATTCTAAAAATCTCTGATTTGGGCTTTGTTTATCTTTGAGAATGGGCATTTTATGCTGTGTAGTTGGAATGAGGAGGGTGGTAGCAAGAAATTTGAGGCAAAAATGGTTCTGGGAATGTAGAAGAAACTCTTAATAAGATGGCTTTCTAAAACTTGGCTGCTTAGAGGGCATTGGCAAATGAGCAGTACTGTCCCTGCTTGAAAATCTATGAGAAATGCAGAATTGTGGGGGCACCTGGGTGGCTCAGTGGGTTAAGCCTCTGCCTTCGGCTCAGGTCGTGATCCCAGAGTCCTGGGATCCAGCCCCACATCAGGCTCTCTGCTCGGCAGGGAGCCTGCTTCCTCCTCCCTCTCTCTGCCTACCTGTGATCTCTCTCTCTCTCTCTCTGTCAAATAAATTTAAAAAAAAAATGCAGAATTGTGGACCCCATCCCAAACCTGCTAATTCAAAACCTGCATATGAGCAAGATCTCCAGATGATTTAGGCCCACACTGAAGTTTGCAGAGCACTCTTCTGAGATTCTACTGGTTGAAAGTTATTTCCAAAAACTGAGGCCAAATGCTAATGATAACTATTCATAGCCCTTATGCATTCATCTGTCAATATACACATTGCATACCTTACCAACATTTGAGCCAATTGCTAACTCACTAGATTAAAAATATCAGTAGGGAAGGCAGCAATGTAGAGAAAAAACAAGAGTTTAAAAAAAAATAGACAAGATAGATGCAGGGATAACTACATAGCTCGTCATGAGGCCCTGTGTGGTTGCAGAGATGGGCTATAGGTTGGCTCTGAGGCCCCTAGCATGAAAACAGTACTGAAGCATGTGGTCAAATAAAGGGCGTCAACCCAGAAGGGACTTGTGTGGGAGGGCAGTTCTGTCTCACCCTCTAGTGAACAGCATACCTCATTAGAGCCATTTCTCTCAACTTTCCCCTGCTGTGGGGCACGAAGCCTGCCGTAGGGTAAGAAAAGCCATTGGTTCTCACAGCAGATTGTGGCACCCAGCTGAGGTCTGGTTTGATCCACAGATCCACAGTTAGAGTCTGAGGAATGATGCAATCACCTAGTTTAGGGCCAGTAAAAATCAAACGTAATCTTAAGCAAGGAAAGCCTGGCGCAGAGAAGCCCACACTGTGTGTTTCCTTGTGCCTAAAGTGCACACACAGTCAAGACCAATCCATAGTATTGGTCAGCACAGCAGTTTCCCCTGCAGATCAGGTGAGTCTGGAAAGTTGTAGAACAGGGCTTCTGGAGTGCTGGAAGTGTTCCATTTCTTGACCTGTGTGTTTGATCTTGGTTTGTGGTTGTTATTTCATCAAGCTGTGATGTGTGTACTTTTCTGCACATATGTTATGATTCATTTTTATGTAACTTTAATGGTGGATAACATTGTATGTCAACTATAATTTTTTTAAAAAATTATATAGTGGGAGTCAAATCCAGTTATAGAATGATCTGTATGGGCGCCAACCCACTTTCCAGGGGCCAACCTGTACGCCCCGCCCCCATCCAGCTCTAAGCACTCCTGTCTACTTCCTGTGCCTTTGGACAACACTGGATAGAATTTGGGGGTCAGGCAGTCTAGGAATCTCAGATAAGGTACTCCACCCAATACAGCACCAAGTCCTCATTTGTAGACATAATTGTAACATTAGTCATGTCTACTTGACGGGGTTGTAAGGAGTAAAAGCAAGTATAAAATTTCTAGAATTGTATTTGGCATGTAGAAAGAAAGCACTCAGTAAAAAATAGTGATAAATTTTGCTGTAGACCTAAAACTATTCTTAAAATAAAGTTTCTTGGAGGGGCGCCTGGGTGGCTCAGTGGGTTAAGCCACTGCCTTCGGCTCAGGTCATGATCTCAGGGTCCTGGGATCGAGTCCCGCATCGGGCTCTCTGCTCAGCGGAGAGCCTGCTTCCCTTCCTCTCTGTCTGCTTGCCTCTCTTGTGATTTCTCTCTGTCAAATAAATAAAATCTTTAAAAAAAAATAAAAAATAAAAAAAAATAAAGTTTCTTGGGGTGCCTGGGTGGCTCAGTCGACTAAGTGCCTGACTCTTGATTTCAGCTCAGGTCATGATCTCAGGGTCGTAAGGTCAAGCCCCGTGTCAAGCTCCATGCTAAGTGTGGAGCCTGCTTAAGATTCTTTCTCTCCTCCCTCTGCCCCTCCCCACTTGGCACGCACATGCTCTCTCTCGCTCTCTCTAAAAAAATTAATTAAAATTAAAGCTTAATAATTAAAAAAAAGATAGTGATAATTACTATTTCCTTCTGCCTTGTATCCATTGATTTCCAGTTGACCAGTTTTCTTCCTGCCTAGTTCCTAAAGGGACTTAGTGGCCACTAAACAAATATACAAACAACATTACCAAAAAAACTTGTTAAAAATAAGAAAAAGTAGCCAAGAGTAGTACATGGCATGAGGATGTAGCTTGCACGAGGCAGGCCACGAATCGGACTCTGGGCTTTGTGGCAGCCACTTATACCATTTCACTTGTTCTGCCAAAGCCCCCTGATTTCCAGTGCTAAAAACACCTTCCAGAATCCTCATAAAGAAGCCACTGAATTCTAATGGCTGCATCTTCACAGTGCCTGTGGTATGGGTGGAGGTTGGGGCCCAGAGCAATATCCAGGGAACAAAGTGGGGGAGAAGTTTCAGGGAAGGTATATCATCCTGCTCCCTGCCACACTTGAGAGATTTGAGAATGTCGGGGAGGGGGGTGGTGGTGACTGGGAGATCAGATTGCAATCAGGCCTCCAAGTACTGTTTCTCAGAGGAGAGCTTTTGATAAGTATTGGTCAGAAAGGAGGGGAAAACGTTCTCTCTCCCTGAAGGTGTCTACTGTGTGTACCTATTCTGTTTTGTCACTTGGCAGCTACACTGGGCATGGGGCAGACATCGTTTGTGGGCACTGAGGAGCCTTCCATTATAAAAGAAGTAGAAGTAATAGCAGTCATAGCAGTCATAGTATTTGTGGACATTATGCCATTCATAGCAGCCTTGTAAGGTAGACACTTCATCCCCATGTACAGGTGAGCAAACTGAGGTCAGAGCTTGAATAACTTGCCTGAGATCTCATGGTTAGGAAGAGGAGAAGAGCTATCCCACCTTCCCTGGTAGTTGGTGCAGGGGAGGGCCTGAGGGCCCTCTAACAAGCAGGTATTGGTGGGGGGAGCATGCAGGTAGTTGGTCCAGTGTTTCTCCCTCTAACTGGTAAGCTCTTAGAAGGCAGGGACTGTGTGTGGTCTGTCTCATCATTCCTAGAGTGAAGCCTGGAGCTGGACATTGAAGTCCCAATAACTGTAGCACCAGATTGAATTCAGTTTTCTTAACAGGTTGTGGTGCCTCCTGGAGTGACAGATGCCTCTTTTCAAGTGACATCTCAAAATGTTGGACAAGTTACTGTTTATCTGCACGGAAATCATTCCAACCAGACTGGGTAGGCTGACCTCAGCCCAAGTGGGCCTTAAGCAATGAGACGGGAGGCTGGCAGTGTTAAGAACAGGGGTGTTTCCTTCAAGCCCAGCCTCAGCTCATCTCAGTCCCCATTCTCTTTCTAGCCCGAGGATCCGCTTCCTGGTCATCCATAGTGACATCGTTAGCACCATAAACCAGGTGATTGGCTGGATTTACTTTGTGGCCTGGTCCATCTCCTTCTACCCGCAAGTGATCACCAACTGGAGGCGGAAAAGGTAACCTGCTAAGCTTGATGTGAAGTCACTAGAGGCTAGTAAGATGGGAGGCATTCCAGAGAGGCTGTAGGCGGCATGGGCTCAGACTTTCCTCCTCTGCTCTTCTCTCTTCTTGCCCTTTCTAGAAAATGTCCAGTGTGAAAGCTCTAAGGCCTGTGGCAGGACTTGAAGCTCTGGGCATTTGGTCTGTGGCCCAGTTCAGCTCCTCTGTGTGAAAGCAACAAAATGGGGCTTTTCAGGAAGGGGAGAATGGGGAGGGTTGGGGGGAGTCCACCGCATCTGCTCTGTTCTTGGTCCACCCAGCCCTTGAGGAATTAGTGTCAAGTCTTGCAGCAGAGCCAGGCTGGGTCCATCAGCCTTGGAGGTGAAGCTGTCCCACCCTGACTTTAAAGACAGAGCAAGCCTAGAGTTGTGTCTCTGCACAGTAAGGACCCAAGCTCTCTTGAGTCATCTCTGCCAAATGGGCCTCGTAGGGGGCTGCTGAGCTGGGAGCCAGGAAAGAAGATGCTTCCTCTCCAGAGGAGGGCTCCAAGACTTTCCCTGTGGGGCCAGGACTTGAAGAGGCAGGAGACGTGGGAGGGCGGGAGGGAGGAAGGAAACTGTTTCCCAAAAGGGCAAGACTGGGTGGCAATGACTGGGGTATGCAGAGGGGCTTGAGGGCGGTGCTGTCCTTGGGAGACCTGGGCCCTCCTCCCTTTGTGCTGGAAGCTCTGTCCCCTCTCTTCCCTCCAGTCTCACCCTTTGCCCTGATTTCTCTTCATTGCTCCCATGCCACAGTGTCATTGGTCTAAGCTTTGACTTCGTGGCCCTGAACCTGACAGGCTTCGTGGCCTACAGTGTGTTCAACATTGGTCTCCTCTGGGTACCCTCCATTAAGGTATGGCACTGTCTGCCCACTGCAGCCCGGCTACCCACCAGCTTGGGCCGGGCTGCACCTCACCACCAAGCTTCTCCCAACCCCTCAACCAGGAGCAGTTTTTCCTCAAATATCCCAATGGAGTGAACCCTGTGGACAGTAACGATGTCTTCTTCAGTCTGCACGCAGTCGCCCTGACCCTGGTTGTCATGGTGCAGTGTTTCCTCTATGAGGTGAGAGATGAATCTGGTGCCCACCCCACCTCGGGCTGCCTAGGCCAACACCCCCCACCACCTGCTCCCCACTCCTCCCGTTTTATGGAAGACATAGAAACTCAGCATCGACTCACTGAGATGGAGATAATAGAGCTGGCCCTGTGCTGGGTACTGGGGACACCCATGAACCTGAGCCCTCAGGACCCCAGGTCTGGGGTGAGGGACACAGAGAGGCGGTCATGACCTATCAGATTGAGAGCTGAGCAGGAGGGGAGGACACAGGGAGCTGACAGGGCCAGGGAGGAGCAGGGAAGGAGGGCAGCATGGAAGTGGGGTGGAATTGTGGTCCATTGTGTAAGTGATGTTGCCATGGTGATGGGGAAGCGGCCAGGGCTGGGCAGCCCCAGCTGGAGGGCGAAACTGTGAAGGCCAAGGGGCAGTGAGAGCCACTTTGAGCAAATGGGTGTGGCTGGGGCACGGGGTCCCAGAGAGGGGAGCAGGCTCCTGAGGGGTCTGCTTGCCATGCTGAAGAAACTTTGGCCTCAGCTGTATTGCTGGAGGGCTGTATTGCTGGAAGGTGTCTCAGCAGGGAAAGCCACCATTAGGGCAATTTTCAGGGGATCACCAATAGGTACGTTTTGTCTCACTTGCCTGTGATACACTGCTTCCTTCGGGGAGCTCCTTTTCACCTGCAAGGTCAGCCAGGGACTCTTGCCTACCCAAACTTTCTAGGTTTTCTTACCCTTTGCTGTGAAGCTGGGTGAAGGCCTGCTTTGGGGCAAGATAGGGTGAGGGATGGGTTCCAGAGGTGATCAGTTTCCACCTGGATCACAGAATGAGGCACAGGCCTCTCGTGTGTTGCAGGCCACATTCCCAGCTCCTGGTGGCCTCCGAGAGGCACCCAGCTCTGCAATGTGGGAACAAGAAGAAAATGAGCTCTGGAAAATCTAAAAAGGACTGAAATAGACCCTGAGAGTGACAAGGGTATGACTGGTACTGGGCTCTCTATGCCCCCACCCCAGGCCCTACCGTCTACTCCCTTTCCTTCTCTCTGTCATCCTCAGCAAGGCAACCAGCATGTGTCCTGGCCTACCATCAGCTTCCTGGTGCTCTCATGGGTCTTCGTGCTCATCACCATGATTTTGGCTGCAGTTGGGGTAATCACATGGCTGCAGTTTCTCTTCTGCTTCTCCTACATCAAGCTCGCAGTGACGCTGGTCAAGTATTTTCCGCAGGTGCCTCGAGGGCCTTCCTTACTCTTCACGTGGCCGTTAGCGTGGGAGGCACGACAGGGTGCAGGTTCTGCTCCCATGGGGCAGCTTGTAGCTGGGGTGTGGAGATGTGAATGGAAAGTTGCAGTGGAAGTCCTGAGCCCAGCCAGAGCAGGGCCTAGCAGAAAGCAGGCAGTAAGCACTGCTCCCTTCCCTGGGGCCAGCAGTCGCCTGAGGGTCAGTAGAGACTTCTCTGAGCTCCTGCACAGCTCTGAGAGTCAGGTTGTACAGGTCCCTTTTCTCTCCATCCCAGTCTTTCCTAAGGACATCAGTTCTCCCCCACACCCCGCCCCGCCAACCCCCACCCCCATCCTTATCCCCCCCCCCCCCCCCCGTTGCTACATCTGATAACCCTGACAAGCAGCAGCAGGAGACTTGGGAAAGAGCCAGTGAGAGGAGGCAGCCCAGCATCCCATCCAGAGAGGTTTTCCTCAGAGGTCCCATCCACGATACTCCTTAGGGACCCTCAGCATGCTCCCTCAAGTACTGGGTCCTATTCAGATTCGGAGACCTAAGAGTCCAACATGACTTCCCCCTTAGCTCAAATGGCCCAGGACAGGGGGAGGTGTGAACTAGCTGCCAGTGGCGGACTCTACCCCTGAATCTAGGACCTCCTGTAACTCACCCCATTACCCATGGAGGAACCTCCTTCTCAGTTTCCCCAGTGCAGAGAACCTTGTATTTCATGGGTTCCGGAAAGAGAGCATCCATCCATGCCCTCCAAGAGCCAAGGCATGCCTCTTGGAGGGCATGGAAACAGATCCAGGCTCTTAAGGATGAGCAGGACTTAATTTTGTGGGCAAGAGAGGAGGGGGATTCTAGGCCAGGGGCAATCTGCACAGCAGCATAGGCAGAGAAGTACGGGAGGCAGCAAGAAGCACTGTTGAAACTAAAAAGGTAGGGCCAGAAAAAAATGTATTCTAAAATATAAAAAAGGTAGGGTCAGGCCTTGGGGGGCTAGGGAAGGCGGCTTCGGAATGGTTGGGGCTGGGGGGGGAGGTCTTGAGGGAAGTAGGGCCACAGTCCTTGGAGAGACTGTCCCAGGAGGCAAGAGCCCCATTTGGAGATGTCTGGAATTGTTCCAAGACTGGAGAGGTGGCCACAAGCATGAAAGAGGGTGGAAGAGGATGAAGAAGGGGACTTGCTAGGTAGAGAAGACCTGGGAGAAGACCCACTACGGAGACCACACCTTTCCTCTTGGGTGATAAGGAGGTTGCCTCAGTCAGAGAAGTCCAGAGGGTTCTGGCGTTGGAGGAAGGATGTGGGGCAGTGGCAGTAGAAAGTGGGGGGATGTCCAAGTGGACCTCCCCAACTAGACCTAGGAAGCCTGAGATGCAGTCTCCAGAGCCCAGCCAGAGCTGAGGTGGGAGCCAAGTCCACTCTACAGATGGGAAAAAACTGAGGTTAGAACTTCCCAAGATAACACTCCCAAGATAACCTCCCTCCAGTGGTGGAGCTGGGATCCCAGACCAGGCAATTGACCCCCAGCCCATATTCATAAGCACAACATGAAGTCCAGGCTGCGTTTCACCTTCACTGAAAATGAGAATAAAAATCAATTGCTAGAAAACCAGGATAGGGTCTTAACCCAAAACAGGTAAGGATAAAGATGGAGAAGCAACATCTCCCCCTCCTTTGCAGTTGTGAGGTGCAGGGGTGAGAGGAGGAGAACTGTTTGGTATGTGCCAACATGAGACACAGGGACCCGCCCATACTGTTCCGTCTGCTGGCGGACTTGTCAGAGCCCAAAGGTCACTGTGTTCCTTGATGCTGAGGCCTGAGCACATGAGTGGGAGGAATTAGAGCTGTTCTTGTTTGGAGTGGTGGTCACAAGGTCTAAGAGGCGGCCACCCAGCCCCCTCACTGCCGTCCTCTGTCTGACCCAGGCCTACATGAACTTTTACTACAAAAGCACCGAGGGCTGGAGCATTGGTAACGTGCTTCTGGACTTCACTGGGGGCAGCTTCAGCCTCCTCCAGATGTTCCTCCAGTCCTACAACAATGGTGAGTCAGCCAGCAGACTGCCTTCCCATCTGGTGGGCTGAAGGCACAGGGTGGGGGCCAGGCTTCCTGGGATACCTCTCCACCCCATCCACCCCCAGCCCTTCAGCCTAGGAATCTGACCCAATCCCAGCACTCAAGGTGAGACTCACCTAAGGGGCTTTACAGTGGGAGGATTTGTGGTTTCCTGGGCAGATGAGGACACCTTCCTCCCTGCCCCCTGCCATCACCCCGCAGCCCCCACATCCTCCAACTGCTTCGGGAGCTGCCAACTTAAAACCAAGCTCTGTCCCCTGTGGCTGTTAACAGACCAGTGGACACTGATCTTCGGAGACCCAACCAAGTTTGGACTCGGCATCTTCTCCATCTTCTTCGATGTGGTCTTCTTCATTCAGCACTTCTGCTTATACAGAAATAAACCAGGGTATGACCAACTGAACTAGCACCCAGGGACCCCAGCATAAATGGCCCCAGTCCTGTGCCCACCAGGAAGGTTGGGCAGAGCCTGGAGTGCAGGGCTGGGTCAGTGTGCTGACAGTGTTGCAAGTGCTCTCTTCCTCAAGGCCAAACACCTTACAAACCAGCCTGCCCTCAGCCAGAACTGTCCCAGGCCAGGCTGGGAGGAGCCTCCCTCTGAGACAGATGGCTGACTCTGCTTTGAGATGGAAAACCACACCACTGACGGCCCCTCCCAGGCCTTGCCAGCCAAGTGTCAGGCCCTCCTGCATCTTGATGCCGCCGTCTCTATTTTCTTTAAGGCTTCAGGGAGCACACGCGGGTTCTGACAGCCATCCCAGGCAGGATTGGGTGCTGAGCTTGGAGCCAAAGGCCTTGACCTAAGTGACCAGTGTTTCTGGGAGCAGCTTGAAGGACTGATCCCGCAGTCGTGAGCCAGGGGTGCTTTGCTGCCACTGGTGTGTTCCCAGAGACCCAAACAGCCAGGTGGTGTGGCCAATGGACTCAGAGGTGCTGGTGCTGGTGGCAGAGGGGACAGGACTTTTGGGATTTGGCCTTGGATGGGGGGTTCCTTCTCTGAAGGCCACATGCTCTGAGCATCCACCTTCCTGACACTCATTCTACATAATTCAACACGTACAACCAGATCACAGGCGGCCCAGGTTAGGGTCTGGTAAAGAAACTGGATTTTGGAGCCTTGAGGTGCCCAACAGATTGGTTCTGAGCTAGGCTTATGCCCAGACCCTCTGGATATTTACCATACTACCCCCTTTTGGATTTTTTGGAGGGATGTTTTGAAGTGCGTGGCTAAGTTTCTTCACCTTCTGCCTACCTCTACTTCCCCAGAGTCAGGGACCCTATATAAACCCCTTCAATTGCTCCTTATGTTGTGTCTGAGTATAGGACACATCTGTGCATGCACACACATACCAGTCTGTGCCTTAGAGGCCAGTAAGATCTGCCAAATGGTGAGAGTAGTTCCCACGTAGGGGAGGGGCTGGACCCTTCCTTCACTTACCCCAGACACCTACCTGAGACTCACCAATTTTTTGGCTACTCAGGAGCCTCCCTTAAGGACTTGAGACCACTTCACACACACCTCATGGGCTCAGCCCTTATTCCAAACCTCCTTCCCTCTTCTCCCAGGCAGCTATCCTTCCTGTGGCAGGAGGGGAGGGTCCCAGGATGTGCCTTGTCAGTTCACTCGGACTTTCTACTGCAAGATTAATGTGAGGTGCCTGTATCCTTAATTAAAACCTGATTTGTTTCCTTTCTGCACACTGAGCATTTACCAGATGTGGGAAGTAGGTGTGTTGGCTTAAGAACCAATCCTTAGGACTTGGGGAGAATTCGGGTAAGGAAACGCATGGGTTACACGGTGACGGTGAGGTGGCTGCATGCTGATGGGGCACTTCATCGGAGAAGCCTCTCAGGTAGTGCAAGATGCCTGCCTGCTCCGGGCCAGGTAGGTCATGTGGGTACCATGTCTGTACAGGGCATGTTGCTCAAGCTGGGGTTGTGAGCATGGGTTGGATGGGTTAAGGGCACTCTCACAGTGCCAGTGGGGGCGGGGTTGGGGGGGGTGGCGGGTGGCATCTGTGCTGGGCCAGGCAGAGGCCCTGGTAATCTCCCAACTTACCCACATCTCATCTGATCACAGCCTCTGAAAATGTGGAGCTGCACTCCTGTCTGTGATAAACTGTATGCTCTCAAGAGTCATAGAGGACAGGTATTTTTTCCCACAAACCCCTTAGTGCCCCAAGTGGAGCACAAGCTAGGGGAAGTGAAGAGTTCCCCACCCCACTTCCAGTGCAGGGGCTCCCAGATGTTCCTATAGATGTGGCCCTGGCCGCACAGCAATAGGCAGGCATGGCATCAGCTGGGCTTCATCTCATAAGTGGTTGGGGGCCAGGCTGGTCAGCCTTACCATCGAAGCTTGGAGTACTGGACTACTTGGAGTAGCTGCCATCCACCCCTTGACATCCCTACCCCATGCCTCAGCAAAAACCCCTTATAAATTCCAGCACTGTTTATTTGGGCCCAAGATGTCAGACATGGGGCAATTTCATACTACCCCATTTCCACAGGAACTAAAGCAACGCTGTTGTTCCCATATGTGATTTAGTAAGCTAAATTCAAAAGTAGAATTGGCATCTCCAAATAGTAAGGTAAAAATGCTTCTGTATCAAAGTTGTGATTAAAAAAATATAAAGTTAAACCCACAGGTATAGAAGGAACTGGCAATCCTGAGAACTGCCCTGAAATGTCAGCCTTGGACTTCATCTAAATCTTGTAAGCAGGTGAACCCTGGGGAGGCCATGGGGTAAACTGTGAGCCTGCCTGGCTTCCGTTCAGACGAACTTCTGTAGTGTCTCTGGCCGTGTGTCAAGTCCCTGCTGGGGAAAGCAGGAAAAAAACATGGGGTATAGTCACTGCAGAGCTGAGACATGGGGGCAAGGCCAAGCCCTGGAGCCAGGGCTCAGTGTGAGAAAGGCTGGCCCCACTGAGCATTCCCCAGCCTCCTGCCCATCTGGGCACTGCTAAGGCCAGACAGCCCCAGGGTCTGGGGAGGCCAACAGACTGATAATTCTGAGGATGAGAGCTGGTCCCAGAACCTGGGGCCAGTGGTGGGAGGTGGGGAAGGAAGGCTGGGTCAGGTCCCAGGGACAGGCCTCTGGGACCAGCTCTGGCCCTTCCAAGCCAGGGGCCAGTACTTAGCAGAAGCCAGGATGAGGTGCTGACAGAGCGTGGATATGTGTCACTGTAGGCAGGCAGGCCCGAGTCCGGGACCACGGTGGGCTGCTAGGACAGCATGGACTGCTGCACTGCCTTCTGCAGCGACTGCCGTGTCACCAGCAGGCGCACCACCTCCTCCGAGCGCTTGGTGAGCCGCTTCCGTGCTTGGTCGTGCGTGACCATGGTCATGTCCCAGCCATTCACCTGGTCCAAGGAGAAAAGACAGTCTATCTCAGCTCTCTGCCCTCTGGGATCTGGAAGCAGGATGGGCTTTGGGGTCCTGGCCCACCCAAAGAGTCTCCCAAGCTGATGTCTCTGGGCTGGGGGATCCCAAGCGCCACAATGGAGGCACACAGAGGAGAGAGACCGCTCCCTTCTGGGGCAACTCCAGCATGTGCTCCGAAGTGCTTCAGTGAGCTTCCCAGGTTCCCCAGGAGGCAAAGGTAGCCCCTGACCCCTAGTGCTTCTGACACCGCAGAGCCTCTGGCCCAAGCCTTGGTTTCCTCCTCTGGGACATGTGTTACCTGCATAATCTTGTCTCCAATCTGCAGCCCAGCAATTTCAGCAGGGCCTCCTTCAGATACTCGTGTGACGTAAATGCCCTGGAAAAAAGCAGCCCCGGTCCAGCCCCAGTGTCATTGGACTGGCCCATTATCCGAAAGCAAAGCCCAGCATGGCAAACTCCCAGCCATCCAACTGATTCAGCACCAAGTCTGCCCCCAGCACAGGCTGTGCCAAGACAGGGCTGCCCCACCACGCTCTGGCCCCCACTGCTGGCCCCTTCCTGTTCCTCCTGGGCTGGGAGGTCTATTTCCCACCCGCATCCCTACTTATCATTTCTTAAACCTTCTTAGGACCGTTTGAAAGACAGAGCTCTGCTCCTTCCATGAAGGCCCAGGAAGCAGAGACCCACCATCTCAGGCCTTTGTCCCCAGTGGACCCTGGTCCCCCTCACCTTGTCTGTCTTGTCCTCTGAGAACGGATTCTGGGAGGGATCCTGGTCAATTCCACCTCCAATGCTGAAGCCCAGTATTAAGTTCTCACCTTGACGCAGCTTATGAATTTCAACTCTTTGCTGACAAAGGAAAAAAACGGGGTGGGGGCAGGTGGGTATGTGGACAATGAATCTGGTCTATGTCCAGCAGCAGCCTCAGGCTGCTGGCCCAGCTCAGAGCCATGCCAAGGGGGTGGAGCCCAAGGCCCTCTGCAGAATTCCAGCTGGTCACCACACTGGGAGACTGGGGCGGGGTAAGGTTGAGACTCAGAACTCAGCCACAACAACCGACCTACGTAACCTTCTGTCCTAGCCTCTGTGACCTTCCTGTTAGTCTCAGGCACCAGCTTTAGTTAACATGTACTCCAAGCTCCTGGTCCAAGAGCCAGGAGACTGTGGCTGCTGTAGATGGGGGCCTGTGTCCCAGAGGAGGGACCACACAGGGCAGAAGGGGTCAGGCCCTGAAAAAAACCTGCAGGTACTCCTTGTTGAGGCAGCTCATTGCTGAGCCAACCCTGTCAAGGGCAAAACTAAAGATGCTCCAGAAAAGCAGAGAGGTTCAAACTTGCACAGAAAGAAGAGGAAGTGCTGTCCTGGCCAAGGGACAAGAGCAGAGGCTGGAAGGTGCTATGGATACATGTCCATAAGATGAGTGTACCCTACAGGACTAGAACTGGGAGGTGAGGTGAGGCTGAGGCCGAATTAGAAAGGCTGTGGAGTACACGCGCAAGAGGGAGGGGGTTTCTCTGTAACCCCAGACCCTGCTCTTGTGCATGTAGGAGGCAGAAAAAGGTTCTAGAGCCCTCCCACCATACTCTGCGGCTGTGGTCCCCAAACTGCTAGGCTCCTTTCAAAGCCCTCAGCAGGAGCCCTCCAATCACCAGAGTGTAGGGGCTAGACCAGATCACCCTACCCCAAAAGTTGAGTTTTAACAGGAAGAAAAAAAAAAACCTGAAGTGACTTGATCTGGACCAACCAGACCTTGAAAGGAATGACAAGAGTTTGGACACCTAACTTTGATTCTGGGCCTACTAGGGCTCTCAGGAGTCCAGGGATAAGGTTGGTCATGGTCAGGTGTGATGCTAGAACGACCGACCAGTTGGGCACTCAGGAGGAAATGGGTATCTTCCAGCCTTGGGATGTGGAGGACATGGTACATGACTACTTGGAAAGTGAGATCAACAGACTTGAGGACTGCTTGTGGTAGAGAGGAGTCAAGGGAAGCACCCAGCCAAGTGGGCTGGCTGAACACAACTCTCAGCTGGGGACACAAGGAGAAGCATTTTGGAGTGCCAGGAGCTACCCAGGCAAGCGTCTAGAAGGCAAGTGGACCTATGAAGCCAGAGTTCAGAGAAGCCAAATGGTATTAACATTCTCAAAATGTGGGTATCACCTTTTATCACATGGGGATAAGGCAGGGACTAGGGAGGAGGCCGCCCCTACCCCATCCCCAATCCAAAACACCAGAGGGAGAGGCCAGACCCCACCCACCACTTTCAGACATATTCCTAGTGTTAACAAGAATTGGGAGGGCATGGTCTTAGAGTTCTGAGGAAGGCCAAAGGACCTGCCAGGACAGGAGAGAGGGGCAGCAGGAAGTGTGACCCCGGAAGCCCACTAGACTTAGGTCCTTGTGCCCAAGTGTGAACTCCTCCAGGCCTGCTCCACCTCCAACACACACCTTTGCACACCTCTGCCCCACCGTCAAGATTAGAAGGGAGTACAGGCCCTTAGGCTGGAAGACAAGGCCCTCTCCCAGACTTAGTAGGTGATTATCAGGCAAGTAACTGCCCCTTGTGCTTCCCCTACACTGCCTTTCCCACGCCCCATCCCCCCCCACCCCCCAATCTAAGAAGCAAACCTGGCCCTCTTTGAGTCAGCTAGGGATCTAGAAAAGCAAGGTTGGTGCAGTCAGGGTGAAGTGTAGGACAGCTGTCTGCAGGTGCAGAAATGTTTCTTACTAAGGCTAGAGCTGGTTCTCTAAGGTCAACCTCACAGGACACTTTAATCAGTGGCTTCACACCCTGTCACCGCCTGACTACCCTGCACACCCATCTGAGATACTGCAGTCTGTCCCGTGGCTTCAGGACTGCGACTTCCATCTGACAGTGCCTACCCAGCAGGCATCTCTTCTCAGAGAGATCTGGGTTCTTCCTGAGGGCTTCCTTTAGGGCTGAACGTGAACAGACCTTTTTCCAGAACTCAGTTTCCCCACCTCCGCCTCGGAGTTTGCCTCCCGGCCCCATTCAGCTTTGGCACTGGTGTCTGAAACTAGTGTCCCAGTCTCTTCTTCCCCTTACCTTTTCTAATAGCATTTGGCACCCGAGACAAGCCAGTGGGGAGAGCCAGGGGCCCGAGCTAGCCCCCAAAGGGTCTGGTCTCCTCAGTGCCAGGCGGGGAACCTGGACATTGTCCCAGGGGCTGGGGAGGCAGGGAAAGTTTGGAGCAGGAGCGAGCCAGTTGCGCGCGCCTCCACTCTGGAGCGGGCGGCACGGGGTCCGAGCAAGCAAGACTCGACGGGAGGGATAAGGGACTGCTAGTCAGGCCCCCGGCCACCTCCACCCCATAAATCTCCCTCTGGGCGGCGGCGGCGGCGGCGTCTCCTGCAGGGGAGGAAGCATTTCCTCATTCCAGAGGCTTCGACTCACGGATGTCGCGGCTGGCGCCCGCCCCCCGCAGCTACCCAGCTGGGGACTCGGGCCAGGAAGGGGGCGCTCTCCCGATACTCCCACAGCTGGGGACTTCATCCTCAGTCCTTCCCGCCCCTGCGGGCTGGATGGAGTCCAACGAGGTGGCGGTAGTGCGCGGGATCTGATCGCGATTCAGGGTGTTCCGGGGCGCTTGGGTCCCAGCCATTTCTGTTGCCTGGCTGGGGAAGATCGCGGTCCCGCTGGGACAGAGCCGGGACCGGAACCCTGGCCGCAGGTTTGCAACAGCTCTGGGTTCAACGCTTTGTCAACCTGTTTGGGGTGTCAGTTTTCCTCTCTGGAAAGTGGGGGCAAGCCAAGACCAAGAGAAGCCCGCGAGCGCACTCACCACCACGGCGGTGACCGGCTGGCCCGGGACGTAGGACATCTCGACCCCAATCTGGAGACCAAGCCCAACTCAGTGAAGCCCGCAGCGAAAATCCCAGCAGCCGCGCCCTCCCCTGTTAACAAAGGCACCCCGATTCGGGCCGCCCCTTCATGAATAGTTAACAAAGCCCCAGCCAGTCACCGGTCGGAGCGCTGTTCGGCTTTCGGAAGTCCCAGGGCGTGCGTAGAAAGGCGGGGAGGGGAGGGAGCGCAGAAAGGCGGGGGAGGGGTGGGCTCCCGCGGCGTACGCGTCAGGGGGCGGGAGCGAGGCTTTGGCGCATGCGCAGCGTGGATCCTCCCAGCAACCTCCAGCGCAACATGGCGCTGAGCGACTCTCTGCCGTTGGCCGTCTGAAGGAACGCCAAGTGTCTGTGTCCGCCGTCGTGTTGCAGGTAACTGGGTGAGCCTGGGTGGGCCGGCCCGAGCCCTCAAATCTTCTCTGGGTCTTTTGAAGGTCTGAGACCCAGGAGTTGTGTGAGGTCTTGGCAGCCCCGGGGGGAGGGGCGCCGTGAACGTAACTCGCCAGGCTCCGGGGGTCACTTGTAACTTGGTTTCCTCCGCAGCTCCGTGAAAAAACAGGCTGAGCCCCGGCGAATGCGATGGCCGCTGTGGTGGCCAAGCGGGAAGGGCCGCCGTTCATCAGCGAGGCAGCTGTGCGAGGCAACGCCGCCGTCCTGGATTACTGTCGGACCTCAGTGTCAGCGCTGTCGGGGGCCACGGCCGGCATCCTCGGCCTCACCGGCCTCTACGGCTTCATCTTCTACTTGCTTGCCTCCATCCTGCTCTCCCTGCTCTTAATTCTCAAAGCGGGAAGGAGGTGGAACAAATACTTTAAATCACGAAGACCCCTCTTTACAGGAGGTCTCATCGGAGGCCTCTTCACCTACGTCCTGTTCTGGACGTTCCTCTATGGCATGGTGCACGTCTACTGAATGGGGGCAGGGATGACTTAAAAAAAAAAAAAAAAAAAGATTGGGAGAACTGTCGCCAGAAATTAACACCGTGTAAACTTAGTTCTTAAGTTGTTGAATTCGCTGCTTGTTCTGTATGTAACGTTATAATTTATATCTGAAGACTAAGAGCCTGTAATATTCTTCAGATTAAATGAAGCGTGAGACACTCCGTGGAGTATTTTCCTCCCTTAACTCATACCCCATGTCTGCCGTGGGTGCAGAAGGCTGAGTTTTGACTCCTAGAGAGGTTGGGCTGGGTCTTGGCCTTCTGTAATTTCCTTGCATTTACACATAGGACATCCAGAGAGGGCCACTATGGCCCAAGGAAAGAGAAGTTACTGTTAACATCCCAAGAACTAGTAACGATTAATATTAAGCGTTTCCTATATGCCAAGCATTGTGCCTTGTACCTTTTACTCCCATTATCTCATTTAATTCTAGCAATATCCTATGGGGTAGATATAATTATTATCCCTCATTGATGAATCTGAGGCTCAGGTTAACTATACCTCTGCCATAAGAGGCACAGCTAGAAAGAGAGCCAAGTTTGAAATACAGGTCTTTTCATTGCTCTTGCTGTCCTTGCTGAGTGTACCTTTTCATATCCAAGCTGTCCTTCTCAGTAACTGCTGCTTTCAGCTATGAATTACAGTTCTATTTCATCTAGTTACAATTAGCTGTTATTTCCATTTTAAATACGGTCAAGCTCTTTTCTAGAATATGTCTAATGGAGATTAAATAGAAGACATTTAAGCTAAACTTTGGGCTTGTTTAGACTGTAGTGTAATGCCTCTGTCTATATGCTAACCCGTGATCTCTTCTTGTCAGGGGGGTATCCTAGAATAAAGTACAGACATTTGAGAAATCCATATTGCATTACAGTTACAGTAGTGAACATGTTGCTTGTGGAATTTGTAGTCTAACTGGGAAGACCAGTGTTACCTAATTTCACAAAATATTTAAATTATGGTAAGCTGGGAAGACAGAACATAGCCCAAAACTGAGCCCAGGTTGGGGAGTGGGGATCAATAAAGTCTTTGAGGGGTGCCTGGGTGGCTCATTCGGTTAAGTGTCTGACTCTTGATTTGGCTCAGGTCATGATCTCAGGGGTCGGTGGATGGACATTCAGGCTAGGAGCTCGAGAAGGGAGTCTGCTTCTCTCCTCTCCCTGCTCCCCTCCCTAGCACATGTGCTCATGCTGTCTGTCTGTCTGTCTCGCTCTCTCTCAAAATATTTAAATCTTAAAAAAAAAAGTCTTCTTTGAGGAAATTACATTTGAGACCTCAAAGCTGAATAATAAGTATGAAGAAGAGGCTACTTTCACAAGAAAGCACATGTGTGAGGACCACTGGGCAGGAAGGAGTTTGGCCTGTATCTGGAGAGTTAAGAGGCCAGGACCAGTACTTGGACCAGATCATGGAAGGCTACAGTGGAGATTTTGGCCTTGATCCTTAGAGCAATTGGAGGAAGGCTTTGGAAGTTTTAGCCAGAAGTGATGTGATTACGTTTGGATTTTTTCAAAAGAATCAGTTTCAGATCAGAAGAGGATCTGGACTTGAATCCAAGTCCCCTTTTATAGACAGTTATGTGGCCCATGGCCAATAATAGAGATTGATCTGGGACCCAGGCCTCATGAATCCTTGGGGTTCTGGACCACATGCTTGCACACAAAGGAAAGAAACAGATGAGGCCACAGCTTTGCTTCCCTCACCCAATGACCTTTGAACCCTATCTCAGAACACCACTGAAGAGACACATACGCACCCTTCTCAACCTCCCTGTCCTCTCGGCTTTTCTCTGCGTGGAAAGGGAAAGTTCATTCCTGATGTGGAGTAAAGAGGCAGTCCTACTGGATTGGGAGGTTAGGGCGGTGGGGCCGGGGGGCAGTGTGGAATAAACTGATTTAACGATTTATCACTAGACAGTAAAGTTGTTTGACATGTTCACTATTATAAAAAAAATATTGCAGAGAATGTCTTTATATCATTTTGAGGAATTTAATAAACTCCTAAAACAAGATTAAAAACTTGATTCCAAATGCTTTTCAGAATTTTTTCAGATTACACTCATTGAATGAAAAAGTACCGGTTTTATGGTACCTTCCTAGCCTTTTAATGTTTGCTCATTGAAAGAGTTTTCTTCCTTCCATTTGAATTTCTTTGCAAGTAATAGGGAACATAATCTGTTGCTCATTGATTGTTCCTGTGTCTGCCTCTTGGTGTCACTTTCTCCTTAAATTTTCACAGAGTGACCAAAAAGATATGAAAGGGAAGAAAAATCAAGATATATTTAAAGTTAAAACCTTTTATTGTTTTATAACCAAATAAAAATATCAGAATACATTTACCAGGCAGGTCCCAGACAATGGTTGCCATCTTTCCTCCTTTAATTCTGTGCACTGGCCTATGGGAAAACAAACAGCCGGAGGAAAGGTGCGCCTTTTGAACAGACAGTACTCTAGGGTCCACTGGAGAGTTCTCTGAGGAAAGTTGCATTACTTGGGTGGGGGAGGGTGGTTCACAATCAAGTAGAACCCTTTTTCAGACATGCAAGATACCATTCCAAGTGGGATGATCTAGGGACTCTGCAGGACACTGTAGTCTTTAGCTGGGCTGCTCAGATTCCTGGAGGAAGTCACATTCCCCTTTACAGCTCTGAGAAAGGAAGAACTGATGGGGTGGTGGGGGCAAAAAGGCAGCCATAACTGGTCAGTCCTGGTGACCCCTGTATCAGGAGTAGAGGACATTACACTCTAATGGCTGGTCCCCTTGATAGTAGCAACCAATTTACAAATCCCATTGGCCAGCAGGATGGCACTCCCAAGGCAGGACATTAATCATTAGGAAAATACCAGGTTGATGGCTTTAGGCCAGGGCCTGAAGGTAGGCATAGATGGTTCAGGTGAGCCTGTAATGTCAGCATGGAAGGGAGCTCTGGAGAGGCTGGCATGCTCATCTTCCTGATAGGCAACTGGTGCCCTGAAGGAAAGGGGCTTTCCCAATGGGGCTTAGGTTCCCACTTCACTTCCCATTTCAAAGCCAGTTTCTGTAAGATTAATGAGTTTCCCACTCATGTACCAAGATTATACCAAAAAGGGGGGCTTGCTGTGCAAAAGCAAGGAAACGCAGTGTGCAACACCATCCAGAAGCTGGAATGGGGTCACTGGCTTTTCTGAGCACACAGCCCATGAAGTGTAGGGGAGGTCACCTGGAAAGCTTGGCTGGACTGGAAGCTAAGTCCTCTGTGACAGTGAAGTTTAATGGGGCAACCCTTAAAATTAAAGTCAGAAAATGGAAAGATAGCTTCATAAAACCAGATTCAGTCACACTGTCTCCATCCAGTTCCTTAGTTACTCCTTTTCATGTCGAGGTGTTTATACACGTGTGGTTCCCTTATCTGGAATGCTTCCCCATCACCTAGTTAGACTGCTTTCATATTTCAGCTTATATGTACGATCCTTGGGGAAAGCTCTGGCTATCCCTTACTGAAAATTCAGTTTGTGATAGGCGTGACCACTGATTAAGGCTCACTTCCTCCCAGACTGTAAGCACTTGCTCAGGGATGGTTTTAGTGTTTCTCACAACTCTGTTTTCAGGTTTAGTCCCACACCTGTCAACAGGTACCCAATAAATATTTACTGATTGAATGAATACTGTAGGGGGCCACTTCCTTCCGTGTAAGACAAATAGTACAACTTTCCCCAAGTTATGTGGCTGCTGCAAAGCAATTCTAAAAACAGGTTCAAAGAAACCAGACTAACTCCTGAGCAGCCATGATGCCTGCCTTTTTTACTTCCTCCCAAACATAAAAGTAACATGCTAGATTATCAAATCCTAGGGTTTGCCTTAGGAAGTGAACACCATAGTGGATCACCCGGATTATTCACTTTCGATTCAGAGGACAAGCGGGCTTGTTGACAGGTTACCAGCCCAGAACGAGGGAGCTGCTTGCTCCTTGTAGAAGACCATGCTTCTTTGCCCCAGGGGCACTGCCTTCTTGCAGGTCCCTCTGACCTTCTCCAAAGGCCCCCAGTGGAAGGATGCTTCTGTCCTCTGTGTGCAGGAAAAAACCAAACCCTGCTGACCCGAGGGAGGCCCAGAGAGAGCACTTCCAAAGAGGACACTGCCTAGCGTCCATCCAGGTGTGCAAACAAAGCCCTGGGAGCTTGCCAGGCCAGAGGCAGCACCATAGGCCTTTGCTCCTGAGCCATCAGACAACAGTGAGTGATGAGTTCTGGGTCTCCCCTCTGGGGTTTACACAGGGACTCCTCAGACAATGGAAGAGGGAGAAATGAGCTGGCCGACTCCCCAGCCCAGATGATTAAGGTATCCTCCATCGTGTCCCTGTCTGACAGAGGAGACTTGGCCCGATGTTGCAAGCGTCAAGCAAAGTTCATTTCCTGTGTGAGGGCACAAGGAACCACTGAGTAGATTCTCTGCAAAACAGGAGAGCCTCTTGGAGTGGGTAACACAGGTTGCCTCGTGGGAGGGAAGCTTTTCATTCTCTATAATCTTTTGTACCTTTTAGTTTTTGAATCATGTAAGTATTATCTAGTCAAAATATTTTAATTGAAATACATGGAGCTTGCCACTCTCCTGGGGTGGGGTGGGATCCTATTGCTCTCCAAGTACAACGTGTGTAAGTCTGACGTAGAAATAGGCAGCACTTGTCAAAGCCAGCCTTTTCCTGCCTTGGACCCAGTCTTGGCATATCTCTTTAACCAGTGCTCTCGACCAATAATGTTCACACGAATCACCTAGGAATCTTGCTGAAACACAGGTTCTGATGGAGGACAAGGGAGGGGCCAGCGACTGCCATCTCCAACAACCTCCCAGGGGAGGCTGATGCTGCTGGTCTACAGGCCACACTTGAAGTAGTGAGGCTCTACAGCCACTAGAAGGGAAGCAGCTTGGGTCTGCAGGGTGGAGGCAGGATGGAGCAGGGTGGGGAAGGAGAGGCTGGGGAGAGGGGTTAGGGCCACCCTATTAACAGTTGCTTCCAGGCCAAGTGAGCTCCACCTATTGTGTCTCCTTACCCCTTCAGACCCAGCCTTGGAGGAGAAAGGGAGGGAGGCTAGGTCTGGACACCCAGCTGCACAGAACTGCAGGAGACAGACAGATGCTTTCCTGTTTGGGTGAGACACTATGCCCAAAACTTCCAGAGACTGGGTTGGTAGACTAGAGCAGAGACCTCCCTGCCTCTGCTTCCCCACCTTAGCAGGAAGCCCTCAGAGGCTGCCTCTCCCCGCAAGGGCCAGTTGCCTCCTTACACACGTCCAGTCCTTTCCTGGTTGCCTCCTTGGCCACCTTGAAATTTTCTCCCTGAGGGCAAGGCCAAAATGTCCCCTTGGATGTTAGCCAGAGTCTTTCTCCAAGGAGCCACCATTCTCAACAGGGATTTGTGAAAGTCTCAGCCAGAGGCTGGAGGAAGGCCAGGGTGGCTGAGGCTGGCTGTGAGGTCTGCTGGCTCTGGAGGGAATTACATGTGTGCTCCTCTCCCTGAGGGCCAGGTCAGCATCTCATTTAAGCATCTCTTGGATAGGGCACAGCCCATAGCAAATAATATGTATCATATGAATGCATGAACATTTTTCATTTCAGAAAAATAAAGAACTCTAGTACCACCCAGGCCCCTGACCTTCCCCCACTTGCTTCTTCCAGGCCTCCTTTTGTAGATCTAAGCCACCCTGGCCACTAGGAGGCTGCCTCACCCCCGCCACACACCCAACACACATAACAGAAACTCCACAGCAAGATCCCAAAGAGCAGAAGAGATGGCAGTGCCCAGAAGCACCTGTCCCATGCAGACACAAAGACGATTTTTAGTTCAGGGCTGCAGGTGGCGTGGCCCCAACATCTTCAGCAAATCTGCTCTCAGCGGATACCTCTGGCTAGGCCTCCGCTGTCTGCAGGTTCTGTAGCTGCTCCACATTGACCTTTCCGTTCCCCAGGTGGCCAGACCTGTGTGTGAATGGGTGAGGGGGCACACAGAGGACAATTGGGGACTTCTGTGAATGGGGATGGCCACCCTAAAGGCAGACCCCACCCACAGCAGCCTCTCACTGGCAGCCCAGCAGACAGAGCGAGTCCCTGGCCACCGCCCAGACACGCACAGATGCTCGGTGTCTCTGGAACTGTACCGGCAATGAGCAGCAGCCACCATGCTGGTACGTGGGGGGCACCCAGAGCCTCCCACAGCGACAGGCAAGGAAGGCATCTGATGAGGAGCAGGGGAATGGAGGGCTTGATAAGGTAGAGAAATCTGATGGAGAAGAACTGGATTCTAGAGATGTACTGGCCGTGTTCAAATCCCAGCTCTGCCATTTATCAGCTGTGTGACTTGAGCAAGTTACTTAACCTTTCTTACTTCCATTTCCTCATTAGGAGAATAGGGACTATGGTGTCCACCTCACTAAGTTGCTGAAACGAGTTCATACATACGAAGAGCTCAGAGAAGTGGCAGGCAGAGTGAGCCGAGTAGACGGTGGTACTGCTATGATCCTGATGCTGGGAGAGCACAGCAAGCAAGCTGCTCTGTGGGGACTTAAGGGCATGGAGGAAATAACGGGCAAAACGGAGGAGCTAAAGCACCACCTCCCCACAAAGGCCAGCATGGATGGCTCTCCTGGGAGCAGGTAGCAGAGGAGAGGGCCCAGCCATCTCTGCAAGGCTCATTCTCGAGGCCTCTGCCCCGCAGCCCCTCACCTGACGGGCTCAAGGAGCTGCTGGCATGGGCAGCCATTCCCCTTCTGGCTGCCGCCTCCGTGGTGCACCTCAGGCTGCTCGGCCTCCTCTGCCTCTGGGGTCCCGCCCTGCTGTGAGGACTCTGCAAGCCCCGGGGGGACCCGTAGGATTCTGGGCGGGACAGGACCCAGTTAAACCTGGCCTGCACAGCCCAGCAGGGGTTGGGAGGCACCCCTCTTCCTCCAGCAGCTCACAGCAGAGGGTTCTGTCAGGGTCAGGGCCAAGGGCTCACCCTGACTCGGGCTGGTTCAGTCTGGGGAATGACATGTTGTGGTGGGGTACAGGGGGTGCCCACGTGCCTATCTGGAGCCCACCATCTGCAATTCCCCTTTTGATCCCAATTCCTCCAGAATGGCTGGGCCAGAGTCCCTTTCTCCTTCCAATCTTCCCACAGACATCAGAATTTCCCACTTATACTATGCTCTGCAGCCATGAATTCACACCACCAAGCTCGGGGCCCCAAAGAGCCTGGAAATAGACCTCCACAGTACAAAAGAGGAAATCCAGCTTTTTCTTCCCTTACCACTCCAGCTTCCCTTAATCCCTGCCCACCAGGACAACCATGTCCAAGAATACTAAAATTTAAGTGCTAGAAGGCTCACAGAGAGAGAACCTGAGGCCCAAGAAAGGCTGGGACTTGTCTGAAACCACATGGTAGACAGTGGCAGATCTCTTGCCCATGGCCTGTTTGTTTCCTGCCAGCTGCTCACAGGCAGCACCAGGTTCTGGAAAGCGTGTTCTCAAAACATCCCACCTTCTGCGGCCCTTCCAGGGGGCTCCCTCCCAGCAGTTCAGCCCTGCCCCCCTCCACACCCCAGGGGAGCTCCCTCCCAGCAGTTCAGCCCTGCCTCCCTCCACACCCCAAATTCCACCATCCAACCACTGTAAAGTCTCTAGTCTGGGGAAGGGGAGGCTGATCAAGGGGCCCCACAAGGGCCCCTTCACACTGCTGGGGAGGAAGCGTCACTGACCTCACTTCCTCGTACTTCTTGTCTCGGTAAAAATGGCTCTTCTTGATGAAGTAGATAAGTACCAGGTCACAGAAGAAAGCTCCCTGCAGCAAAAGAGTTGAGGTTCCCGACTCAGAATCCTAGACTTCCAGAAAGTGCCCTGACACATGACACATAGTACATCCCATCTGACCTTGCACCAACCCCTAAGAGACATCATTGTCCCCAGTTAACAGATGAGGAAACAGGGCTCAGCAAGAGGCACCTTTGTCAAAGGCCACAAAGCCGGTCCATGGTAGAGCAAAGGCCTGCTCTATCAGGCCAAGCACCCCCTGCACTGCCCTGACCCATTCAATCATGTCTTCAGTGAACGTCTGTTGGGCCCTCTCCACAAGACTGGCGCTGCGCTGAAATGCAGGAGGATTAAGACAATGAGACCCTGTGGGGACTGTCCCTTGGGTGCAGGAAACAAGTACGTAAATGAAGACAGTGACATAGCCTATGATAAGGACCCGAGCAAGGAAGCAGAAGACAGGACTTGACTCAGCCTGGGGACGGTTATCTGGGCTGAGTCTTGAGGGTTGAATGGAGTTTATACAAGGCAAAAAAAGAAAAAAGAAAGAAAGAAGGAAAAGAGAAAAAGAAAAAAGGGAAAAAAAAAAAAAGCCCACCCACGAAGGGCATTGCACAGGTAGCAAAGGAAATTCCACAGGGCCTGTGTTGCAAAAGTGAGAGATACTTCTGGAGAGGTGGGATGGGAAGAGCTGGTAAATTTTCTTACAATGCCTTCGAAACTTTGATCCTAATCCCTTAGGGGATGACAATGAAGAGCCTTGAACAGGGGCTCGAAGCAGTCAGAATTGTGGCATTTTAGAAATTTAGGTTGGTCCCTTCGGTACCCATCTCTCACTGTGAGAGATGGGTTAGAGGGAATCTGAAGAACAAGGCCAACAGGGGTGGTCAAGGAGAGATGGAAGAGGACAGAACTAATCCAGCTGGAACCCACCGACACTGTTCACAGGGGCCTCGGAGCAGAGTGCATGGTGTAAGTGCCACAGAGGGCCACTCCCCCAACAGCCCCCAGGGGAAGGGGTGTGTCCTGCAGGGCTGAGGAGAGGGTGAGGGGGATTGGGGGCTGAGAGATGGGCTCACAGGTGAACCCGGGCCTCTGACTCTGGGTACTGCATGACTCTCCCGCAACCCTGCTCCACCGAGATGTCCAAAATATTATCACTTGTTCCACAGAGAACACTCTTCCACCTGACCTGGCATCTATACCCCTTTCCCTGTTACCTTTTTTTTTTTAAGATTTTATTTATTTCACAGAGATCACAAGTAGGCAGAGAGGCAGGCAGAGAGGGAAGGAAGCAGGCTCCCCACTGAGCAGAGAGCCTGATGCAGGGCTCTATCCCAGGACCCTGGGATCATGACCTGAGCTGAAGGCAAAGGCTTTAACCCACTGAGCCACCCAGGTGCCCCCCTTTCCCTGTTACCTTTATTTCACAGGTACGTACCCCATGCCCTTGTGTTCTGACTTACCCACAACATAGGGAAGTAATCACTGACAGTGGCCCAGCTTAAGAATGTCACATAAGCAAACATGCAAGACCCCCAACAGTGGCTCTTTGCAGTAAAGAGGAATCATTTGGGGCTCACTCTCATCGACCACATCTCAGGAGAATGGCCTCGTTGAAGCCTGTTACTCATTGATACCGTTACACAGTTCCCCAGTCTTAATAAAAAGTCCATCCTCAGTCCTGCCCGAAGCCTCTAACAGGGCAGAGAGGGCAGACGGGACGAGGCTACCAGAAACGCGGGCAAGGAGCTTGCTGGGATGGGCATGAGCCACTCAGGGACAGCTCCCATGTCTTTTTAAAAAACTTCCAGAAGAACATGGAGGCATGACAAGAGATTCGGAGGAAACCTTTGCCTACTCCCCAGCCACTGCTTCCTCTCCTGTGAGCCGCTCTGGGCCTAGCTGAAGGAACGGATCTGAGGAAGGACTACAGCCTGACTTCCCTGCTGCTCCTCTTTCAGCCCTGTGATGTTTAACGGGAGTGGATTTTGCTCCCCAAGAGACAAGCAATTTCTGGAGACGTTTTTGGTTGTCCCAACTGGGGGAAGAAAGCACTGCTGGCATCTAGCGAGTAGAGTATCTAGTGCAATGTTGTTAACCATCCTCCAGTGCACAGAGGGCCCTCCACAAAAAAGAATTATCTGGCCCAAAATGTCAACAGGGCCACAGCTGAGAAGCCCTGTATATAGCTGGGTCCTGCCTCTTTTTAGCAGCAGTGGAGATGAGGCTTCGGAAGTTCAGGGACTGACCCAGGATCCCAGAGGCACCCAGCCCCGCCCTGAGCTCGAGCCACAGGCAGGTGCTTCTCTGGCTCTGGAAGTAGAAACTCCGGCAGTCACTGCCACCTGGGGGCTGCTGGCAGGTGTCGGGTCCCAGAAAGCCTGACCTGCATCCCACCTACATTGCCTGCTCTCATTCTTCTGAAGCATCAGCACGGCACCTCTTGAGCAGCTTCCCTCTCCCCCACCAGTGCTCAGAGGGTTCAGGTGAAGAGGGGGAGTACTCACAGCACCCATGAGCGCCACCCCAGAGCCAATGTTGATGATCGTGGGGATGATGCTGAACTTCCCTGCCTGGAGCACAGAGAAACAAAGCAGGCTGAACATGGGGCGGGGGCGGGGAGGGGAGACAGTAGGCTCCCTTGGGACTCCAGCATGCCCCACCCCAGACCTGCCCAGCCTCAGGATGGGAGATCACCGCACACACCTTGCCATTCACCATTACATCAAAGCGGATCCCATAGGCTTTCATCAGCGTGCGGAACTCCACTCCAGCTCCATCTCGGTAATATTTGGCAAACCTAGCAGAGACCTTCCCTGCTTGGCAATGCGTACTTGGCTGCTTTGGAGATTTATAAGCACCCCCACGCCCCTGCTCTTAGCAGCCATGGGGGAGGTTATGGATCCTTGTGCTAAAACTGTGGTAAAGATTCATCCAGATACTTGAAATCCTTACAGACCTTCTCTAAGAGGCAAGGGCTTTCCCATTACATGCTGGGCCAACCCAGGGCCACCAAAGTACTGAGGAAGGTGACCCAGCTAAGAAGTCAAGCCTCAGCTTCCCAGTGAGCCCACAGCGGGACAGAAACTTCTCTCCTCTCCCAGTGATGTGCCTGCCTGCCATCCCTCATCTCTCCTCAGCTCTTTCTCTCTCTACTTCCCACTCTAATACCCATGCCCAGTAAGGGGCGTCAGAGTGCTGACACCCAGAAGAGGACAAAATGTGAACAGGGTAACAAGACAACAATTCTGCCCCACTTACCTGAAGTTGTACCCAGCGGAGATTGAGTTTTCTGAAAATTTGTTGTCCAGACGGCTAAAAGAATAGCGAGGGTTGCACTCAGAAGGAGCTTTATCAAGATCACAGTCCCATTCAATCTGAATTCCTATCACACCACCCTGGCAAAGAACAGACAAGAATCAGTGCACAGAACTTTATGGGAGTGGACAGAAGACACAGACCAGCTCCTCACAGGGAGCTGGACAAGACCGGGAAAGTACTCAGGCCAAGGGTCAGGCCCACTGGAGCATCCTTCCAGGAAGAAGGTGGAAGTTCCAGGGTCCTAGCCCCACTTTTGGAGTGGCTGAGAAAAGCACACTGCCTAGAGCGCCCAACCGCAGAACTCTCCTGTTTCATGCTTCCATGAGCGAGCACGTGCAATGGGTTGTAGGGATGGGCACCTCACACAATGGGATGGGCACCTCACACAAGAGCCAGGATGTGCCAGTAGGGCTTCTTCTGGCTCAGTTTCCACGGATGCCCCAAGGACTGAGAACCAAACAGCAGGTGCTCAGTGTGCCTGCCATTGAGTGCCTGAGTTCTGACAGGCTGTGTGTCACACTAATTCTGAAGACAATGAGTCCCTTGGGTAGGGGACTTTGTCCATCCCACTCCAGGAGTCTCCCTCTTCGTGACAGAGCCCAGAGCCAGAGCTCTTGGGCCCCCGGGCCCCCAGGCACGGCTCCCTCGGTGCACAGCCCCTACCTGCTGGGCTATCTCCTGGAAGTTGCTCCCCGTCCAGCTGACCACAGACCCCAGTCGGAAGATGGGGCAGTAGGGGTTCTTGGGGCCAAACTGACAGGACTTCAGGAAGGCTCTGTCTTTGGTGTCCAGCACATTGGTCCTGGAGGCCATGAACATGTAGTGACATGAGGCTGAAACGGGCCATTCCCAGGCCAGAGAAAGCCTGACCCAGGCATCACTGGGCCTTTCCCTGGCCCAGGCTGAGTCCCTGACTTTAGCCTCAAGTCCTGACTACTACCCCCTCAGAGGCCCCCCCAAAAAACCTGCTGCATTCAAGGACAGAAGCCCATTCCCACAACAAGGGGAAGGGGTGCTCCAGCATCACCCAGTGGTTCACCCACACATGGATGTCACATACACCCATACACCACGCACACAGCCCCATGTACAGTGACAAGGAGGCAGGCCCCAGATCCCCAATAACCAAGTCCCACGTACTTGGAGAAGTTGAATTTGGGGAAACGGATGAAGTTCTTTATATAAACGGTGAAGTCTTCAGCCTTGCCCAGGAGTGGCTTCCTGAAAACCAAGCCAGGACAGCCTGTCCAGGAAGCCCTGCCCCTGTTCCCTCTGTACATCCCCCAGGCTTGTGACAGGGCTGAGGCCTGCCTGCCCCCTGGATCCCCTGGAACCTTTGCCAAGGACCATTAATTTGATCATGTTGGGGTGGTCCTGGGGCTTTGTCGGGTGTCCTCAGAAAGGGGATCCAGAGTAGATGTGTCTCCACCACCAGGCTGAGAACCAGTCCCTGCCCAGATGCTCTTCAGGGTCCCGAGGCTAGAGCCACTCACACTGGCCTGGACTTCGTCTCCACTGGGCACCAGGCGAAGATCTCACAGGTGCCCCTTTGCATGTTCCCCACCCGCAGGCAGCGTCCAGTCTTCACTCCTGCAGGATTGGGACAGAGACAATGCTCGAAGCCTCCTGGCTCCATTCCCCACTTTGCTCCCAGCCCCAGCTATTCCAGGCCTCACCATTTCCAGCCACAACAGGCTCCCCAGGAGGACAGTCACTGTCTATGTAGCACCAGGCATCTGGAATGCTTTCACTCTGCCAGAAAGAAAGGACACATGGGTGGGGGGGATTTCCCTGCAGGGACCCCAGTTCAGAACCAGGTCCCACCCCAGGAATTAGGACAGGAGTTCCTCCCCTGAGTGGGGCTACACACCCTTTGAGAACCTGCTTCTCCCCCAAGCAATGCAGGCACATGCTCTGGCACACATATCCCCTGGGGCACTTGGAGGAGATAGAAACCCCTGCTTCAGGAGATGGGTGGACCCCAACCACTGCTGGAAGCTCTCCTATCCCCTCCCCAGCTTTCTGCACCCTATCAAACCTCAGCACAGGTTTCCTGCCGCTGGTTGGGGGTCACGATCAAGTTGGTGACTACGAAGAAGACGTTCTCTCCCTGAGGAACCAAAGAGGAGTTGAGGGACATCCTCCTTCTCTCTTGGGGACCCTCGTTCCTAGGCTTCCTGGCAGGGGTTGGGTGTCTGCATAGGTGTTGAGGACAATGGGGCCACAAAATCAGCAGATTTTGCCCAATGACTTTGAAGTCTCTGAGTAGACATCCTTGAATAGGTCCCTTTCAGGCCCACAATCCCAAAATGCCACCTCCATGAATTACTATTCTGAGCTCAGTCCCTGGGATCCAAGCCCAGATCTGGGAAAAGAGGCCCAGGCAGGGTGGCCCAGGTCGATTGGGAAAAGGCCAGGGAGCCATTCGCAAGGGCAGTCAGTGGCTAATACAAGAAAGTGGTTCTCTGTTGCCAAGCCACCTGACTCACACTGACCTGAGCGTTCTTGGGGCCCCATTTGGTTTCTACAGGCTCAGGGTTTATTGGGAAGGGAGTGGTCCCATAGACACAGTCAGGGAGGACAGGGGTCAGCATTGGGGGGAAGTAGCTGGGCAGGGTCGCTGTCCAAACCCTGGCAACTATCCTGGGCCAAGGGAGTCCCTAGATAGCTTCCTATGTGACCCACCCCGAGCCAGGTCCTGCTAGTCCAGGCCACAGTGCTGCATGGGACTCAGACCTGGGGTGGGATGACGTAGTCAGCAACATCCCAAAGCCGCTCTCCAAGCTCAGATGTGTTGGTGAAGGTCACGCCCTTGACTTTGGTGACAATGCTGCTCTGCAGGGAGGTGTCAGTGTCTTGGTAACCCTTCTTCACCAGGAATACCCAACTGTAGGGAAAGGGTCGACAGGTGGGCATCAGCCTCATTGCTGTCCTCAGAATTTTCCACAGGGGCTTCACCTTTCCCACCAGCTCCTGGGCAGGGGTCACATTTCCACTGCTGCCTTAAACCTGGTTCTGAGAGTACAAATCCTACATTCTTTGACAACCAAAACACACACAATAAAGGAAAAAATAGATAAGTGGAACTTCATCCAAATTAAAAACTTTTGTACATCAAAGGACACTATCAAGAAAGTGAAAAGGTAACGCACAGAATGGGAGAAAATATTTGCAAATCATAGAGTCAAGATCTAGTAACCAGAATATATAAAGAACTCTTACAACTCAGCCATGAAAAAGACAAACAACCCAATTTAAAAATGGGCCAAGGATTTGAGTAGACGTTTCTTCAAAGAAGATATAGAGACAGCCAATAAGCCCATGATAAGATGTTCAACATCGTTAGTCATCAAGAAAATGAAAATCAGAACCACAATGAGATACTACTTTACACCAAATAAGATAGCTGTAATTAAAAAAAAAAAAAAGGAAAATAACAAGAGTTGGTGAGGATGCAGAGAAATTGGGACTCACTGATAGCTGGTGCAGCTGCTGTGGAAAACAGCTTGGTAGTTGACCCAGCAACTTACTGACAAAAATATATATCCAAGAGAACTGAAAACATATATCCACACCAAAATTTGCACATGAATGTCCTTCATAATGTTATTCATGAGAGTCAAAAGTAGAAACAATCCAAACAAAATGTGGGTATTTTCTAGCTATAAACGGAATGAAGTACTGATGTCACATGGATAAACATGGAAAACACTATGTTAAGTGAACAAGCCAGACCAAGAAAAGACCACATGTCATATGATTTGATTTATATAAAATGTCCAGAAGAGGTAAATCTATAGAGACAGAAAGTACATTGGTGGTTGCCAAGGGCTGGGGGTAAGGGGAAATTCCGACTGACTGCTAATAGATGTGGGTTCCTTTTTGGGGTGTTGGAAATGTTCTGAAATAAGACAGTGGTTGACAGTTGTACAACATTGCGAATGTACTAAAAACCACTGAATCGTATAATTTTAAATAGTTAAAATCATGAATTACATGTTAGGTGAATTTTACTTCAACTAAAAAGTTGTAATAAAATAAAAATCCTCTACTTTTCAAAAAACATCAATGTCATGAAATACAAGACAGTCTCAGGTGTAATTCCAGATTAAAGGAGACTAAAAGACAAAATGAACGGATGCAAGGCAAGCTTTCAGATTTTTTTTTTTTTTGCTATTACAGATAATTATAAGAGCAGTTTACAAGAGATCCATAGATTAGAAAATATTGTTTCAGGGTTAATGATCTAATTTTCATAGGTGTACTTGGTTAAGTAAGAGAATTCCTTGGTTTTAAGAAATACGCACTCAAAAAAAAAAGAAAAAAAAAGAAATACGCACTCAAGGGGCGCCTGGGTGGCTCAGGGGGTTAAGCCTCTGCCTCAGCTCTGGTCATGATCTCAGGGTCCTGGGATTGAGCCCAGCAGGGAGCCTGCTTCCCCTCCTCTATCTGCCTGCCTCTCTGCCTATGTGTCAAATAAACAAACAAAATCTTAAAAAAAAAAAAAAAGAAAAGAAATATACACTGAAGTCTTTAGTAGTAAAGGGGCATAATGTCTACAACTTACTCTTTTTTAAAAAAGAGTTATTTATTCACTTATTTATTAGAGAGAGAGCATGCAAGTGTGGGCAGAGAGAGAGAGAGAAGCAGATTCCCCGATGATCCCATCTTACACCCGCTGACCATGACCAGAGTCCAAATCAGGAGCCGGACGCTCGACCAGCTGAGCCACATGGACACCCCTGCAACTTACTCTTCAACAGAAAAAACTGCATATATACACACACAACATGTGTATGTGGAGAAAAAAAGGGGAAAGGACAACACAAATGTAGTAAAATGTTAACATCTGGGGAATCTAGGTGAAGGATTTTTTTTAAAAGTTTGTACTACTCCTATAACTTTTCTGTAAGTCTAAAATGTCAAAATAAAAAAAAAAATTTTTTTTTGTTAATGAGATGGCACATATAAATTGCTTAGCACAGTGAGGGCCGGGCCATGGAAGAACTCAAAATGGGATCTAACCAACCTAGTGTTGACGTTTACTGTTAAGGTTAGAGATTGTCCAGGTTAATCCTTTAGAAAAAGTTGGGAAAACGGAGGCCAGGGAAGGGCAGGAAACAGCCTGCCTGAGGTCATACAGGAGGGGCAAGTGGGGGCACGGGGTTTGTCCTGCACCTCTCAGAGTGCCAGTAAGGGTTCTTTGGTGCCAACCAGGATGTGCTCACCCTCTTCATCTCTGGGGCAGACCTGCTACATCCTAGGCCCTAGACTCTCCTGTCCCCCGGGAAACCTGAAAGGGCTGTGACAACGAGCCAACCAGCCATTTTAGTAGGGACACACTGGACCCAGCCTGGACAGAAACATTCAGCAAATGCCCACGGAACAGCATGCATTCATTCATTCATTTCACCCCTACTTTCTAAGTGGTTAGATGATGCCAGGCTATGCCTGCCTTCATGGCATCCCCAAACTGGATGGGAGTCAGACAAGCAAACGATCCCTATGGAATATATCAGGGGAGTGATTCAAGAACCTGGGTCTGAAGGACAAGTGGGCTTTAGCCAAGTAGAGGAGTAAAGGTGTGCCTGGCTGTGGACCGGCATGTACAAAGGCCCTCAGGTGGGAGACATTCAGGTGCCTTAGGGAGGAAGCTCCATGGGCACTTGGCCTCCTTGTGAGGTCAGGGTGGCCCTCTCAGGGCACCATTTGCTCCTCCCCCAGTCAGGAAATAGGAGGGACTCAACCGCATTCACTAAGGCAGTAAAAGAGTTGTCATTTCCTCCCTCCACCTGTTCCCTCCCATCTGGGGGAGGGCTCAGAACAGTGCCTGACTGAGCATCTCCCATGCCCCCTCCCCTCATGGTCAGAGGGGGAAAGGGGAGACAGCCCGTCCAGCCGGTTGGGGGGTAGAGGGCCTCTGGGCAGGACCCTTAACCTGACACGAGAAAGGCCAGCCAAGGGTGGGGTGAGTTGACAGAAGCTAGTGCCGGGACATGCCAGGCTGCTGAGTTGCCCCAGCCAGGAGCTTGGCACATGAGCTCGGTGACTATAAATAACCCACCCGGTGACCCGGGCCTGCACCAGGCCAAAGCACCAGGGAGACTCTCAGGGCAACAGCTGGAGCGCAGCCCCCTGCATCTTTGCCCCCCTCCCCCAACACCCAGAGTTCCAGCCAGAAGGAGCAGCCCACAGAGAGCCTCATAAATGAAGGAATGCTGAAGTCCCTGACCGCATCTCATCACCTCCAGAGCCGGTGGGGCAAATAGTGGCCTCCCTCTTCGAGACCTGCCCCTCTTACAACCAAGAGCCCCTTCCCAAGCACAGGGACCGCGCATCCAGTTCCCGGGCCCAGAGCCTCCCTGAAAGCCCCCGGAGAACTCACACCACCAGGTAGGTCAAGATGGAGACCTGCAGCAGCCGGTAGAGCAGGCCCACCTTCTTGTTCTTGGCGATGACATACTTCTCCGTCTTGTAGTCGAACAGCGACTGGGACAGCCCCTTGCAGCCCGCCTGCCCCATGGCGCCTTGTCACCTGCGCCCGCCGCCCGCGCCGCCACTCGGGTGCCGCATGGGAGCCGCCTCTCGCCGCCTGCTCCGCGCCGGCCCCGGGCGGCTGGGCACTGCGGCTCCCGGGGGCGCGGCTCCAAGCGGCAGGGTCGCCGGGGCGGGTGCGCGGGGCGGGCGGCTGGGCAGGGCTGGGAGCACGCGGGGGCGCGGGCCGCTACTGGCAACGCTGCGGAAGACGCCGCTGGGGACCGGGGGCCGGGGGTGGAGGGTGGCGACCTTGCCGCCGCCTCTCCCTCTTCCTCCTCGTGACGATGACACACCCCTACGAGGGCATTCTTGAGGCGCAGGGCCGCCGGTGAGGCCCCCCAGCCGGAAAGCAGAAACCGGGCGCTGGGGGAGCAGGGGCGAGGAGAGGAGAGTAGGAGGGACTGCTTCTCCAGCAACCCCACTTTTTCTCCTCCCAAAACAATCCTGGGGTGGGTGTTGGAGAGATTGAATAGATGGGGAAACTGAGGCCAGGGGAAGAGGGACCTACGGCGCGGGAAGTGAAGGGGGATAAAGAGCATTTGCAGGCAGGCACCCTGGGTTTGATTTTTCCTGCTCTCTGCTCGGACCCTGATTCTCACCACACAGGCTGAGGGAGTCTGAAGACTTGCCTGACCCATGGCTCCTGTGTCCTCTGTGATTAAGTGGGTGTTGCTACGGGAGCAGCAGCTGTTACTTAAAAGCAGACGCTCCCAGGGAGTCAGTTGCCAAGCAGGTCCCAGCACCCACAGCATGAAGAACTCCATAGGGTACCTAGGACAGACAGATGGGCTGGGGGTGCCAAGATGCAGGCAGAATCACAAAGCATGCTCGGAGAGAGTTCAAACCAACTGTCTGAAACGTTCCCAGAGCAAGAGATGGGCCTAGTCTAGGGTGCTAAAACTACACCCTCCTCACAACAGGTGAAATTAAGAGGGAGTGGGCACTGGGATGACGTTTTAGATCAGTTTTAGAACTTGTGACAGCCACAGAAAGGCAGGCCCTGTATGTTTCTGCATCCTGCCATTTGACCAGAGGCAGTCCTGCTAACCCTTCACACACCTTCCCTTCCCTGAATCAGTCTCCAGGGTTTGGAAGGGTCCCAAAAGTTCACCAAGGTGACTCTCTCTAAAAGTAAAGGCTACAGGGCAGTGGGTGTCCAGTTTTAGTGTGCATGGGAATCATTTGGAGGCAAATGCAAATCCCTGTGTCCTGCCTCTGATATTTTCATTCCCTAAGTCTAGGATGGGGCCTGGGGATCTGTATTTTGCTCTCAAACTGTCGTTTGGGAAGCACAGATCTTTAAACCTTTTCATCAAATTCAAACACCATTTCCTCAAAAGGTGTATTCTTATTACCATCCCACCAAAAGTGGCCCCTACCCCAGTCACTTTCTACCCCGTTTCCCCTTCTTATTCCCTGAAAACACTTGTCATTCTTGCCTAGGATCTTGTTTACTTAGTGACTGTGTCCCCGCTAAGACCATAAGCTCTTGGAGCATGGGGACCTTGCCTTTGGACATCTGTGTCTGATGTCCACTGCTGTCTCTGCCATATATTAACTCAATACATATTTGTGAAGTGTGTGAACAAACTCAGCTCCGATTTTTTAAACGGGGAGGGATTTGGAGCTGCCGTCCTGTCCCAGTCATGACGGCGGATTTTAGAAGCTGATATCATCCTGGGGGAAGGTCGGGGAATTGTCACCAGATCTCACACCAGCCTCTTCCTCAGCGCTCCTTTCACATGGCTCTCCAGTACTCAGGGGAGAGGCAGCCTCAATGGAGTGACATCACACCTGTGAAGATTCTATCGACCTGAGCCCACGAGGAAAGTAGCCTTTCAGGGTCTCAAGGTCTGGCTTAAAAAAGAGCTCGAGGCTGACAAACACCACCCCCACAGGGCCCCTTATCCGTGCATAAGCTGCATATAAGATGGTGCCACAATGGGAGTCTCTCAACTCCCCAAAGTGATTTCCAGGCTTTGTGGCCTGGACTATTATTTCTGCTATGAGATCCCCAGAGACACAGGCCTTCATTTCTCAGGTTGGGTAACTGAGGACCCAGGTCACTGGGCAGAGCTTACAGCTAGCCCCAGTCCAGGGCACTCTCCCCTGTTCTTGCTTGCTCAGCCCCTCCCTGAGTACGTACTGTGTGCTGCTGCTAAGGCTGAAAAGCAAAGCCTCCTGTCCTCTGTATGTGGCTCGTCCTGACTGCCGCTCTGGCTTTAGAGAAGAGGCTCTGTTCTTTTTTTTTTTTTTTTTTTTTTAAAGATTTTATTTATTTATTTGACAGATAGAGATCACAAGTAGGGAGAGAGGCAGGCAGAGAGAGAGAGAGGAGGAAGCAGGCTCCCTGCCAAGCAGAGAGCCCTATGCGGGGCTCGATCCCAGGACCCTGGGATCATGACCTGAGCGAAAGGCAGAGGCTTTAACCCACTGAGCCACCCAGGCGCCCCAGAGGCTCTGTTCTTATTTGCAGTAATGGGCAGCCCTTCCTGAACCCCCCATGACTCAGCGAAGACCAGGCTGCAGTTTCTGATAGAACTGTCATAAAGCTTTAGGGACCACATGCGGTAGAACTGGAAGGGAAAGGGCCACTCTTGGGGTCAGGCCAGACCCCTCCTGTGGGTTCCCTCATAGCACAGCTTCTCAGACTACTAGGTTCAGACCCATCAGTGGGTCATGATACCCACTTACTGGGTTACAAATAGCATATCCCCTGCTCAAAAGAGGAAGAGAGAAAGAGAAAGAGAGAGAGAGAGAGAGAGAGAGAGAAAAGTATCAGTGTGCTTATTAAGGAAGCAAGTGTAGGCACAGTTTCATGAAACTGTTGTTTGGAGTATGAGTGTGTGCATAAGACGTGGGATGTATTTCTTCCTGGGGTCATGGTCAAAACACCGTGTGAAATGCTTCTGGAAATCTGCAAACCCAAGTGTCTGCAATCCTCCACGTGGGAGGACAGCTCACCACCCCCACAAGTTCAGCTCCACACTCAATACACCTGAAGTGGGAGAAGGGGCCTATGCTTTTGACATTTCCCTTATAAAATTCTAAGTCAGGGATGTTTCCAAAACTAAGATGTATTCTCCACTTGAAAGAAAATTGCCTGTTGCTTTTGAGTGACAGGTTCTCCAGTTTCTACCTAACCCCATGGCCACAGTCTTAAGAGCCCCCAAGTACCCTGTTCCAGTGATCTTCCCCAGCAAGGGTGTCTCAGCACCCACTGCTTGCTCAGCCTTCTTCTGGATGCATTACGTTTGTTGGCTCATTTAATCATCACAACCATAATGCCTACATGGTTGGTACCATCACAACCATAACGCCTACATGGTTGGTACAATCATTATCTTTACATTTCCCTAAGAGGCTAGAAGTGTCTCCTAGTAAGCATCTGAGCCAGAATTTGAATCCAGGTGATCTGGCTCTGCAGCCCAAGAATGATGTCCAAGGTCACCCTAAGCACAGTGCTTTACAGTTTCCACATCAATTCATGTGACTCACTCTGCGAACCCAGCCGGAGAGGTAACTCTCAATCCTATTATGCATTTGATGGAACAAGGTCCTAGGTCACCTGAGAAGCTATAGTCAGTCCTGGGTCTCCCAGCCATCCACTCAAGGCTCAGTCCTCTAGAACCCATGGCTTCTCTGGATGACAGTGTGGAGCCCACACATTTGCCCTGCTACTGTGGAGGGAGGTCACTGCTGAGGCCCAGTCATAGAGGGTTCCTCAAAGGACAACAGACTCTCTCATGATGCCGTATCAGAGTGAGGGGTCATTCAAGAGAATGGGCACCATCTTTGGGAGCTCCCACTGCTGCTGGGGCAGAAAGCACTCTGGCATGCCAAGAGCTAGCTGAGTGCCTTGAAACTTCACTTCCTGTCAGGGGTCAGGGATGAATGGCCTGTCTTCAGAGTAGCCAAAACCTCTCCCTGCCTCACCACCACATCCCTTCCCTCCCCTCTCCCAAAGGTGTCTACATGATGCTTCATTATGAGTGTTGTCCACTTGAAAGAAGGCTTGGCAGTGAGTGAGTTTATCTATTCTCATCTTGTTCACAAGACTTTGTCTAGCTCAGTGACCTAAGGTACCAGCCATAAAGTGATGGGGAATTATAAAATGAATTTCTAAAAGGACTTTTTCGTTTTTCTTTCATTTTACTTACTCCTAAGACCTGCCAACATTTTAAGCCTATTGTTCTGTGTGGTTTGAACCCATTGCTGTGGCCATCTTGGTCTGCTCTGTCTCCTGAGATAATCTCTAGTTAAAAATATGGTGGATCGGGGCGCCTGGGTGGCTCAGTGGGTTAAAGCCTCTGCCTTCAGCTCAGGTCATGATCCCAGGGTCCTGGGATTGAGCCCCACATTGGGCTCTCTGCTCTGCGGGGAGCCTGCTTCCTCCTCTCTCTCTCTGCCTGCCTCTCTGCCTACTTATGATCTCTGTCTGTCAAATAAATAAACAAAATCTTTAAAAAAAAAATATGGTGCATCCTCTGGGTGCCTGGTGGCTCAGTTGGATGAGTATCCGACTTGATTTTGGCTCAGGTCATGATCTCCAGGTCCTGGGATTGAGTCCTGTGTCAGGCTCTATGCTCAGTGGGAAGTCTTAAGGATTCTCTCCCTCTCCCTCTGTTCCTACCCCCCCGCAACTTATGTTCTCTCGCTCTAGAATAAATAAGTAAATCTTTAAAAAAAAAAATGGCAGATTCTCAGGTGTTAAAATTGAAACAGGCAAACAAGGTGGTGGGTAATAGGGAGGGCACGTACTGCATGGAGCACTGGGTGTGATGCCAAAACAATGAACACTGTTATGCTGTAAATAAACAAATAAAAAAAATAAAATTAAAAAAACAAATGTCAAAAAAAAAATTGAAACAGGCAGAGCCTCCACATGTCCCCCCAGAGAAATGTGTTAGACTCTTTACTTAGTGAAAAGCAGGCCCTCCTGACTCTGATTCCAACCTTTTCCCCATACCATTCTCTCTTCCTTCTCCTATGAATTTTAGAGATTATAAGGGAGGAAGTATGGTGCAATAGAGTGAGCCTTAGAGGCAGGAGAGCTGCAAGGAAATCACCCCTTTAATCAAGAAAAACCCATTCTGTAGGAGATGAGAAGGAGTTTCTAGGAGGGAAACCATGGGCCGGCTGCAGTGGGTGGCACTACTGTGTTTCCATCAGAGACCTGGAGGTATCACTTGGTCACCCTGCGGCCCCCAAAGACACATGGTTTCCTCCTTTTCTCTCCAGCCCTAATAAGGGCTTCTCCCAGTATTAGAGTCTGAGGAGACTAACAAACCCAGAAAATGTTCCCCCCAAAATTAAAGGAAGACAAAGAGAAATTAAAAACCTCACAAATTCCATAAAATAATATGGTTCTTGAAAGTTCAGATATTACTTACATATAGTGAATGTGTTTCTGCTTCCCACCCCCAAGGAGAGGAGGGTTCATGCAGGGACTAGAGGTAGAAGATTTGAGTCTATGCTGGGGCACAAAAGGAGGTCACAGCAATGTAAGAAAGGCCTTTGAGGACCATCCACAGACCTGGCCTTTCTTCAGAGTCCCAAGCATCCTGGATGGCACAGAAGGGACAAGAGTGGGAAAGGCATGGTGTAGAAAGGGTTTTACAAAAGGTCCCACAAAGCACGGGGTGCCCGGGTGGCTCGGTGGGTTAAAGCCTCTGCCTTCAGCTCAGGTCATGATCCCAGGGTCCTGGGATCAAGCCCTGCATTGGGCTCTCTGCTCAACAGCAAGTCTGCTTCCCTCCCCCCAACCCCCACCTGCCTCTCTGCTTACTTGTGATCTCTGTCTGTCAAATAAAATAAATAAATAAATCTTTAAAAAAAGAAAAGTTCCCACAAATTTCTCCTTTACTTTCTTCTCTTGCTCTGATAATCCTGCTATGAAAAACACATTCCGTTAATAGACATTACTGGTCCATTTAAGAAGTAGCAGATGCATTATTAATGTCATTTCAATATGGTCAACAGGAAAAGGAAGATCCTCTCTGTGGGAATCATTTCTGAGTCCATCAGTGGCTCCCATGACCCATCTTAATTGATGCGTTGTTATTCATTACTTAGTTCTCAAAATGCAACCTGGGGAAAAACTCTGTGCAGATATCAAGTGCTTAAAAGAGTTGACTCAAATGTTGGTCCACTGAGCACCAAAAAGGATAAAGATTCAAACTCAAGTCAACCAACTCTAACATGGTATGTCTTAGAGCAAGCTCATCTTGTTCTTCCTCCTGCTCCCTACGGTGCTTTCTCCCACAGACCTTCATGAAATTCCTCATATCCATCCGCTCCACTCTGCTCCACTCTCAAATTCGCAGAACTAAAGTAGTAGTGAAATGAGTATGAGCAGGAAATCCTCGCATAAAAATTGTACTGTGAGTAGTTGTGTCTTCCCACAGTTCCCTAAACACAACTCTTCCTTAAGTTCTTCTTTATTGCAATTACCATCCCCACCTGCTCTCCAGCCTCACATGCTCCATTAGACACACTCTGCTTTGGCCGAATTGGCTCGCATGCTTTATCACATCCTTCATTTTCCAACCTCCATGCTTTTGCCCATGGCTGGTCTCCCCTCAGTCCTCCATGGCTTCAAGGGTTCTGCCTCGTTCATGAAGGCTTCCAGAATCAATCCCTCAAGTTCTCTAAATTCCCGAAGGACAGGATCTGTACAATTTAGGGAATTACCATTGGGTATATCTGTCATAAAAGATTTTGAGTGGAGGAAAGGGCTTTAGCACTCTTTATACCACAGGCTTCATGAAGTAGGTGGTCATGGAGCAGTGTGGAGTGGTAAGAGACGGGGTGGGGGACAAGAATGAAGGAAAGAAGGAAGGAAGGACTGATTCCTGATCACCCTGCCTCTGGCCATTAGCCTGAATATTTGAAGTGCCTGAGGACAGAGTGACTCAGCTTTTATTTTTGTGTGCATATTCATAGAAGAATTCAGAGACAATTCTGCCAGAGCATTAAGTTAAATTTGTCTCCTGAAGCAACTTCTTCGTCATCAAGATTCCAAGTCTGTGTTAAGGCCTATCCATGGACAAAGTATAATCAGATGAACAAGCTCTGTTCTCACAACTAGTATCCTCCAGGGGGTGACTCTGGCATGAAAATCATCTAGAGTGCTTGCCAAAAAAGCAAATTTTGGGGGCCCAAGCTGGACCAGAGCATTAAGAGCCTTTAGTGGACAAGGTCAAGGAACCTAAAATGCTGGGCTCCACCTGGACTTCTTGTGCCCAGCGAAGTCTGAAAACCACCACTCCACCCAGGGCTTTCACCTTAGCCTTGCCAAGTCTGTCAAGAAGATTTTCTGGGAAAACTCATTAGATTGGGAGATCTGCTGCTATTCCAACAGCTCTGCTATATACTAGACCTGTGGGGTTGTTTCTTCCTCCATAAAACAGAGCTAAAACAGAGTGATCGTTAAAATTAGCTGCACACTTGGGCGCCTGGGTGGCTCAGTGGGTTAAGCTGCTACCTTCTGCTCAGGTCATGATCTCAGGGTCCTGGGATTGAGTCCCGCATCGGGCTCTCTGCTCGGCGGGGTGCCTGCTTCCCTCTCTCTCTCTCTGCCTGCCTCTCTGTCTACTTGTGATCTCTCTGTCAAATAAATAAATAAAATCTTTAAAAAAATAAAATAAAATTAGCTGCACATGTACAAAGCCCAGCGTAGGACACTGCTTTTCTTAAATGGACCAGAACATATAACGTAGGAGGTCTGTGAAGTTGGATGAAAAATATGTTACATATTTTTTCCTGCTCTTTAACTGAAATTTAACATTTCCTTTAATTATGAATGTAGGCAACGAACCATAGCAATATTAGCAATATCTGTATCTTGGCACCAATAGAAATTACAGCTATCTTTCCACATTACAATTATTGCAGATATCTCAAAATACATTTTAAGCTCATCACTACTTTGAAAGAAGGGTAGTTATTAGACCTGATGCTTTAACACTTTAATAAAGAAACACATATATCTCCATAAGAATTTTTAAATATTCTGAGTATTATATTTCAATATAATTGGTTATGTGTAAAACTTTTATTGTACGTATTCAAAAACAAGCTGATGGATGGATAGATGGGAAAATATGTGATAAGGCAAGCCTAGTGTAAAATGTTAATGGAAGAAACTAGATTCAACTCTTCATAGTATGATGTTGGGAAAAAGTCTGAAAAGGGGTTTCACCCTTTTCACCAGACCACCAAAGGGGTCTATGACACAGAAAAAAGAAACCCCTGACTTAGAGGTATTAGTGTCCTTCACTAGCTAGCGGATCCACAGGGTGAGTTCATCACTGGGCAAAGTCCCCCAAGTCCCATTGTAAAGTGCCAGGAGTTAGGCTGGTAGCTTCTTCCTAGACTACAAAATCTCCAAGGTTTGCGGGATCAAAGTGGTTCAGCAGTGTTTTCTCCCACCCCTGTGCTCCAACCTTAATCTCTGACCTCACAGCTCTAAAGAGAAAAAAGATTACCCCAGAGTAGGACACTAGTCAAACCCCAGAAACCTAGGCCAAGAGCCCGAGAACATCTGCCAGCACTCTAGGCAGGGTGAGTCCAGGCCCTGGACAGGAGAGGAGACATCCCCAGGGACCACAACTTCAATCACTTCCCTCCCAGCTCTGCCCTGAGGACTTCGACTGGCTATAGGGCCCCAGAATCCTCTTTTCAGGATAGAGGGAGAGAGAGGAGCAGAGCCTCCAGCGAGCTCTCCTGGAGGTTGGCACCATGGTCTTGGCTTCTTTATGGTACTTAGGAAGAGTTTCTCTTTTGGACAGACCACCAGTAAGGACTACTGCTTCCTAACGCCACCAGCAAATTTTTATCACTCAGTTCCCCCATTCTGGAAGTCACATTGCTCCAATTCTGAGTCAAATCACCCTTACTTGCCCAGAGGTTTCTGAGTTCAGAGGGAGAAATACTTCTTTTACTTCTATCCCAGAAGATGGTGCAGTTCAGAAGAGCTAATGAGAAACTACCAGGGCCACATTTTAACTAGACAAGAAAGAAAAAGTAAAGCAGAGAGTGGGGGAAGAAGTCATCTTAGTTCATGGGAAAATGCATGGTCTTGCCAGTAAAGAAAGTAAACTAAAGCTGTGATTATACACCCATCAACCAAACAAGGTAAGTGAAAAGAGATCCCAGAACACGTTCATGCTGCTAACCATGTAACACAGTTCAGTCCTTTTGGAAAGCTCTTTGGCACCATACAGCAATTACAAAAATGTCTTTAATTGCACTTTGGGAAGAAGTTGAAAGGGCCTCTTCATCAGCTGTAAAGAGCTATGCAAATTTAAGTTATTAATTCCCCCAAAGACACAATATCTGAAGGTGTCACCTCTCCCTATCCACTTCACCCACATTTGGCAGCAGCACTTTTTCTGACACCGGTTCCTTGAAAATGGTCACAAATGGCAGAATATATGATTCTATTCATGTAAAAGAAAACGAAACCCCCAAACTATATACTATTTGTATATACGTGAATATTTATAAATGTACAGAATAAAGCCTGGAGGGATTTATTCATCCCAGTTCATCCCAGCTTCTAAGGAGGGGCTTGGATGGGGCCGGGTGTGACAAAGGCAATTTTTCACCCCCTTTTTTTTTTTTAAGATTTATCTATTTGAGAAAGAGGAAGCATGTGCTGGAGGGGCAGAGGGAGAGGGAGAGAAAAATCTCCAGCAGATTCCACTGCTGAGAGCAGAGTCCAAGGGGGGCTTCACAACCCTGAGATCACGACCTGAGCTGAAACCAAGAGTCTGACGCTTAACAGACTGTGCCACCCAGGTGTCCCAATTTTTCATTTTTTATTATGATCTTACTATCACAGTCTTATTATTTATGTACTTTTCAAAATATCCTTCTATTGATCAGTCAAATGAGTTAACTGAAGTTGGGAATTGTCTATTAAGACAATCATGCAGCTACTTCCTGAACTCTGATATTAGAACTACTCTTTCTAAAGTGATTCAATGTTTCCCTTGATTCCATTTACTAAATCCGTTCTTAAAGTAATGACAGGGTTGGGGGCGCCTGGGTGGCTCAGTGGGTTAAAGCCTCTGCCTTCGGCTCAGGTCATGATCTCAGGGTCCTGGGATTGAGCCCCGCATCGGGCTCCCTGCTCAGCAGGAGGCCTGCTTCCCTCTCTCTCTCTCTGCCTGCCTCTCCGTCTACTTGTGATCGCTATCTGTCAAATAAATAAATAAAATCTTAAAAAAAAAAGTAATGACAGGGTTGGCTGGGTCAGTTGGTAGAGCACGCAACTCTTGATCTCAGTGTTGTGGATTTGGGCTCCATGCTAGGTATAGAGATTACTTAAAAATAAAATCTTTAAAAAAAAGGTAATGGTAGACTTCTGGCACTATTACAAGATTTACCATTACTAATTATAGCTAGGAGACCCAAAAATACCTAGATCCTGATCGTAAATAAATATCCCTACTTGCAGGGGAAAAGTTGTATACAGAGCATATGCCATTTGTGGATAACGTAAGGCTGCTGGGGTTGGCCATAAGAAGCATCCCTTTCTCAAAACTTAATTAGGCCTAAACAGTTGGCAGATTTAGGTTTTCACATCTGCTTGATGTCATCCCTCCAACAACCAAATCCAAAGTTTTGATGTTATCACAAGAGAAGAGGTTATTTGAATCTATACTCATTAAGACTGTAATAGGGGAAATGAAAACAGAGAAATCACAAGCGGCATTTTCCCCATGCTGGTGTCAAGCTGACCTCATGTTGATCCTTATCTGGTCAGGACAGTGGTCATGACCCACTGTCCTTAGATCTATACAAGTTTTGGCACTTCCTAGTCCCAGGCAGAGGAGGCTGAACAGGAAATGGAAAATGCCTGGCCCTAGAAAGGCATCTTTTAGAATAAAGTCAAGGCCTTGGCCCGAGCTATAGTACATGAATCTATAAAATCTAATCATGTCTCCTTATAAATCTCTTCCCTTCTCAGAGTGGTTCCTTATGTAGTCTCTTAACTACACTTGCATTGGCTTAACTCCAATCAGATCAGCACAGCTGTCAGTCACTAGATCATAGGTACACAGTATAAGGCTTGACTGTTATAATGAGAGTAGGGTCTTATTTGTAATAAAAAAGTATAAAAGCAAGGGCTCTAAGTCACCTATAACGCAGAAAATTTGGACAAAAACTAAGCCCAACAACAGAGAAATATTGAAGCAAACTTACCTCTTTTTTTGCCTTCAAAGGCATATCCTCTGAAATAACTCAAGAAATATAAAGAAGGGGGCACCTGGGTGGTTCAGTGGGTTAAGCCTCTGCCTTCCGCTCAGGTCATGATCTCAAGGTCCTGGGATCGAGCCCCGCATCAGACTGTTTGCTCAGCAGGGAGCCTGCTTCCCACCCCCTCTCTCTGCCTGCCTCTCTGCCTGCTTGTGATCTCTGTCTGTCAAATAAATCAATATATGAATGAAGGAAGAGCTGTAGCACTGGAAAGAGAGAATGATATAATAAAGGGACTATAAATACGAAGGAATTCCTGAAAGAAGTGAAGCAGATGGAATCAAATCAACAGAAAAGTTGATCATGCCAAAGAGCCTAGTGATTTAACACAGGTAAAATAATAGGCTCCATGAGAAGTGGATGGGTTTTCGAACCAAGCCCCAGAAACTGCCCAAAGGCAGGATGGCAGGGAGTCGGGCCATGGGCAGGCTGTGAGGCAGACAGTGGAGGTACACAGAGCAATCCCATTAACTTCTCAGAGCTCTACAACTTCTAGTCAAAGAAATAAGGGTGAAAAGAGTATAAATATAAAAAAGAATCCAAATCACCATTATTTCCGGATCAGATTTTCTCCTTTGAAAATCCAAGAGAATCAACTAAAAAGCTATTAAAAAACAAAGTTCAGGGGATGCCTGGGTGGCTCAGTCGGTTAAGTATTTGCTTTCGACTCAGAGTCCTGGGATGGAGTTCCACATCAGGCTCTCTGCTTATCGAGGAGCCTACATCTCCTTCTGCCTGCTGTTTCCCCTGCTTGTGCGTGCTCTCTCTCTGACAAATAAATATCTTTTAAAAGATTTCGTTGATTTATTTGAGAGAGACAGAGAGAGCTCACGCATGAGCAGAGGGGTGGGGGAGAGGAAGAAGCAGACTCCCTGTTGAGCAGAAAGACTGATGTGGGACTTGATCCCAGAACCCTGGGATCGTGACCTAAGCTGAAGGCAGATGCTTAACCAACTGAGCCACCCAGGCATGCTGACAAATCTTAAAAAAAAAAAAAAAAAAAGGAAAGAAAGAAATCTCAGCAAGTGGGGAAATGTCATATTTCTGAGTAGGTAATAATTCTTCCCAACCTAATCTGTACATTTAAATTAAAATCCTTAATTTAATCCTTAAATTAAAAGGCTTTCTTTTGTGAATTTGAAACACAGATACTAAGAATTATCTGAAAAAATATAATGAGTAACTTTTCTTAAGAATGAAAATGTCCTATCAGGTATCAAAATTTACTGCAAAGTTATACAGATTAAAACTGGTATCAAAAACAGGATACCATTTTTCACAATGATCAGGTTAGCAAAATAGTTAAAGTTTGATGGTGTCCAGTGGCGGCAAGGTATACAATGGCCCTTCATATACTCTAAGCGCAGTTATAAACTGGTAAAAATTTTTTGGAGGTTGCCATCATCTATCCAAAAAATTTAATTGAAGTATAGTTGACAGACGATGTTCCATTAGTTTTGGGTATACAACATTGTGATTCAACAACTCCACATGTTGTGCTTTGCTCACCCCAAATGTACCTACCATCTGTCACCACATGATGCTATTACAATACCACTGACTATAATCCCCATTCTGTGTCTTTCATTCCTGTGACTTATTTCATCTATCAAAATTTGAAATGCACATAATCTCTGAGCCAATAATTGTGCTAGGAACTTACCCATCAATATACTGGAAAAGCATACTAGACCAGATACATGTTTAGAGAAGTTCATCATACCTTTTCTATGTAATAAAAAAAGGAAACAGAAACAACCTAAATATCTACTTTGCTAAGCTTTTTAAAAAATTTTTTTAAGTTTAATTTTTTAAGTTTTTTAATTGTTAAGTAAATACAAACATAGTGTATTATGGAACTGTTAAAAAGATTGGGGTATATCTGGGGGCTCCTGGGTGGCTCAGTGGGTTAAAGCCTCTTTCTTCGGCTCAGGTCACGATCCCAGAGTCCTGGGATGGAGCCCCGCATTGGGCTCTCTGCTCAGCAGGGAGCCTGCTTCCCTTCCTCTCTGCTACCTCTCTGCCTACTTGTGATCTGTCTGTCAAATAAATAAATAAAATTTTAAAAAACCAAAACCCAAACCAAAACCAAACAAAAAAAAGATTGGGGTATATCTGCAGATATTGCTATTAAAAGATACCTAGAATCTACTAGATGAAAAAGCAGGAGGAGGGACACTACACACTACATACAATGTAACTCCATTTATATATTTATATTTCTAAACATATATATAAATATATATACTTATATCAATATATATCTCTAGACATATATATATCTACATATATCTCCTAGATATATATAGATATATTTAGTTATATTTAGATATATATTTAGATATATCTAAATATATCTAGAGAAGAGAGAAATTAAGTTTATGTTGGTATAGTCATAGGAATTTTTTTTTAAAAATTTTATTTCTTTATTTGACAGACAGAGATCACAATCAGGCAGAGAGGCAGGCAGAGAGAGACAGGGGGGACCAGGCTCCCTGCTGAGCAGAGAGCCCAATGTGGGGCTTTATCCCAGGACCCTGGGATCATGATCTGAGTGGAAGGCAGAGGCTTTAACCCACTGAGCCACCCAGGCGTCCTCATAGGAATATTTTTAAAAGAATAGCTAAAAATTTATTAACAGTGGTTGCATTTGGAAAGAAATTGGGGGTGGAGAGGAAAGGGAGACTTACTTTTCCTTTTTTAGACACCTTTGTGCTCTTTTGAATTTATCATTTGCATAATGCTAGAAAATGTTCCTTCAATTGTGGTACTGGTATAAGAAAAACAAATCAGTGAAACAAAATTAAATTTACAAAATTTATATGTATGTACATGAATTTCACAAGGAGTAATAGCAGAATTTCACATTATTAATGACCATTTCAATAAATGACATAGGGACAACTATTATTCATTGGAAATAATATAATTAGACTCAAGGTCAACAACAAAACAGAAACCACTCTAGATATTTCAAGCAGAAAGGGATTTAATGAGAGAGTTATGTTTCAAATTTGTCAGGAGGGCTAGAAAATAAAAACAGGAGAGTTGGTATCACCCAGAGGTCAGGAGTTGCAGGAAGCTGCCACCACTGCTGGAGGCCACAGCCAAAAGAAAGACTTCTCTATCTTTCCACCTTCCAGTCTTATGCAAGTGCCTCTCACTGCCAAAACCTAAACTAGAAACCCACCTGCAAGGGAGTCTGGGAAATGTTTAGTCTTTTAACCCCTGTGATACAGGAGTGTGGAAAAGCAAAGGAGGTGGAAAGTTAGTTATGCTTCTGGGAGAAAACAAACAAAATGAAAAATGAAAAAACAAAATCCAGTCCCTAATTCATATCTTATACACATATACATTTCAGAAAAAAAATAAAATTTAAAAGAAACAATGAAAGCATCTGAATTAAAGATAAGGATCACTTTGTACATTATATACTGATACACCAATTAATTTTTATGTGATAACTTTTATGATACATGAAAACAAAGATTCTCCACTGTAGGGTTGAGTAGGGAGATGAGTCAAGTTTTAACATAGGGCATAAAGATAAAATAAGATACCAAGAACAAAGTCAGCCTGTAACAAGGCCCTAAATCTGTGCTCCCAACTCCCAGGCCAGTTCCATCTCCTCCTATGGAAGAGTGCTCTCTCCTAGTGACAGTATTTACTGAGCAACAAAAGTCTCCTAAGCAATTCACTAAGCAGGAAGCTGGGTAAGGATTAGCACAGTGCATTATTTAAATAGATATACTCATACATACAACAGAAATGAAACTACAGAACAAAGTCTTGGTTTTCTCTTCGCCTCCCTAGTTCCTGTTTTGGTGACTTCTGTTTTTCTACTTTTTACATTTGTTACAGGTGGTGCTTTTTCATGGCCTGATTTGAAATAATAGGCAACATCTTAGGATCTTGAAAATGCTAGACTAGGAAAAGCTTCTGACCACTGTCCCCCAAGATGTACTTTGTAGAAGACCACGTTGGGAAACATTAATAGAAATGCCAAGAAAAAGCATTCTTAGGCAAATAAGGTTGGAAATTGCTGTACCTTCTCTTGAGGAAAAAATATCACAAAGTATATTTCTGTATTAAAGGCACTTCTGTAAAGAAAACAGTTTAATTTTATTTAATATCAGATACTTCCCAAGTTTATTTTCTGCAAGACACACAAGCACTTTTGGGACAATGTATGGTTAAAAAACAATATTCCTCAATTTGTTAGATTCTACTCTAGATCATCCTTAAAAAAAAAAAAAAAAAAATGACACGAAGACTGGTTGATGTTCTCTCCCCAAAGATGAGGGAGCTGGTCCTAATTGTCTTCTGTGAGCAGATTTTCTGATTTCAGCTGAGTCTTCCTTGTGTTGTCCAAGTTCAGGTTTTGGTATTTTCTTTTAAAAAAGCCACACTAAAACAAACAAGGGGAAGTCCCATTACAGACCTAAGATACCCGCTTGTTTTAGAAAACCATTATCTAGTTGTTGCCAAAATAGCACCTATACTCCTCTGCTTTTCACATCTCCTCTGAATCTCTCCCTGATTATCTGATCCTTCAGGATCTGTTTGTTTTTTTTAAATCAGGAACTACTATATTTTTAAAATTTTTTTAATTTAAATTCAGTTAACTAACATATAGTACACCATTAGTTTTTGATGTAGTGTTCAATGATTCATTAGGGGCATATAACACCGAGGGCTCTTCACAGCAGGTCCCCTCCTTAATGCCCATCACCCAGTTACCCCATCCCCCCACCTCCTCCTTTCTGTGACCCTCAGTTTGTTTCCTGGAGTCAAGAGTCTCTCGTCATTTGTCTCCCTCTCTGATTTCTTCCCATTCACTTTTCCCTCCCTTCCCCTATGGTCCTCTGCACTATTCCTATGTTCCACATATGAGTGCAACCATACGATAACTGCGTTTCTCTGACTGACTTATTTCACTTAGCATGACACCCTTCAGTTCTATCCACATTGATGTAAATGATAGGTATTCATCCTTTCTGATGGCTGAATAATATTCCAGTGTATATATGGACCATATCCTCTTTATCCATTCACCTGCTGAAGGACATCTTGGCTCCTTCCACAGTTTAGCTATTATGGACCTTGCTGCTATGAACACTGGGATATATGTACCCCTTCTTTTCATTACATCTGTACAAGATCCATCTTAAATGCTGCCTTTCCACAAGCCTTTTCTGGTGCTCATTCTCCAGTCAGAAGTGAAAAATCACCTTCCTATTAAGTCCCCAAACTCCTTAACTTTTTTAACTTAACTAATTCTGCAAAGTATTATAGTTTCAGCTGTAATGCATCTTATTTATATAAAAATATGCAGCCTACTATGGATAGTATGGCCTCCTACATCAAGAAACTCACAGTCTAGGAGCACTTGGCTGCCTTAGTGACTCTTGATCTCAGGGCTGTAAGTTTGAGCCTCATGCTGGGTGTAAAGATTGCTTAAAAATAAAAAAGTCTTAAAAAAAGAAACTCACAATCTAGTAGGAACAAAAATAATTACAATACAGTGTGATGACTGCCACTCGGAAGGGTTTCCAGAAAAAAGCTTGTTCACAGGAAAAGCATATAACTCAGCTTAGAGACTGAAGAATCTCTGGACTGAGATTTAAGGGAAGAGTGTGAACAAGGTGGAAAAGTGGGAAAAGGCATGGGTGTGGAGGGACACCAGTATAGATAGCAAGCACAGAAACACAAACTTAGTTCCATGTGTTCAGAGGAAAAAGTGAGACTTAAGGGTGGAGAGGGGAAGAGGCCACAGAGTGAGGGTCGTGAAAGCAGCAAAAAAGTTTGAACGTTAAAACAGGGGAAGGAAAGTAAAGGATTTAAATAGGGTAATGATCATCATATCTGTTTTAGGAAAATCTCTCTGTACTATAATATTTCACATGAATAGAACTGACCTGGAATAGGATGATTATAATCAGAGTCAAAGCCAGAAGGCCACAACCACTGCTTATAATAATGATAATGAAGACAGGCAAATAACGCTCCTCTTTCAGGAAGATGATCGTGATCTGGAACAAGACAAGGAGATCATCCAATAAGTCTGCTAAAGGAGATGAGAAAAAAATTCTACATGTTATTTTAAGGAACAAAATAGGAGAACTTGGCAACATTCTGTATATTGACTGAGGCTGACAGTAAAACAAAAAGCAAAACATTTCTTGATTGCATCATCTAAAATTATCTAATGAGACTTCCAGTTTCTGATCCTGCATGTAGACTGCATGATGGGCACCACTCCATACTAACAAGTACAAAGCTGAACAGACTGAAAAATCAACAACTCTTGAGTTTCTAAGAGAGAGAAGACACTTGGCAAACTGCTGCCTCTAAGACTGGTGAGGGAGAAAGACAAATATAGGGAGTAGAGTCTTCCCAGTGCTGGTGTAAGAAAACCTGATCTGTAATCAATGAATTATAAGAAGCTCAGTATTGACAACTCTCAGAGTTAAAAACCCAAGGGAACCCAGTCATAATGGAGCCCCCACAATACTATAAGGTTTTCTTCCAGGAGCTTTACCAGGTTCCTACAGTAAATACTGGAGAAAAATCCCTCTGTGCTTCTGGCAAGGGGAGAGGAAAAGGAACCATTTTGAAATAGGCCAGAGCACTCTGTCTGGCCTACCCTCAGGGGAAACTAGTTAATTAGAGCCTGACCTGCTAAGGTATTACCAGGGCCTAACTGACCTGGCGTAAGGGAAATACCCAACTCAAGCCCATTCTAGGGATCCTGTCCCATCTAAGGGGGTTAAAAAAAAATGAGAAATCCTTGTGAAGTTCACAGCCCAGAGGCATAGGCTCACTAAAAGACTGAAACCTAATCATAGAATAGTAGAGCACTTCCCTCCCCACACCTCACCACATTAGTAAAGACCTATTTACAGCAGTTCTTTTTACCTGGTACATCATGTCCAGCTATCAAGAAAAAATTATCGGGAAAAAAAAAAAGAAAAGAAAAAAATTATAAAACATACAAATAACACAATTTGAAGACACAAAGCAAGCATCAAAACCAGACAGAGAAAGGATGTTTGAATTATCAGACCTGAAATTTAAAACAATTATGATTAATATGGTAAGGGCTCTAATGGATAAAGTAGACTGCATGTAAGAACAAAGACAAAGAACAGAGAGGTAATTAAGCAGCGAAGGAAACCCCAGGAAAGAACAAGACAGACAGAGAGACAGAAAGAAAGAAGGAAAGAACAGAACCAAAAGATATGCTAGAGATTTAAAAAAACAAACAAACAAACATTGTAAGAGAAATGATGAATGCCTTTGATGAGCTCATTAGTAGACTGGCATGGCTGACGAAAGAATCTCTGAACTAGATACACGAAAAGAATCCATGAAAAGCAAAGAGAACAAACACTGGATGGAAAAAACACACCAACAACAGCACAATAAAATTATCTAAGGAACAAAATACTTCCAATTATTTTGGTCTGTCAGGAGATCTGTTAAGGATTCTTTGACAGTTTAACGGAAGTCTCAGAGAATTACAATCTCCAGGTTTCAGAGAATACTGAAAGATAGAAAATCAGGTCTACATCCAGCTATGCCACTCTGTGTCCTTGAGCTCCAAGCTCCTCTTCAAAATGATGACCGATTTCAAATAATCTCTATGTCCTTTTCAACTCTGTTCTGACAGCTCTTTCGACCTTGCACAAATCCCACATGAAATATATCACAAAGATACTGGTCTGGTCATCACCAAACTAAAGTGTATGTTACCTCAAAGACAAAATGGCACCCATGTACACTCCAGTTGACCCTTCGACAACACAGGTTTGAACTGTTTAGGTCTGCTTATGTGCAGATTTTTTTTGGATAAACACAGTACTGTAAATGTATCTTTTATGATTTTCTTAACATTTTCTTTTCTCTAGCTTACTTTATTATAAGAACAGAGTATTTAATATAGTAAGGCTTCTGGTTCACAGTATCCTATTAGTAAAGTTCTGGGGGAGTTAAAAGTTATACATGGGTTTTTGACTATGTGGGGAGTTGACACCACTAACCCTTGTGTTGTTCAAGAGTCAGTTGTACTTACAGAGTCCTTCAATCAGAAGCCAACTCCAGCATTGTTGTCTAAAGGCTGTCTTAATTTTAGGAGTCTAAGCCCTCTTCTCACTAATAGGACTCAGCTGGAAAGCTCAGGGGACACTGCTTCCCAAGTGAGACTCAGTTATGGCCTTCCCATGGCCAGAGCTTCCCAGGACTTAAGTGGGGTCCGAGGGCCACCAAGACTTCTCTGCCTGCCCAAAACACTGAGCTCCTTTCATGCACATGTTTAGGCACCAAGGTCAGGAGGCCTTTGGAGATCATTTCTATATGAGTTGGAAAGGTGGACAAATTTACCTTTAAGATTTTTTTTATTTTTGTGCGTGTTCACATAGGCACTTATGCAAGCAGGGAAAGGCAGAGGAAGAGGGAGAGAATCTTTAGTGGATTCTGTGCTGAGCACAGAGACTGATGAGGGGCTCCATCCCTTGACACTGAGATCATGACCTGAGCTGAAACCAAGAGCTGAATGCTCAACTAACTCAACCACTCAGACACCCCTGAACAAATTCACCTTTAAGGCCTCTTCCAGTTAAGTTATAAATGCCGGTTGACCCTCCAGGTAACTATTTAATTCACATGTAGTGGAGGTTAATAGGAGTAAGTTCTGGGCCTTGCAAATAGGGAGGGAGCAAAGCAACAGAGAGGGAGGAAGAAAAAGAAGAAAGCTGGTTTTTCTTCTATGGAAGAGTGAGGTGGAGGGCAGTGGGGAAGGACTTGAGAATCTGGGTTTAGGAAAGTAATGAAAGAAGTCCCAAGGTCATAGTGATGTAACGGGACAGATTTCAGCAGAAGAAATGCTCCTCTTTCTCAAAGTCTCTTCCCCCTTTCCTCCTCTAAACCCACAAGTTCCAAATTTGACATAAAGCTACCCTGGTTAAGATGGAGAGAGAAACAGGACACAGAATACTAGTGCTTGTAGTCAAACACTGATGGTGGCCTACCCAACAACCATTCTCTCCTTTTAATTTTCATTCAGAAATCATGACTGGTCTAAGCTAATCACGACAGAGCTATTCCCCGTTGCCAGTGATTGACATGAGAGCCAGTTCTCACTGAAAAGATGTAAAGAGATAGCTGCTGGGAGTTTTTAGGAAAATTTCCCTCCCTAAAAAGGGAAGACACACTTAGAAAAATTCCTTTTGCATCTACTGATCTCTTGCTTCCTATTTTGTATCCTGCCATATGAAGAAACAGCACTGGGAAAGGTGGCATCTTTGTGCTGGCTACAAGGGAAGGCGGCACCAACACAGATGGTAGGGCACAAGATTCAAAGGAGCCAGGCCCTTGACCAGACAAATAACAGATGCCTTTATGGTACATTAGTGGAAGTCTTCCCTTACTTGCAGATGGATACATTACTTGCACTTGGATACATGGCTATTTATACTCATAGGTTCACGCTACCTTATTTGCTTATTGTCAGGAACAACTTAATACTTTGCTTAGGGTGCTGAATTTAAAGGAAGGAAAATAATTATTGGGAATCTTTGTACAGAAATGAATGCATCACTAAGAGAGGGAAATAAATTATTTATAAATATGTGCATATACGAAACTGTTAATCGTAACACTCTTTGTGAAGAAATTGGGGACATAAGGGGGGTGAGGAACCATTATTTTTCATTTGATATTTTTCTGTAAGGCTTGGATTTTCTTGCTGTTCTTTTTTTTTTTTTTTTTTTAACTGGGCAGTGGTAGGGGCGCCTGGGTGGCTCAGTGGGTTAAGCCTCTGCCTTTGGCTCAGGTCATGATCCCAGGGTCCTGGGATCAAGCCCCGCATCGGGCTCTCTGCTCAGCAGGGAGCCTGCTTCCCCCCCCCACCCGCCTGCCTCTCTGCCTACTTGTGATCTCTATCAAATAAATAAATAAAAATCTTAAAAAAAAATAAACTGGGCAGTGGGATAATGGAGCGATTCTTTCTTCCATATTATTTTCTGTATTAGAAATACTTAAAAATAAAAAGGAAATGTTATTTCTGACATGTCTGGAGAATTGTTCCTTTCTCCTCCTCCAGAAAAGAAATCAGAGGATCTAATATTTAGAAATCCAGTGTCACTCTCTTGACATTCCCTCCAGTAATGATCGTGCCTGACCAACGGGCCCACAGATGGATTATCTCTCAAGTTAGTCGCTGCTGCCAGCTGACACTTAACCATATCTAGTTTAAGTGTCAACAAGATTACTTAGCCCATAGATCACAGACATCAGTTTGACTTGTGGTCACACTTTTGCAAAAGAAATCCCAAGAGTCCTACTATTTAATTTAAAATTTAAAAAAGAATTGCACATTCCTGAGTAACTGGTTAATATAAACGCTGACACTGTACACACAAAAGATGATAATTTCTCATTTAGCGTATTTTAAAGATACCTTTTTCAAATTAAAGTATACATAGCTGTTGATTACAGCCTAGTTATTTCGCCTTAGTCCTCTTATTCAATTGCCATTTCAAAGATGGAAACACTGAGGAAAAAGCTGACTAATTCAAGGTTCCAGAGGCAGATGGCGGTAGAGTCAAAATCAGAGGTGGCAAGACTGAAAACAGGAAGAGCTGCCTGTACAGAGACTCTAAGGCTAGGCATAGTTCTCCCCAGAACACTGCTCAGAAAACCAGAAAATAGCCAGGGATTACCTCAGTTCTGTGGTTCTCTGCATTCAGCCCCTCATACAGAGATTTGTCAAAATAGATTTCACCAAGGATCTGCAGTTCATTTACACCTCTTGGTAACTGTAAGATGGAGGGTAGATAAAAACATATTTTAGACACAGACTTACTGTTTTGAACAGTATCTTTTTCTTTAAACGTGTTCCTTCTCCTGTATTCCTTTGTCTAGTTAGCTGTCTTAGCAATCACAAAGTTACCAAAGCAAGAAACCTACAATCATTCCCCAATTTCTTTTCCTATACACTTTACCTCATGTCACAGCCTCACTCACCAGCCCCAATTCAGTTCTTGACAATTCTTTTTTTTTTTTCTTTCCTCACATCTGTCCCTTTTCTCCATTCTTCATTGCTACTCCTTCAGTTCAGATATCATCATTCTTACCTGGATCACTGTGAGGAGTTAAACTTCATCCTAATGCCCACTTTAGAATGAGTGACCAGGAAATGCCTCTCTAAGAAGGTAACATTGGAGCTAAATATAAGAAACCATGCAAATGAAGATACAGGGGAAGAACAGTGAGAGGAGGGAGAGCAGAGGCAAAGATCCTGTGGCCAGAATAATATTGGAGAAACAGAAAGGACAGAATAGCTGGAGTATACGAAGTGGGAAAGAGCCGAGTACTAGGAGATAAAGTTGAAGAAGCAGAGACTAGATCATACAGTGCCTTGCAGGCCATTGATAAAGTATGTGTTTTACTCGGGGTGCATTCAAATGTAACTCTTTTCTTTTCAGAGCCATGGCACAATGTTTACTTTAAAATAGCTGTTACGTGAAGAAAGATTTGTAGAGGGCATGGCAAGAGCAGAGACAGGAGGAAAAGACTGCTTACTGCAACGGCCTGGGCAAGAGATGGTGGCCTGAACTACAACAGTAGCACTGGAGATGGAAAGAAGTGAATGGCTTTATAACATATTTTGGAGATGGAATGATGGAGCTTGGGGCTGGAACAGATGTGGGGATGTAGGAAAGGAAGAAGTCACACGTATCTCCTATGTTAAGTAACTACAGTCACTTATTACAGTATATTACCCCAAGTAATTGTGTAAAGAACAGATTGGGGCAAAAGGTTAATCAAGACACCTGTTTTGGACATGTTACATTTGAGATGCTATTAACTTTTCTCGGACAGAAAGCCGATGCACATATGCAGCAGAACAATCAAATCTGAAGCATTCACCATCTCAAGTACCTGCTGAGATTGATTCAAGGAGAGCTCTGCAGCCACCGTTACATTTTCTTTATTTGAAGTGATGGTGCAGTTCACTGAATACCATTGGTCCACATACTGAAAAGGAAACTCTGATTACAGTTAGCACTATCCCCTTTTGAGTGAAAAAGCAGAAAACTTTAACGCTTAGTACGCAGAGCACGTTCAAGTTCCAGAATAGAGGGTGCGAACAGGTTCAGCGCTCACCTTGGCTCAAGCAAAGCCGCAACCGTGGCTGACTTGACCCAGAGAAGAGGCTAAGCAGAGCCTGGAGGCCACCCTGCATTCGCTTTCAGCAGTGAACGCCAGCAGCAGTAGCCCTGCGCCACTCACATCACCCGCTTCAAGCCCTCCTCCCTCCCTAACCTCTCGGGACGGCCGCGCTCACCCAAACGGGGTCTTTCCCACATTCTTTCTCCAGACGGTAGTTGCACTTAGTGTTGGCCTGAAACGAGAGCGGTGACAGTACGGATAAGAGGATGCCAAACTGCCAGTCACCCACCCTCTTCCCCTCCCGCGGGACCCGTAGTGATGCGCATGCTCACGGCCGGACGCTAGGACCCAGCAGTCAGGCCCGCCCGTGCGTCTGTCTTAAGGAAGTCTCGCGGTGTTTGCATTTGAATCTCCGGGCGGGTGCCGACCATGGCGGCGTCACGCCAGCGACTCGGGAATCGCCTCTTCCGAACGTATGGGGCTGTGGGCGGCGGGAGGCCGCGGCGGCGGCTAGACCGGGCAGTCGCGCAGTGGTTCCCGCCGCAAGACCGGAAGCGTTTTTTCAGCAGCAGCAATAGTAGCAGCGACGCTAGCAGCGGCGGCCCCTCGGGGTCTATCGCTTCCGACGATCCCGACGACCCTGACTTCCTCGGCGTTCCGGTAGGTCAGCGGCGGAGGCGCTCTGGCGGTCAAGCCTCTAAGGACTGGCCAAGTCTGATCGTGACTCCACGACGCCTGAGGCTGCGAGCTCGGCCTCCGCAAAAGTGCAGCACCCCCTGCGGCCCGCTTGGACCGCCGCCCTTCCCTAAAGGCAACCCCGGCCGCCTCAGCCCGGACCTCAGTACGTGCAACCAGACCGGGGACGGCGGCGAGCTGGGCACCAGTGCTTCCCTGTTCAGCAGTCTGGCCTCTCCCGGCCCCGGCCCCTCCGCCTCTCTGGATGCGGCCTCCGAAGTTCCGAGCGGCTTCCACCTCCCAGCAGCCTCCCCGGACTCAACATCCCTCCATGGCTTCCAGGAGGCAGCAACGGGAGGAAGCAGGTTCAGCAGACTGGCCCACCAAGCCCATGCCAGCCTCAGGTCAGCTCTCTTTAGTCTTATGGACTCTGGAAACCCTGAAGATTCTGAGTTTGGGGCAGGTGGGAAGAATATGAGAGAGTCTTGCTGTGAAAGGGAAGGGGCTGGGAAGAGGTTGGAGAGGCCAGGTTTATCAAGCATCGGTAAGAAGAGGGCCACAGACCAGGACTCCTGTCAAGAGACTGGGTCTCAAGGGGCTGCCCAGATGGACGAGGAGGCAGATGGTTGCAAGGGCTGTACTGTACCTGGGGAAATCAACAGGTTTGAGAGAACTGGGCCTAGGCGAAAAAGGAAACTTCAGGAAACAGTAGAAACTTCCCTTCTCCATTATCACCAGTTTAAGAAGAGCCAAAATATGGAAAAAGACTCATTCCTCACCCAGGACCTGACTGATTTACAGAACGCCTGCTCGTGGACCAAAGCCAGGGCTTCCTTCAGTTTCCACAAGAAGAAGATGGTGACTGCTGTGTCAGAAGTATGCAGCAGCCACACCATTGCCAGTTCTCTCTCTGAGTCCCTCATATCCGAATATTCAGACCCTCCTGTTATGAACAGAACAAATAGTGCTCTGTCTCCTTGGCACTGCTCTTCCATGTATTTGCTAACCCCCTTAAAGACACTACATGTCACAGACAAAAAGGCATCTGATGCTGAGAAAGTTTATGGGGAGTGCAATCAGGAAGGTCCTATCCCCTTTAGCTATTGCCTTTCCACAGAAAAATTGGAGTGCTGTCAGAAGATTGGGGAAGGAGTGTTTGGAGAAGTGTTTCAAACAGTTGCTAATCACACACCTGTTGCCCTAAAAATCATTGCTATTGAAGGACTAGATTTAGTCAATGGAGCCCATCAAAAAACTTTTGAGGAAATTCTGCCAGAGATAATCATCTCCAAAGAGTTGAGCCTCTTGTCTGATGAGGTATGCAACCGTACGGAAGGCTTTATTGGTTTGAACTCGGTGCACTGTGTTCAAGGATCTTACCCTCCCTTGCTTCTCAGAGCCTGGGACCATTATAACTCAACTAAAGGGTCTGCAAATGACCGGCCTGACTTTTTTGAGGAAGACCAGCTCTTCATTGTACTGGAATTTGAGTTTGGAGGGACTGACTTAGAGCAAATGAGAACGAAGTTGTCCTCCATGGCTACTGCAAAGAGCATCCTACACCAGATCACAGCATCCCTTGCGGTGGCAGAGACATCACTGCACTTTGAGCACCGAGACTTACATTGGGGGAACGTGCTCTTAAAGAAAACCAGCCTCAAAGAGCTCCACTACACCCTCAATGGGAAAACAAGCACTATCCCCACCCGTGGAGTGCAAGTCAATATCATTGACTACACACTGTCACGGTTGGAGCGGGATGGGATTGTGGTGTTCTGTGACATTTCCACAGATGAGGACCTATTTACAGGTGAAGGTGACTACCAGTTTGAGATCTATAGGCTAATGAGGAAGGAGAACAACAACTGCTGGGGTGAATATCACCCTTACAATAATGTGCTCTGGCTCCATTACCTAACAGATAAGATTCTGAAACAGATGACCTTCAAGATCAAATGTAACACCCCTGCCATGAAACAAATGAAGAGAAAGATCCAGCATTTTTATAGGACAATGCTGAACTTTAGCTCTGCCACTGACTTGCTTTGCCAGCACAGTCTATTTAAATAAGCCAGAGGTGCCTTACTGGCCCAAACTGAGAGGACACTGGTCGTAAAGCCCCTGATGCTATTTTCAATCTCCATCCCCAGAGCAGGGTGGAATTCCCATTCTAAATGTTTCTAGAAATTAACAAATGTTCTTTAAAAATAAACTATACCTGGGAACAAATGATTACAATTTATAAGCCCTCTTTCTGTCAACAGACTCCATTCTGTAAATGCCTTTCCATATATTCATTTTTGAACCTTGACATTTCATAAACCCTGAGCAAAAAAAAAATTCAGGAAAGCCAAAGGCCTCAACTTTCATAGTGATCAGAGCCTGTGGCTGTGGGTATCATAAGGGAAGTCAACTGAGAGCAAAGGGGCTGTAGCAAAGCAGAGACAGGGACAGACTGGAGGGAGGAAAGATGGTAAATTTATAGGGAGAAGGGCAAGAAATACCTTTTTATCAAGCTTATTTGTCAATTACAAAGAAGCAGAATTTATCAGTTTTTCAAAGGGAAAATAAATATGTCCATGGGTATTAAAAAGGTTTGAATTTTTGCTTATTTTTCATCAAGGGAAGGAAAACTGAAATGTTGTTTTAAGAACCGAATGGTTGCTATTTCTTGTGAACATGACTGGTAATTTACTCCTAATGTGTTCCTAAATTAACTAAACTTGTTTTTACTCCTTTCTTAGGATTCTAGTTTTATACCTTTAAGAATCCACAGTCACTCTGGAAAGAGATGTGATTGTGATAAAAAACAAAAGAAAAAAAAAAAACTTCTAAGTACCTGAATCTTCGTCAGGTTTTTCACTCTTATCAACTGGAGACCTTGTAATTTGATTGGAACACAAATTTGCAGCTGGAATACAGCTCCGAAGAGATTTTCCCCATGTATCTACAAAAAAAAATCAGAGAATGGGAAATCAAAATGGTGTTGTTTTGCCACCTGTAACTTTGCAATAATAAGCATTAAGCACTTACATTGAAAAGGATTTCTTTGTAGACAGAAAGCCCCTGGCTTGTGTTCATGTACATCACTGAAGGTCTGCAAATGAGAGGACATTTGTTAGGCCTCAATGCCCCTTTCTTTCAAATGAGCTTGAATGCTACCAGTTGGATACACTAGGACAGAGGGCACCATATCCTTAAGAAGAATCAAAGCTGAATATCAAAATGTAAAGTGGTGGTAGGGCAGTTCAGGTAGAAATATTTGAATTCTGTATATTTGGGCTGGTTCTGTGTCTAATTGTTAATCCTTGGTGGCCTTACTTTTCGCCTTCCTTCTTTCCCAATCCCACAGCGCCTCTCTTCCCTCCTTAGTATTACATCAGTAAACTTTAGTATTAAGACCAGTTGGTACTGCTCCTCCCTTGATTACTACCATGGGGTTTCTAGGGCCAAACTTCATCCCTTAGCGATCAGTGGGAGCCTGGATTTTAGGCAGACTCCTGTCCGAGATGGGGAATGCTCACATCCACTCTGACCACCTGAAGCTGCAGGTGTTGGCCCCTTGGACGTACTTACTTCGGAAGAACTGCGGTGAAGGCATGCTTGAATTGAAGGCTGTGGCTCTGTTTGACTGAAGAATTTCTGTCATTGAAACTAGGAAATAAGAGTGTCAGTTCACAGCTCACCCACTTTGTACACAGCTGCTTATATACCTTGGCTTCTCGGGGTCAGGAAAAGTCAGATAAAAGATGCTTGAAGATAAATAATTAGAGTGCAGAAGACTTGCTAGAAGACCATAGTTGCAGAAACATTGGTTTAAAAGGGGTTTCTTGATCTTGACAATAATGACATTTTGGGCCAAATAATTTTTTGTGAGAGACCATCTTGTATACTGTATAATGTTTAGCAGCATCCCTGGCCTCTATCCACTAGATACCAGAAGCATTCCCACACCCCATAAGTTGTGGCAACCAAAAATGCTTTCAGGCATTGCCCCTGATGGACAGAATCATCCCTGTTTGAGAACCCTTTCCCACCACTATACCCATACCCTACCCCCAAAACAGAAGTTTCACAGATGACGGGGCTTCTCTAAGTGAAATGACAGGAATAGAACCTCTGTCCAAGGCTCATTTACTAGATTATACCATAGTTTTGCTTTGTGTGTCAATAAAAGGACATTTTAAACAACTCTGATAACAAGAAGGGAAAACCAAGCCACTGCAGCAGCACAGATTCCTTCTGTGGGTTCACTGAGGCTCTTCCTGGGCAGTGACGGAGCCACAGCTCTTACACATGCACATGGGAGGGAGACTTTTTCCAGGGCCACAGCCTGGGCCTGCAGGGACATAGGGCTCACTTACTTGGTGACTGTCACAGTGATATCAGCTGTCCTGTTTGGAAAGGCATTCTCCTCTAGCTGCCAAACTACTGAAAAGTTTGCCTATTTAAAAAAAGGGAAAAGAAAAGCTCACTTGAATCCTCTCTACCACTCACAATTCAAACTGCTTCCTACTAACAAAACTGACCTGGGAAACAATTCATATGCCTCACATTTTTTAGCACAGCATGCCTCCACATCCATTATTCCACATAAGCATCACAATGTCAATATGGAGTAAGCAGGGCAGACAGCATTATTCCTCTTTCACAGTTGAGGAAACCGTTTCAGAGCACGGCACAAAGATCATCAGTGGCAGATGAGGGACTCACTCACCACTAGTAGCTTTGGGCCTGCTACTCTTCCCATACTACTCCCAACTTCACTCTGCTGTATGGGGCTGAGTCAACAGTTTGTGGCTGTATCCCCCAGCCCACCACTCCTTACTTTGAAAGCAAACTTGGCAGCTCTAAGCTCTGCTGTGGATTGATTGCAATGAAGGGAAATGTGGAGACCACTGCTAAGATTCAAATGACACTGGGATGTAGGAGACACCACCTCCAAGGCAGTGAGAAGAGTCAGCCAACCCAAACACTCACAGATGACCTCTTGAGTACAGGGTGACCAATCTTGCAGTTCATGGCCAACTCAGAAGCATTTGGCTTAGGGTCATCACACTGAATGTCTGGAGAAGGAGGCTGTTAACACAGAGAAGACACAGTTCTTAAAGAGCAAGAAAAGAAGCAGTTTCCTGATACCAATTCAACAAACATTCACTGATTTTCTGCATATCAGACATCTGCCAGGAGCTTTGGGACACTAATCAGACTTGGTTTCTGTCTTCCTCCCAAGCTGGGCAGAAGGGATCAATAGGTTGTTGAGGAATTTAAATACAAGGCCCAAGTGGTTCTGTGGAAGGTACAAGGAAAGACAGTATTGTAAGAGGTAAAATCCAACTAGGAGGAATCTGTAAAATCTTCAGGGGTAGAAGACATTTGAGCTGGGCAAACCTATCATACTGGGATGGGCTGGAAGGCTAGCATGAGCCCCCACACTGCCACACAGCCTTTCTCAACCAGGGCTCTTCACCTGGACCACTGAATACGGAAGGTGATTTCAGTGACACTTTTCTTAATTCTCCCAAGGATAGTGCAGCACTGATTCCACTTGAGAAGCTTATGAGATAATTTCATTATTTTCATATAATAGATGCTGTCCTAGCCCAAATAGCCTAAAACCCTAGGGACAAATCTATAACCTGACAAAGCCACGTTTACTGACTCCTTACCATGAGAAAACTGCACTGTGGTGTCTCACCAAGCAAAAGCCAAGACAGTTATTAAGGGATGGTGGGGAAGAGTGGAGTTTGGGTAATATAGAAGTAAAGCAGAGTTTTGGTGGGCTCTAAGTAAAGCAGGGTTGTGTATCAAAGGGTCCATCAACATCAGGTCTGGACCCAGGGACCCATTCCTTTGGAAACTCTTAGGGAGTTGTAAAGTTGTGTCCAGAAATGCTGTATCTGAAACTCTGTGCCCCAGGTGGAAAATAAGACTGCTTCATTTCAAAGTGACTTATTTTCTCTTGTCAAGTGAAATGGTTTCATAATTACACATAGAACTTTAAGCAGCAAAGTTTTCTGATTGCCTATGATTTTCAAGAAGATTTCTCAGTGTTACAGTACTTCACAGTGTTACAGTACTTCACAGCTGCAGGATGTCCTTGGGAGAAACACTGTTTCCTGTTTTCTTGCAGCCAGCTTCCAGGCTGTGACCCCAGGCTCATGAGTGAAAGGACAGATTCTTACTTTCCCAGTGCAGGCTCATGTGTTAGAGATTTTTTTTCCCTCTCAGAACCCTGGTTAAGAAAGGCTGCAGGCAAGAAAGTGACTGCAGAACAGCCACACTGAAGGTTCTGGAGGCAGAGAACAGCATGATTGGACTCACAGCACAGCATGCAGTGGTTTGAAGGGGATTCATCTCATTAATAATCATTTATTGGATGGATCAGGATGAGACTGGAGGCAGGGAGACCAGTTAGGAGGTTTTCCGTAAAAAAGCAGGCAAAACAGGGAGGGAAAGTCATTTGTGGCATATTTCACTGTTACCTTTTGTATCCTCTTAAACTGGAGGTTTCTGGGGTAATTTAAATTCATGGATGTCATGTAGGAATCTTCCCCAGAGTTAGTTAGGTTAATGTTCATAGTCAGCTCCTTTGTGAGACCAACCACCAATTCCTGCCTGCACCGGGTATGCAAATAGAAACAAGTTACCAGTTTATTTAATCTTTAAGAATGACAAGCAGTACAATAGTACATTCTTAACTAACTCCTTAAATTGCCTAAAGAATACATTTAGCCTAGATTTTCTTCCACTCAACATAAGCAAATGCCTGAACCGCCACACCCACCTCAGTTGGTGTGTGAGATGATGATAATGGCTACCATGTTGATTACTGTATGGCAGGGACTGTGCTAAATGCTTCACATCCTGAATTAATCCTCACAATAACCCTATAAAATAGTATGGTTACTCTCCATTTCATAGAAAAGGACAGAAGCCAAGAGAGTCTAACTAATTTGCCTCAGGTCTAGCATTCTCAAAAGAGGGTTGGGAAAATTATATTTAAATCCTCTTTCTACTACCAAATCACTGCAACCCTAGGCAAGATACTTCATTCTCCCAAGTTCATACATTTCACATATATTTACGAAGTACTTTCTCTGTGCCAGATATTCTGCTCAATACCAGAGATTGAGCTGCTTGAAGTGTCTGAGACGGATACTGTCCCTGCCTCTTTCTTGACCTCAGTTTCCCATTTGCAAACTCATTCAGGCCCTTCCAGTTTAAAGACTGGTTTAAAACAGTCTTTTCAGACTGGAGAAGAGAAGACTGGGGGATTTTTGAGAGCTTCTTTCAGTCTGCTGAGGTGCTGTGGGGCCCCAGAGTATAAAACCACTATCCACAATCAAGATCTACAGAAAAACATATTAACAATACAAAGAAAATCTCCTAACCATCCGAAATGTTCAAAAACAGGATAGGAAGCTCTGGGAAGCAACGTGACATGTGTTTTGTTGTTATATTGCTGTTGTTTTAGCACAGCTGAGAAGAGAATAGATAGATCAGTGGGAGAGAGGGGGCAGAGATAGCTAGAGCCTGCTGTATGTGGAAATCCAATTGAGAGATGGCAAATGCCCGTGTAACACAGTAGTAGTGGCGATAGACACAAGGAACTGAAGCCAGATACAGTAATGCCACACTTGCAACCAGAGCAACGGAGAGAGTGATCAAGGATAAGTCCTGAATGGATGACCAAGTGGTGCTCTTCATGAGGGAGACCAGAGTGCCACCACCAGGGTGGCAGTTGACCAGATGAGTTCAGTTAGGGGTATAATGAGAAGTGCCTATGGCAGAACAAGGTAGAGATGTTGAAACATCAGTTGGATATACTGTTCTAGAGCCCCCAGAGGGCTCTGGGAGCCACTGGAATATTTCACAGGGGTTCTTAACTGGAGGACCATGGATAGTTTTGGAAAGCCCCAAATGCAAACACTTATGTGTGCACATGTGATCTTCTAGGGAGTAGGGTCTGTAGTTTTCCCTAGGTTCTCTAGGAGACCTGTATCTAGAAAAAGGTGGAAAACACTGAAATGTTTGGATGCTAAGGATTAGACTCAATAATGCTTTTGAAAAAAGGAAGAGACTGACTACTATTTACACTAGGGGGCGATGTAGGGCCAGTTGTGTGTGCTACATATCACAAGGAGTTGGGTGGGAGGGAATTTCTCGGCTGTAATTGATTCCGGTTGGAAACAGCTGTATCTGTTTATTAGGCTGGATTCCAAAGCACTCAAAAGTCTTCAATTGGATCCTCAGTAATTGAGATAGGCTAAGCCATCCACAAATCCTACAAATGTCTACAAAAGGGCTTACCAGAACTTAAGGCAACGGTGTTCTTCCCCACAGATGCCTACCCTGGCCAACAGGCCATCAGTACCAAGTTCCATATACAGCACTAGTAGCCAGGAAAGGTATTTTAAGACCATCACATGTCCAAAGCCAAACTCCTTATCTCTTCCTCTCCACCCTGCCTTCCAAAATCATTCTTCTAAAGGCTTCCTACCCCAATTCAGTTCTTGGCATTGCCATTATTCTGGAGTTCAGTGTGAACCAACAGAACTTTTGCAAGAATGGAAATAGGCTGTATCTGTGCTACTGAAGATCACCAGCCATATGTGGATGTAGGGCCTTGAAATGTGCCTAGTTCAACTGAGGAACTAAAGTTTTAATTATACTTAATTTTAATTAAATAGCCAAATGTGACTAATAGTTACTGTACTGGACTGCAAAGTTCTAGATGCTCAGGATGAAATGAAGGAAGCTGCCTTAGACCCTTCTCTTTCTCTCACTCCCCACATCTAAGCCATCAACAAATCCTGTGGGCTCTAACTTCAAAATATAACCACCTTCAACTGCTACAACTGTGGACAAGTCACCAACACTTTGCACCTGAATTCTAATAGATCCTTACTATCTCCCTGCTTACATCTTTGCTCCTGTAGTCTACAACACAGCAGCAAGAATGAGCCTGTTAAAATGTGAGATCCTGTCATTCCTCTAGCTTACCAGTCCACAGTAAAAGCCTTTATGCAGGGCCTCAGAAACCATCAATAACCATTCTCCCTGCCCCGGCTCTACCCCTCCCTTCTTCATCCTACTTTAACCACACTGGTGTCCTGGCCATTCCTCCACCCACAAGCCATGCTCCCATCTCAGGGCATTTGCAGTAGCTCTTCCTGCAGACACCCACCTAGTTCATCCCTCAACCTCTTCCTCCTGTGTGTACCAAAACATCAGCTCAGTGAGCCCTTTTCTGACCATTCTAAAACTGCAACCCGGGCACCTGGGTGGCTCAGTGGGTTAAGCCTCTGCCTTCGGCTCAGGTCATGATCTCAGGGTCCTGGGATCAAGTCCCCCATCGGGCTCTCTGCCTGCCTCTCTGCCTACTTGTGATCTCTCTCTGTCAAATAAATAAATAAAATCTTAAAAAAAAAATTGCAACCCACTCCTACCCAGCACTTTCTCCCACCTTCCCTGCCTTTTCTTCATAGTGTACTATGTATATCTCATCAATAAAAAATTTACCTATTATCTTCTCCACCTAAAACACCAGGAGGGCAAGAATTTTTGTCTATGTTGTTTGCTGATGTATCTTCAGCATGTTTGTAGAGTGCTTGGCACAGAGGAGATGCTCCGTCAATATTTAATGAATTAGTTAAGTAATTTGGTTAAGAGGTGAGCCAAGGAAGAGGCTACCTCTAACTGAGATAGTCCTAGGAGCAAGGGACACTGGGTTATGAAAGTAGCATTATCCAGGATGTCAAGAGACCTGGGTTCAAGTCCACCAAATGACCACTGTGACCACACACAGTCCTTCCAACCACTGAGTCTGTTCCCTAATGAGGGATACAAATCTCTTGCCTCCCTCATGGTATGGCTGAGGACCCAGTGAGATAATACATGCAAAGCCCTTTATGGGCCATGATGTTGGGTCAATTTTGATGAGGGCTTTGCCCAGGTAAGCCTTCAGAAGGAAGTTAATTGCAGAAACTATGATGACTGGATCCAACTCACTGAGAGAGAGTGGTGGCCATCTGTAACTCAGCAACACAAAACAATTTATTCTTGCAGTTCTTCTCATAGGGCAGCTGTAACCAAGCAGAGAGAAACAGGGGTCAGTCCAGGAACACCACCATCCCCAGTAGCTTTGCTTCATGATCTTCTCCTTAAGACATACTTGTCCTTCCTTAGACTCTGAGAAGTACAGGTACAAGGAAGTGAAGGCTGATAGATTGGGGTTGTACCCATAGGGCTAAGAGAGATGTGACTTGCATTCCTTGACCTTTCAGGGGTAGGGAGTGTGCTTGGTCTTACAACACAGGTACACCATGACTTGGGCCTCTGGTCAAGGTAAAAAATGTGGTGACCTTCATGGAAAGGTGGGGGTGTCTGTCACATTTATATCATGTGAATTAAGCAGCAGTGTTCACAACTCACTAATTTGAACACTTGGGGGTAGAAAACCTAAGTGAAGAGAAGCTTTCTTAGTCCTTTTAAAAATAAAGACAGGAACAGCAGGGGCAGGAATAGGATATACCTAATCACACATTATCAGGTCCAGTCCTGTAAGGTTTTGTCCCCCATGGCCAGTCTTCCCCTTATAATCTTGCTTCCACTAAAACAAACTAATATGGAAGGTTACATAGGCTCCAAAAGGCCTAGTCAAGGTTGAACAGCCCTAGTTAAGTTGAAAGATCAAATGTTCCTTTTTAAAATTATTATGTTCAATTAGCCAACATATAGTACCTCATTAGTTTTTGATGTAGCGTTCAACGATTCATTAGTTGCGTATAACACCCAGTGCTCATCACCACATGTGCCCTCCTTAATACCCATCACCTGGTTACCCCGTACACCCATCCTCCTCCTTTCTGTAACCCTCAGTTTGTTTCCCAGAGTCCAGAGTATCTCGTGGATTCCCTCTCTGATTTCTTCCCATTCAGAGTTCCCTCCCTTCCTCTATGGTCCCCCTGCACTATTTCTTATATTCCACATATGAGTGAAACTATATAATTGTCTTTCTCTGCTTGACATATTTCAGAAAGATCAAATTTTCTAAAGGAGCTGCCTCTACTTTTTTATTATGAAGGAAACATAGGCAGACTCTTAATAGGAGAATCTCTGTATTTATGTCCCCTGAAGGCAGTGACCACCTCAGCAGCTTTCTGCAAAGACTGTTACCATGGCCTGGAGCTGGAATGGGAACTCAGAGCTAGAAAGGAAGCCTACTTCTTGGAGAAGAGAGATACAGTTTGCAGAAGTCAGATCCTGGAGCTCTATCTGGCTAGGTTAACAGTTTCAGGCAAATTTTTTAGTTTTGCTTTTAATTCAGTGAAGTAGCTTGTTTTTCAATCATAGTGGAAGAGAGCAGGATTAAACCAAGCTCCCAGTTAGAACTCATTCTTTGGAAACATCTATGTGCCTAACCCAACACCAAATAATTTCTCCACACCCATTTTATTGATGGAATAAATTTTTTAAAAAATCTCTTTGCTGGACATCAAAGTAATAATTTATTTAGGTAAGAATCATGAATGGATGTTACATAAGATATAAATACACTCAAAGCATCTCAAAGCATCTCCCTATAACATATTTATTAATTATATGACGTGCCTCCTGATGCATAGGCACTTGAAGGACACAACTCCACTTCTGTTCTATTCCTGCCAAAAATGCATAACCTGAATCTAATCATGAGGAAACATATTCCATAAAATAAGTGGCCTATTTGATCCTTCGAAAATAGTAAGGTTATCAGAAACAAAGACAGACTGAGATACCATTGCAGATTAAAGGAGTCTAAAAATAAGTCCTGAAAAAAACGTAATGAATGATCCTGGGCCAGAAAAAAAATTGTTCTCTTTTGCTATATAGGACATTAATAGAGCAACTGGTGACATCTGAGTAAAGTTTGTACATTAGATAACAGCATTTTGTTGCTGTGAATTTCCTGATTTTGATCCTTGTACTGTGGTTTTATAAGAGAATGTTCTTGTTTTTTAAGAAATATATATTGAAGTATTGGGGGGTAAAGAGGCATTATATTTGTGAGTTAGTATTAAATGGCTGCAAAATACAAATGTGTGATATGCATACATACACACATATGTGGGTGTGTATATGTATATGTTGGAGGGAAAGAATGATAAAGCAAATATAAACTGTCAAAATGGTAACTTTCAGGGAATCTGAATAAAAGATACATGGGAATTCTTTGGAGTATTCTTTAATTTTTTTAGTGAGCCAAATATTTCAAAATAAAAAGGTTCTAAAATACCAAAATATATATAATTACTAATCATCTACTTATTGATGAAATTTTGTGACATTAGTTCTCCTAATCTTTTCTGAATCATCTAATTTGCTGTCAATGCCAAATTTTAAAAAATCCTTTACAAAATAAGTACACTATTATAAATTTAAAATAACAGGGATGCCTGGGTGGCTCAGTAGGTTAAGCCTCTGCCTTCAGCTCAGGTCATGATCTCAGGGTCCTGGGATGGAGTCCCACATCGGGCTCTCTGCTCAGCAGGGAGTTTGCTTCCCCCGCTCTCTTTACCTGCCTCTCTGCCTACTTGTGATCTCATGCACTCTCTCTGTCAAATAAATAAATAAATAAATAAAATCTTTTAAAATAAATAAATAAATAAATAAATTTAAAATCACATTTCTTGCCTAAAATAATCAAGCTGACAATCTTCACTCATAGGGAATCTGATTCTCTCTCTTCCTGGACAGATGAGCAATGGAAACAGTTACCCTGATTATGCTACTCTCTTATTTCTGTTTACTATTTGTGACTGATTCATTGGATATTGGCCAAAATCTGAGCCAAAGAATTATATGATTTAATTTAAATAGAGCATTGTTGTAAAACTATTAGATACTCATGAGTGTCTTATGATTACCTGGAAATACACTTATGCTACCTGAAGCTTTTCTGTGCCAGTATGAGCTGCTTTCGGCTTCTTTTCCTTTTTGGAGATGCAATTAATTCCAGCTGACTGTAATTATTACTTTAAATGGTCATATTGTCACTTTGATCTTGCTGAGTTTTCTATATGCCATAAGACTCTCTAAATGAAGACTGACAGAATACCATGGGGCCAGGGCCTAGGTGGGAACCAAATCACCTTAGATAGCAAAGAATTGGGAAATCTGACTGTTTATTTCGCCCTCAGACTTCCCTTAGTTATGAGAGAAGTTTCTTGTGAAATTACCTGCCTGTTAGGGTATAGGTGTGGTAGGCCAGACACTCAGCTGAAGGCCATGGTCAGGACGTGGGTCAGCAGGTGCACTAAAGGGCATCCTGTCTACAGCACAGAGCAGGTTAACTCTAGTTCAGGCCCCATGCAGAACCCCCATCACACCAGCAACTGAACCACACCTCATCAGAGACCCTTGCCAAGCTGGACAACATATTCTATGCATCATATTCTATGCAACATATTCTATGCATCATTAAAAATGCAGCAAGCACGTTTTCTGTGAACATGAAGGAACTAACCTTGCATGTGGTTTGGAGACTTGTGTTACCCACCAGTAAGGCCCTAGGCAAATTAACACCATCTTAGGAACTCCATTTCCCCCATTTAAACAGCAAGGGGCCCAAAGACTGTCTGAGAGCCCTCCTAATTTTAACAGTCTCTGAAATTAGAGGAACAGGTGCTTGTTGGGGTTGGTTCCCAAGAGATTCTCACATAGCTGAGTCACCTGGAAGATGGTGAAGGGTTTAGTGTAGAAGTCCAAAACAGGTTGGGGATGGTCCCTCTGGCCTTCTGAGGTCTGGAGTTGGTAGCTGATGCTGACACTGATGTTGGAGAAGCAGTCCTCCTCACAGAGCTAGAGTCACCAAGTAATGCAGGGTCAAAGTGGCATGCGGGGGACAAGAGGACAAGGAGAATACTTTTAATTTTAATGTGTCATACTAAGAAATAAACAATGCAAGTGGTGAGTCAGAAGTTGTAAGCCTCTTCCAAATAAGCCAGGCTGAAGGGAAACTTCTTTCAACCCAAGCTGCCTAGAGCTGTGGGAAAAAAATCTCACTTGATCTGTTATGCCCTCAGGCCTAGTAACTCCTGTTGGTTCCCATCCCAAACACAAAGGGATTCTGCCCAACAAGAGTTAAAATCCAATTTGAATTTTTTTTGGAGGGCAAATGGATGCCACAGAAGGGAGGAATCATGGCCACATCTGTGTTAATAAAGATCTTTCTCAAAGCAACCTGGAGGAACATATTAGAAAGGTAAAAGCTGAAGATAAAGGAGATTCCCTAGGGTGCCATTGGCCATTCTCCTTAAGTGAGCCTTTCAGCCATGGTGGGAGCTTTGAACACCCCAGAGTAGATGAGCATGATTCCTGCATGGAAAATGTAGCTTTTATTTAAGGAAAGCATAGACTTGCTAGAAACTCTTTCCTAATCCAATTAACACTCTGAACAGACACAGGAACACATGTGTAGGCGGAAGCATAATTACAAGTTTACTGGAATAAATGATCCTTATAGGTCCTTCTAGGCCCTGTCAGGCTCTGAATGCTGACAAATACATTTCTTTTATGTCTCTAGCACCTTTATAAAGGATTTTGTCTTGATTTCTACTTTCTCATTTAATTTTTCTGATGTTCATTCATATAAAAGCCCTCAGCCCCAATGCTACCACCAGGTGAGGTGAGATGACGAGGTGGGAGGAACCCCTGTTATTCCTAATTTGTTACCAAGAAAAATGTCAGCCATTAGAGCACTTCCCTTTGTGCTGAGGTTCTAGGAAGCTCAGAGGTATAATTAATGTTCCATTTCAGCAGATTTCTTTACTCTGGAGTTCCAGTACAATTAACTCCATCTTTCATGCCATTATGTGGTTCTTAATCTATTAGGATTATTTTATTGCCTGGTTTGTTTTGGGTATATATCCTTCATTGCATGCACCTCAAATCTTTTCTCAACAACATACACTCCTCTGGACTTTCTTCTAAACTCCACTTACCTCTCCCTCTGTGGGAATAAGCAGGAGGGACTCACAAAGCCGGGGCATACTGCTGTCCCACTCCCGACGGTGGCTCTGACAATCACTCTTGTCTGAACACTGCAGCCTTTTCCTCTGCTTCACCACATCCACATCCACTGTGAAGTTCAGAAATGTCTCTCCAAAGCCTGGGAATGAAGACCAGACCTTCTTAATGAGGCTGGAGTGGATAAGCCTGAGAAAAAGCACCCCTCACCTGCCTGCCTTATGAGCCCCTCCTGAGTGGTATCCCCACCCAGTCCCTTGTGATGGATTCCTTAGTTTCTTCATTTCAAAAGTACTTTTCTCATGGTCTTCTGGCACCTGGATAGGGTCCCTCAGTGCCCCAGCCCCAAACCCATTCTCAGGACTGAGTCAGTCTTCCCTTAGGGGAAGGAGGGCTCAGAGAAGAGGCTGTGATTGAAGGAGAAAATGAGGAGGAAGAATAATTCAGAAAATGGAGAGAGAAACCCTAGAGTAAAACCAAGGATAGCAGAGCTGGGAGCACCTTACAGATTATCTGGGCTAACTCCCTTACTGTACAGAATAGGGGAGATGGGAGATGGAGACCTGGCTACTTTTTTCTGAGTGTTCTTTCAGGAATTCAATCCTTAATCCTTGAGGAAGAGACACAGAGCCCCTCTTCCCAGCAGGGGTCAGATAAAGCCCTTCATAGTATGGATTTAATAGGAGACCATCCTTTTCTGTGGCACTTCCCATTAAACAGAACCTAATGTCAAAGGAACTAAGCTCTAATAGAGGGATTTCAAGCACCAGGACATCATAACACTCCCTGTACCCCTCCCCTGGCAGGCCTCTTTTCCTGTCCCCTACTGAAGCCAACAAGGAATGACCATAACACTTGGCATGCGGCAGGGGGGTAGGAGTGAGGTCAGCTAGGCTGTCTGTTACCTGAGTTAGCAACTGTGGTCATAGGGTTGATTTCAAAACACAAACGTGCATTCACACTGCTGTTGAAGCCAATGGGCAGTGCCATAGGGGTGAAGGTCATGGACACCTTCAGGTAAACCACAGGTCTTGAGCTAAATGAAACAGCAAAAAGAACTATGAGAAGTGACCATAAGACTTCAGCACTTGGCTCAGTCATTCATTCAATGAATATTGAACATCTCCACTATACCAAGCGCTATTCTGCATCTTCAGGATACAGTAGGGAAAGAGACAAGTCCCTTTTCTAGGGGCAAAAAAGACAATAAGTAAGAAGAAACTATGTACAGGTAATGCTATGATAATAAAATAGAATAGGGTAACAGAGATTGGGGGCTAGTTAGCCTGGGTGATCAGGAAGGGCTTCACTGATGAGACATTTGAGATCTGTTAACAAGAGCTGAAGATAAGGAGAACCTCACTCCAAGCAGAGAGTACAGCTAGTGCAAAGGGTATGGGGCAGCAATGAGCTTTATTCATTTGAGGAACACTAAGGTCAGCAGGACTGGAGCACAATTAGTGAGACAGAGGTTAGTGAGAGGAGACGGGGATGGAGTGATGGGCAGAGCCAGACCATGGAGAGGATGGACCACAGGAATTTGGATTTTTACTCTCTAATGGGAGCTGCTGAGGGGTTTAAAGCAGCAGAATAAAGGGATCACTCTGGCCTCTTTGTGGAGAAAGGAGCACCAAGAGAGGGAGCAGGGAAGAATGCCATGGCAATGATGCAGGTGAGAGATGACAGCATCTTGTATGGGGAGGTTTTTGGAGGCAGAGCCAACAAAATCTTGTCAATGGAGTGGCAGAAGAAGGAAAGAAGAACCAAGGATGACTCCTGGGTTTTGTCCTGAATAAATGGTGCCCTTTACTGAGCTGGGAAGCATGGGAATGTGCAGATTGGGAGAATGAGGATCGAGTGAGAATATGAGGCCCATTTTTAGACTTTGAGATGCCTGACAGTAACAGCCAAGAGGGGTGTTGAATAGACAGCCAAGTCTGGAGCTCAGTGGAGGGTACAGGGCAGATAGGTCCTTTGCCAGAGTATTTACAGCCATGAGATTTGATAATTCACTTAGAGATGGAGCACAGCAGCTCTGAAATTCATATCATCAAAATAACAGCCTTCACTGAAGCACAGTATCAAACACCTTGCAAAGATTCTCTTAATCTATATAACTCTGTGAGGTAGAGGCTAGTGTTATTCCCATTTACAGAGGAGAAAATTGGGACTCAAATACAATAACCTGCCCAAGGGCACATGATTAATTGAGAACCGAGGTTCAAAGCCAGATGAGCAGATTCCAGAGCTGATGCCCTTAACAGACACATTTACTCCCACCCATCAGTTCATGTCTTCATGGGGTCAATGAAGGCAGGGCAACTAGGTTGAGGCTGGGACTTGGGACCACAGAAGGCAGGGTAAACCCCTACCGGAGCACAGTTGCCCGGCCCAGGGTGCCCACGGTGATGTCAGGAAGGCGGTCACCAGTCAAATCTAAGCCACCAGCCACTGACATGCCGAAGTAGTGGAGTCCTGAGGCCACCGCTGAGGCTTTGATCCGCTGTGGAGGGAGAAACACAAGGCATGGAGGAGAAGGGGAGTCCTTTTGGGTTTTATTCAAATCAGCACGATCAGCTTTCCTCCCCAACCCAGGAAGCCCTCAGCTGAGGAACTGAAAAAGGAAGGGCAAGGTTTCCCAGGGGAAGTGGTATTCGAATGGAGCCCTGAAGGGCAGGTGGGACTTGACATGGGAGGAGTGAGGGAAGCAGGGTATGGGCAGAGCAGGGCCATCTGAAGACCTAGCTAGGGGCCACTACAGTGGGAACAGGAGGAGATTTGGGTACAAGGAGGCTTGATGAGGGGCTGGGCAGTGAGGTGGTCCTTTCTAATCAGATGCAGAGTAGAAGATGGGGATTAGAAGGAGCCAGGCCAGGGGTAGGGATAGAGTGAGACAGGAGCCAGACCAGGGGCTGGATATGGGAGACAGAATCATTAGGACATGTGTGGAGGATGAGTGGAAGGTGTCCAGAGGAGCAGCAGGTCTGGGGGAAGAGGATGCTTTGGGTTAGACAGCATGAGACTGAGATGCCTGGGTGGGGGGGGCATCCAGTGAGGTGCTCAGGAGACATCTAGACATACAGGACTAGAGTTAGGAAAGAAACTACGATCTGGGGTGGGTAAAAGTGCTCATAAAATATGTAACATGAGAGGCTGGCAAGGGAGTCATGAGAGATGAGAGTTTAGGCATGGAGGAGTTGGGGGGGGGCGTGGACAGGAGCCACAGAGGGGACAGAAAGAGAGTAAAATGAATCTGAGGTACTTCCATGGTCAGGAATGCCAAAAAAGGGAGATACAGGTCAGGAAATAGACAAATGTTGCCACCACCTCTTACCCCACTAGAAGTGTCTGGGGTAAAGCCCTGGTCTGGAACCTCCATGTGACTTTGGGGCTTCACTGGGCACGCCTGACCCCTTGGGACCCACCTGACACTTAGAACTGGAGCTGGCTTGGGGCTCAGACCATCACCTCAAGGGGAGGTCAGAATCTCAGAGCAGAGGCTAAAGAGAGCCCTGCAGGTTACCTGAGAGGGGCTGGTAGAAAGACCATCCTGGTGTCCATTGTAGATGTACACACTGCCGAAGCTGTTGCCATCAGCTGCCTCAAAACCCTCCAGGGGGGCCCCAATGGCCACATCTGTGAGGTTATCCTGACTGATATCCCCTATTGTTGCCATGGCAAAGCCAAATCGGACATTAGTGAATCCAGGGTGCCCACTCAGAGTGTATGCCAAGGAGAAGGAACCATTCTGCAAAGCAAAGAGGCACCTCAGCCCTCAAGGGAGGGATGTGGGGTGTACACCCATGCCACCCCAGGAGGCATGCTCACTAGACTTGTTTCTGATTCTCTAGCAGGGAAGCCGAGGCTCAGAAAAGGCAACGGAACCCCTATGGTTACATGGGGACTGAGTGGTAATGCTGGAATCCTCCTGCCTTGCAGTTCAGAACCCATAGCCTGCCCTCTCTGTTCCCACAGTTACAGGTACTGGACTGGCAATTACTAGACTGGGTTCTAGTCTTGGCTCTACCACACACTTGCTATGTGTAAACTTGAGCAAGTCTCAGCATCATTGAGCCTCAGCTTCCTCATCTGTAGAATGGGAGTGACACAGTTACTGTGAGAAACAAGTGAGATCATAGACAGAGCATGCTTTGTCAACTATGCAGCTACGTGGGATATTATCATCATCAACATGAGCTGATGGGGTGAGGAAAGTGAGAAAGAGTACAGGAGGCAAGGTGATGGTGCCCTGCTTGGCCACCATCCACCCTGAGCACTTCCCCATCACTGTCCTGCCATGAGAGGCAGGCCCAGGGTGCTCCCAGCCTCCATCAGATTTGCACCAGGCTGAGCAGCCACAACCTCGGCAAGCTTGCAAAGATGAGACTCCTACCTGCTCATTCAGATAGTACACATACACTCTGCCTTCCTCTCCGTGAATGTGGTAAAATGGAGCAGCCACCAGCAAGAAGTCCGTGGTCCCATCCATGTCAATGTCCACAGGGCACAGCTCAGAGCCAAAATAGGATCCCATCTATAGCCCAGAAGGAACTCAGCTCACAAGGGTGCTGGGGAGGCCTCCTCTGATACCCCTCAGCAAGGTCAGATTCCTGCTCCTTCTCTTCCTGGACTACCAGTTTGGGTTATTCCAGATCAATTTGTTCACCAGAGTAACAAAGAAGCCTGGGTGAGCAGCTATATCCCCAACAATGGGGGAACCCAGTTGCCAAACAGACATGCAGAGCTGGGGCAATGGCACTGCATTCTGTCTGAGTTCTGTCCAGACTGAGTCAATAACCCACTGCATGCCTTGGAGCCTATCCCATTCCCTCCAGGGCCTCCAGATCTTCCCTCTATAATAACGGGGGGCATCCTTCTCCAGCAGGTACCTGCTCTCCCTCCAGCACTGGCACGAAGTTGGTCTCTCTGCCCTCCTTCTGGAGCTCAAACACGGCTCCCCGCTGCTTGTACCGTGGAGCCCCCGCCACATAGGAGAGGCCACAGGCCTTGTGCAGTAGGGCCACTGCATAACCTGAGAGAAGGAGTGGTGGTGGTTGTGGTTGGGAGCTCCCACTGGGCCACTCTTTTGATACCCCCCACCATTTTCCCAACCAGTCCTTCAAAGTAGCCTGGGCAGGGGGGCAGATCTTTCTCATCTTCTTTTTTTTTTTTTTTTTTTTTTTAATATTTATTTGACAGAGAGAAATCACAACTAGGCAGAGAGGCAGGCAGAGAGAGAGGAGGAAGCAGGCTCCCTGCTGAGCAGAGAGCCTGATGCGGGGCTCTATCCCAGGACCCCGGGATCATGACCTGAGCGGAAGGCAGAGGCTTTAACCCACTGAGGCACCCAGGCGCCCCCTTTCTCATCCTTTTAAAAACCAGCATCAGGAGTGCTCCCACTTACCACCAGGGGTGCACCCACTTACCACTGGGCCTTCTCACACACATGTGCCCCACCACACAGAAGTGATATGCACCCAATGTATATACAGCTTCATTCAAAACACACTCCTTCATACACATTCACCACACACACGGTATATGAGGACCAAGGACAGGGGTGAAGGGTCACTCACCACTACTGTTAATGGTGAGGCCCCGCCTCCTCAGGTAGCCACCCAGGGTCGCCCTGAGCTTCCGTCCTGAGGAGGCCCTCTCCTCATCCAGAAGGCCTTAATTCTCAGCCTCGGAGTCCCCAACCAAGGCCTATCGCTTAGTCTCTGTGACTGCCCTAACTGACCAGAGCCTGCCCTAACTGGGAAGCCTAATTCAGCCCGCTGCCCAGCCTCCGCGTCGCTCTTTAGGCCCCGCCCCCGTTCAGGAAGCCTCCAGGCCCCGCCTCACCTAGATAGCTGTACTGCGCATTCTCGGTATCCGCCGCAGTGTGGTTCAGGAAGCGACCCTGGCGGCTGTGCATGTCGTAGAGAAGCGCACCCCCCGACCAGTTGAAGGCCCCCACGGCACCGAGCAGCACCTGCCCCTACAGGGGATTAGGGTTGGAGGCCATCCGAGAGGGAGGGACCCGGGCCAGCCACCTCGGGGATAGGTGGGATGATGGGTGCGGCGCGCAGAGTTGGGGGTGGGGGGCACGTTCACTTTCAGGGATCACTGACCACCTGGCTAGAAATGCAGGAGGAAGGCAAGATAGCAAGTACTCGGTTCCTGCCTTGCACCCATGACCCTGTCAGGACAACCATCCTTCCGGTGCCCATCACCCCCAGGACAGAAATCTGACCCAGGCCCCAGATGTTGAGCATGAAAACAAAGTATGATTGAACAATACAGAGTTCATCTCCTGTGCACGTTGCCTGGCACACAAGGTCCACCTGTGTCAAGCAATTTGCTGACCATAATTCCACCTCCGTGCAGGGCTGGTGTCCTCACCACGCCTGCATTTTTCCCGTGGTAAGGAACTGTGCCTCTGGTGAGGACAAGTATGGAACTTGGTAGGCAAGTGACCTAAGCCAAAGCCTGTGTTAGTAGTGCATAATCCTGAGCACACAGAACAAAACGACCTCCTGTAATAAATATGGCCATTCTTTCATCTACCTCAAAGGTCCAGATTAGAGCAAGCAAGTGCAAATGTTTTCCTTTATCCTAAAAGGGCTCTTTCAGAGGGCAGAGCTCTACACTGTGAGCCAGGGATCCCTGAGTCCCTGGGGGTCATTGGGGCCCCTCCTCTATGGTAAGCCTGCTTGGTACTGAGTTGGCCACATACCTTATCCAGGATCTGGGCACTGAACCCAATCTGCGCCAGCTGGTAGTGGAGGGCCTCTCCAACCGTGCCTAGAAGCCAAGAAGCCCAGTGAGACACTGCTGTGGGCTTAGGTGAAGGGAGAGACTAAGTCAGGTAAGGGCCAAGTTTGACCTCATATCCAGAGGGAACCATGTTCAGAATAATGGGACATACACCAGGCTGAGAGTGGAAACCTGGTCCTGCTTTAGGAGCCACTGGCAGAGTAAGCTTGGGCAGCTCACTCCCTCTTTATGGGCTTCAGTTTTCTCATCTGTGAGCTCCTGAGGATGGGATCCAAACCCAGTCATCCTTCTTTCTCCAGCATCAGAAGGAGCTTCTCATCAGAGCTTCAGGGAATTCTGGGGAAGTGAGGAGGGCTGGGGATATTGTTGCCTTTTCAGAGATGGAACAGCTGAGGCTCAGAGAAGTGATGGGATGCCCAGAGAGCCATATGGAGGGAGGACAGGAGTGGGGCTGGAGCACAGGGCTTGGCCTCCTGCCAAATCCTAAGGGTACTGCCCAGCAGAGCTCTCACCTTCCATCTGAATGATATTCTGCTGCAATTTACTCAGCAGTCCATCCAGTGCTGTGTAGTTGGTCACCTTGAAGGCGTATTTGTCATCAGGGTCTGAGGCGATCAGCTTCAGTTCACTGTAGGTCCTATTCTTTTCAAATGCCTCTCCCACCTGCACAGGAGCCAAGGGTCAGTGGATCAGGATCATAAGAGTAGGCTGGTTCCCAAGCCCAAGAGCTCTCCAGGCCCAGGGAGAAGGCTGAATCCCTCTGCTGGCCTTCAGGGCCCTCTACCACCTGCATTCACTCCCTGCTCCCTGTTCTCCTGCACACACACCTTCCTTCTCACACCAGGCTCATTCTCACATACTGGGCCCTTTGCCTGCAGAGCCCTTCCCGCTTCCCCCGCACCCTAGGCCAGCTACTCCTATTTGTCCTCCAAGACCCGGCTCAGCACCATCTCCTCCAGGGACCTTCCCTGATGTCCTTCCTTTGGGGTCTCTCAGTGGCCACTGCTCTCCCCATCACTGGGCAAGTGAACTGTGCCTACCACTGGGAAATAGGCCCTCTGTGGGAAGACCCAGTATGGAATGGGGAAATTTCAGGACGTAGGGACTGATAGTAGTTGCTAAGTGTCTGTGAATAGAGCAAGGCTTGAGTAAGCAGTTTTCAGAAGCCCCTATCAGGAACCCTGGCTCCTCCCCACCCCAGGCTGCACAGGGTCGGGAGGGCCTTCCCCCAACTCTTGGCTCTTACCCCAATGGCAAAGCGCTCAACACCTTGCATCTTTGGGGAATTGATGACAGTAGTGAGGTTGAGTGGGTCCTCAAATATGTCCCCATCAGTGAGTACCACCATGACCTTGGATGCATTTTTTCTGGAGCCGTGGCTTGGCGTGAAGATGGTGTCTCTAAGTAGGGGACAGTAAATGAAGAGGAGTACTTCACCAGAGGGATACTGAGCTCTGGGGAAATTTTATTCACTGACCTGTTTTAGAATTGGATAGGATTAAGGAGCCCTTCAAAATGGGAACAAAAACCCCAAAAGCCCCCCTCTGGCATACAGCAGGGCCAGGTGGAGGGGAGGCTGTGACAGACGTTGCCCCTCACCTCCTCCCACAGAAAGGTTTTGGACCACACTTCAATCTAGTCTTGTGAATAATAATGATATTAATAATAGTGGCTAATATTTACATAGTACTTCTGTGTCGGGCACTGTTGTAAGCACCATACATATTTTAACTTATTTAATCCTCATAAAATCCTGTAAGACAAGTACAATTATTATTCTCATTTTATTTAATTTATTTGTCTATTATTTATGTTGAGAGTGAGAGAGAAAGAGAGAGCGTGTGCTCAGGGGTCGGGGCAGAGAAAGAGAGAGAATCTGAAGCTGAGCACAGAGCCTGACACAGGGCTTGATCTCACGACCATGAGTCAGTCACTCAATCAACTGAGCCACCCAGGTGTCCCTACTTATTCTCATCTTAAAAGTGAAGCATTTGCAGCACCTGGGTGGTTCAGTCCGTTAAGCATTTTGGCTTAGGTCATGATCTCAGGGTCATGAGATCGAGCTCCACATCATGTTCTGCACAGGGCATGGAGCCTTCTTAAGATTCTATTTCTTCCTCTCCCTCTGCCCCTTCTCCACCCTCCCACCCCTGCTCGCCCATGTGAGCTCATTCTTTCTCTCTCAAAAAAGAGAAACAGTGAAGCAACTGAAGCACAGACAGGTTAGACAACTCACCCAAGGTCTCCGAAGTACAAACTGGAGCTGAGATTGAACCCAGGCAGCCACGAAGCCCATACTATAAGCAATGTGCTCTACTGCTGCTCACAAAAGGAGCTTTTGAAAGAATTTTTGGAGGATGTCTTGGGATGTCATCCATCAGCCAGGGCTGGATTTACCTCACATTCCCCTCAGCCAAGGAAGAGCTGGAACTTGATCCTTTCTCTTCCCAGCTCTTTCCAGCCACCTCTCCAGGCATGACGCCTTGGAGCCTCTGGGCAGTGCTGTGAGCCGGCATGCAGTAGGTGCTCAGGGAATTCCCACTACCCTCATACTTACAGGACATGCTGCATGGCAGAAGCGGTCTTGGTGACACTCCCCACTTGAGTGATGTTCTGGACTCTGGCAAGGGAGGCCCTCACATCCTGGCTATCCCGAAGATCAAACTCAGTCTGGATCACTGCCCCGTATTGCACCAGGGCAAAGCTGCACTAGAGAGGAGGAACCAAGGTGGGGAGGAGGTTGGCTGAGTCGCCATGCCCAAAGTACCCCCTGCCCTTTAGGTGGCTCCCCCTGGGAGTAGTAAAAGAATCCATTCATTTCTCCTTGCCTCCAGGCAGGAGGAGATGCTAAAGCAGAGGGAAATCTCTAAGCAAATAGAGAAGGAAGAAGCTATGATAGTAATGGCTCTCAGTGAGTCATAGACTTGTCCCTGAAACCATGTCTGTGTGTAGTCCCCCTCCCACATAATGACTATGGGATAGGTCATGTGACTGGCTTTGGCCAATGGGACATTGGCAAATGTGATAGTCAGAACCTTGAAAAGTGCACGCATACGTTGGAACACTGTGGCCATGGAAAAGTTGGACTGGCCTGCTGGAGGCACATGGTTCAGACAAGGAAGGCCATCCAGTCAAGCAACAGGATGTCTGCAGCTGCAGGACCAACTCCAGGCAAGGCCAGCAGAAGAACCACCCAGCTGACCCAGCCCACGTAACTGATGCTGAACTGTGAGCAAATAAGGGGTTGTTGTTTTGAGGAGATCTGTTCACAGTAATAGAGAACTGATAGACCACATGAGTCTACCTCTTAGGGAAGCGTACCTGAAAGCACTTCTTATAGAAGTTCTTCATCATGTTGGAGATGAAGTCTTTGGCTCTCTGGAAGTCTGGGGGTTCAATGCTTCCTGAGCCATCCAGGATGATGGCAATCTCAGTGCCTGGTCAGGAGTGAGTGTGGAATTTGAGGCAACAGTGAGGGCAGCATGTACTGCCCTCAGGGTATCCACCCTATTCAGGCTCTGGGGGTTCAGTTCAGGGAGGAAGTTGGTAAAGTTCCCAAGATTAAAGATTTTGTCTCAGAGGCAGAGACAGCCAGAGCCTGCTGACTCTGACTTGTTGAGTGAGTCACTCCCATCGCTCCTGCTCTTTAGGCCTGTTTCCCCATCTGTAATATGGTGGGGCGGCAGAGCTGGGACTGGCCAGGTCTACGGAATCCAGCCACTGCTCCCCATCTTCCAGACCTGGGCACACCTCACTCCTGGAGGTCACCAGCCTAGAGATCTGCTCTGACAGCCTCTGGGAGCAACCCAGATCTGCCTTTCCTCACCAGCTTCCTCCTCCTCCTCCTCCTCCTGTATCTTCAGAGCCCGGCGCCACCTGGCTGGCTTCTCTGTGTTGCCTTTCTTGTTCCTGTAGCAGTCTCTGTCATCCACATGCGCACTGGGGGCCACGTTTTCTTTAAAAACCACACATGGAAGAACTCAGAGTCAGACAGCCTCCTTGTTCACCTCCAGGCAGGCCCACATTTAGTTCTGTCCTGATTCCCTTCACAGGGGCCTAGGCTTGCCTTCCCCTCTCTGGGCCTCTGTGGCCCTGCCGTGACTCTTTTTAGAGACCCAAGGAGACCTCTTCAGGGATGTCCAAGGTCAGTGAGTGTCCAAACCTTACCCAGGTTGGAGAAGTGGACCTGGGTGTGGTTTTGGAAGTTGTTGGATAGTAGGCTGCAGGTCCCTGTGAGTTCTGAGCTGAGACTGCGGGGCTGCGGGGTCCGCACTTGAATGCAGATCTAGGGGAGAGGGGGAGAAAGGGAGGAGAAAGCCTAAGTCACCTTCAGCACAGTCACTCTAATCACAGCTATACCATCCCATGCCTGAATCAAGTTCATCAACCAGGCAGAGGATGTAGGAAGAGCTTGTTTATGTCTCAGCAGGGGTGGGAGTCATGCTGGGGTCAAAGCTGAGGTTAAGCACTTGGGTCAGTGTGCTGCATCACATGGTGTACCCAGGTTAGAGCCTTGGTCAGCCCTGTGGTTGGTACCAAGGAGATAGTTGGGCTCAGCCCTGAGAATATACCAGTCACACTGGTATTAACACTGGTCAACCACAGGGTTAGTGTCACCCTCCTTTAAGTCCTCCATCGTCCCACCTCATGCACACTCACCAAAACACTGTGGTGGTTCCGAACAACTGTCACTCCCCGGTACCTCCCCTTTGGGATGGGGGCAGTCTCTGAAACAGTTAAGGCCAGGTAAGGAGAGAGGTATTCTGGGAGGCAACCCTTCAGCCAAGGTCAGATGTCACAGAGCCCCATAAAGAACTGTTGGTCACTCAGCGCAGCCTCTAGAAGCTGGCTGAGGGGCCTACAAGCACAGGCTTAGACATGCTCAGGGCAAAGTGCCTATTCGTCAGACTTATTCACTGACTCATTCAACAGATGCCCCGTCATGTCTGCTCTGTGCCTGGCCTCATGCCAGATGGTGTTAGGGATCTAGAAATAACTGAGAGCTGGTGATTTTCTTACAGGGGCTCCTGGTCTGGAGGGGCAGGATGGCAGAGAAGCACTAGCTGGTGGGTGTGTGCAGCACCAGGGAGGTGTACAAGATGTTAAAGGACTGGCTATATGGATCGATGAACTCCCCACTCTCAAAGTTCTGTCCCTGGGGACTCCCCAAGAAAATGTAGCTCACTCCTTTCCCTCTACACTGTGGGCCTCAGGAGATGCATTTTTGAGCCATAGGATCACCCAGTTGCCCTGCCAGCCTGCATCCCCTCTGAAGCAGAGTGAGGTTGTTCAACATCGTATGTCTCACAGAGACAAGGACTCTACCACACACAGTCGAAGGGTCATCAGCAAATGTAGGACTTAAGTGGGAGTCAGTGGGATGCGTAGAGTTGGTTAATGAGTTAATTAGTTTCATTCATTGTTCATAGCATTTATTGAGTGCCTAATATATGCCAGTCCCCATGCTAGATGTTAGGATGGCCACAGGTTGGGAGGGGTAAGGCTGGATACCACTGGGACAGGTTGGGTTTTGGAATCAGACAGAGTTGGGTTTGCCAGCTGTTTTTTTTTTTTTAAATGATTTTGTTTATTTATTTGACAGAGAGAGATCACAAGTAGGCAGAGAGGCAGGCAGAGAGAGAGGGGGAAGCAGGCTCCCTGCTGAGCAGAGAGCCTGATGCGGGGCTCGATCCCAGGATCCTGAGATCATGACCTGAGCTGAAGGCAGAGGCTTAACCCACTGAGCCACCCAGGTGCCCGGGTTTGCCAGCTGTTGCTGCCAATGCTAGATGCTCGACTTTAGTCATACTGGCAATCAAAGGACTTCTCTGAACTATGGCTTCCTCTTATATAAAATGATGTGATTTGTGATTTTGAGGATTTAAAGTGAACACTTAGCAGAGTGCCAGCCGCATGGTGAGCACTCAATACATTTTAAGTATCATTTTTGTTAGGACTGGGTCTGGAAAGATGGGCTGGGGATTAGGACTGGGTTGGGATGGGATTGGGCATTGGGGTAGAAGACCTGCTGGGGGTGGTGGTAGAATCTAGGGTGGAGGGACTGGACAGGTTCAAACGGTTTGGCCCAGAAAAGTGGGATTCCTCAGAAGGAGGTCTAGGAGCATTGCCCAGAACTGAGGTAGACTTACCTACTCGTTTGCAAGAGATCTTATCTTGGATGAGGGAACAACAATGCAGGAGGCCTCCTTCCTCCTTGGTTTGAGGGCCAGTGACCAGGAGCCTGAGTTGGAAAGGTAGACAGCAAAGTTGAGTTGGCCAGTGATTCCCTTCTCCTTTCTGCCTGCCCAGGCATAGTCTTCCCACTCTAGGTCCACAGGCTCACAGGCTCCCTATCTGGAAAACTAATGCAGGAGGTCCAGACATGGGGCAGGCAGACTCTCAGCCCAGAATGGCAGATTCTGCATTATGTGAAAAGCATTTGCTCAGCATTTACCTTTATATAGCTCCAGGCAGGAAATGGTTAAATGCATCTGCTCTCTGCCTGCTGACCCCCCCTGACAGAGATGGGGGTGATACTCTTTGGGGCAAGGGTGGGTAGGTACCGGGAAGCCATCAGCACAACAGTTGGTTCTGTTGGGGTGCTGGCTTTCTGGTGGCTGCCAGGGAAACCACCCCGCCTGGCCTCAGTGATAGTATATCCTGAGAAGTGTGTGTTGGTGCTTCTACCCTCTGAGTCAGTCAGAAATGGAGGTTTGAGGGAGGAGCACCTTAGCCACATTAAGGCAGCCTCCAGAGGTCTGATTCCCAATGGCAAACTTTGCCCCTCCTCCCGAGTCCAGGGAGACAGCAGAGTCCAGTGTCAGCCTAAGCGTTCTCATTATCCACACTGCCCAGGGAGAACTGGTCTGCCTCAAGACAGGGAGTGAGTTCCCCGTCTTAGGGGCTGGGTTGTGAGTAGGGGGCATTGAGGAAGGGGGCCCAAAGCTGGGCTTGGTAACAGGGAACCAGTTCTAAGATCTTTGTGCTGCGGGCAGTAGGAAGTCATGGAGGACTTTATAATGGGGAATATTAGTCTGTACTTTCAAAAGATCATGATGCAGCTATGGTGGGTTGGGTGGCAGGAATGAGGTACCATCTCCACTTCCTCACTTCCTGTCACTCTATTATAATTATGAAATAGATCATTTACTTATCTCCATGGATTAAGAATAATAATATTAAGTCTACACCTGTGTACATGCCCCCACCCCCAGCTTAACCACCCCGGGTTGATTCCACCTTCTGATAAAGCTATTGTCAAGGTCAACAGTGGTCCCCACACAGCCAGATCTAATGGACACCTCTCGGTCCTCATCTTCAACCTCTCAGCAGCTTTGGACATGTGACCATCCCCTCCTTGAAATACTTTCTTTTTGATTTCCCCCTACCTCTCTCAATACTCCTTCTCAGACTCTTTTGTTGGCTTCTTCACCGTCTAATTTCTAAATGTTGTTTGAGCCTTGGGGCTTGGTCCCTGTCTTCCTTGCTAGCACATTCTCCCTAGTAATCCCCTCCAATCCCATGGTTTCAATACACCTGCAAATGCTGAAGTTCTGTGGTTCTGGGGTCCCTCCACCAGAAGTCAGACCAGCATAACCTGTCTGATATAGTATATAGGAAATTGCTGTAGGAAATGCACCCCCACCCCCAGATGTCCAGGTCCTGATTCCCAGAACCTGTGAATATGCCAATTTTTGTGGCTAAATGGATTTTGTAGACTTGATTAAGTTATGCATCTTGAAATAAGGGAAATTATTCTGAAATTATCTAGGTGGACCCAATGTAATCACAAGGGTCCTTATAAGAGGAAGACAGGAGGATGAGTGAGAGAAAGATTTGAACATGCTACACTGCTGATTTTCAAGCTGGAAGAAAAGGCCAAAAGCCAAGGAATGTGGTTAGCCTCTGGAAACTGAAAAAGGTGAGGAAACAGATTCTCCCCTTGAGCCACCAGAAGGAACACAGTCCTGCTAACACATCTTGACTTTAGCCTATTAAGAGCTATTTTGGACTTCTGACTTCCAGAACTGTGAGATAATAAATTTGTGTTGTTTTAAGCCACTAATTTTGTGGGTGTTACCACAGCCATAGGAAACAAACACAATGGCTAACTGCCCCCAAACTGGCATCTCAAACTTTAGATTGTCTACACAGAACTTGGGAGTCTTGTCCTCCCAAGTCTGTGCTTTTTGTTCTTTTTCTTTTTCTTTTTTTTTCTAAGATTTTATTTATTTATTTGACAGAGAGAGAGGGAACACAAGGAGGGGTATAGGAGAGGGAGATGCAGGCTTCTTGTGGAGCAGGGAGCCTGATGCGGGGCTGGATCCCAGAATCCTGGGATCATGACCTGAGCCAAAGGCAGACACTTAACAACTGAGCCACCCAGGTGCCTCAGGCCTGTGTTTTCCCATTTTCCCCAAGGCAATAGATGGTAGCACCAACCACTACATTATAAAACCTGAAGCCTGGGTACATCTTTGCTTCATCTTTTCACTCATCCCTGCATCAAGTCCATCAGTAAACCCTATGGATTATTCCTGCAAATTATATCTACAGAGCCCTTCTTCTTTCCATTTCCCCATCACCATCCTGGCTACCAGCACCTTGTCTGGTCTATGATATTAGCCTCCCAACTGATAGTGTTTGTTTTTGAAATTTATCCTTACAGTTTATACCGGGTCACTCCCCTGCTTCGATAGCCTCCCGTGCACTTAGAAAAAGAGTCCGTACTCCTTGATGCACCCTACAGGGCCTTGCTGGTCTAGCCCTCCCTGCCTCTAAGACCTCCTCTCACCATTTCTTTATTTTCTTTTTTAAGATTTTATCTATTTATTTGAGAGAGAGTGTGTGAATGAGAGAGCATGAGTGGGGAGAGGGTCAAAGAAAGCAGACTCCCTGCTGAGTAGGGAGCCCAATGTGGGACTCAACACCAGGACCCTGGGATCATGACCTGAGCTGAAAGCAGAGGCTTAACAGACTGAGCCACCCAGGTGCCCTCCTCTTCCCATTTCTTTGTTCTCTAAGCTCCAGCTCCACACTGGCTGGCTTCTGTTCCAGCCCCTTCTTTGGACAGCCTGAGTTCTTGCCTGCTCAAGCCTTCTGCCTTGCTGTGCCCTTTGCCTGGAAGCCCTGCTTTTCACTCCCCAAGGCTGACTCATTTTCATCTCCTGGCCTTGCTTAACTGTCACCTCCTCGTAAATGCTTTCTCTAACCAGCCTCCCCTCACAACACACCTACTCAGCTTCATGTCCCCTTGTTTTATTTCCTTACAGAACTTGTTATGTCCTATAGTATCCTCTTTACTTGCTTATGTGCTTATTATCTCTCCCCCACACTAGACCATAAGTTCCTCAAGGATCACATCTAATCTTGTTTACCATGTTATTTCCAGAGCATGGAAGAACGACTGGCACAGAACTGGGGCTCAGTAAATATGGCTATATACTGACTGAATGACAGCTCAGGCGGCGGGTTAGGGGTCTAATGTGGGGCAGGGCTGATGAGCAGAGGGGCAGCTGTGTGGGTTCTGTAGCTGAGCTCCCAAAATAGGTCGCCTGCTCAGCAACCCTGCCTCAGCACCAGACTCCTCCCCAGCCTGAACCTCAGCCCTCGGTCTAGCACCTCATTCCCTTTCCCCCATAAAGGTGGGGGAAAAACTAGCCTCCATTCTAGATCATGTTTTGGTGGGGTAGGTCCAAGCCTGGAATAGCCTCGGCTCTCCTTCCTCCTTCAGGGCATTGCTCAAGCTATTTCCTTCCCACCTCCTTTTCCTGCCAACAGTCATCCTAAAACCCAGCTCCTCGGGAAGTCTTCCCAAAAGGAGCAACTTGACCCCCTCCAAGCCCTCCCTGGCTACTGGAACCCTCCCCTATACTCGCCTAGACTATGAGTTCTCAAGAGACTACCATGTACAGCTGTCCAGGCTGTGAACTGTGGAAACTAAGGTTGCCATTCATATCAAATCATGCAGTGCTGTGGCCTGGGGCCCAGTCTGAGCTGCCTCTGTTGTTGTCTACCCATTCTTCCCACATGATGGGTAGTCTCTTGATCTCCAGGTTTGTTGACTGAATGACTAACATTAACCAAACCCACCATCAGCTGACAGCCCTGGGGACCCTACTGTACCTTGGGCTAGAAGCGTCCATCTCCTGCCTTCACCCACCTCTAACCTAGTTCCATTCTGAGCCTAATCCCATACCTCCCAGGAGAAGGCCTTCTTTTTTCCCCTAAGTTTTTGGTTTTTTAAAAAAATATTTTTATTTATTTTTTTGACACACAGAGAGAGAACACAGGCAGGGGGAGTGGCAGGCAGAGGGAGAGGAAGAAGCAGGCTCCCCACAGAGCAGGGAGCCCAACATGGGGCTCCATCCCAGGACCCTGGGATCATGACCTGAGCAGAAGGCAGACACCTAAACCACCGAGCCACCTGGTTGCCCCTCCCCCAAGTTTTATCATAGTTTTATTTTTTTATGGTTCTATTTGCATTTTTATTGAAGTATAATTAACATACAATGTTACAAATAGTTTCAGGTGTGGAAGGCCTTCTTTATGTTCCACTCATTTCACCCTGCAGCAACCACACCCATGCTGCTGCCAGTCCTGAGTGTTCTATTTTAGGGAGAAACCGCACAAGGGAGTGAGAGAGACACATTATGCTTTCACAGGGAGCCCAGCCTCCTCTGCTCTCTGTGGCCGCAGGCAGTGCATTTCCTGTTCAGCAAGGCAGGCCCGTAGTCTTGGGCTTCACCATTTGTGGCAGGAACCCGAAGTTCCTCCCACCACATCCTCCCATGAACCCCCTCTGCTTCATCAGGTGTTCAAGGAGGTTTTCCTGAGCCCAGCTAGGCTCTTCTCCCACCCTGTAGTGGACCCAGGGCATTCTGCTCCAGGGGCTTCAAACTCCTCTCATCCACCATGTCCTTTCACCTTGGTTTCTGAAGCGGAGGGCCTGGAGTTGGAGGGCCTGGCGTACTGCTGGGAGGGGACTGGGCAAGATAAGGTCACAAATAACTGGGATTGACACTGGGCTTTCACAAGCACGAGGAGCAACCGGAACACTCATGCACTGCAAGTTTGGGAAACTACATGTTGGCTCTACGCACAAGTCACAATTCAGCAATTCCACTCCTGGGAACAGGCCTGATAAAAGGAAGTCTACCTGTCCACAGAAAGCAGTATAATTTGTCCAAGGAAACTGTCCAAATGCCCATCATCAGCACAATGGAAGACTTAGAGCAATGAGAATAAGTATCATTGTCTCAGGCAATACCACTTTCAAAATTCAGACTGTACTGAGGGACAGAAGCCTGACAACAGGCCACATAACAGCATGCATCATTTATAAGTTCAAGAACAAGCAGAACTAATCCAGGGAGATGAAGGTCAGAGCATTAACTCTCAGCAAGGGATGTGCCTGAAAGGGAGCACCAGGCTAGAGGGGGCTTAGGTGAGGCTGGCAATGTCCTTTTTTTTTTTTAAGATTTTATTTATTTATTTGTCAGAGAGAGCGAGCGAGAGAGCGCACAAGCAGGAGGAGCAATAGGCAGAGGGAGAAGCAGGCTCCCCACTGAAAAGGAGCCCGATGTAGGACTCGATCCCAGGACCCTGAGATCATGACCTGAGCCAAAGGCAGACGTTTAACCGGCTGAGCCACCCAGGCATCCTGAGGCTGGTAATGTTTTGTTCCTTTATTTGGATGCTGCTTACATAGGTGGTTCATTTTATGAAAATTCCCTGAGCTACATGCTTATGATGGGTGCATTTTTCTGTGTGGCAAATGTCCATAAAAATTTTACCAAAACAACACCACCAAAAAAAAAAAAAAAAAAATCACAACAAACACTGACCTTTAATTCATCCTCCTGCAGCCAAAAACTGATTAACAACTTTCTCATCACCCCTTCCTGTTTCAAACCTTTCTGGGTCCTCAAACCCCCAGGGCCTTGGTAACAGGCACCACCCACCTCTCCCAACCTAGTGCTCACTACACTCAGTTTCAACTCCCTGACATTTTCTCTTCCTTGACTTTGCTCATGCTAACTTCCAGGCTCCTGACCACTTTCTCTTGGCAGGGCTTCCTCTTCCCCTGCCTTCTCACACTAATTCGTACTCATCTCCTCAGTTCAGAGTTGATGCACGCCTTGTGGCTAAAGGATACACCTGCTTCTATGTCTCCAGAGTACCCTAGACATCCCCACCAGAGCAGCCATCACTCCTCTTGTCATTGTCTGTCTTATCTATCTCCTTCATGATCCAGAGGGTTCCATGAGGGCAGGGACTGTGCCTCTTTTGCTGTCTTAGCCCCACACTTTGCCTGTGATTGAGTTGTTGCTCCATAAATACTTGCTGAATGTGTGGATGAATGAATCAACTGACCCTGCCCTCCCCGCTTACATGGTCACCAGCCTCTTCACTGTACAGTGAGGAAATCACAGTCTGGCAAGGGGTCCAAGCTTGCTTGGCTGGCGGGGTCATGGCCCAAGTCCCAGGGCTGTAAGGCTGCCTCAGGAGCTGCTACTGCCCACCCATCTTCCACCAAACAGAGCTTCTGCTACGCTCAACTTGGGAAGATGGGAAACTCCACTCAGCCAGAAACCTCGAGCTCCTCATCTGGCTCTGCCCCCAAAGCCTGTCTGGATGTTGGTCTCATGGCTCATGTGTGCTGTGTAAGAAGGAAACCCTTGGCCACTGACTAGAAGCAAAGCAGCGGGGACGGGGAGGGAACTGGCCTGGGGCAGGGCATGAGCTGGCCTGGGTCACAGAGCAAGCACAGAGAAAGCCATATGACCATTGTGAACAGAAAGGAAAGGAAAAATTGCTCTAATTTAAAAGAGAATAAAGAGAGACAACAATATGTGACACAGGAACCTTGACTGGATCTTGGCTTCAAAGCAAAGCAGCTCAAAGTCATTTTGGTGACAATAGGGACAAAACTAAAGACATGTTTCTACATTAGCATATCCCCACTATCACCATCTGATATAATACATGTTTGCTTGCTTGCTCATTGTCTATCTCCCCAGAGCATAAGAATTTATGCTCCAAAAGGGGAACCCTCCTACACTGTTGGTGGGAATGCAAGCTGCTGCGGCCACTCTGGAAAACAGCACGGAAGTTCCGTAAAATGTTGGAAAATAGAGCTGCTCTATGACCCAGCAATCGCACTAATGGGTATTTACCCTAAAGATACAAATGTAATGATCTGAAGGGGCATGTGCACCCAAATATTTATAGCAGCAATCTCCATAATAACCAAACTATGGAAAGAACCTAGATGTCCATTAACAGATGAATGGAAGGGCACCTGGATGGCTCAGTGTGTTGAGCCTCTGCATTTGGCTCAGGTCATGTTCTCAGGGTCTTGAGATCCTGAGCTCTACATCGGGCTCTCTTCTCAGCAGGGAGCCTACTTCTGCCTGCCTCTCTGCCTACTTGTGATCTCTCTCTCTCTCTCTGTCAAATAAATAAATAAAATCTTTTAAAAAACCAGATGAATGGATAAAGAAGATGCGGTGTGCGTGCGCGTGCACGCACACACACACACACACACACACACACACACACACACACACAATGGAATACTATGCAGCCATCAAAAGAAATGAAATCTTGCCATTTGCAATGACGTGGGTGAAACTAGAGGGTATTATGCTGAGCGAAATAAGTCAATCAGAGAAAGACAATTATCATATGATCTCTCTGATATGAGGAATTTGAGAGGCAGGGCAGGGGGTTGTGGGGGTAGGGAAGGAAAAAAATGAAACAGGATGGGATCAGGAGGGAGACAAAACTTAAGAGACTCTAAATCTCAGGAAACAAACTGAGAGTTGCTGGGGAGTGGGGGGGTAGGAGGGATGGGGTGTCTGGGTTATGGACATTGGGAAGAGTATGTGCTATGGTGAGTGCTGTGAATTCTGTGACTGATGATTAAAAGACCTGTACCCCTGGGGCAAATAATACGTTATATGTTAATTTAAAAAAAAAACAAAAAACAAACCAAAAAACGGTAAAAAAAAAAAAAGAGTAAAAAAAAAATCTATGCTCCATTATAAATATTTGTTGAGTAAATGACCATGGTATATATAATTCTACAACTGCCGATGTTACCTTATGTTTCAAGAGTGATTCAAGTTAACAACCGCTGTGCTCATTTTATTAATTTGATCTGCTTCTAATATTGCATCATATGTGATTCAAAGCTTTTTTCTTCTATTTTCCTAATGAGGACCATTTCCAGCCTTTCACTATTCCAAGAAATGTTACGGTAAATACCTTTACTTGTGCCTGGGAGTATCTCTAAGGTTGGCCAGATCTGGGAGTGGAATGGCAGGTCGAAGGAATCTGCGACATTACCAGATATGGTAAAACCATTCTCTGAGTTACTTATACCACTTTACAGCCCCACAAGTTCCCACATCCTCAGCAGCAGAATTTTGCCACATTCAAAATCTGTGGCTTATCTAATGGGTGCAGATGAGATTTTTATTTTTTTTTAAGATTTTATTTATTTGTTTGAGAGAGAGAGAGAATAAGCAGTGGGGAGGGGCAGAGGGAGAGAGAGAGAGAAGCAGACTCCCCACTGAGTAGGGAGCCCAATGTAGGGCTCAATCCCAAGACCTGGAGATCATGACCTGAGCCAAAGGTAGACACTTAACCGACTGAGCCAACCAGATGACCCCAGATGAGATTTTAAAAACAGAAAATGCAATGTTTAGTGAGCTTGAATTTGGCCAGAAACTGTAATAAATCCTTTATGTGCATTAACTTAAATAGTCTTATGCAACCATCCCGGGATGTAGGGAGATCTCTACCCCTTCTGTGGAGATAAGAAAGAGGCTGTGGGTTGAGCGCTTTGCTACAAGTACAGAGTAAAGCTGTCACTGACCCATGGCTACCAGACCCACAACTTGCATCTTAACCACATTCCCTGCTGCCTCATAGTTTCCATTTTTTCTTTGATATTTTTGTCATTGCCCTAGATTTCTATACTGAGCATGTGTTACTTCTATAAGCAACAAAACAGCCTTAATAAACCTTATTTTAAAATAGTTTTGAGGTCGTATCCTGTCCCTGCTCTCCAGCAGTAAAGACGGCCAGAATTGGCCCAGTGCTCACAGCCTCTCTCCTGCACACCCTTATGAAAATGAAGGAAGGTTGTCCCCAGACTGTAAGGGGTTGGGTGTGAAGGCCTTCTCTGGGGCTTGTTCAGACTCCCCAGAGGCATCCTCATTTATGCGTCCCATCTGCTGGGCACCACTCACCAGGTCTTGTTGGTGCTGGGGTCTCGGTGCACAAGGGAGCTGAGCACATAGGGTGTGTCTCCCTCAGGAGTCACCCAGATCTGGGCCTCATCCACATTGAAGGCCACCAGAGGAGCAAGGCCTGTGGAGAAAAGAGGAATGTTTAACAAAAGAGGTGCCCGTTGAGGCCATGGCCAGGCCTTTGGCTCCTATCATTCAGCCACATCCTGTGGTGTCATCATCCCCATTTTATAGATGAGAAAAGTGCGACTCCCAGGATCTTTTTCCTGTGGAAATAGGACAAGAATGTAGGCATGTCTGACCCAGACTCTGCACTCCCCAATCCTCCTACTACACTGTGTCAGCCAAGGCCTCATCCTCTAGGAAGTCTTCCTTTGTTCTCCCCTAGAAGTACTTCCCACCTTCTCACACCTCCCACTATGCAATTTCTGTACCTGTCAGATAGCACATACTCATGACAGAGTCTTGTACTAAAGTTAAAATAGACTGTGAGCCCCAGGGAGAGAATATACATACATTCTATCTATGACCCTCCGTTCAAATGACCCAAGAGAAAACATGTCTTCAAACATATACAAGAAAGTTTACAGAAGCTTTATTTATAATAGTTCCCAACTGGAAACCACCCAAATGTCCATCAGCTGGAGAAGGGATAAACTAACTGTGGTGTATTCATACAATGGACTACTCAGGAATACAAAGGAATGAGCAATTGATAAACACAGCAAGATGGGTAAATCACAAAAATCATTAAGCTGAGTAAAAGAAGCTTTACACAAGAGTATCTACTATATAATTCCATTTACATGATGTTCTAGAACCAGCAAAACTGATCTATATAAAAAATATTTCCTCATTTGGGAATGAGGCTTAACTGGGAAGGAACAGGAAGAAACTTTGTAGGCTGATGGCAGTATCCTAGATCTTGATAGGAATTTGGATGACAAAGATGTGTGCATTTGTCAAAAACACACTGAATGGTCAACTTAAAATTTGTGTATTTCACTGAAGGTAAATTTTCCCTCAAAAAAAGAACCATAAACACACATTAAACTCTAGTTGATATGTTGCTGAAATATTTAGGGATAATGTATACCAACAGTTTACTTTGTTTTTTTTTTTTTAAAGATTTTATTTTATTTATTTGACAGAGAGAGAGATCACAAGTAGGCAGAGAGGCCGGCAGAGAGAGAGAAGGAAGCAGGATCCCTGCGGAGCAGAGAGCCCGATGCGGGGCTCGATCCCAGGACCCTGAGATCATGACCTGAGCCAAAGGCAGCGGCTTAATCCACTGAGCCACCCAGGTGCCCCCCAACAGTTTACTTTGAAATGGATCAAAATATAAGATGGCTTGAAGGATGGATAGATGGATATATGAAGATGGATATATAGATACATGTTTATATATATGATATGTATGTGGTAATGCAAATATACCAAAATGTTGACAACTGTCAAATCGAAGTGTGGTATATACTTTCCCACTGCACATTTATTTCAAATTTTCTGTATATTTGAAACTTTTAACTAAAAAAGTTTTGAGGAAATAATGATATTGACAGATTGCCCCGCACAGAGGCTGTGCCAGTTCATACAACAACAACAGAATAGAAGTCCTGTTTCCCCACAGCGCAGCTTGAGCTGTGTGCAGACCTTTTCATCCTTGTTTTGAAAGAGTATCTTATCATTTTGTTCCAAAATATATTTTTAAGTTATGAATGAGCTAAAGCCTTTTAATTTTTAAGTTGTTTACCACCTATTCATATACATTATCTATTTGTATGAAGTATTTATTGCTTTCTTATTAATTTCTAAGAGTGTTTTGAATCAAAAGAAATTATCAATGTGATAAAGATATTGCTTCTCACATAGCTATTTAATTTGCATGCTATCTTTCCCCACATCTATAGTTTGTAATTTTTCATTTGTGACTCGAGTTTTATGTTATGCTTCCCCATTCAGTGATTATTTTTTTAAGTTCACTTACATTTTCCTCTATATTTGGGTTTTTTTGTTTGTTTGACTTCTTATACGTGAATCTTTGATCCAGCTATACTTTATTTTTGTGTATGGAGTAAAATAGCGATCCAGGTTTTACTTTTTCTCCCCACAAATGAAATTGTCTCAACATTATTTCTTGAATAGTTCATCTTATCCCCATAGACTTGCAGTACCACTTTTATCATTCTCAGAACTCCCATATGCATCTGGACCTCTGTTGGGACTTGGTTCTGCCCTACTGACCTTATTGTCTCCTGCTTGGATACGTTCATTAGTCTCCCAACCTTTCTCTTCCAAGTCTTGTCCCTCTGAATACACCCTCTCTATACCAATGACCAGAAGGAATTCTTTGAAGCATGGTCTGACCATGCCACTCCACTGTAAAAACTCTAATGTATATTTACATAGAAAAAGAGCAAGGTGAAGTTCAGTAAACAGAACTCATCTGTTCAACTACTGTTCAATGAACAACTTTTTGCAGTAGCTCTTGAAAACCGATGCTACTTTTTGGAAAACACTTTTTTTTTTTTTTATGATGGTACAATGCCTTTTTCCTTCCCAAATACACCACATAAACATGCTATAAGGAATAATGTTTTGATATACTTTTAGACAAAAACATACTAAATTTAATAAAACAGTTTCTAGCCCAACAATATCATAGGAAACAAATGTGCAAGGCTTGCCTTGTTTGTATAAACCCAAATGCTTTGTTTTTGCATATACGTGCTGATTGAAAGGGCTGGAGAGGTAGTAGCTTCTGTGATTCTGAAGTCTGTTAAATGCATAAGCTATTCCATGTATTTTGTAGTACTTTCAGGTTTAGTATTTATTTTACCCTCAATGTATTTTTCTGTGCTATAACTTTATTTTTAAAGGTAGTTTAAATACAAAATAACCACGAGTACCCAAAAGACTGAAGAAACAGTGAAGATATGGTACAGAAGGAAAATTATAGCTTTCACAATAATGACTCCTTCACAACTATCCTCCACTACTCATCATTAAGTCTTCATTTCCTCTTTTAATGAGGACAATAAACTTTTATTGCAGTAAGTTGTATATGTAAATTATATTTTTAAATTCAAATTTTTTTTAGTATAAACTTGTTTTATTGACCAATTAATAAATTTTTTCCATCAGAAAAAACTGTTTGGGTATAGGGCTGGATGTTATGAACCAGTTTTTCCATTGAAATTGATGGAATTTTTCCCCCCAATTAATGGCTTTTCCCTTAGCAGTAGAGATTTTAAAAAGAAATTAAATTCATTAGGCAAAGGAAAAGTTTACAGACTTATATAAGGAAGAGAAAGAAGTACATACATACAAATACGTTGTTCTTCATTTACCAAGAAGATATAAATTATTAATTGAATTAAAAGGAAAAATACAAAATCCACAACCAAAATGAGAGGCTTTAATGCTTTAACAGTCTTTCATATAAGCTACGAAAAGATCAGTAAGGAGGATATAGAAGATCTGAATAACTCAATTAACAAAATTTACCTGATTAATACAACACTGTACCCAGTAATGATAAAATAAGCATTTTTCAAATGCACATGAAACATTTGACAAAACTGAACATATGCTGCATCAAAAAGTAAGCCTCAATAAATTTCAATGGATTGAAATAATTCAGACTATGTTCTCTGACTATAGTGGAATTAAATTAGAAGCCAATAACAAAAAGGAAACTAAAAAAAAAAAAAAAAAAAACTTGAACTTCTCAGAAAACTTGCACTTCTAAATAACCTAGAGCCAAAAATGAAATCACAATGGAAATTTTTAAATATTTTGAACTAAATGAGAATTAAGCTACAACAAATCGAAACTTGTGGGAAATAGTTAAGGCTTAGAGGAAATGTACAGTCTTAAGTGCATGTGTTAAAAAGAAGGGTAGGGGCACTTGGGTGGCTCAGTGGGTTGCACCTCTGCCTTCAGCTCAGGTCATGATCTCAGGGTCCTGGGATCGAGCCCCACATTGGGCTCTCTGCTCAAGTGGGGAGCCTGCTTCCTCCTCTCTCTCTATGCCTGCCTCTCTGCCTACTTGTGATCTCTGTCTGTCAAATAAATAAATAAAATCTTAAAAAAAAAGGTAAAAATCAATTATCTAAGCTTTCATCTCAACAAGTTAAAAGAACAGCAAATCAAACCCAAAGAAAGTCCAGGAAGGAATAGAGATATGAGCATATATCAAAGAAACAGAAAACTAACTTACAGTAGAGAAAATCAACAAAGCTAAAGTGTGTTTTTAAAAAAGGTTAATAAAACTGATAAATGCCTAGCAACACTGATCAAGGAAAAAAAGACCACACAAATTACCAATATGAATGAAAAAGAGGACATCAGAATAGATCCTAAGACATTTAAGAAATAGTAAGAGTGAAAACATAAAATAAAGAAATAATAAGAGGATAGTATAAACAGTTTATGCCACTACGCTTCACAATTTTGTTGAAATAGGTAAATTCCTTGAAATAAAGATTTACCAAAACTGATGAAAAAAGTGCAAGCTCAATAATCTTTATCAAAGAAATTGAATTGGTTATTAAAAACCTTAGGAAGAATTCCAAGCACAGATGGCTTCACTGAAAACTCTTCCAAACACTTAAAGAAGAAATGTCAATCTTACAGAAACTGTTCCAGAGAACAGAATTGAGAGAACACTTACCAATCATTTTATGGGGCCAGAATAACATTGATATTAAAACCCAACAAGAGCAAAGATTTAAAAAACAAACAAGCAAAAATCAGAGAAAAACCAATGGGAGCAATACAATGAAGGATAAAAGATCTCTTTCTTGGACATGGATGTCAAAATCCTAAGCAAAATATTAGCAAATCAAATCTGGTGACATCAAAGCATAATACATTACAACCAAGTCGAGTCTCTTTCAGAAATGGAAGGGCCGTTTGACATTTGATAATAATTGATTTATTTATCACATTAACAGGAAAAAATCATATGATCATTATGATATCAGAGGCAAAAGGCATTTGATAAAATCTCAATCTGGTCTATGATTAAAAAAAAATGACAGTAAACCAGAATAGAAGGAATTTCCTTAACCTGATCAAGAATATCCACCAAAAATCTTCAGCACACATCATTCTTATTGGTGAGTTGCTGAAAGCTTTCCCTAAAATCAGGAAGGAGACAAGAATGACCACTCTCACCACTTTACTAAACATTTTACCAGAGGACTTAGAGCAATAAGAAAAAAAATACAGAGCATAAAGATTAGAAAGGAAAAAATAAAACTGCCATTATTTGCAGATGAAATGATTAAGTAGATTGAGAAATACAACAGATCCACAGCCAAATACTAAGAATTAACAAGAACTTTTAGCAAGGTTACTGGATATAGAGGCAATATACAAAGAACCACTGTACTTCTATATACCGTCAATGATCAAATAAACAGTGAACAATTTTTAAAGATGTCATTAGCAAAAGACAGAAAAATCAAATGCTCGAAAATAAATCTAACTTTGGGACAACTGGGTGGCTCAGTTGTTTGGGCTGCTGCCTTCAGCTCAGGTTGTGATCCCAGGGTCCTGGGATGGAGTTCCATATTCAGGCTCCTTGCTCAGTGGGGAGGCTGCTTCTCTCTCTGCATCTGCCTGCCACTCTGCCTGCCACTCTGCCTGCTTGTGATTCCCCACCACCCCCCCATCAAATAAATAAATAAAATCTTAAAAAAAATAAGTCTAACTTTAGTTAGACATGCAAAACCTCCATGCTGAAAACTATAAAAGATTAGGAGAGATTAAAGATCTAAATAGATCTTTATCTATCTAGATCTAGAGGGCTAGATCATGTTCATGAATGAAGACTCAATATTGTTGTCAGTTATCACTACACTGATATATAGCTTCAATAGAATCCTAATCAAAATCCCAGCAAATTATTGGGGAAGGGTGAGGTATGTTAACAAGACAATTTAAAAATTTGAATGAAATTGTATAGGGCAAGAATAGTCAGGCAGTCTTAAAGGAGAAAGACAAATTTGTAAGACTTGATAACATACTATCATCTATCAAGATATTACAAAGTTATAGTTAAGACAGAATTATATTAGCACAGGGCAGACAGACCAACCAGACAGACAAATGGACCAATGGAACAGAGAGTCTAAACACATATGATCACCTACTTTAGGACAAAGGTAACAGTAAGAACAGTGAGGAAAGAATTTTTTTTCTAAAGATTTTATTTATTTATTTGACAGACAGAGATCACAAGTAGGCAGAGAGGCAGCAGAGAGAGAGAAGGGGAGGCAGGCTCCCCACAGAGCGAAGAGCCCAATGTGGGGCTCAATCCCAGCACCCTGGGAACGTGACCTGAGCCAAAGGCAGAGGCTTTAACTCACTGAGCCACCCAGGCACCCCAGGAAAGAATTTTTATTTTTTTCAAGATTTTATTGATTTATTTGAGAGAGAGAGAGAACATGAGTGGGAGGCAGAGGGAGAGAGAGAAGTGGACTCCCCACTGAGCAGGGAGCCCAATGTGGGACTTGATCCCAGGACCCTAGGACCATGACCTGAGCTGAAGGCAGACACTTAACTGACTGAGCCACCCAGGTGCCCAAGAATGATTTTTTAAATAAATGGTGCTGGGTCACTTGAATATCAATACTGAAAAAAAATTAATCTTGACTATTCTCACCCCATCTCTCTCTCTCTCACACGCACGCACACACACACACACACACACACACACACATTCCTGATAGGTTGAAATGTGGATTTAGATGGACTGAATGTGAAAAATGAAACAATAACGTTTTTAAGAGAAAACAAAGGACCTGGGGTAGACAAATATTTTTTAAACAGGACACAAAGAGCCCTAACCATAAAGGAAAGAACTGACACACTGAACTTCATTAAACTTAAGAACTTCTGTTTATCAAAAGACATCATTAAGAGAATAAAGAGTGAGAGAAGATATTTGCAACACAATATCTGACAGAAGACTTAGAATATGTGCAAAATTCTAAGAGCTCAATAAGAAAAAGGCATGTAAGCTAATAGAAATAGGACATTTCACAACAAATTATCTAAATGGCTAGTAATCAAATAAGAAGGCACTCAATAGACTTCAGAAAAAGGCAGATGGGAACCACCGTACAGTATCATTACACAACTACCAGAATGATGAAAATGAAAAAGATAATACTAAGTGTTGGCAATGATTTGGAGCAACTAGCACTCTCAAATACTACTGGTAAGAACATAAATCAGTACAACCGTTTCAGAAAACCATTTGGGAGTATCACCAAGCTGAGCATATGCACAAATTATGACCCAGCAATTCTATTTTTAGGTATATCACCAGCAGAAGTGTGTCTATATGTTCACAAGAAGACATGTACAAGAATGTTCTCAGCCTCACTATTCTTAACTCCAAATTGGAACAACCCAAATATCCATCAGCAGTAGAAGGGAAAAACTGTGAATATTAATCAATGGAACACTCTAAAGCAGTGAAAATAACCACCCAAACCATCCAAGGTGGTTGAATTTCATAAACACAATGTGGGATGAAAGACTAGGAACAAAATAGACCATACTGTATAATTCCCTTTACACAAAGCTTAAAACAGGCAAAATAATATATGGTATTAGAAGTTAGGAGAGTGGTTATCCTTGGTGATGACATAATGAATGACTAGAGGGAGGAACAAAGGGTACTTCTGGGCCATTGGTCATATTCTGTTTCTCTAAATGGGTACTGGTGACATGGATTTGATTTAATTTGAAAAGTCATTAATCAGAATTTTATTGTGTAAATTTATTGTGTAATTCAAAAAAGTTTACATTAAAATATAATTACAAGTTTCTAAAACATATTGACTATATAAAAATTCTGTAAGTTAATAATAGTATTTAAAAGAGAAGAAAAAACCTCCCAAACAAATCAAAACACTACATTGGTTAGCACTGTAAGTAATGAGGGCACCATCCCCTTTCTCTAAAAATTGTTTATTAAAGAGAAAATACTAAGTAATTTTCCTATCTTTCCTGTATAAATTGCACTTCAGGGTCACCAAATAGTCCTAGTTGATGTGGGAAGAATAATAAAATCATAAAAACACAATTTTGCAAACCATAGTACAATAATGAATTCAGGCCACGATCATCAATAGATAAAACTACTAGAAGGAAGTTTGATAGAAAATTTTACAATTAGACTGACACCCCTGAACCCAATAGTCAATCTTAATGTCCCCAAGAATGAGTCTTCAGACATATGTGCCTCAGAGTATGACACCATAGGAAGGTTATAGGAGTCCCAGACTCTGCATTTTCAACAAGCTCTCAAGTGGTGCCCACATTTTGAGTAGCAAGCCTTTAAAATACTTTGGCAAAAGAAACACAGAGGGGAGTAAGATAAATCTAGGAAATATGGCAAATCCCCATTATAGAGTATGCTTTCCAAAAAAGTTAAACCTGAATTTAATGAAGTCATTAGTGCTAACATTCAGGTTTTGGGAAATTCCAGGGATAAAAGGGCAAACCACACCAAAAGGAAGCAAACACACAAATCTTAAATGACGCTCTTCTACCAGAGAAGCCACCAAGCTCTGCAGTAAAGCAAAGACTTGAAAAGGACACACAAACCAAAATAAAGGCAACCGGCCACTCTAGACTAAGAGAGGCATAGCAACCAAATGTAATCTGGACCTTGTTTGGGTCTTGACTCCAAAAATCTTATTGTTAAAAAGCGATAAACAGAGACAGGAAGATTTGAATATGGACACCCCCAAATTATTGTTAAGTTTCTTAGATGATAACAACATTGTGGCCTAGTAAGAAAAATAACCACATACCTCAGAAATGTGTATTGAAGTGTGTGGGGTGAAACAATACAATATTTTGGGTTTGCCTTATAATAATGCTTCTGAAACATTAAAGTGCTAAGAGATCACCCAAGTTTCTTGTTAAAATACAGATTCTGATTCAGTAGATCAGGAGGTGGGGCTGAGAGCCTAGTCTAACAAGATCTTAGATGATGCCCTGCTGCTGGTCACCACACCAAATTTTGAGCAGCACAGCTTTAAAGGAAACCAAAGGGGATATGAACTGATGCAGCAAGTATGGCAAGTCTTGATAATGGTGTAATCTGGGTGATGGGTATACCGACTTCATTACAGTTCTTTTTTTTGTTTTTGTACATGTTTAAAATTTTGTTTAAAACACACCTTTCAAAGGCTCAGGAGGGGGTGCATTGTGAGAAGGCAGTGTTCAATCTCTCATTTCTCAATTCCCAAGCCCTCTCCCTGAGGCCGGCAGAAAGCAGACATCTGCACTTTATTTCTTCTCCCTTATACTTTGGCCTTGCCCGGAATGATTTGTGGCACTTCATAACAAGACAGTAAGGTAAAACTTATTTTTAAGTGATGGGGCAAGCCAAAAAGAAGAAGAAGAAGAAGGAGAAGGAGAAGGAGAAGAAGAAGAAGAAGAAGAAGAAGAAGAAGAAGAAGAAGAAGAAGAAGAAGAAGAAGAAGAAGAAGAGGAAGAAGAAGAAGGAGGAGGAGGAGGAGGAGGAGGAGGAGGAGGAGGAGGAGAAGAAGGAGAAGAAGGAGGAGAAGGAGGAGAAGAAGAAGGAGAAGAAGGAGAAGGAGAAGAAGGAGAAGGAGAAGGAGAAGGAGAAGGAGAAGGAGAAGGAGAAGGAGAAGAAGAAGAAGAAGAAGAAGAAGAAGAAGAAGAAGAAGAAGAAGAAGAAGAAGAAGAAGAAGGAAAGTGACAATTAGAAAAAAGGGGTGACGGACTCCTGGGTGGCTCAGTTGGTTGAGCCTCCAACTCTTGATTTCGGCTCAGGTCATAACCTCAAGGTTGTGAGATCCAGCCCTGCACTGGGCTCTGAACTCAGTGAAGAGTCTGCTTGAGATTCTCTCTCCCCCTATCCTTCTGCCCCTTGCCCACTTGTTCTCTCTCTCTCTCAATAAATAAATCTTAAAAAAAGAAAATGAAAGAGGGATAAACATGAAAGGGCACAATTAAACCAGGAAGGAGGCCACCTGGCTTGTGCATCAGCAAGTGCTAGCACTTTCTATGGTGGGTCCCCCTTAAGACTCTGAACACAGTATAAGGTCACAGTGGATGCCAAATAAAATTAATTGTTGAATAACTGCATAAATGTATGAACTTTCTTGAAGTCAGTATAAGGGAAAATGATCAGTTGTATTATTCACAGAGTCCACACAATTGGGAAAAGAATTATTCTGGTGAAGCGGGAAAACAAACAGAAAACCAGAAAAAATGTTTCCCAAGGTTCTCTTCACAAGAACAATGAATGAATGGGGCAGAGTAGAGTTAAAACAAACAGACAAAAAAGAAACAAAAAACAATAGCAGTGAATGAAAAAATCTGCATCCCAAGTTACCTGGGAGCTATTCTCCGTGTCTTGCTTGCCATCACCCAAAGTATAATACAGAAAACATAATCAGACCATGAGCGATTCCCGTTTGGGGGCCAAGGATCACTTTTGAGAATTGGGTATGAGCAGCAGAGCCCATCCAACCCACCCAAGGGTTCATTTCCCAAGTCTTATCCTTGCTGAAAGTGCTCTGCTTTGAGGTGATCTCCTGCCTTCCTCCTGATTCTTCCCATTCGCCTTCTCCAAGAGGCTTTCCTGACCTCCAGACCCCTATGTAGGCACTCTGTACCCTTGTAAGCCTTTTATCACAAACTGACATTACTCTCCTCAACTCCTTGTTTACTTATTATTGCCTGTTACTTATTGACTGCTTCCCCTGCCACCAGTGAGCCCCTCTGAGGGCAAAGACTGTGAGTCAGCCTTGTTCACCATGTCATCCCAGGGCCAGGTATGGTGGCCTACACCTACTAGGTGCTAGATGGTTGAAGGGGGCTCAAAAACAATCCCTGTGGCCAATCCATGGACCCTCAAGCGTTCTAGAGGTGGGGAATGGGGAGCACTGTTCTCTATAAATACAGGATTGGACTCAGGCTCCTTGGCTCATTTTATGAGAAGCCCTGTGTTTCTTGATCAGTCAGGTTAGGGTAAACGAACTGATTAGGAGAGAATTAAAAAGCAAGAACTAAGGGTGACAGGGTGACAGGGCGGTACATTCAGTTAAGCTTCTGACTCTTGATTTTGGCTTAGGTCATGATCTCAGTTGTGAGACTGAGCCCCACATGGGGTGTAGAGCTTACTTAAAAATAAAAGGGCGCCTGGGTGGCTCAGTTGGTTAAGCACCCCACTCTTGGTTTCAGCTCAGGTTGTGATCTCAGGGTCATGAGATGGAGCCCCAGAGCCCGTGTTTGGTGGAGTCTGAGCTCAGGGCAGAGTCTGCTTAAGATTCTCTCTCCCTGGAGTGTGTGGGTAGCTCAGCGGGTTAAGCCTCTGCCTTCAGTTCTGGTCATGATCTCAGGATCCTGGAATCGAGCCCCGAATCGGACTCTCTGCTCAGCAGGGAGCCTGCTCCCCACCCTACTCCGCCTGCCTCCCCACCTACTTGTGATCTCTCTCTCTAAAAAAATAATTAAAATCTTTTTTTTAAAAAAAAAAAAGATATCCTCTCCCTCTGCTCCTCACAGCTCTACCATCTCTAAAATAAATAAATAAATATTTTTTTTTAAAAAAGAGTAAGAACTAGCAAATTCTTGCAAGGGGTGACTAGGAGGCTTTCCTTCCGTGTTTTCCTGTGTAACTGATAGATAAGGTTTGAAACCCCTGAGATAGGTCCAGTCTCCTCATCCGGGCATCTGTGGCATCTCCCTGCCCAGCACAATGCCCACTCCCCCAGGTCTGCTCTTCAGCCATTTCAAGCTCCTCTATACCCCACTCCCTGAACACCATCCCCATACCTCCCACTTCTGGGCCCCAGTCCAAGCAGTTCCCCCTGACCAGTATGCCTTCCTTGTTCTCACATCCACCCCATCCTTTGGGGCCCCGTTCAGGCACTCCCTGCTCCCAGGAGCTACTTCAGAGTCTCAGCTAGAGTAACTCACTGGTCCCTGAGCCCCCACCACATCCTGCAGTGTGTCTGGCTCTGACTAAATCCTGTCTAGGTCAGAGTGATCTGTGATTAAGTCTGCCTCCCCCAAAATCTGAGCCATCCATGACACCCCTCCCCCTCAACCACAAAGCCCAGTTCAGCATAGGGCCAGACCCAGAAGTGTCCTGGAAATGTCAGAGTAGTCCAGAAATTCTTGTTCACCACCCCACCCATCCCCATTTTTGCCTTGTTCACCTGAGGGATCTTGATGCAAGATCCTTGAAAGGTGGGAAGGGGCAGCAGATGAGCAGAGAGATAATCACAGCTACCCTCCCAGATCACCTGATTTCTTCCAGGCACCATACAGGGTGCTAGGCTCAGAGAAGTTGAGTGATTTGCTTGTGCTCCATTGGCAAATTGAATACTTGTGTCTAGGGCCCAGGTCTGCCTAACCCAAGTCTTTAGTGCAAGCTGGAGGCACTGAGGGGTTGGTAAACAGAGAAAAGAGTTACAAATGGCCTCAGAAGCTGGGCACATTTCCTGCTGGGCAGAGCTCCCAGTCGTGCCAGCCCCTCACTGAGCCTGGGCAGAGCTCCAGGTTAGATAGCTGTTTAATTAGGTCAGCGAGAACCTCCTGTGCAAGCACAGTGGCATGAGAACATGTGTAGAGGGGATTTACCATATTCACTGAGCTTCCCTAGTCACCAGCACCCACCCTGGGAGCTGGCTGGAGCCAGGGATCTGCCAGCCGTGGGCCACCTTGCTAGAGCACATTCCCTCCATGCCCCTGACATTCTACCTTTGCTTGGGTTGTCGCCAGATGGGGTCAGCCCTTCCTTTCCCCCTGAGACTCAGATGCAGTGTTTCCATTGTGTAGTGGTTATCACGCTCACCTCCCACTGAGACTCAAAAAAATATAGCATGGATCCCAGACAGAGAAAGTCCTGTGTTCAAACCCTTGCTTTGCCACAGAGTCACGCTGAAGAATCTTGGGCTTGTCATCTCACCTCACCTCATCTCATCTCAGAAAATCCTGTGTTCAAACCCTTGCTTTGCCACAGAGTCACGCTGAAGAATCTTGGGCTTGTCATCTCACCTCATCTCACCTGAGATACATGGCTGTGCAGAGCAAACAGGACAATGCCTGCCCAGGGTCTGACACTGAAGGCTCAGTATGTGGGCGCTGATGTTAGTGTTATAACCACAAGGGAGGGCCTGTCATGTTCTGACAGCCTTACCCTCCATCTCAAGCCCCTCTTATGTGCTGTCAGACACGTGAGCCCAGCCAAACCAGTGTCTGTCACCACACTACCCACAGAGCTGCCTCTCCCAAGTTGTCTCCAGCCACCTAGGCCTGCTGAGTAAGAATAAGACCCTCCCTTCATCCTGTCAGCCAGCACTGCCTCCCCCCCTTAAATCTCTATCTTCCCCCAACACACTGGCATTTTAGTTTTTTTAAATTTTATTTTTTAAAAATATTTTATTTATTTATTTGACAGAGAGAGAGGTCACAAGCAGGCAGAGAGGCAGGCAGACAGAGAGAGAAACAGACTCCCCACGGAGCAGAGAGCCCGATGCGGGGCTCTATCCCAGGACCCTGAGATCATGACCTGAGCCAAAGGCAGAGGCTTAACCCACTGAGCCACCCAGGTGCCCCTTAAATATTATTTTATTTAAATTCAATTCATTAATATATAGTGTGTTATTACTGTATTATAGTGTATTATTAGTCCTCAGTTTGTTTCCTATAATTAAGAGTCTCTTATGGGCACTTTAAGTACACATTCTCACAGCACTATTCTTGGTTTAGCAAACTTGGGTCCAGGGGGAATGGTTTGTCCATATTTATATAAGAAGTTAGCTGTAGAACTGGGACTAGAGTTGGGTGTTCTGACAATCAGGCCAGAACACCCAAAAAGGCCTTAGGGGAAACTCATGCCTCATAGCCACATGCAAGTTGCGTGTTCCACGGGGCAGCTCACCTTCAAGCCACCCACATTGTTCTTTCACACAGGAGCCTCATCATCTCCCCTTTCTCTGGGATTCCACCTTCCAACATGTAAGTCTCACTGTTGTCACCCTGCTCAAGATCTGCCATGGCTTCCCATTCCCCTAAGCTCCCTTAGCCTCCACATCCCCACCACCATCCTGGACCTCTCCAGCCTGACTGCCCACAAGTCCCCCATATATACACTACAAGCCAGCCTTCCAGCAAAGTTTAGAAACATCTGGTTCCCACATGGACCACAGTCCACACCTGGCTTGCCCACAAACATTGCTCTTTTCGGATGTTTTGCCTTTGCTTGAAACACCCTTTTCCCAACCCCCATGTGTGAGACCCGAAGGCATCCTCAACGGATCCACTAGCTCCAGCTAGAGAGTTTGTTGTACAGCCTGCTTTCTCTTCACACAGGGGGCCAGAACAGGGACAGTGCACCCTCACGCCCTGGGCCCAGCATGTGCTGGGCCGGGGGTGGTGGTGGCAGCAGCCTTCTGCTCCCACTCAAGCTTTGACCTGTATCTTCCTAAACAGACTCCTCATACTCCCTGACTTTGTCCATACTCAACAGAAAGCCCCCCTCCAAAAGTCTATATTTGCTGAAGACCTCCTCCATCTTCAGGGCCACATTGGACACTGGTGTCTCATCCCTAACAACCAAGATTTTCCATCAAATACTTGCCCACAAGTATCGAGCCAGGTCTGACACCTTCCCACTCCCCATGAAGACCCAACAGGGCCGCAGGTCTCAGCCTGAAGTTGGTACAACAGCGCAGCAGGCCCTAGACTTCTGGCTCCTTCTTTACCAGTGCAAGGTGATGATGAAAGGAGAAGTGAGTGGCTGGGGTCACAGAATAGCTCAAGGGTAAAGGCAGAGCTGCGGACATCAAGCTGTAGGGCAGCAGGGCAAGTCAGGGCTAGCAGTGGGGGTAAGGGTGGCTCCAGGATTATAGTAGGTCTGTGTATCTGCTCCTGGCTTAAAAATTCTTATTAGACAATTGATGTTATCTCATCTGCTCTCACAGATGAGAAGTGGACATCATCATAGTGGGTGGCTTGGGAAGGGTAAAAGATCAGGGTCAGGCCAGAATAGTCTAGATTTCCTCCAGTCTAGGGAAGCCCAGCCAGGCACAGGATTCACAGCCCTGGGCCTGGAGTCATAGTCAGAGGGGTTCTTCCCACCCTCCTTGTGTCTCCATGTCATTTTCTCAGACTCTTCTAGCCCATAAGGCTCAGCACCAGTCTCCTCCTCCTCCTCCTCCTCAGCACCTCCTCCAGGAAACACTTCAGGATTGGCCCATCCCTCCATTCCACCTCACAGCTTGGAGCAGAACTGTCACAGCTTCATTTCTCCCACTCACTGGAGCTGCTGAGGTCTTGCTCACACAACCTTTCCATTGCTTAGCCAAGTTGTGGGCTAAGTGATCTCATTGCAAGCCTGCCTCACCTTGCTATCAGCTGTCCGTCAGCTTGGAGACTGTCTAGGCCCCAGAAGGGGTTTGATAAATGTCACTTGGATCGGCATTGCTGAAAAAGGCACGGGGCAACAGCTGTTCATGTGAGAGGCCATGGGAAACAGTAGCAGGAGCTCAGAATGATGCCAAGGTTAGCACCCAGGCCATGGGGTATTCTAGAGCTGGGAGTCAGGGCAGAGGCCTGGGCTTGAGCCCCATTTCTACATGTACTTGCTTGTACCTCTGGACAGTCACTGCCCCTCTCGGGGCTCGAGAGTCTAGTCTCTTTTTCAGACATACTTGGTGATGGGGGATCAAAGCCCTAAGCCATAAAAAGTGTGAAACCCTCTCCACACTCTGTATGTGACTGAAAATAAAAAGTCTAAACTGTAAAGTAATAAGGAAAATGAAGTTCACAAAGTTTTGACCTTTTCATAATGATTATTTTGAATATCAAATATTAAAATGTGTCCAAAACGTATGCTTTGCTGGTCCCTTACATGTTTGGCCTGCCTCCTGGTGACCTGGCCCCAGGGTGGATGCTAACTCTGAGTTCCCCCCAACAATGGATTCAGCTTTCTCAGACAGTCTGGTACTCAGTTGCTGCCCCCTGCCCATCCTTCAGGGAGAACTCAGGCTCCCAAGAGCCTTGAAAACATCTGCCTGATGTTTATCTCATTCTTCTACCAAGCTTCTGAGCAATGCAGGAGACCCCAGAGGAAGCTTGTGCCAATCACTATGTTGGGCCACTCTAGCCCCCGGCTTGATCTGAGCTTCCTCCAGGGGCTCCCTGACTATGCTCAATCTCGTCCTTGGGGCCTTTTGACAGGTGCAGGCTCATGGCTTGCCTTGCCCCAAGTGGCTTCCACAGTAAGTTTAAAGGCCAGAATGGGACCCCTCAGCCTGGGGGAAGAGGAAGTGCCCCTCTCCACCCACACACAGTTTCTCATACTAGCCCTAACATCAGAAACAGGAAGCAGGGTCCCCCAGTACATTCGCCTTCTACCAGACAGACACATGCCCTCCCCCCAACAAGTCTCTCCTCAATGCTCATGTTCTCAGAGTCCCCCACCCTTATCAGCTGAGCCCCAATCTGGGATGGAAGGATGCTCTTCTGGGGAAGGTGGATATCGTTAGCCTCCATACAATGAGAACAAACTTGTACAGACCCAGGGATCTGCCCAGAATGGATGGTGTAGAGAAAAGGCCCAGGGTGGGGAGGGTAAACTGGCTGAAGAACAGGGTGGCAGAGTTGTGGAGTCTGAAGCCACAGGATATCAGCCCTGCCAACAGCCTCAGAAGCCCTTCTGAGCAAGGCTGGGGATCTAACCCAGCAAACAAGAGCGCCTCCCTTAGGGATTCCCTACGGTCTCTGACCCCTCACTCTGAGTGAGCCCCATTTAGACAGATAGGCTGTGCTGAGGGTACAGCAACCTCTCAGGACAGGGGGGTGAGGCTGACTTACTGGTTATGTAGAGCAGAGTGTGGAAGAGCCACATCCTAGCTGGAGCAGAGGCAGTGGCGTGGACCTCAGCGTATTCAGCTTCCCCTCCTCTGCTTGGTGGCCAGGAGGCGGGGACAGGCACACACAGAAGCAGAGACCCACAGGCAGACAGGCACTTTCACATAGACACGGATGTTCCCACTTGTGCACAGCCGGCTGTGAGGCTTCCTCAGCAGTTGTGGGCTGGGTCCTGGAAGCTCAGAGACACTTATCAGTCCTTCCCCATGACCCACACTTCGTGGAACAGTGAGACAAGGTTTAGCCTAGGAACATAGCTCTGGATGTCTTCATCAGATGTTTGAGTGCAGAAGTAGTATTAATGCAGACGTTTATCATTCATGTGAGGGAGTCCCAGCCTCCTGCCCTGCTCTAGAACCTACCACCAGATACCTTAGCCCAACACCCAGCCCAGGGTCCTTAGTGGCGCTGCCTCAGCAATGAGAATGAGGTCCCCTTCCCACCTGAAGTAACCCCACAGCTAGAAACTGGGCTCCTGCACCTGGCCCCTGGACTCAAGGCCCTGAGGCTATGGAGAGCCTGTTAAATGTTAAGACCCAATGCACTGGCTGAAATCAACGCCTCAGTGAATTGTTTGGCTACATTCTCTTTAAAACCTAGCTATAGTACCATGACGTGGGAACTAACTTAAGAGAGCTCTGAGCTACCAGACAGAAAACATAAAAATTCCATAAATCTTTCCAGCATACCTCTGATTCAACCCAGCACCCCCAAAGTATACTGCCAACAGCTTGCAGTCATACTTAAAAGCTAACTTCACAATTTGTCAAATTTTCCCTGTGACCAAGTCTGTCATCTGTCACAGAAGGAAGTGTCCCCGCTTCCCAGATTGTTATGTGCAGAGCAGTGCTGTCCATCAGAACTATGATGATGTTCTAGATCTGCATTGTCCAATACAGTAATCGCTAACCACATGTGGCTACCGAGCCCTTGAAATGTTACCAGTGCAACAGGAACTGAATTTTAAATTTTATTTAATTTTAATGAATTCACATTCAAAAAGGCAGGAGATTCTATGTCTCTCACACGAACGTCTGCATCCCCAGGGAGAGCATGCTGTAGTGTTAATGCAAGTGTTAAAGCAGACAAGGGTGTTGACTTAACGATAAGATGAAAATTTTATTTTCTCACCTTGAAAGTTTGCTTGGCCAGTCTTGTGGAGGTCACTGACACTTAAAAACATGTTTGCACTGTCTGCTTTGGTCTGACAAAATACCTACAACAAATGTGACAGTTCCCTGATGCTATATGATTCTTGAACAGAGATTATAATTCACTGTTTCTGACACTGCCCAACAGCTGGAAACAAAGTTCCAGGTCTGATGATCTGCCTGCCAGATCACGAAGAAGACTATCCAAATTGGCTTAACCTTGTCGTGGTCCAGACCCCTGGCCTATTTTCCTAACACTCCAAGGCTCAGTGACTCAGTGACTCCCCCTATCCCACACTTATTTGGAGTGCCAGGGGCACTTGGCAGAGCCAGGATAGGCTTCTCTCCCCATCACTGGCCCAGAGGCGTTGGGAGAGTAGCCCCAGGCCACAGAGCAGATCAGCAGTAGGGACACGTTAGAACCCAGGACTGCAGATGCTCAAGATTTCTGAAAGCAGGACTTCGTGTCTGCAGTATGAACTTCAGGGCACCTCAGGAGGCCAAGTTGATGACTTGGAGTTGATGACTGGAGGATAGACAGGATGCAGGGCCATTTCTGCATCTTTGGGGATGTCTAGCATGCAGACTCATGTGTTTACCCAAGCTTGCTGGTGTCAGCATGGCACAACCCTAATCATGAGCATATATAGGTCCTTTGAGCCTATCTGAGATTAACTACTGTCCCCACAAATCCAAACCTAAGATTTGCAAGGAAAGAGCCAGACTATGTTCTACAATGCTTCTGTTTGGCGCCTCATACAGGTTTTAGACAAATGGTAAGGGACCAACTTGAGGGATATTCTACAACATAACTGGGCTGAACTCTTCAAAAACATCAGTATCATAAGACAAAGGTTAAGGAATTGTTCCAGGTTAAAGGAGACTAAGGAAAGGAAAAAAATGCAGTGTGATCCTGGACTGGATCATAGACCAGGAAAAAAAAAAAATCTTTCAAAAACATTATTGAACATTATTGGGATAGCTGGCAAAAATGAAACATGTATCTAAAGATTAGATACTACTGTACTAATTAAATAAAATTATACATTTCTTGAATTTGATAATTATGTCATTGTCATATGAGAAATTCCTTATTTCCTAAGAAATTTAGGAAATGTACACTAAAATATTCAGGGGTAAATGGACAGGTATATGCAAGTCACTCTCAAATAGGTCATGCTTCAGAAGTGGAGATGGGGGGACAGAAGGCAGGAGGGAAAGAATGAATGACAAAATATGGCAAAATGTACTTTGTCCTATCCTTGAAACTTTTCTGTAATTTTGAAATTATTTCAAAATTGTCTTAAAAGTTACAGGATGGAGATCTGTTCAGCAAGAGGTAGAAGTACTAACTGCTCCCTATCTTGAGAGTGAGTCAAAAGATCTGATATCTGCACTCACCAGCGGATATAGGGCAGTTCCCCTCATCTTGCCTCATCACCTCTGGACACAGAAGATGTTCTAACTACCCACTAGCCTTCTGAGTCCTGAGAAGCTGAGTAGAGGAAATTTGGAAGAGTGAGGACTTACTGAGACAGGACTGCTGGCAAAAGGCACCTGGGGGAAGTCTGAGGAACAGTAAGAATCACTGCCATTGACTGAGCACTAAGGAGGGAGTGCCAGATTCAGTGCCAAAGGCCTTCCATGCAAAGCCCTCATCTCATCCTAACAGCCAACCTACTTGGTTATACTGATTTCCCAGATGAGGATACTAGACTGGAGAGGTTAAGTAACTTGCCTAAGGCTATATGGCTAATAAGTGGCAGAGTTGGGACTTAAGACAGGTCTGTTTCCTCCAGAATCAGGATTCTGAACTACTACAATCCTTCTACCCTCATACCCATGGGTCTAAATTCCTCCCAGTTCATGAGCTTTTAAAAAGCAGAGACCTCATTTCACAAACATATACTGGGATTTTCACATTACTGGGTGTCATGAACTCAATTTGTGTGTGCCCCATTGCCAAATTCATATGTTGAAGCCATAAAGCCCCAACTTGAGTTTATTTGGAGATAAGGTCTAAAGGCCTTAAGGGAGATAATTTAAGGTCATAAATATACGGCCCTAATAGGCTTAGCAGTCTTAGAAAAGGAACAGAGATCTTTCTCTCCATGTGCATGTACCAAGGAAAGACCATTTGAGGGCACTATGAGAAGATGGCCGTCTGCAAGCCAGGAAGAGAGCCCTCATTAGACCTTTCAGACTCTAGACTGTTAGAAAATAAATTTCTGTTGTTTAAGCCAGTCTATGGTATTTTATTATGGCAGCCTAAACTAAGACAATGGACTACCTCCTAAAAAGCCTCCCAAACAAAACACTTGGGGGGGTGTGTGTGTGTTGGGGAAGGTGGGCTTAGTGGGGAAGAAGCAAGGGAGAGAATCCTCTTCTTCTTCTGTAACTGAGGGGTTGGTTTATGGACTAAGGGTCCAAGGGCTTAGGCCTCTTGCTTGCCCAACTTCCTTCCTATTCAACTTAGGCTTCTAATGGTCTTTATAAAAGTAGAGCAAAGATCCTAGAACTCACATTAGCAATAGAAGAAACCTGGAGACCATCCCAGCTGAGCCCTTCATCTGACAGACAGGGAAACTGAGGTCCAAAGAGGTGAAGGGACTTGTTCAGTCTTCTCCAGTTTGTGTGTGTGAAAAAATGAGTCCCCAGGGCTTCAGGCCCAGTCTGACACTATTCTATTTGACCATCCTCCAAAGACACTCTACCTGAGCTAAAAGTGCAACCTTCTGATCATAGGCTTCCTGAGTACTCCTTGCCAATGACAAGAGGGGATGTACCACACAATTAAACACACAAAAAGCCAGGAAGGGATAGGAAGGTCAAGTCTCCTCTCTTGCCAATGGTGTGGGCCTCTTGCCTTCACTAACCTACATCAGTCAGTGGTGAGGGTGACAGGCAATTTGTGAAACACAAAGTTTCACCTACTAAAGAATATGGTCACGCAAAGAGGGCCTCCGAACTGCTGAAGCAAAAACAGGTAAGAACCCTAGGGCAGGGAATTGACTTTAGCAGGTTAATACCACCCACACTCTAGAGTTTTATTTATAGCACAGAAAGTCCCACTGCAGTGCCTCATAATCTGAAATAGGCTTTTGAGCCAGCATTTCTCTAACTGTTCCCAGGAATATCAAAATCCTGTGAAATGCTCATAGAATTTTATTTAAAAAAATGCTACCATATTTTTTCTTCTAAGATTTATTTTATAAACATGTAAGAAAAGTTCTGGATTTTCATTGGTCAGATTATGCAATAACAATCTGCCTTGAAGCAAGTGTGATATTCTCAAAATTATCAAAAACATTCTGTCCTTTTAGTTCTTAAAGAAAAAAAAAAGGCTTTAACTTCTCATTTGCTTCCTGTTATATAAAGTTTAAAAGCAAATACTCGTAACCAAATTTATTTGTACAGCAATTAATTAATCTGTGAAGCCACGATTTGCTGTTAATCTTAATCCAAACAGGCTGTTAGCATTTCGGTGTAACTTTAAGAATGCTCCAAGTGAGAGGTGGACTATTACTGGAGGCCAAAGAGCTGTTGCCTGAACAAGTTGTTTCTCTTCGCCTTCTTTGGACTGCCACCACTTTCCTCTCCAATAGGAACCAAAGCTAAGAACTGACTCAGTAATTCCTCCTTGGGGCCTCTCATCCAGCTGCCAGCTTCCCTTCCTCCTCTCCTGGGGCAGATGAATGCTTTCCAAAAAAATATTCTACATGATGCTCTTGCAAATTCTTTACACAGCAGGTAAACTTCAGCTCAGATACAGCCAGATCATCAAAACTTGAATTTTATGGAGGTCTAATTAATGACATTTTTTTCTTATACAAATACAGTTTATGCACTTCTAAATAATATTTATCTTTTTCAATCTGGTAGTGTCAGCTACAATTCAACTAGCCTGTAGGCAAAGGAGTCAGAGCTGGGTTGTTACCATAATTCACTCATTTACCAAACACTTTTTAAGTACTACTTACTCTGGACTGGCATGGTGGGAGGATACAGAGATAACAACATGAAGACACCGGCTCATTAGGAGCTCACAGGCTAAAAGGGAAAATAAAACATGAACATCAAGTATTGTGTGTACAAGGCAGAAAACAAGGACTAGCCTGTAAGAGGACCCAAAGGCCTCAGAGAATGAAGCTGTTCCTGCAGCTGGGAGATTTATACATTCACCGCATGTTTACAGATAACCTGACAGGTTTCTCTAAGACTGGAGAAACCCCCATGAACAAACCAGACCTGGTCCCTGCTCTCATGGAGCTTACAATCTACCAAAAAAGACAAAGTAGGAACAGGACATTACAATTCAGTGTATAGGTGTGCTGGCTTTGGGGGGCAGTTACAGAGATTTGGCATACACATACATACACACATTTCACTTAGGCAAACACAATGGTATATTTTCCTGAAAAAGTCGAAAAAAAAAACACCCCGAAACAAACAAGGAAAAAGCAAAGCAATTTTAAGTCATTTGGGCCACTTCACCTCCATTCACCTAAAGGTAAGCTTGTGCCCTGCCACACCTGTGGCTTGTTACAGTTCCCAAGAGCCTCTTCAAAAGTGAGTTGCTTGCCTGAGTGGAGTTTAACACCTAAAAATAAGTGGATTTTTTTTTAATTTTTTTTTTTTTAATAAATATGGCCTTCATTGTAGGCCAACCACTTCACCTGTAACTCAACCAAAGAAACTATGGTCCCACATAGGCAGGAACCCATGATGCTGGTTTTCAACATGGCACCTTCCCCAGGATTTCCAAGTGGAATTTTGATTATGCTGCATTTTTATCTTAGGTGTGACTGTATAGCCCAACCCTGAAATGAGCAGAGTCTCATTCATGGCAGTACTGTGGGATACGTAGCAGGGGCCCATAACCTGACTCTGGAAGTTGGAGGCAACCACCTGGAGGTGTCTTTAAGTCCTTGAGGATGAGGGAAAAGAGAAGGCAAAGCTTAAGTAGAAGGGAGAAAGAGCCAGGGAAGTGTGTCACTGCTAGGGAAGAAAAGCACTGAGCAGATTTTGACAGACTGGTGAGATCAAGATGGGTCCAAGAACTAGTGGGCACAGGGCAGGAGAGGCGGGGAAAACTGGCCGAAGATACCAAAAGTTAAATTCTGACAAGTCTTGTGAGCTGTCATTGGAGTTTGGCATTTATTCCAAGGACAATAGTGAAGCTTTGGAAAGGTTTTGCGCAGAAAAGTAACAGAATAACTTTAAGAAAGTTCATTCTGAAGCACAAGAAAAGATGCCCAACATCCTTAGACATCAGGGAAATGCAAATCAAAATCACAACGAGATACCAATTCACGCTGTGAAATAACAAGGGTTGTCAAGGATTGTGAATAAACTAGAGCCCTCATACACTAATGGGGAAAATGGAAAATGATGCAGCCATTTGGGAGAATAGTCTGGCAGTTCTTCAGAGGGTTAATTAGACAGACTGTATGACCCAGCAACTCCACCCTAGTTATATAACCCAAGAGTAATGAAAACATAACCACACAAATACTTGTACATAAATGTTCCATAGCAGCATAATTCACATCAGCCAAAACTGGAAACAACCCAAATGTCCATCAACTGATGAATGAATAAAATGTATTGTATTCATACAATGGAATATTATTCATTAACAAAAAGAAGTACTAATACAGGCTACAACACAGACGATCCTCAAAAATATGTTTAGTGAAAGAAACCAATCACAATGCCACAAAGTGTATGATTCCATTTACATGAGCGTTCAGAATAGGCAAATCCATAGAAACCAAAAGCAGAGGTTGCCAGGAGGGGAGAGGAACTGGGGAATGATTGCTAATGGATATAGGGTTTATTTTTGGTGATGAACCTGTTCTAAAACTGACTATGGTGATGGCTGCACAACTCAAATATACGAAAAGCCACTGAAGTGTGTATTTTTTTTTCCTAAAATTTTTTATTTTTAAGTAATCTCTACACCCAATGTGGGGCTTGAACTCACAACCCAAAGATCAAGAGTCGCATGCTCCTTCAACTGAGATAGCCAAGTGACCTTGAAGTGTATACTTTAAAGGAGTGAAGGGGTATGTTATGTAAATAATAGCTGTCAAGCTGTAGTACACAGAACAGAGATGGAGGGATGCGGTATGGGGAAGAGATCAGGGAGGAGGCTGTCACAGGGATAAAATGGGAGAAGACAGTGATTTGAACTAAAGGGAAGGCTTCATGGGACCAGAAAAAGGGGCCAGAGGAGGGCTTGTCACAAGCTCCACAAGTTCTCCTGGGTAGCTGGCGTCTCTCCCAAGATGGAAAGTAGGAAACAAAAATGAGGTATCTGAAATTACTATGAAGCAGCAAAATGTATTTGCAATCTCATATGCATAAAGACTAAGAATATAGAAAAGTGTGTAGCCCTGAAGCCCACCTACATAAGGAGCATCCAGGCACAATGAGCTGCCCCTAAGGGACCATCCTGACAGTCCACCCTCACTCCCAAACTCCAAAGAAAGGGCCTGGGCATTCAGAGCACGTGTAAGATGTTGCAAGATCTGAGTGCCTGAGTGTGGGTCAGAGAGCGAGAGAGGAGGTGGCCAACAATAACTTGGGGAAGTAAAATCTTCTAAGATACTTTTCTGGGGTCTGTATATTTGTAAGAATTGCAAGGCTGCCCAAGCAGGCATTTTTCTTGGTTAAATCAAAGGTCCAGTTTTGACTACACACCACCACCTTTCCAAAAAGCGTTCCCTGATCTCTAGCAGGAGACTGGCAAGGGTTATTTGACCATGGGATAGATGGGCTCAAACTACTGGTGGAAAAGGTCATGATTGGCAAACACAGAAGAAGGGCTTTTTTAAAATACTGCTGAGACCACATCAGTTAGGACCCTGACCACAAGGATATCTCTGTCCCACTAGAAGACCCAGAGACTGTAATGGAAATGGGATAGGGATGAATCCCTGCCCAAAACCTCATGCATGCCCTTCTTGACCCTCCCCACACATGCAACAGAAACCAGTGCTGGCCAGCCCACCACAACCATTGCTTCAGGAAGAGTAAAACACCACTGAGATGCACCAACAAAGTCAGAAGCTCTGGTACTAGCCCATTCATTTGCCAGATGGGACAGATGGAATACAAACCAGGGGTTGGCATCCAGGTCTCTGATTCTCGGGTCCTTGTTCTTCTCACTCTACCAAGTCCCCAAACCTTGCCCCGTCTCAAGAATCTGGCTCTCAGCTGTATGCTCCACAGAACAAAAAGGGAGGAACCTCAGAAACATTACGTCTCAACTGGCAGAGAACCATCTCTCTCCAAGAATCCACTCCGGAAGTAGAAACATACCATAGTTACAGCCTCTAATCTTTCCAAAGGGAGTGAAAAGCAGGTTAACCAACAAAACATGGTACAGTACAGTTGCTGCAGCTCTCAAGTCCTGCAGCCCTTTCCTTCCTTTGTTAGCAGCAGTGTTCTGCATTCAATCACACCACACTGTAATCAACTCTCAATGCCATAAGCAAAGATTCTTAGAATCCAGGACTATACCAGGTACTGAAACACTCCAGACAGGTGAGGAGTTTTGGTATCACAACGGGACAAGGGCTTACTCTCTCTAATTCTTAAGTTCTAGTGAACTGAAGTGAAACACTATTTTTAAGCCTGCAGAAGAATACAAACATTAAATACTTCAAAGTAAAGATCAAATAGGAAGACAAAATAATCTACTGCCCTTAAAATAATCTGAAAGGAGTTTGGAAGTAAATAAGAAATAAACTAAAATTTCTGTAAGTATTATCTTATTTGGCAGTTTTAAAGATATCTTCAGGTGCCAGAACTTGGAAATACAAAGAATAAATACTAATGTATCACTTCTGAAGTGATAATAAACAACAGGACCCCATCTCAGATGGATGGATTTTTTTCCTACAGTGGCCAAAAAGCAAGCTGAACACTATATACAACAGACAGACTATACAATTAGGATCATTTAAAAATAATGAGACTCCTCTCCTTGCCGTCTTCCAAAGTATATAATATATATTTAACAGCACACATAAGACACCACTTGAGCTTCCCTTGTAGCCAACAGGAAGTATTTTCACATATAAAAATTAAAAATTTAAACTTTTAAATCATTAATATTTTTAAACATAATACAGACTTAAAAATTGTTCAACATTAACCCATGACCCCACCCCTAGCACAAAAATCCACCCCAAATCCAGAAGTCACAGTTTTTTGTTCCTAAAAATCCCACAGCACTGAACTTGATCTTCACTTCAAGCTGATTGTTAAGAGGCCCGTAACAGAAATCCCCAGGGAGGAACAGAAGCACGATCGATGCTGCGTCTCTTATCTACCTGGGCGGCACTGGTGCACCTCTGAGGTCAGGTCCATGAGATTCGGCCCCCACACTAGGATCCCGGAAAGGTGAGCTGGCAGCTTCCCTCATCTTCCCCCTCGAAGGCTGTCCAATAAGCACCTGGGAACTGACTTTTCTTGGGAAAAGGGTGCTGGTAACAGCTGTCAGGGCCAAGGCAATAGTGAGAAGTTCAGTTCTCTGCTCTTTGGATGAACTGTGTAAAACATTTCTTTAAAAGACACAATGTTAAAAATATTAAGAAAAACGTCTACAAAATCTGGAGGGCTGCCTTCTCCTCAAAGGGTAAAGCTTGTGGGGTAGTGGGGAAAGAACTGAGGGCCCAGAACTCTTACTCTGCAGCAAAAGATAGACAGATGCCCTTCAAAACATGTCACATTCTTAACATGTCTTGCTGAAGCAGCAAGAGCTGAGGGTGACTGTGTAGGAGCAGGAGGGGTGCCAACTCCTGCAAGGGGGTGGGAGGGGAAAGGTTCCTACTGTGCACCCCTCCCTGCATGAGAATGTCAGATTTTAGGGCAGCTGCCGTTAGCCCCAAGGGCATCAGGACTCTGCCTCTGAACCAGAGCTGCTTTCCCGACTAACTTCAATCTGGAGAGATGGTAAGTTATCTAACCGGCTCTTCTTTTGGCGAGACTGTTCTTTCTCCTTTATCAGAGCCCCCCATGCCCTTTGCAGCTCAGAGTCATCTTCCTCAGTGCCTGGCGCCCTGTGATCCACCTTCTTTGTGTTCTTTTCTTTGGTCTTGGGTGCAGATCCTAAGCGTGTCCATAAACTACCTGTTTGGATGAGAAGACATTTCAGTTTTGGTGGTCGATCAATGCTGAGAAGCAGGGTAATTGAAGAAGGGGCACTGCCCTTCTTAAGAGGGGTCTATGGCTCTTGTAACCTCTGTGTAGCATTAGGAAGATAATCTCATTTCCCTGGCTATCATCCCTGCCTGTGAACTGAGGGATCTGGACCCAGTTGGGGTCTCGCAGCTAGGGGACGTGTGCCTCCCGTGTATAACAGAAACACCTGGGAAGCTGCTTATGCTACACCTGCCCTTCCCTGGTGACACTCACCATTCTCTGTAGAGCTTCATTCTGCCAGGAGTGAGCCATTCCCAGATCATTACCAGCTATAAAGTCTGCAAACTGATAGGCCTGCTATACTGTACACTTTCAGAGATTTGGCCCACTATCCCAGTACACTTTTAAAAACATACTTTATTAATATCTAACAATAGAGAAATATGTGTTTAGAATTTCACAGCATACTACACTATAAAGGCAATTAAACATTTTCTTTATAAAGAATTTAACAATGTGAAAAATGATCATAATAAAATCCTGTATGAACAAAGCAGAGTATGTATATTGACAAAGATGTGAATAGAGACTTAAGCCTAAAAAGTATCTGCGCTAAACAGAAAGAACAAAGGTGGGGTTTTTTTTTCCTATTTTCTAAATTTTCCAAACCCTTATTATTATAATTATGACGACTAAAATGGAAGAGGAAAAGTAATTTATTTTTGACATATGCTATTTCCTGCCTTTGACCAACAAAGTATTTCTATGCTATAGTCTGCTCTTACCCAATTCCTATCCCACTCAGTTTTAAGTGTTACCAACCTGATTTCTTCTCCCGTGTATCAGAGTAGAGGCCTTTAACATCTTGTCTGGGAACACCCAGCCTACTATGTACATCAGAAAAAGGCTCTCTCCGAAAAACTGGATTACTACTAAAAGCCTTTTCTGGAGAATACGGTCTTTTTCCTAACCGCTGGCGTATATCTAGAAAAAGAAAAAAAAGTATTACTGTGACCAAACATGTGCTTTGCTAACAATACTGTCAACCTGAGATCCCTAGAGGACCTGGTGCCAAATCTCCCCAAATGATGACAAAGAGCCTTACAAAATCAAACTTCTAAAACCCTTCTCTCTAAATAATCAGTCTGGATCCCCCTAGGAAAGGTCAGATAAAGGGGCTTTCAGTGGAAGAGAACTGCTCCAGAAAGGAACTTCTGACACAAAATCAGTTGTTTTTATTTTTTGTGCAAGTGTGTGTGTGTGTTTTTCTTAAGTAGAACGAAGCATACCAAAGAATTTACAAACATTTCAGCTAACAAACATTACTGTAAGTTCCCTAAGGGGAAATCTTTCAACATATAAGGAATTCTTAATAAACTTACTATATATATATTTTTAAAAAAATTTTATTTTTTCAGCGTAACAGTATTCATTGTTTTTGCACAACACCCAGTGCTCCATGCAATACGTGCCCTCCCTATTACCCACCACCTGGTTCCCCCAACCTCCCACCCCTCGCCCCTTCAAAACCCTCAGGTTGTTTTTCAGAGTCCATAGTCTCTTATGGTTCACCTCCCCTTCCAATTTCCCTCACCTTCCTTCTCCTCTCCATCTCCCAATGTCCTCCATGTCATTTGTTATGCTCCACAAATATAAACTTATTATACTTAACAGTAAATGTAATGAGACTGACAAAAACCAAAGGATTAAGGGAAGATATGTCAAATCAAATTTGTTTTTCCTCCCTCCAATCCCTCCAGAAACCTGTCCTCTTGAGTTCCCTCTAACAATGACAGCATGTAAACAACATGTTTATTAGCAAGTCACTGTACTGGGGCTTTCATCCATCTTGTTTACTGTCTCAGAGAGCAGCATCCCCAACTTTCTGGTTTCTCAGGCCTGAGCCTTTTGGCTTCTTTCCCTTTGCTCCCTCACTTCCTAGTGCCAAGTCTTCTTCCTTCACAAGGTTTGATGTTCTCATCCATTCCATCTCCACTCTCCTTGATCTAGTTCAGGCCCTTGTTACTTATTTGACTTTCTACCCTACCCCATCCTGCCACAAATTATCTTTCTAAAATAGATTTAAGATCAGGTTACTTCCCACCTCAAAAAAACAGGTTTGCTAAGGGAGATCTCACTCCCTCCGTCAGCCTTGCTCTAAAGCCACTTTCTTTAAGAAGCCCTCCACAATCCCCCCCGCAGATCTACCTCCTCTCTGTTCTCCCACAGCCCACAGCTTATAGATGTATCAGGCTCTTACTCCATTCTGTTGTGCAATGGAATTACCTGAATGCGTGCACTTGTGTTTCTCCATCTAGGTTCTATGATGACTTTGCATCCCCTCCAAAGATTCTAACACTCCCAGCATCTAACCCAGGGTCCAGCACATAGCAGGCATGGCCAAGTACCTACTTTGCACTTGTATACTATCTAGTTCAAAATCTTGACCAACAATTCAACTTAATTTCTATCATCCTTATGTATAAAGTATATCAAGGGCATACAGAATAAAATAACTGGGACAAAAATATTGAAAGCTAATATTGCAAAAGTATGATTATTTTTCATGTCCTAAAGTTCCAATACATAATGCAAAATTTAGAAGTGATGAACTAGGACAACTAAATCAGTTCATTACTGGCAATGTTTTATCCAAGGATCTATCTCTGTCCTGATTTGCTTTCTGGAGCTCAGAAACACAACTGAACAATACCTGACTTAGTACTGCTGCCTGGTGGCCGTGGACGTGTGTGCTGACGTTTTTCATCTAACAGATGTCGGACATCTACAAACTTCTCAGTTGGTAATTTGTTACCAATTCGGTTTTTGATATTGCTTGTGGATATAGTATCTGCCCTCATGGAGTTCCTTTAAAAAAGAAAAAAAAGGTACAATTAACCAGCTTCAACTATGGGGTAATGACTATGCAATAATCTCATATACTTTGGAGAAAACAATTTAAGAAGCCCAATTTCATATAGCCAATATTCACTCACAAATACCATATACCAATAATTATTTGTTTACAATAACATATGATCAGCCTGCTATAAAGAGATCAATCAGGGCAAGTAGGTTTCAGAGTTTCCCAGGGTGGTTTCCACAAACGGTATCTGTAAACTATTAAAGAATGTGTAATTGTGAATCCCAGTCCCCTGCCTTCTAGGACAAACGTTAAGTAAGGCCTGCAAAGGGCTCACAGATCTCTCTGTTCACCCAGGCTGTGATTTTGCTGTAGTCAAGATACAAGAGTCTACAGTAAAGGGCAGACTTCTCTGTCAAAGACATCTGCTACCGTGCTAGGCACCAGCATTATTCTGGCAGCATTCAACACTGGAAAGTTTTCTGAAAACTAAAAATAAGGATATGAACAAAGCCATACAAAAGAATTAGACTGAACTGTTTTTCCCTTCCCCAAATACACTACCAAGAACACTTAGAGAACCCCTAGACCCCAACAATTTGAGTTGTGCATATGCTATCTGCCCTCAGGAATCTGCTCATCCCCACTAGTCATCAAAGAAATACACATTAAAATACCCATTTTTTGGTCCACAAAATTAGCAAAAAATTAGAAAGACTGGTTAAGACTGGTGAGTAGTAGGTAACAGGTTATAAAGTATACGTGTTGCCGAAGCAAGTACGGTAACAGGTTATAAAGTGAGTAAAACCTATTTGGAGGGAAATTTAGCAAAACCAATTTTTTTTCAAGATTTATTTATTTTGGAGAGTGAAAGAGAGAGACCATGCACATGTGAGAAGAGGGGTGGGTGGGGAAGGAAAGAGGGGAAAGGAGAGTCTTAAGTAGACTCCATGCTGAGTCCAATGTGGGGTTCAATCTCACAATCCTGAGATCATGACCTGAGCTGAAACCAAGAGCTGGATACTTAACCAACTGTGCCACATAGGCACTCCTAGCAACATCACATTTTTAAAAATTTATGTAGTTTTGTGCAATAACTGGGATTCACGAAATTTATCTAGTTAGTGGAACAGTAAGAAAATAGAAACCTAAATGTCTTTCAATAAGAACTGGTTAAATAAATCACGATACTTTCAAACAATGTACTATATCTGGGTGAAAAAAATAGCAGAAATCTTCAGTATATTAAACAGAAAGAGCACACTGCAAAAGAATATAAATACAACTTCATTTTTGTAGAACTATATAATTTCTCCATGCTTTACGTATAGGCATAAAATTAGCAGGAAAGTTATTAATTCAATTGCTAAGTTGTTATTTTTGGAAAGATGACATTATGGGTGATTTTCACTTTCTATTACTATCTCATTTTTTATAACAAGGACTACTTCTGGTATATTTACAAGAAACACTGGATGCTGTTATTCAAATTCTTCAACGGACTGATAAGAAAACAGATAAAAGCAATTATAGAATAAGAGGAGTTAAGAGAAAGCTATGAATTAGTATTTAAAATAAAATTAAAAGCTAGCACTGCTAAAGAGAAAAAATATTTTTACCTAATATTTTTCAACTGAGATTCCACTTCGTCAGCATACATGGTCATTTTCATGCTTTTCTTTGGTGAAGGAGTGGAAATCATTTTCAGTTCTAGATCATAGTCCATTTCATCGGAGTCTGAACTGCTGGCACTGGACTGCCTAGATGTGCTCCGTTCCCGGGTCTGCTTGAGAGCTGGGAGCTCCTCATGGTACTCCACCACCACCCTGTCATCTGCATCCATGTCCTGGTCCTCCTCTTCTTCCTCTTCTTCTTCCTCTTCAATGGGTTCCTCTGGAACATTTACTAGTCCTAAGAAATTTAACCAAAAAACATTAGGAAAAGCATTAAAACTCACAAATCTGATTTTCTACTCTACATTGGTGACCTTTTCAAAAGGTGGGGTTCCCATGCCCAAGATCTTACTGGAGCATTATCTATGTAAGTGCCAATCTGGTTGCCACTCTGATACCTACAACAGAAGAATGGCCAGGTAAAGTATGATCTAGTAACCTGATGGAATATTATAAAGTAATCTAAAGTACAGTTGATTGTCATTATTCATGAATTCTGTATTTATAAATCAGCCAAATTTATTTGTAACTCCACACCAACACTTGTAGCGTTGTTTTCTTGTCATTTGTGAACATGTGCATAGTGGCAAAAAATTGAATCATCAGATGTGCATATTCCCAGCTGAGGTCAAATGAGGCAACACTCTGCTTTCTTGTTTCAGCTCTCATACAGTAAATAAGTGCTCTTTTTGCAGTTTCTTAAGTGCCATGCTTTTCATATTCTTGTGGCTTTTGTTGATTTCATTTAAAAATTTTTAAAAATGTCCTCTAAGTGTACTGCCAAAGCTGTCTAGAATTCCTAAGCCCAAGAAGGCTGTGATGTGCCTTACAGAATAAACATGTGCTAAATAAGCTTTGTACAAGCATGAGATACAGTGCTGTTGGCTGTGAGTCCAATGTTAATGAATCAACAACATGTATTAAATAAGCTGTCTTTAAACAGAAACACAATCCAAGAAGGTTATATACTGATCAGTTGATGAAAATGGTGACCAGAGTCTCAGAATGGTTTAGTATTCACTGTATCAATAATCACAATGACTTTATAGAACATAACCACTATGAATAATGAAAATCAATTGTAACTTTAAAGTTCATAGAAAAATGTTTTTAAGTGGGAGAAGACTATAAAATATATGTTAACAATTATCTTTATTATGAAAAGAGACAAGTAAGAAAAATGTAAAATGAAATCAGTTGTTTATGTTAGAGTGCAAGAATTAGGGGCAATTTGCTTTTTAACTTAATACAATATAAAGATTATATGATAAGAATATCCTAGCATAATTGAAATTAGAAACCTGTATCTGTGTAACAGAAAAGTATGTGCATTTTTAAAGATGCAGATTTCAAATATACAACTTTGGATATATGCATTAAATAAAAATGATAGACTTCACCTGTCCCTGTTACAATGATAAACACGTATACATGTTATCCCATGTTTGTACGCTGACTTAGCAGTTCTACAAAGCATGTAGAAAATTCTACAGATTAGATTAAAAATAGAAACAAGTCTTTATAAAAACATAATGAAAATGCTTCTTACATAAGCACCAAAAGAAAGAAGGAAAGGAAGGGCAGAACAAACAAAATGAAACCCAAGTCATGATACTTAATAGAGGTATTCGTGTGCACAAGCCAATAAGCATAAAACATTAGACACAGCAGCCTATTTTTATCATCAGACAAAGAAATAATAAAATCAAGTCATCTGATAAAATAACAAAATTTTCATGCAGCTTTTGATATTAATAGTAGATTCCTACAGAAAATTTTATTTCAATTTTTCCTATGCCACATTTGACCTTTTTTGTTAGAATAGCTTTTATTAAATCATTTGACCTCTTTTGTATGGGCAATTTAAAATTAATCGTGACTTGACTTACTTTCCTATATGTTGGCAGAGGGTGAGGGCAAGGAAGAGAGGATGATAAAGTTTGGAACCTTAAAAGACTGTATTAAGAATAAGAATATGATTTCGGGAGCCAAACATGTGTCTACCCAAGAGCTGAGCAGGCAACTACCGGAATGTCGGTGTTTATAGGATGTCAAGCCAACGTCATCCCCAATCAGGGCTCTCTTCTTGATCACATCCCGCTGAATGCGACGGGAATGATATCTTCGCTTCCTGCAACATTCCAAAATAAGCACATCATCAAAAACCAACAGGAAGGACTTTGAAATCCACTAATTAAGTTCAACTATACACTGATGAGATGTTAGGTACTGAAACAGAGACAATTCTATGTGAAACTAAAACTCAGCCTTTCATACCGTTTACCCCAGAGTTAAGAATCTTGAACTCTTTCTTCTTGTCTTCCTTTGAGTGCACACATGGTGTTGACATTCCACTGCAGAATACCAACTGAGGGATTAAGAAAAGCTTAAGTACTACTTAAACTATTGTAAAGTTTTAGACTCACCAAGAATTACTAAGAATGCCTTTCATGCCTCCGTAATTTGGATTCCCATATTTCATATAATACTGACTTCTTCTGGCTGCTCCAAGTTCCTTTTTGTCATCTAAAAATTAATTACGACAGTTACCTAGGATTTCCCACTGGTATGAAGACAATGTTGAATGGCTTAAAAATATGTTTTCCATAGCAGAGGTCAGATCAGCACAATCTGCCAACAAAAGGGAAAGATATGCTACAAATAATCACTCTCAGTGCCTACAAAAGCAGTGCAGTATAGAGCAGGTGGAGCAAAATAGAGATGAATGAAGTTAAGCTGCTGTTAAGGAGCTGACTGACCTCATAGAGAAAATGTTATTAACAACAACAATAACACAACATACAAGGTTTCAGGAAGCTTACGAGAGCTTCAGTCACTACAGCTGTTGAAGAATGAAAAGGGCTTTCTAGAAGAGGTAGAATTTTTCCTGCTCCCCTGAAAGATGACATTTGTTTCTGAATGACAACACTCCAATAACAAAGAATCAGTATTAAAGAAACAGATTATATATAACTCCATATATCTCGTAAAACATTTTTTCCAATCTATCATGACGTTTCGTAAAATGGCTTAAAGAAAACAGCACTGCACCATTTATCTAGAATGTATCACTTTCACCAAGTTAAAATGCCAGTTAATAGAAAGAAAAGGTGGTCATTGATCATACACATTTTCGTTGAGGCACTCACTGATTACAGAAGATGAATACCAAGGCACACGTATCCAGGGCTATAAGTAAACAGTGGCAACAGTATGTGCACCCTTTAAAAGACATGCCCACCAGCTGCTTGGAGAAATGGCTGATTCCAGATCTGGGACAGGGATAGTACAAGTTGAGTATGGAAAAACAAGATGTTTTACTGTGCCATAAAGTATGAAAGTGTTCAAAGAATCATGAAGGCATGTCAAAATAATACAGCTTGAAGGGGCTCCACTGGCCAAATCCAAGAAGATTTGTAAATCAAAACAAAGACATGAACCCACATAACCCACTGAATAAAATAAGACTCATGAACCTAAGCTGATACAATTAAGTAAATAAGTAAATAAATGGGTAAAAAGAAAAAGGTTTTCCTTAAGCACAATGCCAACTAATAAAGAAATGTAGAGTTAAAAGGTCATCAATGGATGCTGAGTGGAAGTATGATGAACCAAAGTCTATTTACATAATCTCAAAGTACCTCCCGCCAATTTTTGTATTACAAACAGAAAACAGGAGAAACCTGGCAATCATTACCTTAACTAAGTGAGAAAAGCTAACATCTCCAAACACGGGACAAGTAAATATCACGTGTCTCCTGACATGATGCACTGCAAATGACACAACAGCACTTCTGTGGTACTCTTGCCTAATATGCACAGTCCGACTCAATCAGAAGGAGATAGTAAAAAAACAAACTGAGGGGCAGTCTGTAAAATAATGAGTCTAGACTCTTTAAACATGTCTCAGTCAAGAAAAATAAACCAGAAGTGTATCCATATTCAAATTTCATATATATTTTAATGCACACCAGAATCATTGTGCATACAGAGCCTAGGAGGCTTTTAGGTCCTTAAGAGGATAAGGCTGAATGGCACTACTAGCAATGTCCAGGAGGATACTGTGTGATGAATAAGAAAGTATAATTTAAAAATGTTTTCATAGTTCAGAAGATAAATTGGCTGAAGAGCACAGAGAACAAACTAGCTTTAAGAGAAAATAACTTACTTTAGCCAGAAATCACAAAAGTATACAAACAGTTAACATTCACCTTCAAAGTGTGAAATTCAATTCAGGTAGCAAGCCATCATTTCACAAGCATAGAACATTATAGTTTGAAGGGACTTTGAGATTATTTGACCTAACTTCCTCTTCAAAAGAAAAGGATGTCACTCAAAAATACATGACTTAGAATAAAACTAAAAACTAATGCCAAATATCACATTTACCTTTTGTAGCGAATCTCATGAATAACCTATTTCCTTTAGCAAGTTTGTTGGCTGGACGAAGATCATTTCTTAGCAGAGATTCTTCTTCTACTTGAGACAATGTGTCCAACTTAAGAAAAAAGAGCATTTTCAACATAAACATTAAAGCCTCTTTCACATTTATTCAGCAGCAAAGTCACCATTGAGAAAGCATTCTTTTAACAATTCTTGATGCAGGACAGCACATGTTCTTCTGAAACATTTCTAAGTCAGAGGTCTTCCCTGAACACCTTGTCTAAAAGAATAGTCTCCATCATTCTCTATCTGCTTACCCTTCTTTACTTTTCTCCATAGCACTCCTCACTTTCTGACATTATTTATCTGTGTATCTGTGTATTGTCTGTCTTCTCCACTAGAATTATGTTCCAAGAGGGAAGGACATTGGTTTGATGCTATATCCACAGGACCTAGAATTTGGTATATAGTAGGTACTCAATAAATATTTTTTAAATGAATACACTTTAATGTATTTAATAATGTATTTAATGTACTTAATAACAGCACATGCCCCATTAGGAAATATTCCGTCACTTGTTTTTTCTTAATTTTATTGATTATGTAACATTTCAAAGTATTTCTCAATAAAACCATTTTCTCTTATACAGAAGAATGAGTTCTAAGATTTCAGGAAAAGTCACTCTTACAGCCATAAGAACTTAAAGGCCAGGAGCCTGATACAATCTCAAAACGTTCAATCAAAGGAAGAACACAACTTAGTAAGTCCTTAAGCCTTAAATAAAAGAAAGTAAACAGTTTTTTTTTTACACTATGACCTTGTTTATATCTTTGCCCTATTACTAACCTCTATATCACTTGAGTTCTCATCTTCAACTTCTCCTTCTTCAGCCTCATCATCATCTGAACTGTCCTCCTGCTTGTCTAAAATACAATAAAAGGGACAAGATGAAACTTAACATAACTCCATCTCACGTAATTTAGAAGTCAATTATTTTCTCCTACATACTGATGATCCAAAGCACCACAGCTTATCTTAGAAATAATTGACAATGAGATACTATATAATGCTTTGCAGAGAAACCTAAACCAATGGTGTAAAGAACAGGACTTTCAGCCCTAAAGTCCCTCCTTTGCATTGTTACCTTTTTTACTTTTCTCAGATGACCTGTCCTCATTGGCATCCCTGGTTCTTATCTTATCCAGGGCTGGCAGAGAACTCATATTGATAAGGGCTCGTGTGGCTGTCATTTCATCCAGCCAAACCACATTGCCTAAAACAAAATGTAAAATAAAACATTATATCATACCCATATGGTAAATTTTTTAAAAACAGAGACTGCAACATAGTCATTGCTATGGCCTCATCTAGCTACAGATCAGTATCAGTAAATGTACGAACCAAATAATGAAAGCAGTACAGAAAGTGGCAGTAAAACCTCTTTGATGAAATTAGCCTAGAGCTGCATTCCCAAACTAGGTTCCACAAAATAACTGTATTCCGGGGCGCCTGGGTGGCTCAGTGGGTTAAGCCTCTGCCTTCGGCTCAAGTCATGATCCCAGGGTCCTGGGATCGAGCCCCGCATCGGTCCCTCTGCTCAGCAGGGGAGCCTGCTTCTTCCTCTCTCTGCCTGCCTCTCTGCCTACTTATGATCTGTCTGTGAAACAAATAAAGTCTTTACAAAAAACAACAACTGTATTCCATGAAAAAAGCGTTCTGTATATTAAAAATGCCTGACTCGGTAAGTATTATATAGTGTTAGCATTCTTATGATCATAATGATGATGATGATGATGATAACAAGAAGACCACTGTCAAATAAATTTGGATTAGCCTTCATACTACTGCCCTCTACAGGTAAGCCGTCTGCTGTACCTTGTCATTCAGACAGCTAAATGATTGTTTCCTACTGAAAAGTGTGGGTGATGATGGTATCCATAGAATATATACAGTGGAGCCATGACAGCCACTTGGCTTTGTAGCAACTAATTTAATCTGCTTCTTTAAGCAAGAGAATTTAGCAAGAAAAAGATGTTGAGAAGTCTTATAGAAAATAAATCTACTTAATTTTATTTAAAGCAGCATTTCTCAAACTAAAGTTACTTTTACATTCTCAGTTTCAGATATGAAGATCTACAGATTCTCACTTTTGTTACAAACATGCGATGTGGCCTTGGGCAAACAATTTTCCTTCTCTGTTTCTCAGTTCTGATGTTCAACATGAATTAGTAAAAATGGGTAAGTCTAAAGGGTCCCTCTGATTCTAATATCCCTTAGCTACAGTTTTAGTAACGTAGATCAGGAGTTAGCAAATTATAACCTGCAGGCCAGATCCAGCCCACCACCTGTTCATTTATTTATTTATATTTACACCAGCTTTATGTAGGTATAAATAAATAATAATAAGCTACACATAAATAAATATCAAACTACAAATAAATAAATAATAAACTACACGTCCAGCATATTTTTTATTAAAAAAAAATCTGTGGAAAGCAGGCAGGCTCATTCAGTAACATACTGTCTATGGCTGCTTTTCATGCTATAATAGCAGAGTTGAATAGACATAACAAAACAAAGACTGTATGACCTGCTAAGCCTAAAATATTTACTGTCTAGTCCTTTACAAAAAAAAGTTTGCCAACCCTTGATTTAGGTAGTGTAAGTTAAGCAAAAGGAAAAACGAGAAAACTCAATTCTGTCATGTTTCTTCCTTCAATGCTGAATCAACATCTTCACAAAAAAAAAAAAAAAAAGCGGCAGGGAAAACCAGGCAGCTATTCAAGGTACAGCCTAGCAGGTCAGCAAGCTGGCAGTAAGCAAAGCCAGACTAGAAGTGAATTAAGACAAGAAGCCAGCGGAGTGGTTACCACAGGTCCTACCAGACTTGGAGTGGGGATGCAAGTAAAAATAATAGCTAGTTCAAGCAGGTGAAGTTACAAAGCAAGCAGAGATGAGAGGTTTCATACAGTATCAGAAAGTTCCAGTTTAGTTCTAGATCAGATACTAAGGCAGACCCAGGCCTGTGAAGACCTATATGGGAAGGTGCAATGACAAAATCTAAAGCCCTGAACACAGAGCCCCAAGTCTATATAGTTGGATCCACCTCTTTGTTGGGAAATTGTGGGAATTAAAGAGGCCTCAATTATGTACACAAGACAGATGCCAGCAACCAACCTCCTAGATTCCTGGTCATCACATCTGAGCTGACTTGAAATACTCATGGAATATGATCTGGCAGACTGGCTAAGGCCCTGTGATTCTCATCAAAGGGCATTCTTTCTCCCCTAGGCTAAAGGCAGAGGTTAGGAACAGACGAGTAGTCTCAATCACAAATATTCACCATCTGAGATGGCAAAAACAACAAAAAACTTGAGTGTACTTACAGGAGGTATCATCCAACCATTCAATGTGAGCAGGAGGATATTCTTTAAAATAGGAAAAGATATCCTGGGTACTCATCTCATCTACTCCACAAATGTAGATTGTCTCCAGTCTCACTTTGGGGATTGCTAGAAAAACAAGACAAAAAAGATGATAGAATTTTCTCACCTGCTACTGCACATCCCACCAGCAGCCCTTTGTAACAGTTCAGATAACCTGTGTTTAGAAAAGAAATGTGCTAGAAGAGATGACAATTATTTCAAGAGAAATGAGATATGACAGTAAGGTATGCTATTTTAATTTTTATCACAGAGCAACAGCATTAAACAAATGATCTAATTCAGAAAGGTATATTAGGCTGAGAAGATTAAACAAATGGTATTGTTAAAAAGATGATACCGCTCCCCAAATTAACCTGTAGTAATTAAAGCAATACCAAATTCAACAGGGTTACTCCTTCAACCTGACAAGCTGATTCTATAATTTTAGAATATATGTCAAATAGAGATGTGCAATAGCCAAGACAATTCTGAAGAGATGCTGCTCCTGAATATACAGCAAAGTATAAAACTAGAGTAAAGAATCCTACAAATCAATAATAAAATGATAGCCCAAAATAAAAATGAACATGAGCGCACATTTCACACGAAAGGAAATACAAAAGGCCCATAAAATATGAGAAGATGGTTGATCTCACCAGTAATCAGGAAAGTGCACATGGGAAACAAAACACGAGATTTCACTACCCATTTGTTGTTTAGTACAACCACCTTCATTAATTTGCTAGATCTTCTGGAAAGTGCTGCAGCTTCTACATGCTTGCTGAGATGGATGGCTTCTTTCCTTAAACTTCATGATCCAACTCTGCTGGCTTCAAACTTTTCTTCTGTAGCTTCCTCACCTCTCCCAGCCTTCATAGAAGAGTCAGGGTCTTGCTCTGGATTAGGCTTTGGCTTAAGGGAATGGGCTGGTTTGATCTATGCAGACCACAAAGCTTTCTCCATATCAGCAAAAAGGCTGTTTCACTTCTTGTCATTCGTGTGTTCACTGGAGTAGCACTTTTAATTTCTTTGAGAAAAACTTTTCCTTTGCATTCACAACCTGGCTCTTTGGCACTAGAAGTCTAGCTTTTGGCCTATCTTGGCTTTTGATATATCTTCCTCACTAAGCTTAATCACCTCTAGCTTTTGATTTAAGGTGAAAGACATGGACCCTTTTTTCACTTGAACACTTACAGGCTGTTGTAGGATTATTAACTGGTCTAATTTCAATATTGTTTTGTCTCCAGGGAATGGGGACCCAAGGAGAAGGAGAGAAACGGGAGACTGGCCAGTTGGTGAAGGAGTCAGAACAAGCACATTTGTCAATTAAGTTATCCATCTTATAAGAGAGTGGTTTGTAGCATCTCAAAATAATTACAAATGTTAACATCAAAGATACTGATAACAAATCACCATACCAAATACAATAATACTGACAAAGTTTGAAATATTGTAATAATTACCAAAACGTGACAGAGATTTAATGTGAGCGAATGCTGTTGGAAAAATGGCACCAACAGACCTGCTCAACAGTGTTTCCACAAACCTTCAATTTGTTAAAAAAAAAAAAAAAAGGCAGTATCTGCAAAGTGCAATAAAATGAGGTGTTCCTGTCCCTCCTCCACTGTTGGTGGGAATGCAAGCTGGTGCAACCACTCTGGAAAACAGCATGGAGGTTCCTCCAAATTTGAAAATAGAACTACCCTATGACCCAGCAATTGCACTACTGGGTATTTACCCTAAAGATACAAACGTTGTGATCCGAAGGGGCACGTGTACCCGAATGTTTATAGCAGCAATGTCTACAATAGCCAAACTATGGAAAGAACCTAGATGTCCATCAACAGATGAATGGATAAAGAAGATGTGGTATATATACACAATGGAATACTATGCAGCCATCAAAAGAAATGAAATCTTGCCATTTGCGACGACGTGGATGGAACTAGAGGGTATCGTGCGTAGTGAAATAAGTCAATCGGAGAAAGACAACTATCATATGATCTCCCTGATATGAGGACATGGAGATGCAACATGGGGGGTTGGGGGATAGGAGAAGAATAAATGAAACAAGATGGGATTGGGAGGGAGACAAACCATAAATGACTCTTAATCTCACAAAACAAACTGGGGGTTGCTGGGGGGAGGTGGGGAGGGGGTTATGGACATTGGGGAGGGTATGTGCTATCGTGAATGCTGTGAAGTGTGTAAACCTGGCGATTCACAGACCTGTACCCCTGGGGATAAAAATACATTATATTTTTATTAAAAAAAAAAAAATTGGAAGGGGAGGCGAACCATAAGAGACTATGGACTCTGAAAAACCACCAGAGAGTTTTGAAGGGTCGGGGGTGGGAGGTTGGGGGAACAGGTGGTGGGTAATAGGGAGGGCACGTATTGCATGGAGCACTGGGTGTTGTGCAAAAACAATGAGTACTGTTACGCTGAAAAAATAAATAAATTTAAATACTGGAGAAAAAAAAAATGAGGTGTTCCTGTATAATATGACAACATTAAAAAAATAAAATAGAAATGCCACCATACTTTTTTTTTTTTAATTCGTTTATTTTCAGCGTAACAGTGTTCATTGTTTTTGCACCACACCCAGTGCTCCATGCAGTACGTGCCCTCCCTATTACCCACAACCTGGTTCCTCAACCTCCCCCTGCCCCCCCCCCCCGCCCCTTCAAAACCCTCTGGTTGTTTTTCAGAGTCCATAGTCTCTCATGGTTCATCTCCCCTTCCAGTTTCCCTCAACTCCCTCTCCTCTCCATCTCTCCGCCACCATACATTTTCTAAGGGTACATATTTGTGTATACAAATACCTAAAAAAAAGGCCTGGTACAATTCATACTGGTAACAGTTATTACCTCTCGGGAGGAAGAAAGGTTGAAGGCTATAGTCAAAAAGGAACCTAATGAAAGACCTGAGACACCAATGAGGGAAATTCAAGTTGATGCAAAGAAATGGAGAGACATTCCATGCTCGTGGGTTGGAAGAACAAATATTGTTAAAATATCTATATTACCCAAAGCAATCTACAGATTTAATGCAATCCCTACCAAAATGCCAACAGCATTTTTCATACAACTAGAACGAACAATACTAAGATTTGTATGGAACCACAAAAGATCTTGAATATCCAAAGCAATCTTGAAAAAGAAAAACAAAATGGAAGTATCACAATTCCAGAGTTCAACTCATATTACAAAGCAGTCGTAATTAAAGCAATATGGTACTGACATAAAAACTGACACAAAGATCAATGGAACAAAAGACAAAAATCAGACATAAACTTATAATTATATGGTCAATTAATCTTTAACAAAGGATGAATGAATACAATAGAAAAAAAGATGGTCTCTTCAACAAATGGCATCAGGAAAACTGGAGAGCCACATGCAAAAGAATGAAATTGGACCGCTTTCTTTGACCATACACAAAAATAAATTCGAAATGGATTAAACACCTAAGTGTGAGACCTGAATCCATAAAAATCCTTGAAGACAGCACAGGGAGTAGTATCCCTGACATCGACTGTTGCAACATTTTTCTACATATATCTCACGAGGCAAAGAAAATCAAAGCAAAAATAAACTACTGGGAGTACATCAAAATAAAAAGGTTCTGCAGAGCAAAGGAAACAATCAATAAAACTTAAAGGCAACCTACTGAATGGGAAAAGATACTTGCAAAAGACATACTTGATAAAGGGTTAGTACACAAAATAAAATTTAAAGAATTTTATATATAAAATTATATATATATAAAATATAATATAAAAATAAAATATAAAGAAATTAATAAAACTCAACATCCAAAAAATGAATAATCCCATTTAAGAATGGGCATAAGTGTTTGCTTCAGCTGCACATATACTAAAATTGGAATGATACAGAGAAGATGAGCATGGCCCCTAAGCAAGGATGACATGTAAATTTGTGGAGCCTTCCATATTTTTTAATGCTAAGCGAAATAAGTCACTCAGAGAAAGACAAATACCATCTGAATGTGGAATTTTAGAAACAAAACAAAGAAGGGAAAAAAATGAAAGAGAGACAAATCAAGAAACAGACTTTTTTTTTTTAAGATTTTATTTATTTATTAGACAGAGAGCGAGAGAGATCACAAGCAGGCAAAAAGGCAGGCAGAGAGGGAAGCAGGCTCCCTACTGAGCAGAGAGCCCACTGTGTGGCTGAATCCCAGGACCCTGAGACCATGACCTGAGTGGAAGGCCGAGGCTTAACCCACTGAGTCAACCAAGAGCCCCAAGAAACAGACTCTTAATTACAGAGAACTGATGGTTACAGAGGGGAGGAGGGCAGAGTGGATGGGTTTAAGAGGTGATGGGGATTAAGGAGTGGACTTGTGATGAGCACATGGTGATGTATAGAATTGTTGAATCACTATATAGTACATCTGAAACACTGGAATTAAAATTAAAACTTAAAATAAAAAGGACAGAAGACATGAACAGACATTTCTCCAAAGAAGACACCAGATGGCCAACAGACACATGAAAAGATGCTCAACATCACTCATCATCAGGGAAATGCAAATCAAAACTACAATGAAACATCACTTCACACCTGTCAGAATGGCTAAAATCAAAAACACAAGAAACAGTAAGAGTTGACTAAGATGCAGAGAAAAAGGAACCTTCATGCACTGTTTTGTGGGAATGCAAACTGGTGTAGCCACTGTGGAAAACAGTATGATGATTCCTCAAAAAGTGAAAAATAAAAGTGCCCTACAATCCTATAATCACACTATTGGCATTTATCCCCCAAAAACAAAAACTCAAATCCAAAGGGATTCATGCAACATTATTAATAATAGACAAATTAAGGAAGCAGCCCAATTGTCCACTGACAGATGAATGGACAAGAAAGATGTGGTGTATACAGGCGTGCCTGGGTGGCACAATTGAGCGAGTCTTGGTTTTGGCTTGGGTCATGGTCTCTGGGTAGTGGGATCAAGCTGTGTGGGGCTCTGTGTGGAGTCTGCTTCTCTTTCTCCCTCTGCCCCTCCTGCTCATGCTCTCCCTCTCTCTCTCAAATAAATAAATAAATCTTTATAAAAAATGTGGTGTATACATACACACACACATACACACACACAGGAATATTACTGTCATAAAAAAGAATGAAATCTTGCCATTTCCAACAACATGAATAGAGCTAGAGTATAATGTTGAGTGAAAAAAGTCAGTCAGAGAAAGACAAACACCATACAATCTCACTCTTATGTGGAATTTAAGAAACAAAAGAAACAAGCAAAGGAAAAAAAAGAGAAGAGATAGATGAACCGAGAAACAGACTCTTTAATGGTTACCAGAGTGGATGGGGGTGGAGGGATGAGTGAAATAGGTGATAAGGATTAAAGAGTACAAGTATCATAATGAAAATAAATAAATAAATAAATAAAGGTCAGATCCTCCAAAAAAAAGAACCTCAACCTTACCAGGATTGTGTTATTTTTATTTATTTATTTTTTTTTACTAAATACTTCAGTTCATATATCTCACTTAATCTTTGTAGTTGTAAAATATGCAAATGTACCAATGAAATTTTTTTAAATACCTGCGTATCCACCACCTAACTTTATGATTAATTTCTTCAAAAGACTTGAGGCAAATAAAACATTACATACAAAACAGGCCTGTGTAACTCCTCCACATCCCTTCTCTCCCTCCCTTCTCTGAAGTAATTTTGTTAAGAATTCAATGTTCATTACTCTCAAGTATGTTTTCATATATCTATCTAAAACAAATGAACCTAGGGGCACCTGGGTAGCTGAGACGGTTAAGCATCCCCAACTAGTGATTTCAGCTCAGGTCATGACCTCATGTGTCATGGGGTCCAGCCCCCATGTCAGGTTCCATGCTCAGCAGGGAGTCTGCTTGGAATTCTCCTTCTCCTCTCCCTCTGCTCCTTCCCTGCTTGCATATGCTCTTTCTTTCTCTCAATAAATAAATAAATAAATCTTAAAAAAAAACCCAAAACAAAAGCAAAACTAAGGAACTTAAAAGTATTTACGTATTTACCTAAAAGTACGTGAACACGTTCAGATAAAAAAATGTTTAAATACTTGTCATTTTGAAGAGTGAAAGATAGGTTTAATTAGAAACCATACAAGTATGGTCAGACTAAATCAGGTGAGCATCTTCCTGCCAGCCAGATTCATGAAGACAGAGATACCATCAAGACTTACGAGCCCTGGCAAGTCCTTATTGGTGACCAGGAGTTCAATGGTGAACAGAGCCCAAATACAACTGAGATGGCTGTCCACATTGAACAGGAGCTTTCTTAGTTCTTCTAGCTAAATCAGGACTTTGGAAGAAAAAAATCCCATGGGATGTAAAGACAGAGTTCTGAAAAAGGTAACAAATAACAGGGAGAGCAGTGGCCTGGCAGTGGGAACAGACTGAGCGATCCTCAGAGCTATATGGGAAGGGGCAATGGGAGAAAATATCTTGTAGGAGACTTGCTGATCTGATAACAAGGATTTAGTCATAAATGAGATAAGCAAAGAAAATAAAGACCAAAAAAAAAAAAAAGATAAAAATAAGTATCGAGAATATCACAGCACTGTTCTATCAAAACATTAAAACATTTTTAAAAAACCATATAGTTTACAAACAAAAGCAAAAGAATAGAAGGAACAAAGCTTCTAGGCTCAGATGTTTATATTTTGAAGAAGAGAGAATGACATAAAAATCTAGAAAGGGGCAATGGACAATCTTGGTCAAAAGAAGCAGGTAAAGATGTAAAAAAGGGATGCAAAAGCCAGACAAAAACTACTCTCAGTCAGCTGGAGGATAAAAAAGTTCATTCTCAAAAGAGAACCAAACGGACTGACAGTGACAGCGGCAAGATCTATTGGAGATGGAAACTTTGTGAAGTTCAAGATTTGATTGAAGACTGCCAAAAAAAGGATGTTCAATACTTCCTCACCTTGCTGGTGTCACTGCCTAAAATAAAACAACAAAAAAGGCACCTAGATGTATGTCCAACCAATGAGAAAGGGCTAATTGCTGATGTGGCACTGAAAACATGCACTGGGGAATGAGGACTGGACATTTACTGAGTACTAACTTAACTAAAAAGGAATCATCTTTGACTTCCTAGCAGGAAAGAAGACAAAGAATGACAGATAGTAAGACACAAAACTCAGGTTTTTAAGAAAGCAGATTTCTGAAAATCCAGAGAAAAAGTAGTCAATTCCAAGGCCTTTGATTAAAAACTTGGTGCGCCTGAGTGGCTCACAGTCAGTTAAGCATCTGCCTTCAGCTCAGGTCATGATCCCAGGGTTCTAGAACAGAGCCCTGTGTGTTGGGCTCCCTGCAGAGCCTGACCCTCCCTCTCTCTCTGAGCTCCCTCGCTCTCTCTCGCTCTCTGAAATAAATAAATACAATTCTAAAAAAAATAAAATAAAATGATCAAAAACTTTGGAATACACTAAATATAATAACTCAAAGTATGAGAGGTGATCCCCAAAAAAGAAAAGGCAACAGAGTTTAGGGGAGCACCACCTGCCAAAGAACAAACATGGAAGATCAACAGTAAATTACTAATGACTAATATAAGGGAATGAATGTAATAAACATAAAAATCTAAACAACTAACATCAGGATTATCTTATTTAAGATTTACCAACAGATGCAGATGCAGAAGCCATGTATACCAAAGTGTAGATTAGGTATAGCTAAAATGTTTAAAGGTAGTTATGATAAAATCAACACAATAGGCTGAAATAGTGTTGAAATCAACAAGATGTAAATTGGTAAGGATAAATAAAAAGGTAATTCTTTAAAAATGTTTCAAGTACAAGATGGGAAGACTCTTGATCTCCGGGGAAAAGCCCTGGGTGCTCAGGTGCACTAGAAGATTAATATGACACTACGAAACAGGTAGGACAGAGACTAGAGTTAACAGTCCTGCCACACTCCTCATGAATCCAACCATGTCTGGATTCTACACCTCCCCTTATGTAGGGCATTTTGAGACTGGAAAGAGTCTAGAGGAAGGAGACCAGAAAGTCATGTCACATAAAGAGAGTTTAGGGCACAACCTGCCAATTCCCTCACCAGAAGGTTTACTGTGTGAACAAGGGAAGGACTTAATGTTGTTCTAAGAGTCACACAGTAACTAACAGAAATTACTAGAAAGCAATTTCTGCTCAATACAAGGATGTATCCAAATATAAGACTGACCGCTTCATAAATAGTTCTTGTGCCACCAGTAGGAAATGTTCAGGCAAAGGCCAAAAGAGCACTGAGAACCTTGCCAAAAGGCCGGCAGCACTGGGTAGGAGGTTGGGTCTAGATAACCTCTAAGTCCCTTCCAAACATGAGCGCTTTGATCTTGGGGATAAGGAGACTAAAGCTGCTTGACACCGAATCACTCAAGAGTAGCAAGAACTCCCGATGCAGAATGGTCTAGTGCAATATATCCCAAATTATGTCCCTGAATGCTAGCAGAAAGGTTAGAACACAGGCCTCGGTCAGACCAGCCTTTAAATTCCAGTCTTGCTACTTACCTAGCTGTAGGATCTGAGTGAGCTTCTCATACTCAGCACCTTAGTTTCCTCATCAGTAAAACAAATGATGAATACTGTTCTCTCACAGCATTCGTCAAAGGGTAAGTTAACCACACAGCAGAGTGACCAGCACATAATAAGCACTTATCAAGTGGTATCTTTTATTATTATTATTGGAATGAAGGGGAGTAAGAAGAAGCAGAAGTGGGGGAGGGAGGAAAGGGAGGAAGAGGAGGAAAAATAACTTGACACCTGATGGAGCTGCAGGAGTCAAGATACTTATTCCAATGTCCCCATTCTCCCAAGAGGCTAGGCCACTTAGATGACTGCCTGAGATGGAGAACATTAGATAATTACAACATTTATTGGGCACTTACTACATATGCCACCCTAAGAACTGTAACATTTTAGGAAAGCCTCTCAATAACCATATAAAAATTACTGTTAATCTGCCTTTCCAGATAAGGAAACTCAGGTTTAGAGGCTAAATAACTTGCCCGAGGTCAAAGAACTAGAAAGTGACAGGTTAGGCTTCAGAACCCAGGCTCTTAACCGTAAGAGTAAAGGCTCTCGATCCTGACTATACAGTAGAATTACTAGGGGAGACCAAAAGAAAGAACTATCTCTGGGACCTTTACAACCCCCTTCCCATTCTAATTTAAACTGATATGGATAAGCACCAGAGTTCTCCAGAGTTCCGTAATGCTATCCTAGGTGGTGCTCCCTCCTACACGAGAATCATGTTGGAATGAGCAACTTGCTCTAGCTGACATTCCAGGTAGATCTATTGCTTTTTAGAAATATCTTTAGAACCACGAAACCAGGTTTGCTCTTCCAAAAAAAAAAAAAAACCCAAACCAGAAAAGCAAACAAAACTTTTTTTTTTTTTTAAATTAAAACTTAACTCGGAAATTGATCCTTTTCAGGTAGGTATCATTTTCCCACTTTATAAACAAGGAGACTGAGACCTAAAAAGGTTCAATAACCTGCCCACATTCACAAAGAAACGGAGACTGAATTCCAGGAGGGCTTAGCATGCTAAAGAGTTCCAACAGAAGTAGGAGAGAAATTTGAGTGGGTGATTAGGGATGCTTTAGGGAGGAAGTGACATCCGAACCATAAAAAAAATGGGATAAAGCATGGATGATAGGAAGGCTAATCACCTGACTGAAAGGCATGAATAAGATCAGAGCAGGATGTCACAAGATGGGACACCTGGGTGGCTCAGTTAGTTAAGCATCTGCCTTCGGCTCAGGTCATGATTCCAAGGTCCTGAGAGCGAGTCCCACACAGGGCTCCTTGCTCAGCGGGGAGCCTGCTTCTCCCTCTGCCTGCGGCTCCCCCCTGAATTGTGTGCACGCTTGCTCGCTTTCTCTTCCTGACAAATGAATAAAATCTTAAAAAAAAAAAAAAGGATATCACAAGAATGTTCACAGGACTAGAAGTAAACAGCTGTGGTAAAACTATGGTGTTTAAAGGTGGAGTTGTAAGAGGCCTCAGAGGTCTACCTGAGCCCAGACTGTACAGACACGAATGCCAAGCTGCACAGTGGTTCTTTTTTCCTAAAACAGAAATCCACTCAAGCAGATGCCTGGAAACCCAGAGTGCACAGGAACCAAGGTCGTATTTCCAACTTGAACTCATGATGCAGAAAAAGAGTAAAGCAGAATCCAAAGTTCAGCTCTGTATCCAAACTACTCTATCCAGTGTGATGGACTGAGGAGGTTTGAGTTTATGGTATCATATACAAACTATAAGGCAAAAGAGCAAAGTAATTCAGAGCAAGGCTTTAGAGTCAGAAAACCGGGGTTCAAATCCTGACTCTACTTGTACTAGTTGTGTAACCCTGGGCATTTATTAAATTTCTTTGAGCCTATTTCTTTCTTTATAGAATAGGGATAAAAATATATTCCTCATAGAGTTGTTGTGAGAAATGATTAAGAAACAAATGTGTAATGTGCTAATTAACATAGTGCCTGGTAAGACAGCAAGCTCCCCACAAGAGAAACTCACACATCAAAGCAGAGACCTTTAACATGCATTTAGAGGGATGCCTATTAAGCCCTTCAAATACCCAAATTTGCAAATACTAGAGAAGGAGACCATTTGTATTGATGCATTTATATTAGAGTGGAATAATATGGGCTGTGAATTTAAAAAGTATTAATTTTTCCATTTTTATAAATTGCTTTTGAAGACTAGGGCAGATTACTATATATACCTCAGGGTGAGTTCTAGGAAGCAAAATATTTACCTTAATAAAACACAAAAGTAAAATTACGAACCTGGATCACACAACTATTAATAGCTTTCCCTTAAAATCCCAGTATTCCTCTGACTCCCCTTAAAAAAAAATCAGTGTGGTACACTTCCATTACATTTTTTTAAAAGATTCATTTATTTATTTGAGAGAGAGAGTGTGTGCATGAACAAGCATGTGGGGGGGGGGGGGCAGAAGGAGGAGAAAGACTTAAGCAGACTGTACTGAGCGTAGAGCCCAATATGAGGCTCGATCTCATGACCCGATGAGAGCACGATCTAAGCCCAAACCAAGAGTCGGATATTTAACCGACTGTGCCACCCAGACGTCCCACACTTTTACAGGCAAAGAAAAGTTGACACTTCCATGATAAAAGCAGAAAACGAGTAAGATTCTGTAGAAGTACAGGTTCTAATCTCAGCTCTGCCACTAACCGGATAACTGTCTCTGGGCTTTCTGACAAGATGATCTCTCTTCCAACTATAGCATCTAAGACACAGCTAGCAGCAGCTCAACTTCATTTTTTTCTTTTTTTAAGATTTTATTTACTTATTTGAGAGAGAAAGAGAGCATGAGAGTGGGGTGAGGGGCAGAGGAGAGAAGCAGATTCCCTGCTGAGCAGGGAGCCTGATGTGGGGCTTAATCCTGGACTCTGGGATTATGACCTGAGCTGAAGGCAAATGCTTAATGGACTGAGCCACCCAGATGCCCCAGCAGCTCAACTTTAAACACATCACTCAGAAATGGAGGTTTGGCAAGTCCCTTTTTTTCGGAGTGTTTGGAAGGCCAGAAGCCAAGGCCATGGCAGGGAAATCCCATTCTCTGGGAAAATGCAGAAAAATACCCCCAACACATTGTACCTTTCTTCATCATGTCTCGGTCCAAGGCTACATTTCTTTGGGCAAGATTTACTTCTGATCGAAAATGGAAGCGCTTGGCTCGCTGTTCTTTCTTTTCTATTGCTTCCTAGAAGGTACAGAAAAGGCCAAAGAAGTGACATATGGAGGAGGAAAGTTAAATCATAAACGCAACACAATGCTTCAGTGACAATCCTAAAGTAAATCAGAAGAAATAACCAACACTGTGCCTTTAATAATTTTTGCAGAGAAATGGATATTCAGTCAATGACTGGCAGAGCATATACTAATACTGCTATAATTTGTAATAATCTCCATGATTCAATGAGTAATGAATGTTTTGGTTCTCTGACATTTTACTTATTATTAGCAATCATGCAAACAAATTACAACTAAACAATCTCACTCCAATCTTCCAGGTGTAGAAACTGAGATACAAAAGTAAAAAGGTTTGCTGGAGATACTCTGGCTGGTGGTGGGGGTGCAGATCTTCTGATCTCAGTACTATTTCTAGAAGCCCCACCAGCACCCCCATTTCACATCACCTGTGTGCATGGTAATCACACCTATCACATTATGTCTGCCTGAGCAATCCACTTCCTAAAGCGTTTTCCCTGTTTAAAAATAACTTTGAAGCAAAGAAACTCTCTCCTCTGTTCTAGGCTTGTGTCCATGGAATTGCCAGTTTTCATCTTTAAGTGACAAGAAGCACAGATACTTCCCTGAAAAAATAATCGGCTTCATAAGTTTTTCTCCAAGAGCTAAAATAAGTCCAGGTCCGACTATGGGTTTCTGATAGCTCTGAGGAACTCTTCACTAATCGTACACTGACTTTGCCACACTAATTGAAGGTCTGACTACAAGAAAAAAGCTCGTGGGGATTGGTAAAGCAGCAACACTTTGTTATTTCCCAACAGTTATGCAAATTTTCTTCACTGAAGTCTTCCCAGTGCAAACAATAAATCTACCCTTCCTTAGTAACAACTTAATTCCCAGTTCTGGGCCTACCACCCTTTCCCTCATACATGTTTCACATAATGGCTAACTGTACAAAAGTAAACAGAACAATCTACTTCTTTTTCAATTACAGTATGAAAATATCTCACTTTATTCTATTTCCTTGCCTGTCTAAAACATGACTAGTTCTTTCTTTTGACTTTTAAGCAATCTGAGAATGAGACCCAGATAAAATACAAAAAGGTAAGCATGACATATTCATTTTTGTATTTATGCACCCAATATAGCTAAACATTACTCAGAATTATAATTCAAAATTCTGTTCTAAACTTAACTGCACACATTAAAATCAGAATGAATGTTTAAGTTGGATACCACCATTAAAGCAACAAATGTATCCTGACTGTTTATAATAAGGAAAACAATAGGTTAGGCTCTGTAAAGAGTTACAGGAAAGCTGGTAACCTAGTAATAGCAGTCACTAGAAAAAAGGCAATACTCCCAGGTACTAAGAATAATTCAGCTGACTTGGCTTTCAAAGTTTAGACAGCCACACAATCAGGACATCCTATTTTTCTAAGCCTGCAATCAGTAAAGAATAAAGACATTTACTAACAGCCTACTATATGCCAGGTACTTTTCATGTTCTGACTCATTTAAAGTGGAAATAGCATTAAAAACAGTATTTAAAAACACATTTTTAAAGAGCTGATGTAACATAAAAAAAGCATCCCCAGTGAAGAACATTTTCTTAAATATGGCTAAGCACAGGCAGCTAGGTACATGGATTTTATCTTTTCATAAATGTAAGAACACAAATGCTGCCTATATGTTTTTAGGATGCATGAAGACATTACTGTGTAATACAAAATTTAAATTAAAAAAGGCCTTAATGAAGCAACAAAAGAAAAAAGGAGGTAAAGAATAACTGCTGTTTCACAAATCCTAGGGACCAAGTTCATTAAGTTCACCGGCTTATCAAAATGAATAAATAATTTATGGTCTGTCTTACCTTGGAGGTGACATCAATTCCGGTGATGAAGCTGCCAGCCTTGTTTTCATACCTTCTGCTTGTGTCCTAACACAAGGGGAAGAGTGAAAAATGCTAACAGCAACTTAAGAAAAACTCGTGATAAAAGACAGTCCTGTAACAGATCCCTTTTGGATAGTCATTCCTTTCAGCAATCCTTCTTCACCCTGGCAACCCTTTATTCATGAGGAAGCCCGTCTCTGTAACACCAGGTAATACACAATCAACCACTCTAAGAAGTCTTATCTAGATCAGACCCTGTCCCAAACCTTAACTAAGTCCATTTGCTGAAGGTATTTATGAAAATACAGGCTTTCATGAAAAATGTCCAAGTTAAGTAAGGCACACTCACTCACCTCCCCAACCACACACAAAACAAATCCATCATGTCAGGCCACCAGGTGGAGCACAAGTCTTTACCAAAATACAGAAAGTCCAGACTCATCTAGACCTCCTGGGAAAACACAGCACAGTGCAATGAAGAGGACGGGATTTGGAAGCCAAAGACTGAAGTCACAGCTCTGAGATTCACTAATTACTTGCCACTGTACAATTCCTTTGGCCTCTCTGGGCTTGGGTTTCCTCCATGGTATCTGCCTACCTTCCTGACCTCCTTAACTGCTCTCCCATTTGCTCTACAGAACTTTACATTTCTCCAACAAAACAATTTTGTTCCCATCTCAGAGTCTTTGCACCTACTGTCGTTTCTGCTGGAAATACTTTCTTCCAAACCTGCACATGGTTGGCTCCTTTTTGTCACTCAGGTTTCAGCTTAAGTGTCACTATCAGAGGACTTCCCTGACCATCCTATCCCATTTGGTTTCTGGCTCTGCACACTTACCCTGTTTTCTGCACTCTCTGTCCCATTAACTTGTTTTACCTTCTTCATAGCATTTACCACTATTAGAAATTCTGTATTTGTGTCCTCCTACTAAAACAAACTCCCAGAGACAGTTTGATCTTGACCTTGATCAAATGCCTAGGATTGTGCCTGGCACCTAGCGGGGGATGCAATAACTCCATATTGCACTAAAGGAATGAAGGGATAGTATCTACTTCACAACTGCAGTGAAATTTAAACAACATAATGTAGTAAATGGTAAAATGCCACTATGTTATTTGTTGTTACCAGAGTCATCATTTGCTATCTTTAGTGATCCTATCTTCTTCGCCTTTTCCCACAACTTCAGTTTAAAACCCAGACTTGCTGACATGTGGTTAAAAAGTAGTTCATGTTAGATGAGAAACTAAGTACATAAAAGCCATGCAAGCTGAGACCGGCCCTAAGAACGCGACATAGGACCACGAGACCAAAAGCAAAACACCTCTCCCCGCCCCTCCCCATGTGATGAAAGACGGACCAAGGACTGCTGCTGATTTGCTTATGTTTTGGTCTCACTAAGGGTCACATGCTGGGGCCACGGTGTAGGTGCTACAGATCAAGGGGAATGGGGACAAGATGACTCCCAAGTCACAAAAGAAACACCGAGTTTCGACTGCTGACAAGTCCAACCCTCTAAGAGAAACCGCGAGTGCTATATTTTAACAAACATAGCTCCAACGGAGACCCTGATGCAGGCGTCACCCGACAGTTCCTCCCGTTCCCGCCCCGGGCCCCGCCTTTATCTCAAGCCCCCAGACAACTCCAGCCCCTCCTCGCTCACCCCCCTGCACAGCCTGGCTCAAAGAAGCAGTAGAGGGAGTGTCCTCAAATACCCCTTAATCTCCCCCATCTTCTCCAGCCCCCTCAACACCCATTTCCGGGCGCCCCAGCGTCCCTTCTCCCGCTCCCCGTCTCTGCTCAAGTCTGGCGCCTCCGCCCCCTGAGCACTCACTCCCCTCTTTCCCCTTCCCCTGACTTCCCCCGGCCCAGGCGCCCGCCGTCTCCCTTTCCGGCGGGCCGGCTCCGCAACCGGGAACTAGCTCCGCGACCTCCTCCTCGCCCCCGCCCCCCGCCCGTACCGGGATCAGTTCTTTCAGCGAGCGCCGCACCGGCACAATCTCCAGCTCGCCCTCCTCCACTTCCATGGGCTCCGGCTCGCCACGCTCCAAACCAGAGTCCGCTTCAGGCAACGGGAGCCCTAGAACCGGCCCCGCCGGGGCCTCTGCCTTCACCGACACTCGCAGGCCCCGTACGGCCGCCATAGCCGCCTGCCGGCCGCACCACTGAGAACCCGCCTCGTACACTTGCCGGCTAGAGCGCCGCCGCCCCTGGCCACAGAGCAGTCGCCGCTGCTCTCTAGAGTGTCGCCTACTTCGGCAAGAAGCTCCACACCCCTCCCCCACAGCGCCCCCTCCCCCTGGTGGCGGGAGGAACCCAGGACAGCTGGAGCGAGGCCTGGTGAAGAGAAGGAGGGCCCAAGGGGGGACATGGGCGGGGCCTGCTGGAGGGGGCGGGGCCTGGGGGAGATCGCTGTTTCCTTCAATAGGTATTCAATAGGTAGAATAGGTACGCCTTGAGCATTAAACATGTTATAAAAGTCAGCTTTACTAAATGATCATTAGATGTCAGTGACTGTTCTGACTGCTTGATATCTTATAACTCTATTGAACAGGTGCTATTACTAGCACCATTTCACATATGAGGAAACTGAGGCATAGATTATCCAAGGTGACAGGCTATTATTTATTTATTATTATTGTTTACAATTTTCTTTATTTGTTTGTCAGAGAACGAGAGAGTGCGCACAAGCAGGGCGAGCAGCAGGCAGAGGCAGAGGGAGAAGCAGGGATCCCGTGGAGGAAGGAGCCTGACAGGGGACAAATCCCAGGACCCTGGGATCATGACCCAAACCGAAGGCAGGCAGTTAACCAACTGAGCCACCCAAGCGTCCCTATTTTTTATTTTTCTATAGACTCCAGCATGGAGCCCAATGTGGGGCTTAAACTCAACCCTGAGATCGGGACCGCTGAGCTGAAATCGAGAGTGGGATGCTCAGCTGAGTGAGTGAGCCACCTAGGTACCCAGGTGACAGGCTATTTAAGAAAGAAAACCTGAATCT